>NC_064632.1:128304623-129607123 GCF_023864275.1 Schistocerca cancellata
GTGGTCAAACCCCTTAGGGGACCATCATATTAAAGGCCGAAACAGTTGAGACTCCTTTTAGTCGCCTCTTACGACAGGCAGGAATACCGCGGGCCTATCCTTACCCCCGAATCTGCAGAGGGGTTTCTTGAGAGATGGGGGACATTGAAACAGGCTCCAAACTGCATGCCCTAAGCCCCACTAGACACTGAGGTGACTAAAGTCATAGGACAACGATATGAACCTAAACAAACGGAGGTAGTACCACATACACAGGGTATAAAAGGGAAGTGCATTGGCGGAGCTATCATGTGCAATCAGGTGATCAACGTCAAAAGGTTTCCAATGTGATTATGGCCGCACAATGGGAAATAACAGACTCTGAATGCAGAATGGTAGTTGGAACTACGAAATGGTAGTTGGAGCTAGACGCATAGGACTTTCCATTTTGGAAATTGTTAGGGAGTTCAATATTCTGGGATCCACAGTGTCAAGAGGATTCTGAGAGTACCAAATTTCAGGCATTACCTCTCACAATGGACAACACAGTGGCTGACGCCCTTTACTTAAAGACTGGGAGAAGTGGCATTTGCATACCGTTGTCAGTGCTAACAAACAAGCAACAATGCATGAAATAACATCAGAAATCGATGTGGGATGTGTGACAAACATATCTATTAGGACAGTGCAGTGAAATTTGGCATTGACAGGGCATGGCAGCAGACGACCATCATGAGTGCCTTTGCTAATTGCACATCACCACCTGCAGCACCTCTCCTAGGCTCGTGACCATTACTGGTTGGATCCTAGATGACTGGAGAACCATTGTCTGGTCAGATGAGTCCAAATTCCAGTTGGTAAGAGCTGATGGTATGGTTTGAGTGTGGTGGTGACCCCACGAAGCCATGGACCCAGCCTATCAACAATGCATTGTGCAAGCTGGTGGTAGCTGGTTGCAGCTTTGTAATGGTATGGGCTGTGTTTATATGCAATGGACTGGGTCCTTTGGTCCAATTGAACCGATCACTGACTGGAAATGGCTATGTTCAGCTGCTATGAGATCATTTGCACCCATTTGTGACAGAATCTTTAAGGATGACAATGCGCTACGTCACCGGGCCACAATTGTTCACAATTAGTTTGAAGAACATTCTGGACAATTCCAGCAAACAATATGGCCACCCCAATTGCCCAGCATGAATCCCATGAACATTTATGGGACATAATCGAGAGGTCAATTCATACACAAAATCCTGCACTGGCAATACTTTCGCAATTATGGCTGGCTATAGAGACAACATGGCTTGGTATTTCTGCAAAGGACCTCCAACAACTTGTTGAGTCCTGCCTCAGTGAAACACTGATATGGTCAAAAGAAGGAAACAAGTATAACTGGGAGATATGGTGGCCTCAATCAGCATGTTCATCAATTCAGGCCTGATGAGAACTTAACACTGAGAATTGGCTCACTGATGGACAGATAATTCTTGTGTTGCTGACTATTTTCTTGCCACTAATGGGCAAATAATTCTCATGTTGTTGACTATTTACCTGCCATTATTAACAAATCATACTTACAGTCATAAAATTATGAGTGCTCACAAATTATGCAGTACTCAAAAAGAAACACATTTTCATCTTCTTCGTAATCTGGAAAAACATAACCCTTGACTATTCTACTTTAAATGCCATACTATCTCAATGAGGCTACCTTCATATGAATTTAATCTCTGTCTTCAGCTCACATAAAGACTGCAGAATGTTACTAAATATAACTTCAGTGAATAAATAGCATCTGAAAAATTCTCAAAAAAAAAAAGTTTCAAATGGCTCTGAGCACTATGGGACTTAACATCTATGGTCATCAGTCCCCTAGAACTTAGAACTACTTAAACCTAACTAACCTAAGGACATCACACAACACCTAGTCATCACGAGGCAGAGAAAATCCCTGACCCCGCCGGGAATCGAACCCAGGAACCCGAGCGCGGGAAGTGAGAACGCTACCGCACGACCACGAGCTGCGGACTAAAGATTCTCAAATTTCTCTCAGAAAGGATCATTATTTACACAGAATGCCTTAACTGAAAGAAACTTTAGGTTACTACTACAAATAAACACAGAAGTGTACTTACTGAATCAATAAAGCTAGTGCTCCAAAAAATTTATATTTTTTCCTCAGTCTTTAGAGTCAATGCAGTTTGAAATGGTACAAAAGAAAAAAAAATATTACAGAGACTTTCAAGCAAATACGGAGAAAAATGAGGTAGTTAAGAAGCCAAAAAATTATGACTCAAAATTTTATGTTTACAAATGGAATACAATTTAAAAGAAAAATTATTAATAACTTCCTTCATGATCGTTGATATAAATTTATCACACACATTTATAAGAAATTTCCTTCTCCACTGTAAGGTCACCAATGTTGTCTGTGGTATGACACATCCAGGTTATAATGTATGCACATTATCCATAAAGCATGTGGATGTTAAAATGTAAATCCAATTATAATAATGACACAGTTTTTATTTCCAGATTTCGCTGGATACATATTCATTCCAATTCTGATAGTCCGTTTCCTCCTACCATTCTCTCTGTTCATTTGCTAGCCCCCCTCTCTCTGACCATCTGCTCCTTCCCCCTCTGTCCTGTCCTCCTCCTCCTCCTCTCCCTGTCACAGTCCATCTCCTCCACTTCCCTTCCTCAGTCCATTGCCCCTCCCACTCTCTCTGTCTATCTCCTCCCTTCTCCTCTCTATCTGCCATCTTCTCAACTGTCTTCTCTC
The DNA here is from genome assembly GCF_023864275.1 of Schistocerca cancellata. Taxonomy (NCBI): domain Eukaryota; kingdom Metazoa; phylum Arthropoda; class Insecta; order Orthoptera; family Acrididae; genus Schistocerca; species Schistocerca cancellata. The sequence continues at coordinate 128,307,388 of NC_064632.1, forward strand.
TCCACATTATAATAGAAAGTAGCTGATTCTCACCAGCACAGTACCTCTTTCCAGATAGTAAATAATGTGTGTACCAAGTTTGATTGAAATCAATCCAGAGGTTTAGAAGCAGCCTTTTTTTACCCATGGCTTTGCCAGTGTATGCATGTCACATATATTTAACACATTTGCACACATATTTCACCTGTATCTACAACACCCTGCAGATTTGTTTCCAAGCAGTTCGAAATTTATGACATATCTGCTCATCTGTATGTCATACAATGATACCATTTTGCAGTTATATCCAGTTATATATGTGAATACTGTGTGCAAAATGTGTTGCAAACATGATTATTAGTAAACAAGTAATAAATTAAAAGGTCATGTCTAATGTAGCAGTTTTACTGCATGAACAGTGAAAGTGTTAGTGATAAACTAGTTTCCTTCCATCATTTTGTGGAGGGCGTTAAGCGAGATAATGTCTCGTAAAGGTCTGACATTATGTGTAAAAGAGTCACTGATTGTTCTCATTCTAAGATACTAGATGAATGTAGTTTTTCTATTGGCACGCTGTGAGCTAGACTTCTCCCCCCCCCCACCCACCCCCACCCTTTGAGAAGTAGGTGGATCATACCCCCACAGTGATTTTTTCTGGACAATCAGTGATATATGTACTAATTTTGGTTGAAATTGATCCAGTGATTATGAGGAGATGTGGAACACACACACACATCCATCCACTTTTATAATTTGCATGGATTAATAAGAGGAAATTTATTAAAATTAGATTTCCATCCTATTTATATTACTGGCAATTGGACATCTGATTTCCTACATAACTGGTGGAGCAGCACACTCTCTGTAGAGAGCTGAAATAGCTGTGATGTTCATAGCAGAGCCTAGCTGGCATAACATGCACTGGCTGGGATCAAAAAGTGCTTCAGCTACAGACTTTTAATACTGCACATTTAAAAAAAAAAAATCTGTAAGATCTGTGTTGAAAGTTCTTTACATGGAGAAATAGTGTGCACTGGAGTGACAGCAGTGCACTCAGCAATGTTGACTATAGGGCTACCTCCATCTCCTCTGAATTGACTCGCATCTATTGTTTGCCCATTGCCCTGCCTGTCTGTACTATTACTCAAGTACAAGAGTGGATCCAAGGAAAGGGGATTGGCACGGAGGTCATAATCCCACCAATGTGCTCCCCAAAGAATATTTTAGTGAAAGTATTTACATTTTTACAATTTCCAAATTACACACCTAAACTTCGGGGAATAAAGTAGCATGAAAAGTAAGAGTCTCAAAAATGGCAAGAAATTCCAGGAAGTTAGGAGCTATACTCAACGGACAATACTTTTCAGTTGCTTGTGTGAGGGCCTGCTCCTGTGGGTAAACTTGCGACCTGAACTCCTGTACAAAACATTCTCGCCAGTTAAAGGTTCCCATCACCAAGCTGACCTCCTACCAGCAACAAATTTGACATACTTTATTAGTCTACTGATAGAACTGGAAACTACAAGTAGTTGAGTGGGGCAAGGCGGAAAATTAAAAAAATTACAGAAAAATTTACTTTCTCAACACAGGCAAAAATGTGTGAAAGAAACAGCAACCATCCCGCCCCCTGCCAATATATATCCACGCATAGCCATATTCTGAAGACCTGCGTTCACAAGCACAGCACTAAGTGAAATACCGATAATCGTGAGGGTACACAATATTGACCAAATTGTGCATGTTTGTTGCTACTATAGCTCTCAAATCAATTCATGTCACCTGTACTACTTAAATTTTCTGCCAAATTGTTTTCCAATGGCGTATTTTTGTAATTACAATTTTTTAGTACTTTTGTTAAAGAAATGTAAACAATTTGGAAAAAGACAGATTGCTACATACCATAAAGAAGAAATATTAAGTTGCAGACATGCACAATTAAAAGACACTTACATAAAGCTTTTGGCCACAGCATTCATCACCAAAAGAGAAACATACACTATTTATACATACAAGCAAGCATACCTTGTGCACACGACCGCCAGCTCCAGCATCTTGGGCTGGAATCGGTTAGTCTGATAGTGACTGAAAAATCAGTTCTGAGATTTCAGAAAAATGGCTCTGCTACTAGCCAATATTCATCACTGCGAATGCTGTTCTTGAGCATGGGACGAGTTGGCTGACTTTCATAAGCAGCTGGAAATTGCCCTGACTACTGTCAAACTATTGGTAGCTGCTGTGAATCAGTGTGGTGGAAGAGCTCCCAAGAGCCATGTACCTGTGATACCGGTACCAGAGATATCTCAGATACTATCCTCCCATGTGGATGCTGTCTCCTCTGAAGGAAGTACAGGATCTGTTGTTTCTAGTCCACTTGGTTGGTCTGGGTGCCCTGTACAGGGACCAGGAAGTCAGTGTGTTGTACCAATCACCCCAATCAACATGTTTGAAGTGTTATTTTTCACTGAATCTGAGACAGTGGGATTCACTTCACCTGTTTTGGGGAAACCTCTTTTGTCCAGTGTCAAGAGGAGGCCAACTGAATGTGTATGGGTCTATAAATCGTCAACAGTTCAAACATACAGCAAATGATGGAGCTCCTTAGGGAAATGGCAGCAAGGGACAGAAAAGGGCAGCAGGTGCACTCCGTGTGTGTGCCTGGGTGCCTATTCAACATGTTGAAGAGGCTATTCCAACAGCCACTGATGGAACAGGTTGCAACCAACTACACATTGTGACGCACATTGGAGCAAATGGTGCCTGTCACCTGTCATCTGCGTTCCGAGGTCATGCTCAGTCATTCCGGTGAATAGCAGAGAAAGTCGAGAAAACTAGCAATGTGCACGGAGTTTCAGTGAAGCTCACAATTTGCAGCATTGCCCCAGAGCTGATCGCCCTCTGGTTCTGAGTCGAGTGGAAGGACTGAAACAGACTCAGAAGGTTCTGTGACAAGATAGGCTGGAACTTCCTGGACTTACACCATAGGGGTGAGATCTGTAGGGTCCCCCTAAATAGGTCAGGTGTGCACTACACAATGGAGGCTGCTACTTAGGTATCTGACTTTGTGTGGTGTGCATACAATGGTTTTTTAGATTAGGCGACTCTCCACTCATCCAAATAACAATAGCTGTAGAAAACCCACAAAAATTAGTGCAAGATCGAAAGAAATGCTTCCAAAGGGTGAGAGTATTAAAATCCTAATGGTAAACTACTGAATAATTTGCAAAAAAAAGTGCCCAAGTGGAAGTGCTCATGAAAAGCAGTAAAGCTCACATAATGCTGGTTGAAACCTGAAATTGATAGCAATGAGATTTTTGTGGGAAAAAAAGAGCATATCAAAATGAAAGGCAAATCGCAAATGGAGGTGGCGTATTCGTCACTGTAGACAAGACACTCAAATCCATCAAGATAGAAATTGGAGCTGCATGTGAGGTTGTTTGGGCAAGATTCTGTATCAGGGATGGACATCAAATGATAATTGGATCCTTCTACCGCCCCCCAGACTCATCTCCTGATGGAACCTCAGTTCACTTGTTCATAAGTTCCTCAATCATACTGTAATCATCAGTGGAGACCTTAAATCATTCACCAATTAATTGGAAAAATTACAGTTTTGTTAGAGGTGGATGTGATATGTAATCCTGTGAAACATTACTAAACGCCTTTTCTGAAAACTATCTAGAACAGATAGTTAGGAACCCCACTCATGATGGAAACAGAGTGTTTCAGGAGTGATAGTCAATAATTCACACAGGGAAAGCACAGGACAAAAGTAGCTAAAAAGCTCCAATAAACATGGGTTCACAAATCAACAATTGTCGAGATACAACATATTTTCTGTTGCTGTTCAACAGTGTCTAGGGACACTTGGCATCTGTAAATGTTGCAGTAGGTGTTTGAAGTGTTGTCCATGCATCTGAATGCAACACTGCACTCATCTCTGAAATGAGTTGCGAATCTTCTCAGGCAGTCCTGCGGAAATCTGTGAATGCTTGAAGGCTGCTTCAATCCGCAAGTGTAATTCCTCAAGAGAGTTGACCTTGGTAACATAGACCAGGTTTCTTACATGATCCCACACACAGAAATCCACGAGATTTAAATCCGGAGACCTTGGAGGCCATGGCATGGGCCCTCCTCTACCTACCCAATGTTGACTATACGTCCGAGATAGAAGCCAAGCACTCACAAATGAAAATATGCTGGAGCACCAACATGCATGAACCACATGTTCATACATTGGTTCAATGGGACAACAATACTGTACATCTGGAAGTACAGTCCACAGAAACCACATGTACTGCTGTCCAGTTAGTCTCTGTGGTAGGAAGTGTGGTCCACAAATGCAGTCTCTGAGCAGTCCTGTCAAGACATTCTACAAATAATGCTGCTGATGTCATGAAACGTGTTGCATTAGGATTGACAACAGCCTCAATGTCACAGTTATGGTGGTTAAAAATACCATCACAGGTAAATCCAGCCTCATTCATGAGCAGAATACTGCTTCCAAACAGAGGATTCAGGGTAAACTGTTGCTGTACACATTGGTAGAAATTCTCTCTATGAGGAAGCCTGCAATGTTGAGGGTTTGCACTCGCTGGAGATGATATAGGTAGAGTACTAGCCAATGTAAAATCCATCACACACTGCTATGGCTCAGGGCAAGCTCTTGGGTACCAATCCTCGGACGTTCACATACAACATCAGGTGTTATGGATCTGGATAGGCCTTCTCACACATGGTTTCTCTAAGGTGCTGATGTAACTGGCTAAATGTACGTCTTACAGGCTGCCTGCAGAGAGAAAAAGCTTCTCTTCATACAATGGTGCAGCCTCAAAGTCACTGCCATTCGCTTTGCCATACGTGAACTGCATGTCAGCCAACTCTGCAATGGTGTAACCTCTGTCCATGGTGCCTTCACGTTTGTAACTGACTGTGAGGCTGGTACAGCACAGTGCACGGGCGCTGAAAGGGTAGTACTTGAGCAAGCATAAACAAACGGGGAGTCGGTCCCAAACCTCGAGGTACCAATGTGAGTACCATAGTTTTCATGGGCATTCACAGTTGGTTCGCAGCTCAAATTAGTGCAATACCTTGGCAATGGTTGATTTGCACACCCGTGTTTACCTGAGCTTTTAGCTACTTTGGTCTGTGCTTTCTATGTGTGAACTATTGACCATCACTTCTGAAACCTCCTGCATATTGCATCTAATGACAACAAATAGACCTGACCTCTTTGAGAATGTCCGCATTGGAACTGATATTAGTGGCCATGATGAGGTTTTGCAACAATGATAACCAATGTACAAAAGACTATTAAAACAAGCAGAAAGATATATATGTCCAGTAAACTAGATTAAAAAAAAACATCAGCAGTGTCATATCTCAGTGAGGAACTTGAAACTTTCAGCACAGGGCAGGGCAGGAGCATGTAGAGGAACTATGGCTCAAGATTAAAAGAATAATTGACCATGCACTGGATATATGTGTACCTAGTGGAACAGTTCATAATGGAAGGGACCCTCCACAATATACAGACACAGTCAAGAAACTTCTAAAGAAACAGATTACTGAATAAAATATGTATAACAAAGCATAGGGCTATAGATAAACGCAATTGGCTGGCAAGAGTGCAATGTGTGATGTCTTCAATGACTACTGTAGTAGAATATTGTCAAATGATATTTCACAAAACCCAAAGAAATTCTGACCATGTGTAGTGGCTGTTAGTGACACCAAAGTTAGTGTCCCGTCCCTAGAGAATAAGACAGGAACTGAAATTGGCAGTAGCAAAGCAAAAGGTGAAACACATAACTCCGTTTTCAAATGTTTCTTTACAAATGAAAACCCAGGAGAATTGCCTCAATGTAATCCTCATGCCACTGAAGTGATGAATGAAATACATATTAGTGGCAATGGTGTTCAGAAACAGCTGATATCATTAAAATTGAACAAAGCTCCATGCCCCGATGGAATCCCTGCCAGATACTAGACTGAATTTGCGGCTGGGTTAGCCCCTCTTGTAACTATAATCTATCGTAGATAGAAGCCGTGCACAGTTCTTGATAAAAAGCACAGAATGGTAAAAAGCACAGATTATACCCATCTACAGGAGAGGTAGTAGAAGTGATCCACAGAACTATGTCCAATATTCTTGACATTGATTTGTTGTGAATCTCAAAACATGTTCTGAACTCAAACATAATAAGGTATCTTCAACAGAAAGACATCCTCAGAGCCAACCAGCGTGAATCTTGAAAACATCATTTGTGTAAAATGCAAACTCGCACTTTTCTCACAAGACATACTGACAGCTTTGGATCAAGGCAGTCTGTTAGTTGCAGCATTTCTTGATTTCACGAAGTATTTGACTCAGCACCACACCTACTCAAAGGTACAATCATATAAAATCCAATCTGTGACTGGTTAAGTTTGGTAGGGAGGATGCAGCATGTTATATTTGATGGGGAATCATCATCAGATGTAGAAGTAACTACAAGTATGCCCTGGAAGCGTGTTGGGACCATTGCTATTCATGCTATATATTACTGACCTTGCAGACAATATTAACAGTACCCATGGACTTTTTGCAAATGATGCAATTATCTATCATAAAGTACCATCTCAGAGTAGCTGCTAAATATTCAGACAGATCTTTACAAGATTTCAACGTGGTGCAAAGACTGGCAACACGCTTTAAATGTTCAGAAATGTAAAATAGTGCATGTCACAAAACAAAAAAATGTAGTATCTTATTATTATAATATAAATGAGTCACTGCTGGAATTGGCAAACTCACACATATCCATGCATAGCACTGATTAGGGATATGAAATGGAATGATCACATAGATTCAGCTGTGAGTAAAGTAGGTGGTAGATTTAGTTCAATTGGCTGAATACTGGGGAAGTGCAATCAGTCTACCAAGAAGATTGCTCACAAATCACTTGTGACTGGTTCTAGAATATTACTCAGGTGTGTGGGACCGAATCAAATAGGACTGGCAGGGGACACTGAACATGTACAGAGAAGACCAGCATGAATGGTCACAGGTACGTTTGATCCGTCGCAGTGTCAGGGAGATACTGAAGGAACTGAACTGGAAGACTCTTGAAGATAGACAAACTATCCCAAGAAAGTATAGTAACTAAGTTTCAAGAAGTATTGCTCACATAGGAATCTTGAGGATAAGATTAGAATAATTACTGCATGCACACAGTCATTCAGAGAATCATTCTTCCCGCACTCCATACGTGAAAAATGGAACAGGAAGGAACCCTAATAACTGGTACAGTGGGACATACCCTATGCCACACACTTCACAGTGGTGTGCATAATGTAGATTTTCCTCTACTTAATTATGAAAAGGGAAGTTGCCACTCATCATATAGCGGAGATGATGAGTCGCAGTTAGGCACAACAAAAAGACTGTCACAAATAAAGCTTTCTACCAGTAAGGCCTTCATCAAACACACACACACACACACACACACACACACACACACACAAACGACTGCAGTCTCAAGCAACTGAAGCCACTTAGTTGCCCGAGACTGCAGTTTTGTGTGTGTGTGTGTGTGTGTGTGTGTGTGTGTGTGTGTGTCGTCTATTTTTGACAAAGGCCTTACTGGCTGAAAGCTCTATTTGTGACAGTCTTTTTGTTGTGACTATCTGCGACTCAGCATCTCCACTATATGCTTTTCGTAATATTGTTACACTCCATCCCAGATTTTCCATTGTTTGATTCTTTCCTTGACTTTTTGTTACAACATGACTACAGGACCTACAGCTGATGTTATGGGGTAAAGTCAGTGCCAGCATGCCAGTTGAGAATTACAGAGAAGAGAAAGATGTGAGAAGAGGTCAGTAAATCGCACGCTGACCGACCTCCCTGCAGGACGACAACATGACAGCAGCAGCCCCTAAGTGAAGTGGATGTAAGTGCCGCACATGACTGGGGGCTGCCACCACTTCGACAGCAGCTTCAATGTTAGCCACTTTGTTAGCTGCCGCATTGTAGCCTCTATCATTTCAAATCTCTATGTAGCCCAGACCTGTGTTTGTCTGTTCTGAAGAAGACTGTTATTTTGTATGTCACCCTTTGCTTGCGACACATACATCAAAGTTAAGCATTCATAATTGTCTTTTCATAATAGAACTCATTAATACGAGTTGTTTGCTTGTTTGTCTAGTGAACCGAGTATGCAAGAGTCCTAGGCACAACAGTTGACATAAAGAGGACATGATGAGCAGCTGACAGGCACATTTAAAAGTAAACTGTTGGATATTTTTGACGTATCAGACAGAGTCCTTCATCAGATGAATATTAAGACGAGTTCTTACCAGAAAGTAAAAACCAAAATGTGGTGCACCAAAATCTGTACACTACTAGCACCAACACCAAAGGAAGTGACAAATGGCCTGAGAGTAGTAACCCACATTTATTCCATCTTTTCATTTGTAGGAATGGGGGGGGGGGGAGGGGGGGGGATATGATTAAGCCAATTGCTGTGTGGATTTTGAGTCACTTCAGAGGAGTTTTGACTTACTAGTTTCACCATATTTGCAGAGAGCTCCTGCTCATCAACCCTATACGAACTGATGAATAACTGTTCCACTTTTTTTCTATCCCATTGATACCCACATCTGTCATGTGAATCTAACTAACATCTACATGAGACATTGCCTTCCCACAATCTCTGTTTGTCGATTTCTACCTGCCTCTGCTAATGTTAGATCAAACTTGTCAGTAACAGCTGTAATAGTTCTACCCTGTGCTAATTTACTTGCTTACATTGGGCCAAGTTGGTAAAGATCTCAAACACAGTAGCCTCAACAATTCCGAACTTAAGTGGTACTCTGAAGAATTGGTTACCCCACAGCAGTCAGCAAAAAAAGATCCCTGACATTGGCAGTGCTGTCACCAGCTTTCAATTCTAAAGCGCAAATGGCTGCAGATGTGAACAACAATTACTTATAGAGCTGCAACAATACTGAAACACTGCTATACAGATATTTATAAAATCAGGTTATATGACTGGTCAAGGCAGACATGAAAAGCATCCGCATCAAGCTCACTGCAACTGTCAGGAATCTGTTTTCATTGTGTCTACTACAGCACTTCATACCTTTGTAGATGCACTACTTTTATTTAAATTACAACTTACTCACAATGGTCAATGCATTCCTTACAGCCCCATAGCTTTATCACTAAGATAGGGGATGTGATTGAGTCTAGATACTAGTGTTGCGTTTTCAAATATGCTCATATACTTGTATTTATGTCCCAGCTGAATGATTTGCTGATTCATCGCCCAGCCTAAACTACTAACGACAGAAACTTGAAATTTGCAAGCATTGATCTTATACTTCAGACATGGTTTATGAATGGATTTTTCAAAATTCAACCCCCAAGGGGGTGAAATAGGGAATGAAAGGTTTTTTGAAAATATGTAGCTATTAACTCAAGTTCTTAAGCTAGACCTACGAAAATTGGTATTTGGTTCCCTCGTCAGAAATAAAGAAATGTGTTTTGGCATTTTTGGATATTTAACCCTTGTGAGGGTTAAGTAGTGGGTAAAAAAAATTATTGAAGAACTACTAAAGTATTTTAAAACTACTCTGTGAAAACTGGTATATGACTTCTCAGTTACAAATAAAGGAATACTTGTTTTAGAGTTTTTGGAAATTCAACCCCTAAGGGGGTGAAATAGGGGATTAAATGTTTGATGAAACTGTTCCATTATGAAAGCATTTTTAAAGCTAAATGTATGGAAATTTGACTTCTTAGTGAGAAATAAAAAATATATGGGTTTCACTGATTTTGTGAAGTCAACCCCTATACAAGGGGAATAGAGGATGAAAGTTTTTATGAAAATATTTCATTATGCAAGCTTTATTGAAGTTAAATCTGTGAACATTTGTATTTGGCTTCTCTGTTAGAAATAAAAAAAAAAAAAACACACATTTCACTGACTTTGGAAATTCAACCACTCTGGAGGTGGAATAGAGGGTGAAATGCTGTATGCAAATATTTCACTGGGCATGCATTTTCAAAGCTACATCTTTGAAAATTGGTATTTGGTTTCTCATTTGCTTATAAAAAAACAGACTTTTGCTGTTTTTGGAAATTCAATCCCTAAGGGGTGAAACAGAGCAACACTGATTCAGTGGCACATTCTCACTCAGCTTACTGCTAAGGATACAAACTTGAAACCTGGAGAGGGTGTTGATCTTATACTGCAGGCATCATTTAAGAAGAGATTGTTCAAAAATTCTGCTCCTAATAGGGTAAATTAGGTGTTGAAAGGTTTTTTTGAAAATATGTCACTATTAAGATCATTTTGAAGTTAGAACTATGAAAATTGGTGGTTGGTTTCTGTCAGAAATTTAAAAAATTGTGCTTCAGCACATCTGGACTACAATCACTAACAGGGAAAAGCAGTGTGGGAAAGTTTTTTTGGAAATAAATCATTAAAGAACTACTAAAGCATTTTTAAATGCTACATCTACAAAAACTGGTATCTGACTTTTCCCTTGGGGGGGGGGGGGGGGGGGGGAATTACATGATACAGTGTTTTTGGACATTCAACTGCAGAAGAGAGTGAAATGGGGGATGAAAAATTTTATTAAATTATTTCATTATGAAAGTATTTTCAAAGACAAATCTATGAAAATTTATACCTGTTTCACTGTTCTGGGAATTCAACCCCTGCAGAGGTAGAATGTCAAACGAAAATTTTTATGAAAATGTTTTGTTATATTAACAAAATTTTGAAGTTAAAACTATAAAAATTGATATTACAGTTCTCAGTTATATATAAGGAATGTGTTTTAGCGAATGAAAGTTTCTATGGAAATATCACCAAAAGAATGCAAAAGGAACGATTAACAAAAACCTTTGAGACCAACTAGCAGAATCTCATTTTGGTCAGAAGTACTTTCAGAAAAAAACCATGCTTTTACTGTCTTAAGGTGAAAAGCTTAGGTGTTACAATTTTCTCCTCTTAATCCAGTATCAGTACTATCTATTCAGAAATTCATGCCTGGAGTAGGTGTATTTGTCAGACAGGAAATATTTCCATTTGTTTTTAAAACTTCCATTACATACTGGAACTATAAGTCACAAGGGAGGTGGTCAAACATTTTAATGGTTGCACACTTAAGTCACCTTCTGTGCAACACTGATGTTAAGCTGTGGACAGAAGATGCTATGTTTTTGTATTTTGATATAGCATCAAAACTTTTTGAAATTTTTTCCTTTACAGCAATGTTTATGAAATGTATAGAAAGGAAAATCTAAAGAAACACATTATGTTCACACAGAGACAGATTAGCATTTCGTTCATATATTCAACCATTCACTGTGTTCAGCAGATCACTTACACAAGGAGAACCTTCAGTGATGTTGAAAAAGTCAAAGTACACGTTAAAAAAATACAAGCAAATAGTTAAAACATAATCTGTGCTCCGAATTAGAAATAAATTATCATCACATTGCTTAATTGTATCCAAGCTTATGCTACTTGCTACCCAAACTAAATTATCTGGTCCTTTTCTGGGACTGAAGGAATTACTGCAAGTCTGACGACTCTGGGCCAATATGGAAGGTTTCCAACCTTAGCTACTGAACAATACAACATGTCATAGTACTGCAATAGATAGTGTGAATACAATATTGATTCCAGAGTGCTGCTTGCTCTGTGAGAAAGAGTCAGCACTTGTTTCCCCTACATCTGTCCTAGTATCCCCTGCAAAAGCACCAAGATGTGTTCAGAATGAAGTTCTGCAGAGTTTTGAAGGAGAGCTTCTGTGAAGTTTGGAAGGTAGGAGACGATAACAACAACAAGAACAAAAGCTGCAACTTTGAAAAGAGTTGCTGTTTACCTTCCATTGGTCCCCTAATATTTATCTCATGGTGTAATAATTTTCAAAGCAAATGGTTACCTATTTATGACAACACAATCCTGCTTATAATACATTATTAGGCCTAACTGTCATGGAGCTTTATGATAAAAACTGCTACCTGCCATGTAGCTAAAAGCAATTTTTAATCTTGGTGTATAGATACTCAGATAACTTGTAAAAAGAGTGGAAAATTAGACATGTTTCAAATTTATTTTGACTTGTTGAGAAATCTTAATTCTCTATTTGGCTTAGATGTGAAATGTGCCTATGCACAAGCATACATAACTCACTCTGAAACCTAGACATGGAAGCAAAATATAAATGAAAATTATTTTTTGTGTCTTGTAAATGTATAGATCACAATTCATTAGAAACTGATTTTTTATTGTAAACAACAAAAACCATTAAGCAGTAAATGTACTGGGAACTGAGTTTAAAAATACCAGGATAATTAAAAAGGGCTCTTCAACACATACAGTACAATATTCAATCTGAGAAGCAGTTAACACATTCTGTACAGAAAAATGAGTTGTAGTGTATCACAGGGTACACTCCCAGAAATTTTTGTGAAGACTGGAAGAAGTGAAATAGGCTGTTAATTAGAGGTTGTTTGCTCCTCTCCAATTTTACAGATGGCTGTTACTTCAGCCCATTTAAGTCTGCCAGGAAACAGATGCCGAGTCATCGACTGATTACAAAGATAGCTTACTGGTAGCCCTATCAAGCCAACAACAAAATTTTAATATCCTGCTCTACACACACACACAATCATAGTTGAAAGTATCACTTCTTTTTGGTGGTTTAGTAAATTGGTAATCTCATAAGGGGTTATATTTCTGAAACTAATGCCTGTTGTTAGTACACACCACCTTCATACAAATAATTTCAATGTGCTGCTGTTTCTGCCATGGGCAATTTCGTTTGTGTTGCTATTTTTGCTTGTTTCTTGTCTAACTCATTATATTTCCAAAACTTGTTAACCATCTCTCAGGCTGGCTTTCATTCTTCACAGGGAAAGCAGTGCATGACCTCAAACCTAAGTCTTTGCAGAGCTAAACAGAAAAAGTTATCCTGTTAGTATGTTATGCAACTCTAACAAACTCATTCAATGTATGGATCACAAAATTCTTTCTGATAAAGTGTTATGTCCTATGGCGCTAATGACATCCATTTTCTATGATGTGATTTCGCTTCAAAACAGAATTCTGATGGCAACACTGACAGATTGCCACAGGCATGAAACTTAACTTTACAACGAGCGAACATTGCATGTGTGGTCCCACACGGGAAGATACTTGGCCTACCCCCATCCTAAACATTCACAAATGATCTTCCAGTGGTGTTGGAAGGATGGTTCAAAACCTGCAATGATCAAACGACACAAGCATACTGAGCACGAGACCAAAAACGACTTCAACAGACACAGATGTGATCACAACCAACCAAGCCTACAGCAAACAGTGTTTTATTCTCAGAAAGACTAGAATTATGCTGTTTTAAACAAACAAAAGTGAGCTGCAAGCACCATAAGTAGAAACTAACATAGTAAATTACATGACACAAGGAAAAATACTTGGGGTCCAATAGGATAACAGGTTAAAATGGAGCCAACATTTAAACTAACCAAAAAGTTAGCTTTGCCCTTAGAAGTACTTGTCATTTTGTTTACCTAAACACAATGTGTCCGCTTATTTAGAACATTTTCACTCAATTATTATATGGAAGCATCTTCTGGAGAAATGCATCTAAAGCAGCACATTTCCTGACGTATCCTCACCTTATGTTGTCCTGCTTTGTAAATATTTTATATGTGTATATTAAATATATTTGTTTCTGACATGTCTGATACTATTGTACCAAATAGTACAAATAAATAAATAAATAACAAATAATTTGTTCAGCGGAAGTGAGAACTAAAAATACTGTGTAAAGAACCAACCACAAATCACACGCAGCTCTTTTTTAAGGATACTGGAATTCTGAAATTCATTTCCCTAGACATTTACTCCTTGTTGGTATATGTTGCTTCCAATAGAAATCACTTCCAGCTGAACTGTGATCGGTAGTTACAAGACACAAAAAAATCCTTTTCATGTAGACTTTGCTTCCTTGTATAGGATTCAAAGTGGATGTATTTGCTGGGACACAAAGGTATTCAACAAGGCCCCATCCAACATGAAGCAAGAAATTTGAAATCCCTGCGAATTCCAAAGAAAATTAAGAACATACAACTTCACCCACTCTTTCTATAATTTATCTGTGCGTTTAGATTCAAGAACTGAAAAGTTCTGAGATTTACACTGAAAATAAGAGTTCACTGCAAAGCAGTAGAGTGAACAATAATATTAGTAAACAGGACTATGCACATACCGACATGGGTACTACTACAAATACTGCAACTATTTTCTTTGATAAATACCAATGAAATGAGATAAATGTTAAGCTACAAATAGTACCGAAACGGCAGTTATTTAAATTAGCCAAGGAAGCAGCAACACAGTGTACAAATTAAATATTGATGATTTGCTGGTTTGCTATCAATGTACACAATGACTCCTGGGACATCCCTGAAAGTTCTCCTACATGTAACATATACACAATCAATGAATATGATTACTGAAATAAACAATTTGAAAAAGGGGGTGCATTTCAGGATTTTTTTTCCTTTATTGTGTGACATTTGTTTTATTTCCTTTGCAAATCAGTCTTTATCAGATCAACATGTTACTTTTAAAAGTAATAGGGCTATTAGTATACCTACATCAATATAGATGCGTTGTTCAAGAACTTTATTAAATTTAAGTATGTTCTGTACAGTTTTCTTTTCTTTTTTTAAAGAATCATTAGCATAATCTTAATACTGTTGTCATCATTCACATTTCAATTTTTCAAAGTACTCGACGCTTAAAAAATCGCTCTCATTGATACTCACATACTTCATCTCATTACTGTATGCGGTCTGTTCATGAATTCATGGCAAATTTAAGCAGAAAGTGACAAATCACGAACTGAACATCTTCTAAGTCTACTGCTATACTCCTTTCTCATGTATTTCTCTTTAGTTTGTAACTTAGATTATTCATCAAACTACCATACTAAAAAATTATCAATCACAACTTTCCTGAACTTATCTAACTGAAAACACATAACAGATATTAAATGCATTTTCAGTCACTGCCACATTAACAATCCTCTACAAATTATGTAACTTCCTACAACTGTAAGGCATGTAAACAATCACATACGAAGGACCTGTCCATGAAATGAGAACAGGATTTTGAAAAGGAATGAGTGCATTTATTGAGCATTCCTTCCGTTACATCAAGACGAATTACTGCAAATAATACACGCAAATATAAATGTTTCACATTGGTGTCTTTAAAAAGCCTGATAATTATTTCAGTCTGCTCGCCATCGAACAGTTTGAATGCCCTTCCATTTCCATCACTGAATGGACTAAAATATGTTCTCACACTGACTAACTTTAAAGTTTCTCTGGAGCATAAAAATCAAAACGCAATATAACAAACATTTATCACAAGCAATAAGTCTCTCGTGACCTACACAAACATCTGTCCGACTGTCAACACATCACAAACTGTACGGAAAACTGTATAACTTACAGGCGCTGAAGGTAAGCATTATTTCTTTGGAATGGGGTTCACTTTCTTTAACACAATTCTTCCCCAATATCGGATTAAATGAAAATATAAACACAATAAGATGAAAGAAAACACACAGCTCAAATTTTTCTTTGTAGAGCAAGATACTCACAGTTCATTGTAGGTGCAAATCTTAAATAATAAGTCTTAAACACTGCTTCCACGCCCCTGATACGTCGTCAACCTCAGCGTCACCATTACAGCACAAGAAAGCTACATATCAGGGGCGAAGATATGCCTTGTTTTGAACATGACGAGCGTAGGAAACCTGGACAGGCTCTAGATTTCTCTTTTTTGTGGAAAACTGTGCAGTTTGTAACTTAACAATTCTTTAACCCATGTATACATTAACATTGCGATATTTTTTCCAACAATGTTTCTGGCAACTACTAAATGGAGGACATTTGCTACAGTTGTGCTTTGTAGAAGAAAATACCGGGGCATGGTTGTGTCGGTAGCAGAAGAAACAGTGTTTCATGCCAGCTGAAACATATCGTCACAGCACTGCGCGGCGCTAGCTCATTTTTATGTCACTAACTCTGATTTCTTCGTTGCGATTGTATGAGTACGGGACGAAATTAAGTAGACAATTCAACAAACTGTCGAATTAGTGACTTTGTTGAGTCAGAGGAGTGCATGTGGACCTTTAAGAGAGAAGAGGCATAACAGAAAGCACTAATAAAGCATAAATGATATGAGGCTTGTATAAAGCGCAATTGAACTTATACAACAAAAAGTAGTTTTTTTTAAGTGTGTGTGTGTGTGTGTGTGTGTGTGTGTGTGTGTGTGTGCGTAATGCATATTATGTGAAGATATCTGATCTATTGTACACTAATTTCAAATAAAATTTGATGAAAAGTGTTTCAATGATAAAATATATCTTTGTTGGTGGAATGTTTGATCGGGGCGATAACAAGGCTCCTAAAAATTACACAATGAGTTTTGTTCAGTATTTGATAGTCAAATGAAGGGTCGTAAATGAATAAATGGGGTATCAATTTAACCAGCGTGAAGCCTAGTTTTCTAAAAGATATTTAATTGCTTGAAAGCAATCAGGACAGTAAGAATTGGTGATTTGAAGGAAAATTAAAATATTTCACAAACAGCTTCAGCTACTGATGTTAAGGAAGTCTCACAAGGTTCATCATTTCAAGGCCTAGCTATATTGCGCGTAAAAAGTTACATTGGTGTAAACTGATAGAATTATTTCTTTCACGTAGAAAAAATGAAATAAATACCAAATTACAGCATATGTTTGAACATCCTTGCTTTCTTGATGTTTGCTTTAATCTGTGTTGCCTTTTGCTATGCTTCTTGGAATAAAGTGAGTTGCCAAAAACTGGACGGTATTTATTGTGTACGCTAGAACAAGTTAGCGTTGCCGGAATGGTGGCCCTGAAAAGAAAAAGAAGCAAAGGATAACAGGGAAATACATCGTCGAAAACGATGGATATGTTGACACAAACACTGGACATGGGAATCAGAATGGAACAAGACTTACCATTTGGCCGTCGATCACAATCCGTGACCTTCAATTTGCCACAAAATTGTATGATAGATGTAAATATGCAAGGAGCGAGTACAATGTAGTGGTGATGTGGAAAAGTTTTAATAGGAATACTAATCAGGTGACTAATTCCTTATCGATATGGGTTTGTAAGTTAGTGTCTGACCAAGAAGTGTCAGTGACACACTGACTGCAGCAATGAAACATTTACTTACTGTGGCCATAATTCGAGGATCGCTACCTATGACCAAAAAAAATTAACTCTACACCTATGTTCAAGCTTCCACCCAATAGGGACTTTTGTGATAGCAGATGTTCGTGATCACATAACCGGATCGGACTTTTTACGTTATTATCGGCTTATGGCCAACCTAGTCGGGCTTCGATTAGTATCAATAGCCACAGAAAAGATACCTCATACTGTGCTTTTGGCATTACAGCTAACACACTGCGACATGCCAGTCGTCTACCGCACAAATATGCCCCACGCCACTACCACGTCATCAATGGACCTAACCAAAGGGGAATTCCAAGGGGTCCAGATACCCCCCCCGCCCCCATGAAATTACACATGACCTACTTGCCATGTAATGAAATTGGGAGATATAAGGGGCGATCAAAAAGTTTTCATTTGATGGAATGGCTGCAGTTATATGCAATGTATCACGACTCCAAAGCGGGTATATAAGCACTGAAATGACCGTATGGCATTTATTGGCCAGGATATCCCCTTCGGCAACTTGCGTGTCAATGATGATGAAAATGACGGTAATCGCCACACAATACCCAGCCCTATGACAGGAACTGACATGTCAGCAAGGGATTAGTCTGGCAGTCGTGTCTTTTCGAGGTGTGTGTGGTAAATGCGAAATGTGAACCATGACGACGTTATTACAAATGTGTTCAAACACTACCGATGCGATGGTATTCTTTTCTTCGCTGCAGAACGACAGATACTGGCAGATATCCATCGGGGAATGAAGAAAGTGTATGGAACAGCATATCTATCGAAAAGCATCACTGGGGAATAGTTTAACAAGGGGTGCTACTGCTTCACGATAACATGCATCCCCATAGTGCTAATATCTTAAAGAAGAATTTAGGCCGCTCTAGAGGGAGACATTGGGCACCCATCCTATTGTCCTGATGTCTCCTCATGGGATTACCATGTCTTCCCTTATAAAAAGGCCTTGAAAGGTTGACGATTCCTGTATGACAAGCATATGCAGAAGCCGTTTATGAACTTCTTCACGTAGCAGGATACTATTGTTTTACCAAACCACTATCTTCAATTTGGTACATTACTAGGATGATTTCGTAAATACCCACGGCCATTTTGAGTGGGTGACATACAGATTTTGGGTTGTGTGGCTTTCGAAAGGAAACTTTTGAATCGCCCCTTGTATTTTGATTTTCAGTCATAAGACGAATAAGGGATACCCATTATCGTTATGCAACAAGACTATCGATAGATTCAATAGATTTAAACTATCGATAGCACTATTGGCTTTCGCCTATCCCTACTTTTAACCAAGACAAACTATTGCATAATGTTGCATTGTCTGAGCTCAGTTTTTGTTTTGTTAATCATTTCAGTTCTTACTTGCAGTTTAATTTAATATCGGTGCTGCCTTTTATAATTTTTGTTCTGTGTGCTGTTCTGATAGTTTCCAATATTGGATAAGTTTGTAACAAGAAAGAAGAAAAACTAACTTTGATTTGTCCACTAGCATTATGATAAATTTAAAGTATGTATGCACTATGATAGTAGCCTAATCACCCATCTGTAGTGGTTTATTGTTAACACTCATGTCGATATTTGGAGACTGATAGAACTTAGATGCTGAAATATTTCAATAGTTAGCAAGGCAGCATAGTGGAAAATATAATTGCAATTAACATTAAACTAAACTCAGTGCATAAAATATATTTAGATATACATGATCTATAATTCGTTCGTTTCTAAAAGATTTTTTTCTGCAAAGTGCTTGAATTTGTTCAAGCTGGCTGCCTGCTAAACAGTCACCTGCTTTAGTCCAAAATCTATTTACACTCCTGTAATATTGTAATAACTGAAGCCACGAATTCTTGAAACAATTACATCTTAAAATGCATTACCAGAATTCCATCCTTTACTGTGATGCATTTTATTTTATTTGTAAACAATGTATGGTAAATCTGGGAGAGATATGGCATATGTTCAAAAAGGCATATTTAAAGTCTCATAGTGCATATTTAGTAAAACTTCTTTTTGTACACCTAAACATACCAATTATCTATGACATACAGCTTTTAAATTTTTTCAATGTAACATTTAAACATAATGTTTAACCACGAAAACATCTTTAAATTGCCTCATTTATCTCTTATGCTATTGATGATATGCGAAATGCCGAAAACCGCAAAACTACTCTGACTTTTAAGTCAAAACACACACACAGTTTTATACATATATGGTTCAAAGAAGAGAAAACGATTAGATGTTAACAATAGTTAACTAGTTTATATAACTAGTTTACTTATTGGTAGCTGAAAACATTACAACTAAGACAAACGATCCATTTATCTTTCATTATCACACTCAATAATTTCTAGCGAAATATTATCAAAATAAAAGAAAGATTTACAAGTTTAGTTCATTTGGTTTTCTTACTATTTTCTCGACCACAATCAACACAAGACATATCAGAAGTTGTGCAAACATTCGTTGGATAACATAACCAACCTTAGCTATGAAATCTTCACGGGTTATCAGCTGAGTGGCGTCGTCTTCTAGTCGCAACATTTCAATGGATTGCATATCCATCATCTTCAGGGGAAGTGTCAGGATGCTCTCCCTCTTCACACTTGAATTCCTCTTCTTGAGGAAGATAAGGAGGAGTCTGTTGTCATTAGACATTTACTCCACTTAGATGGATTGAAAGTATGCTGGGGTGTTTAGGAATAAATGTGATGGTTGCGCATGGTTTGGTAGACTGGTGATTGCCGGTCAGAGACAGGCGGTAGGTTGAATGGATGAATAGTTATGTGTCAGCTAGGGGCCTTTACTTGACTGGACCTGTTGACGTCTAGGACTGCCAGTCAACGAATAACATGGCGAGTGGTTGATGATGTGGCGATGATGATGGGTCCTTCTGGCGTCTGGGTACTTCGTCTTGTCCTTCTTCTTCTTGGATGTGTCTGCTTGTGACACTTCGGGACGTGGCACGCCCTCCCAGCTCGCAGCTTCAGCGACTTCAGCAGTCCTCACACCTTGTTGTTTGCTCGCGTTCTCGGCTTGTTCTACTTGTTCTACCGAGACGACGAGACCTTCCCACTCAGCAGGAGTGAGAGGAGGGCGGGCGTTGAAAGACCTGAGAGTGTGCAAACGAACGAACACTAACTTCTGCAGCTGCATCTTGGAGTGGGGGCATGGAGACTCCTCTGTAATGACCTGGGTTGCCTTGGTCTTCGCCGCAACAGCTATCTGTACAGCGGCATCTTGTGTTACCATCCCCGTGGCTTCCTCTATTGCTACAGGCTCCACAGAGGCGGCAGTCTGCATGTCGGCGTCCTTCTGTGCTAGGTGGTTCTGGCTGGCCAGTGCATCACGGAGACTGTGCACCCGATGCTCAACCTCCGCCAGTTCCGCTTGGAGTGCCGCTCTCTCTTCCTCCATTGCGGCTTTTACGGCAGCAATTTCTCCTTCGGCGGCAGCGGCGCAGACCCTGGCGCACGCATCGCTGACTGCATCTGGTGTAGAGGTGGCAAAAAATAACGTAACTGATAGAAATAACCGGTTACTGAGAAGTAACGGTTACTGCGATAACCGTTCCTCTGATTCTGGCAGTTATTTCAATAACTGTTTAGTGTCAACAGTGCCTCGCGCCATCTGTTGACCGAAGATCGTACTGCGCATTTGGAAGGCGTTCTATAGACCATGGGAATAACTGTGAGACTGCGCGCCATCTGTTGATAAGAACTGTGTACTATTTCGTGGGCCTTCGTTACTTTTAGCATAAACAATTAAATAAAGTTAATGTCCGAGCCGTGGCTGATAGGAGCTGCAGTACAGGCATTAACAAGTACGGTCGTTCCCTTAAGCCACCGCCTTACGTGTTAATTTAGCTTGGACGGGTAGTAGAAGGAAAGTTACTTAGGAATTCGAGCGACTATGGAAATAACTGTCAGAGACCGGTATTCTCCTCTGGCAGTTATCGTTATTGGCTCGTAGTTCTAGTTCTCTGGTAGTTATCGGGCTACCACCACAGATAACCTGGAAGCTGGTAACGGAATAACTGTGTGTCTAGACGTTCCTGACTCGGTGACTCCAGTTAAAGGTCGTAGTTCCAGGTGATATTTCCAGAGAGAATAGTAACTGGAGCGAACAAATATTTTCGTACTGCTACGGAAATAGCCGCTGGCAATCGCGTATGACAAATAACATGTCAGAAAGTATAACATAATACAGTGGAATATAATAATTATTATCCTCATCATTTGTCAGGAGATTGTCAAAATATGTGAATATATCACAGTAACTGCTAATATTTACAGAATTGGTACACTGACAGAATAAAACACAGTTACGTACTTTTAATAAATTTATCGTACACAGAATACCCGATCTTGACTGTTGCAACCAAGTGCTGTCAAAACTGAAATATAGCAGAATTTTTACCTAAGCTGGTCTATCAGTCTCTGTTACGATATTCATCTACAGAGTAGAAGGAGGGGTCAATGGAAGCGTCTGATTCCACCCGCCTGCTTCGACGTAAAGGTGTTGAGGTGTGTGAATGTCATTACGGCACGGTGTTTATGAGTTGGTTTGTGTGTGGGGGGGGGGAAGGAGGGGGCTGTCGATCTAGGTTGCAGTGCCAGAATTTGCTGGTGGTAATTAAATTTTTTTTTTCTAGCTGTGATGTTTTGTGTATTTATGATGTATTGAATGTGATTTAATTTATGTAGGGATGATTGATTTGTGGACTTTTGGGATTGTGGTTTTATTTTTTGCAGTTGTAGGTGTTGGTTTTTTGGGCATCAGTAGCTGTGGTGGACCTATATAGGTCACCGGAAATGACCGATACCCATTTTCATAGTTGTGTGTGTTGATGTTTTAGTATCGTCATCTGAGGTTGACCTATATAGGTCAAGGGAAATGTCTGATTCCAATTTTCGTACTTTTAGTTGTGGGTATTGGTGTTTTGGTATGGTCACCTATAGCTGACCTATATTGTTCAAGGGAAGTGTCCGATTCCTGCAGATTTTTGTTGGTGTAGCAGAATGCCGTAATTTTTTTTCTTGTTGTTCTTCATTTTGTGTTTTGGGATCATGGTGTGTTTTTTTTACTAGCTTGTCCTCACCCTAAAACCCCCAACTTCCTGCAGTTGTCCCATTGGTTTGATTGTATTTTTGGTGGGAAATGTTATTGTTTATTTATATGTATCTTCGTGTTTGTTGCCATGTGTATGTAGTGACGTCATAGACACACTTAAAATAGCCATTTCCAGCATATTGATGACGGGTGGAATCAGACACTTCTGTATCAAATAGTCTTTCAAACACACTGTAAACCGTGCCTTATCTGAAACCAAGTTTTTAATGGTTGCTGACTTGCTGGCAGTTTATTGAAAATGCATGTTCCTGAATATTGGACCCCTTTTGGACCAAGGTAAGTAATTTTAGGTCTTTATGTAGATGCTGTTCCCATTTCTAGTACTGATATTATGTATTAAGCTATTGGTTGGAAATACTTGTTACAAATTTGATAAAGGAATAAATATACTAGGAAGCAGTGGTTAGAATACAAAGTTCCTTGAACAGGTTCCTACATGATGTTCTTGAATTGATACCACAAACGATTTTTATTACACGCTTTTACATGCGAAAAACTTTTGCTATGTTTGATAAGTTCCCACAGAATATGCCCCCTTATGAAATAACAGAATGAAAAAATGTGGTATGCCCTTCCCAACTGAATTTATTATCGAGTTGTAGTCCCAGAAATGTAACACTGTCAAACTTTTCGATCTGCATGTCTTCATATGTTATAAACATGCTGTCGTTGGAGAAATCGAGCAGTTTGCAAATCTGACATAAAACTTGGATTAGCGTACTCACACTTTCCCCAATAGGACTAGCTTTTACAGCACAGGAGTAAACGAATCTGTCACATTACGTATATTTTTTGTTGTATTATAAGGCTGTACACTTTATTCTATTATGTGAGCAGCACAAGAAATTAAGCTTCGAATTTAACCTACAGTACTCAGTTTACATATTACTTCATACTTAAAAACGCACGTTGTTAACATTTTACTTAAACAGTGCTTTGGCGAAGTTCCGCGTACTTTCTGTCGCAGCTGCGAAGATAATATTTCTAATAGCGACCGATAACCTACAAACATATAATATGAAACACTAATAATCGTTCTAACATCAACTAAAATGTACCCGGAGTTAATAAGCTAAGGTTATGACACGATTCATACGACATTCCTGCTATTTCACACTACTCGCAGTTATACTGATAACTAAACTGATGGATTCCAACTGTGTCGTTATTTAACTGTCGGAGTTATCGGTATTCGCTAGCGAAAAATAACTTGGCAGTTATTAATAACGGTTAACGATAACGGTTATCAAAGAATAACTGGAACTGTGATAACGGTTACTCCAGAATAACCGTTTGGCCCACCTCTAATCTGGTGGAACAGCCGCGTCATCAGCCGCGTCATCGACCACCCAAGATCCGCCGAGGGTGGGGGGAGGGGGGTGGCGAGGACGCAGCGGCCGCCGTTGTATCCACCTTCTTGGTGGTGTCTTGCGTCTCTATCTTGTCTTCACACCACGACTCCAGTTCTTGACATAACTGCAGCCTTGGTAATTCGCTGTGTGAGCACTGCCACAGTTAGCACAGCCGCGTGTGGTGTCCTTCTTCGTACAGTGGCGCGAATCGTCTGCTTGCGCACACCAAAGGCATGCCACTGAGTTCTGGCAGTGCTTGGCAACGTGGTCAAGTTTCTGGCAGAGCAAGCACTGCTCCTGCCGTTCTGTTGTCTTCTTCTTCTTGCATCCCGCATCTTCTGATGTGCCGAGCATGAGGCCCAGCAACTTCAGCAGGGCTGTGGCTTTGCCTCCCTTTCCACTTCGTTCAGGCATGCTGGGAAGCGACAGCGTAGGTAGCTAGTGAACGCTTAGCGTGCAGTGATCTGCTCACCTCCCTGCCTGAGCGGCGGATGGGGGGGGGGGGGGGGGGGGGGGGCGGGTGTCGGGATGGTGTCTGTCGCGCGCCTTGTAGTCACTGGACTGCTATCAGATTCCGGCCGCCGAGCAAACGGCTAGCATTCATCTCATGCTAGGTGAGGAGAACCCTACGTCATAATGATGTAACGCTGTAACGCTTCGTCATCGTGACGTAAATAACCTAAATCGACTAAATGAGTATGTATATCGATCTTTGCAGTTGTACTGATAACGTCAAAACTAAATGTAAATACATGTGTACAAACGAAGTGGCAGGAGTTGTGTGATATGCTCATCCCAGCTGAATGAATTGTTAAATGTAACTCCAACAATTTGCGATGTTATTGTGTATTTCATGAACATAATTAATGTCTGAGCGAAGAAGCCATAACGAAATAAAAAGAAGCTTGTCATTATTTTTAAATCAGATGAATCGTGCATAAATCGTGTGGACAGAAAAGTGAAGTAATTAATTATTAAGCTGCAATCCAAAGAATGTGGGATGTTATTGTGTGTTTCGTGAACGTAACGAATATCTGAATGAAGGAACCATAACCATAACGAAAGTTTAGAAAGTGTTTAGTCATGTTTTCAGTCCGATTAATATTGAATAAATCATGTGGATAAAAACGTGAAATAGGAAGAAATTAAAGTGTTTCGTATTTTTATAAAATCCAATGAATTGTACATAATTCATGTGGGCAGAAACGTTAAACTGAGAAATTGAAGTGGTTCTGAAGATAATTCCGAATGTTGCTAGAAACATTAAGCCATCTAGTTCCATTTAATTTTGCTTTCGTGTTGTAAATCAGCTAAGAAAGACAGTGAAATCTTTCAGTCTGTCTTCATGGATCTGCTCGAAAGTTCTCTCATCTCCGTTAGAGCCCATGTTCAGAACGATGTACACGCTAGCAACACCGGGTATAGGACAAAAAGCACATAAACAAATAACAATGCAGATTCAAGACGCACACAACAGTCGATATATACAGAATGCACACAACAGTCGATAGGACAACTCGTGAAACTCATGATGAGGCGTGCCTACGTCACTATAACGTAGGGCTCTCCTCACGTAGCGTGCGATGAATGCTACCCCGAGCAAACATGTGCCAGAGTAATCGCACCGGGTGCTTGGTGCCACCGGTGAGGGGGGGCGAGGGGGAGAGCGCTTGTGGGCATCGATTGACGGTGTCTGTTCATATCAGTGCCGGCCGCAGTCCCCTTTCGGACCGGAGCGTTCTTGCCGAATTTTCCTAATTGCACAACCCCAAGATATACTGAGATGGTAATCACTGTCTCGATTAACTAAATTTACGTGCAGACGAATCTCTTCTTTTATCACTGAATCCCAAAATCCGCTGGAGCTGCATAACTTCTTTGTTTCTTCAAATTCGAAGGTATGCTTTTCGTTGATGTTGTGTTCTGCCACTGCAGACTTGTCAGCCTGTCCAAGACGCATGTTTGTTATATGTTCCATATGGCGCCCTATGTATTTCATTCCACATTCGCATCCAATTCTATAAACACCCAGTGTCATTAGTCCTAGTGGGTCTATGCTCGATCCAAGAATATCCTTGATTTTCTTTGCTGTGTGAAAGACGATCTTCACTTGGTGCTCACAAGGATTTTTGCGATCTTCGCCGTTGGTGGTCCCGCATATGGCAGGAATGCACAGCCTCTTGTGTAGTCTTCTTCTAGTCTCTCCCCTCCTCTCTTCGTATTGTTCCTCAAAGCTCTTCCTATTAGTTTCTCGCTGTAGCCGTTTCTTCTGAAGGTTTCCTTATGATGTTGCAATTCACTCGCATATAACCAAGCTTTTCGTTTTTCCTTTTCTCAGGTGCAATCATGACGCTGAAAAGGATTTTGATGGGATGTTTACAGACTTACTTCAGTTACACATCTCAAGCTTAAGTAAAACTGCCTCGATCTAAATGTAAAGGCTGTTATTAAGACCTGGAGTCCACTGACCAGCTGCAGTGCCGATAGGCGCTCACTGTGTCGGTATTTGTCAAAACCATGAGGAGGACACAGTCTGTACCTCATGCAGCACCTCTCACAGATTTACTCTACGATAAACAGTTTTTTCACATTCTCCACCAAACAGGATCGCTCTGCATCTTGAGGTGTTGAGCTAGCAGTACCTGGTGAGGTGGTTCTAATACATCCTCCAACATTAATGGATATGGTGTACTGTGGTTTCCCATTTTTATTTTAGGCAAGTGCCTAGATTAGACCCTTACTATAGGCCAGAGGCAGTTCCTGCTAAAATCCTTTCTCTCCTGACAGATCCCATTTCCCATAAAGATGCAGACTCTATGCTTAAATGAAACCAGGTGCATCGAAGGCAAGCCTCTTTGCAGAGCCTTGACATTGGAGGCCATATTTACATTGGAAGGTAGCTATCGATGGTCATTTTGTACTACATTTTTATGCATAGTGATGGCTCGCATGTGGAACTGCAATATATCATGTCTTCAAATTTTACTACAAGAAAGATATTCTATTGTGAAATGTCTATTCATAATATCCTTGGAACATAACTCAAACATACTTGTAAATAAACGGCATATAAAGGCAATGTATGTCATACATCTTAGAGAATTTTATGGCATCAAAGACTGTGTAACTATATTATCATGGATAAAGGCAAGCCCATTTACAAGATTGCGTACATTGGAAGTCGAGTTGAAATTAAAGCATGAACCAGTGTTAAGATTAGAAAACTGTAGCTCACACTACCTGTTTATTCTGCTTTGTTTTATAAATAAATTTGGTTGCTATGGTTTCAAGATGACTGTTGAAATAATGAGTTTAATAATGTTCTTGATCATTTAAGGAAATGAAGAGTTTTGATGAAATGAAAGATACTTTAATAAAATTTGAGACGGTATTGAGGAACTTCGGATGTGTTGACGTGCTGAAGAAATTCTGACTTGGTTGCACATAAGTAGTAAATTTAAATACAAGACTGTAGGAGAAAATCTGCTGTTGTTAAATAAGATTAGAACCCATCTGAGTTTATAAGTTATTCAACCCAGCATTAATATGCTTCTGCTCTGCGATAATGAGCCCTACATTAGGAGACTGCACTGTTTTTTGTTAGCAGTTAAACAATACAATATATTTGAATTTGTTTGGCAACTAAGTGAAGTTATCATACTGCCAAATAAAGAAATATTTTACTGAACTTTATTCATAATTTTCAGTGTTCTTCTGTAATTGTATTACTTTGTAAAATAAAGAACAACCATCTTCAGTCACAATCGTGATTTTATTTCAATGTTCGATGCATTTTCAATCTTGTGGACCCATCTTCCGGTCCAACAGTCTACATTAATTTTTTTGTATCTCTGATTTAGTTTAATTCTGGTCCTGATAAGATTACAAAGGTGCATAGCAAAATGGTACATTGTGAATATAGTTTTATGGAGCTAAGACAAATAGGAAACTAATGTACTGTTCCAAGTAGTAGATACATGGTTTTGAAGCAGACTATGAATCAACATTTTTATGTGCAGTTATACACTTATGTACACTCCTGGAAATGGAAAAAAGAACACATTGACACCGGTGTGTCAGACCCACCATACTTGCTCCGGAAACTGCGAGAGGGCTGTACAAGCAATGATCACACGCACGGCACAGCGGACACACCAGGAACCACGGTGTTGGCCGTCGAATGGCGCTAGCTGCGCAGCATTTGTGCACCGCCGCCGTCAGTGTCAGCCAGTTTGCCGTGGCGTACGGAGCTCCATCGCAGTCTTTAACACTGGTAGCATGCCGCGACAGCGTGGACGTGAACCGTATGTGCGGTTGACGGACTTTGAGCGAGGGCGTATAGTGGGCATGCGGGAGGCCGGGTGGACGTACCGCCGAATTGCTCTACACATGTGGCGTGAGGTCTCCACAGTACATCGATGTTGTCGCCAGTGGTCGGCGGAAGGTGCACGTGCCCGTCGACCTGCGACCGGACCGCAGCGACGCACGGATGCACGCCAAGACCGTAGGATCCTACGCAGTGCCGTAGGGGACAGCACCGCCACTTCCCAGCAAATTAGGGACACTGTTACTCCTGGGGTATCGGCGAGGACCATTCGCAACCGTCTCCATGAAGCTGGGCTACAGTCCCGCACACCGTTAGGCCGTCTTCCGCTCACGCCCCAACATCGTGCAGCCCGCCTCCAGTGGTGTCGCGACAGGCGTGAATGGAGGAACGAATGGAGACGTGTCGTCTTCAGCGATGAGAGTCGCTTCTGCCTTGGTGCCAATGATGGTCGTATGCGCGTTTGGCGCCGTGCAGGTGAGCGCCAAAATCAGGACTGCATACGACCGAGGCACACAGGGCCAACACCCGGCATCATGGTGTGCGGAGCGATCTCCTACACTGGCCGTACACCACTGGTGATCGTCGAAGGGACACTGAATAGTGCACGGTACATCCAAACCGTCATCGAACCCATCGTTCTACCATTCCTAGACCGTCAAGGGAACTTGCTGTTCCAACAGGACAATGCACGTCCGCATGTATCCCGTGCCACCCAACGTGCTCTAGAAGGTGTAAGTCAACTACCCTGGCCAGCAAGATCTCCGGATCTGTCCCCCATTGAGCATGTTTGGGACTGGATGAAGCGTCGTCTCACGCGGTCTGCACGTCCAGCACGAACGCTGGTCCAACTGAGGCGCCAGGTGGAAATGGCATGGCAAGCCGTTCCACAGGACTACATCCAGCATCTCTACGATCGTCTCCATGGGAGAATAGCAGCCTGCATTGCTGCGAAAGGTGGATATACACTGTACTAGTGGCGACATTGTGCATGCTCTGTTGCCTGTGTCTATGTGCCTGTGGTTCTGTCAGTGTGATCATGTGATGTATGTGACCCCAGGAATGTGTCAATAAAGTTTCCCCTTCCTGGGACAATGAATTCACGGTGTTCTTATTTCAATTTCCAGGAGTGTATATATGTACATAAACATATTTACTTATACTGTGCTTCAAAAGCATGTCTCCAGTCTCAGTCACATATAGACACTACATATAAGTGCATAATGTACATAAAGACGTTTACTTCAGGACCATGTCTCCTCAACCTGAAACAGTCAGGTATCTTTCGATTTGTCATAGTTGGTAAACTTATATTCACAATGCTCCACTTTGTAATAAACCAGTATTATCTTACTAGGAACAGAATTAACCTAAATCTGAGAAAAGAAAAAAATGGTGTAGACTCTTAAAGCAGGCAGTTGTTCTTTATTTTACAAAAGAAATATTTAATTGTGCATTTGAGTTTTTCTTATTATGTTATATTTTTTTTAGAAAAGCTTTTTCTACTTAATGTTTTAGACCAAATACCGTTTGTATGAAGGTTTCCTGAAAGCAAATTATGTACATTAAAATTCATAAATAAATTAATGTAGTTTCAGAATACAGTGAAAAACCTGAGCCTTTTTAAGGTCCTCTTTAATAAACTGAACCTCTCCTTTGACAGAATCCTGGTTACATCCTTGCGTCATCCATGCTGGGGTATATTGAGTCAGTTCCTTTCCCGCAACTACACGAGGTGCACAGGTGGGTCACACAAGAAGACCTCCAGGCATTATAATATGTCTTGTGTGATACAAAAACGCATGGTGTCACCAGGGAAGTCACATTTTCATACTCTACTTCTAGACCTAACCCATAGAATGCTAACACAGTACTCACATCACATCCGCATGACACAAGTTCAGTTGGTTGCATTCTGCCTTGTGGTATCTGCATTGAGACAAATTACTTGCAGCACGAGCAGAGTTCGACCAACTGCTCAAAGCAGGTATCGCAAACAGGATGATTAGTCTGTGGGCTTCACCATACCACATGAGTTGTAAAAAGGATAATATATGCAAAATATATGGAGATTATAGAGTGCTTAACAGAAGCACAATTCCAAACCATTATCCTGTACCAAATGAAACTGATTTTAGCATCACTATCAGTAACACAAAAGTATTCAGTGTAACAGTCCGTGCCAAAGCATATTCATAAATTCCCATGGCCCCAACTCACATTGAGAAAACAGTAGCGACCACACCATTTGGCTTGTACCACTACCAATTTGTGCCATTTGGTCTCAGGAAAGCTGCACAAACTTGGGCACTATTCAAGCATGAAGTGCTTAGAAGATTACCATTTGTTTTTTGCTACATGGACGACATTCTCGTTTTCTTTTTTCTTTTGGATACTGCAGAACAGCATGCGGCATATCTGCAGCAGGTTTTCAATCGCTTACAAGAATATGGCATAATAATCAATAAATATACTGGGAAAATGCAAGGTTAAATTCCTGGGATACTTGGTCTCACCAGTAGGATTGTCACAATTGCCAGAGTGGATCAAAATAGTACGACAGATGCTTCTCCCCAAAACTTATAAGAGACTTTATAGATTCTTAGGCATGCTGAACTATTATTGAAGGTACCTTCCTCACATAGTTGCCATCCAAGAGCCGCTCACAGCAAGAACACTGCAGGTGGATATATGGTACCTTGGACTCTAGGTATCGAAACAGATTTCCAGGACCTCAAGAAACTGCTAGCACACAACAACACTGAGACAAATGGCTCTGAGCACTATGGGACTTAACTGCTGAGGTCATCAGTCCCCTAGAACTTAGAACTACTTAAACCTAACTAACCTAAGGACATCACACACATCCAAGCCTGCGGCAGGTTTCGAACCTGCGACCGTAGCGGTCGCGAGGTTCCAGAGTGTAGCGCCTAGAACCGCTCGGCCAATGCTGAGACAGCCAAGACTGGACGTCCCCTTGGCACATGTGGTAGATGCAAGCAAAACAGCAGTGAGAGCAGCAGTGCAACAGAAAGTCGACAGCAATTGTTGTTTCTTTCTAAGAACCTAAAGGTACGTTGTCCAAGACGCGACGCACACTAGCGACTGCGATGGGTCGCTACGTTACGTCTGAAGTTGCCTGCTGACGCATGCACAGTTCGAGTTTGGGATGCGACGCGCGACTGTTGCGGCAGCTGCCGCAGCACTGCACCAGTGAGCAGTGTTGCGACGGAAGTCGGACGACACAAAGACGTACGGCTGTCAGAAAGATGTCGAGCCAGTCAAGGAAAACTGAAATGAGCCACTCTCAGGATGTGATGCTCTGTGAGCTGGTCTCTCAACATCCTTGCCTTTACGATTTCTTCAAATATAGAGACACTACGTTCAGAGACAGAATTTGGGAAGAAATTGGTGCACAGTTGAAACTGGCAGGTGAGTAAAATATATAATATTTTCCCATTAATGCAAATTTTTCAGGCCTGTTATGAAAATCAGTATAATCCATGCAGATGTAGAATTAGAATGATGAATATTTTCGCATTACTCTTTTTTGTGACGATAAAAATTGAAAACGGTAAGTACATTATAAAATGAACAATCTAAAGTACAACAAGAAAGTTACATTTTACACCTTCACTTTGAAAGTAAACGGTAGATTGGTGTCTTGATGATACCTTTTAGTTGTGAAAAACCACCACCAGATTGTTGTACAGCTTTCTGTAATCGATAGATGTTCGTTTTTGAGGAAGGCGTTTCTCAACAGATTGCGCAAACAGTATGCTGCAATAAGTAATTTGTCACATTCACTTCAATTCATTGGTAGAAGATGGTGCTCAAAAAACTTGTGCCAAAAGTGCACTACTGTTTTACAAGGCCCTTCTGGTCTGACACAGTTCACAATTGAAATTCGTCTTTTGTAAATCCTGGAGTCATCTTTTGAGTGCAGCTTGGCAAGATTAAATGTTCATGTCATCCATAACGATTTTTGCTGTCAGAATATAAGAATATGGAAGTTCATTTGGATGGGAATAAAGAGTCAGTCGGCTATGAAAGTTGCCTTAGCTTGTTCCAAAAGTTTCTGCATGGGAGAAACTGACAAGTATAATTTGGGGAAATTTTGTGAACAAGCACGGACATTATTCCTTCCTCATTTCTGCCAGTGTATACTGTAGACGTTCAGAATGAAAATTCTAGAGATGTTTAAGGTGTAACCCTATCTTGTTGTCAAGAACTTGAAACAATACAATGACTCTATCGTGCGCTTATTGTTAACAAACTTATCTTTCATTGGAATTTTAGGTGAAATGTACAAAAACAGATGGAGGAATATTCGGGACTCGTATCAGAGAAATAAACGAAAAAGAAAGCTTGGAACAGGTTCAGATGCCTCAGCAAAACCAAGAAAATGGGTTCTGCTTGATCACTTGGCTTTAAGAAACCTACATTTCGTGGCATTTTAAATGAAATTGTCAAGAGCATATGGAGAAATATTAGTAACTCATACTGGAGAAATATATGACATAAAATGGTTTCATTAGGTCCAAATGTGTCAGCGAAACAAAACAAATGCATTCTCTATCGCGTGATGACCACACGATTCTCGTTGCACGTCGACAGAACTGGCGGCTAGTCGCGACGCTCCGGGAGATATATGAGCCCAAATCTCGGAAACGGAGATCGATATCATTCTGATCTCAACTTTAAAAATAATTTCGATATGTTAGCTTCTTTTCATCGGCAACGATGTATGACCTAACGTAAACCATACGTAAAGTAGCAAGCGACCACATTTTTCACTGTACACAATTCAAATTTTATGCAGTAGGTTACTTGTAAATTAAGTATCGCAATAACTGTGACGAATATCGGAAAAATATCCATCTCATTATCAAGCTGTGATGTGAAACTGTAAGATACGCAAACATCAATTTTTTGTGCCTTTTACTTTCCTCAAAATTGATAGAGAAGTAATAAACAGCGAAAAAAACACGCAAAACCGGAAGAGATACTTTTCAATTTTTTAAAGTAAAAGGAGAATCTGTATCGAAAAACTAACTGTGGGAGCCGATGTTGCATTAACATACAGTATTTTTTACAGCAAGAAAATCGGAATTCTTATTTTTCTTATGTATTTGAATCCGCCGCCGCCGACCGGAGCTTGGGAAACAGCGACGACTCCAGTCGTGTTGCGGTCGTGTCGCCGTCTGCCAGGGTGGGAAAAGAGGAGGGGGCAGCGTCGCAGTCGCAGCCAACTGTCGCGTCTTGCACAACGTAACTTGACGACGGCAAAAATGAAGTGAGCAGGAAAAGACAGCCTGGCTGTTATTACCTGTCTCGGAACTGTGTCAACATAAACTCTGTTCGTTGGGCAGAGGTAGCTTTAAACCAATGGGAGAATCCCCTTTTGTTCAGTCTCATACAAGAGCAGCGAACAGCATTGCAGCTCAGGTATGCACCAGCCCAAGACGCACTGGATGGTATTTAGTGTGATGTAGCAAGAGTGGAGCAGCGACCTTACATACCTGAACAAACATGATTGCGACATGCTGCAGAACTTAGCTTACCAAGGAGTCAGAGCAACAGCTAAGTTAATCTCCACTGGAGTTGTGTGGCTTCGAGTGCAGAAAGATTGCCACGCAAGGACACATACGTGACTGGCTTCCAAGTGTAATAAGAACAGCAGGCGTGTTTTCGCATCTGATCTGCCAGATCTTCCACATACCTCGGACATCATAGGACCACTACCATACTCTGTCAGACAGTGCTATTTACTATCATCGATCATTTAAGCAGGTGGCTACAGTTTGTAGCGTTACAGGATATACCCATTGAATTGGTTGTGAAAGCGTTGCTGTACACTTGATTCTCCAGGTTTGGTATACTGCAAGACATAACTAAAGATCACATAAAACAATCGCTAAGCCAAGAGTAAAATGAACTCCTCCTAGTGTGCAGCTGCAGTCACCTCTCCACTATAAGCTACTATCCAGCTAGTGATGCTACGCTAGAGTGACTCCGCCATACCATCAAAACGGCGTTGACGTGCATTTACCATCATGGTCTAAAGCATTGGCACTGGTTCTACTCAGTCTGAGAACAGCATTGAAGGAGGATTTCCAGTCTTCACCAGCACAAACGGTATACGGCGAATAGTTGTCGATTCCAGGAGAATTAATCTTCCTAGTACTCACGGAACCGGTTCTTCTGGAGCTTGGCATCCAGTTTACACAGTAACTCAGTCTCAGAGACCGGCAGATATTTTTGCACAAAGACTTGGCAAAAGCCACGCACGTTTCGCTCATGGATTATACCATAGATCCTCCTCTCGTTTCACTATATGCAGAATAATAAAGCATGGAAACCACACTTTCAGTATCGAGGGAGATGGTAAAGAAGATACAATCTCAATAGAACGACTCGAGCCTGCATATACCACCGCATACCATGCTCAAGAATCATAAAAGAAGGTTGTATACATGGAAGAACCCTGGAGATACTAAAAGGTATCAGATAGATAATATAATGGTAAGACAGAGATTTAGGAACCAGGTTTTAAATTGTAGGGCATTTCCAGGGCAGATGTGGACTCTGACCACAATCTATTGGTTATGAACTGCAGATTAAAACTGAAGAAATCGCAAAAAGGTGGGAATTTAAGGAGATGGGACCTGGATAAACTGACTAAACCAGAGGTTGTACAGAGTTTCAGGGACAGCATAAGGGAACAATTCACAGGAATGAGGGAAAGAAATACACCAATCAAATTTTGAATGATCTGAATAACCGAACACCACCCATTGGGATTTTTTGTGATCTTTCAAAGGCTTTTGATTGTGTAAATCATGAAATTCTGCTAGACAAGCTCAACTATTGTGGCATGAGTGGGACAGTGCACAAATGGTTTAATTCGTACCTAACTGGAAGAGTGCAGAAAGTTGAAATAAGTAGTTCTCATAATATGCAGAGATCAGCACATTCCTCAAACTGGGGAACTATCAAGAATGAGGTTCCACAAGGGTCAGTCTTGGGTCCTTTGTTGTTCTTAATATATATTAATGACTTGCCATTCTATATTCATGAAGAGGCAAAGTTAGTTCTCTTTGCTGATGATACAAGTATAGTAATCACACCTGACAAACAAGAATTAACTGATGAAATTGTCAATACAGTGTTTCAGAAAATTACTAAGTGGTTCCTTGTAAACGGACTCGCACTGAATTTTGATAAGACACAGTACATACAGTTCCGTACAGTGAATGGTATGACGCCATTAATAAATATAGACTTTAATCAGAAGCAAGGTAGAATATTCCAAATTTTTAGGTGTGTCCATTGATGAGAGATTAAATTGGAAGAAACACATTGATGATCTGCTGAAACGTTTGAGTTCAGCTACTTATGCAATAAGGGTCATTGCAAATTTTGGTGATAAACATCTTAGTAAATTAGCTTACTACGCCTATTTTCACTCGTTGCTTTCATATGGCATCATATTTTGGGGTAATTCATCACTGAGGAATAAAGTATTTGTTGCGCAAAAGTGTGTAATCAGAATAATAGCTGGAGTCCGCCCAAGATCATCCTGCAGACATTTATTTAAGGATCTAGGGATATTCACAGTAGCTTCTCAGTATATATACTCTCTTATGGAATTTGTTATTAACAACCAAACTCAATTCAAAAGTAATAGCAGTGTGCATATCTACAATACTAGGAGAAAGGATGATCTTCACTATTCAAGACTAAATCTAACTTTGGCACAGAAAGGGGTGAATTATACTGGCAATAAAGTCTTTGGCCTCTTACCAAATAGTATCAAAGTCTGACCAGATAACCAACAAGTATTTAAGAAGAAATTAAAAGAATTTCTGAACGACAACTCCTTCTACTCCATAGAGGAATTTTTAGATATAAATTTAAAAAAAATATTAAAAAAATAAAAAAAATAAAAATAAATAACAAAAAAAATGAAAAAGTTGTTATATTAACTTAAGTATGTTGTTAAATTAACTTAATTATGTCATGTATTGGAAAATTTGACTCGTTCCACATCATTACGAAATATCGTATTCATGATCCATGGAACTAGTAATAATCCAAACTAATCTAATCTAAATCTGAAGTAGAAGACGAATGGGTAGCTCTGAGGGATGAAGTAGCGAAGGCAGCAGAGGATCAAGTAGGTAGAAAGACGAGGGCTAGTAGAAATCCTTGGGTAACAGAAGAAATATTGAATTTAATTGATGAAAGGAGAAAATATAAAAATGCAGTAAATGAAGCAGGCAAAAAGGAATACAAACGTCTCAAAAATGAGATCGACAGGAAGGCAAAATGGCTAAGCAGGCATGGCTAGAGGACAAATGTAAGGATGTAGAGGCTTATCTCACTAGGGGTAAGATAGATACAGCCTACAGGAAAATTAAAGAGGCCTTTGGAGATAAGAGAACCACTTGCACGAATATCAAGAGCTCAGATGGAAACCCAATTATAAGCAAAGAAAGATTAAGGAAAGGCAAACCTACATTTCTAGCATTTGTAGACTTAGAAAAAACATTTGACAATGTTGACTGGAATACTCTTTTTCAAATTCTGAAGGTGGCAGGGGTAAAATACAGGGAGGAAAAGGCTATTTACAATTTGTACAGACACCAGATGGCGGTTATAAGAGTCAAGGGACATGAAAGGAAAGCCGTGGTTGGGAAGGGATTGAGATAGAGTTGTAGATTTTCCCCGATGTTATTCAATCTGTATAGTGAGCAAGCAGTAAAGGAAACAAAAGAAAAATTCGGAGTAGGTATTAAAATCCATGGAGAAGAAATAAAAACTTTAAGGTTCGCCGATGACATTGTAATTCTGTCGGAGACAGCAAAGGACTTGGAAGAGCAGTTGAACGGAATGGATAGTGTCTTGAAGGGAGAATATAAGATGAACATCAACAAAAGCAAAACGAGGATAATGGAATGTAGTGGAATTAAGTCGGGTGATGCCGAGGGAATTAGATTAGGAAATGAAACACGTAAAGTAGTAAAGGAGTTTTGCTATTTGGGGAGCAAAATAGCTGATGATGGTCGAAGTAGAGAGGATATAAAATGTAGACTGCCAACCGCAAGCAAAGCGTTTCTGAAGGAGAGAAATTTGTTAACATCGAGTTTAGATTTAAGTGTCAGGAAGTCGTTTCTGAAAGTATTTGTATGGAATGTAGCCATGTATGGGAGTGAAACATGGACGATAAATAGTTTGGACAAGAAGAGAATAGAAGCTTTCGAAATGTGGTGCTACAGAAGAATGTTGAAGATTAAATGGGTAGATCACATAACTAATGAGGAGGTACTGAATAGGATTGGGGAGAAGAGGAGTTTGTGGCACAACTTGACAAGAAGAAGGGTCGGTTGGTAGGACATGTTCTGAGGCATCAAGGGATCACCAATTTAGTATTGGAGGGCAGCGTGGAGGGTAAAAATCATAGAGGGAGCCCAAGAGATGAATACACCAAACAGATTCAGAAGGATGTAGGCTGCAGTACGTATTGGGAGATTTGGGAGATGAAGAAGCTTGCACAGGATAGAGTAGCGTGGAGAGCTGCATCAAACCAGTCTCAGGACTGAAGACCACAACAACAACTGTTGGTTACTTTACCACTGCAGACAGCATTTTTGTCTCCTAGTGTTATTATTTTTATAAATATGTTTTTGGCACCTGATTTAACCTTTCGCGATTTTTTTTTATCCAAAAGTGCTTAACTCTTGTCACATCTGTAATGCCATAACTTGCACTAAACAATCAAACCGTCCATATGAGTGCAACTACATAGAATTTGTGCATCCTGCATGAAAGGTAGCTCATGATGCCACTACAAAAAGCCACAATCTGTGGTGCCACGTAAGATACGTGTGTGAAACCTACTTAAGGACGAACACTATGCAATTCCTGGTAACAACAAACTGCTTTCGATGAGCGTGACGTCACAACTGTTTACATTAGTAAAAGGTCGCTGGAAAATATTGCAAGTAGTGGTTTGCGGAGCATTATTTTCAAAGTAAATTTTCTTTTACGTAAGACAACTTACGTTATGTGTGAGTATGAGCAATACATTTCTTAAATCAAGGAGCGTTTGACCGTTTCAAAACAGAACACTTTGAGGATCAGTCACTAAGTAAAATTTTGGGGGCAGAGGATCGGCTGTTTAGGCTATCATTTAACATTTTACTAACACATACATGTTTGATATATCTTAATGGTTAACAAACGCTAAAATGATCAATCTTCAAGGCTAGTTTTTCATATTTTAGTTGTCTCATAGATCACATATGCAATAATGATGTCAAAAATTATAATTATCCTTAAAAAAAGTAATCTTGTGCAATTTCAAGGTAATCAGCTTTTCTATGGAAAAGTGGAAGTGTTCGACAGAACAAGTATTCAGCCTGTTAATCAAGGAAATGTCCAATTCACAGAAATGAAATTTACGATTGTGCTTCTCAGAAATGTTCAACTCTCCAATTTAAGCTGTGCTCTTAAGATTCTACCTTAACTGCATACTCCAAAAAAAAACAGAAAAAAATTTTGATGACAGTATCATAAGCTTAGTTTTCCTTGATGTAAAATATCATCTAGTAGTTGTATTTCGCAAAGCAAGAGAACATATTATCGCGCCACATTTTTCCGAATTCGAAGTTCACTGCCAGGCCATTGCAAGCGCTTACTGCTGATTCTGTTTCAGCATCGTAGCTTACAGTGCTGCATTAGGTGAATTCGTATTTATACTTTCGTAATACGAAAATACCATAATCTGGGGTGAAGTGATTCAATGGGTTGAAATGAAACAAAATGTAACATTTTTTTATAATATGTGCCTGTATTAGCAACTCAAAGTAAACGTTGACAACAATAATGTATCTCTGATCCTCTGGTCTGTGCTAAAACCTGTGACAGTCAACTATTTTTTTCCTGCCAATTTTGCTGCTCAGTTGTATTATTTACTTTATCGGGTTAGTAGTGCTTTTTTTAAGGTTCTGGAAACTTTACTCAACCAACACATATCCTATATTTGAATAAAGCTGAATTTCTTGTAAAAGGTAAGGAATATGTCTAAGATTATTAACTTGCTACTGTTAATACACATTTTAAAAAAGTTAAAAAAATAAAAGGAACTTCTTCTTGCCCAGGGTGAAGTGGTACATGTATCACTTCACCCCATTGAACATAAATTCTACAGAATTCAAATTTTTTCATTTTTTTCTGGCTACAAAAAGATGGCTACATTTTACAAGAGGCCCCTCGGGACAAAATTTTTGAATCAGTACAATGCTGATGATTTAGATAAAGTTGTGAGTGAAGTGAAAAGCGGAAAGTAAACTTTGCGTGCTGCTTCAGAAAAGTATCACATAGGCAAGATGATGATATATCTGAAGTGCAGAAACACTGACCAAAAGTCTCACGGTGGGCAGACAACTTTAAGTTCTGTGGAAGAGTCTGTTTTAGAGGTAGTTCCTATTAGTTTGCTGCGCTGAAGCACAGTACAGTACCGGTTTCATTCTAAGTTATAAAAAGTTACCATAGATAATTGTAGTACCACTAGCAGTATCAGAATTGTAGATACCATGATTAGGCAGAACACGTTTAGGCCACATGTACTGTACTATAATTAAATTAGCTTATGAGGCAAACATACCACGTTATTTAAACATATTTCATTTTCAGATAAAATCGTTCTTCTGGAAGAATGGGGTTTTCAATTAACATACATGGATTTGCTTGTTCTTAAAGGATATTTGAACAAGCAAGGCAGAACTTTTAAGAAGTTCAAAAATAATCTACTTGGTAAAGACTGGGTCATTTCCTTTTTGATGAGGCATAAAAAGTAGTTTAGCTCAAGAATAAGCCAAAATATCAAAAGGGACAGAGTGGGCATTTCTGAGCAAACAATAAGCGACTATTTTTACAATCTTGAAGAAGCACTTAGTGGTGTAGAGTCTTGCAGTATTGTAAACTATGATGAGACAAATTTGACAGACAATCCAGGAAGCAAAATAATTATTTGTAGAAGGGGTCAAAAGCACCCTGAAAAAGTAAATGAATTTGCGAAATCAGCAACAAGCTTAATGTTTGCTTGTAGTGGTGATGGTAAATTGCTACCAATTTATGCTGTTTAGAAAGCTGAAAATTTGTATGACTCATGGCACATTGGAGGGCCTAAGGGCACACGTTATGAGTGTACAAAGAGTGTCTGGTTTGATCAAAAACATTTTTGAGGCCCAGTATTTTACAATAGCTTTGCCTTACCTGCAGAAACAACCCCAACCAAGAGTTGTCATTGATGAGAATTTGTCAAGCCATTTTTCTGAAGCTGTTTTGACATCTTGTGGAAATAATGAAATCACATTTAAAATGCCCCTCGAACACTCAGCTCATCTGGCCAGCCTGTAGATGTGGCCTTTTTTAAACCTTTGAAAAGTAAGTGGAAGTCACCTCTCCAAATGCAGAAAAATCAGGGTAATCGAGGCTCTCTGGCTAAAATACATTTTCCACCAATGTTGAAGAAAGTCACTGAAGAGCTCAGTGATAATCATGGAGTTAACATTAGGAGTGGTTTCAGAAAAACGGGCACTGTCACATTAGATCGCCAGGAATTACTGAATCTGATGTCTAACAAAGGAGTGGATGCAAATCCTGTTGGTACAGAAGAAAACATGGATGATTTTTAAAAGGTCTGCTTTGGGAACTACGATATGGGAGAGAAAAACCAAGACCAAGAACCAGGTGTCTAACGTTTTCGGACTACAAGAGACAGTGTGGTATTGGGTTGCAAGGCACACATGTCTCTCAGTTCAGTTAAATTGCATGTTGCGTGTCGCCGATCTCTTCTCTGGGTAATCAGGTACGTCGATCTCCCATAAGTGTCTCCGAAGACTATAGCTGGTTAAGAGAATTTATTAAAATTCTTTTCTATCCTTGAAATAATTTTGGTACTCGTAGAATACTTTATATTTTCAACTTTCACGGATAATAACTTCTGCAAGCTAACTTGTTCCTTACACACTAGACTCATTTACACATATTCAAATAGCACTCATGTGTCTTGTTTCGTTCACAGCCAAGACATGAAATAATTTAAAAGTCTCTAGTCTCAAGCGAGTCAAATACATGAATGTGCATAGCACTCTATATTCAACCGTTCATTAGTCTTTTTTACAATCACCACAGCACCAACACATCAAAGAATACTACGTAATTATTCACTGAGTGTTCACCACGTCTTCTGTGGCGCTGGCTGCAAACACCTGTCGTCTTCAGTGACTCGCCCCTCTTCTAATAACAAACTTCCGACCTGCACACAGAAACAGGTGGATTGGTAGAAACGTTCTCTCTCTCCCACACTCGTACCTAAAATATAGGGTGGTCGATATGGTGAAAGGCCGAGTGTTTCTAGAATTTACACCAAAATACTTGACGCACTACATATCCCTCTCCTTAGCTCGAACATGCGATGTTTTATACATTTTCATTATGTACAATAATATTACATGAGATAATTCTTTATCTTTTAACAGTGCCTCTCTTTTTACTAAAAACTGTGGATATTTTACCACGATTCCAAAATAACGATGCAGAACCATCACATATCAACAATGTAATATGGGCATATGTCTTTATGTATATATGTCTTTATTCTTCAAATCCCTTGGCGGTTCTGACATCACTTGAGCTTTCTAATTCGTAATTCTTCAGTTTGTGTTTACGTGTATCTTTGTGTGTATGTAGATGTGTGTTTGTGTATCCTAATTCTTCGGCCTACTTATATGAAATAAGTTGAATGTTACTGAAAACCACAGAAAATAAAAAGGACTTCAGCGATGGAAATATATGAATATGGAAAGAGGATTAGATAGGCCGGTACTCAAATGAAACGAAAGAAAGGAAAAAGTAGAACTGGTTGCTAAGATCAAAGAAGAGAAAGAAGATAGCCCCAAAGACAGGAAAACCCTTCCCACCCTCCTACCCCAGGATTCCTACTTCGCCAGTACTCGAGTGAGAAGCCAGAGGAAGTATGACGTTAAATGCCTCCTACAGAATGGACAGTCTCACCTTCACCTTTGAAACCCCTAAAGAAAAATCTTAGCAACACCTATGGAATGACAAATAGTGAAGAATCAGTTACACTTGTCTGCAAGGGTTTCTGAAAGGTGGGGTGTGTGATTACTCTTAGTCATGCTTGTACTTACACTACCCACCCCTTCCAAAAGTGATACCAACCCTCCCAATCCCATTATATCTCACAAAGGGTAAAAATTATGTATCATGTTCTCACAATTATGTAATGATTCATATAAACTTCGATTTTCTATTAATTTATTATTCCTTGATTACTCTCAAAGAATAACTTAGACAAAATTAAGATGTAAGTATACTATCATGCTGGGATTCGAGATCACTCCTGACTAGAGCAGGGCATTCAGACGATTTAAATACTTATTGGGCACTAACAACCGAGGATGTAACTGCCAATATATCAAATCGGAATCCAACTGCTTCTAAGGAG
The DNA here is from genome assembly GCF_023864275.1 of Schistocerca cancellata. NCBI lineage: Eukaryota > Metazoa > Arthropoda > Insecta > Orthoptera > Acrididae > Schistocerca > Schistocerca cancellata. The sequence goes on from NC_064632.1 coordinate 128,350,026, forward strand.
CATATTGTGGAAACATTAGTAGATGCTTCAGTCCTGACTCGATATAACAACAAAATTTGTCGAGCTGATGACATAGTGTGGACCAGAAGCCCACGTAACTCATATGAGACCACGAATAGTGATACAATCAGTTATTGCTATTACTACAAGAAGCAGTATGGCCTTGATATCAATGACTTCCAGCAGCCATTGCTTGTCAGCCAAGTAAATACAAGGATGCAGAAGAAATAGGATAATAGGGTAATGTAAGAATTAAAGAATATATTACAGAACAGTTTAAGATTTGAAGGGAATTCGGTGCAGGAAAACTAAATTTGAAGACACGCTAAAAACAACTAGGGATCCGACGGTCGTCACTCCGCCCGTTAACACAGAACGTAAACGTCCCTGGGGGACAGATGTGACTCTACCGGGATCTCAAGGATCTGATATTAACCTCAACTGATTACACCTGGACCAATACTTCTTGTCCAATTTTTTGTGAAAGTATCCCCACAACAAAACAATCACCCCTTTACTGGGTTACATAACATCAGGTAAAGTTGTTCTATATTCTAATCTGTCATGGACAGTCGTCTATAACCTTATTAGTATCATTATGTTTGGAAAAAGCAATAGTCGTAACGTTTCTGGAGATTATACTCTCCGAAATTTCCCGATCTATAATTAGCTCAAAAGTTTCTGCCAGACTACTTACATTTATAATATCAAAGCTGACTAATTTTCCTTTTGAAATTTTGTTCTACATTATTTACTAGCGAACTGACAGATCGTGTAGTAACAGCTCGTATACTAACACCTGGAATTTTCGATTGAATAATCGATATTAATTCCATAGGCTGGTCTCTGCTCTCTTCCAAAGTAATCGTTCCTGTCTTACAGAATTAAATTTAATATTAGATACATTTTCACAAGATCCTGACTTTTCGCTAAGTTCAGCTGAAGTTAAGCCACTGTTTAAGAAGGGAGATAAAGAAATAGCATCAAATTTCCGTCCAATTTCACTGTTGCCAGCACTCTCAAAAAATTTCGAAAAAGTAATGTACAGTCGGCATTATAACCATCTTATCTCAAATAACATACTATCAAAGTCACAGTTTGGATTTCTAAAAGGTTCTGATATTGAGAAGGCCGTCTACACTTACTGTGAAAATGTGCTTAATTCATTAGACACAAAATTGCAGGCAACTGGTATATTTTGTGATCTGTAAAAGGCATTTGACTGTGTAAATCACAGTATCCTTCTAAGTAAATTAGAATATTATAGTGTAACAGGAAATGCTGCAAAATGGTTCAAATCTTATATCTCTGGCAAGAAACAAAGGGTGTTATTAGGAAAGAGACATGTATCAAGCTATCAGGCATCATCCAACTGGGAACTAATTACATGTGGGGTCCCACAAGGTTCCATTTTGGGGCCCTTACTTTTTCTTGTGTATATCAGTGACCTTTCATCGGTAACATTACCAGATGGCAAGTTCATTTTGTTTGCCGATGATACAAACAGTACAATAAATAGCAAATCATGTGTAGTCTTAGAAAGATCAGCTAATAAAATATTTGTGGACATTAATCACTGGTTCCTAGCCAATTCTTTGTCACTAAACTTTGAAAAAGCACACTACATGCAGTTCAGAACTTGTAAGGGGTGTCCCACGAGTATATGTCTAACATACAATGACAAGAAGATAGAAGAAGTGGACAGTGTTAAATTCTTGGAATTACAGTTTCATAATAAATTCAGCTGGGAGGAGCACACCACAGAACTGCTGAAGCCTCTTAACAAATCTCTGTTTGCAATGCGAATTTTGTCAGACATAGGTGGTATAAAAATGAAAAAGCTGGCATACTATGCTTACTTTCATTCCATTATGACATATGGGATTATTTTTGGAGGTAATTCATCAAGCCAAGCTAAAGTTTTCTGGGCACAGAAACGTGCAGTAAGAGTTATATGTGGTGTGAACTCAAGAACATCCTGCAGAAGCCCGTTTAGGGAACTAGGGATACTAACTACTGCTTCCCAATATATTCATTCCTTAACGAAATTTGTCATTAAAAATATATCACTTTTTCAAACCAACAGCTCAATTCACAGAATCAATACTAGAAATAAGAATAATCTTCACAAGGATTTAAAGTCACTTAGTCTTGTACAAAAACGTGTGTATTATTCAGGAACACACATTTTCAATAACTTGCCAGCAGCCATAAAAAGCTTAACAACCAATGAAATTCAGTTTAAGAGAAGCCTAAAGGATTTATTGGTGGCCAACTCCTTCTACCCCATTGATGAATTTCTCAGTAAAACCAACTGATAATATAACTTCAGCACAATTTTAGTGCAGTAATGAGTTCATTGTAAATGTGTGTGTGTGTGTAAGTACAATCTAAGTTCTGCACCATTTCAGTGCAGTAATGTGTTCATTGTAAATAAGTATTATAGTAGTTGTATTACATGTTTATTACCTTATAAATAAATAAAAAACTTTTTATTTTAAATTCAGTGCATTAGTATTTGTAAAATGACTCTTTCATGTAGTGTTCATTAAAAAATGACGATCATTCCACTTGGGACCTGTGGAATGGTACATTATCTTATTTGTCATGTATTGTAGTTTTTCTGACATGTTCCTCATCCTGGAGGACCTCCTCACTACGGATCAATTGGAATGAAAGTAAACCTAATCTAATCTAATCAATTCCTATATTGTTATTATTATATTGATGAAAGGAGAAAATATAAAAATGCAGTAAATGAAGCAGGCAAAAAGGAATACAAACGTCTCAAAAATGAGATCGACAGGAAGTGCAAAATGGCTAAGCAGAGATGGCTGGAGGACAAATGTAAGAATGTAGAGGCTTATCTCACGAAGGGTAAGATAGATACTGCCTACAGGAAAATTAAAGAGGCCTTTGGAGATAAGAGAACCACTTGTATGAACATCAAGAGCTCAGATGGAAACCCAGTTCTAAGCAAAGAAGGGAAAGCAGAAAGGTGGAAGGAGTATATAGAGGGTCTATACAAGGGCGATGTACTTGAGGACAATATTATGGAAATGGAAGAGGATGTAGATTAAGATGAAATGGGAGATACGATACTGCGTGAAGAGTTTGACAGAGCACTGAAAGACCTGAGTCGAAACAAGGCCCCCGGAATAGACAACATTCCATTAGAACTACTGACGGCCTTGGGAGAGCGAGTCCTGACAAAACTCTACCATCTGGTGAACAAGATGTATGAGACAGGCGAAATACCCTCAGACTTCAAGAAGAATATAATAATTCCAATCCTGAAGAAAGAAGGTGTTGACAGATGTGAAAATTACCGAACTATCAGTTTAATAAGCCACAGCTGCAAAATACTAACACGAATTCTTTACAGACGAATGGAAAAACTAGTAGAAGCCGACCTCGGGGATGATCAGTTTGGATTCCGTAGAAATACTGGAACATGTGAAGCAATACTGACCTTACGACTTATCTTAGAAGAAAGATTAAGGAAAGGCAAACCTACGTTTCTAGCATTTGTAGACTTGGAGAAAGCTTTTGACAATGTTGACTGGAATACTCTCTTTCAAATTCTAAAGGTGGCAGGTGTAAAATACAGGGAGCGAAAGGCTATTTACAATTTGTACAGAAACGAGATGGCAGTTGTAAGATTCGAGGGGAATGAAAGGGAAGCAGCGGTTGGGAAGGGAGTAAGACAGGGTTGTAGCCTCTCCCCGATGTTATTCAATCTGTATATTGAGCAAGCAGTAAAGGAAACAAAAGAAAAGTTCAGAGTAGAAATTAAAATCCATGGAGAAGAAATAAAAATGTTGAGGTTCGCCGATGACATTGTAATTCTGTCAGAGACAGCAAAGGACTTGGAAGAGCAGTTGAACGGAATGGATGGTGTCTTGAAGGGAGGATATAAGATGAACATCAAAAAAAGTAAAACGAGGATAATGGAATGTAGTCGAATTAAGTCGGGTGATGTTGAGGGAATTAGATTAGGAAATGAGACACTTAAAGTAGTAAAGGAGTTTTGCTATTTAGGGAGTAAAATAACCGATGATGGTCGAAGTAGAGAGGATATAAAATGTAGACTGGCAATGGCAAGGAAAGCGTTTCTGAAGAAGAGGAATTTGTTAACATCGAGTATAGATTTAAGTGTCAGGAAGTCATTTCTGAAAGTATTTGTATGGAGTGTAGCCATGTATGGAAGTGAAACATGGACAGTAAATAGTTTGGACAAGAAGAGAATAAAAGCTTTCGAAATGTGGTGCTACAGAAGAATGCTGAAGATTAGATGGGTAGATCACATAACTAATGAGGAAGTATTGAATAGGATTGGGGAGAAGAGAAGTTTGTGGCACAACTTGACCAGAAGAAGGGATCGGTTGGTAGGACATGTTCTGAGGCATCAAGGGATCACCAATTTAGTATTGGAGGGCAGCGTGGAGGGTAAAAATCGTAGGGGGAGACCAAGAGATGAATACACTAAGCAGATTCAGAAGGATGTAGGTTGCAGTAGGTAGTGGGAGATGAAGAAGCATGCACAGGATAGAGTAGCATGGAGAGCTGCATCAAACCAGTCTCAGGACTGAAGACCACAACAACAAACAACAATATTTGACGTCGCATTCAGTCTCCAAAGTAACTATGTCTTCACATAGATTACTAGATTCTTTGCTTTGAGTGTCTATTTTGACAGGCAAGAATATTTAAAGTTTCATTCTGTCTCTGATTAAAGTCAGAGAACAGTTGATTTACGAGAGTATTTAAAGAACTAGTGAGTTCACTCTTTATATTTGACTTCAGATTTTCTACCTTTTATTTAAAGAGTCAAATTCCGTCCTTAATAAAACCACAGTCTAACGGAACAGTCGCGACACTTCGTCTCGATTTTGTTGCCTACAGCGCCACCAGTGCCCCAAGCGGCCAGTAACTTAAACTGTGAGTTCGGCGAGATCGTGAAAGCGAATAGTGGTTGTTCATTTTGATTTCTACAATGGTTTTTACAAGCGGGAGCGTTTGTAGTGCAATAAATTGCAGCAACAACAGGAAGAGGACGCCACAGCTGTCTTTTTTTTAGGTTTCCTAAGGATCCTGAGAGGTATATACCATCATGTTACTAAACTGTATCGTCAGGAGTCACTTGCAAACTACATGTGTATTAATGATGTTTCATTTTAGAGCAGAAAATACCTAGTTAATAGCAGACAAGAAGACCGTATGAAAAAAGACCCAGTTTACCCGTTTAATAATATTAGGTTTTGTTCGCTACATTTCGAACATAAACAGTTCATGAATGCAGAAAATAATAAACTCGTATGGAATGCAGTACCCACAGTGTTTGACATCCCAAATAAGCCACCACAACTGACGATGAAGAGCAAACTGCCACAAAGATTTGACAATCCATCTAAAGCTGTAAAACAGTCCTATAACACAGAAGCAACCAGTTTAGCTCTCCATGTATTAATGCCAGTTTCGTGTGAATCGTCAACACGGACTTTCTCTGACGATGAAGTGGTTAGATTAAGTGCAGTTATTCGTGTCTTACAAAATCATAATGTTTGGTATGTATTTCATTCACTTCTGTTGTTAGCCACATAATTTTCCTTGCTTCCTTCGTGTGATGACATTATTTTGTTAACACCTTGTTCACTGACAGATTGTTTGAAAATTATTCAAATATTTGGTTTTGTGTGAAATGTGATGTAATCAGCTCATTATAATGTTTTCAACATATTTTACCCACTATTTGGCAGTTGCTTGTCCTACCTAGAATATAAAGATGAAGGTCGTACTTGTGACAAACATAGTAGGCCTACAGAAGTATAAATGAGCTGTCGATCGGTTTTGCATGTAGAGGTACATTTCTGTGTTTCTTATGTGTGAATCTGTGTGTTTGTATTCTTTTGATATCAACGAGGTGAGCTACAAAGCTACCCAACATCACAAGTGTTTCTTCACGAATGTGTTATAACTTGCCACTCGATTCATGGTTTTTGTCCATACTTGCGCTTATTTTAGAATCAGTTTTAGAAACATATATCCCTTCTGGTACTACACAAACCTTTGGGGCCAAGAAAATATCTCAAATATTTCGAAAATTACGTAGGAAATGGATGCAAAACAAACATTATGCTTACGACTCGTATGATGTTCACCTCATTCGCCGCTTGGAGCGCTAGTGTCGCTCCATCTGTCAAACGGTAACAACTTTTACGGCAGTGAGTGTCGCGGCTGTTATGTTAGACGGTGATGATACTATATATGCTGCTTGACTGTCCAAGATTTCACTTTGATTACCTAAAATTTCACTCTGAGCATCTTATTTACTTTTTAATTGGGAATTCACTGAATCTAGCGTAAGACTTAAATTCGCACTCACTTCATCTATCAATGAAACATTTTGAGCATTTGACTCTGTTTTCTGGTCATCTAACTTAGCATCTAATCTAGAATGTACTAAACCTATTCCTCTCTTTAGAGCTTCATTCTGAGCATTTAATTTTTCACTTAAATAACAATTTGAGCATTTACAGCTGCTGAATCTGTTCACCGGGCTTTAATGAAATTCACTCATTCAGACAAGTCTGGCATTTCCCTGGTCACTCTAATTGCTGTGAGTGGTTCTGCTAGTTGTTGGTCTTGAGCCATATTTTTATTGATCGTAGACCTAGTAACCATTTAAAGAAAATTCACCCTTGAGTACAATAACTATAATAACAGTTGGTAATTTCCAAGAATGATTGATTGCCTATCGAAATCGCGGGGTCCAAACGATACATATCGAGCGTGCGATAGTAAATCAATCATGCGTCTCCGCTGGCGGGCGTTCTGATCTATTACTTGTGATCATCATTTTTATCTGTTTTGCATCGTTCCCTTAGTTGCTCTAAATTACATGCCTCTGCGAATTATTCGTGAGTTGCTACGGAAACCCAGACGATTTATGTCGTTAGTGAGTTGGATGTCTGGTGTACTTAACGTGTCTTCGGCGGATTGTCTCACATGGAAGAATCTAATTCCGTTTATCCACCGTAGAAAATTGTTCGACTTTTTGTTGCAAATGTGGCGTACTACCAGACGAGGAAAGAAGGGATTGTTTAGACGATGGTGGTGCGAAGTGTGTAAAACTGCGTAATAATATTTTCGATGCTGAAACACCGTTACACTTTCATTGTGGACAGTGCGGAAAACGAACGAGTTTCAGGAAGAATACATGGTTCGACTCATCCAAATTATCCATCCAGACCACCGTAATTTACTTTCACATGGCGACAACACCGACGACGAGTAAGGTAAGTCGTCTCCTTTGCAGTGACAGGTATTTTTGTAACGCTTATTTTTTGTCGTTACCGTAGTGACCATTGACCAACGTAAACATGAGGAATACTTGCGTCTAGGCGACGCCGAGGAATTGGGTTTCTGATTGGCCACGTTGTGCGATGACGTCGGGAGGAATTGGGTTTCTGATTGGCCACGTTGTGCGATGACGTCGTCTCTCACACCAGCCAATCCAGATAATTGCTACTTTCTGAAACGCGCTGTTCTTTAAACGAGGCGATGTGACTGTCGATACGTTGTGTGGCTAACTCGTCAGTCGTCATAGTATTTACTGTTGAGTGTTCTAGGCCTATGTCTATAATTGCAGATTCCAACACGTGTTTTGTGTGCGATAAATCATTTCAGCTTCAAAAAAACTTTATATGCGCTCATCAGGAAAATGCATGATGTAGTGCCAAATACAGAAGGTAGGATTAAGTGCACACAAGACAACTGCAGCTATTCCTTCAATACATTGGCTAGTTTGGGAGCACGTGTGGAGAAAAAGCACATGGTTCGTACTGCGGATGAAAAGATTGTATTCCAGTCAGTGGACGGTAAGAAACATCGTATAATAATTAGTTTTTAATATTGAATAGTAGGAAAGTTTCTGGTAAATCTAGAATTTCGTTTTTTTGTGCATTCAGTAATCTGATGCAATGTTGTACTGCTACGTTTCTTTTAGTTCATATGAAAGGGTTATTTGTATTAACGGCCTAATCTCAGAAGACATTAAAGTCACAATCATTGTAATCCACAATGGGTAATTAATAAACTTTATTTTTACTGTCCATAAATTGTGTAGAAACGTTGTTTTTTTTCGTATCGCCCAAATATTTGCTTTCAGTAACTTTCTTGCACACACGAAAACTTTTGAATGTTTAGAATTACAAGCTATTTTAGCCGTTCTTTTTTCCAGCCAAATAGGTATGAATGATTTACAGTAAACAACCAAGGCTTGCAAATAGTACAATGTTTTTCGTATTTGATGTCTCAGACTTTCTAAAGTGGAAGTCAAAAGAGGAACAGTTAGCGAGATGTAGCGTTGCAATGCATTGTGGTGCTAAGAATGTGAAGGGTGGCACCAAAATCATTTGTGTGTGTGTGTGTGTGTGTCGCAGATCTGGGATATTCGTATCTTGGTCAAAGGGCAAGAGGCTACTGAAGTCTTAAGGCAGTAACAAAATGGGTGGCCACACCACGTCTGCCATTGAGTTCAGCCAAGATAAAAATGGAACATGTACTTGTGTTTATTTCAAAACAAATTTTGGCCACGAACTGAATATTGGTTTTCTGTACCTTAATAAATCTGAAAGGGAGGTTATTGCTGATGGGTTTCAGCTGAACATAAGAATAAATGTTTTTGCAGCAGTTTTTATAATTTTTAAGGCAATTAAATTTAGTTGCCTATCTGGATTCAGCCAAAGACAATGTGTTGTATTATTCATTCAAAAGAGATTTCTGTGGGCTGATATGTATGCATTATGTAATGTTAGTGTTATTGGACCAGAAATTATGCATTATTTTCGTAAGAAATGTTGCTGGTGGAAGTATTACCATCTGATGTGTCGTAATGATTGGCATTCCTGGTTGAGGAATTCACATGGGGATATGTAGATAGTGATTAACTTAAATCATTGTGTGATGGTAGTGCTATTTTCATGGAAATGAGTAGTCCCAGTTCTCTACAATCAGGAAAAGTCTGGGAGCACACTTTGAATAACCGTTTAGGCTGCTTGAATAGGTTGTAGGGTTAAATTTTACACTGAGTGATTCGTGCACATTACTTGCTTGTTGACTCCAAATTGTGACGAACTAACCTATAGGGCAGCCCGAGGTCTAGGTTAGTTGGGTATGCAACTATTTTGTTGCAAGTAGGCAAATCCAACGAGTGTGGTAACAAAATTGACTGTTAGTGAAGCCTTCAGCAATAGAGCCTCGTTGATCAACAGATGCTCAGATGACCTTAGTCATATTTTAAGCTCCTTGCCTTTTAAAAGATAGTATTTGCAACTGTTATATGTACAAAATGCTTACTTTTTTGCTTAGTTTCCCTGCATGTACTAAGATGGAGTAAAATAAAAGATATATCTTTGTTTATAGATGACACAACACTGACAATACTTGTGCATCAACAGACTAGAAAGAATAGGTGCTGTACATGTCACTATGCAGTAAAACTATGTCATAATGATTATCCATTCCCTAACCAAATGCTAAACTAAAGAAATTCTGGGTAATGTCACAATGCAGCTGTGGATTCAGAACGAAATACATTGAATGTCTGAAGTTGTTAATATCTTTTTCATGAAATATTGCTAATTTTTTGATCATGAATTTTTCATAAATTTCTATCAGATTTTCTCTATTGTAATTATTACTAGTTCTGTAGTTTCCTCCACTGCTATACAAGAACAAGCTACCTGGTTCCTCCTCTTGCACCCATGTTTCCTATAATAACAAATTCCTTCCTGAATTTTTTTTTCTGTGGCTTCTTGGAGAGATGTCCAGGAAGTATCATTCTAATAGTCATTTCCTTTCTGGGTGCATACGCTTGAAGAATCACATATTCCTGGGTAAATCATGACATTTCAACTGGAACAATTTACTGATCAGTTCCCATTTTTTAATTCTTTGATATTTTCTTTCTATATCTTTGATACAATCAATACTTTCATATACATTTCATGGTAACCCAATATATTGTACTAATTCAGAATGAAATAAATTTTTAATTTGAGGTGACAGAAGTGTAAATGTTCCTTGTGGGAGTTTTCTGAACATTTGGTTTTAAAAGTACAGTTGACTGGCAATTTTAACACTGTGCCATGACTCATTGTGCCAGCCTGTGTATAATAATATGTTGGTAATGAACTGATGTTTGAGGCAATACGTTGAGTGGACGTGCATTTCATAGTATGTAGGAGATTTCTATTGTTCGTGTTGTGCACATGTAATCACTTTTCACTAAACGCCTGTTGAGGACATTTAAGTTCATCCATCCTGTTGTAATTGGGTGCTGCTGTGTAGAAGTTTTGTCCACCACCTGTTGTACTCTTCACCTGGTACATTATACACAATTGAACGCATGGTGTCTGGATACCTTACCATTTTAAATTAGTAGTAAAGATAGTTTAGATCTGTGAAAGGTGTAACTTCTATATACTTGAGTTGTTCTGACAGTTTTTGTGACCGTAACATCATAACTTGCAGCAATGATGCATTGTGTGAACTGTTTATTTACTGGCAACCAGTATTTGTCCTGACAGAATTGCGGAAACAGTGAAATATTAGGTATAGGTAGTAGTATTTGTTTAATGTTATGGTTGTAGTTTTATTCACAGTAGAAATGTTGCAGGGAAAATAGCTGAGGGTGTGACATTCCAGAGGATTTTGGATGATGTGAGAGATTCCATACATTCTGAGGTTGAGAGACTGCACCTCCTTACTCAGAAGGAATTTGTAATTGATAATCACCAGTACCATTGCAGTGAAGAAATTAGTGAGTTACTTAGAAAGAAGTTTCCAAGAAATGTTTAATGAGTAAATGGAAGATAGCTTTTAAGCAGATGAGGATTTGGCCCATATTTCCAGCTGTTAGGTCTCTGTAATTACAGAAGCAGCTGGAATTAGACTGTATGATCACAACAATACACACACTGGCTATGTAATTATCAGTTTGTTTATTTGTTATTTTCTAATACTAGAACTGACCACTTGTTGCACATGAGGCAGTGTATATGAATATAACACAATATTTTCACACAATTTCAAATTAATATAATTAAGCAATGCATGGAAGCATGCACTTCGGAAAGAAAAATTACAGAGAAAACCTTCATAGTTCACCACTTATTACAAGTGATGGCACTGGAAGTTATGCTGGACAGCTTGCAAAAATGTGACCTATAGATGCAGAGGGTGTTGCTTTAGCATATGCTTTCTCCATGATGTAATTTAGCCAATTGCATTGTGTCTGTCCACTTGGCATAAGTGTGAACCTCATTAATTTTATGACATTCAGACTTGGCTCCTGACAGTGGTGATGGTGACAGTAATCAAAAGCATCGGATTCTATTCAGATTTTATGTGGAATCTTATGAGAGGACTTTTTATCCATGCGATTATTGTGTAAAAGTGATAGTTTGACATCTTACAGAAGCCTCCCCATTGTCCTTGAGTTTTATACACTCTGTCAATATATTAACCCCCTAATTTTATTTGCTGTTAATAAGAAGTGTGAATTTAGGATTATCTGTGAAATTAACTGGCATAATACTTGCATAGACTGTTTCTCTGCCTGGGCTTCAGAATAGAAATTTACATTCTGGTGCAAAATCAGAATATTATCCGTGATGGATGGTGCTGATCTCCATGACTGACTGTTCCTTTATTCTACACCCTGTTGTCTAACAGGTTGCTGACAGGCATCAGACAGAAAACTGGAAACACCAGATATTAAATAAATGTAATTACTTTTGAAACAGTGATTTACTGCCATATGGAGTTCTCCTGCTCCAGACAGCCACTGCCAATGGGTATGAAGATGACCATGTAAGTGGTCAAAACTGGTCGCCACAAATTCAAATCGTGATAGAGAATGATTTAAAGTAAATTATCCAAAATAAATATAAAGTAAGAGTATTTCATTAGCGTCCTCTCCTATAATTAAACAAAATGTTTGAACTCCAGGATGCATGTACTGGATAACAGTAATGTTCATATTAAAGAGATACTCAACTTTACAGTTATATGAACAGTTGATGGTGCTTTCTAAAAATTATAAAATGTTTTGTATGAACTATTAGAGGAAACAGCAGTTGAGTAAAAAAAACTATTTCTACTTTCTGTACTCGTAGTTCCTTCCTGAGGGAAGATTGGGAATGAGGTGAATGTCGCTCAGACCACAAGTTGAGAAAAACCCACCTGTATTCGACACTGATGCAATTCATTCTGGAGTACTACTTGAATTTTTGGGATCCCCACCAGATCGGTTTAAGGAAGAAACCAAGCAGTTCTGAAGTGGGCTTCTAGTTTTCTTAATGGTAGTTTGTCAACATGCAAGTATTATGGAGATGTTTCATGATCTCAATAGAGAAAACCCTGGACAAACATGTTCTTTAACACTATTGAAAAAATTTAGAGAAATGTCATACAAGGTACCCATCACCACATACTGTATTGTCAGGGCAAGCTGCCCCCCCCCCCCCCCCCCCCCCATCATGTTCAACTTTATGGTGGACTATGTTTTAGGTCAACTCCCCTCCCGCATCGGAGCTTGGATTCTCGGCCGCAGAGTCAACGCTGCAGATAACATCCTGTTGTTTGCATCAACTCTGAGGGGCCTGCAGTCCCTCATAGATCGCAGCTGTCACAGCCCTCGCACACCTGGGGCTGCACATCAATGCCTGAAAGTGTTTCACCCTCTCCTGGGTCGCGTCAGGCCATGATAAGAAGGTGAAGGTAGACGGCGACGTCACCTTCAAGGCAGGCAACACCACCGTGCCTGCCCTGCGCGAGGGTGAGACCTTCCAGTACCTGGGGCTGCAGTTCTCCACCTCGGGTCGCTGCATCTTCAACCCCCGACGCCACCTGGGAAACAGCTGTATGTTATCTCCCGAGCTCCGCTTAAGCCGCAACAGCCCCTCTACGCTCTCGTCAACGTACTTCTCCCTGGTCTGTGCCATGGGCTGGCCCTCAGCCGCACCCAGGTGGGTGCCCTGAAGTCAGCGGACATCTCCATCAGGCCCGCCATCAGGAGATGGTTCTGCCTCCAGGCAGACACTCCCCTGGGCTACTTCCACGCTCCTTTTGCCCAGGGGGGTCTTGGCATCGCATCGTGATGCTGGATGGGGCCAACCCACCGACGTTCCCGTCTCCTGGCGCTGAAGAAGATAGGGCCAGCCTTTGACGGTGCAGGCCTGGACGAGGTGCAACACAAGATCAAGATGCTGGAGCAGCACCTGATGTGGGAGGGCCACCTCATATCGTCGACGCAGGTTGGAGAGATGTGGGCCACATGCCTGCACATTGCCATTGATGGTGCGGCGCTGTCTTCATCCGCCGCAGTCCGAGGACAGCATCAGTGGGCCACCGACACCAGTTGACAACTATCTTGGTGTGACTACATCAACACCCTCCGTGCCCACATCAACGCCTTCCCAACGAGGGCACGCAGTCAGGGGCGTGAGGCAGACACCAGATGTTGCGTGGGCTGCCAGGCCATCGAGACCGCCAACCACTTCCTACAGGCTTGCTACAGGACGCATGGGTTCCTGAGTCAAGCAACATGATGCTGCCGTGCGGTATGTTGCTTGTGGGCATGTGCAGAGGGGCTTCAATGTCTCCGTGGAGCCCCACCTTCGAACGCCTGAGGGACTACGCAAGCCTGACGTGGTGGCGGTAAAAGATGGCATCGCCCACGTGACCGATGCCCAGGTAGTCGGCGACTATCTTTGACTCGGTGTCACACACAGAAGGTGACCTACTATGACACGCTGTCCATCCGGCATGCAGTCTCCAACCTGCAATGAGACATCCAGCAGGTGACAGTGTCCACCGCAATGTTGAACTGGAGGGGGACGTGGTCTCCTGCGTTGGCGAGGGACCTCATGAACCTGGGGTTCTGACCCCGAGAGCTGGCGGTTCTAAGTGCCAAAATCCTGCAGAGCTGCTGCATTAGCTACCGAATTTTCAACCGCATGACGGCGAATAGGCTGATGCCACGTGCTGGCATTGGATAGTGTGCTGGATATCTTTATTTCCCTGACTCCTGGGGACTATCACAAGAGGAATATCGTCTTTATTCCACTTTCTATTCCTCTATCATTTATATGTTGTTTCTTCTTTTCCTACTGGTGTATCGCCCATGTAAGTCCCCGCTTCAGTGGCGGACATGGCGAGGTTTCGAACACCTGTGTGTACCATATTTTACCACTATGTATATATGTATTGTATGTTATTTTTCAGAATAAAGATGGCTTCATAGCTAGCAGATTAGGCCCTATGTTATTAATACAGAATACAAAAAAGAACTATGAATGAATGTCTAATGCATTAAAACATACGGCATCACTCTGAAACTTTGTGATTTATTTCAAATGTTTTGTTACACATTTCACTGTAACTGATAAACTGTGGTTAGCAGTGACCTACATCTATAAGTTTCGCAATTTGGAGATGAGAGTATTGTCTAGATCTATCAATAATTCCTCATGCAGCTTTGTTTATCATAATGCATATGAACAGATCCCAGATTCTGAAAAACTAAATAAGGTATAGGAAGATGCAATTCGTGCACAAGAACGACATATAGTTCTTTGTTTACACAACAACGACCACAATTGAAGCATAACACATACTTCGCCTATAGCACAATATTGGGACCCCCCCCCCCCTAGAAATCTGTGGCCTTCTGTGTTGTTGTCTGAGGCCTAGGTTAGTTGAAGAGTAATAATTTCATTTGTTGTGGAACTCACAAAGTTTGAATGCGGAATAATTGTTGTGGTGACAGGCCGACGTATGGCATTGCCTAATATTTACGTTTGCGCTATATTTGAAGGTACCATATTTATCGCACTTCTCGCAATAAAATCTAAAAGAACAAGGTAAAATCAGAAAACATAGTTAATGAATAAGCATTCAAAGAGTATTTTGATACATATTATGAACAATGTCATACATAAACTGCAGAAAATGCAAGAAATATGTATGGAACTTTTACATATATTTGGTCCGCATTTCCTGTAGTTGCAACTGGGTTAGTCTGTCACCGCATTCGCGATTATTCACATTCGAACCAGCTCAATAGAGCTCATTACAGTTCTCGCCACCAGGCGGCACTGCTACACACGTTCTGTCTCTTGATGACGTTATGAGCCTCAACCAATCAGCAGACCCTATTCCTTAGCGTCCCCTAGGCGCGAGTATTCATAACGCCCGCCACCAGAGTCGTAAGAGCGATTTACGATCACATGCTTGATATTTGTCGTTTGGACCCCTCGATTTCGATAGGCAATCATTCTTGTTCATCCTTCAGCAGTCCCCTGAACTTTTACCAAATAATTATTGGTTTTCGCTCACCCAGCGTAGAGTTCTAACGACATTGGTGAGAGAATGTGTAATCAGCGCCAGTGGGCAGCACTGGCGCCGGAGGCATCGGACGTTGGTTTCCGCGTCGTCGTTGGCGAGCAGACGCGGAGTCTGCACCGGTCAGCATCAGTTTGTGCAGTCGGTATCGATGGCTGGTAACTGCGTCGCCGCGATGGGCGTGTGTGAAGACTGCTTATTCTCCACAACCAATCTTCTTAGTCGAATGGTTGAGGCCTTTTCTCCAGTTTCCTCTGCTATTAATTTCTCACGTTTTTTTCTGTGTTGCATTCACAACTTTTTCCATTTGTTTATTGGACTCAATAAGATTACTGGGAACAATTTTCATATCTTGTTAGGCCTGGTGTCTATGGCAATGCCTAATATCTTCTTTCTGTTTCTGTCTTTAAATTCCCATTTTCTTCAGGTCCGGACACTTAGGTCTCCACGTTCTAACATTTTCTGGCGACAGAAAATAATATCTTCTGATTTCTGTAATCTTTTGATCACATATATGAACTTAAGTGTCAACGTACTCATTAATTAACGATGTACTAGAAGTGCTATGCAGAACAAAATTTTCTTCTTAGACATATAAATATCTTTGTCCTCTCACTCGTACCTCGAACTTTAGAAATAATTAAGTATATTGAGACATAAGAATTGGTTTAAAAACCATATTAAAATACGAACATGCATGTTGACTTCTCAGAGTCGAAGACATGAATGTGCATAGCACTCTATATTCGACTGTGTATAATCTTTTTTACAATCACTGTCGACACGAACTCATCAAAGAATAGTACATAATTATTCCCAGAGTTTTCATCACATCTTCTATGGTGCTGGCGGGAAATACCTGTCGTCGTCAGTGACTTGCCATTCTTACATTCTTCTAATAACAAATTTCTGATCTACACATACGAACAGGTGGATCGGTAGATATGTTCTCCCTCTCCCACACTCGTACCTAAAATATCGGGTGTTAGACACGGTGGAAGGCTGAGTGTATAACAAAGGACAAGTTATATTGTTTGCAAGTCTCAGGTGTGTCGGAAACAAGCAGCAGCAGCAGTAATAGGGATATAAAAGTAAGTTTTCTAAAATAGTACAGATGCCATAGAGATACTTTTGTGTGGCCAGAAATCAAGTAGTCCAGTATTGTACTCTCTCACGAAGTTATCGCATATCTTCCAAAGCCAGCAACTCTTCACTATGGTCGCCTTCAATTTACAAAAAGTTTTCAATTTTTTTGTGAATAAATAGTTTAAAAAAAATACTGTGTGCCTCATTTCACCTCAATAGAACATGATACAGGAGCCATTTCATATGTAGGTCCACTCCCCCCCCCTTTTTTTTTTCAAGATGAAGTGATAGAAGGGATTAAAAAAAGATAATAGGTAAAGAAAATAAAAAAAATGAAAAAAGATTGTACGGAAAGATACTCCTAATATAGATGTAAGCAGTCATTGGCATAAATAGATTTTTTAAAAGTATTATTTTGTGTGTGTTAATATGTCGCCCCTCCCCTCCCATCCCATGAACCATGGACCTTGTCATTGGTGGGGAGGCTTGTGTGCCCCAGCAATACTGATAGCCATACTGCAAGTGCAACCACAATTGAAGAGTATCTGTTGAGAGGCCAGACAAATGTGTGGTTCCTGAAGAGGGGCAGCAGCCTTTTCAGTAGTTGCAGGAGCAACAGTCTGGATGACTGACTGATCTGACCTTGTAACGTTAACCAAAACTGTCTTGCTGTGATGATACTGCGAATTGGTGAAAGCAAGGGGAAGCTAAGGCCGTAATTTTTCCTGAGGGCATGCAGCATTACTGTATGGTCAAATGATGGCATCGTCTTGGGTAAAATATTCTAGAGCTTAAATAGTCCCCCATTCAGATCTTTGGGCGGAGACAACTCGGCAGGAGAAAGAAAACTGGCGTTCTATGGATAGGAACATGAAATATCAGAGACCTTAATTGGGCAGGTAGGTTAGAAAATTTAAAAATGGAAATGGATAGGTTAAAGTTAGATGTAGTGGGAATTAGTGAACTTTGGTGACAGAAGGGACAAGACTTCTGGTCAGGTGAATACAGGGTTACAAATACAAAATCAAATAGGGGTAATGCAGGAGTAGGTTAAAGTATGAATAAGGAAATAGGAATGTGGCTAAGCTACTACCAACAGCATAGTGAACACATTATTGTAGCCAAGATAGACATGAAGCCCACACCTACCATGGTAGTACAAGTTTATATGCCAACTAGGTCCAGAGTTGACAAAGAGATTGAAGAAATGTACGATGAGATAAAAGAAATTATTCAGTTACTGAAGGGAGATGAAGATTTAATAGTCAAGGGTGACTGAAATTCGATAGTAGGAAAAGGAAGAGAAGGAATATGGAATGGGGGTGAGAATGAAAGAGGAAGCCACCTGGTAGAATTTTGCACAGAGCATAACTTAATCTGAGCTAACACTTGGTTTCAGAATCATGAAAGAAGGTTATATACATAGAAGAAGCCTGGAGATACTAGAAGGTATCAGATAATTATCTAATGGTAAGACAGAGATTTAGAAACCAGGTTTTAAATTGCAAGACATTTCCAGGGGCAGATGTGGACTCTGACCACAATCTATTGCTTATGAACTGTAGATTATAACTGCAAAAAGGTGGGAATTTAAGGAGATGGGACCTGGATAAAATGACAGGACCAGAGGCTGTAGAGAGTTTCAGAGGGAGCATTAGGGAACGATTGATAAGAATGGTGGAAAGAAATACAGTAGAAGAATAGAGGGTAGCTTTGAGACATGAGATAGTGAAGGCATCAGACGATCAAGTGGGTAAAAAGACAAGGGCTAGTAGAAATCCTTAGGTAACAGAAGAGATATTGAATTTAATTGATGAGAGAAGAAATATAAAAATTCAGTAAATGAAGCAGGCAAAAAGGAATACAAACGTTTCACGGCGACATCAACAGGAAATGCAAAATGGCTAAGCAGGGATAGCTACAGGACAAATGTAACGATGTAGAGGCTTATATCATTAGGAGTAAGATAGATACTGCCTACTGAAAAATTAGAGAGACCTTTGGAGAAAAGAGAGCCATTTGTGTGAATATCAAGAGCTCAGATGGAAAACCAGTTCTAAGCAAAGAAGGGAAGGCAGAAAGGTGGAAGGAGTATATAGAGGGTCTATACAAGGGCGATGTACTTGAGGACAATATTATAGAAATGGAAGAGGATGTAGATTAAGATTAAATGGGAGATACCATACTGCGTGAAGAGTTTGACAGGGCACTGAAAGATCCAAGTCGAAACATGGCCCTGGGAGTAGACAACTTTCCATTAGAGCTACTGATAGCCTTGGGAGAGCCAGCCATGGCAAAACTCTACCACCTGGTGAGTAAGATGTGTGAGACAGGCAAAATACCCTCAGACTTCAAGAGGAATATAATAATTCCAATCCCAAAGAAAGCAGATGTTGACAGGTGCAAAAATTACCGAACTGTCAGTTTAATAAGTCACGGCTGCAAAATACTAACACAAATTCTGCACAGATGAATGGAAAACCAGGTAGAAGCTGACCTCGAGGAAGATTAGTTTGGATTCTGTAGAAATGTTGGAACATGTGAGGCAATACTGACCCTACGACTTATCTTAGAAGAAAGATTAAGGAAAGGCAAACCTACATTCATAGCATTTGTAGACTTAGAGAAAGCTTTTGACAATGTTGACTGGAAAACTCTTTTTCAAATTCTGAAGGTGGCAGGGGTGAAATACAGGGAGTGAAAGGCTATTTACAATTTATACAGAAACCAGATGGCAGTTATGAGTTGAGAGTCATGAAAGAGAAGCAGTGTTTGGGAAGGGAGTGAGACACGGTTGTAGCCTCTCCCTGATGTTATTCAATCTGTATATTGACTAAGCTGTGAATAAAACAAAAGAAAAATTTGGAGTAGGGATTAAAATCCATGGAGAAGAAATAAAAAACTTGGAGGTTTGCCGATGACACTGTAATTCTGTCAGAGATAGCAAAGGACTTGGAAGAGCATTTAAATGGAATGGACAGTGTCTTGAAAAGTAGGATATAAGGTGAACATCAACAAAAGCAAAACAAGGATAATGGAATGTAGTTGAATTAAATAAGGTGATGCTGTGGAAATTAGATTAGGAAATGAGACACTTAAAGTAATAAAGGAGTTTTGGTATTTGGGGAGTAAAATAACTGATGATGGTTGAAGTAGAGAGGATATAAAATGTAGACTGTCGATTGCAAGGAAAGCTTTCTGAAGAAGAGAAATTTGTTAACATTGAGTATAGATTTAAGTGTCAGGAAGTCTTTTCTGAAAGTATTTGTATGGAGTGTAGCCTTGTATGGAAGTGAAACATGGATGATAAATAGTTTAGACAAGAGGAGAATGCTACAGAAGAATGCTGAAGAATAGTTGGGTAGATCATGTAACTAATGAGGAGGTACTGAATAGTATTTGGGAGGGGAGAAATTTGTGGCACAACTTGACTAGAAGAAGGGATCAGTTGATAGGATATGTTCTGAGGCATCAAGGGATCACCAATTTAGTATTGGAGGGCAGCATGGAGGGTAAAAATTGTAGATGGAGACCAAGAGATGAATACACTAAGCATATTCTGAAGGATGTAGGTTGCAGTAGGTACTTTGAGATGAAGAAGCTTGCACAGGAGAGAGTAACATGGAGAGCTACATCGAACCAGTCTCTGGACTGAAGACCACAACAACAACAACAGCATGTTTCTAATTTGCAAACTGTTTCACTTCACTCCATTTTACAGTGCACAGTGTTCATGTTGTTGTGCATTAAAGATGTTTCAAAAGTGTTTTGTTTTTTGCTGGAAACTGGGAAGCTCTATGTTGATGTATAAAGCCTCGGTACATTTTACATCTTCAAGGGAAAGTATGTTGTCATGTAACAGGGAAAAAATGTACTTTCTCATGGGGTATAGTGGCTTTTCAACGGGACATGAGTGTATTTTTAACCAAGAAATGTGGGACTTTTCTTTTCTCTTCCTGATATACATGCTCACAGCGAATTTATCTGTGGTTGTCGAGTGCACACTACTTAGAAATTAGAGTGCATGGCCCAGGGCCACTGGGTAGCTTGACCCCTTGCATGCACAGTTTAGACCATCCACCCTATAGTATTTTGCTTCCGCGCTGCCAGTGTTGTTGTCCAAGCAACTATCAATGGCTTCTGCCTTATCTGCAAGCATGCCAAGTGGCAACTCTGTGTCTGCTACCAAAAAATACAAATGTGTGTAGGGAGGCATTTGAGCCACAACATCCATAAGAAATTTTCTGGTGACAAATCTGCCCCTATTGGTGACCTAAGCTCTCACCATAGTTGTCTGGGCGATCTGTTTCTTAACTGCTCGCCTGTAAGTAATCTTGGAAGCCGTGTTTGGGTATTGGCATGAAATGCTAGATAAGGCAGTTTTTTTAAGGCACAGTAACCGTGGGTTTTTTGTTCAAGTGGACAATGACACAGTGAAATTGTTTCGTATCATTCCTGACGCCATGCTAATGGAAAATGATTTCTATTAGAGCAAACCACAACTCCGGTCTCATAATCACAAATGGAAGCAATTTAATGTGGCTGGAGATTGTACCATGTACTGACATCATAAATTGCGTGGGATGCTGAACTGTTGATATACCTGCCTCGGAATGCTGTACTGTATGCATTTCTTTATGTGTATCGAACTGCTTGACCTTGTGCTGTCTTTGAGACTATTCCTTTCCTGTGTTCCTTTGTGGGGTTACCAATGTAGAATCTTTTCATTCACAAAGTAAACGGACACCACAGTGATTATGGATATACAATCTCTGAATACACACATTTATTTTACTTCACTTTACATCACATGAAAACTCCTTACAACAAGCAGAAGTGCATGATAAGTGAATAAGTACAGAGAAAACAACACGGAAAAATATCACACATAATATGTCTTTTGTTTGTTCACAACTGATCAGTCAATCCTGATACAGATTTAAGCAAGTTACTATACTTGGAATAGTAAAAAACACCACCATCTTATGCATGATCATTCATTCTGACATCTGCAATTAAGAACTCATAGTTGGCATTTACAACTTGCTGTGTAACTATCCTGAAAAAGTGTTTATGGTTGTAATAATGAAATCCAGACTGAGCTAGTTTTTTGATGGCTTCATGTTTCCTGTATATAACACCGAGGCAATGTGGAAAATTTCATTGTAGCTCTGTCTATGTTTCTGGTATACCAGGCAACTAAATAAAAGTAGTAGTTAAGTTTGTAGGCATTCAGTTTGGTGTGATTCTAATTACTAGTAAACTTTGTTTTTTTGTTTTATTTATTTAAAACATGCTCCAGAGTGTGTGTGTGTGTGTGTGTGTGTGTGTGTGTGTGTGTGTGTGTGTGTGTGTGTGTGTGTGTGTGTGTGTGTGTGTGTGTAGAGAGAGAGAGAGAGAGAGAGAGAGAGAGAGAGAGAGAGTGTTTAGTGTAGTGTACTTTTTGTATTGTATGATGATGAAGGGGGCTGCTCAGCTTAAAATCCCCATCCAATGGACGGGTCACCATCAACAGTGCCACACAATTTCACTTCATGGGACATTGTAGAAAGATTTGGTATTTAAAGCAGGACATGGAACAAAGATTGGTGGTCAGGAACTTTACACAACCACCTCTCCTCCTCCCCTTGCTGACCAAATACTGGCAGTGAAATTTTTTTGACCATCAGGATTAAAACTGGTTTACTACCCCCCCCCCCCCTCCACCCCCTCCCCCCGAGTTGAGCATTTGATTTGGTGACCGTGACCATGGAGGCAGGTTGTAATCTTTGTTGTAGGTCACTGAAATGAGCAGACAGACAGTCTGATGCCTCAGGTTGCCAAAAGAGAGGGAAAAATTATGCCAAAAGAAATTCAAAACTTGGCAAGGTCGTGCCTACAATGTGTAGAAAATGATGCAATGCACATTGCCAAAGTGTGGGCAGTAAAGCTCAAGAAGCTGGCTCCAGAACAACAACTTCATGCAAACAAGACAATCAATGAAATTTTATATGTGGATCAACTTGGCAATATCCATCAAAATTGTATTCAAATCATACCACTGTCATCAACCACAACTACAAGTTTGTGCACTGCGTCCCCTTCCACATCAGACAATAACTGTATGCACCAGATGTGGCACAATTCTTTGTTCAGTTTAGGTGAACTGATCTATTTCTTTGTAATTGCAGTGATATATAGACAAGCGAGGACATGCATGCTTGCATGCACACACACACAGGGTGATACAAAAAAACTTTTACAAACTTACGTGGTACATCAGGTGTACAACAAGGATCAGTAATCACATAGTAAACGGGGCTCACAAATGCCACAAGAGGATGCTATGGTCACGGGAGAGCACTGCTACATAAAACAAGAACTGAGTGCTCAGAGACTATCGTCATTCTCGCTGTGGAAGCGTTGGGAGTGACATGGCTAGCAACATGTACCACAAAATGGCTGAGATGCATTTGATTTATCATGTGGACAACTAAGTGGAGGAGAAGCCATGCAACTGTATGTCGTCCGAAGTACCCTGATAGAAATGTGCCATGCGACACATTATTCGCCATGGTGCATTACCACTCGTATGGCTTCAAGTACACGAGGTGTATTCTGTGCCACTGATATCACCCAACCCTCCATCTGGTGCACTGAACACCAGGAAGGACATCATCTGTTTCATTTCCAGTGCATCCAGGCATTTCAACTGAGGGACCACAACAAGTACATGGGATTTGCATGGTGGTTTCTGCAGGAATATGCTGCAGACTGAAGCTTCACAGTGAGTGTCCTCTTCATTTATGAGAGTGCATTCTCACTCAAGAGTATGATGAACATTTATAACCTGCATACGAGGGCAGATGTGAACCCACTTCCTACATATGCACATGCCTCATAACGCAAAGTTATGTGGGCTGGCATCATCGGAGACTGTTTAAGTGGGCCATACATTCTCCAGGACTGACTTCATGGTTGGACATATCTTGTATTCCTGCGAGAGGTTCTGCAGGACGTGCTGAATGATGTTCCCATGCCTATTTGTCACCGGGTTTATTTCAGCACATGGAGTGCCCGTGCATATCAGCAGATGAGTCAGGGCGCACCTGGAGGCAACCTTTCCCAGCCACTGAATTGGTTGCAGTGGGCCAGTTGCATGGCCACCATGTTCACCCGATCTGTCCCCAATTGATTTTTTTCCTGTGGGAATAACTGAAGGGTCTCGTGTGTGAAACACCTGTTACATCACTGGCAGACCTAGTGGGCAGGGCTGTTGCAGCAGCAGGATGTCTTCGAGGTACACCACATGTATTTGAGAGGGTGCACCATTCAATGCAGCATTGATGTCAGGAATGCCTTGATGGATCTGGGCAAAGCTTTGAGCATTGCCCATATTGGGTGTGTCCATTTGTAGCATGTAACTAACACACCATTTAGTAGCCCCAGATGTCTCCCTTACAGTGCCTGGTTCGTATAAGATTACCAGTTCACGTTGTATGACCAATGTGCCAAGTCAGTTTGTAAATATTTTTTGTATATATATGCAAGCTGCATACCCAAATATAATCTGTCATTGCATGTATTATTGCACGACACATTTTCACAACTATTTGTCCAGTACTTTGAGGTGAACCTGCACTTGTAAAGTTCAAGTCTTTGAAAGAATTGCCAATAGGCAGATGTTATAGCATAACAGAAAAGTACTGGCTTGGCAAAATTGTGTGTCACATTACAATGGTTTATTTTTTGACCATAGCGGCAACCATTTTCAGTAATGTATCAAATGTTGGACCATCAACATATAAAAACTTATGATAATCTTTCATTTCT
The DNA here is from genome assembly GCF_023864275.1 of Schistocerca cancellata. Lineage (NCBI taxonomy): Eukaryota > Metazoa > Arthropoda > Insecta > Orthoptera > Acrididae > Schistocerca > Schistocerca cancellata. The sequence goes on from NC_064632.1 coordinate 128,374,335, forward strand.
TCCATAATTTTCTCAAGTTTTCATGAATGAATCTTTGATGCACCATGTACCACTTTCTGATCCACTTCCTTTTTTTTCAGCTTGCAACAAAGTAGAGCAATTATCACAGCAACAGTGTCTTTATTGTCCAACATTTTGAACCTCAATATTATTGCACAATATTATTGAGCAGTCTAAGGGAGAATCACAGTAATATGGCACAATATTATTGTGCAGTATTATTGACCATCTAGGGGCTACTGAAAAGTAAGAAATAAGGTAGATTAGAGAAACATTTGATGCACAAGAAAAATTGTGACATTCACAACCATGACACAAGACAGGTGAAAAATTTCCACGAAGGCTCTGCAAACTGTTGCAGCAGTTCATAACAGAGCTACTGATCCCCGTGTGGGTCCAGGGGTTAGAATAGGCCCGAGATATTCCTGCCTGTCGTAAGAGGTGACTAAAAGGAGTCTCACACGTTTCAGCCTTTATGTAATGGTCCCCTGTAGGGTTGACCTCCATTTTTCAAAATTTTCCTGAAGAGCGAGCCAATTTGGGAAGTGCACCTTATATGGAGCATTGTGTCCATCGTGCGTTGAGATCTTTTGCCTACTTTCTCATTGTTGCATTGCAGTCCTGCCCTTTCTCCATCTCTTGGGCAAGGGACACTTTCCTGGGTGCGTTTTCCACCATGCACTATGCAATGTCAATTTCTGTGCCGACGATGACCATGGACTTATTTGCACCTCATATCCAGCATCGTAGCCAGTCCATTGTGGTGGGGCTGCCATGTACCCTGTTGGTTGTAGCCCCCTGACAATACAGGGATTGCTCTGCTGATGCCTATGCCATGAACTCCCCACGTATACAAAGGAGTAGATGCCAATCACCCTGGGGCATCGGGACTACCAGAAATAGCCATCCTGCCAGGTGGCCTTTGCTGTGGCTGCGTGGCACCCATGGGGAGGCCCCCTGGTTGTAGTGGGTAGCATCAGGTTGGATGACACGTCATGAAGCATAGTACATCATCTCTTGCTGGTGGTCCACTGCCAGCAGTCTTTAAGCGGGCAAAGCCTAACTTCAATGCTAAGAGATATGACCCCAAGTCAGTCCCCTGCCTGGCCACGCCATGGGAGGAACGCCAGGCTAAGGATGGCAGTGAAGCTTATTTGCCCCGGTACCTTATATGTACAAGCATTGATGGGGAATCTTTCATGTTCATGAAGCCTCAGTTTTTTGTGGAGCATTTGAAGGACAAGTTTTGGAGGTGGAGGGCTTGTCCAAAATGCGCTCTGTGTCAGTTTTTATAAAAACAGCATCCTCTGCCCAGTCTCGGGCTCTACTCACTTGTGGCAAGTTGGAGGATGTTTCTGTTGCTATCACACCTCATAAGAGCTTAAATATGGTCTAGAGTATTATGTACCACAGGGATCTCCTTTTTCAGTCTGACGACGAGCTGCACACCAATTTAGAGCAGTGAGGTGTTCATTTCATCTGGCACGTTGATTGGGGTCCAACGGATAACCAGGTTGCCACCGGTGCCTTCATCTTGGCCTTTGAGGGTGACACATTGCCCGAGAAGGTCAAGGTGATGGTCTACCACTGTGATGTCAAGCCATATATCCCTCCCCCGATGCAGTGCTTTAAGTGCTGGAAGTTCGGCCATATGTCTTCCTGCTGTACTTCCAGCCCCACCTGTCAAGATTGTGGACGTCCATCACATCCCAATATTCCATGTGCCCCGCCTCCCATCTGTGTCAACTGCGGAGAGCATGATTCACCTTACTCACCAGACTGCAGGATTTTACAGAAAGAGAGGAAAATCGTGGAATATAAGACCCTGGGCTGACTGACTTACACTGAGGCTAAGAGGAAATTTTAGCACCTATGTCCTGTGGCTGTGACCTCCTCAACTGCCGCCACTAAGAGAACAGTTGTTGCCCCATCAGTTCCTTGAATTCCTGTCGCCTCTCAGAACCGGGAGACTACACTTGCCCCCTTGATGGTGGGGGGCACTTCCCTCCCTGTTGATCCTGCACCACCTACTTTGGGAGCAAACCCCCTCCCCAACCGTCAGGGATTTCAGTCCCCAATTCTGAGCCAGAGAAGTGTAAAGTTTCTTTGGCTCCTCTCACTAGGAAGGGGTCCCTTGGGTCACTCCCTTCCCAGGTTTCTGCTAGTGGGAAAAATGACACCCGCCTGTGGCTGAAGAGCCCAAAAACAGCTGGTCGTAGGGCTTCATGCTCATTCTCAGTCCCGGAGACTGATTCAGAGAAGTCCTCCCAGCCAGGGAAACCCAAGGAACAGCGCGAGAAATCGAAAAAGAAGACCCCCAAGAACAAGGAACTTGCAGTGGCACCCACACCACTGCTACTTACAAGCTCTGCATCTGAGGATGGGGTGGAGATTCTGGCATCCACTGAGGACCCGGATCCCGCCAGACCCTCCGACACAATGGATATAGACTGATAAGGCAAAAACTCAGTGGGAGCAGGTGACCCTGAGGCGTAAACTGCTTCATTGAATGTTCCATGCCTTCCCAGTCTCATGGTGATGTCATCCTCCAGTGGAATTGCGGTGGTTTTTTCCACCACCTGCCGGAGCTACAGCAACTGTTAAGCTTTACACCTGCTTTCTGCATTGCCCTCCAGGAAACATGCCCTCTGCAGCTATAAGGGATATTACAGGAACCGTAGCGACTATAATCGAGTGTCAGGTGGAGTTTGCATTTATGTCCTAAACTCAGTCTTAGTGAAACTGTGCCCCCTTCAAACCCCTCTTGAAGCTGTAGCTGTCAGAATACGGAAAATGCAGGAAATAACTGTCTGAAACATATATCTTCCTCCAGATGATGCAGTATCCCTGAATGTGTTAGCTGCACTGATTGATCAACTCCCTAAACCTTTCCTGCTTTTGGGAGATTTTAATGCCCATAATCCCTTGTGGGGTGACACCGTGCTTACTGGCCAAGGCAGAGATGTCAAAACTTTACTGTCTCACTTCGACCTCTGCCTCTTAAATACTGGGGCCGCCACACATTTCACTGCGGCTCGAGGTAGTTACTCAGCCATTGATTTATCAATTTGCAGCCCAGGACTGGAGAGCACATGACGACCTGTGCGGTAGTGACCACTTCCCCATCTTCCTGTCACTGCCTTGGCGTGAGGCCCACAGATGCCTGCCCAGATGGGCTTTAAACATGGCGGACTGGGAAACTTTAACCTCTGATGTCACCATTGACTCTCATCCACATGCTAACATCAATGTGATGGTTGAGCAGGTGACTACCACAATCGTTTCTGGTGCAGAAAACCCTATCTCTTGCTCTTTAGGGTGCCCCTGGCAAAAGACAGTCCCTTGGTGGTCGCCGGAAGTCGTTGAGGCAAGTACGGATCATCGGCAAGCTCTACAGCAACATAAGTGGCACCCTTCCCTAAAGCTTCTGATAGCCTTTAAGCAGCTCTGTGCCCTTGTATGCAAACTTATAAAATGACAGAAACAGGAGTGTTGGGATAGGTATGTGCCAATCATTGGGTGCCATATGTCACCTTCCCCAGTCTGGACGAAGATCAGACGTCTTTTTGGGTTCCAGATCCCTACAGGTGTCCCTGGCATTACCATCAATGGCGTGCTATGTCTACATCTACATCTGCATCTACATTTATACTCCGCAAGCCACCCAATGGTGTGTGGCAGAGGGCACTTTATGTGCCACTGTCATTACCTCCCTTTCCTGTTCCAGTCGCGTATGGTTCGCGGAAAGAACGACTTCCGGAAAGCCTCCGTGCACATTCAAATCTCTCTAATTTTACATTTGTGATCTCCTCAGGAGGTATAAGTAGGGGGAAGCAATATATTCGATACCTCATCCAGAAACGCACCCTCTCGAAACCTGGACAGCAAGCTATAGCGCGATGCAGAGCGCCTCTCGTACAGAGTCTGCCACTTGAGTTTGCTAAGCATCTCCGAAATGCTATCACGCTTACCAAATAACCTTGTGACGAAACGCACCGCTCTTCTTTGCATCTCCTCTGTCAACCCGACCTGGCACAGATCCCATACTGATGAGCAATACTCAAGTTTAGGTCGAACAAGTGTTTTGTAAGCCACCTCCTTTGTTGATGGACTACATTTTTTAAGGCCTCTCCCAATGAATCTCAACCTGGCACCCACCTTACCAACAATTAATTTTATATGATCATTCCACTTCAAATCGTTCCGTACGCATACTCCCAGATATTTTACAGAAGTAACTGCTACCAGTGTTTGTTCCGCTATCATATAATCATGCAATAAAGGATCCTTCTTTCTATGTATTCGCAATACATTACATTTGTCTATGTTAAGGGTCAGTTGCCACTCCCTGCACCAAGTGCCTATCTGTTGCAGATCTTCCTGCATTTCACTGCAATTTTCTAATGCTGCAACTTCTCTGTATGCTACAGCATCATCCGCGAAAAGCCGCATGGAACTTCCGACACTATCTACTAGGTCATTTATATATATTGTGAAAAGCAATGGTCCCATAACACTCCCCTGTGGCACGTCAGAGGTTATTTTAATGTCTGTAGACATCTCCCCATTGAGAACAACATGCTGCATTCTGTTTGCTAAAAACTCTTCAATGCAGCCACACAGCTGGTCTGATATTCCATAGGCTCTTACTTTGTTTATCAGACGACAGTGCGGAACTGTATCGAACGCCTTCCAGAAGTCAAGCAAAATGGCATCTGCCTGGAAGCCTGTATCTAATATTTTCTGGGTCTCATGAATAAATAAAGCGAGTTGGGTCTCACACGATTGCTGTTTCCGGAATCCATGTTGATTCCTACAGAGTAGATTCTGGGTTTCCAGAAATGACATGATACGCGAGCAAAAAACATGTTCTAAAACTTACAGCAGATCGATGTCAGAGATATAGGCCTATAGTTTTGTGCATCTGCTTGATGACCCTTCTTGAAAACTGGGACTACCTGTGCTCTTTTCCAATCATTTGGAACCTTCCGTTCCTCTAGAGACTTGCGGTACATGGCTGTTAGAAGGGGGACAAGTTCTTTCGCATACTCTGTGTAGAATCGAATTAGTATCCCATCAGATCCAGTGGACTTTCCTCTGTTGAGTGATTTCAGTTGCTTTTCTATTCCTTGAACACTTATTTCGATGTCAGCCATTTTTTCGTACTTGCGAGGATTTAGAGAAGGAATTGCAGTACTGTCTTCCTCTGTGAAAGAGCTTTGGAACAAGGTGTTTAGTATTTCAGCTTTGCGTGTGTCATCCTCTTGTTTCAATGTCATCATCATCCCAGAGTGTCTGGATATGCTATTTCGATCCACTTACTGATTTAACTTAAGACCAGAACTTCCTAGGATTTTCTGTCAAGTCGGTAAATAGAATTTTACTTTCGAATTCACTGAACGCTTCACGCATAGCCCTCCTTACGCTAACTTTGACATTGTTTAGGTTCTGTTTGTCTGAAAGGTTTTGGCTGCATTTAAACTTGCAGTGAAGCTCTCTTTGCTTTCACAGTAGTTTCCTAACTTTGTTGTTGAACCACGGTGGGTTTTTCCCGTCCCTCACAGTTTTACTCGGCACGTATCTGTCTAAAACGCATTTTACAATTGCCTTGAACTTTTTCCATAAACACTCAACATTGTCAGTATCAGAACAGAAATTCTTTTTGATCTGTTAGGTAGTCTGAAATCCACCTCCTATTACTCTTGCTAAACAGATAAACCTTCCTCCCTTTTTTTAGTATTCCTATTTACTTCCATATTCAGGGATGCTGCAATGGCCTTATGATCACTGATTTCCTGTTCTGCACTTACAGAGTTGAAAATTCAGGTCTGTTATCAGTAGGTCCAAGATGTTATCTCCATGAGTTGGTTCTCTGTTTAATTGCTCAAGGTAATTTTTGGATAGTGCACTCAGTATAATGTCACTCGATGCTCTGTCCGTACCACCCGTCCTAAACATCTGAGTGTCCCACTCTATATCTGGTAAATTGAAATCTCCACCTAAGACTATAACATGCTGAGGAAATTTATGTGAAATGTATTCCAGATTTTCTCTCAGTTGTTCTGTCACTAATGCTGCTGAGTCGGGAGGTCGGTAAAAGGAGCCAATTATTAACCTAGCCCGGTTGTTGAGTATAGCCTCCACCCATAATAATTCACAGGAACTATCCACTTCTATTTCACTACATGATAAACTACTACTAACAGCGACAAACACGCCACCACCAGTTGCATGCAATCTATCCTTTCTAAACACCGTCTGTGCCTTTGTAAAAATTTTGGTAGAATTTATCTCTGGCTTCATCCAGCTTTCCATACCTATAACAATTTCAGATTCGGTGCTTTCTATCAGTGCTTGGAGTTCCGGAACTTTACCAATGTAGCTTCGACAGTTTACAATTACAGTACCAATTGCTGCTTGGTCCCCGCATGTCCTGACTTTGCCCGGCACCCTTTAAGGCTGTTGCCCTTTCTGTACTTGCCTGAGGATACCTAACCTAAAAAACCACCCAGTCCATGCCACACAACCCCTGCTACCCATGTAGCCGCCTGCTGGGTGTAGTAGACTCCTGAGCTATCCAGCAGAACCCGAAACCCCACCACCCTATGGTGCAAGTCGAGGAATCTGCAGCCCACACTCTCGCAGAACCATCTCTGCCGCTGATCCAGTGACCACCTGCAGATGGGTGCACCCTGTACCCTTCATGGCATCCAGAAGGACCCTTTACACATTTGGAATGACTCCCCCCGGTATGCACATGGAGTGCACATTGGTTTCCTTCCCCTCCCTTGCAGCCATATCCCTAAGGGGCCCCATTATGCGCCTGACGTTGGAGTTCCCAACTACCAGTAAGCCCACCGTCTCCAACCGCCCGGATCTTGCAGACTGAGGGGCAACCTCTGGAACAGGACAAGCAGCCATGTCCGGCTGAAGATCAGTATCAGCCGGAGACAGAGCCTGAAACTGGTTTGTCAGACAAACTGGAGAGGCCTTCCGTTCAGCCCTCTGGAATGTCTTTCGCCCCCTGCCACACCTCGAGACGACCTCCCACTCTACCACGGTTGAGAGGTCAGCCTCAATGCGGGCAGTATCCCATGCAGTCACAGCTGTAGACCGGTCGGGGGATGTGTGGGACGAGCTGGCCGTTCCCGACAAACCCCCGTCCAGACCCCCACAGTGATGCCCATGTGACCGAAGCCAACACTGCCTGAAGCGGGGGTGAAGGGATGCCAACTCAGCCCACATCCAAATACAGGAGTCACAGTCCCTATCCATGATAAATACTGTTGTACAAAGAACGTCTGAACTAATCTACAGAGAGCACAAACAATTCGACACAAAATTTAAACAGTTATTAAAATACAAGATTGCCTAGTAAATGCAGTAATGCTGCTACTTGTGCATTGCTGACACACTGCTCGGCGGCAGAAGGCTGACTGTACTGTCAGTAATGTACAAAGACTATTTGAAAGAAATAAACAAATGACAGATGACTATACGACTTTATACGTCACAGATATTAAAATGCAAATCTGCCCCTGCTAATTACGAAACTACACAATGATTTGACGAATTTAACTAAACAAGTGCGCTAAGAACACTCAAACAAATTTTCAACTTGACTACTACACTTATATGAACGATTAATAAGCCACTTGCTGCTACTTGCGCACTGCTGACACACTGCTCGGCGACAGAAGGAGACTACGTGATTTTACACTATTCAGGTACTAAAACGTGATGTTACAACTCTCAAATACTATAATATGCCTGAAATTTGTGAATTAAACAATGCAAGTACCCAAAAACACGCAAAGAAATTAAGAATTAAATAATGTAACAAATAAGTGAGCTAAGAGTATACGACTTGCTGCTGGCAGCTGCTTATCCAACAGTGGTAGGGAGCACACTGGCTGTGACCAGCCAACACTGGACGTTCAAAACAGAAACAGAAGACCGACATCTACGAAAATTTACACTATTCAGGTACTAAAATGCGATGCTACAACTCTCAAATACTGTAATATGCCCGAAATTTATGAATTAAACAATGCAAGTACTCAAAAACACGGAAAGAAATGAATAATTAAACTATGTAGCAAATAAGTGAGCTAAGAGTATATGACTTGCTGCTGGCAGCAGCTTATCCAATGGCAGCAGGGAGCACACGACGCAAACGCGATTGCCGAGCTCTTTGCTTAGCACTATGCTCGAGCCTCTGCATCAGAGAACTACCCCCACAGCCTTTTGCACCCTCACATGGCAGATGGAAAGGAAAGTCCTCTCATTAACTACACGCCACAGTGAAGCCTACAATGCCCCATTTACAGAGTGGGAGCTCCTCAGCGCACTTGCACATTGCCCCGACACAGCTCCTGGGCCAGATTGGATACACAAGCAGTTGATAACCATCTTTTGTCTGACTACAAGTGACATCTCCTCGTCATCTTCAACCAGATCTGGTGTGATGGCGTCTTTCCATTGCAATGGTGGGAGAGCAGCATCATTCCGGTGCTCAAACCCAGTAAAAACCCACTTGACGTGGGTAGCTATCAGCCTCACAAATGTTGTTTATAAGCTGCTGGAACGTATGGTGTGTCAGCAGTTAGGTTGGGTTCTGGAGTCACATGGCCTACTGGCTCCATGTCAGGGCAGATTCCACCAGGGGCGCTCTACCACTGATGATCTTGTGCCCCTCAAGTCTGCCATCCGAACAGCCTTCTCCTGATGCCAACACCTTGTTGCCATCTTTTTTTATCTACACAAAGGGTATGACACCACCTGGCAACATCATATCATTGCCACATTATACGGGTGGGGTCTCCAAGGCCTGCTCCCGATTTTTATCCAGAATTTCCTGTCACTCTGTACTTTCTGTGTCCAAGTTGGTGCCTCCCATAGTTCCCCTCATATCCTCAGGGCTCTGTATTGAGTGTATCACTATTTTTAGTGGCCATTAATGGCCTAGCAGCAGATGTAGGGCCGTCTCTCTCACCCTCTCTGTATGCCAACAACTTCTGCATTTTGTGCTGCTCCACCAGTACTGGTGTTGCTGAGTGGCGCCTACAGGGAGCCATCAACAAGGCGCAGTCATGGGCTCTCGCCCACAGCTTCCAGTTTTCAGCCGCTAAGTCATGTGTTATGTACTTCTGTCAGCGTCATACCGTTCATCCAGAACCAGAATTTTACCTTCATGACGATCCACTCACATTGACTCATATCGATTCTTAGGACTGGTTTTTGACCTTGATTGACTTGGCTACTTCACCTTCGTCAGCTTAAGTGGAAGTGCTGGCAGCACCTCAATGCTCTCTGCTGCCTGAGCAACACCAACTGGTGTGCAGATCGCTCTACTTTGCTGTAGCTCTACAAAGCCTTTGTTCAATATCACCTTGACTATGGGAGTCTGTTTTGTGTTTTGGCGGCGCCCTCAGCATTGCGTGTACTCGACCCAGTGCACCATTGTCGTGTTCACCTAGTGACAGGAGCTTTTAGAATGAGTCCAGTGACCAGTGTCCTGGTGGAGGCCAAGTCCCTCCATTGCAGATCCAACATACACAACTGCTCGCCAGTTACATTGCACACATTCGTAGTCTTCCTGAGCATCCAAATTACCGTCTCCTTTTTCCACCTGCAGCAGTTTATCTCCCGCATTGGTGACCTAGGTCAGGGATAATGATTGTGGTTCACAAGCGATCCCTTCTGTCTCAACTGGAGTCCTTCCCTTTACCACCTCCCATCCAGGTCCGTTTGCATACATCTCCATGGTGTACACCTAGGCTGCAGATTCATCTGGACCTTTTGCATGACCTTAAGGACTCAGTTACTCCTGCCGCTTTCCGCTGTCACTTTCTCTCAATTCTTGACGTGTTTGCCTATGTCCACAGAGGCCATTTTGAACTGCATTTCTGCCTGATGGCTGCAGTGTGTTCACTGCAGAGCTGGTGGCCATCTCTCATGCACTTCAGTATATCCATTCATGCTCTGAGGAATCGTTTTTTCTGTGTACTGACTCCTTGAGCAGCCTACAAGCTGTCAACCAGTGTTTCTCTCATCATCCTTGGGTAGTGTCCATCCAGGAGTCCATCTATGCCCTGGACCAGTCCCGTCATTCGGTGGTGTTTATGTGAACCCCAGGAAATGTTGGCATGCCAGGCAATGAACTTGCCGACAGGCTGGCCAGACAGACTATGCAAAACCACTTCTGGAGATGGGCATCTCTGAATCTGATCTGTGCTCTGACTTATGCCATAGGGTTTTTCAGATTTGGGAAATGGAATGGCATAACAATACACACAACAAACTGTGTGTCATTAAGGAGACTACGAATGTGTGGAAGTCTTCCATGCGGGCCTCTCACAGGGAATCAGTTGCCTTCTGCCAGATCCGCATTGGCCATGGTTGTGCGACCCACGGTTACCTCCTGCGCCATGAAGACCTGCCTGAGTGTCGGTGCAGTGCCCGGTTGACAGTGGCCCATATTCTGGTGCACTGTTCCACTCTGACTGCGCAGCGACGAAATCTTGGGTTACCGGACTCGTTGCCGCTAATTTTATCTGACAACGCCTCCTCAGCTGATTTAGTTTTATGTTTCATTCATGAGGGTGGGTTTTATCATTTGATCTAAGTTTTAGTGCATGTCCTTTGTACCTCTGTGCCCTCCACCCTAGTGCTTCTAGGGTGGAGGTTTTAATGTGTTGCAGAGTGGCTGATTTCTCCTTTTTTATTCTCATGGTCAGCCAGCCATGGTAATCTGCTTTGTTGTTTTAATCTCTTCTTCCCATTTCGTGGGTTTCTGTGGTTTTCTTGTCCCCTGTTGTTGATTTACGTGTTTGTTGCTCTTCATTGTTCTTGTGATTTTTCCTGTCATTCCATTTTGAGTTGTCAGTCTCGCTTGTTTTATTCTCACATTTGTGGTATTGTTTTATTCAGAACAAGGGACTGATGACCTCGTAGTTTGATCCCTTTCCCCCTGTTTTAATTCAACCAACCAATCAACCAGAACTACTGAGTCAGGTATAAAAGTATATAATAATCTTCCCACCAATATAAAAAAGGAAATTAATAATTTAAGGCACAGAAAGAAACAGAAAGCATTCCTCATTGATCAAACTTTTTATAAAATGAATGAATTCTTTGAATTACAAGGTATCCTCTAGTGTAAGAATAGAGGAAACCACTTAGATAAAACCACACTGTTGAAGAAAATAAAAAGTTGACACTTTTATTTATGTCATGAAGCCAAACTTTTATTGTAAGAAAGTTCTTGTTGAATTTAAATACTTTAGAATTAATGGAGAACACTCATCAAAAAGCAAAAGCATCTGAGTTGTAGAAAACACTCATGTAATAGAGTATTATTTCACTTGACTATCCTGTATTACTAGTAAACTATTTGTACTATACATAATCAGCTGGACCAAATGAAATTTAAATCATTCATTTGCTGTACATGATTACAATCATAATTGAAAGCTGCATCAAATGTTTCTCTAATCTATTTTATTTCTTACTTTACGTAAATAATTTCACAAAACATTGGACTTTTTCTTCAGGTTTTTTCCCGACAATCTTTGAGACCTTCAAGTAGAGCTCCACAAAATTCATGCAGTATTTAGAATATTGTGTGCTTTGAAATTTTGGATTGAAGGAAGGTTCAAAAATGTCCAAGCAGATTAAAATCATTCTTGACAAAAACACATAAAAGTAAGATAACAATATTTTCTGTATTACTCTTGGAAGCAGGTCACCATCAACACAGTGTTATGTCTGGAAACTTGACAACTAATTTAAGACATGTCACATTAGTATTTTAAATGTCACATCTCATTAGTCACTCAAATAATCTATCAGTATATTAGGACAACCAATAATTGTTAGCCCTACTGGAGGAAATCTGTTACATATATAAAGCAGAGAGTGTGTGTATATGTCTGGGATCTTGTCCCAAACCACAGGATCAATTTCGAATAACTCTGGCACAGAAACAGTAGGCCCCACAGTATCAGTATTGTGGGATTTATAACCTCCTAGCTCCAGTAGGAGCAGAGATACTGGCAAAAACTTTTTTCCAGTGCCTTGGCATGTGGATTGCTCTGCACAACAGGCATTTAATGTGGGAACAGTATTGGCCTGCCACATCAACCTGCTTTTCAAGGCAACCTACATGTCAGAGATAAGAAATGGTTTTCCAGCCCCAACATGTAGATTGCCCTGGACAACAGGTGTGTTGTGAGAGTAGTATTGGCCTGATTTATTGAAGTGTATTGCAGGGGCTACATGTGCTGATGAGCATGACTGGGGAAAGGCTGAGGTGGGTAGAGGAGGGGATGGACAGAGTGAGGGGGAGGAGGAAATAGACAGAGAGGAGGAAGGAAGGGGAGATGCATGAGGCAGGTGAAAGGTGAAGAGGGATAGTGGGCAGGTGAAAACGGAAGAAGGTGAGGAAGAGATGGAAAGAGAGAGGGGGAAGAAGATGTGGTCAGAGAGATGGGGCGGAGGAAATGGACAGAGAGAGAAGGAGGAGGAGATTAAGAGACAGAGAGAGTGGGGAGGTGGAGACAGACAGCTTGAGGTAGGAAGATGAGGTGGACAGACAAAGGAAGAAGAGATGTGTTCAGAAAATGTGTTGAATGCATAGCAGGAAAAGTGGGAAAAGACTAGTCATAAAATAATTATTTTCCTACTATTCATAGTAAAGTACGCCTCTATTTGCCAAGACATACTTCACTGTTTTCCATACAGAAGAGCACCAATGGAAGACTGAAGTCTTGGCCGAATTACATAACTAAAAATAGCAGCTGTTATGTTCATTAAAATATTTACTCTAAATGGTCTATCAGTGCTGTGAAATGGGCTGGGATTGATCACTTTGTAAGACTTTTGCTTCCAGACATTCATTACACTCAGTTAACTAATAAGGTCAAGTATCTTTGGATGAGGCCCAGGGAAGTATGTTAGGAACCTTGCTGACAGCATCAATAATAGCCTCAAATTTTTTGCAGATGATGCAGTTATCTATATTTACATTTATACCTATGTCTATAACCTGCAAACCACTGTGAAATGCATGGCTGAGGGTACATCTCATTGTACTTGTCATCAGAGGTTTTTTTTCATTCTTTTCACATGTGGAACTTGGGAAGAACGATTGCTTAAATGTCTCTGTGTGCACTGAAATTAGTCTAATCTTGTCTTCGTAACCCCAGTGGGAACAATATGTAGGGGGTTGTAATATATCCCCAGATTAAATGGTTAACCTCGGTTCTAAAAACTTGCACGCTAGGTTTTCAGATGACAATACTCTCTGAAAGAAGCCGCACAAATATTCACTCAGATCTCAGTAAGATTTCAGAGCTGGGCAAAGATTGGCAACTTGTTTTAATTGCTCAGAAATGTAAAACACTGCACTTAACAAAACTAAAAAAACATAGTATCCATGACTGTAACACCAATGAGTAATTGCTGGAATCAGCCAACTCATACAAATACCTGGGTGCAACACTCTGTAGGGATACAAAATGGAATGATCACATAGACTCAGTCATGGGTAAAGCAGGTGGTAGGCTCCAGGTTACTGGTAGAATACTGGGGAAGTGCAGTCAGTCTACAAAGGAGATTGCTTACAAATCACCTGTGTGACCCATCCTAGAATATTGCTCAAAAAAGGGCAGCATGAACAGTCATAGGTTTGCTTGATTTTAGGAGAGTGTTACAGAGATACTGAAGAAAATTAACTGGCAGTCTCATGTAGATAGACCTAAATCATTCTGAAAAAGCCTCCTTACAATGTTTTAAGCACCAGTTTAAATGATGACTCTAGAAATATACTACAACTCTGTATGTATTACTCATGTAGTGATTGTGAGGACAAGATTAGAGGAATTACAACATGCACAAAGCATTTAAACAGTAATTCCTGCCTTGCTCTATGTGTGAATCATTCTTCACACAAATATGTGGGTGGAATCGAAAAAACCCTAATAACTGGTACAGTGGAATGTACACTCTGCCATGCATTTCACGGTGGTTTGCAGAGTATAGATATAGATGTAGAAATTATGATCAGTCAAAAGTTAGCGAGTGGAGAGCAAAGATGAAATTCATACTAGAAATGTCAGAGGACTAGAAAAAATTAAATATGTGTGATCTATCTCATATCGGTTTTTAAATGAGACTGGTCACATTTATTTTTTGTCATAGGCCTATATACATAGTGGTAGCAACCAGAAATAATTCCTCAGAATGCCAGGGATTTTAGTTTATCTATATTTGAGTTGATGGGTGTAGCATTAAGTGGGGTTGGAATTAGTTATTGGTGGCATACAAATCAATTTTATACCATGAACATTAACGATCCTGAGAAATGGTGGACTGAAGTAAAATGGTAAACTGTCTCAAAGAATAACTTTAACATCATTAAATGTCTGGCATGTGGTAGAAAAGGTCCTTCCAACCAGTCCATCGATATTGCCGTATAAATTCAACCATATGAAGTACAATGGTTTTGAACTCCCACAGTAGAATACAAATTGTTGCAGCAAGGCTAGCCTTTGTGGCCATTTTATTTGCAAATCTTCTGAATGTGCTCACCTCTGTTTATCACTTAGACTGGGAGCACATCACCAGCATCTGACTAATAGATAATGCACTCATTGCAAACTTCGAGTGACTGCATATCTGATGCGTGGAATATCTTGTGTTCTGTTGTGTCTGCCTACCCACCTTTTTGGCATGCTATCTACCTGTTGACTATGCTGTTGTCTTGGTTTCATGTACCAGCATGTGAGTTATAATAAAATGTGTTATCTCACTATATGCAAGTACTTACTGTACACGTTGTGAATTGATGTTTTCTGCAAATGGTGACTCCACAGAATGCCATGGATCACAAGGAGCATGTCAAGTGTGAATTTACAAAGATTGCTACAGCAGACACTGGTTCGCTAGAACAGTTAATGTGCAAATCGGATGGAACAACTCCTGCTCCCATTCCTCAAGTGCTTCCAATCAATGGACATTCACTGGAAAATCCAGACGCTTTGCAGCCTGCAGACAATTTACTAGGTAGCTGCATCACATCTTTCATACCATGTAGCAAAATTGTTGGTCCTCTATAAAAGCTGCAACAACTGGATGTGTGGTTGAAACTATTGGTATTTTCGTTTACTGCCTATGGTGTATAAGATTTTAATTGACAACTTGTCAATACCATGAGTCCTTTAGGCACTCAAACCGTTTTGTCATTGTCAGATATTATTCATAACATACCTGCCCTGTGCAAGTACGCACACCTCAAAGATAATGTGCTTAACTGTGTTAAAAAATTAAGAGACCTAGACATTCAACAAGTGTTAAACCTGAGGTTACTGGTAACAAATCCCCTTCAGAATTTTGATGCTATGTATGATCCCTAGTGACTAAATCTGAAATTTCAGATATTACCTTGAGACAAATGTGGCATAATCAGTTACTTTTCACTTTTAAGAGTGCTGCAAGTTGAAATAGCATCATAGACTTGGGTGATTTATTTGTTTGATTTTAAATGGTATCCACCTATTAACCATCTACTTTTGTTTATACATAAGATTTACAGATTACATATTCTGATGCTATTGTCTATAACAAAACTGAAATACATATTAATGTGATATACATAAATGTATATAACAATTATGATCTAATGTAGTTGAATATTGATGTCTGTATCTTTGAGAAGTGTTCCAGTAATGTGATAATTTATACTTATGCTGTATCTTCTGAATGAGACACAATCACACAAGAGCACCACAGACGCAAAGATGCAAGCTGGTGCCAATGCCATAGAGACTCACCACTTGTGCGAGTTCCACCAGCAACACGGGCAGCGCTGAGGATGAAGGTATTGACTTTGCCTTGGCCAATTGCTGGCTGAGTACAATCAGCCAATGACCAGACAACAACGGACAGAAGTGTACTCAGAAGATAGAAGTGCAGTTTTCACCAAATTGGTTATAGATCATTGTTCGACGCTGACCTGGACAGGAAACGTAGTTTAGTGAACTCTTAGAAGTGAACAGACAGTTGTTGTAAATTGCATTTGCTATGTACTATGAAGTTTACCTATGATTATTTGCTCTTAGCCATTGAGGGCCTTTTTTATTTTATATTACATGCAGTGTTGCAGACTTCATTATTCAACAAGTCATAAAGATAAGTAAACCTTTTTACTCATTTGTGTGACTTTCTTAGTAATTTGTTGGAATGTTGTAGAACATTTGTTCTCCTATCTTGTACCTGACCCTGTGGCATAGCTGTGTAATAGTGTCTTAGTGGTGTACTGCATCAGAAGCCATTTCACAAACTCAGCCTACTGTAAGAACAGTGGCATCTCGGCCTCCACAGCAGTAGCAAAGAGGGCTTTACAAAACTGGCAATGAGGGTTTACAAAACTTAATAACACTGTAATGGATTTCAGCTGGGAATCTTTGGCTGGTTGAGCTTTTGATATAATGTCGTTTCTGTGGCTGGTACTTGGTGCATGCAAAAATTACATGATGTAGTCAGCTTTTTCTTCACTAGCTTGGTTGGACATTGGGGAATCAACAACTGAAATATTATAAAGGCGACTGGGGTAACATCCAGGTCGTATTTACATTAGTATTATTATGGAGCTCTGGTACCCAATGCTCATTCTGGTTCTGTCTAACCACTGTTTTCTGAGCAGTTTGGGTCAAATACAAGCATAAAATCAACATATGTTCCACTGAGTAATTTTCTACACCCTGTTCCATTCTTCCAGTGTTTGGTGATTTGTTTCCCAACTAGTATTTTCTTGGAATAGAGATATACTTTCTTTAGCATAACTGACAGTTGTTTAATTTCCTAAAATGACTGTATGTCCTTTGACCTGCAAGAAGTTTACATCAGTATCAAGTCATCTTGCAGTATGAAGCAGACTCATTATTTCTCGGTGATATAATCAGGGGTGGCTGTGTTCTGATATGAATTTTCTATCCTATGGAGAGTACTTTTTGACCCTCTTAAGATTAAAACTTAAGGAAATTTTTACGTTATTCCAATTTGCTAAATTTCTGCAGCATAAAATGGATGCTTCATTAGGAATTGTATATCCGTCCATATAGTTTGTTAATGGGCAATAGAACTCATACCTTGTCCCTTCCGGAATGGCTACCCATGTAGATCTGAACATAATTTGACCACCTGCTTTGTGCAAGATAATGTTGTCTGTCTGTTCTCACTATTATTTTCTGATACAGACAAATAAAATACCTTGTTACACAGTAAGCTGTCTTGATGGGTAACTTATTATTCCTGTATGTTGCTGTCTTGTAGGATTAATGGTAACAATGGTTGGAGCTGATGATACCTTGTTATAAGGAGAGGAGTTCTATCAGTATGTTTTTTATTTTGATGTTGCATGGTTTGATATAACTACTGTATTTCCTTCCTTGTCAGAGACTTCTCAGTTGCTTGCAGCTGAACGAGTGCAAAATATTTTGTTAAAAGGCAATTTGAGTATGAGTCCTGAAATTAGTGCTGGTGTAGCAGAAACTAACACTGCTAGATAGCAGAAGCTCCCAGTGGATGAACCAGTTCACATACCCCGGCAGAAATTGAACACTTTTGTGTGGCAGTTCAATGAATCTCCAGCAGCAGTGCTGACTCATGACAGCTAACATGCCAACAGCCGATGGAACACATGCCACGATGTGAAATATTTACACTGCAGCAGTATGGCATAAGCCAGAGCCCAATGCTGAAACATGAACATTTGCAGGCAGCAGCAGGCTCAACACTTACGTCATGACAGCAGTTCTGACCATCACTGGGGCTATAACCAATCTTTCAAGACATTTTGATGGTACTTGGTGGTCAATGTAGTGACCTCAACCACGAGAGCTGCCTTTTACTAAAGCTGGCTGTCCAGCCAGGCTGGGAATGTTGACACAACCAGGTTTCAAATCAGCATCCACTGCATATTGGGGGCTGCTGTGGGGTTGCCAACATTCTTCGTGCTGTAGATGGCTCCCAGATGAGGCAAGAGTCAAACTTGCGTCCTCCTAGTCATAAAGACACAAAGACATAGGGCAACTGTCTGCACCCAACACTCATTCACCTGGGCAGGACACAACCCCCTCCCCCTCTCCCCTGCTGGCATTATAAGGCCATGCCCCCCCCCCCCCCCCCCATTGCATTATAATAATGTAAGGCCATCAGACCTGATGCAGCACTACTGAGATATGCCAAACAGGAAAGACTTTGGCGTTACTGGGGCAGCAGTACCATCGTCTTCGTGGCTATGCTTTTTGACACTGTGGACTGTGAGATCGACAGATAAGATAAGATACTTTATTGTCACATAACATGTATTTATACAATCATTCAATTGAGAACATTGGTGACTCGTCAGTCTTTAACCTAACTTGTTACAGTATTTTATATACTACAGGAAATATGTAATACATACATTGCTTATTATAATAAAAAGACATTATATTTTAAATCTTTTTGTAACTAATTGAATCATTACCATAGACGTCACACACCTATATGAAGTATGGATGTACTGAATGGAAGACAAACCGCCATTCAAACTATAATTCTATATATAAACATGAAGATACAGTGAATGTGTATACTTTGTATCTATATGGCTTCGAAAGTATACCATTTGTATTTGTATCCTTACTCCCTATTGCTATTTATAAATTCTTCTAAACTATAACATTTGCTTTTTATTCATTTAGAAATTCTTCTAGACTATAATAACATTTGCTTTTTAGGTATGTGCCAATGGTCTGCAATGTGGATTCCCCAAATATTGACCTTATCTTATTTCTGATCTTCAGAGCACTTGCCCACATTCATGGAACATGGACACCATAGGTTGATGCTGAGCCACGCCTCTACATAAAGGGGCACACCTATAACTGCTGTAAGCTTATACGAGAAATAAAGAGTTTAAATGCATGCAGTCTGTCTTTCTGCAGCCACCTTCACCTCCAACTGACTCCCATTGCCCTTGCCAATCCAATCCCTAGGTAGTAGTCCTATTGCCATCCCGACCACTAGAAGAACAGCTCTTTCATCCCTCTGCAGCAGTGATTGTGTCCACAACCCTCTACATTTTAGTGACCAGCCATCTTGCTGCACAGCCATAGTTAGGTGACAGCAGTGGGACTCAGCATCTCCACTATATGGTGAGTAGCAACTTTACTTTTCATCCTGGAGTTTCCATTTTTTGGTATATCAGGATTAAGGCGAGAGAGTGTTGGGGAGGTATAGGTAAATGTAAGAAGGTTGTGTAAATGGTAGACGAGTGTAGATATGATTTATTATTGTCATGCATGTTACAGATAGAGTTCTCCACGGGTGTACACTAGTAGGTATGTGGTTTGACATCCACAGAGGGCCTGAGTAGTATGTGGAGTTCTTTTGTTTCTTTCCACTTCTGTTCCACTTCCCTACTGCTTGTTTTATTTTCTAGTAAGGTAGCCATAAACCATGGGATGGTGGTGACAGTGTGAAATGTAGTTCAGTGTTGCAACACTATATTATGGTTTGGGTTGTTTGTCTTTACATCATGTGGCATGGACTAAAAATTGCAATACACTGAAGGCATCACATGGATTGGAGACAAGTCATTGGCTCTGGCTTCATCAATTAAGCCGCTACAGGTGTGCCAAGATACAGTGCACATGATAACAGAGAACGCACCTGGGATAACTGTCGGAATCAGTGTAAGGGAAAAGATATCAGGTGCTAGAAACTTTAATGAAGTATCAAGGGGTTTATTACTAAGAGACACCGGTTGTAGCCTGGAAAGCACTTGTAGTTAAATGAATCAGTGGTATAAAGGAGCACATGCAGTGTGATACACTGAACTAGTCTCTCAGGTAACTGTGAGTTGTGGCATTGAGGTTTATTATGAATTATTGAGGATTTATAGTGAAGATGATGGGAGTTATTATGAAGAAGGGCTATGGAGTGTTGATAAGCGGCAGTAAGGGTCCCATGCAGTAGCTGGGAAAAATCCAGCAGTTAAATACATGAGTGGGATCGCACGGCTCATGGGACATGGTACACTCGACAGGTTGTGACAATCACCTGCTTTATTTCTTTGTTGGTTGTCCTCGGTGTCAACATACTTTTTATATCTTCAAATTTAACACCTATTTCGGACAACAACACATATAAGTCACTGAGTAAGTTGACCTGTGTACAAGTCGGCATTCGATTAAACACTGAGTCTCAGTCTAGCGGCCGCTGCTCGGCTGGCCGCTTAGGTGACGCAGCTGCTGCGTGGCTGGCAGACAGCGCCGCACGTAGAGGACGTGCGTAATTGCGCGGCGGCACTTTGAATAATCGGCGAGTCACAACACTTTTCCCCCCTTTGAAATTGTTGCACTGGTCTTGATGGAGGTGTCCTGGAGATGGCTAACGTCCAGAGGCGTTGTTTGACTCGCCGTAAAGTCTCGAGGAGGAGGCTTCCCGTACGGACGGAAGTGTCCCCGATGATAACGGGTTGGGATGACAGGAAACATAGGGGTTGAATCTGCTGGGGCCCCCTGCACCAATCTGCCCATTGAGGCAAGTCCAGTTGATATGACAGGAGACATGGGCGATGTGTCGGCGTCTGCTGGAGGAGGAGGCGAGTAGATGTACTCTGACAGAGGACGGTCCTCTGGTTCCTGCATGGGCACGGCTCCTGGTGGCGTCCGTTCTGGTGCTGGCATCGCGATGACGGTGAGAGGGCTGCGTTGTGAGTATTGAGAGATGCCAAGATCCCGAGCATCAGGTAGAGCCAAAGGTGGTGTGGCGGCATTCGGAACAGAGACTTACATGGTTGTTCGTCCGTGACATGAAATGCCAAGAAGTGCTGTCGAAGACGCTTTTCATAATCAGACCAGTCTTCCGCCGTCTCATCGTAAGGTGGAAAAGGAGGTACAGCCAACGACGAGAAACGCCCCGCATTTGATGCCGCGACGAAATCGCGAATCGCCGCTGTTAGAAGCGTTTGCTGATCGCGAATCGCCGTCGTTAGAAGCGTTTGCTGTTCAATGAGATTTTGCAAGAGCTGCTCGACAGTAGCCATGGAACCCTGTGAGTCAACGGTGAAAAGGAAAAATCCACTACCTCGTCGCCAATTTTTATATCTTCAAATTTAACACCTATTTCGGACAACAACACATGTAAGTCACTGAGTAAGTTGACCTGTGTACAAGTCGGCATTCGATTAAACACTGAGTCTCAGTCTAGCGGCCGCTGCTTGGCTGGCCGCTTAGGTGGCGCAGCTGCTGCGTGGCTGGCAGACAGCGCCGCACGTAGAGGACGTGCGTAATTGCGCGGCGGCACTTTGAATAATCAGCGAGTCACAACAATACTGTGTTATGATGATACTGTCTGAAAAATGAGAGGGGGTGGGGGGTTGGATGTTCAATACTTCAATACTGACTGCTGTAAATGATGTAGCCTACAGGTGTACAGTTGTGTTTCACAACCCCCTAATATTACACAGTTAATATGGCCAGTGCACTATTGTTTAACTTTCGATAAGCCTCATAACTAGTATGCAGGCAAACCTCAGCATACTGCTACAATAGTTTACTGTTGAACATCTACAAGCAGTAAAAACCTAACCACACAGTTCACAGTGCTCGCAGAATAAAACATTATGTATTGAACAGACAATGCACCTGTTTTCACACATGGCCCAATTATGTTACACTTATTTCATGGATCCATTGTTGTTGATCTAACCAATACAGGTTTCTTGTCTGAAAATTGGCTGTGGACTGACTGTCTTGGGACCACAAATCAGGCCTTTATATATCGTCACAATAATAGGCACTGAAACTACACATTGTTTGATGTTTAATTTACAGAAATTACAATTAAAACTTAACTCGTTCAATGAAAACATGGAAAAATTTTTTCTTTTTAACAGTTTCTTCTACTACAAGGGTTAAGCTGAATTATTTGTTTAAAGGATGAAATTAACATATACAGCGTGACCCGGCCAAATATCTCACGAAATAAGCGTCAAACAAACACACTGCAAATTACGAAACTTGTCTAGCTTGAAGGGGGAAACCAGATGGCGCTATGGTTGGCCCGCTAGATGGCGCTGCCATAGGTCAAACAGATATCAACTGCGTTTTTTAAATAGGAACCCCCGTTTTTTATTACATATTCGTTTAGTACGTAATGAAATATGAATGTTTTAGTTGGACCACTTTTTTCGCTATGTGATAGATGGCGCTGTAATAATCACAAACATATGGCTCACAATTTTAAATGAACAGTTGGTAACAGATAGGTTTTTTAACTTAAAATACAGAACATAGGTACGTTTGAACATTTTATTTCGGTTGTTCCAATGTGATACATGTACCTTAGTGAACTTATCATTTCTGAGAATACATGCTGTTGTAGCATGATTACCTGTAAATACCACATTAGTGCAATAAATGCTCAAAATGATGTCCGTCAACCTCAGTGCATTTAGCAATACGTGTAATGACATCCGTCTCAACAGCGAGTAGTTCGCCTTCCATAATGTTCGCACATGCATTGACAATGCGCTGACGCATGTTGTCAGGCATTGTTGGTGAATCACAATAGCAAATATCCTTCAACTTTCCACACAGAAAGAAATCTGGGGACGTCAGATCCAGTGAATGTGCGGGCCATGGTATGGTGCTTCGACGACCACCTGTCATGAAATATGCTATTCAATACCGCTTCAAGCGCAAACGAGCTATGTGCCGGACATCCATCATGTTGAAAGTACATCGCCATTCTGTCACGCAGTGAAACATCTTGTAGTAACATCGGTAAAACATTATGTAGGAAATCAGCATACATTGCACCATTTAGATTGTCATCGATAAAGTTGGGGCCAATTATCCTTCCTCCCATAATGCTGCACCATGCATTAACCCACCAAGGTCGCTGATGTCCCACTTGTTGCAGCCATTGTGGATTTTCTGTTGCCCAATAGTACACATTATGCCGGTTTACGTTACCGCTGTTGGTGAATGACGCTTCGTCGCTAAATACAACGCATGCAAAAAATCTGTCATCGTCCCGTAAATTCTCTTGTGCCCAGTGGCAGAACTGTACACAACATTCAAAGTCATTGCCATGCAATTGCTGGTGCATAGAAATATGGTAAGGGTGCAATCGATGTTGATGTAGCATTCTCAACACCGATGTTTTTGAGATTCCCAATTCTCGCACAATTTGTCTGCTACTGATGTGCGGATTAGCCACGACAGCAGCTAAAACACCTGCTTGGGCCTCATCATTTGTTACACGTTGTGGTTGACATTTCACATGTGGCTGAACACTTCCTGTTTCCTTAAATAACGTAAATATCCGGTGAACGGTCCAGACACTTGGATGATGTTGTCCAGGAAACCGAGCAGCATACATAGCACACGCCCATTGGGCACTTTGATCACAATAGCCATACATCAACATGATATCGACCTTTTCTGCAATTGGTAAATGGTGCATTTTAACACGGGTAATGTATCACGAAGCAAATACCATTCACATTTGCGGAATGTTTTGTGATACCACATACTTATACATTTGTGACTATTACAGCGCCATCTATCACAAAGCAAAAAAAGTGGTCCAACTAAAACATTCATATTTATTTACGTACTACACAAATATGTAATAAAAAATGGGGGATCCTATTTAAAAAAAACACAGTTGATATCCGTTTGACTTATGGCAGCGCCATCTAGTGGGCCAACCATAGCGCCATCTGGTTTCCCCCTACAAGCTATATGAGTTTCGTTCTTTGCAGGTTTTATGTTTGATGCCTATTTTGTGAGATATTTGGCCCGGTCACTATCAATGGATCACCCTGTATAGTTATATAAACAATACTTTTGACAAAACTGGTAATTACTCCGGAATTAATTAACGGCTGGCTTTGCTGACATGTTTTTGAATAGAGCCAAATAAATACTTAAATAATGCTAAAAGTTGTTCCTCCAAATCTTTATAATTATTATAAAATTTATATTTGTTTATAAGTCAGCAATATAATTTAAGCTATGAAACAGTTATTGATTTTACCATATAACGAAAGATAGTAACTAGGCATAGTCAAAATAAATTAGAAAATCAATTACATACATAAAACTAAGCACAAAATTAGATCTGGTGTTATATTCTTTAAAACTAAGAGCCAATGTTTCTCTTTTACGAAAATGCAAATTATACTCAGGTATGTTAATGGTAATTATTCTGACATGAAAAAATGAATTTTAAGGAGGCAGATGGCAAAACAAGAGGGGAAGTAAAAATATCCCAGCTTGCCTTGTCACATCATTGAATTGACCAGATAGATATTTCAAATAGCTAACTGGGCAATTCAGTGACCACAAGTGACCCAGACAGTCAGTTAAAAATCTGCACACAAGAAAATATTACATAAGGAATCTTACCAAAAACTAGAGTACATATATTTTTTTCAAATTTATACTTATATGAACTGGGCATATGAAAATCCCCGTACAAAATATTTACATACATTGTATTGTACAATGGCACAAAATATCCACAAGTTATACTTTTTTAATAAAATTTAGGCATCTTCATCTTAAGTGATATCCTTTTTGGATAAACATGGATTACATTCTAAGATACTGTCACTTTACACAAATCCTGTCTTGCTTTAAAAAAAAAAAAAAAAAAAAAAAACCAGAAAATTTCACTTGCTCAATGTTTAGTATTTTTCACTCTCTGCCCAAACTCTTTGCCTTTACATATGTCTGCTTGTGGATGGATATGTGTGTGTGTGCGAGTGTATACCTGTCCCTTTTTCCCCTAAGGTAAGTCTTTCTGATCCCAGGATTGGAATGACTCCTTACCTTCTCCCTTAAAACCCACATCCTTTTGTCTTTCCCTCTCCATCCCTCTTTCCTGATGAAGCAACCATGGGTTGCGAAAGCTTGAATTTTGTGTGTGTGTTTGTGTTTGTTAGAGTCTCTATCAACATACCAACACTTTCGTTTGGTAAGTTACATCATCTCCACGTGGAATGTTTCCCTCTATTATACACTCCTGGAAATTGAAATAAGAACACCATGAATTCATTGTCCCAGGAAGGGGAAACTTTATTGACACATTCCTGGGGTCAGATACATCACATGATCACACTGACAGAACCACAGGCACATAGACACAGGCAACAGAGCATGCACAATGTCGGCACTAGTACAGTGTATATCCACCTTTCGCAGCAATGCAGGCTGCTATTCTCCCATGGAGACGATCGTAGAGATGCTGGATGTAGTCCTGTGGAATGGCTTGCCATGCCATTTCCACCTGGCGCCTCAGTTGGACCAGCGTTCGTGCTGGACGTGCAGACCGCGTGAGACGACGCTTCATCCAGTCCCAAACATGCTCAACGGGGGACAGATCCGGAGATCTTGCTGGCCAGGGTAGTTGCCTTACACCTTCTAGAGCACGTTGGGTGGCACGGGATACATGCAGACGTGCATTGTCCTGTTGGAACAGCAATTTCCCTTGCCGGTCTAGGAATGGTAGAACGATGGGTTCGATGACGGTTTGGATGTACCGTGCACTATTCAGTGTCCCCTCGACGATCACCAGTGGTGTACGGCCAGTGCAGGAGATCGCTCCCCACACCATGATGCCGGGTGTTGGCCCTGTGTGCCTCGGTTGTATGCAGTCCTGATTGTGGCACTCACCTGCACAGCGCCAAACACGCATACGACCATCATTGGCACCAAGGCAGAAGCGACTCTCATCGCTGAAGACGACACGTCTCCATTCGTCCCTCCATTCACGCCTGTCGCGACACCACTGGAGGCGGGCTGCACGATGTTGGGGCGTGAGCGGAAGACGGCCTAACGGTGTGCGGGACCGTAGTCCAGCTTCATGGAGACGGTTGCGAATGGTCCTCGCCGATACCCCAGGAGCAACAGTGTCCCTAATTTGCTGGGAAGTGGCGGTGCGGTCCCCTACGGCACTGCGTAGGATCCTACGGTCTTGGCGTGCATCCGTGCGTCGCTGCGGTCCGGTCCCTGGTCGACGGGCACGTGCACCTTCCGCCGACCACTGGCGACAACATCGATGTACTGTGGAGACCTCACGCCCCACGTGTTGACCAATTCGGCGGTACGTCCACCCGGCCTCCCGCATGCCCACTATACGCCCTCGCTCAAAGTCCGTCAACTGCACATACGGTTCACGTCCACGCTGTCGCGGCATGCTACCAGTGTTAAAGACTGCGATGGAGCTCCGTATGCCACGGCAAACTGGCTGACACTGACGGCGGTGGTGCACAAATGCTGCGCAGCTAGCGCCATTCGACGGCCAACACCGCGGTTTCTGGTGTGTCCGCTGTGCCGTGCGTGTGATCATTGCTTGTACAGCCCTCTCGCAGTGTCCGGAGCAAGTATGGTGGGTCTGACACACCGGTGTCAATGTGTTCTTTTTTCCATTTCCAGGAGTGTATATATAGACACACACACACACACACACACACACACACACACACACACACACACACACACACACACACACTCTCTCTCTCTCTCTCTCTCTCTCTCTCTCTCTCTCTCTAGAGAAACCTTTTCTAAGTATCCTGCTGTACAAAATCACATGAAAGTCGAAGATAGAATATTTCTGATCCAATTCACTTGTAAACTACAGATAGGATAAGACCTCACTTATCGACCTTAATGACAGTGAAAAATTAAACCATGTGTACCTAATGGAAATTTGCGAAAAGCAATTGTCACCGAAGTTAATCTGTTGGTAAAGAGGGAGGAAAGGGTTACATCTAAATGAAAGGAAAAATGCAAATGAAACTGGTGGAAATTAATTTTGAAAAAGGGTAAAGTTAATAAAGAAAGTAAATGTGCAGTCGTTATGTTAACAATTAACTAGTGGTAATTAGATATTTGAGATTTTGGGAAAATAACAGTCGCCAGTCCTATGTACAATTACTATAGTAACTGAAAAAGAAAGGTTATTGCACATACAATCAGCACTAAATGCATGGCAACTGAAGCTTGACACATGTTGTGTGAAAACTGAATGTTTGTCAGAAGTAATAAATTTCTCTACACTCTGACTTAATTTAGCAAAAGAATTAATAAAACCGGAAAATTGAAAGTTAATTTAGTGACCGAAATTAATAGTGAGCTTTGTTTCGGAAGCACATCGAAATTCAGTAAAATACGGTTAGTCTTGGGCTACCTCAACAATCATTTCAAAAGCTACTTGAATCTACGCAATTTAGAAATAAGAGATTTAACTTTGAACTTGAATTAAATGATTCTGAACAATTAACAATAGTAAAATTTAGTACATACCAAGCTGAACTGCAGTCACAGGTAAGCTAAAATATGGTAACAAAACTCGCTCTCTTAATTTGTGCTTGTGTAATCTAAATATTGTAGCCAGCTATGAATACCTTAACTGAACTTTGAAATTAAAGCAGTGAAATCGAATGATATTACTTTAATGCTGGCGTTTGAATTTCAACGACACTCGGGTTCATTCTGGAAAAGGAAGGGACCCTTCTTGGTAATGCAGTTGGGACAATGAGCAACAAAGGTTCATGCTATGTTGCTGTAATTTAGTGAGAAAAATTTAACAGTTTGAAAATCTGAGGTCTGCCATACAGTTCTAAAACTTTACGTGCTACCAGTCTTCCTTGTTGGTTGATTGAAGGTTTGAAGTCGTCGATCGAGGAGGTGGCGAGAATCATTCATTGTCGGCCGTCGCTGTTGCAGAAGCTGGATGTTGGTGCGCCTTCTTCTCGACACGGTCTCCAGCCGAAACAGGCTCTTGATGTGAGCCAGCTAACGTTCCCGTCCGTGACACCATGTCAGAAACTAACATAGCAAGTCGAGTGCAATTGCATGCTGCCAAACCCTGAAAGTGCAGCAACTCGCGTGAGCATCACACAACACACCTGCTCCACTGCACTACTCCAGCCAGACTCCCCACTGCCCGCACTCCACGCGACAGAGTTAACACTACCAAAGATCCTAAACACATTGGTTCTCCACACGACCTATCGATGTATTCATTCAATAGCATAGTTTTCCCTAGGCAAGACCCAGCGTAAAAATACAAATAATATTTACAAAACAAACCAATTATATATCGACATAAATAAATATATATATATATATATATATATATATATATATATATATACAAGCAGTAAAACAATTACAATATATAAAGAGACAGAAATGTCATATCTTAAGGTGACAAAATAAGGAAAAACAATTGCAGTGCAATAGATGGAAATAGGAGGATATGCATTTCCGGCGTTACAGTCTCAGGAAACACGAAAAATGAGATGGACAGCTGAGGTAAACATTATCACCACATAATGAATCCAACACAGAATGCTAAGCCTCCTGCTTGCTTGTAGGCCTTACTTCTGGTTCAATGTACATTATTGTAAGTTCTTTCTCTCCTTTTATGAGATAAACATTGTTACCCGCACCATCATTCAACATCTCACTAGAATTGGAAATTTCACTTGTTTTGTGACTATCATTTACATTACCCTTGCCTATGATCACAGTACATTTATATACACATGGCTCTTCATCACTGCCTGCTCTAGTGTGAGCCAAAACTGGAGCATTATCTAGTTCAAATGGTTTGATCCAGAATTAAAATCATCTCCTCCATTTCTGTTACTTGAATTTCTCCTATTATTTCCGTGCCCATTCCCACTATTCTCCACCCAACCATTCCTTGAATTTCTACTACAATTAGTTCTGTTCATCCTATTTACCTGAAATTCTCTCCCTGCTTGATTATTGTCATCAAAATTCGCCCTGCGATCTTCCACTTTATCAACATAATTCAAGAAATCACTAATATTATCTCTAGGGGCAGGTACAAGAAATTCTCTAACTTTCTGAGGGAACTTAGTTTCTAAACCCATAATTATTTATTCACTACCTAGCTCTTTGTCCAAATATTTCAGTTTGTTTATCCAAAGCTGTCAGAAACCTTTCACAGAACACTTCTTAGAGTCAAATCTCTCTCCTCCCCAAAATACACTCAAAATTCTCTGCTGCTTCTCTTTGAGCCAATATTCATCAAAAAATGCTTTCCCAAAGCTTTGCCTCAAAGTACAGCTATCAGCTACCTGGGCTGCTCATCCATAAGCATCCCCTTTCAAAAAGCCTCTCACAAATGACATTTTCTCTTTGTCATTCCACATTTCAGGTAAATCATTAAATTCCCTAATGAAATCCAGTGGGTGCACTTCCGCATATGATTCAAAATGATTAACTTTCTTACAACTAACAAAAGAAGGACTGTTTAGGATGCTATATAGTCTATGCTTTAGATTTTGTACCTCTTCCATCTTTTTCTCTATTTCAGCCAATCTTGAATTTACATATTTAGTTACTTTTATCGGTTTTTCCTCCACCTCTATTGAACACTTGGTTTCTATCTCTGTTTCTAAATCAATTTTAATCTGATCAAATTGGCTCTCAAGTTTAACCTTGTTTTTAGCATAAAATTTCCTGGCAGCTTTGACTTCATCTTTACCCTGTTTTTCAGAAGCCTCCACTTTCCTACTATAGTCATCACAAAGTTTCTTTCTCTCTTCTACACATTTACTACTCATTGTTGATGTGGTCTTCAGTCCTGAGACTGGTCTCATGTAGCTCTCCATGCTACCCAATCCTGTGCAAGCTTCTTCATCTCCCAGTACCTACTGCAACCTACATCCTTCTGAATCTGTTTAGTGTATTCATCTCTTGGTCTCCCTCTATGACTTTTACCCTCCACGCTTCCCGCCAAAACTAAATTGGTAATCCCTTGATGTCAGAGGTAATGTCCTACCAACCGATCCCTTCTTCTAATCAAGTTGTGCCACAAACTCCTCTTCTCTCCAATTCTATTCAATACCTCCTCATTAGTTATGTGATCTACCCATCTAATCCTCAGCATTCTTCTGTAACACCACATTTCGAAAACTTCTATTCTCTTCTTGTCTAAACTATTTATAATCCATCTTTCACTTCCATACAAGGCTACACTTGATACAAATACTGTCAGAAACTACTTCCTGACACTTAAATCTATACTCGATGTTAACAAATTTCTCTTCTTCCGAAACGCTTTCTTTCCCATTGCCAATCTACATTTTATATCCTCTCTACTTCGAGCATCATCAGTTATTTTGCTCCCCAAATAGCAAAACTCATTTACTACTCTAAGCATCTCATTTCCTAATCTAATTCCCACAGCATCACCCGATTTAATTTGACTATGTACCATTATCCTTGTTTTGCTTTTGTTGATGTTCATCTTATATCCTCCTTTGAAGACACTGTCCATTCCGTTCAGCTGCTCTTCCAGGTCCTTTGCTGTCTCTGACAGAATTACAATGTCATCGGCAAACCTCAAAGTTTTTATTTCTTCTCCATGGAGTTTGATTCCTACTCCGAATTTTTCTTTTGTTTCCTTCACTGCTTGCTCAATATACAGATTGAATAACATCAGGGAGAGGCTACAACCCTCTCTCACTCCCTTCCCAACCACTGCTTCCCTTTCATGCCCCTCGACTCTTATAACTGACATCTGGTTTCTGTACAAATTGTAAATAGCTTTTTGCTTCCTGTATTTTACCCCTGCACACCTTCAGAATTTAAAAGAGAGTATTGCAGTCAACGTTGGCAAAAATATTTCTCTAAGTCTACAAATGGTAGAAATGTAGGTTTGCCTTTCCTTAATCTATTTTCTAAGATAAGTCAACGCCTGCTTTCTTTGGGATTGGAATTATGATATGCTTCTTGAAGTCTGAGGGTATTTCAGCTGTCTCATACATCTTTCTCAGTAGATGGTAGAGTTTTGTGAGGCCTGGCTCTCCCCAGGCTGTAAGTAGTTTTAATGGAATGTTGTCTACTCCTGGGGCCTTGTTTCAACTCAGGTCTTTCAGTGTTCTGTCAAATTCTTCATGCAGTATCGTATCTCCCATTTCATCTTAATCTACAACCTCTTCCATTTCCATAATATTGTTCTCAAGTACGTCGCCCTTGTATAGCCCCTCTATATACTCCTTCCACCTTTCTGCTTTTCCTGCTTTGCTTAGAACTGGGTTTCCATCTGAGCTCTTGATATTCATGTAAGGGCTTCTCTTTTCTCCAAAGGTCTCTTTAATTTTCCTGCAGGCAGTACCTATCTTACTCCTAGTGATATGTGCCTCTACATCCTTACATTTGTCCACTAGCCATCCCTGCTTAGCCATTTTGCACTTTCTGTCGATCTCATTTTTGAGACGATTGTATTCCTTTTTGCCTGCTTCATTTACTGCATTTTTATGTTTTCTCCTTTCATCAATTAAATTCAATATTTCTTCTGTTACCCAAGGATCTCTACTAGACCTAGTCTTTTTTACCTACTTGATCCTCTGCTACCTTCACTACTTCATCCCTCAAAGCTACCCTTCTTCTTCTACAGTATTTCTTTCCCCCATTCTTGTCAATTGTTCCCTTATGCTCTCCCCGAAAATCTGTACAACCTCTGGTTTAGTTAGTTTATCCACGTCCCATCTCGTTAAATTGCCACCTTTTTGCAGTTTCTTCAGTTTTAATCTACAGTTCATAACCAATAGTTTGTGGTCACACATCTGCCCCTGGAAATGTCTTACAATTTAAAACCTGGTTCCTAAATCTCTGTCTTACCATTATATAATCCATCTGACACCTTCTAGTATCTCCAGGGTTCTTCAATGTATACAACCTTCTTTTATGATTCTCGAACCAAGTGTTAGCTATGAGTAAGTTATGCTCTGTGCAAAATTCTATCAGGCGGCTTCCTCTTTCATTTCTTAGCCCCAATCCATATTCACCTACTACATTTCCTTCTCTTCCTTTTCCTACTGTCGAATTCCGGTCACCCATGAGTATTAAATTTTCGTCTCCCTTCACTATCTGAATAATTTCTTTTATCTCATCATACATTTCATTGATCTCTTCATCATCTGCAGAGCTAGTTGGCATATAAACTTGTACTTCTGTGGCAGGCGTGGACTTCGTATCTCTCTTGGCCAGAATAATGCGTTCACTATGCTGTTTGTAGTAGCTTACCCGCACTCCTATTTTCCTATTCATTATTAAACCTACTCCTGCATTACCCCTGTTTGATATATATATATATATATATATATACCTAAAAACAAAGATGATGTGACTTACCAAATGAAAGTGCTGGCAGGTCGACAGACACACAAACGAACACAAACATACACACAAAATTCAAGCTTTCGCAACAAACTGTTGCCTCATCAGGAAAGAGGGAAGGAGAGGGAAAGACGAAAGGATGTGGGTTTTAAGGGAGAGGGTAAGGAGTCATTCCAGTCCCTTTCCGCTCCCGGGACTGGAATGACTCCTTACCCTCTCCCTTAAAACCCACATCCTTTCGTCTTTCCCTCTCCTTCCCTCTTTCCTGATGAGGCAACAGTTTGTTGCGAAAGCTTGAATTTTGTGTGTGTGTTTGTGTTCGTTTGTGTGTCTGTCGACCTGCCAGCACTTTCATTTGGTAAGTCACATCATCTTTGTTTTTAGGTATATTTTTCCTTCGTGGAATGTTTCCTTCTATTATAACCATATATATATATATATATAATAGAAGGAAACATTCCACGAAGGAAAAATATATATAACCATATATATATATAATAGAAGGAAACATTCCACGAAGGAAAAATATATCTAAAAACAAAGATGATGTGACTTACCAAATGAAAGTGCTGGCAGGTCGACAGACACACAAACGAACACAAACATATACACAAAATTCAAGCTTTCGCAACAAACTGTTGCCTCATCAGGAAAGAGGGAAGGAGAGGGAAAGACGAAAGGATGTGGGTTTTAAGGGAGAGGGTAAGCAGTCATTCCAGTCCCGGGAGCGGAAAGACTTACCTTAGGGGGAAAAAAGGACGGGTACACACTCGCACACACACACATATCCATCCACACATATACAGACACAAGCAGACATATTTAAAGACAAAGAGTTTGGGCGGAAATGTCAGTCGAGGCAGAAGTGCAGAGGCAAAGATGTTGTTGAATGACAGGTGAGGTATGAGTGGCGGCAACTTGAAATTAGCGGAGATTGAGGCCTGGTGGGTAACGGGAAGAGAGGATATATTGAAGAGCAAGTTCCCATCTCCGGAGTTCGGATAGGTTGGTGTTAGTAGGAAGTATCCAGATAACCCGGACGGTGTAACACTGCGCCAAGATGTGCTGGTCGTGCACCAAGGCATGTTTAGCCACAGGGTGATCCTCATTACCAACAAACACTGTCTGCCTGTGTCCATTCATGTGAATGGACAGTTTGTTGCTGGTCATTCCCACATAGAATGCATCACAGTGTAGGCAGGTCAGTTGGTAGATCACGTGGGTGCTTTCACACGTGGCTCTGCCTTTGATTGTGTACACCTTCCGGGTTACAGGACTGGAGTAGGTGGTGGTGGGAGGGTGCATGGGACAGGTTTTACACCGGGGGCGGTTACAAGGGTAGGAGCCAGAGGGTAGGGAAGGTGGTTTGGGGATTTCATAGGGATGAACTAAGAGGTTACGAAGGTTAGGTGGACGGCGGAAAGACACTCTTGGTGGAGTGGGGAGGATTTAATGAAGGATGGATCTCATTTCAGGGCAGGATTTGAGGAAGTCGTATCCCTGCTGGAGAGCCATATTCAGAATCTGATCCAGTCCCGGAAAGTATCCTGTCACAAGTGGGGCACTTTTGTGATTCTTCTGTGGGAGGTTCTGGGTTTGAGAGGATGAGGAAGTGGCTCTGGTTATTTGCTTCTGTACCAGGTCGGGAGGGTAGTTGCGGGATGCGAAAGCTGTTGTCAGGTTGTTGGTGTAATGCTTCAGGGATTCCGGACTGGAGCAGATTCGTTTGCCACGAAGACCTAGGCTGTAGGGAAGGGACCGTTTGATGTGGAATGGGTGGCAGCTGTCGTAATGGAGGTACTGTTGCTTGTTGGTGGGTTTGATGTGGACGGATGTGTGAAGCTGGCCATTGGACAGGTGAAGGTCAACATCAAGGAAAGTGGCATGGGATTTGGAGTAGGACCAGGTGAATCTGATGGAACCAAAGGAGTTGAGGTTGGAGAGGAAATTCTGGAGTTCTTCTTCACTGTGAGTCCAGATCATGAAGATGTCATCAATAAATCTGTACCAAACTTTGGGTTGGCAGGCCTGGGTAACCAAGAAGGCTTCCTCTAAGCGACCCATGAATAGGTTGGCGTACGAGGGGGCCATCCTGGTACCCATGGCTGTTCCCTTTAATTGTTGGTATGTCTGGTTTTCAAAAGTGAAGAAGTTGTGGGTCAGGATGAAGCTGGCTAAGGTAATGAGGAAAGAGGTTTTAGGTAGGGTGGCAGGTGATCGGCGTGAAAGGAAGTGCTCCATCACAGCGAGGCCCTGCATGTGCGGGATATTTGTGGATAAGGAAGTGGCATCAATGGTTACAAGGATGGTTTCTGGGGGTAACGGATTGGGTAAGGATTCCAGGCGTTCGAGAAAGTGGTTGGTGTCTTTGATGAAGGATGGGAGACTGCATGTAATGGGTTGAAGGTGTTGATCTACGTAGGCAGAGATACGTTCTGTGGGGGCTTGGTAACCAGCTACAATGGGGCGGCCGGGATGATTGGGTTTGTGAATTTTAGGAAGAAGGTAGAAGGTAGGGGTGCGGGGTATCGGTGGGGTCAGGAGGTTGATGGAGTCAGGTGAAAGGTTTTGTAGGGGGCCTAAGGTTCTGAGGATTCCTTGAAGCTCTGCCTGGACATCAGGAATGGGATTACCTTGGCAAACTTTGTATGTGGTGTTGTCTGAAAGCTGACGCAGTCCCTCAGCCACATACTCCCGACGATCAAGTACCACGGTCGTGGAACCCTTGTCCGCCGGAAGAATGACGATGGACCGGTCAGCCTTCAGATCACGGATAGCCTGGGCTTCAGCAGTGGTGATGTTGGGAGTAGGATTAAGGTTTTTTAAGAAGGATTGAGAGGCAAGGCTGGAAGTCAGAAATTCCTGGAAGGTTTGGAGAGGGTGATTTTGAGGAAGAGGAGGTGGGTCCCGCTGTGACGGAGGATGGAACTGTTCCAGGCGGGGTTCAATTTGGATAGTGTCTTGGGGAGTTGGATCATTAGGGGTAGGATTAGGATCATTTTTCTTCGTGGCAAAGTGATACTTCCAGCAGAGAGTACGAGTGTAGGACAGTAAATCTTTGACGAGGGCTGTTTGGTTGAATCTGGGAGTGGGGCTGAAGGTGAGGCCTTTGGATAGGACAGAGGTTTCGGATTGGGAGAGAGATTTGGAGGAAAGGTTAACTACTGAATTAGGGTGTTGTGGTGCCAGATCGTGTTGATCGGAATTTTGAGGTTTTGGAGGGAGTGGAGCTGGAAGTGGGAGATTGAGTAGATGGGAGAGACTGGGTTTGTGTGCAATGAGAGGTGGTTGAGGTTTGCTGGAAAGGTTGTGAAGGGTGAGTGAGTTGCCTTTCCGGAGGTGGGAAACCAGGAGATTGGATAGTTTTTTGAGGTGAAGGGTGGCATGCTGTTCTAATTGGCGGTTGGCCTGTAGGAGGATGCTCTGAATAGCCGGTGTGGATGTGGGAGAGGAAAGATTGAGGACTTTTATTAAGGATAGGAGTTGACGGGTGTGTTCATTGGCTGAGTTGATGTGTAGGTGAAGGATTAGGTGGGTGAGGGCAATGGATTGTTCAGTTTGGAACTGGTATAGGGACTGATGGAAAGAAGGGTTGCAGCCAGAGATGGGAACTTGACATTTGGCATAACCCCCAAAGGCCTCACACTTAAGGGAGAGGGTAAGGAGTCATTCCAGTCCCGGGAGCGGAAAGACTTACCTTAGGGGGAAAAAAGGACGGGAATACACTCGCACTCACACACATATCCATCCACACATATACAGACACAAGCAGACATCTTTAAATATGTCATTCAAATGGCTCTGAGCACTACGGGACTTAACTGCTGAGGTCATGAGTCCCATAGAACTTAGAACTACTTAAACCGAATTGACCTAAGGACATCACACACATCCATGACCGAGGCAGGATTCGAACATGCAACCGTAGCGGTCGCGCGGTTCCAGACTGCAGCGCCTAGAACCGCTCGGCCACCCCGGCCGGTATCGTGTATGTCAGTTCGTCAAAACAGAGCTCGTAGTTATCAATAATAGGAAGATTCAAGGTGAATCAGTAAACACTTGCGATCACGCATCGAGTGTGTTGCCTCCATAGTTAAATGTCAACTGTATTAAAAACGTGCAGTAGAGTTAATTCAGCGTACAATAAAGAGATCAACATTAACATCGTTTAACAATGTATCAGACAATGTTGGTAATAACAAATGTGAAACCTGGGAGGTAAATAAGTAAAAGATCGAAACTGGAAAATTTATGGTACTAGGAGTGAAAGGCACGTGTACAGCTTATTGCTACTGTTACGTAATATTAAAGTGGGAAACAATCCAGGAATTGAAACAAAATTACCTAAGACAAATAATGGTGCAGCAGAATCAGATACCGATGGCACGGCTCGTTAACTTAAACAATAGTCGTAATACACTCCTGGAAATGGAAAAAAGAACACATTGACACCGGTGTGTCAGACCCACCATACTTGCTCCGGACACTGCGAGAGGGCTGTACAAGCAATGATCACACGCACGGCACAGCGGACACACCAGGAACCGCGGTGTTGGCCGTCGAATGGCGCTAGCTGCGCAGCATTTGTGCACCGCCGCCGTCAGTGTCAGCCAGTTTGCCGTGGCATACGGAGCTCCATCGCAGTCTTTAACACTGGTAGCATGCCGCGACAGCGTGGACGTGAACCGTATGTGCAGTTGACGGACTTTGAGCGAGGGCGTATAGTGGGCATGCGGGAGGCCGGGTGGACGTACCGCCGAATTGCTCAACACGTGGGGCGTGAGGTCTCCACAGTACATCGATGTTGTCACCAGTGGTCGGCGGAAGGTGCACGTGCCCGTCGACCTGGGACCGGATCGCAGCGACGCACGGATGCACGCCAAGACTGTAGGATCCTACGCAGTGCCGTAGGGGACCGCACCGCCACTTCCCAGCAAATTACGGACACTGTTGCTCCTGGGGTATCGGCGAGGACCATTCGCAACCGTCTCCATGAAGCTGGGCTACGGTCCCGCACACCGTTAGGCCGTCTTCCACGCACGCCCCAACATCATGCAGCCCGCCTCCAGTGGTGTCGCGACAGGCGTGAATGGAGGGACGAATGGAGACGTGTTGTCTTCAGCGATGAGAGTCGCTTCTGCCTTGGTGCCAATGATGGTCGTATGCATGTTTGGCGCCGTGCAGGTGAGCGCCACAATCAGGACTGCATACAACCGAGGCACACAGGGCCAACACCCGGCATCATGGTGTGGGGAGCGATCTCCTACACTGGCCGTACACCACTGGTGATCGTCGAGGGGACACTGAATAGTGCACGGAACATCCAAACCGTCATCGAACCCATCGTTCTACCATTCCTAGACCAGCAAGGGAACTTGCTGTTCCAACAGGACAATGCACGTCCGCATGTACCCCGTGCCACCCAACGTGCTCTAGAAGGTGTAAGTCAACTACCCTGGCCAGCAAGATCTCCGGATCTGTCCCCCATTGAGCATGTTTGGGACTGGATGAAGCGTCGTCTCACGCGGTCTGCACGTCCAGCACGAACGCTGGTCCAACTGAGGCGCCAGGTGGAAATGGCATGGCAAGCCGTTCCACAGGACTACGTCCAG
This sequence comes from Schistocerca cancellata, assembly GCF_023864275.1. NCBI lineage: Eukaryota > Metazoa > Arthropoda > Insecta > Orthoptera > Acrididae > Schistocerca > Schistocerca cancellata. The sequence continues at coordinate 128,412,175 of NC_064632.1, forward strand.
CATCTCTACGATCGTCTCCATGGGAGAATAGCAGCCTGCATTGCTGCGAAAGGTGGATATACACTGTACTAGTGCCGACATTGTGCATGCTCTGTTGCCTGTGTCTATGTGCCTGTGGTTCTGTCAGTGTAATCATGTGCTGTATCTGACCCCAGGAATGTGTCAATAAAGTTTCCCCTTCCTGGGACAATGAATTCATGGTGTTCTTATTTCAATTTCCAGGAGTGTGTATATATATATAAAATAGAAGGAAACATTCCACGGGGAAAAAAATATATCTAAAAACAAGGATGATGTGACTTACCAAACGAAAGTGCTGGCACGTCGATAGACACACAAACAAACACAAACATACACACAAATTCTAGCTTTCGCAACCAATGGTTGCCTCGTCAGGAAAGAGGGAAGGAGAGGGAAAGACGAAAGGATTTGGATTTTAAGGGAGAGGGTAAGGAGTCATTCCAATCCCGGGAGCGGAAAGACTTACCTTAGGGGGAAAAAGGACAGGTATACACTAGCACACACACACATATCCATCTGCACATACACAGACATAAGCAGACATTTGTAAAGGCAAAGAGTTTGGGCAAAGATGCCAGTCGAGACGGAAGTACAGAGGCAAAGATGTTGTCAAATGACAGGTGAGGTATGGGCGGCGGCAAATTGAAATTAGCGGAGGTTGAGGCCTGGCGGGTAACGAGAAGAGTGGATATACTGAAGGGCAAGTTCCCATCTCCGGAGTTGTGACAGGTTGGTGTTAGTGGGAAGTATCCAGATAATCCGGACGGTGTAACACTGTGCCAAGATGTGCTGGCTGTGCACAAAGGCATGTTTAACCACAGGGTGATCCTCATTACCAACAAACACTGTCTCCCTGTGTCCATTCATGCAAATGGACAGTTTGTTGCTGGTCATTCCCACATAGAAAGCTTCACAGTGTAGTCAGGTCAGTTGGTAAATCACATGGGTGGTTTCACACGTGGCTCTGCCTTTGTTCGTGTACACCTTCCGGGTTACAGGACTGGAGTAGGTGGAGGTGGGAGGGTGCATGGGACAGGTTTTACACCGGGGGCGGTTACAAGGGTAGGAGCCAGAGAATAGAGAAGGTGGTTTGGAGATTTCATAGGGATGAACTAAGAGGTTACGAAGGTTAGGTGGACAGCGGAAAGACACTCTTGGAGGAGTGGGGAGGATTCCATGAAGGATGGATCTCATTTCAGGGCAGGATATGAGGAAGTCGTATCCCTGCTGGATAGCCACATTCAGAGTCTGATCCAGTCCCGGAAAGTATCCTGTCACAAGTGGGGCACTTTTGTGGTTCTTCTGTGGGAGGTTCTGGGTTTGAGGGGATGAGGAAGTGGCTCTGGTTATTTGCTTCTGTACCAGGTCGGGAGGGTAGTTGCGGGATGCGAAAGCTGTTTTCAGGTTGTTGGTGTAATGGTTCAGGGATTCCGGACTGGAGCAGATTCGTTTGCCACGAAGACCTAGGCTGTAGGGAAGGGACCGTTTGATGTGGAATGGGTGGCAGCTGTCATAATGGAGGTACTGTTGCTTGTTGGTGGGTTTGATGTGGACGGACGTGTGAAGCTGGCCATTGGACAGATGGAGGTCAACTTCAAGGAAAGAGGCATGGGATTTAGAGTAGGACCAGGTGAATCTGATGGAACCAAAGGAGTAGAGGTTGGAGAGGAAATTCTGGAGTTCTTCTTCACTGTGAGTCCAGATCATGAAGATGTCATCAATAAATCTGTACCAAACTTTGGGTTTGCAGGCCTGGGTAACCAAGAAGGCTTCCTCTAAGCGACCCATGAATAGGTTGGCATACGAGGGGGCCGTCCTGGTACCCATGGCTGTTCCCTTTAATTGTTGGTAGGTCTGGCCTTCAAAAGTGAAGAAGTTGTGGGTCAGGATGAAGCTGACTAAGGTAATGAGGAAAGAGGTTTTAGGTAGGGTGGCAGGTGATCGGCATGAAAGGAAGTGCTCTGTCCTTCCCTCCTCCCAAAGCAAGTCCCCCCGCTCCCGGCACTGGAACGACTCCCTACCCTCCCCCCCAAAAAACCACATCCCCTCCCCCCCCCTGACGAAGCCACCGTCGGCCGCGAAAACCCAAATCCTGCGCACATGCCTGCGCTTTCCCGTGTATCCCTCAACCCGCTTGTGTCTGTGTATCTGTGGATGGATATGTGTGTGTGTGCGAGGGTATACCTGTCCTTTTTTCCCCCTAAGGTAAGTTTTTCCGCTTCCGGGATTGGAATGACTCCTTACCCTCTCCCTTGAATCCCACATCCTTTCGTCTTTCCCTCTCCTTCCCTCTTTCCTGATGAAGCAACCGTGGGTTGTGAAAGTTTGAATTTTGTGTGTATGTTTGTGTTTGTTTGTGTGTCTATCAACCTGCCAGCGCTTTTGTTTGGTAAGTCTCATCATCTTTGTTTTTAGATATATTTTTCCCACGTGGAATGTTTCCCTCTATATATACAGGGTTATTACAAATGATTGAAGTGATTTCACAGCTCTACAATAACTTTATTATTTGAGATATTTTCACAATGCTTTGCACACACATACAAAAACTCAAAAAGTTTTTTTAGGCATTCACAAATGTTCAATATGTGCCAAGATACACGTGTCCTGTAACGTTTTTTTCGCAGAAGAAAAAGGGGCTGTCAACTTTAAACCGTGAGATTGCACAAAACACGTTAACTTTTGGTGAATTGCGAATTTGCTGCACGAATGCGTGAGGATTCTCTACCGCCCAGATTCGCACATTGTGTCTGTTCACTTCACCATTAAGAAAAAATCTTGCCTCATCACTGAAAACAATTTTTGCACTGAACGCATCCTCTTCCATGAGCTGTTGCAACCGCGCCGAAAATTCAAAGCGTTTGACTTTGTCATCGGGTGTCAGGACTTGTAGCAATTGTAAATGGTAAGGCTTTTGCTTTAGCCTTTTCCATAAGATTTTCCAAACCTTCGGCTGTGGTACGTTGCTTTATTCGTCGACTTCCGTGGGCTACGCGTGAAACTTGCCCGCACGCGTTCAACCGTTCCTTCGTTCACTGCAGGCCGACCCGTTGATTTCCCCTTACAGAGGCATCCAGAAGCTTTAAACTGCGCATACCATCGCCGAATGGAGTTATCAGTTGGTGGATCTTTGTTGAACTTTGTCCTGAAGTGTCGTTGCACTGTTATGACTGACTGATGTGAGTGCATTTCAAGCACGACATACGCTTTCTCGGCTCCTGTCGCCATTTTGTCTCACTGCGCTCTCGAGCGCTCTGGCGGCAGATACCTGAAGTGTGGCTTCAGCCGAACAAAACTTTATGAGTTTTTCTACGTATCTGTAGTGTGTCGTGACCATATGTCAATGAATGGAGCTACAGTGAATTTATGAAATTGCTTCAATCATTTGTAATAGCCCTGTATATATAATAGAGGGAAACATTCCACACTCTAATTTCAATTTGCCGCCGCTCATACCTCACCTGTCTTTCAACAATATCTTTGCCTCTGTACTTCCGCCTCGACTGACATCTCTGCCCAAACTCTTTGCCTTTACATATGTCTGCTTGTGTCTGTGTATATGCGGATGGATATGTGTGTGTGTGCGCGAGTGTTTACCTGTCCTTTTTTCCCCCTAAGGTAAGTCTTTCTGCTCCCGGGATTGGAATGACTCCTTACCCTCTCCCTTAAAACCCAAATCCTTTCGTCTTTCCCTCTCCTTCCCTCTTTCCTGATGAGGCAACCGTTGGTTGCGAAAGCTTGAATTTTGTGTGTATGTTTGTGTTTGTTTGTGTGTCTATCGACCTGCCAGCGCTTTTGTTTTGGTAAGTCTCATCATCTTTCTTTTTAGATATATTTTTCCCATGTGGAATGTTTCCCTCTATATATATATATATATATATATATATATATATATATATATACACACACACCTAAAAAAAAAGATGATGTGACTTACCAAATGAAAGTGCTGGCAGGTCGACAGACACACAAACGAACACAAACATACACACAAAATTCAAGCTTTCGCAACAAACTGTTGCCTCATCAGGAAAGAGGCAAGGAGAGGGAAAGACGAAAGGATGTGGGTTTTAAGGGAGAGGGTGAGGAGTCATTCCAGTCCCGGGAGCGGAAAGACTTACCTTATGGGGAAAAAAGGACGGGTATACACTCGCACACACACACACATATCCATCCACACATATACAGACACAAGCAGACGTATTTAAAGACCATTTGGTCTTGTCTGCTTGTGTCTGTATATGTGTGGATGGATATGTGTGTGTGTGTGCGAGTGTATACCCGTCCTTTTTTCCCCATAAGGTAAGTCTTTCCGCTCCCGGGACTGGAATGACTCCTTACCCTCTCCCTTAAAACCCACATCCTTTCGTCTTTCCCTCTCCTTCCCTCTTTCCTGATGAGGCAACAGTTTGTTGCGAAAGCTTGAATTTTGTGTGTATGTTTGTGTTCGTTTGTGTGTCTGTCGACCTGCCAGCACTTTCATTTGGTAAGTCACATCATCTTTTTTTTTTTAGGTATATTTTTCCTTCATGGAATATATATATATAAAACAAAGATGATGTGACTTACCAAATGAAAGTGCTGGCAGGTCGACAGACACACAAACGAACACAAACATACACACAAAATTCTAGCTTTCGCAACCAACGGTTGCCTCATCAGGAAAGAGGGAAGGAGAGGGAATGACGAAAGGATTTGGGTTTTAAGGGAGAGGGTAAGGAGTCATTCCAATCCCGGGAGCGGAAAGACTTACCTTAGGGGGAAAAAAGGACAGGTATACACTCGCACACACACACATATCCATCTGCATATACACAGACACAAGCAAACATAATATATATATATATATATATATATATATATATATATATATATATATATATATATATATATATATATATCTTAGAAAATTTAAAAAGGGAAATGGATAGGTTAAAGTTAGATATAGTGGGAATTAGTGAAGTTTGGTGGCAGGAGGTACAAGACTTTAGGTCAGGTGAATACAGGGTTATAAATACAAAATCAAATAGGGGTAATGCAGGAGTAGCTTTAACAATGAATAGGAAAATAGGAGTGCGGGTAAGCTACTACAAACAGCGTAGTGAACGCATTATTCTGGCCAAGATAGATACGAAGCCCTCGCCTACCACAGTAGTACAAGTTTATATGCCAACTAGCTCTGCAGACGATGAAGAGAACATGTATAATGAGATAAAAGAAATTATTCAGATAGTGAAGGGAGATGAAAATTTAATTGTCATGGGAGACTGGAACTCGATAGGAGAGAAAGGAAGAGAAGGAAACATAGTAGGTGAATATGGAATGGGAGAAAGGAATGAAAAAGGAAGCCGCCTGGTAGAATTTTGCACAGAGCATAACTTAATCATAGCTAACACTTGGTTCAAGAATCATGAAAGAAGGTTGTATACATGGAAGAACCCTGAAGATACTAGAAGGTGTCAGATGGATTATATAATGGTAAGACAGAGATTTAGGAACCAGGTTTTAAATTGTAAGACATTTCCAGGGGCAGATGTGTGACCACAAACTATTGTTTATGAACTGTAGATTAAAACTGAAGAAATTGCAAAAAGGTGGAAATTTGAGGAGATGGGACCTGGATAAACTGAAAGAACCAGAGGTTGTAGAGAGCTTCAGAGAAAATATTAGGAAATGATTGACTAGAATGGGGGAAAGAAACACAGTAGAAGAAGAAGGGTAGCTTTGAGAGATGAAATAGTGAAGGTAGCAGAGGATCAAGTAGGTAAAAGATGAGGACTAGTAGAAATCCTTGGGTAGCAGAAGAAATATTGAATTTGATTGATGAAAGGAGAAAATATAAAAATGCAGTAAATGAAGGAGACAAAAAGGAATACAACGTCTCAAAAATGAGATCGACAGGAAGTGCAAAATGGCTGAGCAGGGGTGGCTAGTGGACAAATGTAAGGATGTAGAGGCTTATCTCACTAGGGGTGAGATAGATACTGCCTACAGGAAAATTAAAGAGACCTTTGGAGAAAAGAGAAGCACTTATGAATATCAAGAGCTCAGATGGAAACCCAGTTCTAAGCAAAGAAGGTAAAGCAGAAAGGTGGAAGGAATATATAGAGGGACTATACGAGGGTGATGTACTTGAGAACAATTTTATGAAAATGGAAGAGGATGTAGATTAAGATGAAATGGGAGATACGATACTGCATGAAGAATTTGACAGAACACTGAAAGACCTGAGTTGAAACAAGTCCCTGGGAGTAGACAACATTCCATTAAAACTACTTACAGCCTGGAGAGAGCCAGGCCTCACAAAACTCTACCATCTACTGAGAAAGATGTATGAGGCAGGTGAAATACCCTCAGACTTCAAGAAGAATATAATAATTCCAATCCCAAAGAAAGCAGGTGTTGAAAGATGTGAAAATTACCAGACTATCAGTTTAATAAGCCACGGCTGCAAAGTACTAACATGAATTCTTTACAGACGAATGGAAAAACTGGTAGAAGCCGACCTCGAGGAGGATTAGTTCGGATTCCATAGAAATGTTGGAACACGTGAGGCAATACTGACCCTAAGACTTATCTTAGAAAACAGATTAAGGAAAGGCAAACCTACATTTCTAGCATTTGTAGACTTAGAGAAATCTTTCTGACAACGTTGACTGAAATACTCTGTTTCAAATTCTGAAGGTGTGCAGGGGTAAAATACAGGGAGCATAAAGCTATTTACAATTTGTACAGAAACCAGATGTCAGTTATAAGAGCCGAGGGGCATGAAAGGGAAGCAGTGGTTGGGAAGGGAGTGAGAGTGGGTTGTAGCCTCTCCCTGATGTTATTCAATCTGTATATTGAGCAAGCAGTGAAGGAAACAATAGAAAAATTCGGAGTAAGAGTCAAACTCCATGGAGAAGAAATAAAAACTTTGAGGTTTGCCGATGACATTGTAATTCTGTCAGAGACAGCAAAGGACCTGGAAGAGCAGCTGAACGGAATGGACAGTGTCTTCAAAGGAGGATATAAGATGAACATCAACAAAAGCAAAACAAGGATAATGGTACATAGTCAAATTAAATCGGGTGATGCTGTGGGAATTAGATTAGGAAATGAGATGCTTAAAGTAGTAAATGAGTTTTGCTATTTGGGGAGCAAAATAACTGATGATGGTCGAAGTAGAGAGAATATAAAATGTAGACTGGCAATGGGAAGGAAAGCGTTTTGGAAGAAGAGAAATTTGTTAACATCGAGTATAGATTTAAGTGTCAGGAAGTCGTTTCTGACAGTATTTGTATCAAGTGTAGCCTTGTATGGAAGTGAAACATGGACGATAAATAGTTTAGACAAGAAGAGAATAGAAGTTTTCGAAATGTGGCGTTACAGAAGAATGCTGAAGATTAGATGGGTAGATCACATAACTAATGAGGAGGTATTGAATAGAATTGGAGAGAAGATGAGTTTATGGCACAACTTGATTAGAAGAAGGGATCGGTTGGTAGGGCATTATCTGAGACATCAAGGGATCACCAATTTAGTATTGGCAGGAAGCGCGGAGGGTAAAAATCTTAGAGGGAGACCAAGAGATGAATACACTAAACAGATTCAGAAGGATGTAGGTTGCAGTAGGTACTGGGAGATGAAGAAGCTTGCACAGGATAGAGTGGCATGGGGGGCTGCACCAAACCTGTCTCTGGACTGAAGACCACAACAACAACATTTATAACCCTGTATTCAACTGTCTTGTCTTGTTCTTCCTGCCACTGAAATTCACTAATTCCCACTATATCTAACTTTAACCTATCCATTTCCCTTTTTAAATTTACTAACCTACCTGCCCAATTAAGGGATCTGACATTCCACGCTCCAATCTGTAAAACACCAGTTTTCTTTCTCCTGATAATGACGTCCTCTTGAGTAGTCCCTGCCCAACGATCCGAATGGGGGACTATTTTACCTCCAGAATATCTTACCCACGAGGACGCCATAATCATTTAACCATACAGTAAAGCTGCATGCCCTTGGGAAAAATTACAGTTGTAGTTACCCCGTGCTTTCAGCCGTTCACAGTACAAGCACAGCAAGGCTGTTTTGGTTAGCGTTACAAAGCCAGATCAGTCAATCATCCAGACTGTTGCTCCTGCAACTACTGTAAAGGCTGCTGCCCCTCTTCAGTAACCACATGTTTGTCTGGCCTCTCAACAGATACCCCTCCATTGTGGTTGCACCTACGGTACAGCTATCTGTATCGCTGAGGCACACAAGCCTCCCCACCAATGGCAAGGTCCATGGTTCATGGGGGGGAGATTTACTACTCATCAATGTTAATTTGTCATTAACATTATGTACTATTTTCTTTACCTTTTCAGCACAATCTTTAGCTACTCTCTCAACCTTCTTTTTTAATTCAGAAAGATTGGAGCCGACTACATTAATCTTCTTTTTAATTTCTTTCTTCAGTTCATCCTTTAAGCTAACCATGTCAGTTCTAATGCTATCAGTTTCCTCCACCCTATTAATGTCTTTTTTCATACTACTAATGTCTTCTTTAATACTTTTTTCCTCTCTACTAACATCTTCTTTCATACACATACTACTCATAATTTGCCTTAGCCTCTCTTCCACTTTTCCATCAGCCATAAATTTTTGCCCTTGCTGACTTTTGCTACTAGATTCCTCTTCCTTAACCTTAACGATTTCATCCACTTCAGTACTGTTTTCGCCCATTTCATTCACATCACCATACAATGGAGATGACTCTTTTATCATCTCGTTTGCAATAGGACTTTCATTCCCGTCATTTGAAGTTACATTCATGTCTGATTTATAACCACTATTGTCTACAGAACTAGTCTCCTGTTGTCCATGCTCTCCCAGCACACTGTCTTGTTCGTTAAGGCCACTCATTATGTATCACTTTGTATAAAATGGCTTTTGCTGTGAATTACCTTATCTTTATTCACTCTTCTGCTGCTGCTGCTGTTGCTGCAGTTGTCATCTCGATTCGTCGTCTGCACAGCCGCTGCAAGTTGTAATTTTCTCAGTGAGGCACCTTCTTTATCCCAGTCACCTGTGTTGATTGGCTGTTCCTGTACTGCCCAATTACAATAATCCTCACCTGCAAGGGCACCATATGTGACATTCGCCTACTTTATTTCTTCATTGGTTGTCCTCAGTGTTGACGTACTGCGTTATGATACTGGCTGAAAAATGGGGGGTGGATGTTCAATACTGACTACTGTAAATGATGTAGCATAAAGGTGCACAGTTGTGTTTCACAGTTCTTTACTTTCACTGTTTACAACCCCCCCAATATTACACAGTTAATATGGCCAGTGCAATATTGTTTAACTTTTGATAAGCCTCATTACTAGTATGCAGGCAAACCTCAGCATACTGTTACGATAGTTTACTGTTGAACATCTACGAGCAGTAAAAACCTGTCCAAACAGTTCACAGTTCTTGCAGAGTAAAACATTATGTATTGAAGAGACAATGTAATTACTTTTAACACATTGCCTAATTGTATTACACTTATTTCATGTATGCACTGTTGTTGATCTAACCAATACGGATTTCTCGTCTGAAAATCGGCTGTGGACTGACTGTCTTGGGACCACAAATCAGGTCCTTATATATCATCACAATAATAGGCACTGAAACTACACGTTGTTTGATGTTAATTGATAGAAATTACAATTAAAACATAACTCATTCAATTAACTGAAAAGATGGAAAAATTCTTTCTTTTTAATAATTTCTTCTACTACAAGGATTATGCCAAATTATTTGTTTAAATGACAAAATTGACATATATAGTTATACAAACAATACTTTTGACAAAACTGGCAATTACTTTGGAATTAATTAGGGTCTGGCTTTCTAAAATGTTTTCGAATAGAGCCAAATAAATACTTAAAGAATGCTATTAGTTGTTCCTCCAAATGTTTATATTCATTATAGAATTTATATTTGTTTATAAGTCAACAATATAATTTAAGTTACAAAACAATTACTGATTTCACCCTATAACAAAAGACTCTAACTAGGCATAGCCAAAATAAATTAGAAAATCAATTACATATATAAAATTAAGCACAAAATTAGATCTGGTGTTATATTCTTTAAAACTCATGGCCACCCTTTCTCTTTTATGAAAATACAGATTATACTCATGTATGTTAATGGTAATTAGTCTGACATGAAAAAATGAATTATAAGGTGGCAGATGGCAAAACAAGAGGGGAAGTAAAAATATCCCAGCTTTTTTTGAATAGTTTAGGTGAAGTACTTCTTCTGAACATGTGTGTATATATGTTACAGGTGTGTTTGAATGCATTTAGGAATGATGAGCTTTGTATCACAGATGATTTTGCATTCATGCAAGAGTCATGCATAGGTGTATAAAGGAGACATTTTGGTGTAGTTAAAGTAAGGCATTAGGCAGAAGGTTAAATGAACTTCTGGGTGAAATATCTCATTACAGGGAATGTCTGATATTGTGCTGTGTATAGTGGAAACTTAGCATGTTTCATTTAGTCTGGTAGAGAAGTGTTGATGCTATGTATTGCAACATGTTGATCATTGTGTGACATGAAGTATAGGAATCAGGGAGAAGAGCACATGAGAAAGAGGGCATATATACATCCATAATATTGTAGTATGCCTTCTGGAATCTCAGTCTTCCATGGCTACAGATGTGTGCGTTTGTGTGTCTATGTGGTTTTGTGCACATTTACTAGAGAAAGGGCAAGAGCTCAAAATCTGGGGTAATAATGTTTTCTGTTGCATGTTTCTATGTGCTACACATCAGTTAGCTATAGTAGGTGTTTCCTTTTCTTTATTTTAGGTATTGTTCTATTGTACTTTGTTTTTCAATATTCCTCAGATACCCACTTGAAAATGGTCTTGGTGGCTGAAACTGGTAGTAGCTATTGGCAATGTAAGTGCAACAGTTGCTTTTATTTGACATCACGTAAGTACTACAGTTGTAGATCCTGCACAATCATGTTCCTCATGCTGTACATGAAATAAAAGAGAGATGAACCACTCATTCAAGAAAAGTCCACATTTTATATACAAAAGGGCAATGAGGGAATAAAATGAAAGGCTAGGCAACTGTAGTTTGCTAATAGAGACCATTAAATCCAATAAGAATCTAAACTGCTTCCGAATAAAAAGACTTGGTGAATAGCGTGTTGACAAACCCAGTCATAGATAAGGTGTTGTATTAAGTCATTGGGCTTATCAACATAGATCCTAAAGAACTAAAAAAACAATGGCAAAACTAAGGATTGAGTTACAGTAATAGCATATTGAGAAACAAATGTTGCATTGGAACTTTTAATTGTTACACATTGAATACATAAAAGGTGAATTCCCATGCCCAGAAGTTTATCCATATCTTCAAAGTTAGACACACACTTCTGGAATCCAAGCGAAAGTGAACTTGTGGGATATGTGGCCTGGATGCTTGCAGTCCAAGCTTATCCTGCACATCCATCTTGCATCACCTGTCCTGGCAAACATCAAATTTGGTCTAAGGTAGGCTGCTCCAACACTGCCCAAGGGAAAAGAGTGCCCCTGACTGTTCCCCATCATGTTTGTGGGCAAGCCCAGCTAATACATATTACCCACTAGCCAACACTATTGCACACATACAGCATGTGCAAGGGGGTACTTGGACACCGCTGTCTACATGTGCTTGGCCAGTGGAGTATGATCATGTATGCTGTTTACCCATCCTTGTCCACCTTTGTCCATGCCTGTCCTGCTCCCAGGATGGACATCTGAACTGGAAGACCCTGGTCAAAGAAATTCCTAGTCCACGTAGGGGGGGAAAAAAAAAAAAAAAGATCCAGATGTCGGAGGTGATGGTACAGTTGTCTTACATGGAAGTGAGGAAGGTCTTATTTTTTGATGATATAAAGTCAGATGTCTCACTGAAAATACTTTGTGGGGATGTTAGTACCCCCAGCTGTGCAAGCAAATATGTATGTAGAGGAGCTACTACATTTATAGTTGCTAATGCTACAAAATCAGAACTTAACACAGATGTCTATCTTGCAAATTCAATCCAAAAAACATAGCCTGAGAATGAGACATCTCGGTCTATGTCCTCGAGATCAAATATTCTGACATTGAGGCTGATGGTGAGGATTCTCTGATGCAGTTAGAAATATGTTCAGATGGACTGCCAAGTCTGTCTGCCCGTCCCCTCTTCATCTTCAACCCATCTACCAGATGGCAGGTGAAGGTAAGAGAGAAGTCCATTTGGTATTATGATATCTGGTAAAATATAGTAAATCTGAAAGACTAAAACTGTTAGCACATTGCAATCCAGCATGTACGCATCCAGAGGAGACACATTTTAAGGCTATGGACAACTAACTATCCTCAATGGATAGGAGACAGAACACAGCTTAAAGATATTGCAGAACCAATGCTCAAAGTGGCCAAGGCTCCTCTCTGAACTGTGACATGCAGTCTTTATGGCAAGTACCAGACACATCTTGCTTAGTAAGAGCACATTTACAGGGCACTAGAAATGTGCTTAATGTAAATGCATGTGCTATGATGGCATACCAGCAGGAGCTTGTTTCTAAAAAATGAAAGACATGGAAAAACAGAACAGCAAATTTCAGTATCTGCAGAAGATGTGCCCACAAGAAGGTGCAAGCTGAAGCCTAATGACTGTTACTAATCTGATGGATAAGGAACTGAATAAAGCAACTGATCCAGCCTTCACCAAAGAACTAAAATTAGTTCCAGTTTCAAGAACAGTATCAATATGAGAAATAATAAAAAGGAAAAACAACAACTCCATGTTAAAACTCAGAGCAATATAAGCCTTACAGAGTGACTAAGATGTAGATGTCTTGCAGCAGACCAAGGTAAGCTGAAGACACACCACTACTGATGGAAAACTGGGATCCAGAGAAAAGAACAAGGATCCTACACCAGCAGTGACAGGGAAGACCATTTTGCTTCTCGACAACTTGGGCCTAAAAAAAGGGATCACCAGAATGCTGTACCATAGAGCACTGGTGCTGTCTTAATTCAGTAGTCTCTTAAAGGGGAATAAGGAGGAGGAGGGAGTGCTGCTGTGACCAACAGCAGGCACCATTAACTCTTCATTCCATTATCAGATTAAGTTTCTGGACAAGCAGTTGAAACACTTGGTTGGACACTGTAAAGAACCTAGAAGAGTTGTGGGATTGCTCCAAGATACAATTATAAGCAAAGAAGTTCTACTGGTCAGTACTGGAGTCAAGTTTCTCTCTTTCCGTGGGTGGCAACAGCAGACTTCTGAAACTGCTGCAGAGGCATTTTAAAAGCAGCACTTTGTTACTGGTCTGTCATGCACTTACCACCATGTATTTCAAGTATGGAGGCAATAGTGTTCTCTCCTGGCTCGAGTAATTGCCGGCTTCTACATGGAGAGCTGAAGAAACAGCACTGGACACTGCTCAGCTGAAACCTAAGTGCTACTGTTGGTCTGTGGAGGACATTGTCATGATTTGGTTCTGACATAGGAACACCTCACATTTGTGGGAACATGAAGTTTTCTTTGGAAGTGGAAGAATGTTGTTGCCTACATTTCCTGAACATTCTGCCTAACATTAAACTGGATGGAACAACCAATCACAAAGTACACTGTAAGAATACCCACAAGGGTCTCTAATAGCTGCCATCATTTGGTGTAGCAATGCAGGATAGAACCCGAACTAAGTGTGATGCTGAGAATCTGCCTTATGGACTGCAACATCAGCGAGAAACGTTCTGCAGGAAACGTTACTCAGAAAACAAATAAAATCTGAATCTCAAATCTAAGGAGAAAAAGAAAAAGTTGGAGGGTGAGAGTAGCAACCTGGTATTTCTATTATTTGTGGGACCATTAAAAGCCAAGATAGCTAGAGTATTGGGTGAATAGTGATGCAGCATGGTGGAAATTGATTAATAATTGTTTGAATAATTGGAAAAATTGATTGGAATGAATAATTGAAAGAAATTTGAAGGTAATTTATGAATCTGTGCACAATACTGGGTGAACTTTAACTGATACCAATATCAACGGGCCTTTAATTTCAATACATTCAGGGTCAATAAACATAATTTGCATTATGTACTGTCTCATGTTAATTCAATTGTGTTTAGTCTGGATACTGCGTAAATTCTTCCCGTGTGAACCAAACCTCTTGATGCAGGATCTCAGCGGCGAGTGAAATGATGAATAGAAAAGATTTGACCTCTTTACTGTGCAAATAAATATTGCTTTTTGAATAACTTTTTATAACACTTTTAATGAATGGTTGAAATACACATTTTTAACAATGCTGGTACGACAGTTTCAAGCATATGTCCGTACGCTACCACTCTCAAAACAAAAGGGTGAAGATACATGAATTAATAAACTGAAGAATGTATTTCTTACTTTGTTTCATACAGATATTTAATGACGTATTAAAACATTACCCCTACAAAACAACTCCTTAATTTACCTTTGGCGATGTCTATAACATGTTCAGTTTACTTATAGCTTATATATAAGAAAAGAAAAGAACAAAAAACATAATATGATTCAATACAATTGCCCGCCGTCGCCCCCCCCCCCCCCCTCCCCCCTCACCTGTGCACTAATGTCATACGGAGGTACACAGTGTCTGAGGTTATTCCCCTTTTTGAGGGTTGATAATCCTGGCCGGTATGGGCATAGCCTTTATTTTCGGCCATTGGAGTTATCTTGAATGGTTATCAATTTATATGGGCTTCACAGCTTCTTTTAACATGTACATATGTAAGTGTTTTCTCCTAACAAAGTGCTTGCTGTACCCACCTAGTTCCATTGTTGTCAGTTAGCATCTGCACAGTGTTTAGCTTGCGAAGTATGCACATGCAGCGCAATGTCCGTTATCATCACAGTTTTCATGCTCACATGTTCAATATGAGGCCATAGAGTGCGTTTTGTGCATTTGCAGTAGCTTTCACTACACAAATCCATGAAGCTTGTGTTCAGCAGCATGATCCTTTGGGAAATCTTCAATATGGTGACAACTGGTTTCCATATCAGTGCCCCGAGGAATTTATTTTGCCTCGTTGCTCTCACTTATTCAGTAGGAAGGCCAGCTGTACACCCGACATCCATTGACAAGGTAAGTTCCTTGCTCCTTTACATTGTTGTTGAGTACAGAAAATTCATGCTACATGAACTGTTGCCAATATTAGTTTACCATGTGCACATCCACATATTGTTTTAACACACATACACTTAACACTTTGCAGCCAGGTTTAGTAAGTTTTTGCGCTTTGTATTTGAGTGTTTTTCATACAGTTGCATTACATAAGGTTTCTGTAGTGTCCTTTCCACATACTGTGGACATAACATAATAAAATACAAATATAATTACAAAATACACTTATCCTATTCATTTGCTGACATACCATTATTGTCACTTATATACATTATTGTCTGTAACATATTCTCTCCCCATATATACCTAAAAACAAAGATGATGTGACTTACCAAATGAAAGTGCTGGCAGGTCGACAGACACACAAACGAACACAAACATACACACAAAATTCAAGCTTTCGCAACAAACTGTTGCCTCATCAGGAAAGAGGGAAGGAGAGGGAAAGACGAAAGGATGTGGGTTTTAAGGGAGAGGGTAAGAAGTCATTCCAGTCCCGGGAGCGGAAAGACTTACCTTAGGGGGAAAAAAGGACGGGTATACACTCGCACACACACACATATCCATCCACACATATACAGACACAAGCAGAAATATTTAAAGTGGAACTTTTCCTTTTCCTTCGTGGAATGTTTCCTTCTATTATAACCATATATATATATATTTTTAAAAAGACTTACCAAACAAAAGCGCTGGCAGGTCAATAGACACACAAACAAACACAAACATACACACAAAATTCTAGCTTTCGCAACCAACGGTTGCCTCGTCAGGAAAGAGGGAAGGAGAAGGAAAGACAAAAGGATATGGGTTTTAAGGGAGAGGGTAAGGAGTCATTCTAATCCCGGGAGCGGAAAGATTTACCTTAGGGGGAAAAAAGGACAGGTATACACTCGTACACACACACATACCCATCCACACATACACAGACACAAGCAGACATTTGTAAAGGCCTTTACAAATGTCTGCTTGTGTCTGTGTATGTGTGGATGGATATGTGTGTGTGTACGAGTGTATACCTGTCCTTTTTTCCCCCTAAGGTAAGTCTTTCCGCTCCCTGCACTGGAATGACTCCTTACCCTCTCCCTTAAAACCCACATCCTTTCGTCTTTCCCTCTCCTTCCCTCTTTCCTGATGAGGCAACAGTTTGTTGCGAAAGCTTGAATTTTGTGTGTATGTTTGTGTTTGTTTGTGTGTCTGTCGACCTGCCAGCACTTTCATTATATATATATATATATATATATATTGTCATTATTTGTCATTTTGTTTTAGTACATTTTGTTAAATTTCATTTTGTTTCATTATTTGATTCCAATTATATGAGTACACATTTTACTCTCATGTGGTTATACATGCATCATATAACATTCATACAACAATAGATTCTGCTTTCATTTATAGCATAAATTGACATACATTTCATTTCAATTTACAATGAATTCTTGTTGGAGTATATTTATCAATTTAAAAAGAATGAAAGAAGTAAATAATAGTCACTACAACAGATACTATGCACCACTCAGATAACTAAGCATGGCCTCGCCTACCTAGCATTGTCTAGGAAGGATCTACAAACTACAGGGTTTTGAAAATTCTGCAGAAAGGAATTTATGTGCCGGTATGTTTTGTTAATAGATTTAATTGTAATACCAAGAACAAAATAGTTTGTTGTTTCTAAGCACAATTCAAATATGATGATACCAATTGTATCAAATACTTATTCTATTTTAAAAGTGCAGCTCAGTATTTACTTGTTACGTTGATTATATAAAGGATAACCATTTTATGTGCTGAGGTTTACAGAGTTGTATCATCAATGTGATAAGTTATGTATAATGAGCGTAAAACAATGTTTATACCAGTAACAAACATGCATAAAAATTTCAATGTAACTTAGGCTTTGATACTTTCATGGGTAGTCAGTGCTCACAGTAGTTAGGTTTCGACCCCTTGATTATTTGGTAGTACTCACCCTTAGCTCAGCATCATAATATGTGACTTACTGCATCTGTTTTCTTCTTCACAGAATTTCACACTATCACATTTATACATATCATAAACTTACAACTATATTTACCTGTAGTGTGTTCTTTCTAATGTTTATACGGTACCTAACACTCAACAAGCATTTATCTTTCTTCACTTTAGGACATGTCAATGTATTGTTCTCTGGAAGAAAAAACTTAATATTAACTTACAACTAAATCTTCATAGATAAGTGCATAGTGCCTCGATGGCTACTAATACCTTTTTCTTATTCATTCACTTCAGTGTGCAATCATGCTATCACAAAGCTACCTGTGGTGTGGTCTTTCTAATGTTTATATGGTACCTAACACTCAACAAGCATTTATCTTTTTTCACTTTCGGACATGTCGATGCATCATTCTCTGGAAGAAAAAATTTAATATTAACTTGCAGCTAAATCTTCATAGATAAGTGTATAGTGCTTCGATGGCTACTAATACCTTTTTCTTATTCATTCACTTTAGTGTGCAATCATGCTATCAGAAAACTTATTTAATGTCATGTATGCATCTCTACTTACCTTATAAATCTGAAATATAAAGTGTATTAGAGGTGTGGCGTGACCTCTTATTCAGTTTGCCACTTATACTGTACTCGCTTGTTTACCTGTAGTAAGACTTTTCTCATCCATCAAGTATAATTTCTGCATGCACTTTCAATACTTAAATCTGTAAATATTGTGCATACATACATATAATGTACAGAATAGTACATCCTAAGTAAATATCTCATAGTTTAGCATCCCTTTCCTGTGTATATCATTCCTTAGCTTATCTTTGTGTGTGTATTGTGTAAATAGTCATAGTTGTAGGATAGACTTTCTCTTAATTTTCTATGTCCTGGTTTATTCATTTGGTGTAAATCCATTTGATGTATGGTGAAGTTTGTAAGAAGGGAATGATATATTCAATCCACTTGGTATGTTTATGAGGTATATAGGTCCTCACAAACCTACTGAATTCCTTAGACATCCTTTCTATGGGGGATGCTTCAGGATGAAACTTGGATACTAAAATGTATTTTATTTGGTTGGAATCTACAAACTCTTAATTTATCCAACAAAATACAAGGCATTATCTGTTAACATGACTTCCGGTTTTCCTACTCTTCCAAAATAATACTCTTTGATTTGTCTTATAATTGAACTGGCTGTAATGTTCTGTACTGCATACAGTTTTACATATTTGGTGAAAATGTCATACAGGCCTACTATATGCTTTACTCCCACCTTACCTCTGGGATAGGGTCCAGCCACATGCAACAATACCTTTCCTAGAGGTTTTTTTAGCCACAGTCTGTTTGGAGATGTTAGAATGTTTTGTTTTCTGGCAGACAATACACTTTCTTACCACCTGTAGTACTCTTTGTCTAAGATTGGGAAACTAACAATAATTACCTATTTTGTCAGTGCACTTTGCAGTGCTATAATGGCCCCAAGTGTTGTGTGTCTATAAGATAAAATCATCCACATATTCCTGTGGCAAACACATGCGCCATTGTTCTTGTCGGGTTGGTTCCTATGGAACAGAACACCTTTGTGAATAGGGAAAAACTTTTTTAACTTTTCAACACCATTTTGCATAAGTTTCATGCTTACCTTACTCCAACATGTGTCTTTCTGCTGTAGCTGCTCCATGTGTTTACAGATGTGGACATAGCATGGTCGGAGTGTTTTGTCTTCCATCGACATAGCTCTTATTTCATCTTCCTGCTCTAAAAGATTGTTAAATTTCTCTAAGCCTTGTGATAGTCAAGAAAGAGCACATCAGCTATTATTTTCTGGTTTCCTTTTATGTACACTATTTCAAAACCAAATTCTTGAAGATAGATACCCCATATTGGCTATTCGTCGGTGTAGCAATTTACAAGTTAACGAAAACAGTAAGGACTGATGGTCACAGTACCCTTTTTTTGTTTACCCCAAAGGAAATATTCAAACATTTTAAAGGACCAAATAACAGCCAAACCCTCCAACTCACCCAGACCTTGAGAAGAAGCATTGGTGCATAAACAAAAATCCTTCTTCATGTCTGGTTGAGATCAAATGTGATCAAAAGCATCTGGATACACCCAAAAACATGTTTTTCATATTAAGTGCATTGTGCTGCCACCTGCTGCCAGGTACCCCATATCAGTGATCTCAGTAGTCATTAGACATTTTGAGAGAGCGGAATGGGATGCTTCGCGGATCTCACGGACTTCGAACATGGTCAGGTGATTGGGTGGCACTTGGTCATACAGCTGTATGCAAGATTTCCACACTCCTAAACATCCCTAGATCCACTGTTTCCAATGTGATAGTGAAGTGGAAATGTGAAGGGACATGTACAGCACAAAAGCAAAGCTTCCATGATTGCTGTTGGATGGAGCAGGATTGAATACTTCACATCTGAGCTTCTCTTGTACGGCCTCTGACCAATATTTATCCAGAAAGGTTCTCTCAAACTGTTCATAGTAGTGGCAACATTCTGCCATGTTTGTAGCCCATAGTAGAATGTCAGCCTGTGTGTATCCAACAACAAATCTAATTTTCTGGGCTTCACTCTAGGAATGAGGTAAAACATTTTGAAGTGCTCTGATATACACCATTAGGTTTGTTCTGTTTGCTTCAGAGGTAAATCCCAGATATTGTCGGTGCCTCAGTAATCCCTCATATGCAAGTTATGTTGACAAATACACTGGGCTGTCAGTGACAGACTTGTTTGTGTTTGCATGTGGCATAGCGAATGGCAGTTGCGCTTGCTTGACAGATGTAGCTGGCGGCAAGTGTTGCTGCATTCTGCAACCTTCGATATTTTCCTTTGATTGGCTAGCCATGTATTGTGGGTAACCAGTGAAAGTATCTGGCTTCTCTAAAAGCATGAGTTTGTTTTCTGTCAAATGTTGTTTCGGAATGTCAGTAGTTTTAGCAATACTGCCACGTAGCCTTTCCTCTGCTTCCTTTAAACCGGAATCTATTTTAGCTAGAAATAGACTTTCTTTCTCTTTTAGAGCTTCTTCTACTGTATCTACATAAATTTTGCACTCTGATACAACCTTTTCAGCAAGGTTACTGCCCTCATGCAGCATCCCAGCTTGAGCTTTTTCAGTTATTTCCTTTACATCTGCACTTATCTTATCTCTCTGTTTTTTGGCAAATTTTCACTCTAAACATAACTGGTCCACTCTTACACTTAACTTTTGTGCTTCTGTAAGTAAGTTTTTGCAAATGTCTTGCAGCGTGCTGACTGTGTTCGACACATTTTTTACTGATGCTCCACTTGGGATTACATCTCCTGAATTTGGGAATATACTTCACTGAGGTTTTGTAACTCACCTGCTAGTTGTTTCTGTTTATCGTCTATGGATGATACTCTTTCCATTAATGTATTTATATTGTGGGATATGTCAGTAATTATTTCTTGTTTTAGTTGTTTACCTAGCTCTGTCAGCTTCCCGGATAGTTCGTCAGATAATGCAGTGCGTATAGTTATGCTCATCTCACTGAACTGTTGAGTAACATTATTCTTGAAATCATTAAGTGCCTGATTTTTCTGTGTCAGCTTCCCGAATAGTTCATCAGATAATTCAATGCGTATAGTTGTGTTCATCTCACTGAACTGTTGAGTAACATTATTCTTGAAATCATTAAGTGCCCGATTTTGCTGTGTAAACTGTTGTCCTATAACATTAAGTTGTGTTACACTTCTTGAAATTCCTGTTGTTTTGTAAACTGTTGTGTTATTTGTTGCATGAGTTGTATCAAATTGTGTGTCTCACTGGTATTTACATTGTTTTTATGAACTGTTCCCTGTTCTTGTGTTCACAATGTTGTGACCAAGTAATCAAAGGAATTTTCGCTGTCATGCCCTTCAGTTACACTATTTGAAAAAACGTTTCTCAGTGAGAACTGAGAAATTATCTCATCAAGTGTCATAAAAGTGACACCATGGTTAGTTATATTAACAGTGTCATCATTTATTGATAGCAGGATGCCAACCTCGTTGTTTTGGTTTCCATTGGCAAATCACGAGTTGGTGTGTAACCTTCAACTGTTGCCAAGCTTGGATTTCTGACATCTTCACATATTGCATTTTGTAATGAGTTTTCAACAATGGCCATTTTCTTTGACTCCATTCTGAATAGTTTTTAACAAAATTATGAATAATTTTTTTTTCAAAAATGAAATTTTGTCTGTATCAGTACTTTTCAATGGAAGCAGATGTAGATGCCTATTCACTTATGAACATGATTATTATCTGACACAATCTTACAGGATTTGAATGACTTATCTTGCACATTAGTGATGACCTTGTACAAATTTTTATCATTTCTGTAGAAATACGCTTTCCGTAAATGATATTAATTGGAAGGAAAAGAGATTATCTGCTGACAGAGAAATGGTACCAAGCACAGCCATATAAGCATACAGCTTAGCAGCTTCCTACCTTTACTGCTGAAATCAGCATTCCAGCTCAGCTCATTTGTAGGCAGAATTTAATTTTAATTTGCTCCTTCTATGTTTTTATCATTTCCCATCTCATGGACGTATAACAAATGCAATGAAAGTTCCATTAATTTCTTGTAACCATAATATGAATCATTTATCTGAAATTTTTTTGTCTCAGTAACTGAAAGGTCTCTTCATATTTCGCTTGGCACTGTCCTTTAAACTGTCACCATTGAATAATTATGTGGCATGATGGAAATTGATTAATAACTGCTTGAATAATTGGAAAAATTGATTGGAAAGAATAGTTGAAAGAAATTTGTAGGTAATTTATGAATCTGTGCACAATCCTGGGTGAACTTTAACTGATACCATTAGCAACAGATCTTTAATATCAATACATCCAAGGTCAATAAACATAACTTGCATTACATACTGCTTCATGTTAATTCCATTGTGTTTCGTCTTGATTGTGACACTGTCGATGCAGGATGCTCCTCTGGATACCACATAAATTCTTCTTGTCTGCACCAAACCTCTTGATGCAGGATCTTGAAGGCCAGTGAAATGATGAACAGATAGGAGTTGACCTCTTAACTGTACAAATAAATATTGCTTTTTGAATGACTTTTTATAACACTTTTAAAGAACAGTTGAAATACACATTTTTAACAATGCTAGTATGACGGATACAAGCATACGTCCATATGCTACCATTTCTCAAAGGAAAAGGGTGAGGATACATTAATTAATACACTGAAGAATGTATTTCTTCCTTTGTTTCATACAGATATTTAATGATGTATTGAAACATTATCCTTGCCACAAAACAGCTCCCTAATTTACCTATGACAGTATCTATATCTCATTCAGTTAACATATAGCTTATATATAAGAAAAGAAAAGAATGAAAAAATAATATGATTCAATACATGGACTAGCAGAGAGTGCAGACAATTTTTCATCCTTACTACAAATTATGCAAATCCTGGGATCTTACTACAAATTATGCAAATCCTGGGATCCACAAGAAATTGGATAGGATGACAAACATCTGGCGTGGATGGCATCATATGTTAGTATGGACGAAAATATGTAGGCTAAACACAATGCTATGTTTTGCAAGATGCATGGAGCATGTAAAACACATGCACTTAGGATACATGGAAAAACTGGCAGTGGTAGTGCACAGCGTCAAAGAAAGCCTTACATTTGCCCTTGACGACACCTAGGCATTGTCATGGCAGGGGAGACTGGGACTTTGTAACCAAGGAGGTAATAAGTTTAGAGTGACATGTGTTGTATTTCTGTGGGCCACCCCCCCCCCCCCCCCCCCCCCATTTAAATAAATAAATATGCCTGCCTGAGATAGGCAGGCAGACAGCTAGGTACATGCACCAGAGTTCTTGAGAACAGTAATGGATGGTATTTGACTGGATAACAATTCAGTTTTCACACTATATGTATTTCTCACTTGTTGTCATTGAAGTCCAAGACGGCAGAGGAAATGGTGATCCACCCTGTAGCAAGAGACTAATCAACAAAGGGAAGATACATTAGCAACTGAAGGAATATCCTGATGTATTTTTAGTATTATCAAATGCCACTTAATTCAATCAAACATTTGTTATGTACAATGATAAGTGACATTTCTAAAACAAGTACAGTGATCAGGGATTGCATGTTTCAGTTGCAGGTGTGGCAGATAGCAATTACTGTTTCAGATACATTGATGTGGAAGGCTGTGGCCATAAAGGAGATTCAGATTTGTTCAAAGTACCTGATCTAGAGAAGAAAAAATTACATACAGACATTAAATTTGGCTTAGTCGAAACATCTTAGAAATGATCTGTAATGGAACTGATCAGCTGGCTATTTTCATAGCGTTTTTTGCAAACAACCAGAGTACCCAATATAATGCATTGTAATATCCATAACAAATCCATTTCTGTAATGTACATTACCAGATAATACATAAATGCCCCTGAATACAAACTGGATGTAATTACAAAAAATATGAATATGATAAATATCACACTTTGCTGTGTATATTACAATGAATTGCACTGTAAGTACCCAAAATATAACAACCTCTCCATTTCATAGATTCTTCAGTACTGATAACTAAATTTCCTTCATTTTTGCCAGTACCATCACCACAGCACCTAGCTACATTTCTTTTGTGATATAACATTCCTGTAATATCTCCATCTGATGATGATGAGTCTGCAATGGCTTGAAAACTAGTTAAAGTCTCACAAATTTGCATCATACCAGTGCTGTGCTAATAACTGGAAGATTAACTGTTTCTGAATGCCAGGGCCGGTAGATGCTGATTCTTCATGAACCTATCAATGGTGCTGCATTCTCCTGAGTGTTCAGAGTACCTCTAAAGCACCACGATTTTTGATTTTTATCTTTCATCTAGAAATTTATTCAGGCAGTAAAGGGTTAATGGTATAATAAATCATGCCAATAATCCAAAAAATAACTGGTTGCACATTTATATCCAAATAAATTGCCTATTACATGTGAAATGAAGGAAATAAACCAACAGATGGATTCAACTTAACCACTTGGCACTCATATCTAAATAATCAAACCTAAAGCATACTTCCAAGATGTAAATTATTCTTACAATAAGCCATGTCTTCCAGTGAGCGAAATTATTGCCGAGTAGCTACAAGAAACAGATGAATAATATAATGTAATGTTGCACAGTATTCCTTCTCAGACATTTAATAGCCACACTATAGCAGCATTCCCATTGCTAACAAAGTGCACTTGATTTGATGATTTTCAAATTTGAACATTTTAATGGTTTTCTGCAATAATAGAGGGAAGGGTCATCACGTGTCTTCCCATGTACCTCTTACATTTGTTTTTTGGCTGATGACACATTTAATCTGTGTGAAAGCTTCTTAATATCTTCTGCAGAGAAATATGTGATGCCACAAAAAAATTTTCAACTCCAGGTTATAGGTGTTTTTTTAAATGTGCATTTGGCATTTTAGCAAGTAATGGCAGATTTTACACTAGCTGACAGATATGAGTGTTGAATGTGTTAACATTATAGTTATAACATGTTATGTACTTCATAATTATGTGAGGATTGTTGACAGTTATAACTTTTATGACACTCTGACTTGTCCATGACAAGCATGTCTGCATGAAGAACTAGGGACAACACTACCAGAAAATTTGTTGGAGACAAATGAACAGACTATTTCTGCTCTAGTCATGGATCAGTGCCTCAGCAAAATTTCTTTAAGAATTAAATCTTAAATGGTTGGCCTAACTGGAATATGGAGGACAACATGCTTTAAATACCTGTGAAGTAAAAAATAAAACTTTTTATTGTTTTCCTAACTATCAATTTTATTTCTATCTTCCAATTCTATTTTCACCTACTCTCCCCCATAAGTGCTATGGTAATTTCTAGCAACAACTCTGTCTTCATACTCCTGTGTTTATATTTTTGTACCTCCAAATGACCCTTGCTGCATGTCAACACTGAAACATTCTGGTCAGCAGCATGCAGTAGGCTAAACACTGCATGAAAAGCTGCCCATATGGCCACTGAGGAAAATGAAATTGCTAAAAAATACAGGCCAAGGCATATTTTGCTGCATGCAGTCATGAATGTGCACCCCACCTGTGCAGCAGCAGCATGAATGTCAGTGGTATATGGCCATATTCACTTAGACGTTGCAGCTGTATGTCTGCTGCATTTTTTCTGGTTTGAATCCTGTTGAAAAAATTGCACGGCCACCGCTTGGAAGTGAGACTCCACAAAGACTTTTCAACTTTCATCTTAGCCCCCAACGGTGTTCTCCAGGTAGTACCTAATGACTGGCAAGAGGCTTGACATGCCGCTGCCACCAAAATGTTTGTATACTTTAAGAGAGGGATCAGAAACAGAGATAGTTAATTGTGAAAATGCTAGCATTCCAGATGTAAACCCACTTGGGTAAAGGAAAGAGGTAAGGAGAAGATGGTGTTTTAAAATAAATTCTTAAAGCTGGACACAAAACAATATAAAAGGAACTAGGTAAATTATTTACAACATGCTTGTGAAAGATTTCCCAAAAATTCCCAAAAAAAGATGCTGAATAGTGGATTATAATGATTCTTACTGTTACATAACAGACTTAAGGAATTACACTTATCTGTCCATCCATTTAAAAACTGATCTGCTTAAATTTGTTTGTCACAAGATGGTTAGACCATCACATCCATGATGATCCATCAGTGAGCGTAAGTCATTGTTCTACCTCTTCTTCTTGACTAGTACTTGCTTTCTGCCAAACAAGTGGTTATTCATTTTTATGTCCCACTCTCTACTCCCCCCCCCCCCCCCCCCCCACCCCCGCCATCCCCCTCTCTCTCTCTCTCTCTCTCTCTCTCTCTCTCTCTCTCTCTCTCTCTCTCTCTCTCTCTCTCTCTCTCTCTCTCTCATACTTGTGCTGCTTATTATACTTTGTTATGATAGATCCAGTAAATCTCAGTCTAACATACTTTTTCTGTGCTGCCTACTTATGTACAATGTGTTTCATTCATTTATCTTTGCAACTTCTCTATATCAGCATCATTTGCAAGTTGCCTTACAGAGCTTTTGCCTTATCTACTAGATCATTTATGAATACTGCGAAAAAAGAGAAAAGAAAGAGATCATCCCTTGGCGTGCACTCTAGGCTACTTTTTGCAACTAAAGATTTCTCTCCAGTAAAAGTAATGTTATATGTTATATTTGCTAGGAATTCTTCAACCCCATCACATAGATGGTCTGGTATTTTGTATGCTCGTATTTTGTTCATTAGATAACAGTGTGGAACTGTGTCAATGCCTTCTGGAAGTCAAAGAACATGGAATCATGGTGGACAATGGTATCTACAGCCTCCTGAGTCTTATGAATGAACAGAGTGAGCTGGTTTTCACAGAAGTGTTGTTTGCTGAATCAAAGTTAATTCCTATAGAGGAGATTTACAGTCTCCTGAAAGGCCTAATATGCAAACTTAAAACGTGTTTTCAAAAGCAACAATAGACTAATGGCAACATTATGATCCTATAATTGTGTGTGTTTGTTTGATGTCCCTTCTTGAAAACAACAATGATGACCTGTGAATTTTTCCCATCACTTGGAACTGTATGTTCCTTCACCGTCATATGATAATCTGATGCTTGAAGAGGATCAAGTTCTTTAACATACTCTATGTAGAATCTTATATGTATCCCATCAGTTACAGTTGTCTTTAATCTGTTGCGCAATTTTTGTTGATTTTTTCATCTTGTGGTCACATATTTTAACAACAGTCATTTTGGTGTTTGTGTGATGATATAAAGGAGTTTATTTATTTCTTTACTAGTCTTTTCCTTCTGGTTTTGCCCAACTCCTCCAACCCCTCACTACAAACATATCTTCTTTCCTCTTCTGCTGTCCACTTCTCTCGGTCCATTCCCTCCTCACCCTCTTATTTTTCCACCTGCCCACTACCCCTCTACACCTCAAGTGCCTCCAGCATTTCCCCCTCCTGTTCCCCTCTCTGCCCATCTCCTCCTCCTCTCTCTCTCTCTGTCCATATCATCCTCCCATCTCTGTCCATCTGCTCCTCCTCCCTCTCTCTTTCTGTCCATTTCTTCTTCCCCCCCATCTCTCTGCAGGTATCTTCTTCCTCCTCCTCCTCTCTCTCTGTCCTTCACCTTTCCACTCTCACCACGCCCATCTCCTCCAATTCCATGCCTCTTTTCCTTTCCTCCTGCGCCCTTCTGCCTAGCCATCTCCTTCTGCCCACCTCTCTCCTCTCCCTATTCACACACTCCTCCACACTTCTCCCTATTCATCTTCCGCTGCCCCCTCTCTCCTATCCATCCCCTCCTCTACTCATCTCAGCCTTACCCTAGCTATGCCCATCTGCACATGTAGCACCCGTACAACAGGTCAATAAAGCACCCTAATACTATTCCAACATAACGTGCCTGAACAGAGAGGCAGTCTAAATGTTGGGAGCTGGAAAACCATTACTTTCCCCTAACGTATTGGCTACCAACAATGCAGTTTGATAACATGGGCTGATGCTATTTCCACACAGTGAAACTGTCATGCATGGCAAGCCTATGTGGCAGGGGCTGGAAAAAAATTTTTGCTCATACTTCTGCTCCTATGGAAGCTAGGAGGTTGTAGGTGATGAGTATGACATATGACATATGGAAGTTTGAGTCAGTCCTGGCAGCTGCTTGGATAGCTGAAGTGTTTAAGGTGATCACTCATGACCAGTGTGAAATCTGTGTTCAAGTCCCTGTCCAGCACAAATTTTCATGTGTCACCATTAGATAATATCTTAATACCTATTGAAGCTGATGTCAGAAAAATTCTGCAGTTGTGAATAAATTTCAGAAAGATGCTCCTGAAGTTTGCTGTTTGTGTATCAGATTTTGTTTAAATCGATCCAGGGATTTAGGAGGAAATCCTGGACGTGGTTCTTGTCTTTCTCCTGCAGCTTTGTCCACATATGCATTTGACACATGTACTGCACATATCACCTCCACTCCTTTCTCTATGTCCATCTCTTCCAGCCCCCATCCCTACTTCCACTTCATTCTCCCCATCTTCCTTTTCCATCTGCCCACTAACCCTCTACACCTCCCACCTGTACTTTATTTCTTTATTTCTCTTCCTCCTCCCTCCTCTTTGCCCATTTACTCCTTCTCCTCTCCTCCTCCCCTCTATTTTCATCTTCTCCTCTCTCTCCTGTCCACCTCCTCCTGCCATCTCTTTGTATGCCGAGTAACACTCTGCTGTTTGACGTTGGAGCCAACATCTTGCTGCATCAATATCCCCCATCATCCCCATACTGCTTCCCACAGAATGTATCCTCCATTCCACAGATCATGCTTTGTTGCTCTTTATGGTCTTCTGTTAGGCTACAAATAATGCAGCTGGCACACACCTTTGAGTACCCCAACTCATGGACGAATGTGTCAGTGCTACCAACAGACGTCCAGCTGAGTAACAAGATGTCTGATTGTGATCTGAATGAGAATATCCACAAGTTCCAACACTGCAGGAGTTACAGCTGTGAGCAATCAGGTGGCACATGGGAAATAGAACAGGTTTGCATGACATTGTTGCCCAATGACACACCATGCTTTTGATCATTGCCAGGTCTCTATAGACATTCTGCAAGTACCTATGAATATCTGTGATGCTCTGGTTTTCCAACAAATGAAATTCAGTGACAGCTCTGTGCTTGGAATGTGCCTCTTTTACAGATGTCATTTTGAAGACTATGTATAGCAATGCCACCTATCAGAACTTCATGAAACTGTGGGGGCTGAAGTGGGAATATTCCACAATGTCCCACAAGAAATTTCACATTTTTTCAACTGAAATTGACCAAGAAAAAAATGTTGCATTACTTATTGAATGACCTTTGTATAATAGTGAAACATTGTTGACAAACATGAAAGTTGTATTTATAGCTTACTGGCTTATGATCAGAATACTGCTACAGAATCTGAATTTGCAATAACAATAAACAAGGCTCAAGGTCAAATGTGGGAGGAGGGGAGATGGACAGAGGGATGGAAGTAAATGAACATAAGAAGTGGTAAGGAGGAGATGGACAGAAAGAGGGGCAGGAGGAGATGGAGAGAGAGACGGGGAGGAGGAGATGGACAGAGAAAAGGGGTGAGAGGGGGCAGGAGGAGATGAAGAGAGAGGGAAGAGGAGGAGATGGACAGGAGAAGAGTGGGGAGGTGATGGATAGAGAGAGGGGGTGACAGAGGAGTTGGACAAAGGGGGAGGGAGGAGATGGGCAGAGATTGGGGGAGGAGGAGGGGGAGAACAGGATGAATACCCAATACCTAATACATATTAGAAATGTATGCTTTCTCTTTTCTTTCTTTTCCATTAACCAAACTGAGCCAGAGCAATGCATGGCCAGGAACAGCTTGTTATGAATATAAATTTCGGGCTAAGGACCTTTTTGCCCTTGCTAGGAGGTTGCACATGTTATGATGTGTTATAATCGCTTATATATGTTATGTTATGTGAAGGTACTGAAAATTGTGAATATAAATGAGTTGGATTCTGAGGACGTTTTGTGTCCTGGATAGGGGACTACAACTATTAAGGTGATAGATTAAGCAATTTGAAGGTTCATGAGGAATCATAGCAGTACCTGATATGTTGGTCTAGGAACTGATTTTCCTTGTCCTTTTAACGAGTGGGTACCTGCACAATGAACATTAATGTAGTGTGAAGGAGTGTGGACTGACGCAGTGTATATCAATATTTACATGATGTTAGTACTCTTTGTCCTCCATGCGAGGAAAATCCCTGTCGATCCTTGCTACAGGTATAACAGTTTGTCAGTAGCAACCTTTCAATGTATCTTTGTTAATAGAAGATAGTGGTTTATCATTTATTAAATCCACATTATGTGTAATCAGTCCACTATCAGAGATTTCTACAATAGCTTGTAAATCATCTAATGGTTCCATATTGTTTCTAGTTATTGTAACAGTCTCCACATTCTTAAATGTAACATGTTCTGAATATCTGATATTTCCAATAATTCTGTTTCTACCATTTGTTCTTCATTCACTGTAATATCTTGAACTGAGTTAATAGTAACAAAATGTTCAATATTACCTTCTACTGTTTCTTTTATTACATTTAAAGAATCATTAGAATCTGGTACCATTGTATCATCTATGTTTGTTATTCGTGCCCTTTACTTTAACAGATTAGACTCATTATAAAATCATAATAACAACAATTTGCTGTTATGTGGTTTCTGCTGCAGGGAACCAAGCCATATCCTCAAAGTGTTGGAGTTTTCCTCTTTATCTTTAATGCTATTGTGAAACAGCTTTTTTAAATGTTCCTTATTTTGTGTATTAAGTTTCCATTTGCATTTGGTCTTCTTATACCCTTGATTATGTTCTGCTTTTTCTGTACCATGTTCATTATCCTGGTTTGTTTCATTTGATATTTTATTACTTGAACTATTACTGTTTTGACATTTGTTGGATAATTTCTCTAGCATGTCAGTCTGTTCAATACTCTAATGATATTGATAGCTTTACCCAATCTTTATAAAGTAGTTTATTCTTTACTCTTCATGGTAACTTACTAATAAGTACTGCTACTAAGTGCTGTTCTCTCCTAGGGTCATCTAAATATATTGTTTTATTTAAATGCCATTCAACAAAATCTCTATATCTTTTCCAATTACTATTGCCATGCTTTGAACTAAATAA
The DNA here is from genome assembly GCF_023864275.1 of Schistocerca cancellata. Taxonomy (NCBI): domain Eukaryota; kingdom Metazoa; phylum Arthropoda; class Insecta; order Orthoptera; family Acrididae; genus Schistocerca; species Schistocerca cancellata. The sequence continues at coordinate 128,443,093 of NC_064632.1, forward strand.
TTGTAAATGTAATTTATTTTGTTCACTTTCATGCCAATGCTTGGACTTAAAAGTTATAAAATCTTCCAATTGTAACCTACCCCATCATGCTGCACCCCTTCTAGCTGGCTTACAGTAAAATGGATTTTCTTTTGGTCACTGCAGATCTTGGGTAACATACCCTTACATGATTTCAGAAATGAAACTGGATATACCTCTCCTGATGGAGTAGAAGCTGGGAATCTATGGCTTAACCTTTTACCATATACAACAGAGAAGTCGTCACAAATGTTGTATTGTAATATATGTTTGGCTATTGCACATCATTCTTTTCTTATCTCATGACTTGCACATTCAGAGTTTAGACAATCATTAATTGGTAATCCCTGTGTAGTATCTCTTTTACCCCTTTAGTACTTGATACAGATCCCACATCTCCCAGTACATTAGTAGGTGAAGACAATAACTTATCCTTGAGTACATCTTTATATCAACCCCTACGAAAGCCACTGAGTCAATCGGCTAACAAATGCTAACATACAAGATTGAAGTACAAAGCTTACAACTACCACTGTCATACCTTAGCAAAAGATCTTTCTGAGTCTCTGAGAAAATTTTGGTCTTGGGTAGGCCTAAGGCTTTTATTGGTTCACTCGTTGACCAATCTGGTGTTTCAGAAGAAGATAGCTAAAGGAAAGATGAATTTTTAAATTTTGCAGTTAAGAAATAGTTCAAAACAAGAACCATGTTGATAGGTGTGTTACTAATAAACTGTACACCTGCCCTGTAGTAATTGTCAAACTCCCAGCTAGATGAATTCTTCTTGAATCTTGATTCAACACCAATGTTTACTAGATCAGCATTCTGACAACTTGGAGTTACAACTGGACTTTATTACACATTGACTACTATACATCAGGCAGAGATCAGTCATTAGCATGTGTCTCTATGTTAAAGTGACACCCAGTCCACGATGTGATATTCAACTAATTTAAAAAAATGCTATTTCAGAACAAGTAGTCTGTTTGCTGCACTTCTGATGATGTTAAGCAGAACATTACAGTTCTCATCGCCGCACAAAGCCTATAAGGAATACTTCATCAAAAAAAATAGAACACCCACAACAGAACATGCTTTGTAATAAACCTTCATACATAATAAGAATCCATCGAAATGACCTACTCTACTTTACCAAAACACACCACTATGTATGCCTGTTCTTTTTTATATCAATTTAGTTCAGGATTTTCCCATTAATAAAATGGATTCCTGATTTGAAATCTTTACCAATACAATAGTGGAAGATCTCATACCCTCTCACCTGCCATCCCTTATAAATGAACCAGTGTCAAACTGCTTAAGCACATTTAATAAATAACAAATTCATGTGAAAACAATTTCAGTTATTAACTTTACAACTGTTGGACTGTTGTTCAGTATATTCTTTCATTTTGACTATTGATTACACTAGTGTATAATACCTTTTTTTCTCAGATCAACCTAAGTCTGTATCTCATACACACATAAAACTGTATATGTATTGTCATTTTCTATCACATCATGTTTGCAAAAGGTGCCAGATAGATGATTAAGAAAACTGAATAAAACAGGAGCTCATTGGTTGCATAAAAATGGCAGTTCCATGCAATATTTGATAATATTGTGGTTGAATTCATCTTTGAAAGATTAGTAGTGGTTGTTAAAGTATTTCACACCAATCTTAAAATATCTGTATTCATGACTAGTAGAGTAAATCAAAATACACCACTGTCCAAAATTAAAGCAACAAACAGAAATTTTGCAAGGTTCCATTTATTTTGTTACAGAATAGTGCAAACAGGTGACAGTAATTTAGAAACGAATATAAAGAATACAAAAAGCAACAACTGCTATGTGCATAACAGTAGACAAAAACGGTCTTCAATTTTTCCAACTTAATGGATTTGCACACACACTCTGATGAGTGGTTAATGTGCTCAGCATGGAGTGTGGTCATTTTTGGCAGCAATACAGTCCTGAGAACAATGAGGCATGCTGTGAATGATGTCATCAATCTCATGCTGAGGCAATAACACCCAGTATTCCTGCAAAGCTGCTTGCAAGTCTTGGAGAGTGGTTGGTGGATGCTGACATGATGCAACCCATCTCCCTAGTGCATCCCAGACATGCTCTAAGAGATTACAATCAGGAGTGCGATCAGGGCCATGCCATGAGTGCAATACCTTCAGTTTCCAAGAAAACAACACCTTCCTGTGCTCTATGAGGTCAAGCATTGATGCCCATCAGTATGAAGTCTGCCCTTGGGACAGTTGCACATGAGGTCTCTAGATCTCATCACAATACCACCAGATAGCAGTTAAAGCTTGCTGATTCACCCGTACAATTTAATGAAAAGGTGTTCGATTGGTCAACATAATCTTTGCCCACACCATTAAAGATCCTCCTTGATATTGGTCTCTTTCCACAATAATTGGGTCCCAAAATCATGTTCCATGTTCCCTCCAGATGCGGATCTGTTGAGAATCACTCTCCAGATCAAATCAGGACTCATCTGTGAAAAGAGCACTGGCCCACTGTTTGACCATCCAGATGACATGTTGACGACTCCACTCTAGAAGTTACCTTCTAAAGACGCATCACAGATCCACATACAGCAGGTCTCCAGCAATAAAGGTCACTCTGCTGAAGCCTTCTGTACACCATTTACCTCAATACAAAATATTCAGCAGATGCTGTGAGGTCAAAAAAATGGCTCTGAGCACTATGGGACTTAACTTCTGAGGTCATCAGTCCCCTAGAACTTAGAACTACTTAAACCTAACTAACCTAAGGACATCACACACATCCATGCCCGAGGCAGGATTCGAACCTGCGACTGTAACGGTCGCGCGGTTCCAAACTGTACCACCTAGAACCACTCGGCGCTGTGAGGTCAGATGTCAGTTTCTGTGCGTTACTAAGGCAGCACAATCTTGCTCTTACAACCAAATAATGGTCCTCTCTTTTTAATGTCACATATGGTCGGCCCTGTCCTGATCTTCAGGATACAGTATTGGTCTCTATAAATTGTTACCACAGCCGAGAAACAACAGAACAATTCACATTAAGTCATCGGGCCACATCAGTTTGCAGCTGTCTTGCTTCCATTCTTCCTATGGCCCTCCACCATCTTCATGATACGGTTTTGGTCTCTATAAATTGTCACCACAGCCAAGAAACAACAGAACGATTCACAATTAACCATCGGGCCACATCAGTTTGCAACTGTCCTGATTCCTTTCTTCCTATGGCCCTCCACCACAGGGAGTCTGGTAGGCATCTTGTCTGCCACACTGCACCATCTGTGACTGTGTGCACAGAGATTGTGAATGTGCGACTACCTGGCAAACACTACCCCATTTGATAGTGCTCTGATGTCATTGTTGGCATGGTTGTCAGTTGACCAGAATGCTGTCTTCCATGCTGAATATAATTGTATGGACATCTGATGTCATTGTTGGCATGGTTGTCAGTTGACCAGAATACTGTCTTCCATGCTGAACATAATTCTATAGACATCTGATGACAGGTGTATGGTTATACCATGAATCAGACACAGGAATGGGAAATAGCAGTTTGTTGCTTTAATTTTTGGACACCAGTGTAGATCTGTGGCGACTACTGAGAAGAGAAAAGCATCTTTTATCTGTGAACAACTTTCTTTGGACCAGTTAGATGCCAGCTTTCTCATGTGCTGTAACACTCTTGTTTTCTGCTGTATTGTGTCCAGTTAGTGTCTGATAAATGTATTTCCATTGAAATGCATGTTATTAGTGACATACGTTATCTTGATAGCATTAATAACTGCAGTAGCAATCCCAACAACTGTGAGCATCTATCTCCTTTGTCTCATCTGCTTTGGTTCCCATTGTTCACTGCCAATGTGAAAGACATTCCGGAGGGCTGAACGGAAGGCCTCTCCAGTTTGTCTGACGAACCGGTTTCAGGCTCTGTCTCAGGCTGATACTGATCTTCAGCCTGACATGGCTGCTTGTCCTGTTCCAGAGGTTGCCCCTCAGTCTGCAAGATCCGGGCAGTCGCAGAGGGTGGGCTTACTGGTAGTTGGGAGCTCCAACGTCAGGCGCGTAATGGGGCCCCTTAGGGATATGGCAGCAAGGGAGGGGAAGAAAACCAAAGTGCACTCCGTGTGCATACCGGGGGGAGTCATTCCAGATGTGGAAAGGGTCCTTCCGGATGCCATGAAGGGTACAGGGTGCACCCATCTGCAGGTGGTCGCTCATGTCGGCACCAATGATGTGTGTCGCTATGGATCGGAGGAAATCCTCTCTGGCTTCCGGCGGCTATCTGATTTGGTGAAGACTGCCAGTCTCGCTAGCGGGATGAAAGCAGAGCTCACCATCTGCAGCATCGTCGACAGGACTGACTGCGGACCTTTGGTACAGAGCCGAGTGGAGGGTCTGAATCAGAGGCTGAGACGGTTCTGCGACCATGTGGGCTGCAGATTCCTCGACTTGCGCCATAGGGTGGTGGGGTTTCGGGTTCCGCTGGATAGGTCAGGAGTCCACTACACGCAACAAGCGGCTACACGGGTAGCAGGGGTTGTGTGGCGTGGGCTGGGCGGTTTTTTAGGTTAGATGGCCTCGGGCAAGTGCAGAAAGGGCAACAGCCTCAACGGGTGCGGGGCAAAGTCAGGACATGCGGGGACCAAGCAGCAATCGGTATTGTAACTGTAAACTGTCGAAGCTGCGTTGGTAAAGTACCGGAACTTCAAGCGCTGATAGAAAGCACCGAAGCTGAAATCGTTATAGGTACAGAAAGCTGGCTGAAGCCAGAGATAAATTCTGCCGAAATTTTTACAAAGGCACAGACGGTGTTTAGAAAGGATAGATTGCATGCAACCGGTGGTGGAGTGTTCGTCGCTGTTAGTAGTAGTTTATCCTGTAGTGAAGTAGAAGTGGATAGTTCCTGTGAATTATTATGGGTGGAGGTTACACTCAACAACCGAGCTAGGTTAATAATTGGCTCCTTTTACCGACCCCCCGACTCAGCAGCATTAGTGGCAGAACAACTGAGAGAAAATTTGGAATACATTTCACATAAATTTTCTCAGCATGTTATGGTCTTAGGTGGAGATTTCAATTTACCAGATATAGACTGGGACACTCAGATGTTTAGGACGGGTAAGAGGGACAGAGCATCGAGTGACATTATACTGAGTGCACTATCCGAAAATTACCTCGAGCAATTAAACAGAGAACCGACTCATGGAGATAACATCTTGGATCTACTGATAACAAACAGACCCGAACTTTTCGACTCTGTAAGGGCAGAACAGGGAATCAGTGATCATAAGGCCGTTGCAGCATCCCTGAATATGGAAGTTAATAGGAATATAAAAAAAAGGGAGGAAGGTTTATCTGTTTAGCAAGAGTAATAGAAGGCAGATTTCAGACTACCTAACAGATCAAAACGAAAATTTCTGTTCAGACAGTGACAATGTTGAGTGTTTATGGAAAAAGTTCAAGGCAATCGTAAAATGCGTTTTAGACTGGTACGTGCCGAGCAAAACTGTGAGGGACGGGAAAAACCCACCGTGGTACAACAAAAAAGTTAGGAAACTACTGCGATGGCAAAGAGAGCTTCACTCCAAGTTTAAACGCAGCCAAAACCTCAGAGACAAACAGAAGCTAAACGATGTCAAAGTTAGCGTAAGGAGGGCTATGCGTGAAGCGTTCAGTGAATTCGAAAGTAAAATACTAGGTACCGACTTGACAGAAAATCCTAGGAAGTTCTGGTCTTACGTTAAATCAGTAAGTGGCTCGAAACATCATGTCCAGACACTCCGGGATGATGATGGCATTGAAACAGAGGATGACAAGCGTAAAGCTGAAATACTAAACACCTTTTTCCAAAGCTGTTTCACAGAGGAAGACCGCACTGCAGTTCCTTCTCTAAATCCTCGCACCAACGAAAAAATGGCTGACATTGAAATAAGTGTCCAAGGAATAGAAAAGCAACTGGAATCACTCAACAGAGGAAAGTCCACTGGACCTGATGGGATACTAATTCGATTCTACACAGAGTACGCGAAAGAACTTGCCCCCCTTCTAACAGCCGTGTACCGCAAGTCTCTAGAGGAACAGAAGGTTCCAAATGATTGGAAAAGAGCACAGGTAGTCCCAGTCTTCAAAAAGGGTCGTCGAGCAGATGCGCAAAACTATAGACCTATCTCTCTGACGTCGATCTGTTGTAGAATTTTAGAACATGTCTTTTCCTCGAGTATCATGTCGTTTTTGGAAACTCAGAATCTACTATGTAGGAATCAACATGGATTCCGGAAACAGCGATCGTGTGAAACCCAACTCGCTTTATTTGTTCATGAGACCCAGAAAATATTAGATACAGGCTCCCAGGTAGATGCCATTTTCCTTGACTTCCAGAAGGCGTTCGATACAGTTCCGCACTGTCGCCTGATAAACAAAGTAAGAGCCTATGGAATATCAGACCAGCTGTGTGGCTGGATTGAAGAGTTTTTAGCAAACAGAACACAGCATGTTGTTCTCAATGGAGAGACATCTACAGACGTTAAAGTAACCTCTGGCGTGCCACAGGGGAGTGTTATGGGACCATTGCTTTTCACAATATATATAAATGACCTAGTAGATAGTGTCGGAAGTTCCATGCGGCTTTTCGCGGATGATGCTGTAGTATACAGAGAAGTTGCAGCATTAGAAAATTGTAGCGAAATGCAGGAAGATCTGCAGCGGATAGGCACTTGGTGCAGGGAGTGGCAACTGACCCTTAACATAGACAAATGTAATGTATTGCGAATACATAGAAAGAAGGATCCTTTATTGTATGATTATATGATAGCGGAACAAACACTGGTAGCAGTTACTTCTGTAAAATATCTGGGAGTATGCGTGCGGAACGATTTGAAGTGGAATGATCATATAAAATTAATTGTTGGTAAGGCGGGTACCAGGTTGAGATTCATTGGGAGAGTCCTTAGAAAATGTAGTCCATCAACAAAGGAGGTGGCTTACAAAACACTCGTTCGACCTATACTTGAGTATTGCTCATCAGTGTGGGATCCGTACCAGATCGGGTTGACGGAGGAGATAGAGAAGATCCAAAGAAGAGCGGCGCGTTTCGTCACAGGGTTATTTGGTAACCGTGATAGCGTTACAGAGATGTTTAACAAACTCAAGTGGCAGACTCTGCAAGAGAGGCGCTCTGCATCGCGGTGTAGCTTGCTCGCCAGGTTTCGAGAGGGTGCGTTTCTGGATGAGGTATCGAATATATGGCTTCCCCCTACTTATACCTCCCGAGGAGATCACGAATGTAAAATTAGAGAGATTAGAGCGCGCACAGAGGCTTTCAGACAGTCGTTCTTCCCGCGAACCATACGCGACTGGAACAGGAAAGGGAGATAATGACAGTGGCACGTAAAGTGCCTTCCGCCACACACCGTTGGGTGGCTTGCGGAGTATAAATGTAGATGTAGATGTAGAATGTGGACCATACTATTCCTTTGCATTTGGACTTCTTCATGCCTGCTGTAAAGGTTGACTGTGAATCTGCTATCATAACTACCTCGTCACTCACGGCTAAGGCGGATCTATCTGACTATCCGACACCACCGAGTTAGCCTCACCCGTCACAATATGTGCCTCACCTGCTGCCTTGCATGCCAATCACACCATACCAAGCGGCCTGCTCAGTGACCTTATCCCTGCAAAGGGCGTCGCCACACTGTTTCACACCACACGTTAGAGCTACACAGCCCAATTGGTGAGTCCGCAGCTTGTTGCCTTGTTCCACTCAACCCCTCATTCTGCAGTGTTGTCACAATCTGCGTTCATGATGCCTGTCCCCCTCCCCCCCCCCCCCTCCCCACTCCTCCTGCTGTGATGACCCCTGCTCACACGGTTTCGATTTCGCATGCTTACTCAGTTGTGCTGGTCACTTATGCCTTGCTGGATCACCTGCATCCGCACCAGGCATTAGATTTCGCCTCTTCCTTGTTGCTGCCAACTTTTGTGGTGATTCCAGGTGCCCCCCCTGCATCAGACACCCGCACATCTCAACTTCCACTTGCAATGATTTTCAGCAACACTGATCGCTTTTGCTGTTTCATATACATTCGCTCTTGCACCTTATGCACCTCTCACCTCCCACCTGCACAGATTTCCACTGACACTAATTGCTTCTGCTGCACCAGATGCCTTTGCTCTCACACTTTCTGCACAGGCTCCTGTTGCACTGATCTAGAGCACCCACACTCTGCTTGCACCCACTTCAAACACACCAGCCCATGGTGCTACAGCCTACGTGCCTGCCTCGATTGTGCCCACCCCTGCTTCTATGGACCATGGCATCCCTTCCTTGTTTGCGCCTGCATTGTTTGCGCCTGCTGCCTCTGATTATGATGCCACTGCCTCGTCTGCACCTGCTTGGCTCTCCACTACTGCCCATGTGCTCAGCCCTGCTGTTAAGAAATACGCCACCCCTGCTCTGACACCCTCCAATGCCCTGTTGCTGGCACACCTGTTTTGCCCATGCTCATTCTGGACATTAGCAGACTTCAACAAGCCAGACCAGGCTTCCACTGCTTCAGTCACTGGTCTGATAACATCCTTTTGCCACTCAATCAAAATTTCGCAACACATCCCAGTATGGCTCCCTTGCCTCAGTGCATGTTGGTTGCTTCCTCGTACACTCATAATACTACCTTCTAAGGTTTCCCAAGCTGCCAGCCCTGCAAAAGACAGTCCTAAGATGTGATTTGCCCTAGTGGACAATATCCTCAATTTCCATGGCATCTCAGATGGTAGCACAAGGTTAATTTTCTTAATCAGTCATTTGCACTACCACATCAACCTCATCAGTGATATATTGATTTCGCCGCCTAAGGATTGCAAATAGTTAAAAATTGCCTCATCGAACGTCTCTCCCATCCTCCCATGGAGGCAATACACCACATTATTCATAACAAACTATTAGGCGTGCGAACACTGTCCCAGCTCTGGCGGCACCTTCAGTCCCAAATCGACAGTGAAGTTATGCCTGACATCACTCTCTGAACTCTTTGGCTTCTCAAACTTCCTTATGATCTACAGCTGCAATTGCTTTTGCACGTCCTAGCCCCTCTGGAGTCATGCTTCCATTTCACTGAACAAGCATTCACTATTAATCACCACTGCCAGTGCATGCCTTGAACGCCATCACCGACAGCAGTGGTGGGGGCAGTGACCTCCCCGCTACACCCTTCCTTGCCCAGGCCAGTCTGCTGTTGCTACAATGCTGCCACCTAGTGGCCTCGAGCCTGCACTGCTGTGTCAACAACCTGATGAGCACTGGCTTCGGCTGAAGCCATGCTTGTTCAGCTCTTGAGTGTTCAGCAATGACGCGACCAGTCCTCGCATACTGCCTCCTCGCACCACCCTCCTATCTATCTCCACTGTTGATTTCACGTAATGTTTGACACTGCTGCTCGCAACTGCAGGCCTCCATGCAGTCACCCAAACTCCAATGGCAGGAACATTTAGGTGCTGTTCATATGGCTCTGAGCACTATGGGACTTAACATCTGACGTCATCAGTCCCCTAGACCTTAGAACTACTTAGACCTAACTAACCTAAAGACATCACACACATCCATGCCCAAGGCAGGATTCGAACCTGCGACTGTAGCAGCAGTGTGATTCCGGACTGAAGCGCCTAGAACCGCTGGTCCACTGCGGCCGGTATTTAGGTGTTGTGTCCAGCCTCGATGATACATGGTGCCTACCAGCTCAGGTCACACAGCAACTGCCTCAGGCACACGTTCATCACCTCTATGTGCAGGACATTGTGTCCAGCCTCTGCTTTCTCATAGACACAGGAGCGATGTTGGCATCATCCTTGCCATTGCGATTACTATTCATACCTCTCTGGCTTTGCCACTCTTCAGGTGCTTTAATCTCCTTTGACGACAGCCACTGCCGCACCTGCTGCCTGTTCCTACATCCCTGCAACTGACAGTCCTTACAGAATGCATGTCACTGACCTCTCAGATCCTGACCATGCTCTCTGAGTTCTTGCATGAGTGACCTCAGACAGCAGCCCTCTGTGCACAAAACTCGGAGCTGCTCTCACACATCACTGGGCATTCCACAAACTGTCGTGTACTGGCACACTTTCAGCGGCTGTCTACTGATGCCAGGGCTTTTGACAGTGACCTCGACCTGACAGTTGTGACCCAAGCTGACACACTGCTCCCTCTATCCACAGCAACTGTACGAACTCCAATACTTGGGGCCCAGCAACCGCACCCACTTCCGAGTGACATGCATACTGACTGCAACATTGTTCTTGCTGCCACACAGAACGCCAGCTGTTGCAGTGCGCCTCACTAAGGGTCTCCTTACATCAGCTGCCACATCACTGGCAGACCCCACCCCTGCCTCCCATATGCCAATACTCTGTCCTTTGTCAACACTATGTTTGGTTGGCAATCAGTGACCTGCAGCTCTCGCCACATGATCTCCCCCCCCCCCCCCCCCCCCCCCTGCCCTCCTGCCTCAGCTGCTGCTTAGGCACCATCACCAGTGGCACCTGTCGTAAAGTAAGTACCACAGAGGGTGCTTCAGTTTGACACAATGCTTGGTGCCTTAACACATCCAAACTATGCTGTGCTAAAGACATTGTAAAAGACTCATTCAATATGGGTATCTTATGGCCCTTGAACACTAACTGGTCCTCACCAATACACTTCGTGTTGAAGAAAGATGGTACATTTCGCATGTGCAGCAATTACAGAACCCTAAATTCTCGCATGATCTTCAATAACTACCCTGTTCCCCACATCCAGCACTTCATACAGTTGCTACATGATGCCCCAGTGTTTATAGTGTTCAACTGCCGTAAGGTGTACCACCAAATTCCCATGCACACAACAAACATGTCTAAGACTGCTATCATTACACTGCTTGGGATTTTTGAGTATCTCTTCATGCTTTCATGCCTTAAGGCCTTAAAAATGCTACCCAAATGGGGAAACTGTCGTTTAAATTTCCCTTTGCCTATGTGTACCTCAATGATATTCTTGTGTTCTCATAATCAGTGTGCATCAACAGCATGTTGAACAAGTTTGCGTGGCCTTGGAATTGAATGGCATCAAAATGGATCATGAAAAGTTGCATCTTAGTAGCACCACTGTCACTTTCCTGGGTGCTACTGCTTTGTCTGATGTCGTATACCCCACTTTGGACCGAGTCGACCTCATTCTCAATTTGCCTCTCCCAGAAGATTATTCTGAACTAAGATGGTTTCCAGGTATGGTCAGTTTTTATTGTCAACACCTGCACCGTGGGGCTTCCATACAGATACCTTTGACTGATGTGTTGGCTGGGAAGTACACATCAGGCAAACGGTGTCTTTCTTGGACAAATGATATGATTTATGCATTCAACAATCAGAAGACCACACTTTACAAGGCTGTTACACTTGCCCACCCAATCCTGGAAGCACACGTGTCCCTCACAGCAGACGCCAGTGACATGGCCATCGGTGCCATGCTACAACAGCTTGTGGGTGACACTACGGAACCACTCCGCATCTTCTCGAAAAAACTGACAAAATCTCAATACAAGTAGTAAGTGTTTGATCAAAAACTTTTAGCGGTCTATAAGGCAATGAAATACTTCCACAACAATATCAAAGGGTGTCCCTTCACTGTATACACGGACCATAAACCTCTTGTTGACACCATTCACAACCCTGTCTCAGGATCTCCCTCCCCACAGGTTTCATCACATTGACTTCGTATGCCTGTATTCCACAGACATGCAATGCATCCATGGGGCAGAGAACATGATGGTGGACTGCCCCCACATGGGTCAATATCATTAATGTGCTTATCAACCTCAATGACGAGGCATGCCAGCAGGCCGTTGATATGTCAATCCAACAGCTACACACTGACTGATCGAGTGCATTTATTGCTCTGTGAAACATCAACAGGCAGGGTGTAACCAATCATCCCTGTGACATTACATCTTCAACACCTTACTACCAGTGCATAAGAGCAACCACCACTCTGATAACCGAATGCTACATCTGGCCAGGAGCCAGGCACGACTGCCGCACATGGGTGAGGGCATGCACCCCCTGCCAATGTAGTAGCAGGGTCATCAGATGTGCTTTGCCCCCCCCCCCCCCCCCCCAATCTCCAGTCCTGGCACCTTTGCCATCCCCCCTGGCAGGCTGAGGCACATCCACATTAATTTTGAGGGTCCACTCCCTTCAGCCAAGGGTTTCAAATACGAAAACATACTGTCTGCGATCAACCAGGACACCCAGTGGGTTAAGGCCATCCCTCTGAAGGACATCACAGCTTACACTGTTGCCCGCATGTTCATAAACATGTGGATCTCTTGACTTGGCTGCCCTTTGTCCCTGATGATGGACCAGGGCCGCGAGTTGGAGTCTAACCTGTTTGACTGGCTGTGTGCTCTGTGCAGTGTGTTAAAGTTCCACACCAGGCCCTACCACCCACAGAGCAGCAGCTTGATCAAACACTGGCACAGGATACTCGAGGCTGCGCTCATGTGCCATAGTGGGCTGTGGTTCGAGGCACTTCCCTGGAGACTTCTAAACATATGTGTGATGTACAAGGAGGACCTGGATGCATCACTCGCAGAAATCCTGTGCAGCGAGCCACTAATCCTGCCCACCACGTTCATAGATGGCATCCTACTTCCCTCTCAAGACTCACTACCTGCTCTGGTCAAGCGTGTCTGCACGCACATCTCTAACCTTTGGACACCACCACCTAACCCTCACACCACTCCACCTGTGTTCCTCCATAAGGACTTGGAAAAATGCTGCTTCGTCATGTTATGAGATGATTCCATACATGCAGTTCTTCAACCCCGCTATTCGTGACCACATAAAGTGCTCACATGTGACACCAATACTATGTGCAACATGCTCAGTGGCAAACCTCAAACAGCATCGGTGCACCGTGTGGAACCTTCTTGGACCCTGGGAGACTCTCCTAAGGCACTGGCTCCCCCACTGCTCCAAGATGACACCCCCTTGTGTCCACCCTCAGTGTACGAACACAATGACAATGCTCCCACTGAACCAATGCAAGCTGATATGCTTCCCATCTCCAGACCCACATGCCTTATTTCACCACCCCGCTGGCATGAAGACTACTACGTCTCTGCACTTCCAGTATAGGAGGGGGGGGGGGGGGGGGAGGTGCCTCAGTGGCAACTATTGATAAGTGAAAAGTATGTTTTATCTGTGAATGACTTTCCTTGGACCAGTCTGATGCTGCCTTTCTCAAGTGCTGTAACATTCATGTTTTCTTCTGTATTGTATCTAGTTATTCAGTGTTTAATAATTGTATTTCCATTGAAACATGTGTTATTATTGATGAATGTTACCTTAACTGCTTTAATAACCACAGATCCTTCCAGTCTTACTGCAGTACAAACTCATACCCACCAATTAAAAGTTAACACTACTAAGGTCAGAAACCTTGTGGAGCTGCACTACCTTGGCTTGATTTCTGAAGAGAAACAAAAGGAAAGGAAACTTAAAACTATGGTACTAAGATTATATACCACATATTCAAAAGGTTCAGAGATATCTGCTTGTTTCTGTAGAATGGGAATGATTTCTACTTAATACCTTCCCTAAAAAAATATTTATACAACCTGTGCCATTCCACTTTAACATACCAACAAAAACAGGTACAATGTCTTTTCCTACAACACATATTCAAGCTACAGCTACCTTCCCATAGAAAGATATATACTTTACCACCTAATGATCTTACCTGATTGGTGTCCACAGGGAAAAGACCAAAAAACATCTCCTCATGTTCTGATCTCAACAACTCATGTGACCAACTACTTAGTCAAAAGTCTATCTGCAGCCCACCGCATTTGATCATAGCAGTCATTTACACTTAACATTTTAAATATATCCACAAAAATCATTTAGCAAGAATATTTAATTTTATTATTTTTTATTTTTTTAGATTGTTACAGCACTGGAATCAGCACTCATCAGTCAAGGCTCTTACTTTATTTACTCCTGGTGTTTCCATGCTGCATTATTCTAATGCCTTATTTTATGATAGTAATATCCAATTTTTCACATAATAAACATACAATCAAATCTTATTACAATCATCAATGCAAAGCCTTAACTGTTTTTCTGTGGATGAAATGTCTTGGCATATAGCATCAATATTTATGTTTTTTATTTATAAAAAACTAACTTAATTTACTCTATTGTTGATATACTCATTAGTTTCCCAGTCTCACACATTCACAGTCGTGATTTTAAGAGCATTGACAACATATTGCTTTGGCAGTTAATGATTGTATTACCAAATGAGATTCCTCTCATTTTATCAGAAAATTCTCGGCAAAATTCCACACAGTACACATGTTCAGCAGACAATGTGATGCCATAGCTGTGATATCTGTGTTATTATATAACACTGTCATCTGATATCTTACAACACCCCCATTTCATGAAGACATCAACATTATTATGGGACACCTATTCCAGGTTCCCCTACATGGCACATTGTCCGTCCATGTCTGCAGTGACCACTATTTCAGCCCCGTCTAAGATTTTTACAATTGAGGAACTTCCATATACCGTAGGTACCAATAATGGCCCCCAGTTTGCTTCCTGAGAATTTGCATCTTTCTGTCAGGGTAGTGGTGTTTGCCATCTCATAGCTCCCCCATTTCATCCTCAATCTGATGGTGAGGCCGAACACGTGGTTCGAACATTTAAAACTCAGATGCAGAAATATGTATCTGACAGGCCCCTTGAAGCTGCTTTAAACCTTTTTTTTAGTTCATACCGTTTCACGCCAGTGGGGGACAAGAGCCCGGTGGAGCTGCTACATTTACACCAGCCACAGACCCTCCTTCACCTGCTGCAGCGGATGCCATGTCTGCTGGCTCCATGATGGTTCCAGCAGGGTGCACCTGTCTGGCCTCCAGGCTTAAGCTGCCAGCCAAACTGGGTTACTGCCAACATCAAGCATCAGCGGGGCTGGTGCATTTGTGTCGTCCACACTCCTGACAGGTGGACATCCTGTCACTTTGACCAGCTGTGTCCGTGCACAATGGGGTCTGTTCTGAAGGCCCACTGCCTCTCCTGCCCTCACCACATCCAATGCCTGTTCCTGTGTCGCAGATGGTCCAGTTCGTGCCGCTGTGGGGATCACTGCCATACAGATTACTGTTTGTGTTTCCTGCTTCTGCCCCCACTTCTCGACTGCTGTCGCTGTTGCAGTCCCTGCTGAACCTGATACCACAGCCACTACTATCTCTGGTGCTGCATCCTATGCAGCCATCATCTCTGAAGCCTCCCCCCCTGCCCCTGGTGCTGACCATTGACCTTGCTGTGGACTTCACTAAGGAGACTCCGTTCCTGGTCCTGCCCTATAACCTCTCATGAGAGGAGGTATGCTGCACCAAACCACCCCCTCATCACTTCCACTTTGCTTGCCAGTGCCTGCCGACCACATGCTACAGCAGTCACCATCGTCAGGCGATGGAATGGTGTTTGGAGTTTTCCATGACTTGTAATATCAGTGCCTTGTGAGATCAGTGCTTTTTTTCTCAGTACAAGTGCTTTTTTGGTACCAGTGCTTTTTCTGTACCATACATTTTTTCTGTACCATCTATACCATGTATTTTCTCTGTACCATGTCTTTTTCTGTGCCTAGTGTTTTTATGGAAATGTTTTCCCACCCCTGGAAGGGAGGAGTGATGTACTTTCAATCAAGATGGGCATGATTTCAAAGATCGCTTGTCCATACAGTTCACAGGTGCTCTTATAGAGGCCACATGCATTAGACCCTGGCCAATGAGTGCTTGGCCTAGTCTGTAACCTGTATTACTGTTGTCCAATCAATGTGTTCAGTTGTAGCAATGCAAGGGGCACCGAATTTGTTATAGAAGTCAGTAAATTACTCAACGGACAGTATTTTTCAGTACAGGTATTTAATTCATTCCAAGCAATTGTTGATTCGTGATGACATTGTCCAGATATGTGTTGACCGTAATCTAAATCAGTTTTAGCAAACTAATAATTTCTCTCAGGCGATAAAATTTTATTGATTATGAAATACAAGTTCTTGAAGTGTATTCAGAATCGGAAATGTTTAATTACTAATTACATGCCATAATTTATTTGTTTAATATAAAGGTGTTTTGAAATTTTTATGCATAAAAAAGTGTGAATTTATGAGCGGCTTTTACTCTGAGACGAGTTATCACTTAGAGTGCTAAAAGTGCACGTGTACAGTTCGCTGACCTATGTGGTGAATTTTATTTTGTGATCTTGACCCAAATGGAGAGTAAATCCAGTTTCATTTAAACTTTACATGAGATAGACACATCACACTATTACAAAAGAGCCGTTTGGCCCATTAGGGAAAACTGAAACCTGTGTGCTCGATTTGAAATACTTTACATGTCAGTGCGTGATCAAGCTGTCCAGTAAATCGCATACAATAGTTACAAATGCATTTGGACTTAATGCACGAAGTTGGAAATTAATTTTGGGACAAGTGCTGATTTTGACAAAAAATGAGCCGAAAGTTTATTCAAAATATCGAGGTCCAGTTTTAATTGAGACACATATCACATTGTTGATTACGTTGTCTAGCAACACTGTAAAGCAGCTTAATAAGTTCATTAGAATGATTTGCGACTTAGTAAGGCCCATTACACACACAAAATGGAGAGTATGAGAGTGTTTTTCTTTCCATAAATGCCAATAAACTGGCAGTTTCAAAAGATAGTAATTTAACTGTTGTGTAACTTTACTGATTGTCCTACACCACTACGGAACTTGATGTATCGTGTCTCTTCACAAGAGATCTCAAGAAGCCGGGATAAGCAAGAATAAGAAAATGACTAAAGAAGAGGCATTGGTATACAGTGCTATGCACAACCTGTACTTCATTGTGTCTTATGTGTTTCTCTATACAGTACTAGTTCCATAAATCATGTTTGTTCTTATTATAGCACTCTCTTTTCTTTAGGAGCAGTTATTTAATGCAGCTCTTGAACCATGGTGGGTCTTTCCCAAGAATCACTGTGTAGTGTTTCGAGAATTTCCACGTAAATTCTAGAACCACTCGGCCTTCTACTGTCTCGAACACATGATATTTTAGATATGAGTGCGAGAGAGTGGAATCCTACCTACTGCGCGTCACATGTCTGTGTGTGCAGTTTTAAATTCAGTCACAGGAAGAATGTGGATGCGGCGGTTGAACGGCACCGACAAGTACCTGTCGGGCAGTCCATGGATGTTTAGTGAGTGCATACAAGAGGACCATGGAGTATTTATGTAACTCTATGATAATAGTGTCAGTGGCTATTGTTAGTGAAAAAAGAACTCTTAAAAAACTCTTATTCCAAACTTGCTAGAAGCAAGACATGTTTATGATTTTGGTGTAATAGAGTCATGGTTATTACATCAACTCCGTTGTAAATGTAACTTAATTGTTTTTAATATGAGACGACATGGGTGACTTACAAGAAGTTGAATGTTTATGTGAGAAGTGTGAATTTTGTTCTTTGTTGAAGTTGAAATATACAGACAGAGAACTAAAAGTATTCTTTGAGTACCCCTTATTTCACAAATAAAGAGGGAGTCTTAGAGGTTCCTTTAACCAGCATTATCCTTCGGAGAAGTAGTTTATAGAGATTCCAGCAGCTGCCTAACCAGCGAAGAAGATTGGCTGCGCACTCCCAAATAAGTCAACTTGTGTGAAGGAGGTGGGAAGGTGGCATACATACACTTCACACACTCTTCTGCCATCGAAAGTGTTAGAACTGACATTGCCAAATACCTGTCTAAGGCATATTGTACAATACTCTTGAACTTTATCCATTTGTAGCCAACATTTTCAGTCTCGCATACGAATGGCTGATGTTGGCTTCTCAGGTAATCTGTTATCTATTTCTTGTTGGATATGGGAAGCAGAAATATCTTTCTTTATGTTTCTACTAAAACTCTAGTCAGCGATATTATAACGGCCTATGGAAGACTAGCTTCCTGCCCTGGATTAACTGAGCCAAAAGCTTCAGGCCTATCTGTAACCAGGACATCTAAGATGTTACCCACATGAGGTGGTTCTCTGATATGAAAACAGCTCGGTGACAGAATTGAGATACTGCAACATTTCGATGAGTTTCATATCATTATCTTCAGACAAAGTGTCAAGACAGTGCAGCTGTCCCTATATGTATATTAGTGGGGTGGCTGCTCCCTCCAACTGGCTGTGGCACCAGGGTCTTGTGTGGCCACAGAACAGGGAGGACCATTGAGGAAGAGAGGGGGATGGGGGGAGTGGGCTGGAGCTTGCACTTTTATATCTGCATGAATATTCTTGATCCATCTTGAATCATGCCCATTGCTGGGCGCACTCTCAGTGTACAGCTGCGAACATATAGGATTCTGTGCCAATCACAGTTGACAACTTTTGCCCCTATTGATGAGATTCTCATGGATCTTATTTTTATGGATTTCTTAATAATGCTTTCCCGACAACCACTTGCTTGGCACAGCAACCAGGTGTTCACAAAATCAAATGTGTGTTCATCATTTAGACTGTGCTCCAGCATAACTGATTTCTCTGTGTGTCTCAAATATACATTTCTGATATGTTTCACGCAATTTTTCAAAATATAGTGCTACATATTCCCTGTATGTTGATGGCTGAATTTTGCTGTGTACCTCTTGCCTGTTAAGTTACTTTGGGTGGAGCAAAGAATATTTTTTGTCTTCTGTTCTGGTTTGGAGGATGATTTTTATCTGAGTCACTTCAGCGGCATCCTCCATCAAAACATAACTTTCATGTTTGTATACCTTTCCTTCAAAGGAGTAGTAGTTCAGTGTTACGATGTAGTTGGTAAAGTGTATAAGGAATGAGGAAGTTCTCCTTCGAAGGAAACGTATATGAACAAATCTACAGCACAGCCATGGGCACTCACTATGGCATCCCCCCCCCCCCCCCCCCCCCAAACACATGGTCTGGTTCAGTTTCACTGATGATATTTTCATGACCTAGAATCAAAGCCAGGACATCCTACCTTCATTCCTTCACAACCTCAATACTTTCACATTCATTTCACTTGGCCCTCCTCAACCCAGCATGCCACCTTCAAGGATGTTCACCATCTCCTCTGATAGCTCCATCCACACCTCTGTCCACATTCAACCCAACAACGATGGACAGTACCTATATTTTTATAGCTGCCATTCCTTCCACACCAAAATATCCCCCCTCCATACAGTCTGACCACTTGGAGATGGTGGATCTGCTGTAACAATAACTCCCATGCTCAGTATGCTTTAGGTCCCACCAAGGCCATCACCAGACCTAGTCCGCAAACATATCTCCTGTGCCATTTTCCCATGCACTACCAATCCTCCCACAACATCCACGAACCAGCTACAAAGGAGCTCCCCCTTCATCACCCAATACGGCCCCGGACTGGAGCACCTGAACCACATCCTTCATCAGGGCTTCGACTATGGAACATCATGCCCTGAAATTGAGGACATCCTATCCAAGAACCTTTCCACTCCTTCTAAAGTGGTGTTCCATCCCAAATCTCAACAACATCCTGGTTCTATCTCTGTTGATTCATTGTGGATGCAAGACAATGGCTCATCAAATATTTAACAAGGAACATGGCCAAGCAGCCATGCAATTTGAAAATTTATTTTATTTTATTTTCACAACCAGTTTTAGTGATTTGGTATACCATCTTCAGGCTCCATATGTGATTGCCTATACATAAGGTGCACATGGGGCCTGAAGATGGCATACTGAATTGCCGAAACTGGTTGTGAAAATAAAACAAAATAACTTCTCAAATTGCATGGCTGCTTGATGATTTTCCTTGTTAAACACCTGGTTCATCCCTATGCTACTCCAAATCACAACCTATGCCTCAGAGTTCATATCTGCATGGAAGACCCAAGTGCAAGACCTGCCCAATCCATCCACCCAGCACTTTCCATTCCATTCCTGTTACAGGCTTATCCTACCCCATCAGAGGCTGGTGAAAGCCACCATGTCATATACCAACTCTATTGCAGTCATTGCTCAGCTTTTCATATTGGTGTCACCACCAACCAACTGTCGACCAGGATGAATGGCCACTCCCCAACTGTGACCAAGAGCAAAGGAGTCCACCCTGTGGCACAACATGCAGCTGAACATAACATGCTTGATTTCAAAGGCTGCTACACGATCCAGGCTCTCTGTATACTTACCTCCACCACAGCTTTTCTGAACTGTGCAGATGGGAGTTATTCTTGCAACACATTTTCCACTCCAGGAATCATCCCGGCCTCCTATGGTAACCTATTGTCCCCACACCTGCTACCCAACTCTTTCTGCTCCGTGACCTATCACCTCCACCCAACTCATGTCCTCTTACCCTCATTGTTCTCTACTCTCTGGCTACAGACCTCCTTCCCACAGCCTCCTGATACTGTTCTTGGCAGCCTTATTCTGCCACTTCTAGTTCCTGCACACTTGCCAGGCACCCTACCCTACCCTACCCTCCTTGTTCCCTGACCCACTGTGGATTGCTGCTCCCATTAAACGTGTTCCAGATGCATTCTCATTGGAGCAGCTGGAGACAGTGGTCATCTGTGTATGAGGTGTGCTTGCTTGTGTGTTTTTCTTTTCTGAAAAAGGCTTTGGAAAAAGCTTATATAAGAGTCTTTTTGTCGCCCCTGTCTGCAGCTCAACATGTCATCTTTACGGTGAGTAGCAGTCTATCATTTTCAAAATATTGTTGATGACCAAAGTAGAGAAGATATGAAATGTAGACTGGCAATGGCAAGAAAATTGATTCTGAAGAATAAAAATTTCTTAACATCGAATATAAATTTAAGTGCTAAGAAGTCTTTTCTAAAGGTATTTGTCTGGAGTACAGGTTTATATTATAGTGAAGCTTGGATGATAAACAATTCAGACAGTTAGAGAACAGAAGCTTTTGAAATGCAGTGCTAGTGAAAAATGCTGAAGATTAGATGGGTAGAACATGCAACTAATGAGGAGATACTGAACAGAACTGGGAAAAAATGAGATATGTGGCACAACTTGACTAAAAGAAGGGATCGGTTGATAGGACATCTTTTGAGATATCAAGGAATTATTATCAGTTTATTACTGGATAGAAGTGTGGAGGGTAAACATTTTAGAGGAAGACCAAGACATAAATTCAGTAACCAGGTTCACAAGCTGTAGGGTGCAGTAGTTACAAACCAGTTTTTGGATGGAAGACCAGTAACAACCAGTCCACAGTTATTACGGCAGCTTTGGTTACTACCACAGGTCCCCCAGAAACCCAAGTGGTGTTCCCTATAGCTTAATATTGCCTCCATCAGCCCATGTCTGTGGTGCAGTGCTTATTTTGAGCTGCTGTTCACCTGGATGACAGTGTGTCTGGAAAAGAAAGACGATTCCTTTGATCAGGCAACATGTTTCCACTGATCCACTGTCCAATCTCAATGATCCTGTGTGCATCACAGCCATAATTTATGGTGTTGTTGGGTCAACTTGGGAATATAATGGGTTGTATGATGCGGAGCGCCATTTTCGACAATGTGTGCTGAACAGTATTCTCTGAAACACTTGTGCCTCCAGCAGCATTGTACCCTGTTGCCAGATCTGCAAAGATCACAGAATATCATGCTGTATAGAGTGAACACGCCTCTGATCCCTACATTCTGTGATGAAGCGTAGATTTACAACTCCTTGTTGCCTACTCATGGTTTCACTTTCCATTGGTGCTCATGACAGTAGCATGCGAACAGCTGACCTTTTTAATCAGTTCCAAGATGCCAAGCCATAATGATCTACCATTTTTCAAAGTGTTTATGTCAGTGGATTTCCTCTTATGTGGTCCATATCATCTCAAGAATGAGTCCACTTATATATTTTGTTTGCCACATGTGTCTGCAATACCACCAGGCCACATTAAATCTCACAATGGGGCAGCAGTCGTATTGGAAAGCACCCCAGCTTTTAGATTTCCTTAGTACAATGAATATTTTTATGGATAGAGTTGACAGTTGTCAGTAGCACAGTTTAGAGGAGATAACTTGGTATGATTTATTTGCATGAATTTAGAGTGAATAATTATCCAAGAGAATGGTTGGTTGGTTATTACACCAACATACAATGACTTAGAATACATGTCACTTCTGTACTCATAAGTTGCTGTGTCTCTAATGAGTTTCCTCCTTAGCCTAGAACGCAAACCACTCTATGGTGCTTGTAGTGTTCCAGTATCAGTGTGCCACAATCAAGTTGGTTTGTTTTATTAGTTTAAAATAGGGCAGGCCCACAATTATGTAAGACTTGACATCCAATTTAAGTGATGAGTGCAGCACACCATATTTTAGGTGGTAGTGCTTTATTAGCTGACAAGAAAACACTCATATAATTAGCCAGGGGCGTGGCCACCATTTTAAGTAAAGTGCAGTGCACATGTTAAAATTTTCTTAAGTGTGCCTTAGGTATTACGATGTAGATTGTAACCAGTATCAGAGCAGCTGGCTGTTTCCCACAGAGAATTATTTCACTTTATGACTGTTCCTGTTAACATCATCACAGAAAATATTTTATCAGTTTTAAAGCTCATTCATCCATGAAGAATTTTTACACCTCAACATGAGTACATCAAAACTGAGGACCATGTAATAGAGGAAATGAAAGAATTCGGCTGCTGCAAAGTGAAGCATGTAAAATGAAGGAAGGAGGATATAAGAAGCAGACTGTCAAAAGCAAAGAGGGCATTTCTTGCTTAAAGAGTGTAGTGTATCAAATACAGGCCTTGAGTTGAGGAAGAAATTTCTGAGAACATTCATCTGGAGCATAGTGTTGCATGGACAGAAGATTATCAAATATTTGAAGTATGGTTATGTAGAATGATGCTGAAAATTAAGTTTACTGACCAGATAAGAAATGAGTTGGTTCTCCACAGTCAAGGAATGAAAAAATATGTGGAAAACAGTGAGTAGATGAAATGACAGGATGGTAGAATATTTTTTGGCTGCCATGTCGCTAGAGGGAGCTACAGAGGGCAAAAGCTGCGGGGGAAGATCGATATTGTTGTGTATCAAACAAATAACTGAACATTAGGTGTAAGTGCAGCTCTATAAGAGGTTAGCAAAAGAGAGGATCTCAAAGTACGATGCCATGAGAAGGAAGGAAGGAAGGAAGGAAGGAAGGAAGGTGTGGTTATAAGAAACAGAGCATGAGCTCAGCAGACTGGAGAATGAAACCAGCCATACCCTTTCAAAGGAACTATCTGGGAATTTGCCATGAGTGATATAGGGTAATCATAGAAAACCTAGACAGCCAAAAGGGGAATTAATTTAGCATCCTCCCAATTATGAGTCCTGTATCTTATTACTGGATCACTTAATAGGTAGTTTGTTGGAGGATCAGGAGCGGTTTATAGCAAATCATTATTGGGGGATTAGAGACCTATTTTGGGAAGGATATTATTGATTTTATGCGCAGCACAAGATGATAGTTATGTTTGTGTTTTAACATAACATTTACTCTAGCATTTATGAGCACAGTTAGCATTTCATTTTCTCTGGAGAATGTAGTGGCTTCAAATCTATGACACTTTGATGTACTACTAAACACTGTAATTCTTTTTTTACATTTATTCAGAAAATGCTTTCAGAATGCTGCTTCTTAATATTTTTGATAAACTCAGGTAGTTACACTGCTGATACAGGGACAACCTTCTTTCAGGAACTACTACTTTGGATAGCGAAACAGTGTCTCATTTCAAAACAAACATTTTTTGGGTTATCATAATAGAAATCACAAAACTCTGGAATTAAATAGAAAGCAAGTTTAATCAATGTTTAAACAATGTGAATATCTACAACAAATAAATATTGACATGTACAGCATGCAAAATTGTCTGGAACTTCAGTAAATTATACATGAAATTAGAGAATGTATTAACAAAACCATAAGAATCACAGTAATATAACATAATTTTGAATGTAGCACTCATATTATTACTCTACTAATACATAACACGTATATCAAAGAAAAAAAAGACCCAAAAATATAGCATCTCTTTGCCTTTCAAATTTGTATTTTTATATACTGTCTGTCAATAATACTTCAAACATTATAGGCATTGAACAAAATTTTGTATTGTGAAGAGAATAAATGATCTGCATTAAAGCACCACAGTATACAAAGTCTCAATACAGTCAAGTGCAGAGTAGCGAAACCAGAATGTACACAGAAAAAGTGTTTAGTGAAAGAGAAGGCACTTTTATCTCTCATTTTAAGCCTAAAGTAAATACATTTCTCTAAAAATAACACACTATTCACTGAAACAAAACAGAGTGTTCTGTATATCCACAAAAGATTCAGAACAGTATAAAAATAATGAGCACAACCTCTGATGCAATATATACACATATATATTTCATTTTCATTGGTTGCATCTACTTCATTCTATGAAATATTTTCCCTCCATATTTGATGAACACATGGTTAAATTACCAAGAACGAAAGTTCATACAGGTAAATGTTTACACACACACACACACACACACACACACACACACACACACACACACACAAGGGGGTGGAGGAAGGGGGGGAGAGAGGGGGGTAGGGGGAGAGAGAGGGGTAGGTGGAGAGAGAGAGGGAGGGAGGGGGAGAGAGGGAGGGAGGGAGGGGGAGAGGAATAGAGAGAGAGAGAGAGAGAGAGAGAGAGAGATGACTAATATCACATATTTCTGCAGTAACCATTTACTCTCTTGTATTGGAATTTCTCACAGCTGAACATGATCATGTTTAAACACTTAGGTGCAAAAAAAGTATGAAATAATGATTCACAATGTGAAGTATGCTTGCACAATGTACCTGTCAGTAAAAGGGGGTTAAACAATCATGTATCATGTCCTTTAGAATTTCTTGTAAAGTTCGTATACGATAACTAAGAATGAAAGGATCTTAAAAAGGCATATTAATGTTAAGCTTTCAGAACGAAATTAATTTGTCTAGAGAAAGATAAGAGTGCAAGAAGTGGAAGAGAAGGGAAACATTTTTAGAAATTATAAGGTATTAAACATCCACAACTGTAGCTCAAATGGTTTCAACACAAATCATCAATAAACTACCAGGCAAATGAGAAGTGCTGAAATAAATGAACAAAAGTATTTTCTTTGCAGAGAGAACTACTATCTGGAACTGACAATTTATGGTTATGTGGAAATCATTTTTATTATTAACTTTGAGGAATCACACAATGCAGTGTGTAGAGCGGTGATCAGAAGCATGATGAGAGCAGGAATCAGCTACTAACATGGAATGATTTCAAGAAAGTGAATTTCCATTAATCCAATGCTTCAACGACTGCACTAGCTTAGCAAACTTGCTATTTAGTCCTTACCTTTTGAATTGGTAGAAGACCTTTTGAATTGGTAGAAGAGACACAGTGGGTTTCATTATATGCTCCAAAGATTATAAAAATCCATTGAGTTATTGTGAGAAAACTGTTGAAAATTTTGACTGATATAAAATTTGATACACTGGAGGACGGAGGGGGCACGAATGTTTATTTCTCATATGACAACAAATATTTTTTCATGCATTGAAAAATATCTTAAATGAGTTCTGCGGAAGTTCTCAGAGATGCCAAAAGCACTTCAGTGATTGTCCAGACTGCTTTACTTTTTAAGATAAACAGAATGCTTATGTATAATGCCTTTCTGGGGTGAAAACTGTAGAATACTAACAAGAATGCCATGGCATAGAGTGATGTGATGCACAAAAGATTTAATAAGAAGTATCAGAGAGTGACTGTGTACTCACTTTATGAGAAAGATAATTTCATGTTGGACACACCATTACAGCCAATTCCTTAAAAACTATACCGTAAACTGGGGTGAATAGGGACTCAGGTGTGAATTGGGACAGCAGTTCAGGAAAATGTTTTATGTGTTACCAATGCAATGAAAAATCATTTGTCTGTAGTGAGATCTGATATCCAAAACACCTTATGAGTTTGTTTCTCTGAAATACTTGGATACTGTGATCTTGACTTATTTCAGAAGTTTGCAGCCCTGATCAAACTCGTCATCTGTTTGTGTTGTTTTTGTTTTGGCCGTAAAACTTCAGCTGTACATGCTACATACTTTTGAGGAATCTTTTCAAAAGTTTCTAGGTAAATATTATCACTATACACAAGAGACATGCTCAGAGATTTATGATACAATTATGTTTTTGTAGAAACTGTAACATATTTTCTCTTATGCTGTAACTTTAACTTTCAGGGGTGATTAGGGACAGTATGGTTAGGAAATATCAGTGTGATCCTAGAGGTCATTGCCACAAACATGTTACACAAGACCTGGAAAGCACTAAAGAAGCCATTAAAAAAGGGATGTCACTCTTAAAAGCTTCAGAAAATTTTAAAAAAATTTTGAAATCTGCATTGCAAAGGTACAGCAAAATGTCTAAGCAGGAAATTGATAACAGAAATAAGAAGGGAGGACAAACAGCTCTTGGTGTGCCAACTGAAGTGAAGATTGTGGAAAGTGTTGTTACTTGTGGAAGATGGTGATATCCACTATGCATGTTTGATGTATGATGTTATGTTTTGTGAAGTACTATTTGGACAGAGAAGGAAGAATAATAAACCAATTTAAAAACAATCTTCCAGCTCCAGATTGGGCACAATTTTTCATCGAGAGACACAAAGTTATTTCTCCACGAATATGTCAAAATATATCCCAAAGCAGGGCTAAAGTTACCTCACAGGATATTGTTCGTTATTTTGAAGAGTTGAAAATAACTCTAAATGGTGTTCCCCCAGAGCAAATATTAAAGCATGATGAGACAAACCTGGTGGGCGGCCCTGGAAGGAAAAAACTTCTGTACAAAAGAGGCTGCAAATATCCTGACAGGGTTATGAATCAAACAAAATCCGATGTAAGCATGACATTTGCTGCTACAGGCGATGGCACACTATTGCCACCTTTCATGATATATGAGTTCTCATCTGTCTCCAGCTGTCACTGATTTGTGCAAAAAGCATGACATTGAGTGTGTTTTCTTACCACCGAACTCAACTCATCTTGCACAACCTCTAGATGTCGCACAGAACTAACAACAAGTGTTCAGGAATTGATAAGAAGTACTTTCCTCGACTTTTGAAAGAAACCCTTGACATGTTATCACCAACCACAGAAAGAAACATTTGTTCAGGTTTCAAGAAGACTGGTATTTATCCTTTCAATCAACCCTTGACATGTTATCACCAACCATAGAAAGAAACATTTGTTCAGGTTTCAAGAAGACTGGTATTTATCTTTTCAATCAAGACCAAGTTATTGGAATGTTGCCATCTGAAGAAAGTGGAGAGGGCAGCACTGGCACTGTTAATGGCAGCCTGGTTGAATTCTTAAAGCATTAAAGGTGACCTGATGGTAATTTTCCAAAACCATGTAGAACAAGGAAACTGATCATACCACCTGGCAGGAGTGTTCATGCACATGACTTGTCAAATTCAGTGACTGAATCAGAAGAAGATAGTGATGGTGACACCTGTGATCACAGTTATGAATAGAGAGAAGACTCCACACCTACTCAGAAACCAGAAGAACTGTCTATTGATAGGGTGTTACACGTTGGGGATTGGGTGAAAGTGAAATTTGAGAGTGTAAAGGGGGCTCCAAAATATTTTATTGGTAGAATTACCGAAGTTGTACTTGAAGGAAAAACATATGTGGCATAATTTTTGAGACAAAACTCTAAAGACAATAGTGTTTATGTTTTCCCAGTTGTAGAAGATGTATCTGAATTTGATTCTATTCAAGTGATTCAAGTCATGAAAGAACCGTTAATAAGATGAGGCACACATATGTTTAAATGATGTTTTAAAGTATTAAAGGTTAATTTGTGTTTTTAAAAACTATTTTTGTGTCCCTTTCAACCCCTGTATCTGTTGCAATAAGGTTCTGTGAGTTATATTTATCACTGTCCCTATTGACCCCTATCAAGGGGTAAATAGGGACACTTTATAATTGCTACTTACTACAAATTATATTAAGCAATACCAAATATACCTAGTTTCAAGGTTGAATGACTATACCATCTTCCACTTTAATGATTAAAAAGTCACATTCTGATTGTGTTTCTGGATTTATTATTTAAAAACCTGAAATTCTGTCCCTATTCACCCCAGTTTGTGGTATTAAAAAATGAGTGAAATGGTAGATTGTATCACAAAAATAATATAATTTTCCCTTTAATTTCAACTCAGAAAATAATACTCGAATCAAGTAACTAACAGACAAGTGAAATGTTTACTGTAAAATACAAACTACTGAATCAAAACCAGCATAGTATTAATTACAATTACAAAAATCAGAAACTCCTTAGGAGTCTTTAAAAATTGGATGTGTAATGATCCAGACCATAAAATTTTAATGCTGAGCCTGCTACATGGACAAGGGTTGGTCAAACTTTCAGCTGTCAAATGAAAGTTACGTACATCATTTTTAAATGAAAAGAAAATAGTTACAGCCAAACCTCTTTGCGGGATGATTCAAGGCAATCTAACACACGTTCGTAGTGTCATGTTATACATTTCTTTTACTTTTTTATGGGTTTGAAACATTGCTACAGTTACAGAGAAAAACATGAGCAGTTTACTCATCTACACAACTTGAGTCCAACAGCAAAGTGACCAGTCCATACTGCATTCTCAACACGAGGACTTATGATTTCAAAGGTTTTCTGCAGATGGTAGAGATATTGGTACAGAAAAGAGCTAGTGTATTTGCAGACGATGTGTGTTTGGAAGGTGTCCCAGTTTTTTGTTGTACAGTCATCATTACAAAATGTAAGTGACTCTTTATTGTTCAGTAACGTGTCTATAACAAAAAAAAAAGTGTGTGTGAAAAGGAAGTCCTTTTCTGCAAGATGCAGTCTTTATGAAATTGTTTATAGCAAACTGAAAGGTCAAAATGCAATGATACTAATTTGGTTCTAAGTTTATGCTCCTACCTATTTGACATTCTACATTGATCTCAATGCAGAGGGAGAAGATATTCTGGCTTCTGCTTCAGGAAAAAATATTGATTGTGATATTCAAGTAACATAAAATCCAGAATGGAATAACAAATGTGCCTGTCTGCCACTCAACATCACCTCTATGTCGTGGGTAAACTCTATTCTTTATCTTAAATGTCTTTTTTAATATTTAGAATGATATTATTTTATTCACTAAATCATACTGGATAACAGACTATCAAAAGAAATTTTGTGTTTGTCTGTTTGTTTGTTCTACTACGCATGAGAGAGAGAGAGAGAGAGAGAGAGAGATAGAGCAGACAGGCCACAGCAAATAGCAAACCACAGAAATGACTCACGTAGCCCTCCATGCAGTTAAAAGTCAAAGGTGTATAGTGCATTGAAACACCATACCAAGAAAGAATATTACATGACATGTTTGTTAAAGGCTGATGTAGAGCAAATATCATCTTTTCCTGAAAATTTAGTACTCTACTAAGAATTTTATGGGTGACATTGTCAATCACAGACTTAAATTTTGTTTGTTCTCTTTTTGCCTTGCTGTATGACAAGCATCTCTTGATAGTTCACTGGTGAAAACTACAGCAGTGATGCTGAAGCAAAAGAATCACAGCAGTTTTTGCAACACACATCCACTTTAATGGAATCATGTCTAACATTTTATGCTGGAAACATCTTTGCAGATTTAGGAGATATATCAATTAACTGTGAAACAGAATTCAAAACATTCAATGCAGCACGATTCAAGAGGAAAATATATACACTACAACTGTACTGTATTATATGCACCAGATGATACTGAGCTCTGACAAAGCTATACAAATCATCTAGTTTTTTGTGGAGATAAAGAATACAAAAAGTGATATCTAGTGTGGTAGTCTAATGACATGAACATCTGTCATAAATAAATAAATAAAACATCTGTAAAGTCTCAAACATGAATAAAAAAAAAAAAACACTCACCCTTTTAAAAACTGGAAGATGTGTCCAAGGTACAACAGTACGGTACTTCAAGCAGAAGGAAGGGGAAAGAATCCTAACCATTTCTTCCACGAAAAGTAGTTAATCTTATCAGATATGTGCCATATAACAGAATTATATTAAACATTTCAAATTCTTAAATTTTACATACATTATTTTTTAAGAAAACCTCTTTCTCTTGAAATTTTCTCTAAAAACATCAATTTTCACAACCTGATAATGTGCCCAACATGATTATTACCTGTGTTGAACCAGCATATTACATACATGAAATCTAACAATTACTAATAACGGTTTTAGTCATTTTCCTTTGTAGATGAGGCATACAGATCTGATAATGATACACTTTTGGGAACCCACGCATATGTTCCAATTATATAACCTATTTTCCCACAAATCACACTAAAAAATGAGATACCTTATTAAGGTATTCACATGAAGTTCTCTTGCCTTTAAAAATGCAATACGTAGGAAATTTCACAACACCTTGACCAGGCCATTAGAAAATGAGTTAATTAGTTAGCACTTTGATTTAACAAATACTGAGTGTCACAGTTAGCACTTTGATTTAACAAATATTGAGTGTCACAGTTTGGGTAACTAATCTCTCTCTCTCTCTCTCTCTCTCTCTCTCTCTCTCTATCTCTCTCTCTCCCCACCCCCAAAAAAATCTATTAGTATTTGGATCCAATTCAGCTGAGACAAATAAGGGATTTTATGTTTCAGTTTGCACGTAAAAAAAAAAAGTGAATCAAAGAACATGCAAATATATTCATGTGTAATATATCATATCACACACTACAGTGTGTTACCTGTGAGGAAAAATTTAGTATTGTAATATTTGCAAAAAAGTTACTTTCACATATCAACTTGCTTTGGAGCTTCCTACAATCAGCTGTCAAGCAACACCTATATCAAATGGATATGAAAAATAAGACAATAGTCTTAGATTGGACTGTTAATACATTCAGCTGCTTGATATCCAGGTAATTGCTATTTAACAGCACAGAATAAATAATTATTACACAGTAAGTACTACAACATGGAAGCATCTTCATCTCAATTGTAAAATGAAATACTTCTCTAAAAATATATTCCACACTCTCACTCTCTCAGAGTGTCTCTCAAATAATTAAATGTATGTCCTATGAGGCTGGGTTCACATCTTCTTTTCTGACACTTGCGTTGCCACAATCCAATCTCTTTGCCATAAAAATTTACCTTATTGCCGTAACATACAGTAAAGCAATATGTTCCTTTGTTACAAAATATATATTTACCGGCATTTATTAACATTTTCTCACCAGGGCTGAAAGATTACTGGCTCATTTGTGGAAGAAAATGTTGGAAGGAAAATATAATCAATGATAGATATAAGAGCTATTCAACGTAAAACTACAGCCTATCAAAATATAAAAAAATGCTATAATCTCTCAAATGAGAATTGCAAATCTTTCTGTGCTGCTTTTTCGTATATTTCTGTGACTATATTACAAGAAAGTGCCAGAAATTTTACAAAATTGGATTTGTACAGAGCACTATGTATCAAAAGACTTTATAATTGTAAACGAATGAGGTCAATATCTCAAAAAATAATTCATATCTTACATCCTCATCATTTACATACAAAAAATATAGTTACATGTTTCATCATATTTCTTTTTACAAATAATTAATTTTCTGCTGGTGCTCTTAGTTGCCAGATGGCTCTTAGTATCAGTCAAGATAACGAGTATTCACAAAATGTAATCTGTATTAATAAAAGTAGGATTTGATATTTCACTCTGAAAACAAACTGATAAATTTCATGGTCCCTAAAGCTAACATACATTGGACTCCTTACAAATACGGCTGAATTTTGCAACTGTGCGAGCCTCAAAGATGTCTATACTTTGTGATAACATCTGCATTTGACACAAATTATGGATCATGTCAAACAGATACTTTCCCAAACCATGGAGAAATTACGATCAGAATGATTTTACATATGGAAGGAAAATAGCAAACAAGAAAATTTCTAATCAAGAAAACTCACACAATGGAATGCAGTTTGCATAGAAATGGTGTAAATGTGAACAATTCTGATATACAGAAGAGGTAACAATTAACCCAAGGTTAACTGAGACATCTCCATTATTAAATGCAACAATCAATTGTTACTGAAGTCTGAAAGCAGAAAGAGCAAAAAGAACGGTTTGTAAAAGCATAACAGAAACTTCATACCTGAATCCTTTGATAATTCGGTGGTATGCAAAGAGAAATGTTCTGTACAAGAAGCACCTACATTTGTGCTAACAAAATCACTGACTTCAGACTCTGGATGTAATGTGTTCATTGAAGAAGAATCAAAAAGAGAAACTTTAAGTTCAACACATAAGATGCCATCAAATATATATCTGAAATGACTGAAATGAATGCAACAGGTTCTGTTGCAACAATATAAACACCAGGGAGGCAGGAACTAACTAAGTGCACGCGTGCACACCCATCCACCCACCCAGCCACACACACAACTATTTTTATGACTTGGCGAGGCGAAGTACATGCAAAATAACTTCGTCCACAGTCTGATTGTTGAGCAAAGTCTTGACAGCAGAGTCATCTATGACAACAGTGAACAGCAGCTTGGCATTTTCACGCAATCTATCTGTGTACAATAGCTCCTCTGAGGTTACAGGCTGATGACCACATCGACGAATGACTGCCTCTAGCAACTGGTCAACTTGTGTTTCTGGCCATCCAAAAGCCTTTAGAGTGGCTTCGTCCACTAGCAGTGCCAGCAGCTCACGGACTGAGTCAGCGAGAGCAGCTTCACTGAGTGATGGTGTGCTACTAGGATCACCTGAACTTCCATCACTTCCACTACCATTCAGGCCCACACCAGATCCAACAGGCCCTTGAGCTGCTGCTGCAGCTAGAAGCTGCTGTTGCAATTTTTTCTTTTCTGTTTCAGCCAATATCTCCTCCAACATGTCTCTGTGCTTGGTGCGCATGTGACGGAGTAAACAATCTTGCCGAATGAATGCTCTTCCACATTCATCACAAGAACGGGGTGGTTCCTGCAAATAATTGAATCACCTATAGTTTCCTCTTATTTTCTTATAACTATTCTACAATAATTATTATTAATGTTTCTCACAAATGAGCTACTGACAAATATTCACATTTAAATGTGCAAGCAAGGCAAGTCCTTAGTGATAACATTTTACAAAATAATATACATCATTTTTTGTGAAAACTCAATAAAAGAAAAGAATTTATGTTAAACTTGCTAATTATTATTACAGATTTCAAATTATGCATATGTAATGTGAATTCGCTGTTATTTGCAGGTCAACATTATGACTGTCACATCAAATCAAGCACAAAACAAATGATGAAGTTTTCATCATATAATCGGAATAAACATACACGTAAATTCGTAGAATTTACTCAGGATAGAGTTCAACAGTTCACTCTGAGAGCCTGATTTCCTTGTGTCTCCTAAGAGATATTAGAACAATAACAACACTATTTGCTTACTAAAATGTAGTACTTGACCCACAAGAGGACGGCTTGGGCCCTACAGGCGATATATATTGTTGGATATTGAGCAGTGCAAGTACAGATACTCACTTTATGATCACAAAATAACACTGAAACTCCCTCACTCGAAACCTCTCTGCAATGGCTACTATTGTTGGTGTTCCAACCATTGGATTCACTACACTTCAACAACATTGTATAGCCCAAGAACTCATCACTCATCCATATCTCACTGTCGTATATTATATTAAGGTGGGAGGTGGGCAAAAGCAAACCAGTTCGTCTAACACTTTTCCAGTGACAGTAATACAAAATACCCATGGGGCCCTCATACTTATTAATGAGTGCAGAATGTGAACTATCCATTACATGTGATATATCTGTGGTCAGATGCTCAATGCTGATGACACTATACAACTTGGTGAGAGAATCTTACAAAATACGGAAATAAAAAGTATTTTCAATAATATGCAAAATAAATGAAAGTCACCCATAGCCAACTGATGCATAGCAATACACATCAGAAAACAATATTCACTCTAGCTTTTGAGTTCTTACTTTTTCTCTAGCAAAAGTACACATTTATCTATTTTGTCCATGTGATCAAATAGCACTCACTGTTACAGGTGCTGGATAAAATTTGTTAACATATATGATGGATAGATCATGGTATTATAATACACTGCAATAGCCTGATTAAATAGCTTCACTGAATAATGAATGTTTTGCACTTAAAGATAACCAGCAAGATTAATTTTCTAGGTATTCTATTACAGAGTAAAAAGAGTGACACAGCAAATAGGATGTCACAGCTTTACCAGATCGTATGTTCTCTTCAATAGGCTTGGAGCACAGTTTATGTGTACTATAATGTTACACACAAGTGATTACTATTTTGAATGATTATCTTTGGCACAGTCAGTGAGTTATGTTTTATCTTTGTTTTATTTATGTTTTATTCTGTTGCTGGATGTGCTATTAAAAGGAGTTGTATGAGTTGCAATAGTTTTATGTTGCAATAAAATTAATTTGTCTAGCCCCACAACAGTTGGTGACACCGATGCGGTCACCCATGTGAAATTCGATAGTCACTAAGACTACATATTGTGCCACATCACACTAAGTACAAACATTCATGTCAACTGTGTCTGGCATCTTCTGAAACCCAGTTCACCATGTCAAACCTGCCACCAAGAGTGGGTTGTCTGCTGCATAGTAATTAATCATGTGACAGTAAAACTGCCACTGTTTTAGCAACAGAATCCCGTACTGTGGTTTGTGCAACAAGAAAGACAGTTTAGGCTAGTAGTTTAGACAAGAAGCACAGTTATATAGTTGCTGCACTCAAGACCACAAAGGCACAAGACATTCTGGTGTCATCGAGTACTGATTGTTACATAACCATCAAGAATGTCCTGATTACCTGGCTCTTGCAATTCAAGGGAGAAGTTACTTTACATTGAAGAGCTAGTTGATCAACCCCCAATGCAGCTACTACACCGAATGCATACATTAGCAAGCAATACAGTCAGTGACACAATTCTGTGGAATATTTGGTTATTGCGTGAATTTTAAAATTGGTTATTGCGTCTATCACACAGTGCGCAGAAGATACTGACAGTGTGCACTGGTGATCTAGATGTACTCGCGCAACCAAAGTATCACCTAGCTGGAATGCATCTGTACACATGTGTCACAACAGTTTTCCCCCAGCCTTGGGCAAATAACAGCCTTGCTACCCTACAATCATAGGCTTACAAGCTCACTGGAAAAGTTGCTGCATTATAGATCTAGACTACTAGTCACCAATCTTGTCATCCTCCCTCACAGGGAAAGCACAGCTGCTCACCTTCATCAGCAAAAGTCTGCTGGTACCATCGATGGTATGGTTCCAAGGTGCAGAAGTGTAGAACAGGGAAACTCAGCAGGAAGTCAAGGACGACAGCCAATGTTTCTCCAGGCAGCAGCCAACTGTTTGTAATGCAGCAAGGCACAAAGTTACAGTTTTTGGTAGAAGGGTGCTGACATCTCAGTCTATCCATCTGCCCACCTGTGTGTTGCAACTGTGATTACTGCCACTTTTTTCCCACCTATGGTTCTACAATTGTAATGTATGGTCATGTCAAATTAGTGCTGAACTTAGGCCTATGGTGCAAATTTGGAAGGCACTTTGTCATAATGGACATGATGCACCCTGTACGCTAAGCAAACTTTTTATCGTTTTATGGACTCCTACCTGACCTCCATCATTGATGCCTTCTTGACACTAACACCAACCTAGCATGCTAAGGGCGAATGCACCATGTGGAAGACAGCAATACAGATGATTACTAGTGATTCTCCATTCATAAGCTCCTCAGACAGTTTCCAGAGATTGCTTGCTAGACTCCCACACTAGCATCTGCACGGCACTCGATGGCGCACTATATTTTGACTTCACTGGACCACCACTTCGTCCTTGACCACAGCACTTGACACCCCAGGAACTGAAGATAGTTAAGCAGGAATTCTCATCCATGCTTGCACAAGGAATCTGCCACCCATCAAGCAGTAGGTGGGTGTATCCACTGTACTTGGTCCCAAAGAATAACAATGAATAGCATCTATGTGGTGACTACAGGCAGCTCAATGTAAGAGCCATTCCAGATCGATATACAGTAACACTGGATGACATTACTAAGACTGCCATCTACACACCATCTGGATGGTTTGAATTTACCCGAATGCCTATTGGATTTATTAATGCTGTCCAAACATTTTAATGGTTCATGGATGAAGCCACATGTGCTTACACTTTTGTTATGTATATATCAACGTTATTCTGGTCATGTCAAACTAAGAGGCAGAAACTAGACACACTTATGAGAGATCTTCACTCATCTATATGCGTATGGCTTGCTCATCAACCCACAAAGTGCATCTTTGGAGCAGCTGAAGTGCAATTCCCAGGCTATGTTATCAATTCACGAGGCATAAGGCCAGTGTAAGAGAAACTATAAGCTATACTTCATTTTCTGCAGCATATGACAGTTAAAGAATTATGATTATTTCTTGGCATAACCAATTTTTACCATTGTTTTGTTCACACTCAAGGTCTCTTAGCTGCACCACTGAATAATTTATTGCATAGTGCACTTAAACCGAAGGATAAGCTCCAGTGAAATAGTAAGGCCGAGTTGGCATTTACCAAGCTGAAGAACGCCATCACAGAAGCTACACTGTTGGTGCATCCAGTTCCTTGGGCACCTCTTTCCCTGATAGTCAATGCATCTGCCACTGCAATCAGTGCTTCATTGCAACAGCAAATAGATGTGCACTGGCAGCCCTTAGTCTTTCCCAGTAAAAAGTTATCACCATCTCAACAGAACTGGCCCACCTATGATCATGAACTATATGCTGCCTGTGTTGCTATTAAGAAATTTCATCCCCTGCTGGAGGGACAGCAGTTCACTTTCATCACAGATCATAGGCCACAAACATACGCTTTCTGCCAGAACACAGAGGAAGTGACACCACATCAGCTGACATCTCAGCTAAATCAGACAGTTCACTACTAATAGTGTTCACATTGAAGAGGTACTGAATATGCCAGCTGATGCTCTCTCTTGGACGGAAGTGATCACTTATGCTGTTCATTCTGAAACTCTCGCCACAGCCCAGCCATCAAATAGTGAGATACAAGATTTGTTGGAGCAACCATCAGGCCTACAACTCTGCCATATCGTGTTGCCACCACCAACAACGCTGCTGTATTGTGACGTTGCCACTAACAAACCATAACCATTTGTGACTATTGACTTTCACCATCAGGCAATCACCTCTGTATATAAGATGTTGCACCCAGGAGTATGATCCACTACCAGCATGGTAAGGCGAGCTTTTTCCTGGTCAAACATGGAAAAAGACTGCATGCAATATGTGCGACAATGTATGGTATGTCAACAGGATAATGTTAGCCTGCATGTTAGGTCACCTCTCGACACATTTCTTCCTCCGAATGTCCATCAAGACCTAGTAAGACCTCTCCCGGCATAACAAAGATATACCTACTGCCTTACAGCCATTGATCATTTTACATGCTGGCCTGAGGTGTTCCTGATTTCTGACATTACCACAGAAACAGTTTCAACTGTGTTCTTCCACGGATGGATCACCCATTTTGGTATATCTTTACAAATTACAACAAACTGGGAAAGATAATTTGCATCATATCTTTTTAAAGCATTAAACGTCCTACAGGGTATGAAGCACATTACATCTACAAATTATCACCTGGCAGCAAATGGTTTAATTGAGCACATACACTGCCAACTGAAAGTGTCACTTCAATGTCACGACTCAGTGGTGGACAGAGATGTTGCCCATCATCCTGTTGGGTCTTCGTGCATCACTGTAAGGAGACCTGAAGTCATGATTGCAGAACTTGTTTATGGCCAGCTGATACAACTGCCCAATGAGTTCTTTGCCAAATGCAATACAACTGCATTGGCCTTTCAAATTTCATACAAAAATTGCATACACAAATCTGGTAACTATGCTCAGTTGCTCCAAGGGATCAGTGGACCGATCCTTCTTTTGCTTTTGATGAGCTACGGAGTGCCATCTTGTCTTTGTACAGCATGACACATACACTAGCCACTGCAGCCACCCTACAATGAATCTTACTATGTCATCAGCAAGGAGGACAAGATATTCAAAGTCGATGTGATGGGTATGCCAACCATCAACAGGCTAAAACCAGCTTTTCGTGCACCCTACACTGGTACGAACTCCTCTACAAAGACCACACGCTCAACAAATGATCCAGCTGCTCCACCACCTGTCACAGATCAGCTGCAACGGATGTCAGACGCTACCTGTAATGTACCATTACGAGCCTGTGCATGACTCATTGTTACCCGGTCTGGATGACACATCTAATTCAATAGAGAATATCGTTGACAATAAGGGAGAATGATGATGGACTTCACTGTTATGTGCGTGTAATGCTAGATGCAAGTGATTACTACTTTTAATTATTATGTTCGGTGCAATCACTGGCTTATATTTTCTCTTTGTTTTATATGTGTTTTCTCCTGTTGTTGAATGTGCTATTGAATGGGGCCATGAGTTACAGTTTAGTTTTTATGTTGCAATAAAGTTAATTCAGCTTGCCCTGCAACATACTTAATAAATTTTTGAAGCTTGTTGAACAGCTGGAGCCCCCTGTATAATGCACAGTTTTTATGATGTTAAGTGTTTGCACATAACACATGCAGATCTGAGATTAATTGCTGTTGTATTTGTGTATTTTACTATTTTCTTTCTCCAGTCTCGATTCTGTTGGCACCGTGTGGTCTTTAAAAATATTTACAGTCTCTAGAAGGCCGTGTTACGATTTCCAGCTTCCTGAAGATGGGTTTACAGGAGTCTTTAGGTTTGCTTCATGGTTCTCTTCTGTATTTTGAAAGTGCTCAGAACAGTTGAAGAATTTCCCCAGGACATCACAACACACAGACACCCAAACACGCACACCCATGGCGAGACTGTCCTCAATATGGCTGTATGCATCTATGCATTTGGGTAACTTTGTATTTGTGTGTAATTTTGCTAGAAAAAGAGGAAGAGCTTGAAAACTAGCGTGAATACTGTTTTCTACTGTGTGTTTCTACACATCACACATCAGTCAGCAACAGGTGAGCCATTACCTTTCCTTTATTTTAAGTATTATTCTATCCAGAAATTTCCATTGTTATTATACATATTCAATAATGATGATTGATTAGTTTAAACAATAGAAAATCCAGGATGGAATAATGACAATATTATGAAATGGATAGAGTGCTACTCACCATACAGCAGAGACGTTGAGTCACAAATGGTAGAAAGTATAAGGGGCGTTCAAAAAGAAACGAGCCAGAGTCTGGTATGTGCAAACTGGTGACAGGAGGGTAACATCATGGCGTGTGTAATGAGGTGTGCTTCCAACCAGAGGATGAAAGTTCACAGCCCGTCGCTAGAGCGCACACGTGACTGAACAGAGTTAGCAGCAGCATGCATCAATTGTCCAACGCTGCTAGTCACATTGCAAACAGTGACATGGAGGCATCAACAGAAGAGCAAAGAGGTGCTTTCATTTTCTGACAGTGGAAAGTGTAGGAAGAACGGACATACATTGACGAATGTCATAAGTGTTACGGCGAACACTGTATGTCCCTTGCAAAGGTCAAGGCATGGCACAAATGCTTCAGGGAAGGACTGGTGTCGTTAGCCAATGATGCATGATCTGGAACACCACACTGCATTACTGATGACATCATCCAGCTGGTGGATGCACTCATTACCCAGGACCACCAAGTGACAGTGAAAGCCAAGCCCAGCGTTACCTGCAAACCTTGACCACCCTTCACCAGGCGATCAAATCAAAGCAACCAGGCAATCTCACCCATGAGGTCACTCTGCTCCACAACAGTGAAAAGCCTCATATAGCCAACACAGTCGTGGCACTCCTGCAGAAATTCAAAGGGGAGGTTCTCGGCCACAATCCATCCAGTCCGGACCTCTCTCCCTGTGATTACGCCATTTTTGGTCCCCTTCAAAAGGCTCTGAGGGGCAAACGATTCACCTCAAATGACGATGTCCAGCTGTACGTGCAGAACTGGTTAACATTGCAGCCTTGGGAATTTTATGAGACAGTCATTCACCACCTTGTGTCACAATGTGACAAGTGTTTCAATGGCCAGGGTCAATACTTTTAACATACAGGTACTGGTTTCTGTAATTATGCCTCTGGCTCGTTCCTTTTTGAACACCCCTTATAGTTTATTCGTCTCATAACGTACAGTTTAAAATAAAAGATTTTTGTACTGGAGACACGTCAAATTACTTTAAAGAAATAAAGTTATAATAATATATTCAAGCAGGCATTTTTGAGTTTTTAGACAAGAACAATTTAACAAGAACATATATAACACTTACAGTCATTTTGCAGCTTGCAATACAATTTCTGCAACATATTAACAATTTATTATAGAATACATAATCTTTATTGTTTCTTTTCTTTACAAATTGCCAAACTGTCCTGCATGAATTCTTCAATTGGATAATAACATTTTTCCACTAGTGTATTAAATAACAATCTTTTTAGTGAGTCAAACTCCATATTTAACAGATTTGTGTTATTTAATTTATAGTAAATTTTTAACACTGTGTACAATGGTGTTTAAGTGTAAAGTTTTAAATTATGAGATGGAAGTTAGAAACTGTGTCTGTGATGAGTACTGTAATTGTAGCTGAAATGAAAATTGTCAAGTAACTTTTGATTTTTATACATGGAAATAAAAATATCGTACATTTACAGAGGAGGAATGGTTAGTATTTTTAATTTTTTAAATAATGGGTATGATGTTGTTTTTAGGACTAAACACGTTTCGTATAATTCTCTTTTGAAGTGTAAGTAATATCAGGCTGTTTGTAGAACTTTCCCAGAAAATTATTTCGTATCAAATTATAGTTTCAAAGTAGCTATGGTAGACTATTTTCCTGATGTCCATAAGGGTGGAACCAGATAAGACATTCATCACATAAGCTAGGCTGTTTAGTTTGTTTGTTAACAAGTCTACATGTGCCTTCCAATTTAAATTTTTGTCGAGATTTAGACCTAGAAATTTTACATAACTTGTTTCAGTCATTTCCTGACTGCCGTGCACTATTTTTATGGGAGATGCTGGTGATGTTTTAATGCTGAACTGCACTAATTGTGTTTTTGTAACATTGAGTTTTCAACCATTTTGCTGAAACCATAATTCTAGGTTTCCCATTATATTTTCCACAGTATGATGAATTTGTCCTAAAATGTCATTTTCAATTAAAACTGAGGTATCATCTGTGAATAAAACAGAGTGAACATCAATGCTTAAAGGTAAATTATTTATGTACAGCAGAAAAAGATAAAGCCCTAAAACGGAGCCCTCAGGATCCCTGTACAAATCTTTTTCCAGCCTAAGAATTATTTTTTCCCATTTGAATTTAGAATAACTCTGTTTTCTTTCAGACAAATAAGATTTGAACCACTGTAATGCCCTGTCCATGATCCCATATCTCTCTTAACTTGCGTAGAAGGAGTAAGTGATTGACCAAGTCAAAAGCTTGGGTCCAATCACAAAAAATACCAGTGTCCTTTTTACACTTGTCTAAAGCAGAGCTTATCTTTTCAGTAAATTCCCTGATAGCATTTATTGTATTTTTTCCCCTTTGAAATCCAAATTGATTTTTAACTATAATATCACTTTCTATAAGAAAGTTTTCAAGATGTTTTGCAACAATCCCTTCTATCACCTTAGGAAAAACCGGTAGCAGGGAAATAGGGCAGTAATTCTCCATGTCATCTGGTGAGCCTTTCTTAAACAATGGTCTTATTTCAGCATATTTTAAAACATCCGGGAAGTATCCTTCCGCAAATGACTGATTAATCATTTTAGCCAATGGATGAGAAATGATGTTAGAAACAGCCTTGACTACAGTGGTTGGAATTTCATCCCATCCAGCTGATTTCTTGTTTTTTAAAGAATCTATAGCATCATCTAATTCTTTTGAATGTTTTAAGGCACACATTCACAGCAAAAAGACTACTAAACACATAAGCTTTCAAGATTTCAGCCAGAAGGCCTTCTTCTGAAATAGGCAATACACACACACACACATTCATGCAAAAGCAGCTCAACTGCACATGACCACACGAGAGACAGTGGTCTGTTTGAGCTGTGTTTGCTTTGCGTGAATATGTGTGTATTTTGTCTGTTTCAGAAGAAGGCCTTCTGGCTGAAATCTTAAGTGATTAGCAGTCTTTTTGTTGTGCTTGTCTGCAACTCATCATCCCTGCTATATGGTGATTAATTAGTTTCATGCTCATCGTGAGCATGTTGGCAATGATGGAACGTAAATTTACTTACTGTATTGGCAATTGAGTGTACCCACCTAAGTTTACAATGTTAATTAAATGAAGTGAAAATTAAATAATAGTAATAATGATAATAAAGCAACAGGAAGGGCTGAAAATGGTGTACTGAACAATGGGACATGAAGAATGACATGATGAGGAAGATGAAAGTCTGTTGATTCAACTGTCATTGTTGGTGCTC
Source organism: Schistocerca cancellata (assembly GCF_023864275.1). Taxonomy (NCBI): domain Eukaryota; kingdom Metazoa; phylum Arthropoda; class Insecta; order Orthoptera; family Acrididae; genus Schistocerca; species Schistocerca cancellata. The sequence goes on from NC_064632.1 coordinate 128,485,848, forward strand.
ATACTTGTATCTGAGTTTTCAGTTTTCATTTTTCTCCTCCATTTCTATTACTGCATCACAGTTTAGGTATGGAGATGCCTTTGATGGCTTAGCAGACCAATCTTGGTATGAAAAATGTGGCCACATGCATTACACATAATAAGAGAGTGGAGGGTGTGGCTGGGCCTGGCAAAGCTTGCATTTCTGATGTTTTTCATTTTTCTGCCTCTGACATTCCTGCTCAAAACTGTAAGACAGCAGCTTCAGTAGTTGTGTGGCAATGTTTACATTGTGCTGCTGCAGTGGACCAGTTACTTGGGTCAATGTTTAGATTCTTTAGGTTCTTCTTCAACAGGTCCTTATAGCACTTCAGATAATCACCATAAAGCCTACTGCCTGTGCTCACTTCACTATACAAAATTTGTCGAGGAGGTCTGTTGTTTCTTATCCCCTGGACATGCCAAATCCATCTCAACTGACGACCAGTAAAGGTGGCTTCTGTACTGTATATATTTGCATGCAAAAGAATAGTAGTGTTTGATATGAAATCATCCCATTTGTTGTTCATAATGTATCTAAGCTTCTGTTTGCTTAAGTGTTCTAATTTCTTATGATCACAGTGCTGAAGAGGCCAAGTTTTGTAACCACAGAGTAGGGCAGAAACAATTGCTCGATGCATTATCAGTTCGGTTCAGTGTCAGATCTTTATTTGGGGAAGACCCGACGTAAGATATGTCCAAATGCAAAATGTGCAGCATGCATCCTGTCCTCCACATCCTTTTCTGATAAGCAGTTACTTGATAATATTCTTCCTGGATATAGAAGTGATTACTTGTACCAAAGTGTGCTGAAAACAGATATACTAAAATCCAGAAAGGCCATTACAGGAGCTGGCTGTGCTAGTATCTTTGCTTTTTGGATGTTGACAGTCAGGCCATACCATTTATATGCAGTACCAAAAAAATTTACAGCTGCAGTTTTGCGGGTGTGAGAGATGGACAATCACTGTTGGCAGCATACTGCAGTTCAGTTTCCTGAGTGAGACTTGAACTTTTTAGAGAGCTGTCTGGACTGACTAAAATCGGAAAGGCCATTCGAGGAGCTTGCTGTGCTAGTACCCATATTTTTTTGATGTCGATGGTCTGACCAAACCATTTATATGCAGTACCAAAACTATTTACAGTTGCAGCTCTGTGGATGTGTGAGCTGGAGAAGTACTGTTGTCAGCATAATCCAGTTCAGATATGTGAGTGAGACTTATGAACTTGTCTGGACTGACTAAATCGCCCTGTATCAAACATGTATTTACGTTCTGCTCCTGCACTGTTTACAGATGATGTCTCATAAAGAACGGTGGCTAGGTACCGAGCAAAGAATGCTGGCATGAAGACACAACCTTGTTTGAGCCCATTAGTAATAGGTGAATTGTCAGATGTTTCATTTTGGTATAGCACTTGCCCAGATATATCATCAAGAAGAGCCAAAATATTTTAAGACCCTCCACAGTGCTTCTCTGGACACTGTATCAAAGGCCTTTTCGAGGTTGTAGAACACAAATAGGAAAACTTATCTTGTACCCTGCACTTCTTCTGCAGTTGTCACTCACAGAAGATCATATCACTGGATCCTCTGAAGGGGCAAAATCTGCACTGAGATTCAGGAAGTACAGTCTTGGAAAGAGTCTAGAGGCAATTGAACAGAATTCTAGTAAGAGCCACAGAGAGCAAGCATATGCCACAGTAATTACCACAAGTGCTTCGGTCACCTTTTTTTAAAGATTTTCACAATCGTGGAGTTCTTCATGTCACCTGGTATCTTATGGGTTTCCCACATTAGGGAGAAGAGTCTGGTTTTTAGAGATGAGCCACCATTCTGAATGATCTCCATGGGAATGCTATCTGATCTGGATGCCTTTCTTGGTTTCATACTATCTAGAACCTTGCTGAATTCATGAAACGTCAGTGAGACTGCCATATAAGGTTTTGTTGAAGGTTGTGGGTCATGTTCGAGAAAGTCATCGGCAGCAGTAGAACTACAGTTTAAGAGTGAGCTGAAATGCTCTTTCCAGCAATTCAAGATGCCCTGACTGTCAGTGAGGGTTGTTGTGCTGACTGCGGCTTTCAGGGTTCCTGATGAGGAGCAAACAGGCCCATGTATTTCTTTTATTCCAGCATTCCCTATTGTAGGGGGGAGTGAACATGCTAAACTTTTACATGAATATTCTAAGCATTTTTCATTGGTCTGTCCAATGGTTTTCATACAAAATCATTGCAAATTACACAATCCATGTTTGTTGAAGGTTGTTGGAAAGAAAATAAGCCACAAGAAAAAGTTCATCTTGTGAGCTACTGTTTGAACAGTATAGGACTGATCCAAGTTTATGAATTATCGTACAGAAATCATATGAAACCAACTTCAAAGTATCCAAATAGGTAACTGGCATAGCTACACGGGTACTTAGAAAACTGATTTCTTGTTCTGAAATGACAAAGTACAAATACTTGGGGTCAATACATCACTTGGCACCACTGGACTGTAACTTTTGCAGTAATCTTCCTTAATCTTGCTTGTAATTCAAATCTGAATTTATGCACTACTTCGGTGGACAAGCCTGAATGCAACTCCAGCCAAGACACTGTGATGAAATAACACCAGGGTATATTTTGGACTGTGATGTTCCATGACACAAGAGTCATCTATCGTCCAAAAACTGGACTGGTTTCATATGAAAACAATGTATGGACATCTTACTACCCATCTCTTGACAGGTGCTGCCCTCTGTTGTAAGTTATAGAATTACTTTGACAGAAGCAGTGGCAAAGGTAAGAGCTGCTTTGAGACCGACTGAGTCATAGTGCGCTTGTGTTATTGGGATATCAGTGCAAACACTCATTAAGTTTTGATGTCTTCTTTAACTCTGCTAAAGTTTGTTGGCTGAGTAAGATCTTTTTGAGGAAGAATACAATGATTCTGAACTGAAGGGGGAAATATACGAATGGGCATGGTCTGATGAAATTTGTGAAGGACTCTTTCCTGCAACTGAGACAATCCAGCATCCAACCTGGGTTTGCAAGATCGTTCAGAGAAGATGAAATAGTCTACTAGTAAAGCAATCAGTAAAGAAAAAGCTGGTACTGCCCCAATTGCAACATACTTTTCTGCATGTCAAAAAGTTTCATGCTTTTCTATACAAAAGCCAAATGCACATGAAATTGCTCAAGAACTCACCTTGTACTTTTTTAAAGGATGGTTAGACTTTCTGTCATCATTACTGTAAAAATTGTAATGTATCACAGAACTAAAATAAGTATGTCAGTGTATATTACCCCTTTAGATACACCAAACACAATTGTGCCAGAAACATTTTAAAGAATGGCATAAATTCTGGTTTTTTAGACCCAAAATTTGCTAACTGGCTGGGTGTCAAAAGTGTTAAGGAGGTTATACAAGGAATAAATAGGTGTACTGAAAACTCTGAACAACTTTACTTAAAGGAATAAAACCACACACTAGCTAATGCCAGTGGTAGCAATTGCTCTCCTGTAGATATGAATTCGTAGAAACTAGTAATAACTGTTAAATAAAAAATTTATCATAAATGTTTTGTTCATATGATAATAGAACAATATCACTGCTATCTCCTGTGACAGTAAGCTGCCTTCCTATTTTTTTACTTCTAGCATGATGATGAATCCACCCTCTCATTATGCAAGAGTTGGCCAATTTGAGCTTAATAATGGCTGTATTCCAAGAGTGTTATAATAGCTTACCATTATTGAAATGCCTTTATAGCAAATTAATTTTGCTCCACTGGAGTTATTTCTGGAGAAATAGTTAAAGATGAAGTATTCAGTAAAAAGGACAAAAAATACTGAAAAGCTGAAAGAGTGCTCTGAGGAGGCCAGTGACACTTTAAATGGAAATGCTAATCCTTATCTTTATTTGTGGACACTAATGTTTGTGAAAACCACAACACAAGATGAACACACGTAACAGAGACCTTTGTTACAGGAAAAAACATCATGTCACGGTTTGAGAATTCAGTATGGTGTCCTGTAGCAATCAGAGTCTCTTAACATCATTGTATGGAATGAATGAGGATTTGAATATTCATCTGACAAATCTCCTTCTACATGATTAATATATAAGTCACAAAGAATCAACAATGATTGCTGAAATATTGTGATGAAAAAGGTGGTAATCAAACCAAATCCATGTCCAATGGCTGAAAAGTCAGGTGAACACACAGGCCAGGGAAGTAGCAGTATCCTTCCTTTTTTTAAGAAAGCTTGCACATTCCTTGACAGACACAGATATGCTAAAATTTGGTATGGTGATTCACTTTAATAACGGAGTAGTGCGGGGTCGGGGATTTTCACCTGCCCCGAGATGACTGGGTGTTGCTATGTCGTCTTCATCATCATCATTCATCCCCATTACTGACGGAGGAAGGCAATGGAAAACCACCTCCATTAGGACCTTGCATCGTTCCCCCACGCTCTGTCAAGAAGCATGGGACTCCATTTCCACTCAAGCACTAAAACCTCCCTGGTTTAGTGACTGCTCTTCAAATTGCTCTCAATCCACAGATATTGAGATCACATAGCGTATCTAATTGCACCCTGAACTATCTATATTTTGCCACTCAGCAGGCCAGTGATGGCATTCATATGTCAACTGCTGTCTGATGTTTTCATACTCCTAGGAGAATCGGAGTTGATGTAATAGCACGTATGTAACCAATCTAGCCAGTAAGGCATCAAATCATTGACCAATGCTGGTCCATTTACAATGCAGCATACAAACACTGACTCAACACTGCAACTGAAACCATATGGGCCAATATGACCTCCAAACAAGATGGCCCATAGTAGTCACATTGCATGATCCCAAACAAACTTGTTACTGCACATGATGCTCTTCTATACTGTTGCCTGACACTTACATCACTGTCATCAGAGCATGCCTTTCACAATGGAAACATCATGATATGATAGAACCAATTTCCTGCACACTGATAATACAGTTGTATTAAAACTGATTCACCTGCTAACATTGTGTCCTTTTGCATATGTAAGACATAATAACAATCACCATTATACTTTAATTCTGTGTGATGGATCTTCAGTATATGGTCTTAGTTTGACACCGAATTGCCATCTCCCTGCATTCATAATCACTTATGCTATTACATTCTTCAACACATCCTCTGAATTTGATTAATTTTTTCAGGTTATTGTAATTTTCACAATCTGTAGGTGTTAGAAAAATAAACTGCCATTCTAAAATGTGTAACCAAGTATATTTACTCATATTTTGTTAAGTATGAATTTAATTACATGCCAAAATGCGCACACACTACAATGTCAGCAAGTGTACACTCCAAATTATATGCAAAAATGCACAATTGCATGAATGTGTTTGAACATAATATTTGAGAAATGTTAGTAAATTCATTAATGTTTCATTTTAAAAATGTAAACCCCTTCATGATTTGTTTTAAAAATGTATTACTACTTTGGTTGCTTCTTTTCCTGCATTTTTCTTCTTCTTTAATTCTTATCATGTTGCAGCTTTTTCCTGTCTGTTATAATTTTTGATTTTGAGTCTGTTTTTCCCTGCCGATCCATTTGCCACTTCTAAGTAGCAGTTGGGGACTGGAGGCTTACCAAGATGCATGGAGAGCACAAGAGCAGCCTCAACGTCACAGAGCTGAGTGAAATGCAGCAGTGTGCAATCTAGAAAGAAGTCTGCATACCATTTTCACAAGCAATCGACTTAGATACTTATAAAACAACATAAATTGTGTGTGTGTGTGTGTGTGTGTGTGTGTGTGTGTGTGTGAGAGAGAGAGAGAGAGAGAGAGAGAGAGAGAGAGAGAGAGAGAGAGAGACAACTAGGAACCAATATTTTTAGAGTAATTAGGAGAATTTGCTATAACGCAACTGTCTCTTGAAGGAGTTACGCTAGTAAGCCTTGAAGATAAAGCCACCATAAGACACATCTCCCAATAAGGTCAATTTGTGAAGTAAACTGTTTAAACTATTTATGTGTTACCTGACTGAAATTCAGAATACTTCCTAAGCTGATAACAACCCTCTCCATTTCCCTCACTTTTCCTAAGTACCTGAGGAAGGCTTTTGGTCCCTCTCACTGCCTATGACTACACAAAGGACTCAGCCCATAAGCAACTGTCACTCAAGTCCCGACAGGAACTAATGGGGATGTGACATGTCAAAGAATTTTTGGTCGCAGATGTGGGGAGTGGAGGCATTTTAGTAGCCAAGACCAGAAATTAGGTGAGGGAATGGGAAGGATATCTAGTCAAACTTACAAATGCTTACAGCAAGACGATAGAAGATATTAAGTATAAAGGTAATATGGAAATAAGAAGCAGCCCATTCTGAAGCCCAGCCAAGCTTATTGAAGGCAGAAAAATTGAAGAAAAATGAAAGAAAAGCCCGGAAGGACTTGCAAGAGCACTGAAGGCAACACCAAAAGAAGAACAACACAGTTATCACTACTGCTATTTAATCAAAAACCTCTGGTCCCTTCAACCCCCACAAATCAACCAACTGAACTAAAGAGCACACGAGCAAGCAACAGAAGCATTAGTATTAAGATCTTCTATGGCTGTATAAAATGAATCTTTTTAGAAGTAATGCAGTTAGTGGAATCAGTGCTAGAGACATACCAATATTAACAAGTACCGTATTTACTCGAATCTAAGCCGAACTTTTTTTCCGGTTTTTGTAATCCAAAAAGCCGCCTGCGGCTTAGAATCGAGTGCAAAGCAAGTGGAAGTTCTGAAAAATGTTGGTAGGTGCCGCCACAACTAACTTCTTCCGTCGAATTATGTAGCGCTACACAGGCATGGCGCCAAAACCTCCGCGTCATTAAAAAAAAAAAAAGAGGACGAGCTTTTTTTTCTCCGCCCCGAGTTTCGACCACTGCACTTTCATACATTATCCAACAAAGTAAATACAAATTCCGTATTGTTCATCTTCGAATGTAGCAGAATTTCGATGTACTACGAAAATCCGACATGCAAGACTGTTTAGGATGTTTGTCAATATGGCCAACTCTACTTTCTGAATTTTTTCCCCTGTGAGAAGAGATGGTTGCTAATAGGAACCTGATGAAATGTGAATCACATGCAGTATTCTCTTCACCATAAGAGTAATACGAATATCAACATTTTGTCATGTATTCTTTCGCGTTTGCTGCTATCTCATTTAAATCCTGCCTGCCTAATAAACTACGAAACTAGAGTGAGACAACAGCAAACGTGGAAGAATATGCGTATCGTGTCATGTTTATATTCGTATTATTCTTATGCCTAATAGTGACACTGTCAGAAATGAAGCATGGCAACTGACTAGATTTTTAATTCTAAGATGCCTAATTTCTGTGCAGAATTTGATGCACTAAAGAAGCGGCCACAAAGATTTTCAAACGGAGAAACATTTTCGCCTAACTCTCGTTCAGAACATGTTCTATCATACGCAGTCTATTATTTGGTTCTTGTTGATCATTATCAAAGAAAGCAACAGTGTAAGTAACAACAAATAGCAGTATCTTGCCATTGTTTCGCTAATGAGATGTTTACTCTCTCTCTCTCTCTCTCTCTCTCTTTTTTTTTTTTTTTTTTTTTAAAATTGCAAGCGGCGGTTGCGCGCACAAAAGCAAGCCATGCCGCGAGCGGTGACAGGCCGTAAACACGCACTATCAGAATGCGACAAACAATGCGCGACACAGTACAGTAATGCATTTTCAGCTTAGAGTGATGCAAACACCTATAACAAAGAAAACAGCACTTATCAGATCAAAGCAAAATAAGCAATCGATTCAAACCAGACGAAGCATGTGAAAAAGGAAGGGTACCCGTATAAATACGGACGGAGCACCTGACGCGTAGCAATGGCTACCTGGTAAAGCTTAACTGCTAAGCTTACGACTCGAACCAAACTACTGTAGCTGTATCGTCATTCATTCGACCTAAATTGTGTCTCATATTACAATGGACCAACTTTGTTTCGATTTGGAGGTGCGGCCTAAAACTTTACTCTCCCCTTGAATTTCGAGTCTCAAATTTCCGGTGCGGCTTAGATTCGAGAATTTTTTTTTTTTTTTTTTTTTTTTTCCTTTATTTCAAGTCTCATTTTTCAAGTGCGGCTTAGATTCGAGTAAATACGGTAAGTCTTTTGATGGGAAAAATTTAGAGCTAAGAGCAATTACTGTGGACCTGAATGCAGCATTTGAGGACATGCAGAATGAAGATAAGATATTGTTACAATATGGAAAGTCTAAAATTACTTGGGATGGAAGGGTCATGTGAACTGTAAGTGATAAGACTAGCACTGAAAGCCAGATATGCAAAATGTTAGAAGAGAATTACTCAGATAAAAGAACTAGACGTTTGAAACCAGAAGATGCCCATATGAAGAAATAACATCATGGGGAGAATATATGAGCTGTCCAAATCAGGCAGAGTGGCTGTATCCAGGGTGACAGATGTGGTCCAATTTAAAAGGTGCTTTACACTTCATTTATGCATTAGTACTGGCTTGTTTTATTCAGGTTTTAGCAAGTAACTGAATTCAAATGATCACACCCAAAGAGAAACAGGAAGAAAAAAATAATATGGGGAGAAACATTATAATTACAGACAAAAATGTCACCTAGCTATAAACTGCTGAAAACCAAAGAGAAATGCAAAAATACAAAGAGTAATAGCACCCACAAACACACAAGGGGCTAGAAGTTTCAAAATTACTGTCATCATTGTGATAAACCAGCCAAACAGATGCTAAGCATAGAAAGAAATGCCAGAAATGTTGTAGCACCTCAACAATTTCGACGCAAATTCTAGAGACCCTCAGCTTTCCAGCATCTTGAACACCCGATATTTTACATACGAGTGTGAGAAACGGGAGAGTGTCTACTCCGTGCCGGTTTTGTGTGTGCACAGGGTGGACGTGTATCAGGAGAATACAGCAATAGTGACGGTCAACCGACGGGAGCAAGTGGTTGCCACACTCGTCAAGGAAGTTACATGACCAGCACCAGAAGCAAGCGCGCCTTACTCCGTGATGGTGCTACATCTGTCATTATTGTGAACAGTTGAACTGTGTAAAAGAAAAGAAAAGAAAAGACACTTCTTACTTACTTACTGACTATCTAGAGTTGCAGGTGGCGGACTTGCGAGAACCTTGAGAGATTTTTGGAACTGTATTTATTGTAAAAGTAATTAATAGTTTCTGACAGACCACGAGTCATTGGGTTTACAAAATATGACTCATATATGTGAAAACTGTTGGAGAAGAAGTTGGCAGAGATTGTCGCAGCTGGCTATCCTGGAAAAGAAGATTGGATTTGTTGTTTTGGGGAAGGAGGCCAGAAGTCATCGGTCTCATCGGATTAGGGAAGTACGGGGAAGGAAGTCGGCCGTGCCCTTTGAAAGGAACCATCCCGGCATTTGCCTGGAGCGATTTAGGGAAATCACGGATAACCTAAATCAGGATGGCCGGACGCGGGATTGAACCGTCGTCCTCCCGAATACGAGTCCAGTGTTTAACCACTGCGCTACCTCGCTCAGTAAGACGATTGGAAAAGCACTTCCAAGTAAGTGCAATGATGAAGAGGACGTGTGACTCTTGCACACCAACACCACACGGCTTCCTCTAGTCGCCAGAACCTGCCAGAATGTGGGCATCAAGCAAAGGATTGTCAGACATGAAAACGCTACTGGTACATTAAGTATGGGCATATTAAGCCTCAGTGTACAGAGAAAGTGACTGGAAATTTGGTGGGAAAAAAGGGAAATGAATAACACTGAACATGAAGCAGTCACATGTTACCACAATAAAGTACATAAAAATTACAATCATAGGATGTGAAGCAAAGAATGAGATAATTACGACATAATGCTATGATTAAGCTAAAGCGTTATGGTTATTAGCTGATAGGGGGCACATGTAAGTCTCTTGAAGAAAGAGTGGTTAGAAAAGAGTAAGTAAGGTGAAGAAATTTGTAGGCTGAAAGGGGTCTTGCAAGATACGATGGATACATTGGTGACCATGGATATGTGTTTGCTCATAGCAGAGAAAGTGCAAGTAGAACACAAGTTTCATGCCATGAGACAAGTGCCCGACATTCCGTATGAAGGTTTTGAACAAACAAGGGTCTATAATCACTTATGGTGAAAAAGTGTTCAGAATATGGGATCGAAATAGTGTGCTATCTCATTCTTTGCTTCGCATCCTATGATTGTAATTTTTGTGTACTTTATTGTGGTAACATGTGTCTGAAACAGTGATACTAATAGACAAAGTAAAGCAGCAAGTTTTTGAAATACCCATGGGTTGAGTGAAATCAGTATGTAATACAAAAAGAAGTATTACTAGTTGGATGAAAACAAAGAGCGGTATGGCAGTCAATTCTAGGGAGAGAAAATCTTGAGAGTATATGTAGATAAAAAAGCAATTTTCATGGATGGAAACACAGTGATTACTCCCAAGCAGAAAATAGTATAAGTGTACTAAATGTGAACAAGGCTGAGTGTGACCTATGTTCAGTGAAAATAATGACAAACCAAATAGTAAATATTGGGAGGATACAAGGAGGAGCAGACAGAGTAGACAAATATAAGAACCAAGTGACTCAAGTAAGACTGGCAAACAACAGAGAAGAGAAATATCAATTAGGGGAACCATGTAGTGAGTACTGTGACATATTTTACTTGAAATGTGATTTATTATCCTATACCAAAACAGCGAAGCATGCACCGCCTACAGTGCATGGGTACAAAGGAAATGTTGTAAATGTATGTCCTTACAGAACACCAGAGGCAAAAAGAAATTGTTACAAGAACACAGTGAGGAAAAGCTAAATGAGGATACATGATCTCAGACACAAAATGATAATCCACAGAGTAATTATCTAAATGGGATGGAAGTTGGTAGATGTGATGTACGAGGGTCATTCAATACGAAATGCCCAATTTTTTTTTTTTAAATAAGCCATTGGTGCTTCACATTTGATGCTTGTACTGTGTGGCAGTGAAGTTTTGAACCATTCTGGTAGATGGCAGAGCCGTTGTACACCATCAAAATGGTGTCTACATATGACTCGCGTTACAAGCAATGTGCTGTTATTGAATTATTGTGTGCAGAAAAAGAAACCATGGTGAACATCCATAAACATTTGCGTGCTGTTTATGGAGATGCTGCTGTTGACAGGGGTACAGTTGGGCAATGGGTGAAGAAAGTAACAGCCTCAGGAAATGTAGAAACAGAGCTCCATGATCAGCCAAGCTCAGGGCGTCCTGCACAACCCCTGCTCCAGACATGCTGAATCATGTGGGTACCATTATTCGTGCCGACAGGCACATCATAACTCGACAATTGGTTTTATAGTTGTTGGTCAGCATTGGAAGTGCATCTGCAATGATTGAGACTCTAGTATATTCAAAGAGGTGCTCACGATGGGTTCCACGAATGCTCACAGCAGACCACAAGATTCAAAGGAAGGCCATTTCATCTGAATTATTGGAGCATTTTGAGACTGACGGAGAGGCCTTTCTATCACAGATTGTTATGAGGGACAAAAGCTGGTTCATCACTTTGCCCTGGAAACAAAAAGGTAGTCCATGGAGTGCCATCATCCTAATTCACAACAAAAGAAGAAATTCAAGACACCCCGTTTGTCAGAAAAGTCATGGTTACAGTCTTCTGGGATTGTGATGGCATCATCTCATGGATCTGATGCCAAGAGGGTCAATCATCAATTCAGAGGCATACATGAAGACTCAGAATATTGCATTGGACTGATCCTGGCCCTTAAGCAAGCCATTATTCAGCTTATCAGTGATTGATAGAGATGTTGGGTGTCCTCCTGAGGGATACCATGCTGTATTCTCTCCAAATGGTGTGTTAGATTATCAAAACCCCAAGATGGTTGGAGGTCCGTCCCTACCCATAATGCTCCAGATGTTCTCAACTGGTGAAAGATCCAATGACCTTGCTGCCCAAGGTTGGGTTTGGCAAGCATGAAGACAAGCAATAGAAACCCTTGCCACATTTGGGCAGGCATAATCTTTCTGAAATGTAAGCCCGGGATGGCTTGCCATGAAGGCCAACAACATGGGGCACAGAATATCATTGTTGTGTACTGTGTAGTAGGGAAGCTACAGATGACAACCAAAGGGGTCCTGCTATGAAAATAAATGGCACCCCAAGATCATCACTCCTGGGTGTTGGCCATATGCTGGGTGACAATCAGGTGGTATCCCATTGCTGTCCAGGGCATCTCCAGACAGGTCTTCACTGGACATAGGGGCTCAATTAAAAGCAATGCTCATAATTGAAGACAATTCTACTCTGGCTACTGAGATTTGAGGGCAAAGATGTGGCTGGAGATGCCCCGAACAGCATTGGGATACCAGCCTGATTGTCGCCCGCCATATGTCCCAACAACAGGAAGTGATGATCTGGAGCACCACTTCTTCTCATAGCCTGACCTTTCTGGTCAGTATCTACAGCACCTTTACAGCACGATACATTGACAATATTCTATGCACCATTTTGTTGTCCTTCATGGCAAGCCATCCTCAGGTAACATTTTTGCAAGATAATGCCTGCCCCGCACTTAGCGAGAGTTTCTACTGCTTGTCTTCATGTCTGCCATATCTTTTGGGTAGCAAGGTCACCGGATCAGTCCCCAATTGAAAACATGGGGTACATTATGGGCAGAATTTGGCACAATATCCTTCTGAACAACTCTATGAATCAATGCCAAGGTCGAATAATTGCTTGCATAAGGATGAGAGGTGGACCAACACATTATTGTCTTGCTCAACTTGTGAAGCTCTTTCTGTTGAATAAATCATCCTAGTTTTCTGAAATTGTAATCATTTGTTTGTCTGTACATGTGCATCACACCTACCAGTTTCCATTATTATCAGTAATTCTTTTATGGTGGAACTTTTTTTTTTTCCTCTTTGAGAGCCAATATGTTTGGACTTCAGCGGCATTGTTAGTACCAAAGAAAAGAGATGTATGTGGACAATGAAATACAGGTCTGTGACAGACTGTAGAAAGCTGAATGAAATTTCTGGAAGGGAGGCTTTTCCATACACAATGTAAGTGAAATATTAGATCTGTTGGGAAATGCAAAGTATTTTTCCATTTTAGACTTCACATGTGGATACCATCAGATCTTAATGGAATGACAGAATAGCAAATTTCCTGCATTACGAATATAAAAGAATGCAAATGGCTTTGAGCAATCACAGGAAGAGGGCATAGGCCCTGAGACCATGCACGCGAAGATAAATGATCAGCATGTCTTGCGGAAGAACAAAAGGAAGAACTGAATGAGCGTTTAATACATTACACCCATGTATTTGAATGATGCCCTGGCATAATCAAAGGATACAAATACTAAATGGAGATGTACCCACACAAAACCTTCTGCTTTTTGTCTTACACCATTCCATGGGCCAAGGAGGAGGCTGTGAGGAAAGAGATCAATAGAATGCTAAAATTACAAATAATACAACCATCCTTATCTTCACATTGTAGTGCTATTTTGGCCATTAGCAAATCAGATGGTAGTGTCCGGCTCATTCTTGACTCAGGATGTGGCCTGGCAACCTGAAAGAACAACTTCTAAAATTCCTTAAAATTAAGTACTTCAAGATAACAGATCTCCAAGTCTCGTACTGCCAAATCGCACTATATGAAGACAGCTGTAAGTAAAATGCCTTTTAATGTGGGGGCAGATGTGATGAGTTCTGTTTCCACCTTTTGGTTTGAACATCAGTGCAGGCATATTTTTTTTCTGCTTTAGATCGAGTTTTAGGACCTGAATTGTTAAGTAGAGTTGCTGGGTATGTAGATGATTCACTGATTGCTACCCCAACATGGTTAGAACACTTACGGCTCTTGGCTCAAGTCTTGTGTAGGTTTTCAGAATACGGAGTCACAGCCAGCTTAATTAAGTCACACTTTGGTAAAAGAAGGGTCATCTCAAGGCACACCTCCAGACCCTAAGAAGCTTGATGCTATCAGACACTGCCCTGTACCTGAATATAAGAAACAGCTTAAAGGGATACCTTGGATTAGTATATTTCTTCACAAAATTTATACCACAGCAGCTTTTAAATAGTGATGCTCCGCTGAATCTTCTATGGAAGAATCACCCCTGGTTATGGATCAAGCAATGACAAACTGATTTTGACAACATTACAGAAGCTTTTTCGAATGCCAACATCTTACATCATCCTGACATGACTCAAGACTTTTGTCTGTGTACAGATGTGTCCTCCCAAGCGCTGGGCACTTGTTTATTTCAAGTCACAGACACGAATGGGGAGTTTACCCCCAAGGTAATTAGTTTTGCTAGTATGACCCTATCTGAAGCTGAACAAGCATATCCATGACCAAATTGGAAGCTCTTGCAGTAATATAGGTGTTCAAAAAGTTTCAATATTATTTGTGGGGGAAGCAAACCAAGGTGTATTGCAACTGTCAGTCTTTGTCTTTCCTACTCACTTGTAAACTCTTACACAGGAGGATCACTAGGTGGCATTTGTGTTTACAGGGATTTGATTTTGAAATTGTGTATATCAAAGGTAATCAAAATGTAATTACTGATGCCTTATCAAGGCTTCCACAAGGTCTAGACAAATTCTTGTAATTCCTGGAGAACAATTCAGGAAATCAGGGTTTTGTTGATGAAAGATAAAACACAACAGACATACTACATTAGGATGTGTAAAAGCCTGGAGCAACTATAGCAGAAGGGTCCCAGATGGCAAAAGTAAGGCTAAAACTGCTGCAGAACAATTATGACAGGTTGAAAAAATCTTTTACGATTTACCAAGGTATATTGTTTCACCAACACCACCCACAGCAGAGCCAGTGGTGTATTTGTTTACCAGAGGATCTTGCTAACAACTTTATGTCATACACTCACAATGTTTGGGGACACTGTGGTGTCTTCAAATGCCTTAGTAAGATAAGCACTTATTGTTACTATACAAATGTAAGACAAAATGTTCTGCAGGTAATATGGAAATGTGTTGTGAGTCAGAAGAATAAGTATGCAAATAAGTCAAAACTAATTTAACTACACCCGATATTGCCTAAAAGACCCTGGGAGATAGTTTCCTTGGACACGGCTGGACCGTATCCACAAGAGAAAGGAGGTGTAAGCTATGTTGATGCTCTATACTATGTTTGCTCCAAGTATGCCAAATTATATACTCTATGGTCAACAACTGCAAGCACCATCATCAGAAGAATTACAACAGATTATCTACCCAAGTAGGAAAGCCAGAAATACTGATGACGGACAGTGCATCGTACTTTACAGGCACCCATTGGAAAGAGTTCATGAACACTCACAACATTAAACATAAACTTGTCTCCAGGTCTCACCTAGAAGCAAGTCTCATAGAGAGAACATGTAAGGATTTTAACAGATTTACCCGGACTTACACCCCTCACAAACAAGCAATGTGGATTGAATATGCTACCACATTCCAGAAAGTTGTTAACCATCTTCCACATAGCTCAACTGGCTTTATACTTAGGGAACTGCTGTTTGACAAAAGACAAATAGACAACTGGGGAAAACTCTACCCATGGTTGCTAGGAAGGAAATATTGCATGAGGAGAAAATACGCTGGGTGCTGGTTAGCACTTAAGAAAAGGTAGAATATAGAAAAAAATTGTGTGGTAAGTAATTAGGATGCATTGTAGAGTACCACGAAGAGCAAAGAGTACTCCTCAGGCATCATCCAAAATTGACAAAGTATGGTAAGCTGAATTGCAAGTGGCGGAGTGGAATGAGGACAGAACTGTGCACGTGCAGTAGCTAGCTTTAAGGTTGACAACCTCCACGGATGCGGAGAGCACAGTGTAAGATGATGAATCGCTGCTAGACAACTATCATAGCCTAGCAAACAAACACCAAGCAATCTACACTTAGAGAAAACTTTATAATGTGAGTTGACTACTAAGGAAATAAAATGTCTACACTACAGAACTAAACTAAGATTAAGAGATTAGGAATAACTAATCTAAGGAATACATGACAGAGGACAAAGTAAATACCATCTACAGAACACTAGCTACACAATATGATACTATGTACAAGCTACTTATATTTATACAAGTGGGTATTTACATGCTACATGCACGGGAATATCTACATGAGGAATGAAGGAATATAAATTAAGTCTTGAATATACTATGAGAGATAGGATTGTGCCCCGCCTATGACAACACTTTTCTTTCCTCGTGCAAAAGGATACGTCAAAATGACAACTGCAGCACAAGCATGTGCACTCTTACAACACATAAAAAACTGATAAAGAATGAACTGCATGCTGACAGAAATTGAATATATGAATACTGAAAGTGTGACGCATTAGTAACCAGCGAGCAACTTGTAGTGCTTCTGCCTGCTTTATTTATTTCATTTGTTGTCCTTGGTGTCGACGTACCAAGTTGCTACATTGGCTGAAAAATGGATTGGCTGAAAAATGGATTCCGACACTGACTACTGTAAATAATGTAGACGACAGGAGCACAGTTGCATTTCAAAGTACTTTAATTTCACTTTTCACAACCCCCCAATAATACACAGTTATATATGGCCAGTGCACTATTGTTCTAACTTCCTACAAGCCTCATTAAGAGTTATCAGGCGAATCATCCACACACTGCTACAATAGTTTACTGTTGAACATCTACAAGCAGTAAAAACATAACTACATAATTCACAGTTCTTTGGAATAATCAGGTACATATGGAAGAGACACTGTCATTGCTTTAACACATGGCCTATTGGTGTAACACTTCTTTCACTGTTAATTTGATGCATTGTTGTTATTCTAACCAACACAGGTTTCTCGTCTGAAACTTTGCTGTAGACTGACTGTCTCATGACCAAAAATCGAGCCCTTACATATCATCACAATAATAGGTGCTGAAACTACACATTGTTCGAAATTAAATTTGCAGAAGTTACAATTATAACTTAACTTATTAAATTAATTGAATATATAAAAAAACATTCCTAATCATGAAATTAACATATATAGTTATGCAAACAATACTTTTGACAAAAAGTGTTAATTACTTTGGAATTAATTAAGGGCTGGTTTTGCTAACATGTTTTCGAATAGAGTCAAATAGATACTTTAAGAATACTAGTATTTCATCTTCCAATTGTTCATAATTAGTACAGAATTTATATTTGTTTATATGTCAACAACAGAATTTAATTTATGAAACAATTACTGATTTCATCCTATAATGAAAGATACTAACTAGGAATAGTCAAAAAAATTAGAAAATCAATTACATATATGAAACTAAGCACAAAATTAGATCTGGTGTTATATTCTATAAAACTGAGAGCCAGCTTTTCTGTTGTGACTCGCCGATCATTCAAAGCGCCACCGCTCAATTACGCACGTCCTCTACGTGCGGCGCTGTTTGCCAGCCATGCAGAAGCTGTGCCACCTAAGCGGCCAGCCGAGCAGTGGCCGCTAGATTGGGACTCAGTGCTCATTCGAATGCTAACGTGTACACATGTCTTGCTTGTCAACTTACTCTGTGACTTATATGTGTTGTGTTGTTCTGAAATATATGTGTTAAATTTGACATTATAACAATTGGCGATGAGGATGGGATTTTTCCTTTTCAGCGTTGACCCACAGGGTTCCATGGCTACTGTCGAGCAACTATTGCAAAATCTCCTTGAACAGCAAACACTTCTAACAGCAGCAATTCGCGATTTCGTCGTGGCGCCAAACGCAGGGGGTTTCTCGTCGTTGGCTATACCTCCTTTTCCTCCTTACGACGAAACGGCGGAAGACTGGTCTGATTATGAAAAACGTCTTCGACAGCACTTCTTGGCATTTCATGTCACGGACGAACAACCATGTAAGTCTCTGTTCCTTTCCTGGATTTCACCTCAAATGTATTGGTTGTTGTCACAATTGGCTCCTCTGAAGGATCCTGCGTCTTTGTCCTTTGCTGAAATGTGCTCACTTCTGTCTGTCTATTTTCAAAAGCAAACGCATGTGGTAGCCTCTCGTGTTGCCTTTTATCGTTGTCAAAAACAGCCATATCAATCCTATTGTGCTTGGGCTGCTGAACTTCACGGCCTTAGTCGAAAGTGTCAATTTGTTACTGATGTTCACAAAGCATCCTATGCCGATTCCATGGTACAGGATGCTATTATCGGTCGGCACCCGACAAAGAAGTTCAGCAATGTGCCCTTCAGTTGGCGAATCTGACTCTAGATGAAGTTCTCTCCATTGCGCAGTCTTTTGAAATTTCTTGCGCCGCTGGGGCGCAAATAGAGGTGTGGGGTGATGTCGGGGAAATACAACGTCTGTGCGCCGTTGACGACGCGTGCGGCGCATCCCCGCCAGCCGACGTGGCCGCAGTGCGTTCCCACGCGCAGCCTCGGCCTAGCCGTAAACAACCCCCTAAGAAACTGCAGCAAAACCCCCGGCAACGTCCTTCATGTCTGTGGTGTTTTACGAAACATTCACACGGAAACATTCATGCGAGGATTGTCCCCAATGTTGGACTGTGTGTCACAATTGCAAAAAGAAAGGTCATGTGTCTTCTGTTTGCAAATCCAACCACATACATGATGTTCATGAACATGACGCTGATTCTGATTCTGTGTTGTCTGTCAATTGCACTTCTTCCCTTTCACGGAAGTTATTCCTCACTGTCCAAATCCTTGGTCGAGATGTTCGCATGCAAGTGGATACCGGTTCTGCTGCCACTAAATTAATTCTCAGACGTATCTTCAGCTGGGTTCTCCACTCCTGTCACCTGTCACTTGGCAATTACGGACGTACAATAAACAGAAGGTTTCTCTCTTGGGACAGTTTAATGCTGAGGCATCTTACAAATCCGTCGTTCGCACTGTTCCCATATTTGTGGTTGACCAGAGCAACGCAGAAAATCTTTTTGGTTTCGATTCCTTTCGCGTTTTTGGGTTCTCCATAGATGACTGTCAATATTGTCTCTGATGCTATTCCTTATGCTCAACTGGATTCCTTGTCGACGACATTTTCATCCCTTTTTTCTCCTGGGTTAGGCCGTGCAAACGACTTTGAAGCTCATATCACACTCAAACCCACTGCTCGGCCTAAGTTTTTTTGGGCTCGGCCCATTCCTGTGGCCCTTAGTGATCGGGTAAAACGGTAGTTGGATTGTCTCACTACTTCAGGGGTCTTGCTTCCTGTCACTTCCAGTGAGTGGTCCTCTCCTGTCGTTGTCGTTGCTAAGGCAAATTGTGATATTTGTCTCTGTGGTGATTTCAAAGCCACTGTAAATGCTCAATGCCTCATCGACACTTACCTTATGCCCCGTCCTGAAGAACTGTTCACTAAACTTGCTGGAGGCCAGTATTTTTCTAAAATTGACCTGTCAGAAGCTTATCATCAACTTCCTCTCGACGCTGCTTCCCGGCAGTTTTTGGTCCTTAACACGCCTTTCAGCCTCTATCAATACCAACACTTGCCATTCAGGGTTGCTAGTGCCCCTGCTCTCTTTCAGCGATTCTTGCAACAATTATTGCTCCCTGTCCCTGGGTGTATCAATTACATGGACGACATTGTTGTCACTGGCTCCACCACTGAAGAACATCTTCAATCTCCGCACACTTTTTCATGTCTTACAGATTGCCGGTCTTAAGTGTAATCTTCAGAAATCACAATTTTTTCAGGCATCTATCACGTATTTGGGGTTTCAACTCTCTCGGAATGGTATTCATCCGCTTCAGCAAACTGTCGCTGCGATCAATACCTTTCCTCGCCCTACATCTGTTAAGGAACTGCTGGCCTTCTTGAGGAAAATAGCATACTATCACAAGTTTTTACCGTCTGCGGCTTCGGTGGCTCAGCCGTTGCATCGCCTGTTGCATAAAAACGTGCCTTTTCACTGGTCCGCATCATGTGAAGCAGCTTTCCAGAAATTGAAGACTGTGCTGAAACAGGCCCCGTGCCTGGCTACTTATCGACCTGGCCAACATCTTGTTCTTGCCACAGACACCTCTCAATACGGGGTCGGCGCAGTCCTTGCGCACCGTTTTTCTGACGGTTCGGAACAACTCATTGCTTATGCCTCCAAAATGCTCACGGATGCCCATCAAAAGTATTCTCAAATTGAGAAAGAAGCCTTGGCCATCATTTATGCTCTTCATAAGTTTGGTGTTTTTCTCTATGGCTCAAAATTTCATCTTGTTACGGGTCACAAACCACTTGTTTCCTTGTTTCATCCATCAACGTCACTTCCTGACAAGGCTGCACACCGCCTCCAGCGTTGGGTTCTTTACTTGTCTCGTTTCAATTATGAGATTCATTTCCGGCCAATGGCTCAACATGCAAATGCTGATGCTCTGTCTCGCCTTCCCATGGGTCCTGATCAGGCATTTGATAGGGACGAACTTTTGTTTCCACCTGGATGTGGCCGAGCAGCAGGTTGTGGACGGGTTCCCCATCACTGGGGACAGGCTGGCGGCTGCTACGGGTTCTGACCCTACCCTCTCCCGGGTTTTACGCTGTATTCAGAAGGGTTGGTCAGATCACCTGTCTGCTAAGACTTCTGATCCATTGCGGAACTACGACACTTTGCGCTACTGCCTCACGGCTAGGGATGGTGTTATCCTCCTTTCCACTGACAATGCTTCGCCGCGTGTTGTGGTACCTGCGTCTTTGCGTGATTCGGTCTTGCGCCTCCTTCACCAAGGGCACTGGGGTGTGTCTCGCACAAAATCTCTGGCGCGCCGTCATGTGTACTGGCCTGACATCGACTCTGAAATAGCACACATGGTTGCTGCCTGTGGCCCTTGTGCGTCACAGGCCGCTGCCCCGAAGTCATCTTTGTCACCGTGGCCTTCGCCTGAGAAGCCCTGGGAGCGCATTCATGCTAACTTTGCGGGACCCTTTTTAGGTACTTATTGGCTCCTCGTAATTGACGTCTACTCTAACTTTCCTTTCATTGTCCGTTGCACATCACCTACCACCGCGGCAACCACCAGTGCTCTCGCCCGCATTTTTTCTTTGGAAGCCCTCCACTCTACTCTTGTTACTTATAATGGTCCGCAATTTGCCTCTTCCGAATTTGCGGATTTTTGTGCTCGTCACAGCGTTATGCATGTCACGGGCCCGCCGTTCCATCCACAATCCAATAGTGAGGCTGAACGACTGGTCCACACATTTAAGGCTCAGATGCGGAACTTCTGACCTCTTCTGCTGCTGATGATGCGCTTCTCCAGTTTCTGGCGTCTTAC
The DNA here is from genome assembly GCF_023864275.1 of Schistocerca cancellata. Lineage (NCBI taxonomy): Eukaryota > Metazoa > Arthropoda > Insecta > Orthoptera > Acrididae > Schistocerca > Schistocerca cancellata. The sequence continues at coordinate 128,507,160 of NC_064632.1, forward strand.
CGTTTCACCCCCATGGGCGACCACAGCCCGGCTGAGCTCTTACATGGCCGACAGCCCCACACGCTACTTCATCTTCTGCAGCCTTCCATCTCACGGCCGTGGGTGCCTTCACTTGGCCGGTTCACCGCCGACGACCTCGTCTGGGTACGGGGATATGGCAGGCGGCCAAAATGGAGCCCGGGCCGCATCTTAAGACACCGTGGCAGATGCCTGTATGAAATCCAGATGGACACGAATGTTGCAGTGCGTCATTCGGACCAGCTTCGGCCTCGTGTGTTAGCAACACCTGTTCCGAATGCTGCTACACCACCTTTGGCTCTACCTGACGCTCGGGATCTTGGCATCTCTCAATACTCACAACACAGCCCTCTCACCGTCATCGCGATGCCAGCACAAGAACGGACGCCACCAGGAGACGTGCCCATGCAGGAACCGGATGACCATCCTCTGTCAGAGCCAATCTACTCGCTTCCTCCTCCAACGGACGCCGACACATCGACCATGTCTCCTGTCATATCAACTGGACTTGCCGCAACGGGCAGATTGGTGCATGGGGCCCCAGCAGATTCGACCCCTACGTCTCCTGTCATCTCGACCCGTTATCATCAGGGACACTTCCGTCCGTACGGGAAGCCTCCTCCTCGAGACTTTACGGCGAGTCAAACAACGCCTATGGTCGTTAACCATCTCCAGGACACCTCCATCAAGACCAGTGCAACAATTTCAAAGGGGGGAAAAGTGTTGTGACTCGCCAATCATTCAAAGCGCCGCCACACAATTACGCGCGTCCTCTATTTGCGGCAATGTCTGCCAGCCATGCAGCAGCTGCGCCACCTAAGCGGCCAGCCGAGCAGCGGCTGCTAGACTGGGACTCAGTGCTCATTCGAATGCTAACGTGTACACATGTCCTTACTTGTCAACTTACTCTGTGACTTATATGTGTTGTGTCGTTCTGAAATACATGTGTTAAACTTGACGTAATAACATTTTCCCTTTTATGAAAATACAGATTATACTTGCGTATGTTAGTGGTAATTAGTTCAAATTGAAAAAATGAATTTAAGGAGGCAGATGGCAGTACAAGAGGGGAAGTAAAATTTATCCCAGCTTTGCTTCGTTACAAACTATGCACTTAGTGTTATGTTTGTATTTAAGTGACCTTCCAGCAAACAATGCAGAATTACACAGTGGGTAAAACAAGAAACACAATAGTCAGGTGTTTGGTACCAAAGCATAAGAGCCACACCAAAATATGATGTTGTGAATGTGTGTGTAAATAGCTACAGTGTGCCAGATGTATAAAAAGTTGAACTTAGGTCTTGTGCTGCCAAATGAAAGGAATCAGACCAAGTAATACAAGCACGTGTGACCGAGTTATTACAGTACATTTGCACATGAAGACAAGTTATCTCAACATTGTTTTACACTATTTCACTGGCATAATTCTCATAAAGCACAGCAGAATATGCATGAGTGGTATCATGTAGCAATAGGAAGTGTAAGTCACCGACACTGAATTACACAGTTTGTTGTTGATGATGACACTTTTATAACACAATAGTGTACTGTCAGAATGTATCAGTAGATAGTAAACATGAAGTAAGTGGATTAATAAGAGTAGATAGTCGTGAAATGATGTATTCAATAGTTTTCTAATGATGAACAAAGGGCTTGCAGTAGCAGAGTAAAAATGAATGCTTCTTCCTGTCCATAGCATTTTCTGTAGACCAGTAGATACATCTTAGTAAACTTATCAGAGGCATAACTAAATGTAGTTATATAGGTTTATCACGATTTTATGTTATGAAGCTCTCTTTCCTCAGCATATGTAATGATGGATACTTGTGTCAGATGTGCTGTAAGAACACAAAATTTGTGCACATCATATGAGAATGTTGTATGCAAATATTATGTCAATACTGGATAATGAGATTGAAAAATATGACAACCTGTGTAATGTTACAGTGAGACTATGAATACAGATTGTTCACAAATGACCATTCAAAATGGTAATGTCAGAGAGCAAAATGGGATAAAAAAATTGATAATGCAAAAATGGAAAAATGTTACACGAGACAAAATCACAAGAAATGTACTTAATATTAACTGTCTTGTATGTATAATTTCTGTGCAGTGTTATGTAAATTTTCGTACAATATTTATGTAAAGAAATGTAATGTCATATGAAAATGGATGTGTACAGAGTAAGAAATATGCAAACCCGACGTGCCAGTATATTTTAAAATTTAAGCAATTAGGTTATCGTAATAATGATGAAATGTAAAAAGTATGTATATGGTGAATTGTAAAGCTGAATATGTTTTCCAGGACAGTAAATGAGCTACAAACATTTTCTGAAGGTTTGAAAGCAAGAATTCCATATGTTCCCATGAGAAATGTGTGCCAGTGCCAGACAGTGATGAACAGTTATATTCTAGGTGGACTCTGGTATAGAAAACACATTTTATCACAGAGAGGGTATGGAAACAAATAAAGGCATTGTAGACTTATGTTGAACCCATTCAAGTGTCTTTGGGATGCTGATAGTGTGAGCCTGGTTCAATGACTGAAACGTGTGGATTACAACAGGGCCATAAATAACGAACCTACTCGCTACAGCATTGATGGTTTCACTATGCACAGTACACAACATTGCAACAATGGGATGAACACTTTTATTGACTCTGGGTAAATAAGTGAAATTGTAGCACAGTCATGGACAGCGCAACTTAATGACAGTGTTAACAAACTCAAGTGCGTATGCAGCATATGTCAGATAAGCTGTGTGCGCCGGACAATGTCGCAATAGGAGTGGTTGGATTCCAACAATCAAACTACAGACTCTGAATTCAAATGCAGCTGCTGATAAAACGCTTAAAAAATTTTGTAAGTGGCAGAAGTAAAGTGTACATTAAACAAAAATGGATATATATGTTATGTGATGTCATGTTCCAGGAGTAAATGAGGTAAACTTGGCCACGAATAGAGGTCTCAGTACCCTGACAGGCCAAGAGTTTAAAGTCCAAAAAAGATGAAAAGGTGCATATAGTGTAAATGCATTGTAACTGTATACGGATGCCCAGTTATATGGGTACACCAGTATACAGTGGGCATGGGAGGGGAGCGGTGGGGAGGGGGGCGGGGGGGGGGGGGGGAGTTGTGTAGGTTCTTTAAATGGCCTACGCATATAAAAAAAATATTTGTAATGATTCTTATTCCTGCTATCCCTGTGCAGCAAAAATATTGTAGGGAGGCATGATTATATCTGAGTAAGCTGACAGAAAATTTAAAGGTATACCATCCATTTTTTTTGTACCCCAATTGTTTTTTTCACCCATGTTGGTGCCTGTCGGTTCTTTCAGCTGGTGCAATGAAGACATATGTACTTGCACTGATTAAAAGTTAGAATATGCAGAATTATTAAAAGTTAGAATATGCAGAAGTGACAAGTTTTCATTCTCTTACCGAGCTACATCCTAATCCCCACATCCCGATGCGATGAGGACTTGCATTTTTGAATGGACGTTTTCGGAGAAGAAAACAACATGAAAAGAGAATACCCAATGCAGCCACTCTGGCATTATTGTACATCATTGAGGAGATGAGATAAATATCAAACCGTACACCAATACTCAAAGGAATAAATCTTCAATCAGTGTTCCAGGGTTGCCACAACAATTCTTAACCTGCACACAACCATATCTGTGTCTGTTTCTGGACTTACAACTTGTGTGGTTGCTAAATGTGCATCGGCATAGCTACATCAGCTCTGAACAATTAACATCATCTCTCTCCCTAACCACTACAGCCTCTTGTACAGACTGGATTATGTCCAAAATAGAGATATTTGAATCTGAAACTTGATGCAGTGTTTTAACACTGGATATTTACATTTGCTTTGTGATAATAGTATAGTATTCACCAAATGAAACAGTAGTCAAAATTGTTATTTGACCTCTATGGGAGCATTATGTAGAGGACTATAATGTATTCTCAGTTTCTTACATAATAATTATTTCTGAAACAAAGTACATAAACTTTGATGGATCTATTGTTGTCTTTCTTCAAGTGTCTGTCACAGGTGTCTTAGCATTTCAGTTATATCCTCCCTTGGGTCAAGCAGAGGCAACGGCCTTGCCGCAGTGGATACACCGGTTCCTGTCAGATCACTAAAGTTAGTTGCTGTCGGGCGTGGCCGGCACTTGGATGGGTGACCATCCGGGCCGCCATGCGCTGTTACCATTTTACGGGTTGCATTCAGCCTCGTGATGCCAATTGAGAAGCTACTCGACCAAATATTAGCGGCTCCGGTCACAGAAAACTTAACGACTGGGAAAGTGGTGTGCTGACCACACGCCCCTCCTGCATCCACAGCTGAGGATGACACAGCAGTCGGATGGTCCCAATGGGCCACTTGTGGCCTGAAGACGGAGTCCTTTTGTGTCAAGAAACATTAGTGTTATGCTAGTAATCTCCTCTGCAGACTGACTGAATTCTTCCAGTATCCTACCAATGAACCACATCCTGCCACCCAATTTACCTATGACCGAGGTTATGCGATCATTTCATATCATATCTCAACAAAATTGTTAATCCCAGGTATTTGTATTCCCATGATATGAAATCAGCTCATAGCTACTGTGAATGCTGACACCATAGCTCTTGATACAATTAACTAACAAGAAACAGTTATTTTTTATCAATATTATGCTGTGGATTCACTTTCCCAAGTGATGTCATAAGTTCAGATTTTATTTGTACAGCTGAGTATTTTCTCTTATAATTTTATGTTTGGAGAGTGCCTGTACAGTTGTGTAGCCACTTGTTTCATACTAAAAGTTTTCTCATTACCTTTGATGGGCAAACTCAGAAATTTCCAGGTTTTCACAAATCATTTTGATGATCCTAAGCATTACATAAAGACTAATCCACCAGTTTGAGAGATAAGCACGCGGTATGAAGCAGTTTGTATAGCAGCCACTGCTCTTCCACATGACAGCAGTCTCTCAATGAATTCAGCTAATTTCTTTTGCTTTCATCAACTGTCTAAGAGTTAATATTTCTGGAACTCAGGATCATATGGAGGCCTTACATGAATTGTTGTACAAGCTCATAACAGTACTTGATAATGTATGCAAAATCATGCAACTGGATTTTTTTGTAGACTGACATTATCAGTGTATTACTGGTGACAAATTACACCAGACTTCTCAGGCAGAAGGGTTCATTTACCTGAATTTGTCATCAATTGATTTTGTTATTCTGTCCTGTTAACATAAATCTTAAATAAAATATCTTCAGAAACATCTAACATATTCTAAAGAACATAAAAAAGACAGAAACAATGTGCATTATGAATAGCAATCATGTTCACTTCATTACTCTAATTAACAACAGAATGTACTAAATGTAAACTATTTTCCAGAGCATATAAATCTGGGTCTTTCTTTGTGTGTTAATAGCTGTTACACGAGGCCTATATGTGTCATGTCTTGTTCTCAATTTCATCATTTCGTCTGTATGTACGAGGTGTGTTTTTTAAGTAAGGTCCGTTTTGTTGTAGACACTAGTAGTTCGCGTGCATACTGCAACGAGTGTGTGCGTCGTGTACTGCCAAGCCTCGGGAAAAACTGTGTTCAGTTTCAGCTCCGTAGCTAACATGTATGGTTCTATTCTGTGCTTTCAAAATGTTTAAGAGTATCAACTCGCCCGCCGCATCTGAGGTTCCATCAGTGATACAGTTTTCGTCAGCAAGGAACCTGTCTACTGTAGAAATTGATTGACAGATTTGCAAAGTGTACAGTGATACTGTTATGAGTGAAAGCAAAGTGCTTAAGTGGGTACAAGAACTCAAAGATGGCCATGACAAAGTCCATGATGAGGACTGCTCCAATTGCCCTTCTTTGATTACAGACGATTTGGTGGCTTTAGTTGAAAGGATTTGTGAGAACAGGTGCTTCCCAATAACAGGTCTCTCAAATGAATTTCCAGACGTGTCGAGATCAGTGCTTTACGAAATTATTTCTGAACACCTAAAGTTTATGAAACTACGATCCTGTTGGGTCCTGAAACTCCAAACGGGGGACCACAAAAACCAAAGATTTGAGTGTGCGATGAAATTCTTGACTCATTGTCACGAAAAAGGTGACAGCTTCTTGAGTCAGATTGTAACTGGAGACAAGACATTGGTTTTGCATATCACACTCAAAACGAAGCAACAGAGCATGGAATGGAGACACACACACTCGCCTGTAAAGGTGAAGGCCAAACAGACTCTGTCTCAGTGCAAAATCATGGCGTCGGTGTTTAAGGATAGGCATGGTGTTTTGTTGGTTGACTTCATGCAAAGAGGAACCACTATCAATGCAGAAGCGTACTGCCAAACCCTGAGAAAGCTATGCAGAGCAATTCAAAACAAAAGACGTGGCATGTAGACAAATGGAATTGTCCTTCTCCATGACAATGCAAGACCTCACACTGCAGGTCAGACCCGCAATTTATTGGACAGTTTTGGCTGGGAAGTTTTAGACCATCCACCCTACAGTCCTGATCTTGCACTGAGAGATCACCACCTGTTCCTCCACCTCAAACAACACATCAGTGGCAACCGTTGCAATGATGACGATGACGTGAAAACGGCGATGAACTATTGGTTATCAGAGCAGGTGGCAAGTTTTTATGAAGACACTATTTTAACATTGGTTGAGAGGTACGATACGTTTTTGAACAAACTTGGCAACTATGTCAGAAAATAGAGTGAAGTATGTACTTTCTGAAAATAAATTTACTTTTTTGAAATAACCATTCATTGTGTATGTATGTTCAAATGGATCTTACTTCAAAAATACACCTTGTATATCATAAAATTTACTATGAATGTTGTCATATTTACATATTACTTTTTCATTAAAGATGCAAGAAAGGTTAATGCCTGTATACTTACAAATTTTTGTTTCGAATAGCATAACTTACTTCATATAATCATAAGCAAGAAGTTTGGAAACTGGTTTATGACAAACACACATTGAGGACAGTATTCAGAATGTATCAGTGAATTTCCTTACATAACAACGTTAAGAAAACTGATAAAATGTGATACCTTTGTATGTGTCAAAAGATGTATCTTCAATGAAGATTTCATGGCAAAGCTCTTCTGGCAAATTGGGCATTTGTGTGCTAGAAACATGAAAAGAAAGAATCACAGTTTTGGAAAGAAGATTACAAGAAAGTCTACTACAATATACTACATAACGGTTTCACATACCTTTTACGCCTGAGTGTAGAATAGTGTGACGAGCCAGATCTTCCTTTCGGACAAATGTTTTTGAACATTGCTCACATTCATATGGTTTTGCACCTTCATGAATATATTTCACATGCATAAGAAGACGAGATCTGCGATTGAATGCCTTGCCGCAATGGGAACATGTGAACCCATTTTCACCTACACAATCATAATCAGGAGTGAAAGACAATATTTACATATCTGTTTAGTGTGAAAATGAACTATACTAAAAATAAGTTGTGAAATTAAAAGAAATGTTTTAATCTATTTGATGTGCATATAATTTTTTTAGTCTCCCCCACACATCATACAAACATGAAAGGCAACATCAAATATGGTTATTCAGCTTTTGGTTGCAATATGCAAGACATCATTGGTGGAGAAATCATCCTAAAACACGGAGAGTTGAGTTTCAAGACATTGCTTGATTAGCAAACTGAATGTACAGTGTTACTGTACGTTTATCCTGGTAAGTTTATGAATTCGCTGCATGACCACTAAAGTATGGGAAAAGGCACAATGTTAATATATCATTTCTGGCATCCTTTACCTGCCTTCCAGCAAAATAATGGGAACAAAACAGGTATTGAGATATTTGTCTACTACATGAAAACATTGACAAAATCAAAGTTGAACATGACATAATATTTCTATTTAAGAATTTGCACGAAAACAATCTGCAAGGACAATCTAATGTGTAAGATGAGAACTTTTGTGCTTCCATTTAAGAGAACACACAAGATAATAGGAATAAAGTAGTAAGCACGAAAGTCAACAACAGCAGCAATCAGCACATGGATACAGTACACACTTAAATCTTTTGACAGCAGCAGTAGGCAATGACAACTTAATCACTCTACCAGGAATCAATAAGAATGCCTAGGATGAATAATCTTCGGTTATTGTCAGGTACCAGAGACAGTCAAAGGTCATGACAAAATAAAATCAACAGAATGCCTCAAGTAAATGCATGTGCTTGTCACCGAAAAATTACTGTAACTGGGAAACGTATATGATATTGATGGTTCAGAGCAATACTATTATAACTAGCCTTTCTTAAATGTTATTGCATGATGAATTGAAAGTTCTAGTATTTCCCAGAAATCAACCTGGAAACAAACTTGCGAGTGATATTTAAAATATCTTGTTGTTCCATTGTTATTAAGTACTTTGTACCAAAAAACTTTCGAGAAGCTACCATTCTAACATATGTTTCTAAAGAATTCAAAAGGTCGGTATGAATGTAGCAGACCAATTATACTTCCATAATTTCACTTGCCTGTGCTTTTATTTACAGTTGTTTTGGTTGTTTTATCAGGGTTGTATGCTGACTGCCCATGGACAACATTATCTACCCCATCTGAATTCTCAGTTACGAGAGCCCGCACTAATTGGCAGTCATGTGGAATAATAATAATAATAATAATAATAATAATAATAATAATAATAATAATTCCTCATGACAGTATAACTCCATTGATTTACTGTAATGAGATTGCAATATTACTAAATGTATAGAGAAGTCCAATAAATTAAGTTTACGCACATATTTTCCTTCGTACCTGAAACTAATGGTTCACTACCATCACTTGCAGAATTATGTGATGGTTGATATTCTGATGAATCATCGACACTGGAATTTCATCTACAGAAGAATCACCACCTTTCCCATCGTCAATATCTAAACAATAATAAGCGTAATCATAATATTTTAGACCAATCTGTGCCAATAGTGCTTAACGTGCAGCTGTATTATTACCTTCTTGATTATATTTTGTTTCCTACACTTTTTGGCAAGCATGTGGAATTTCTATATAATAATAATTTCTCATGACAGAATAGCTCCATTGATTTACTATGACATTTTTGCAGTACTGCTGAATGTACTAGTGCAGCCGAATAAATTAAGCTTAAACTCATTTTCCTTTGTACCTTACACCAGTGATTCACTATCATCACTCTCAGAATGATGTGATGATTGATAATCTGATGAATCGTCTGACACTGGAATTTCCTCTACAGAAGAATCACCACTTTTTCCATCATCAATATAATAATATTTTAGACCAATCTGTGCAATAGTGTTTAGCCTAGAACCACAGTACTATATTACCTTTTTGACTGTTGTTTGTTTGCTGTTTGGATGAAAGACTACTCCTACGGAGCACACCTTCAAGTTTTGCGTTTTCTGATGAAGAGTCTGGTTGCGGAAAATTGTTCTTTCTTACTTTTTAAAGCCATTTGTAACATTAATCTGGAATGTCTCATTTTATGCTTTCAACCAAAAGACAGAATGTAAGCTAGGTTAGGCTATACAGTCAATTAGGATAACTTTGTACCACTTTTTACCATTTTTAAAAATACTGGACATAAAATAAATTACACTTCACAACCGACTTTCTGACATTTTACATCTATAGTTACTGAGTGCTTTGAAAAGTGAAAATGTGTGCTAACTACAAAATACTAGAGTAAAATTTCATTTTTAATGCTGGTACAAAGGTACACCATCGTTCAGGATAACTTTAGACCAGTCTCAAAAAACAAAGAATTTTTCATATGTCTAATGCTCTGAGTAAAATTAGATTGTGCTAGAAGGAAATCAGGTGTTAATAAGAGGTAAAAACAAACAGTGTTAATTCAATACTACAGGTTTACTTTGAAATATCAAGATACTTGTATCAACCTGGTATTGTTCAAATTAAATCACTGTCACCAGAAATGATGTTCATAGCCAACGCAATTAAAGGCTAATCATAAGCCTAAGAGCTTGTACAGCATTGGAAATACAACTGAAATATTAACTAGAAATCATGGAGGTAGTAAAACTGTTACTTTTAGTAAAAAATAATGCAAGTAGATGAAGCAGCAGCCATCTGAAACAAATTTGATAAGTAGTACAAAGATACCATGACTGGTAAAAGTTACCCTGATTGACTGTATACAACACAACACATTGTACTGTAACCTGATTCATTGATTGTTAGTACAATACCTTTAATATGATCATTCAAATACAGTAATCATGCTTACGGCACTAATGAGTGGTTGATACTACACAATAAACACAGCACAAAATGGATAAATATCTTCAAAAACAGTCTGCTGCTTCAATTTACTCCTTTTCCTGTGCATTATAATGACAAAAGGGTTCAGTGATACCAAAGTAATAGTGCTGTGATACACAAACTTGTATTTTTTTTTTTTTTTGTTCAGTGAAACAAAATCATAAAAGGCAGTTACGTTAAAAGGCAACCAAGCTGCTGAAGATAAGAATGCAAAATGATTGTAAAGGCAGTTGCGATGGTATTACACTGAGAATATATGAAGTTTGTACTTAATATGTTTGGACACCTTCTTTGTATGATGGATCAGTAAGCGGGGCAGTTATGATTTTATTTCACAGACAAAACATTAGCCTGGACAACACAGTGGCACTGTAACTTCATTTTCTCCTAAAGTGTAGTTATGATAGTACTGCTCTGAATCATCAGTATATCAGGTATAAAATATATCCATTACCAAAAAATATCAGTTTCTAATCCACACTCTACAACATTGCCATCAAAATAGAACATACATATTAATTCATTAAAGGACATTTTGAAATTATTCCTCTCAACTGTTTTGAAAAAGTATTCAGTTTATTATACATTGCATGATTGGCCAGTTTCGGTCTTACATACAATTTTCAAATGCAATAGGTGTCAATGTCTTGTACAAATACCCTGTTACTAAACAGTGGATATAGCCAAAAACAAAGTGAGCACATAACATACAAGCATCAGAACTAAAACCAGAAAGGTTCCTACCTGAAGTAATAGTCATATTCATTACAAATTTTGCATTACAGGACACTATAAGTACTAGCTTTTGTTGTTGGACACCTTTTTGAAACAATTATTGTGATATGTCCTTACACCACAACAATGTTAGAAGTAACCATTAAAAAAAAGTGTAAAGATGGGGGGAAAATAAGATTTTTGTCAAAATATTTAAACAAAACACAAAATTTACAATTTAATTGATAAATATACTGTTGTAAGTGAACAGGTCAATGAATTAATCAAAATTTAAATAATAATTGAGCTGCTACTGACTACAAAAGTTTTAAAAGAAAAAAAAATGAATTGAAGCAACGACTCATCTGCAGATAATGGATAACTGATGCATTTCCATTATAGAGCCACCCTGTGACGAAGCAAGCTGGGACAATTTTAAGTCCCCTCTTGTTTTGCCATCTGCCTCCTTAAATTAGTTTTTTTTTTCACTTTTAACTAATTACCATTAGCATATGCGAGTACAATCTGCATTTTCATATAAGAGAAAGGTTGGCTCTCAGTTTTAAAGAATATAACAGCAGATCTAATTTTGTGCTTAGCTTTATGTATGTAATTGATGTATAATTTATTTTGACTGTTCCTAGTTAGTATCTTCCATTATAGGATGAAATCAGTAATTGTTTCATAAATTAAATTCTATTGTTTACTTGTAAACAAATATAAATTCTGTACTAATTATAAACATTTGGAAGACGAAATACTAGTAATCTTAAAGTATCTTTTTAGCTCTATGTGAAAACATGTTAGCAAAGCTAGCTCTTAATTAATTCCCAGGTAATTAACAGTTTGGTTAAAAGTATTGTTTACATAACGATATCAGGTAATTTCATCATTTAAACAAATAATTTGGCCTAACTCTTGTAGTAGAAGAAACTGTTAAAATGGTGGAAATTTTTTATGTATTCAGTTAATTTAATGAGTTAAGTTTTAATTGTAATTTCTGTAAATTAAACATTGAACAATGTGTAGTTTGAGTGGCTACTATTGCGATGATATATATGGGCCCGATTTTTGGTCACGAGACAGTCAGTCCACGGCCGAGTTTCAGACAAGAAAACTGTGTTGGTTAGAACAACAACAATGCTTCAATTTAACTGTGGAATAAGTGTTAAACAATTAGGCCGTGTGTAAAAACAATGACAGTGCCTGCTCTATATGTATCTAATTATTCTTCAAGAACTGTGAACTTTGCGGTTAGGTTTTACTGCTCGTAGATGTTCAGAAGGAAACTATTGTAGCAGTATTTGGAGGTTTGCCTGCAAACTATCAATGAGGCTTATCGAATGTTACACAGTACTGCACTAGCCATTTCACTGTGTATTATTGGGGGTTTGTGAACAGCAAAAGTAAAACATTGTGGAATGTAACTGTGCATCTGTCAGCTACATTACTTACAGTAGTCAGTGTCCAAATTACAAACCCCATTTTTCAGCCAGTGTAGCAACACAGTACGTCAACACCGAGGACAACAAATGAAGAAATAAAGCAGGTGGAAGCGCTACTTGTGGGGCCCTGCTGGGGGAGGATTATTGTAGGTAGTGTTATAATGTCAAGTTGAACACATATATTTCAGACCGACACAACACATATAAATCACAGAGTAAGTTGACAAGCAAGACATGTGCACGCGTTAACATTCGAATGAGCACTGAGTCCCAGTCTAGCGACCGCTGCTCGGCTGGCCGCTTAGGTGGCGCAGCTGCTGCATGGCTGGCAGACAGCGCCGCACGTAGAGGATGCGCGTAATTGCGCGGCGGCGCTTTGATTGATCGGCGAGTCACAACACTTTTCCCCCCTTTGAAATTGTTGCACTGGTCCTGATGGAGGTGTCCTGGAGATGGCTAATGTCCATAGGCATTGTTTGACTTGCCGTAAAGTCTCGAGGAGGAGGCTTCCCGTACGGACGGAAGTGTCCCCGATGATAACGGGTCGAGATGACAAGAGACGTAGGGGTCGAATCTGCTGGGGCCCCATGCACCAATCTGTGCGTTGTGGCAAGTCCAGTTCATATAACAGGACACATGGGCGATGTGTCGGCGTCCGTTGGAGGAGGAGGCGAGTAGATTGGCTCTGACAGAGGATAGTCATCCGGTTCCTGCATGGGCACGTCTCCTGGTGGCGTCCGTTCTTGTGCTGGCATCGCGATGATGGTGAGAGGGCAGCGTTGTGAGTATTGAAAGATGCCAAGATCCCGAGCATCAGGTAGAGCCTAAGGTGGTGTAGCGGCGTTCGGAACAGGCGTTGCTGGCTCACGAGGCTGAAGCTGGTCCGAATGACGCACTGCAACACTCGTGTCCGTCTGAATTTCATACAGGCGTCTGCCACGGTGTCTTAAGATGCGGACCGGGCTCCATTTTGGCTGCCTGCCATATCCCCGTACCCAGACGAGGTCGTCGGCGGTGAACCGGCCAAGTGAAGGCACCTGCATCCGTGAGGTGGAAGGCCGCAGAAGATGAAGTAGCATGCGGGGCTGTCGGCCATGTAAGAGCTCAGCTGGGCTGTGGTCGCCCATGGGGAAGAAACGGTAAGACGCCAGAAACTGGAGAAGCGCATCAGCAGCAGAAAAAGTCAGAAGTTTCCGCATCTGAGCCTTAAATGTGCGGACCAGTCGTTTAGCCTCACCGTTTGATTGTGGATGGAATGGCGGGGCTGTGACATGGATAACACCGTGACGAGCACAAAAATCCGCAAATTCGGAAGAGGCAAATTGCGGACCATTATAAGTAACAAGAGTAGAGGGGAGGCCTTCCAAAGAAAAATGCGGGGAGAGCACTGGTGGTTGCCGCGGTGGTAGGTGACGTGCAACGGACAATGAAAGGAAAGTTAGAGTAGGCGTCAATTATGAGGAGCCAATAAGTACCTAAAAAGGGTCTTGCAAAGTCAGCATGAATGCGCACCCAGGGCGTCTCAGGCAAAGGCCACGAACAGTTCTTCAGGAATGGGCATAGGGTAAGTGTCGATGAGGCATTGAGCATTTACAGTGGCTCTGAAATCGCCACAGAGATGAATATCACCATTTGGCTTAGCAATGACAACGACAGGAGAGGACCACTCACTGGAAGTGACAGGAAGCATGATCCCTGAAGTAGTGAGACGATCCAGCTCCCGTTTTACCCAATCACGAAGGGCCACAGGAATGGGCCGAGCCCAAAAAAACTTAGGCCGAGCAGTGGGTTTGAGCGTGATATGAGCTTCAAAGTCATTTGCACGGCCTAACCCAGGAGAAAAAAGGGACGAAAATGTCGTCGACAAGGAATCCAATTGAGCATAAGGAATAGCATCAGAGACAATACTGACAGAGTCATCTATGGAGAACCCAAAAACGCGAAAGGCATCGAAACCAAAAAGATTTTCTGCGTTACTCTGGTCGACCACAAATATGGGAACAGTGCAAACAACGGATTTGTAAGATACCTCAGCATTAAACTGTCCCAAGAGAGAAATCTTCTGTTTATTATAAGTCCGTAATTGCCGAGTGACAGGTGACAGGAGTGGAGAACCCAACTGAAGATACGTCTGAGAATTAATTATAGTGGCAGCAGAACCGGTATCCACTTGCATGCGAACATCTCGACCAAGGATTTGGACAGTGAGGAATAACTTCCTTGAAAGGGAAGAAGTGCAATTGACAGACAACACAGAATCAGAATCAGTGTCATGTTCATGAACATCATGTATGCGGTCGAATTTGCAAACGGAAGACACATGACCTTTCTTTTTGCAATTGTGACACACAGCCCAACGTTGAGGACAATCCTCGCGTGAATGTTTCGTAAAACACCACGGACATGAAGGAAGTTGCCGGGGGTTTTGCTGCAGTTTCTTAGCGGGTTGTTTACGGTTAGGCCGAAGCTGTGCATGGGAGCGCACTGCGGCCACGTCAGCCGGCGGGGACGCACCGCACGCGTCATCAACAGCGCACAGAGGTTGTATTTCCCCGACATCACCCCACGCCTCGATTTGCGGCCCAGCGGCACGAGAAATTTCAAAAGACTGTGCAATGGAGAGAACTTCATCGAGAGGCGGATTTGCCAACTGAAGGGCACGTTGCCGAACTTCTTTGGTGGGCACCGACTGGATAATAGCATCCTGTACCATGGAATCGGCATAGGATCCTTTGTGAATGTCAGTAACAAATTGACACTTTCGACTGAGGCCGTGAAGTTCAGCAGCCCAAGCGCGATAGGAATGATGTGGCTGTTTTTGACAATGATAAAAGGCAACACGAGAGGCTACCACTTGAGTTTGCTTTTGAAAATAGACAGACAGAAGTGAGCACATTTCAGCAAAGGACAAAGACACAGGATCCCATCCTCGTCGCCAATTGTTATAACGTCAAGTTGAACACATATATTTCAGAACGACACAACACATATAAATCACAGAGTAAGTTGACAAGCAAGACATGTGCACGCGTAACATTCGAATGAGCACTGAGTCCCAGTCTAGCGACCGCTGCTCGGCTGGCCGCTGAGGTGGCGCAGCTGCTGCATGGCTGGCAGATAGCGCCGCACGTAAAGGATGCGTGTAATTGTGCGGCGGCACTTTGAATGATCGGCGAGTCACAACAGGTAGCCACAATAAAACAAGGTTTCGCAAACTTTGAAAACTGAAACCAACGGTGGCTTACAGTGAAGAGGTGACACAGCCAATCAACGCTGGAGTTTCATAACAAAGAAGTATGACAGCAGCCAATCAGTGCGCTGGTTCTATGGAAGCAGCCACTGAGTACAGGAGCAGCCAATCAGCACGCAGGTGGACACACCTGACAGGAGATAAACAAGACACCTTGCCGAGAGAATTACAACTTGCCACAGCCATGCAGACAAAGGACCTTAGGTAGCCACAATAAAACAAGGTTTCGCAAACTTTGAAAACTGAAACCAACAGTGGTTTACAGTAAAGAGGTGACAGAGCCAATCAACGCTGGAGTTACATAACAAAGAAGTATGACAGCAGCCAGCTGATTATAAATCAGACATGAATGTAACTTTGAAGGATGGGAACGAAAGTCCTATTGCAAAGAGCAAAATGGACAAAAACAGTACCGAAGTGGGTGAGATCATTAAGGTTAAGAAGGAGGAATCTAGTAGTGACAGTCAGCAAGGGCCAAAGTTTATGACATATGGAGAAGTGGAAGCGATGTTAAGGTATATTATGAGTAATATAAATATGAAAGAAGACATTAATAATTTGAGAGGAGACTTAGCAGGGTGGAAAATAGTATAAAGAAAGAAGTACATAATACTAATGAGAAATTAACATCGAGTGGTAAAGGTGTAGGAGAGCGAGAGAAACTTTGTGACGACGGTAGTATGAAGGTGGATGTTTTCGAGAAACAATGTGCTGAAAATAAGAGTTAAACTTAAGAACGGGATTGATCACATTAGAAATGATTCAGAAACTGAGGTAGAAAACAAGTGTGCAGTAGTGGTAGAGGAAAAACTGGAATAAATAAATAAAACTATAGATTCAAAATTGACTGAAATAGAGAAAACAGAGGAAGAGGTACTAAATATAAATCATAGTGTAAGTGAAAGTGTGTCTGATTCTGACTGTAAGTGTAATGATGATAGCCATGACGAATCCAGTAGTGATGAGAATGGGATATTTGAATCTGTAATTGATAATGAGGGCAATGTGTTTAGTAAAGAAAGAATTAAGGAAGATTTGTTGTATGACGATCGCATGATAAGTAAAAAGGAAATGTATCAACCTGTAATAACAGAAGGTGTACAATATACACATGTTAAGTGTTTACTGGACAGTGGTAGTGACTTGAATGGCATTTAACAGGCATTTTCTGAATCTATTAAGAACACAGGGGGCACGGTAGTGATGCAAGTTTCTAGAATAAAAATTGTTGGTGCTACTGGTAAGCTATTACAGAGTGTGAAACAAGAGATACTATTAATTGTGGAATTGGCAGGACGGTTGTTGAAATGCAATTTCTTGATGATTCAAAATCTCAGCATTTATGTAATGTTTGGAACTAATTTCTTGTGCAATTAGCTGGTAGGGGGTTCAACATTCTGTGTTGGATTCATTATGTGATGACAATGCTTATCCCAGCTGTCTGTCTCATTTTTGGTGTTTCATGAGGCAGTCAAACTCTTCTCCTATCCTATCTGTAGTTTATAAGTGTATCACAAACATTTTATCTTCTACTTTCAAGTGATTTTGTGCAGTAGCATACTTTAGTATAGAAATATGTTAGAAAAATTTTCTTCAGTGTTATCTAAATATCTATTCATATTATGTCATATTAGTTATAAATAATATGTTAAAAACAAAGATTCCATGACTTACGAAACGGGAAAGTGCTGGTAGACAGAAGAAAAAAAAAAAAAAAGCCCCACACGCAAAATTTCAGCTTTCGCAACCAACAGTTGCTTCGTCAGGAAAGAGGGAAGGAGTGGGAAAGACGAAAGGATGTGGGTTTTAAGGGAGAGGGTAAGGAGTCATTCCAATCCCGGGAGCGGAAAGACTTACCTTAGGGGGAAAAAAGGACAGGTGTACACTCGCGCACACACACACATATCCATCCACACATACAGACACAAGCAGACATATTTAAAGGCAAAGAGTCTGGGCAGAGATGTCAGTCGTGGCGGAAGTGCAGAAGCAAAGATGTTGTTGAATGACAGGTGAGGTATGAGTGGCGGCAACTTGAAATTAGCGGAGATTGAGGCCTGGTGGATAACGGGAAGAGAGGATATATTGAAGGTCAAGTTCCCATCTCCGGAGTTCGGATAGGTTGGTGTTAGTGGGAAGTATCCAGATAACCCGGACGGTGTAACACCGTGCCAAGATGTGCTGGCCGCGCACCAAGGCATGTTTAGCTACAGGATGATCCTCATTACCAACAAACACTGTCAGCCTGTGTCCATTCATGCGAATGGACAGTTTGTTGCTGGTCATTCCCACATAGAATGCATCACAGTGTAGGCAGGTCAGTTGGTAAATCACGTGGGTGCTTTCACCCGTGGCTCTGCGTTTGATCGTGTACACCTTCCGGGTTACAGGACTGGAGTAGGTGGTGGTGGGAGACAGGTTTTACACCGGGGGCGGTTACAAGGGTAGGAGCCAGAGGGTAGAGAAGGTGGTTTGGGGATTTCATAGGGATGAACCAAGAGGTTACGAAGGTTAGGTGGACGGCGGAAAGACACTCTTGGTGGAGTGGGGAGGATTTCATGAAGGATGGATCTCATTTCAGAGGAGGATTTCATGAAGGATGGATCTCATTTCGGGGCAGGATTTGAGGAAGTCGTATCCCTACTGGAGAGCCACATTCAGAGTCTGATCCAGTCCCGGGAAGTATCCTGTCACAAGTGGGGCACTTTTGGGGTTCTTCTGTGAGAGGTTCTGGGTTTGAGGGGATGAGGAAGTGGCTCTGGTTATTTGCTTCTGTACCAGGTCGGGAGGGTAGTTGCGGGATGCGAAAGCTGTTTTCAGGTTGTTGGTGTAATGGTACAGGGATTCAGGACTGGAGCAGATTCGTTTTAGTTATAAATAATAATATTAATAATAATAATAATAATAATAATAATAATAATAAATGGTAACGACACTGCTAGCCAACTGGAAAATGATTTAAATCCAAATAGAGGTGTTTTGCAGGATATGCTTCCTGCAACCACCCTAGAAGGAAAACAAAGACAGAGGATGAGATGGTCAGATGAAGTTAACCGACACCTCAAGTTCTGTTATTACCAAGCAACAAACCTAGGAACCAACACAACTGGATACAGCTCACAAGTATACACAACATTTATTACCAGATACCCGGAATTAAAATTTTTAACAGAACAACGACTAGCTGATCAGATCCGTGTAATAATAAAAAATAACAGGATACCCCAGTCAGAATTAGAAAACATCAATCAACAATTACAACAAATACTGGAACAAAATAATGTGCAATTAGAAGAAGAAGAAGAAGAAGAAGAAGAAGAAGAAGAAAATACAGTAATTGACTCAAACATCCCAGAGCAAACAAACAAAGAACAAAACGCGTCAATTAAACAAACAGAGGAAAACAAGATCTTAAGACAGCCACCAGAACAAGCACAAATAGAACATGAAGTGAACACATGTTAGATATAGAAGAAAAATTTCAGATGACATATATAGAATACAAAGACACAAATACAGACATTAGACCATTCTTGCATAGACCACCAAATAACCCACAAGTCGAAACAACAATAACAACTATCAACACAATCATACACAACAAAATAAATGAAAATACAACTATGGAAGAGTTACAACTACTGGTTTATGTAGGAGCAGTCACTACACTAGGCAGAGATCAGAACCAACCAACACACAGAAGAAACCCACAAAACCAGCATGGCAACACAGGCTACAGATCAGAATAGAAAAACTGAGAAAAGACATCGGACAGATAACACAATTTATAAGAAATGAAATATCAGACAAAAAAACGAAAAAGGTTAGGTAAAATCTCACAACAAGAAGCAATAAAGCAATTAGATGAAAAGAAGCAGAAATTACAAGCATTGGCCAAACGACTTAGAAGATACAAAAAAAAGTGAAAATAGAAGGAAACAAAACCAAACATTCAACACAAACCAAAAGAAATTTTACCAAACAATAGATAACACACACATTAAAATAGACAATCCACCAAACATAACAGACATGGAACACTTCTGGAGCAACATATGGTCAAACCCAGTACAACATAACAGGCATGCACGGTGGATACAAGCAGAAACAGACTCATACAAGATGATACCACAAATGCCTGAACTGATAATTTTGCAACATGAAGTCACCCTAGCAATTAATTCTACGCGCAATTGGAAAGCCCCTGGAAATGATAAAATAGCAAATTTCTGGCTAAAGAAGTTCACCTCAACACATTCACATCTAACTAAATTATTTAACAGTTACATTGCAGACCCATACACATTCCCTGATACACTTACACATGGAATAACTTATCTGAAACCTAAAGATCAAGCAGACACAGCAAACCCAGCTAAATATCGCCCCATAACATGCCTACCAACAATATACAAAATATTAACTTCAGTCATTACACAGAAATTAATGACACATACTACACAGAACAAAATTATAAATGAAGAACAAAAAGGCTGTTGCAAAGGAGCACGAGGATGTAAAGAGCAACTGATAATAGATGCAGAGGTGACATATCAAGCTAAAATTAAACAAAGGTCGCTACACTACGCATACATTGATTAGCAAAAAGCTTTTGATAGTGTACCCCACTCATGGTTACTACAGATATTGGAAATATACAAAGTAGATCCTAAATTGATACAGTTCCTAAACATAGTAATGAAAAACTGGAAAACCACACTTAATATCCAAACAAATTCAGATAATATCACATCACAGCCAATACAGATTAAGTGTGGAATATACCAAGGAGACTCATTAAGTTCTTTCTGGTTCTGTCTTGCTCTGAACCCACTGTCCAACATGCTAAATAATACAAATTACGGATATAATATTACTGGAACATACCCACACAAAATCACACATTTGCTATACATGGATGATCTAAAACTACTGGCAGCAACAAATCAACAACTCAACCAGTTACTAAAGATAACAGAAGTATTCAGCAATGATATAAATATGGCTTTTGGAACAGACAAATGTAAGAAAAATAGCATAGTCAAGGGAAATCACACTAAACAAGAAGATTACATATTGAATAACCACAGTGACTCCATAGAAGCGATGGAAAAAACAGATGCCTATAAATATCTAGGATACAGACAAAAAATAGGAATAGATAATACAAATATTAAAGAAGAACTAAAAGAAAAATATAGACAAAGACTAACAAAAATACTGAAAACAGAACTGACAGCAAGAAACAAGACAAAAGCTATAAATACTTACGCTATACAAATATTGACCTACTCATTTGGAGTAGAGAAATGGAGTAACACAGACCTAGAAGCACTCAATACACTTACACGTTCACAATGCCACAAATATAGAATACATCACATACATTCAGCAACAGAAAGATTCACATTAAGCAGAAAGGAAGGAGGAAGGGGATTCATCGACATAAAAAACCCACATTATGGACAGGTAGACAATTTAAGAAAATTCTTTCTAGAACGAGCAGAAACTAGCAAAATACACAAAGCAATCACTCATATAAATACATCGGCTACATCACTGCAATTTCATAACCACTTCTACAACCCTTTAGATCACATAACATCAACAGATATGAAGAAAGTAAATTGGAAAAAGAAAACGCTACATGGCAAGCACCCGTATCATCTAACACAGCCACACATCGATCAAGACGCATCCAACTTGGCTAAGAAAAGGCAATATATACAGTGAGACGGAAGGATTCATGATTGCAATACAGGATCAAACAATAAACACCAGATATTACAGCAAGCATATTATTAAAGATCCCAATACCACAACAGATAAATGCAGACTTTGCAAACAACAAATAGAAACAGTAGATCACATCACAAGCGGATGTACAATACTAGCAAATACAGAATACCCCAGAAGACATGACAATGTAGCAAAAATAATACATCAACAACTTGCCATAAAACATAAACTAATAAAACAACACGTTCCCACATACAGGTATGTACCACAAAATGTACTGGAGAATGATGAATACAAATTATACTGGAACAGAACCATTATAACAGATAAAACAACACCACATAACAAGCCTGACATCATACTCACCAATAAAAAGAAGAAATTAACACAACTAATCGAAATATCCATACCCAATACAACAAATATACAGAAGAAAACAGGAGAAAAAATTGAAAAATACATCCAACTGGCTGAGGAAGTCAAGGACATGTGGCATCAGGATAAAGTTGACATTATACCGATTATACATCAACTACAGGAGTCATACCACACAATATCCACCAGTACATCAATGCAATACAGCTACATCCAAACATATATATACAACCATAGAAATGTCTTTACAAATGTCTGCTTGTGTCTGTGTATATACGGATGGATATGTGTGTGTGTGCGAGTGTATACCTGTCCTTTTTTCCTCCTAAGGTAAGTCTTTCCGTTCCCGGGATTGGAATGACTCCTTACCCTCTCCCTCTCCTTCCCTCTTTCCTGACGAGGCAACCGTTCGTTGCGAAAGCTAGAATTTTGTGTGTATGTTTGTGTTTGTTTGTGTATCTATCGACCTGCCAGCGCCTTTGTTTGGTAAGTCTCATCATCTTTCTTTTTACATATATTTTTCCCACGTGGAATGTTTCCCTCTATTATATCCATATATATACAACTATAGAAATCCGTAATTATTGATACGTGTTCAATAACCCGAAAGTTCCTAAATACAATGTAACATATACCGTACAGTTAAAAGGAAGTCACGCTTGATGAAGGTCCGTGTCACTTTCCATTTTTAACCAGACCTAAGGTCTGAGAAAGATAGAAATAATAATAATAATAATATTTTAGTTATAAATAATGATTCACAAGAGGATGGAAGAAAAGAAAGTGATACCATGGTTAAAGATTTTCTGTCAAACAAAGAGGTAAGTTAAACTGAAAATGAAAGGTGTCAGCATGTGTGGAGGATAATTAATATCTGAAGTAATGAGCTCATTGGTGCAGCAGCAAAGACAGTGTGCAGTGTAAACCATCTTAAGTATGAGGTCTTAATATTAATTTTGGCATAAAAGAAGTTTTTGTGTTTAATGCAATCAGTGTATGTGAGATAACTATTTATCTGTGTCAAGGTACAGCCTTTTCTAACATTAAGGAATTCCACTTTAAACATAGTTGCCTGGAGTAATGCGTGTGGAAAGAGTAAACAAGGTTTGTACGTATATTGCCCTTCAGGCTAGACTACAGTGAAACAACAGTTTGTCTAAGTGTTGATTTTGTCTGATCTGTAATGAGAGTTAAGTTTGCCTTAGCATAAGGATCTGTTACTGTGGGGTGTTTTTCAGTTGAAACAATTTTGCATTAGATAAGCAGAGCAGGTGTTTATTTATTAGACAATGCAACAATAAAGAAATAATAAAATAATAAATAATGTTAGGGTATTAATGGTTAGGGAGCCTGTCTCTACTGTAGGGATATTTTTTGAGAATGCACTCCACTAGCTAACAAGGTAAGAAATGTTAAGTGTAATAATGGAGCTGACAGACAACATTAATGAAAAAGGTAACTGTATACAAACAAATGTTGTGTAACTTTACTGATGATCTAATTGTGAACTAGGCAACATTGGGTACTGTTTAAATTGTGCAATTCATGACACTACAGCTGGGAATGAGAGCTTAACATAAAGAGCAATCTTTTTGTGAGGTACAAATAATATAATGCTGCATCATTGGACCTATATGTTATCTGAAAATTGCCTTTTGTGTTCTGAGGAATTATGAGCTTGAAGAGGTAACACTGGGATGAAGAACAATAATTTTGCTGATTAACTGCTAACTGTGGTGCTAGACTGATGTGAATATTTGGACAGGTCCACCATTTGGTAACATTTTGTGATTTTTGTGAGGATTCAATTTTCTGTTTGTGAGAGTATTGCTCAGAGTTGAGTGGAGAATTAGGGCGAAGATTTATTTACAACTTCTGCCCCAGTAATTTTGATTTGAATAGTAATTAAGTTTTTTAATGGGGACACTATTCTTTTTTCATAGTGTAATGATAATAAAATCTATGCTACTGCACATCTTGAGTTTTTACTGTAGGTAATGCACATCTTGAGTTTTTACTGGAGGTGATGCACATCTTGAGTTTTTGATATTTTGCAAATGGAAAAGAAACTCAAATCTTTCAAGTTTAACCAGTTTCAGACAGTTATAACTTAAGAGTAATGTTATGTAGTGTAAGGTGCACTTGATTTTGAATTTTTACTAGTCTACACCTTTCATACTATAGTCAATTTTTTTTGATAATTATAGTAATATCATGAGAACTATGTAATGTATGTATACTTATAAAGTAATGACTATCATTTGTCATTACTGTTAAACAATTTTTTCTTAGACTTATGTTAGAAGCATATGTGTACTAAAGTAGTGAGTGTATTTTGTCTCATTTTTTCATGAGGGGAACCACCTCCAAGGGAACTGACATCAGTGCATTTCCTTGTTAACTGCCACTTGGACCTGTTGAAGGCATGGACAGCTTGGTGAGAAAGTGTGTAAAGGCTCATTAAAAATGTGAAAGTGACTGTGAAAAGTGCTAAACATTAACAAGTGAAATTTTCTGTCTATTACAACCCATGAAGATTTATTTTGTTTAGCAAGACAGGACTTGTACAAAGTGATATGTATTTTAAAATGTAATCTTTGCTTAGCAAAAAAAGGACATCACTTATGATGAAGCTGCATAATTTTTGTTAAAAGTATAACTTGTGGGTATTTTGTGATATTGTACAACAATACACTGTATGTAATTATTTTGTATGGTGATTTTCATAAGGCCAGTTCTATTTGCAATATCTATCTGGTCAATCCAACGAGGGGGTGATGTGATGAAGCAAGCTGGGATCATTTTAATTCCCCTATTTTTTTGCCATATGCCTCCTTAAATTAGTTTTTTCAATTTCAACTACCGTATTTACTCGAATCTAAGCCGCACTCGAATCTAAGCCACACCTGAAAAATGAGACTCGAAATCAAGGAAAAAAAATTTTCCCGAATCTAAGCCGCACCTGAAATTTGAGACTCGAAATTCAAGGGGAGAGAAAAGTTTTAGGCCGCACCTCCAGATCGAAACAAAGTTGGTCCATTGTAATATGAGACACAATTTAGGTCGAATGAATGACGACACAGCTGCAGTAGTTTGGTTCGAGTCGTAAGCTTAGCAGTTAAGCTTTACCACGTAGCCATTGCTATGCGTCAGGCGCTCCGTCCGTATTTATACGGGTGCCCTTCCTTTTTCACGTGCTTCGTCTGCTTTGATTTGATTGCGTATTTTTCTTTGATCTGATAAGTGCCGTTCTCTTTGTTACAGGTGTTTACGTCACTCTAGGCTGAAAATGCATTACTGTACTGTGTCATGCATTGTTTGTCGCATTCTGATAATGAGTGTTTACGGCCTGTCGCCGCTCGCGGCATGGCTTGCTTTTGTGCGCGCTACCGCCGCTTACAATGAGAGAAAAAAAAGAGAGAGAGATATGAGTAGTCTTATTAGCGAAACAATGGCAAGAGACTGCTATTTGTTGTTACTCACACTGCTGCTTTCTTTGATAATGATCAACAAGAACCCAGTAATAGACTATGTATGATAGAAGATGGTCTGAACGAGAGTTTAGGGGAAATTTTTCTCCGTTTGAAAATCTTTGCAGACGCCTCGTCAATACATTACATTCTGCACAGAAATTAGAGTCATCTTAGATTTAAAAATCTAGTCAATTGCCGTGCTTCATTTCTGACTGTATCACTATTAGGCATAAGAATAATACGAATATAAACATGACACGATACATATATTCTTCCGCGTTTGCTGTTGTCTCACTCTAGTTTCGTAGTTAATTAGGCAGACAGGATTTAAATGAGATAGCAGCAAACACGAAACAATACATGGCAAAATGTGTATATTCGTATTATTCTTATGTTGAAGAGAATACTGCATGTGATTGACAATTCATAAAAGTTCCTATTAGCAACCATCTCTTCTCACAGGTAGGAAAAAATTCAGAACGTAGAGTTGGCCATATTGCCAAACATCCCGAATAGTCTTGCCAGTCGGATTTTCGTAGTAAATTGAAATGCTGCTACATTCGAAGATGAACAATACGGAATTTGTATTTACTTCGTTGGATAATGTATGAAAATGCAGTGGTCGAAACTTGAGGCGGAGAAAAAAGATCGTCTTCCACCTTTTTTTAAATTTATTTACTGACGCAGAGGTTTTGACGCCACTATTTATCTTTGTGCCTGCAAAGCATGCCTATGTAGCGCTACATATATTCGACGGCAGAAGTTAGTTGTGGCGGCACCTACCAACATTTTTCAGAACTTCTGCTTACTTTGCACTCAATTCTAAGCCGCAGGCGGTTTTTTGGATTACAAAAACCGGAAAAAAAATGCGGCTTAGATTCGAGTAAATACGGTAATTACCATTAACATATGTGAGTATAATATGTATTTTCATAAAAGAGAAAAGCTGGCTCTGTTTTAAAAAATATAACACCAGATCTAATTTTGTGCTTAGTTTTATATATGTAATTGATTTTCTAATTTATTTTGACTATTCCTAGCTAGTATCTTTCATTATAGGGTGAAATCAGTAATTGTTTCATAAATTAAATTATGTTGTTGACATATAAACAAATATAAATTCTGTACCAATTATAAACAGTTGGAAGACAAAATACTAGTAATTTTAAAAGTATCTATTTGACTCTACTCAAAATCACGTTAGCAAAACCAGTCCTTAATTAATTCCAAAGTAATTAACAGTTTTGTCAAAAGTATTGTTTGCATAATTATATATGTTAATTTCAAGATTTAAACAAATAATTCGGTCTAAACATTGTAGTAGAAGAAACTGTTAAAAGGAATGAATTTTTTTATGTATTCAGTTAATTTAATGAGTTAAGGTTTAATTGAAATTTCTGTAAATTTAACTTCGAACAATGTGTAGTTTCAGCACCAATTATTGTGATGATATGTAAGGGCTCGATTTTTGGTCATGAGACAGTCAGTCCACGGTTGAGTTTCAGGCGAGAAACCTGTGTTGGTTAGAACAAAAACAATGCTTCAATTTAACTGTGGAATAAGTGTTGAGAAATTAGGCCATGTGTAAAAACAATGACAGTGTCTGCTCCATAAGTACCTAATCATTCTTCAAGAACTGTGAACTTTGTGGTTAGGTTTTACTGCTCAAAGGTGTTCAGCAGGAAACTATTGTAGCAGTATGTGGAGGTTTATCTGCAAACTATTAATGAGGCTTATTGAAAGTTACACAATAGTGCACTGGCCATATCACTGTGTTTTATTGCGGGGTTGTGAATAGCAAAAGTAAAACACTGTGGAATGCAACTGTGCATCTGTCGGCTACATTATTTACCGTAGTCAGAGTCCAAATTACAAACCCCATTCTTCAGCAAATGTAGCAACGTAGTACGTCAACACCAAGGACAACAAACAAAGGAATAAAGCAGGTGGAACTGCTACAACCCCCTCCCCCATTCATAATCTTTTGTTCCTTTCTAGTCTGATTTTCTGAGATTCGAATAAGTCTCTCTCTGAGACACCCATCATTCATCTGCAGGTGAGTTAGTTCCCCCCCCCCCCCCCTCCCCCCCCCCTCTCTCCTTTTTTTACATTCAGAAATTTTATTAATTTAACAGAAACTGACTGAAGAAATAGAATGGTAAAAATCTGTATAGATAATTAAACGGAGAAACATCAGTTTATTTGGGTAGCTATACTGTTTTCTGTGTTGTTTTGTTGTTTGAAGACAAACAAAATAAGATTTATTTCCAAATTTAATCAAATAGAACTCTGTAAAAT
The DNA here is from genome assembly GCF_023864275.1 of Schistocerca cancellata. NCBI lineage: Eukaryota > Metazoa > Arthropoda > Insecta > Orthoptera > Acrididae > Schistocerca > Schistocerca cancellata. The sequence continues at coordinate 128,534,807 of NC_064632.1, forward strand.
CTGCTGGAATATTTTAGAAAAAGGCTCCAAGAAGTCATTCGTCATCATATACACATACATTTATATATGGAGCTTGGAAGGAACTGGAGCACATGGAAGGTTACAAATAGGTGGTGTAATTAGTATGTGCAGGCATTCAAAAGTGTTGCTTGAACATAGTCCTTTTTCAGAATTCTTGGTTCTAGTGTTGTTTGCAGTTTTGTGTGAAATTAATATTACAAATAATAAAAGACTTAACTTTATTAATTAGAAAAGGATAGATTGTTCATCATTGTAAAGAGTAGCACTCTATTCTTTTCCTAATATAGCTGATATTCCAACCTGGGGATCCAATGCTTTAACTTTAGTATTTGCATGCTTTACTTGTACAAATAAAAAAAGTAATAATTAAGCTTATCCAATACAGACATTTAAAAACCTCTAACTGTTTATTCAATATAAATACAGAAATCTTTCAGCGTCATCTTCAGATGGTGCCCTGGAGTTTACATGACAGTTTCTTTGTGTAATGCTAGGTGCTCGTTTTGTGACAAGAAGATGGAACGTGCTTTAATGTATCATCATGAGTATTATCTTTATGGTGATTTGGATCCAAAAACTTACTGCAACAATATGAGTGGCTTTGTTTTTAGTATCCACCTATCAGCTACCATTGTGGTTGACGGTTGGTAACACACTCACTTACTTTTCACAGGATGTGTATATAAATACTGATAGTTACAAAACTTAGCTAGTATCCAGCATGTGACAATAAAGGCATGAAACTTGACCTTCTCGAAGAAATTGAAATCTTTACAGCATATGACTACCTATCCACTGACCAGACTGAACTGAGAAACAACCCCTTCTATCTGACAGTAAACACTGCATCTTTTGAACGTAATTCTGCGTGTCCAAAACATAGGTACCACTGCCCTTGTTTGTAAGTGAAATAACTGTCTGTTCAGCCTATCACAGGTTTGGTGTTGACCCCACAAAAAGTGTGGATAGAAAGACTAATAACCTCCCGAAGAAAAGTTTCTTGTCGCACAAGACTATCAAGAGTCTTAATTCTTACTGTGCTGTTCCCCTTAGGTTATATGGCATTCCTTAGGTCCACAAGAAACGTGTTCCTCTTCGTCCAGTTGTAACATTGGTGCTCTGACATATCATATAGCAAAATGCCATGCTATTCTGTTGACACCTTTGGTGGTAAGTGGAGCATCACAATAAGAACACGGCCGATATCTTACATTGATTAGAGGGAATGTGTTTAAATGACTATTATTCCAGTAAGTTTTGATGTGGTCTCTCTCTCCACTCATGTTCCTCTCTCTGATTCATTACAGTTGATTAAGGTTAGGTCTGATGTTGAATTAACAAACCTATTTCAACAGGTATTGACTTCAACTTATTTTTTCTTCCATCATCAGTACTACAAGCAGGCAGATGTAGTTGTGATGTGAAGCATCTTGTCATCTATTATTGCCAATTTGTTTATGGACGACTCTGGGGAACATACCTTGGTGTAAGCAGCTTTGAAACAAACATTTCTGATACACAGATGATACTTTTATTGTTTACACTCTTAGCAGTGGCTTTTCAGAACATGTGAAATCAATCCACCCAAATGTTTGTGTCACAATGGAACAATGGAGGTGGAAAAGGGTGGCTGCCTTCCCTTCCTTGACAGGTTGGTCAGAAGGAAGGTTGATGACATGCTGGGACATACCATTTATAGGAAGCCTACTGACACTGACTTGTATCTGCAGGCTGACAGTTGCCACCATCTGGCTCAGTGTCAAAGGGTACTTCGTACCCTGGTTCACAGGGCCATGTCATCTCAGACCCTGAGAACTTATCAGCTGAGGTGGCACACCTAGTCACCTTTTGTCAGAATGGTTACAGTTGAAGATAGAACAGACATGCATTGTACTGTCAAACAACTGTGCTCCAGGTGAGTGATAATAAAACTGAGGTGGCACCAAAGATTATAGCCTTTTCGCCTCTAAGTTCTGTAAAGGATAACCTTCATTTGCATAAGGCAGGTGTCTTCTGTATTACTTGCAGTTGTGGCAGATGATATATTGGTCACACTATCAAGACAGTGGAGGACCAGTGTACTGAACATCATTAGGGGCAAACACGCTTACTACAGACTACAGCTGAGCAAATTCGCCACTGCAGAATATTGTCTTGTTACTGGTCATCCTACAGAATATAGCAACACACAGATAGTGGCATGCACTTTCAGTTTTTGAGATAGTGTTATTAAGGATGCAGTTGAAATGTGTGTGTGTGTGTGTGTGTGTGTGTGTGTGTTACCTTTCTGGAGTTTCTTTGTAAATCCAGGTTTTAAATTCCCTTGCATAGTGCTTACTTGCTGCAGTTTTGCTGGCATTCTGCCAAAATATCAGCAGTTGTTGACAATGTCACCCAGCTGCATTCCCGTAAATTATTTGTATACACCAGGAAAAATTCAGGCCTCACATATACAATATGATGAAACGAGTATCTAGGAATAAATATGTGTTGGATAAAAAGAAGAAAAACTGCCTCTACATGCATCAAAAACATACATCAGAAATCACAGGCCTCAGGTAAATGTAAATGTCGTGTGCCTAGGGTCTCCCGTCGGGTACACCGTTCACAAGCCTTTTGATTTGACGCCACTTCGGCGACTTGTGATGGGGATGAAATGATGATGATTAGGAAAACACAATACCCAGTCCCTGAGCGGAGAAAATCTCTGACCGAGTCGGGAATTGAACCCTGAACCTAAGGATTGACATTCTGTCGCACTGACCACTCAGCTATCGGGGGCGGACAGGCCTCAGGTAACCCCTTCAAAGTAAATCTGCGTAAGGAAAAATTTACTGAACTTTTTCTCCTAGATCCAGAAGTTAGATGTAAATTATAGTAGGGCTTTCATAGGTAATCATGGAATAATTAAAATAATGAATTCCTTAATATATTTTTTGAGCCCTTTTTAAAACATTGTTTGATCTTTGATTGCTGTCGCTTGATTATCCCACCACACAGTAGCTTGTACTCTTCTTTCAAACTGACTTTGAATTTAAGAGTTTGTTTTGCCTAGTAGCCTATTATATGACTGTGGACAGGAGCCAAAAAGTCTGGAGAGCAGAGTTTTGTATAGGACTGGACAGGGATGGCATAAATGACAACCTGCAAGTTACTACACAGCAAACATAAGTTGTGGCACAATAGCAATGTAGTGTGCAGCAACATTCATTGTGCAGTTTAAGGGTAGTCTCTGCTCAGTGCCTTGTCTTGCAACACTTCAACCCTGAAAGCATCTGGTCCTGGCCACAGACATGTCCGAGTACAGGGTGGGGGCAATTCTGGCCCACTGCCATTCAGATAGTGCCAAATAGCCTTTCCATTGAAAACACACAGCTCTGTTCAGCAACATTATTACCAGGTGGAAAAAATAACCCATGCCTTTAAGAAAATGTGTGTTCTTTTATGTTGCAAAATTTCATTTAATTACTAACCATAAGCCCTTTGTTTCCCTCTTTATCCTGTCACCTATCTTACTGGACAAAGCCGGTCATCGTCTTCAGCGTTAAGCTCTGTTCTTGTTCCAGCACAATTATGAGATCCATTTTCACCCAAAGTTGCACCATGTGAATGCGGACGCTCTGTTACAGCTTCCCACGGGCTCTGACCTCTCATTTGACTAGGAGGAACTGCTTTGTTTTCAACTGGATATGGAGGTGAAGCATCAGCAGTTCCCCCGTTGACTCTGCTGTGGCAGTGGATCCAGCACTCTGGCAAGTCATACGCATGATATAAGAACGGTAGCCCAACAGCCCACCAGGCCAGGTATTGGACCCGCTTCGGTATTTTTATGTGATGCACCATTGCTTATCTTTCCCCTGTCTACATAAGAGTTCACTCTCTGCTTAGTGATGCCAATGGCTCATCGATGGCAGGTGCTTCACTAATTACATCAGGGTCACTGAGGAATCTCTCACACAAAAGTATTTGTGTATTGCCAGATCAACAGGTGGCACCACACATTTTTTTTTACGCTATGGCCACCCCCTACACAGCTTTGGGAAAGAGTCCACACTGACATCACTGGTCCTTTCTAAACACTTTCTGTTTATTGGCAACCAATGTTTTTTCTCATCTTCCTCATGTTGCTCATTGTCCATCTCCAGTGGCAGATACGACTGTCAAGGCCATGTCAAAGATATTCTCCTTAGAAAGCTTAGCTTGCGTCCTGGCTCTGGACAATGGTCCTCAGTTTGTGGTGCAATCTTTCAAGGGCTTCTGTACACACAATGTATTTTGGCACATTTAGGCACCTCCCTTCCATCCACAGTCGAACTGTGAGGCAGAACGCCTTACCTGAATGTTTAAGATGCAGATGCACAAGTCTGCACAAGATTTTCTGGTTGAGGATGTACTTTCAATTTTTAAACTCTTACATAACAGTACCAGTTGGGGCCAAGAGTTATGCTGAGTTTCTACATGGCCATCAGCCACAAACACTGCTCAACTTCTTGTTACCGGGCAGGTGTTTCCCAGCAGTGCTGGTTTAGTTGATATCATGCCCAGCACACCAGTTTGGGCCCCGTCATTTGGACCTTGCCATCAATGGACTGCGGTCATGACCTACAGTCAGTGTGGCTACCGCTCCAGGAATCAACTTGAGGCAAGCCGCCAGAACAGTTGAATCTCAGGACAGCCGCAGTACCAGGCCGAGGGCCTGATGCCACGCTCTCTGTCAGCCCTGGTCACTCCAGGGGGTTGCACAGGCCGCATCATGCCTGCCTGTGCTTGTGGGCTGGACTTTGTCAGTACTGATGGCAGATTTGCTTCCTGCAGAGGGAGCTGATGCCTCCCACCGGACTGAGCAGGTGTCACAGTCAGTGGGGACGGAAACCCTGTCTCTGTCGCCAGAGCTCCTCCTCTTTCAACTGCCATAGTCGCTGCCCATGCCAGTGCCCCCTCGTAGTGGACTCCAATGTTGAGATGGCTCCCTCTCCTGTTGCCGGTCCTGTCCACTGGTCGCCCCGGAGTCCACAGGCAGCAGGGGTGCCCTTGTTCCACTCATTTTTGCCAGTAGGCACTAGTCTAGATAGATTGAGAATTTCTCATGCCTGTGGCTGTCCCACCCCACACTGCCTTGGACGCCATGGACATCTCTTCAGTCACAACTGTGTGGATGGCAATGCCTGCTTTTTTCCTCTGCAAGGAATGTGGAGTGTAGTAACCTGACGGTTGCAACATGTACTACCCGCAGCAGATGTAAGTTGGGCCACTACAACAAGTGTAGCATGTGTCAACATTCATAAGGCACATCCACAACTACCCGAGGCAGTCCAGTCACCGACCACCATCGCCTGGTCCACCGTGAGTGCTCAGCGCAACATGAGATACCTGACAGTGATAGCGTCTTTATGAGGACATGCACAGGGCTCTGGGCCCTCAGTTCAAAGACTATTTACGTCAGTTTTATAAAAAGGATTTTTCAGTTTTCTGTTGGTTGAGCACTTCTTCACTCCTTTGTGTCTCAATTTTCTTTCTCTATCTGAAATGACACTTGTTAATGTTTGTTTGTTGGTCTAGATTTTTCTTTTAGTTACTTGATTTTGTCTGCCTCGTTTTTTAAATCTTCTACTGTAATTTTTTGTGCCCTCTTATCTTCCTTTATTTCAATATCCTATGTGATATTCCTTATCTATATTTTGCAGCTGTGAACATGGCTGCATTCAATACACAGGAGTTTTGAATGAAAACTTCTTCAGTTACAATATTTTTTGTGTTTTATTAAATTAAATGATGCATTTAAGATCTTGTGGTCTATATTCAGGTGCAAATTGTACATTTGTTCTTGATTGAAGTGAAATGCATTTTCCTGTTATGAGAAAGTTAGATGTTAGGTTTGTATTTTGTGAATCGAGTGTGGAAATATGTGAGAAACAGCGGAAAAAAAACAGTGAAAAACTTATCAAAGAAACTAGGAAGAACATTTTTTACCTGAGGTCAGCACATGTTGATTTATTCATACTGTCATTGCATATTGTCTTACTTGAGGTGCACATTTGTTTATGATTGTTTGAAAATAATTCACAGATGTAGTTTAACCTGATTAGATCAAATATAAAGTTTATCATACAGTGTCAGAGATGTAAGCTTTAAGAAGCTGATATATACAAGGAACAAATTCACAATAAGTCTTTAAAATTACAAAAATAACTGAGGCTAGCAAAATCTGTTTGTTCATTTAACAGAGATTCAGACTTTTTGGGCTTGTGGAGGTCTATTTACAATTGTTCTAATAGTTTTAGGGTCTTACCACTGGCTTCATTGTGTAGTACGAGGGTTGTACCAAAAGTAAGGTTCCCAAAGAGTTGCAGCTTCGGGGGGAGGTGCTAGGCTAAATCCGACAACAGTGCCATGTGCAGTGGTTCGTCCACTCCCGAGCCCAACCATCCGTGGTTCGCTACATCGCCCAGTGTTAGCTTGGCAGCCATCAGAGATGGAAGTGTTGACTGCTGCTCCTGCCATGTGTGAGGTTCAAGCAATAATCTGGTTTCTCCACACAAGGAAGTTACCACCCGTGGAGATTCATCGTCTGACTGAGATTTATGGTGAAGAGTACATGTCCGTTCAGCACGTCCACAAATGGTGCTGGGCTTTAGCTGAGGGTTGCATGGAAGTTCACGATGAAGAAGAAAGTGGAAGACCACTGGTTTCGGATGCAATTGTCCAGAAGATCAACAGCGAGCTGCTCAAAGATCGGAGGGTCATGGTATGTTAACTTGTTGAATGCATTCCTGAAGCTTCCCACGGCACAATTGAAAGAACTTTACCAGAAACGCTGGGTTATCGCAAGGTTTGTGCTCGCTGGGTGTCCCGGACGCTGACTGATGGACACAAGGAGCAATGCCTTGACTGTACTTGCAAGTTTCAACAATGTGATATTGTTGATCTCTATCATCACAGGAGATGAAACGTGGGTGTTTCATAACACCCCCAAAACAAAACAACAATCTTGTCAGTGGCGTCAATCCGCTTCACCACCACCGCAGAAATTCAAACAAATGCAGTCAATAGGAAAGGTTATGGCAACAGTGTTTTTGGATCGGAAGGGGGTACTTTTCATTGATTTCATGCAACCTGGGATGACAATAAACTCGGACAGATGTTGTGAAACATTAACCAAACTCTAGCGAGCAATCTAGAATCGCTGGAGAGGATGACTGACAGAGGGAGTAGTGCTTCTTTAGGACAATGCTCAACCCCACGTCGCTCGTCAAGCACAGGAGCTTTTGAAGAAAGATCACTGCCACTAAGTGATAAACTTTATCTTTGATCACATCAGGTTAACCTGCATCAGTGAAGTGTTTTTAAGCATTTTAAACAAATATGCATCTTGAGTAACATTATGTGCAACGGCAGTACGAATAAACCAATGTATGCTGACCTCAAAAGATTAAAAATGTCCTTCCTTGCTTGTTCATTAAACTTTTCACTTCTTTCCCCCGCTGTTTCTCACATTTGTGCACTCAATTCACAAAATGAAAAACCTAACCCACATAATTTTCTCATAAAATGAAAATACATTTAACTTCACTCAAGAGCAAATGTAAATTACATATTAATTTATTTTCCCCTGAAGATGGACCCATAGGGTCTGAAATGCATCGTGTAATTTAATAAGACATGAACAAATATTGTGACTAAATAAGTTCTCATTCAAACTTCTTGTGTATTGCTCTTACTGTTCCTCAGGTTCTCTACTGTCTTCCTGACTCTGTTTTCTGGTGTGTTGATTTGATGTCCAGTAAACAAATTGTATTTTTCCTGATCATGCTCATTACTGGCTCCATCTCATAGAAACTAGGGTCCAGTGTCTGTTTTCTTGACATATTTTGTTTATACATGTTCTGATTAGGCCATCTATAGAGGAGACCACAAACAGATCACATGTATGACTCATTCTTGAAACTGCACAATTGTTTGGGGTCCCCATCAGCAGAGCTGCGTGAAATTAGAAAATAAACTTTGGAAATTTAGCATTTATATTTTTTGATATATGAGTCATTTAAATGTGTAAACATACCAAACAATATAAATGCTGAATTTATAAATTCACCTCAAAAATTGGATTTTTAACTGTTCACAGTTTTCTTTTCAACAAATATTGTCAACTGATTATTTCTATAACAGAACACCACAGCGTCAGTTCTCATTCAAACTGACACATGTCATAGGTCTATATACAAATGTTTATCTACTGAATGTAATCACTGAAGTTGTTTCATTACTGTCTGGCTTCAATGACCTCCTATTGTCACTTACAACTAAATTGTACATTGGAACCACATTGTTCATAGGTGCCCAAATTGTAGATAAAGCTGTAGATAAAACTGATAGCATTTAAACTTTTAACACTACTAAGACATGTGTCACACATTTGCATTGTCAGAATACTAAACCTAATGCAGATTCATTTTTTAAATGATCAAGAATGAACTCTGCCGTAGCATTTTTGTTTCCAATTACCTGAAAAATTAAGTGATTGCTGGTAAGTGTGTGTCCAAGTACTGCCCTGTATGGAAACAAGGATTCCATATTGTGGTTACTGGACTGGGAAAAAGTTTTTCTGGCAAATGACTAAATTTCTCTTGATGGAATTGAAGCTTTGTGCTTTTCGTTTTGCAAGATTGCAGAAATGCCATTTTCAATTTACTGACAATAAAATTTAGATCTTTCATTATGTCACCTCCAAAATTTATTTTGGGCATCCTGCATCTGAAATGTTTAAATGGTCTCTAGTCCATATTTTAACTGCATCATAACAAGATCCCATATATGCACCAGAGTCTGATATTAATTCCATAACATTTTCATATTAAATGCTGTAGTCATTTAAGACATCTACTGTGGCCTGGGCACGAGTACTTCTGTTAGTAACATGTGAAATGTTACAGGAAACCAGATACAGTTTCTGTTCTGATGTTTCTGCCTTTGGTTGAAATAAAACTGGAAACAAGTGCCTTCCATTTCTGAAGCAAGCTCCATCAGCAATAACTGCAATAGGAACCTCTTTCGTATCATCTTTGATTTCTCCTTTCATTCTGCCAGTGCCCTGATATGTTCTCCCAAGTCTCTTGAACTGGGTATACAACCATCACTGGGTAAATATTTATCAAAAAATGACCTATCTTCAACATAATCTAGTTTTGTCAATGAGATGTTTGCCTTTATGTACTTTTTAGCTCTCTGTGCACTGTCTAGCATCTCACCAATAGCAGCCTCCCTTTCTTGCATCCACCGCAGACATTTTTTTGCCCCATGACTAGCACTTCAAAGCCTAGGTCCTGACAAAACATTCAGCAATGCATTTCAAATGGCGGCATACATGTTGCCATCCTGTCACATAGCACACTGTCAAGGTTTCTCAAGAAGAAAGTTTTGACAGCTGACGTCATCTGTCCACTGTGGATCACGTGACCCCACGCCCATTTCCTTCCGATACACAGCCTTGCACAGGTATTTAATTTCATCGTGGTTTTCGTGACTGACATCACGTTGTTTATCATTTGCTATTTTTGTTATTTGTAATAAATTTTTTGTTACATTATTTCTTTTTTTAAAATTTACAGTTTTATAATAAATGATGAGAGGTTTCAGTCCATTCTTTATGAAAGCCGACAACATACAAATAAATTCCACTTTCTAATCAGTCTGATTCTACTTACAGTACATTTTTCACTTCAAGTTGCAGTCATAATGCTATCCACTTCACTGTAAAATATTAAATAAGATACAGGTATGTATAAACATTTACTTTATAAATGTAGTAGAGGGCAAGTAACACTTCAATTAATCTTTTATCATTTATTACAAAATTATATATTTTAACAAAAGAAATAACAAAACAAAAAAATTATAAGAAATCACACAAATAATTAATAACAAACAACTGATGTCCACTGCAAAAACCACAAGGAAACTAAATATGGAGATCCGTGCAAGGCTGTGTATCCGGAGGAAACAGACTTGGGGGGTCACACGACCAACAATGGACAGATGACATCAACCGTAAAACTTTCTTCCTGAGAAACCTCGACGGTAACGTGACTGACATGGCATGACATGATGGCCAGCGTGGACACTGCCATTTGAAATGCACTGCAGATTGTTTTGATGAGACGTGATGTGATGTGACGTGATGGTGAGTGTGAATTGACCTTTATCATATTGTAGAAAATAGTATTCAATAATTACAAAAAATAAAAGTAAAATAATACAGATGACAGAAAAAACAGCCATTCCTGCTTTCCTAACAAACATTTCTGTGTTTCGTGCAAAACTGCTATATTTAAATTTGGATAGGGAATGAAGCGAATAAAGGTGAAGCAAAAGGCGAAGCAAAAGATTGATGCATATCAAATTCAAAAATTCTAACACTACTACACTTTCACATGTAACAAAATGTACTGTTTAAAGTCATCTACTAAAGTTTTGTAAGGTTCAGATAGTGATTTTCTACTATGTATCTCCACTCTGATGCTTTTTTTGCCTCACTTTTATGTTTTCATTATTCTAATAGTGCACGTAATAGGCATAAAAATACTCATCAGGGATGAGGTTATTTGAATTTTGTGCTATGTTTAGCAGTTGATGTGACATTTACCGACAGTTTTGCTCAGCAAGTCACACTAAAAATAATGCAAACCAAGTGGCCATGATGTCGATTTACACGTTTACAAAGCTAAGGTGACGTAACTGGCAGTTTTAGCATTGTATACTTGCAGACCACAAGGAGTGTAGTTAAAGTGTACACTACATTAAAGATCTCCCTAAACCACATCATTTTTAGTGTAACTTTCCTGCAAAAGTGACATCAGCAGATGTACACAGTACCTGCTTATCTAGCTGTTTTAGGTATTGTAAAGAAAAGTGCATGAAATACTGTAAAGTGAATTAAATATGGCACTACACTACATATCAATCTGTCACTGTAGCCTTCTTCACACTCACTCACAACCAAAATATCACCTTCATATCAACCTAGACATTGGGGCTATGGTACAGACCAGTTTGTATCTGCAGTCAAGATTACAAGGGAAGGTACTATACTACACTTCAGCCTTTTTATTATAATTTGGATGGTCTTACATAAATGCAATGTGAACAAATGGGTACAGTAGTTACTACTTTTTAGCAAAAAAAAATTAAAACTGTGGATTGTTTTGATTTTTTTGATGAATTTTTTGTATTTCATTTTCCAGTTCATAAACACAGTAGAAAGTTTTGTCATCAACATCTGAAGCAGCAATATTTTTTTTATTGTTTTCATTACTGCATTTATAATGGGGGAATATCACTGTCATCATCACTATCACTGTCACTTTATGCACTGTCAGAGTTTTCTTTTGTATGAAAGTCAATCATGTCTCAACAGGTACACTTTCACAGTGACAACATTGTCATCAATGTGTACGAAATCTTGAACTGGATGCTCCTGCTGCAGCTTTTCCCATGACGAAGCAAGTAGATTTTCAGAGCTGTCATTAATACTCAGGTTTTGTGTGTCACATCCATCTCCCTGGTCGGCTTCAATGAATCCCGCTTTTTGGAAGCAGCTGGAGATGGTGGCCTTCTGAACCTCTGTCCATACCTTGGCAATATAATGCAAAGCATTTATAATTGACACTTTAAAGGAGGCTGAGTGTTTCCCTGTCTCCATCAAAGTTGATGCCTTCTGCACAATTCCTTTCCTGTAGTATGTTTTGAAGGCATGAATAATACCCAAAGCCAAGGGCTAAATTTCCTTGGGAAGTTTGTTGGCAGAAACTCTAATTACACATTATATAAACTTATATATCTGGGATGTGCAGGGAAAAAATTTACTAAAAAGAGAATTTTCCTGCTATGGGTTCCCATTCTTGCATCAGGGCAATGTTATTGCTTCTCAAATAATTATGATATTATCCATGGTTGTCACGGTTAATCATTGGCACTGTAGTTTGTTGGCAATATTTTTGCATTTTTTTTTTTTAAATGTGGTTTTTTCAATTTGCCCATCACGAATGGTTTAATTTTTTCGAAACCATCCCACATTTGTGCCTAACATTACTGTTGGGTGAACTTTACTGTGTTTGTCTCCATGGCAACTTTTGCCTTTGAAGGCAAGTGTTTTGTTTGGCAGGTTGCTGAAAAAGAAACCTGTATCACAGATGTGAAAAAATCCTTCAGTTTATATGGATTCATCAATTCCTTTAACCTGCGACTCCGTCATTCACTAACAGTTTTTATATCTACACTGGTTCCTTCACCTATACAGTTTTGTACACAACATTGTACCGCTTTTCAAACCTAACAATCTACCGCATTTAAAGGTTGAAGTCCTCGGTCCCAAGCACACTGGTGACTTTCAGTGCCTTTTTGTGTAACATCACACAGTTCACTGTAATGTTTGAAGCACATGCTGCCTGAAATTAGTTCTTTGGAACTTCTTATAGCTCAACACATGTAGAATAACTAGTATATTAAAATTTTTGGAATTTGGTCCACTGTTGCTTGCACTTTCCAAAACAGAGTCTCTGTTTTTCATGACAGTGTTCAGCATAGACACAGGTATTCCTACACTCTGTGCTAACACACAATATGCCCCACGATGAGCTTCAACTCTTTTGAGAATTTTTGCCGTTTCTCCCACAGAAAGGGTTTTCCTGTCTCTTTTGGTAACACCTTTTTTTTCCATCTTAAAACTGCGACAGAAAACAACAATGCGAAAGAAACAGCTAATGACACACTTCAATCACTAAACACAAGGCTATGAACACGCTACACAGTACTCTTCGCATGGCAGTTGATGGAGTAGCTAAGTCAACTGAAATTGTCTCACCTCAGTTGTAGGAACAGTTTTAATAGTGCTGCCAATAATGTCAATCTTCACTAGCAAATGACACTATGTTCTGTGCTTATACAAACCATAAGGGAAACTATTGTATATTACTGGGTTACAAATACTGGGAAGTAGATGTTGTCTGCTTATGATCATAATAATAGGACAAAGTTAAGCTGAAACAATATGGTTACAATAATGTAAGGATGATACTTATTGTGTAGCACGCAGTACTGGAAGATAAATTTGGTAAAGGTAGGAAACAAATGAATGTTCCTCTGAAGTCACACCTTCCTCCAACTTCTGTCAGAACTGTTACTTCCATCAGCCACCATGCCAAGTAGAGGTTGGCAGCAACAAAAAAAAAAAAAAAGTAAGTTCTGACTTTTATCAATTCAGATCTGCTGAGTAGAGCACCCTAGTATCAAGAAGGTTAACTGTGTAATGTTTGTAAATACTGCTTGAAGGCCAACACAATGCCTGCATCATTTTATGTCAATTACCCCAGTTTTTTTCTCCACAAACATTGTTTCATAACGCATAAATTGCAGGAAAATTATAGATGTATTGACACAAAAACGGGTGTGAATTAACATTTGAACACATTAAATTTGACGAGAGTAATAAGAAAATGTTGGAAATGAAGATAAAATGTTAATTCCAGGAATGGAAAAGTAGTGGTACACTGTAATTTCTTTATACCCTTGTTTTTGAAACAGGTGGGTCTTTACTTTGGGATTTTAGTGAGCTGCCCCTCCTTTTTAATCTTCATCAATCTATTCCTCTATTCACCCAAGGCATGAACTATTGTTAAGATAGTGGAAGGTAAGTAGTGGTCAGGAATTTTACTTATTTCTAATGTTACACAATTCATGTTTCTCATATTTGTTTTAGATTGTAACTTTAATTTCAGAGTGAACTGTTTCAATGAAGCTTTAGAGACAACATATACCTGTCTTATGGGTTGCCTGAAGAAGCTGTGAAGCCTAAAAAATATTAAGCATCTATGGCAGTACAGTGTACTGTAAAACTGTTCATAAGATCCTGAAATTCATTATATTGTTACAGTCTTTTTGTGACTGTAATATTGAAATTATTATTAAAATTAACAGTACTTTAATATTAAATTTAGAGGTATATATAATTTATGTACAAATTGTGTAAAAGTCTCTGTTCTTTTAAATACCTGTATGATGGAAAATGTGAGCTCGAAGTTGGGCAGACTGTATAAAACTCTTGCCACAGAACTGGCAGATATGAGGTTTGATACCCGTGTGAGTACGTATGTGACGATTCAGTGTTTCCTTTGCTGCAAATTTGGCATAGCACTGAAAAGAAAGATACTAACTTAAATGATTTTCATGTATACAGGTATTATTTATTTACTTAGTTAGATAGTTACTTGCATCACCCAGTAAATATTCTTTAAAAAATGTAATGGCTAAGTGCATTAGATTGTGCTTCTTTTTATTCTTTCTTTTTTCTTTATCTTAAATTCATGATCGCTTTACCAGACAGAACAAGAACTTACATATGACGCACAACTACACATCCCTATGTGGAAATGGTACTTTCCACAACAGAGTTAAACTTTATAAAAATTTCCCATAAACCTAAAACTAAATACTGAGGTCAAAACTTTTCGGAACTCATTACTGTTATATTTACAGATCCATTGCTTTTACTCCATCGAAGAAAATTTAAATTTATGAAATGTTCTATGCAAATACTTAATTATAAAGTATATAATTTGTAATTTTTAATAAGTATTGATATAAATAACTTTTACTTCTATACTTATAAACTGACTTGCTCAATGTCTTATGCATAAGCTGCTTTTGAAGACAACAGGACCAATACAATACAATCCATGGATAATAATTGCAAACTCTCACTAAGATGTAGAACAAATCAATTTTACAACTATAGTAAACATATTCAGAGAAACATACAGAAAACATGTTTCTTATTTATGTGATTTCTTAAGTCACACTTTTTTTCATGCATGGTGATTAATTTATACTGAACTATGTTCAATCTTATTCTTGAAGTTTTCCTGACATAAAGAGTGTTCCATAAAGTTTTGGGATTGCAGTTGGATGCCATCAACATCTAGCCACGATATTTTGGCTAAAAAGCATTTAGCATCTTTAGGTGAGTGTTTTAGACAGTCTAAAATACTCACTTGAAGATGACCGAACAGTTGTTAGGCAAATTATTGTGGCAAAATGTCAACATCATCTGGCTGAAATCCTGAATCTTAAATTTCTCTTCCTCTTTTCAACACAAAACCACAGATCCACATATACCATGCTACCACACATTCAAAAATTCTTCTATGGAATAGAAAGCATTCTCAAGAAGATAAAATTTCATTTTGTGTTTGAAATTAACTTTATTAGAATATTTATTCAGTTACATTACTGATTCAGTACAACTGGTAGTTGTTGTTGTGGTCTTCAGTCCAGAGACTAGTTTGATGCAGCTCTCCATGCTACTCTATCATGTGCAAGCTTCTTCATTTCCCAGTACCTCCTGCAACTACATCCTGAATCTGTTTAGCGTATTCATCTCTTGGTCTCCCTCTACGATTATTACCCTCCAAGCTGCCCTCCAATATTAAATTGGTGATTCCTTGATGCCTCAGAATATGCCCACCATCCGATCCCTTCTTCTAGTCAAGTTGTGCCACAAATTTCTCTTCTCCCCAATTCTATTCAATACCTCCTCATTAGTTATGTGATCTACCCATCAAATCTTCAGCATTCTTCTGTAGCACCACATTTCAAAAGCTTCTATTCTCTTCTTGTCCAAACTATTTATCGTCCACGTTTCACTTCCATACATGGCTACACTCCATACAAATACTTTCAGAAATGACTTCCTGACACTTAAATCTATACTCGATGTTAACAAATTTCTCTTCTTCAGAAACGCTTTCCTTGCCATTGCCAGTCTACATTTTATATCCTCTCTACTTTGACCATCATCAGTTATTTTGCTCCCCAAATAGCAAAACTCCTTTACTACTTCAAGTGTGTCATTTCCAAATCTAATTCCGGCAGCATCACCCAATTTAATTCGACTACATTCCATTATCCTCATTTTGCTTTTGTTGATGTACATCTTATATCCTCCTTTCAAGACACTATCCATTCCGTTCAACTGCTCTTCCAGGTCCTTTGCTGTCTCTGACAGAATTACAATGTCATTGGCGAACCTCGAAGTTTTAATTTCTTCTCCATGGATTTTTATTCCTACTCTGAATTTTTCTTTTGTTCCCTTTACTGGTTGCTCAATATACAAATTGAATAACATCTGGGATAGGCTACAATCCTGTCTCACTCCCTTCCCAACCACTGCTTCCCTTTCATGCCCCTCGACTCTTATAACTGCCATCTGGTTTCTGTACAAACTGTAAATAGCCTTTCGCTCCCTGTATTTTACCCCTGCCACCCTCAGAATTTGAAAGAGAGTATTCCAGTCCACATTGTCAAAAGCTTTCTCTATATCTATAAATGCTAGAAATGTAGATTTGCATTTCCTTAATCTATTTTCTAAGATAAGTCATAGGGTCAGTATTGCCTCACGTGTTCCAACATTTCTATGGAATCAAAACCGATCTTTCCCGAGGTCGGCTTCTACCAGTTTTTCCATTTGTCTGTAAAGAATTCGCGTTAGTATTTTGCAGCTGTGGCTTATTAAGCTGATAGTTCGGTAATTTTGCACATCTGTCAACACCTGCTTTCTTTGGGATTGGAATTATTATATTCTTCTTGAAGTCTGAGGGTGTTTTGCCTGTCTCATACATCTTGCTCACCAGATGGTAGAGTTTTGTCAGGGCTGGTTCTCCCAAGGCTGTCATTAGTTCTAATGGGATGTTGTCTACTCCCGGGGCCTTGTTTCGACTTAGGTCTTTCAGTGCTCTGTCAAACTTTTCATACACTATCATATCTCCTATTTCATCTTCATCTACATTCTCTTCCATTTCTATAATATTGTCCTCACGAGCATCGCCCTTGATGATGATGATGTTTGGTTTGTGGGGCGCTCAACTGCGTGGTTATCAGCGCCCGTACAATTTCCCAACCTTTGCTCAGTCCAATTTCGCCACTTTCCTGGATGATGATGAAATGATAAGGACAACACAAACACCCAGTCATCTCGAGGCAGGTGAAAATCCCTAACCCCGCCGGGAATCGAACCCGGGACCCCGTGCTCGGGAAGCGAGAACGCTACCGCGAGACCACGGCGGCGGACAGCATCGCCCTTGTATATACCCTCTATATACTCCTTCCACCTTTCTGCTTTCCCTTCTTTGCTTAGTATTAGGTTTCCATCTGAGCTCTTGATAGTCATGCAAGTGGTTCTCTTATCTCCAAAGGTCTCTTTAATTTTCCTGTAGGCAGTGTCTATCTACCCCTAGTGATATGCACCTCTACATCCTTACATTTGTCCTCTAGCCATCCCTGCTTAGCCTTTTTGCACTTCCTGTTGATCTCATTTTTGAGACGTTTGTATTCCTTTTTGCCTGTTTCATTTACTGCATTTTTGTATTTTCTCCTTTCATCAATTAAATTCAATATTTCTTCTGTTACCCAAGGATGTCTACTAGCCCTCGTCTTTTTACCTACTTGATCCTCAGCTACCTTCAATATTTCGTCTCTCAAAGCTACCCATTCTTCTTCTACTGTATTTCTTTCCCCCATTCTTGTCAATCGTTCCCTAATGCTCTCCCTGAAGTTCTCTACAACCTCTGTTTCTTTCAATTTATCCAGGTCCCATCTCCTCAATTTCCCACCTTTTTACAGTTTCTTCAGTTTTAATCTACAGTTCATAACCAATAGAGTGTGGTCAGAGTCCACACCTGCCCCTGGAAATGTCTTACAATTTAAAACCTGGTTCCTAAATATCTGTCTTACCATTATATAATCTATCTGATACCTTCTAGTATCTCCAGGATTCTTCCATGTATACAACCTTCTTTTATGATTCTTGAACCAAGTATGATTAAGTTATGCTCTGTGCAAAATTCTACCAGGTGGTTTCCTCTTTCATTCCTTACTCCCATTCCATATTCACCTACTACGTTTCCTTCTCTTCCTTTTCCTACTGTCGAGTTCTAGTCACTCATGACTATTAAATTTTTGTCTCCCTTCACAACCGGTAGTGTCACCACAAAAATATTACAGTGTAACAGAAAAATTTAAATGTTACCTTGCAGAAGATCAGCACATGTTACACTGACATGGAAAATGTATGATAAAATACTTGTTTCTATAAATAAAGTTAAACCCAAAAGCAGAAAGTATATGTGCTGATAAAAAACTGTTGATTAAAACTTTACTTTTGCTTACATATGTCTCCACAAGACCCTTACACATTTCTCAAGACTAAGTTCACAGAATCAACATGCCATTATCTCCTTTCTACTTCATTCCAAAATTCCACAGGAGCACTCCTGCATACCCTACTAATTTAACAGTATAGGTAGAAATAATTTGGTGGTTTTGGATTCATTGTGTTGTTCAGACACTTCCTTCTGGAGTCTTTTCATGACAAATTCTATAAGGAAATAAATATATTTGGATGTGGGCAGCAGAATTAAAGCCTTAAACAGGAGATCGCTGAACAAATTCTCAGTCTGTTCCTACTTGACATTTTTTGTTTGGTTCAGTTAAGAGTAAAATAACATAGGCCATCAAGGAGTAAAAAAAGGAGGAGGAAAGAAAGAAACAGCAAGCTCCAATATGTTAATATGGAGTAATTACAAGCTGATAACCAGTACATGTTATTACCTACTTAATTTCTTGTCTTTATTTACAAACAATATGCTTTCATTCACAAAAAGGGTTTCCTCCAACACTTTCCTCTGTTTTTTTAACATGGGGAATCCTGTAGGCATGAAAGATAATGTTTAATCATCTTTTGTTTGAGTCTGTTGCAGCACCTATCACCGTCTGATACACAAGAAGGACTTCCATCATCATCATCATCATCATCATCATCATCATCATCATTATTATTATCCTTTTCTCAGACGTTATTTCTGGTTATAAATGGAAAGTGACGCGGACCTTGATCAAGCGTGACTTCCTTTTAACTGTACGGTATGTGTTACATTGCATTTAGGAACTTTCAGGTAATTGAACAGATTTCTGTAGTTGTATATATAAGTTTGGATGTAGCCGTATTGCGTTGATGTACTGGCGGATATTGCATGGTATGACTCCTGTAGTTGAAAGTATAATTGGTATAATGTCAACTTTATCCTGATGCCACATGTCCTTGACTTCCTCAGCCAGTTGGATGTATTTTTCAATTTTTTTCTCCTGTTTTCTTCTGTATATTTGTTGTATTGGGTATGAATATTTCGATTAGTTGTGTTAATTTCTTCTTTTTATTGGTGAGTATGATGTCAGGTTTGTTATGTGGTGTTGTTTTATCTGTTATAATGGTTCTGTTCCAGTATAATTTGTATTCATCATTCTCCAGTACATTTTGTGGTGCATACTTGTATGTGGGAACGTGTTGTTTTATTAGTTTATGTTGTATGGCAAGTTGTTGATGTATTATTTTTGCTACATTGTCATGTCTTCTGGGGTATTCTGTATTTGCTAGTATTGTACATCCGCTTGTGATGTGATCTACTGTTTCTATTTGTTGTTTGCAAAGTCTGCATGGATCTGTTGTGGTATTGGGATCTTCAATAATATGCTTGCTGTAATATCTGGTGTTTATTGTTTGATCCTGTATTGCAATCATGAATCCTTCCATCTCACTGTATATATTGCCTTTTCTTAGCCAAGTGTTGGATGCGTCTTGATCGATGTGTGGCTGTGTTAGATGATACGGGTGCTTGCCATGTAGTGTTTTCTTTTTCCAATTTACTTTCTTCATATCTGTTGATGTTATGTGATCTAAAGGATTGTAGAAGTGGTTATGAAATTGCAGTGGTGTAGCCGATGTATTTATATGAGTGATTGCTTTGTGTATTTTGCTAGTTTCTGCTCGTTCTAGAAAGAATTTTCTTAAATTGTCTACCTGTCCATAATGTAGGTTGTTTATGTCGATAAATCCCCTTCCTCCTTCCTTTCTGCTTAATGTGAATCTTTCTGTTGCTGAGTGTATGTGATGTATTCTATATTTGTGGCAATGTGATCATGTAAGTGTATTGAGTGCTTCTAGGTCTGTGTTACTCCATTTCAATATGCCAAATGAGTAGGTCAATATTGGTATAGCATAAGTATTTATAGCTTTTGTCTTGTTTCTTGCTGTCAGTTCTGTTTTCAGTATTTTTGTTAGTCTTTGTCTATATTTTTCTTTTAGTTCTTCTTTAATATTTGTATTATCTATTCCTATTTTTTGTCTATATCCTAGATATTTATAGGCATCTGTTTTTTCCATCGCTTCTATGGAGTCACTGTGGTTATTCAATATGTAATCTTCTTGTTTAGTGTGATTTCCCTTGACTATGCTATTTTTCTTACATTTGTCTGTTCCAAAAGCCATATTTATATCATTGCTGAATACTTCTGTTATCTTTAGTAACTGGTTGAGTTGTTGATTTGTTGCTGCCAGTAGTTTTAGATCATCCATGTATAGCAAATGTGTGATTTTGTGTGGGTATGTTCCAGTAATATTATATCCGTAATTTGTATTATTTAGCATGTTGGATAGTGGGTTCAGAGCAAGGCAGAACCAGAAAGGACTTAATGAGTCTCCTTGGTATATTCCACGCTTAATCTGTATTGGCTGTGTTTGGATATTAAGTGTGGTTTTCCAATTTTTCATTACTATGTTTAGGAACTGTATTAATTTAGGATCTACTTTGTATATTTCCAATATCTGTAGCAACCATGAGTGGGGTACACTATCAAAAGCTTTTTGGTAATCAATGTATGCGTAGTGCAGTGACCTTTGTTTAGTTTTAGCTTGATATGTCACCTCTGCATCTATTATCAGTTGCTCTTTACATCCTCGTGCTCCTTTGCAGCAGCCTTTTTGTTCTTCATTTATAATTTTGTTCGGTGTTGCATGTGTCATTAATTTCTGTGTAATGACTGAAGTTAATATTTTGTATATTGTTGGTAGGCATGTTATAGGGAGATATTTTGCTCGAATTGCTGTGTCTGCTTGATCTTTAGGTTTCAGATAAGTTACTCCTTGTGTAAGTGTCTCAGGGACTGTGTATGGGTCTGTAATGTAATTGTTAAATAATTTAGTTAGATGTGAATGTGTTGAGGTGAACTTCTTTAGCCAGAAATTTGCTATTTTATCATTTCCAAGGGCTTTCCAATTGTGTGTAGAATTAATTGCTCGGGTGACTTCATGTTCCAAAATTATCACTTCATTATTATTATTATAAAGTTATGGGGTGGGGGTGTCAGAAACCTTTTGTTCAAACAAGCAGAGGTCCGCAGGGATGGACTGACTTTTTTTTAACCATTGATATGGTGGTGTAGGTTAGGGCTCCAGACATAATACCCAGCAGCTGTTCATCAAAGCGGGTCCTGGTTTGTGAGTAGTTGATGAAAAAAAAAAGAATGTTGCCTCATGTTCTAGAGTCTTAAAAATAATAATATTACTCAGAGTGGTGGTGTAGCATAACAGTTAAGACTGATTCCTGATGTGCTGAAGGTTATGGGTTCAAGTCCTCACAGGCACTTTGAAATTTCTGTTTTTCAATCATTATCAAAATATTTTTTCAAATAATTGCTTTAAATGTAAGTCTTTCATTTCTAATTCTTTGTTGCATCATTTTAATCATCATATTAACTTTTTCATTTAATTTCTCCCATTTTATCACTTTACACTTTCATCCATGTTATTGTATTCATTATTTCTATTCCTCATTCTGCTTGAATTTTGTTTTGTTTATAATCCCTTCTTTCATTTCAATTTCAACTGCATTACTTTGTCCATAGAGCAACAAGAATTTATGTTTTAATACTTGTGTGACAATTACCATCTACAAAATACACATCTTGTAACAAAAAATATATTTTGACTCTCTTTCACAGCCACTATAAACATTATTTTGTCTTTTCTTTTAACCAATAGCTTAGAATTTTCAAACATTTCAATATTATAAATAAAAATCACATCTAAAAAGATTCAAAATGAAAAATGAATGACAGGAAGAATAATGAGAGCAAATAAAAATGGAAATACAATGATAAAACAGTGTGGCAAAGGATTAGATATGAAAAAATTACATTGAAAGCAATTAACTGAATAAAAATAGTGATCAAAGTCATTTAAATAAAGACTTAAAAATAAAAATTTCTAAGCACTTGACAGGACTTGAATGCACAACCTTCAGAATTTCAGGAATATATCTTGACCACTACACCACCTCACCACTCTGGACAACATTATTATATTTAAGACTGTAGAGCATCGTGTGAAATTCTTTTTTGTCGATTGCTTTCAAACGAGAGCACACAGTGATGAATGGCTGCAGTGTGTGATACATGATACCACAATCTACACAACCATAGAGAGGGTTTCAAAAAGTCAATCCCACCTCTAGGGATCTCCCGTTCTCAGTGTTGTTATCATAACTTCAAGACTGCATGGTGATTTGTGTGCCACTTCTTTGATTCTTGCATCTTGTAATTATTTACCATTTGACATTGAGTCCTGTTAATCACCCTGGTGTTACAAACATCTACATCTACATCTACAAACTCCGCAATCCACCATACGGTGCGTGGCGGAGGGTACCTCGTACCACAACTAGCATCTTCTCTCTCTGTTCCACTCCCAAACAGAATGAAGGAAAAATGACTGCCTATATGCCTCTGTACAAGCCCTAATCTATCTTATCTTATCTTTGTGGCCTTTCCGTGAAATATAAGTTGGCGGCAGTAAAATTGTACTGCAGTCAGCCTCAAATGCTGGTTATCTAAATTTCCTCAGTAGCGATTCACAAAAAGAATGCCTCCTTTCTTCTAGAGACTCCCACCCGAGTTCCTGACGCATTTCCGTAATACTCATGTGATGATCAAACCTACCAGTAACAAATCTAGCGCCTCTGAACTGCTTCTATGTCCTCCCTCAATCCGACCTGATAGGGATCCCAAACGCTCGAGCAGTACTCAAGAATAGGTCATATTAGCGTTTTTTAAGCAGTCTCCTTTACAGATGAACCACATCTTCCCAAAATTCTACCAATGAACCGAAGACGACTATTCGCCTTCCCCACAACTGCCATTACCTGCTAGTTCCACTTCATATCACTCTGCAATGTTACACCCAAATATTTAATCAACGTGACTGTGTCAAGCGCTACACTACTAATGGAGTATTCAAACATTACATGATTCTTTTTCCTATTCATCTGTATTAATTTACATTTATCTATATTTAGAGTTAGCTGCCATTCTTTACACCAATCGTAAATCCTGTCCAAGTCATCTTGTATCCTCCTACAGTCACTCAACGACGACACCTTCCCGTACACCACAGCATCATCAGCAAACAGCCACACATTGCTATCCACCCTATCCAAAAGATCATTTATGTAGATAGAAAACAACAGTGGACCTACCACACTTCCCTGGGGCACTCCAGATGATACCCTCTCCTCCGATGAACACTCAGGAAGTCAAGGAATATGGCATCCGTCTGATACCCTTTATCCATGGTTCGCAAGATATGTGAATAAACGGCGAATTGCGTTTCGCAAAAGCGATACTTTCTAAAGACGTGCTGATGCATGGACAGCAACTTCTCTCTCTCAAGGAAATTCATTATATTCGAACTGAGAATATGTTCGAGAATCCTGCAACAAACCGATGTTAAGGATATTGGTCTGTAATTTTGAGGATCCGTCCTTCTACCATTCTTATATACAGGCGTCACCTGCGCATTTTTCCAGTCGCTCTGGACTTTACACTGGGCAAGAGATTCGCGATAAATGCAAGCTAAGTAAGGAGCCAATGCAGTAGAGTACTCTCTGTAAAACCGAATTGGAATCCCATCAGGACCTGGCGATTTATTTATCAACCCATTCAGCTGCTTCACAACTGCAGGGATGTCTATCACTATGTCCTCCATACGGGAATCTGTAAGAGATTCAAACGGTGGTATGTTTGTACAATCCTCCTGCATGAAAGATTTCTCAAATGCTAAATTTAAAATTCCAGCTTTTGTTTTGCTGTTTTCCGTTGCCAGGCCAGACTGATCAGTGAGTGACTGGATGGAAGCCTTTGACCCGCTTACCGATTTTATGTAAGACCAGAATTTCCTTAGGTTTTCAGCAAGATCTTTTGCTAAGGTATGGCGGTGGTAGTGGTTGAATGCTTCGCACATTGCTCTTTTCACAGCAGCACGAATCTCTACTAACTTTTGCCTGTCCTCATTCTCCCAATCTTTTTTGTACCGCGAGTGCAACTGCCTTTGCTTCCTGAGCATTCTCCGAATTGCGCTGTTAAACCACGGTGGGTCTTTTCCGTCCGTAACCCACTTTTTCGGCACATACTTGTCCAATGCGTGATTTACAATGTGTTTATATTTGCGCATAATTCTTCCACATCCACTGTACTGGAAGTAAATGAAGTTGATTCATTTACTAAGTGGAATGCTAACAACTGCTTATCTGCTCTTTCTAGTAAGAATACTCTCCTAGCCTTCTTGACCGACTTTTTAACTTTTGTAACCATAGTCGTAATGACAACATCACGATCACTAATCCCTGTCTCAACACTGACACCGTCAATGAGGTCTGTTCTGTTCGTGGCTACCATCTACATCTACATCTACATGATTACTCTGCAATTCACATTTAAGTGCTTGGCAGAGGGTTCATCGAACCACAATCATACTATCTCTCTACCATTCCACTCCTGAACAGCGCGCGGGAAAAACGAACACCTTAACCTTTCTGTTCGAGCTCTGATTTCTCTTATTTTATTTTGATGATCATTCCTACCTATGTAGGTTGGGCTCAACAAAATATTTTCACATTTGGAAGAGAAAGTTAGTGACTGAAATTTCATAAACAGATCTCACCGCGACGAAAAACGTCTTTGCTTTAATGACTTCCATCCCAACTCGCGTATCGTATCTGCCACACTCTCTCCCCTATTACGTGATAATACAAAACGAGCTGCCCTTTTTTGCACCCTTTCGATGTCCTCCGTAAATCCCACTTGGTAAGGATCCCACACCGCGCAGCAATATTCTAACAGAGGATGAACGAGTGTAGTGTAAGCTGTCTCTTTAGTGGACTTGTTGCATCTTCTAGGTGTCCTGCCAATGAAACGCAACCTTTGGCTCGCCTTCCCCATAATATTATCTATGTGGTCTTTCCAACTGAAGTTGTTTGTAATTTTAACACCCAGGTACTTAGTTGAATTGACAGCCTTGAGAATTGTACTATTTATCGAGTAATCGAATTCCAACGGATTTCTTTTGGAACTCATGTGGATCACCTCACACTTTTCGTTATTTAGTGTCAACTGCCACCTGCCACACCATACAGTAATCTTTTCTAAATCGCTTTGCAACTGATACCAGATCTAAAATATTTCCATTACGCGTTGGCTGTCGATTTAGTTGCTCAAGACAGTTTTTGGATAATGTGTTCAAAAGTAATTCATACGACAGCTTGTCTGTACCACCTGTAATGAATCCATAGACATCCCAGTCTATACTAGGTAGGCTGAAGTCGCCTCCGACTAATATAGCATGATCCGGGTACCTCTGTGATACAGAATGTAGACTCCCTTTAAATGACTCTAGAACTGCCACGGTGGAACCTGGTGGCTGGTAATAACACCCCACAATTAACTTTATTTCCCCTAGCCCTGTTAAATGTATCCAGATAACTTCACAATCACACTCTACTTCGACCTCAGGAGACACAATATTTTTGTCAACTGCAATGAAGACACCACCACCTACGGTGTCTAATCTGCCTTTCTGATACATGTTCCAACCCTCAATAAATATTTCAGAACTTCCTATCTCAGGGTTCAGCCAGGTCTCAGTCCCGAGAATAATTTGCACCGCCACACGCTTCCTGGAGGGCAATAAATTCAGGAACTTTATTCCGAACACTCTGAAAATTTACTGCTAATATCTTGATAGCTGAAGTGTGTTTACACTGAGCACGTCCTGATTTCCCTGCCTCCAGGTCGACTGGTGAGTGTTCAATCAGGACACCTTGCACTACTGCCTAGCCTAAAAAAAAAAAGCCATGTGCACGTCACAAGTACTCTGCTACCCGAGTAGCCGCTTCCTTTGTGTAGTGCACCCCTGACCTATCTAGGGGCGTCCTACAATTCCCGAACCAAATCTGCAGCCAAGACCGTCACAGAGTCGACGAAGCCTCTGGTTGAGACCCTCCACTCGGCTCCAAACCAAAGGACCCTGATCCACGATGCTGCAAACAGAGAGCTCTGCTTGCACCCTGCGTGCCAGGCCAGCGGTCTTAACCAAATCCGCCAGCTGCCTTTATGAACTGAGGATTGCCTCAGAACCCAAGCGACAGGCACGATTGGTGCCGACGTGAGCAACTACTTGCAGACGACTTCACCCCGTATGCTCGATAGTTGCAGGCAAGGCCGCCTCCACATCTTGGATGAGGCCCCCCCCGGCAGGCAAACTGAGTGCATGTTGGATTTCTTTCCAGCCCTGTATGCTATTTCCCAGGATGAACGGGTGAGGCCAGCCTGCCAGCCTCCACATTGGCCCTCCGCCTCGAGCGATGCGAACGCATTGCAGTCTGCCACTAACCCTGAGGTGAGGGCGCCCCAACGCACTGGGTACACTAGAAGGTGCCTCAGCAGCTGAGTCAGCGGACGCAGCAAGTGACACCTGGAGTGTCTCAAGCGACGCGCCAGACCCTCCGCCGTCGCTGCACCTCGAGGCAGCAGCCTGAAGGCGGCTGACCGTGGCCAACAGCTCGCTCCGCTGCCCGCGAACCACGGCCAGTTCCTCCTGCGCCCGCACACAGCACACACACACCCTATCCATCCTACTGCTAATATCTAATGACTCCGCGAATTTATACTCTATGGCTATCAATAAGCAATATTACTCCTCTCAAATACGAGAATACGCAAGGATTTTATGTAATTAAATATGCAAGCGCACAAACACTCGGAAAAAAAATTAAGAATCAAACTACAAAACAAATATGAAAGCTAAATATGTGACTCACTACTGCAGTGCTGCTGCACTGATACTTCACCAGCGGCTCCTCAAGGTACTATAGTTCAGATTCTATGACACTGTTTGATGAAGACACTGGATATCTTTAACTTAAACATCATTGTGGATCTCGGCTGAATCTGAATGCAAACTGTACCTTCCTCCTAAGGTCTGTATTGTTAAGGTACCAACAGATACAAAAGCAAAGGTAAGTAAGAAGCACATCATGCATCCTGCAGTGTTTTCAGGTGATACTAGCTGAGATCTAACAAATAGCTGAAGGGTTTGACAGAATCATTAATTACAGCAGGTGGGATGGCTTGATGTGCATTACCAATATCTGCTTTTACCAAAATGACATAGACTAGCAATGAGTTGAATTTTCCACTCTTTTTGCCAATCTAAGATCAGTTCCATGCAGTCTGTCTATAACTAATCAACTACTTCAGACAGAAGGTTCTTTGTTAATCATAGCCTTAAGTTTTCCATAATAATGGTTGTTTTTAATGTAGTGTAGCAGGCAGTTTGATAAAATCACTTGAAGGTATCTATCTCCTTTCATAACAGTCACTTAATTTATATTTACTTTATCAGCTTTCGTTGGGTGATTCAAGCTTCTGCATTTGTTTCCCGTTTAGAAATTATCCTCAACACTATTAACTTTTATTAGAAGGCAGTACTAGTTGTTACTCATACAGAGGTAACATGTTTTGTGAGAGATAGCTTCTATGAACTAACCCCAGAAAGCTTGACACAAGGGTACTGCTCAAATTACTTTTGGAAACTTTCTTAAAAATGCGTTCTGACACACTTGAATTATCACAGTCAAAGTACACAGCCAAATTATCTTGTTTTCCTTAAAAGACAATGTTCTGATTACTAATAATTAATTAAAGCATGAATAAAAATTTATCAAAACCTTTGACAAAATCCAGTTGCATATTTGTATTCAAATAACTAAAAGCTGCAATTTAATATTCATATTAATCACATTGTTTCAATTTCTGTTTTTGACATTTTTACAGAGATTTTTGTTTTTGTATGTTTTAAGCCATCCTATATCCCAGTCAATGTGGTTCAATCAATATATTACACAAGCTGGTTCTTACTAAGTTATTTTATATAAGACATGATTTTTTGTTGTACTGTGAGACCAGTAAATGGAATAGTAACTATTATCTCAACATAAACATAATACTAACACTGAGCCTTGCATGCTGTAGTCGTGCACACAAGCCCAGAGTCACATCAACCTGAATACTTGACTTGGGGATGGGATGTTCAGGTGCGAAAGACCAATAAGCTGAACCCACTATACACGCAGTGAGGTACATCATCTGATGACATCACATATTCAACATTTGTCAACCACTTTTTGACTTTTTGGGTATTTCCCACAATTTTCAGCCCCATGTATCTTATATTAAATTACTTATCTCAGTGTTATCTATGTCACTTTGGGGGTTTTTAAAGGTTAATAAGAATCACTGTGAATGCATGATTTTCATGCGATCATATTGGGATATGGTAACATCTGACATTGTGTGTGTGTGTGTGTGTGTGTGTGTGTGTGTGTGTGGTGGTGGTGGTGGGGGGTCAAAGCCAAGGACCTTTATTCCAATTACTAGGAAATATGGAAGGCTTTTCAACATCAGTCTTCTGAAGAGTAAGATAAAGCACTACAAGATAATCACTCGGCGAAGTCCTATATGCTTACGACACTGAAATTGTTGTGAAATCTGCAGAAGAGCTGCATGAGTTAGTATCAATATTTAGTCAGGCATGCCACTGATTCTTGATCAGAGTAAACAGCAGTAAGACTGTAGTTATGGTTCAGAGTGCTAATATACAGCCAAATATCACATTAGATGGAACTACTCTGCAAGTCGTGGATAACTTATGCTATCTTGGATCCACTACAGAATCAAACATGTCTGTTGACAAGGAGATTGATGCTCACATTGGAACAGCTGTGACAACTTCTGGCAAGCTCTCTACACATGTTAGGAAAAACAACAAACTCTCTTTGACCATCAAAATTCTTGTGTATCAAACTTGCGTCCTTAGTATCCTTCTGTATGCATTGGAAACATAGACATCTTATGCCAAACAAGAACGTCACCTTAATGCTTTCCACATGCAGTGCCTGAGACCCATCCTCAGAGTAATATGGAAGGACAGTGTGACCAACGAAGCAGTACTGTCTAAAACTAGCTGCAATAGCATCTCAGTTATCTTGATGCACACAAGTCCACTGGCTGTAACATATCTACTGTATCGATCGTGAGAGATTACCACATGAGGTGATGCTTGGGAAGATTTCTACAGCCAAAAAAGACCTGTAGGATATCCTGTATTGAGATTCAAGGACTCCTGTAAGGGAGATTTGGAGAGCTTTGGTATCAACACCAACAGGTGAGAGGCATGGGCTAGCATGAGACCAGAGTGGAGTAATGATATATAATCTGGAATGTCGAAGCATGATGAAGGCTTGTTAGACAGATTAAGGCAGAAAAAGCTTCACAATGCTACCAGTGCTACTGCTTCAGCAGCTAGGTATACTTGCAACAAATGCAGCGAGAGATGCCATGCTGTCATTGTCTCGATAAGCTGTATGAAAAACTTTAACTCATAACCACACAGACACCGAAACAATCATCTACCAAGATGTTGTGGCCTTTATATATAAAAAAAGATGAAGTAACTTACCAAACGAAAGCATTGGTATGCTGATAGAGACATTAACAAACACAAACACACACACACACAAAATTCAAGCTTTCGGAACCCACGGTTGCTTCATCAGGAAAGAGGGAAGGAGAGGGAAAGACGAAAGGATGTGGGTTTTAAGGGAGAGGGTAAGGAGTCATTCCAATCCCGGGAGCTGAAAGACTTACCTTAGGGGGAGAAAAGGACAGGTAACACTCGTGCACACACACACATATCCATCCGCACACATACAGACGCAGACAAAGAGGTTGGGCAGAGATGTGCCTCTGTACTTCTGCCTCAACTGACATCTCTGCCCAACCTCTTTGTCTTTAAATATGTCTACCTGTGTCAGTATGTGTGCGGATGGATATGTGTGTGTGCGCGCGAGTGTATACCTGTCCTTTTTTCCCCCTAGGGTAAGTCTTTCTGCTTCCGGGATTGGAATGACTCCTTACCCTCTCCCTTAAAACCCACATCCTTTCGTCTTTCCCTCTTTCCTGATGAAGCAACCGTGGGTTGCGAAAGCTTGAATTATGTGTGTGTGTTTGTGTTTCTTATTGTCTCTATCATTGCACCAATGCTTTCGTTTGCTAAGTTACATCATCTTTGTTTTTAGATATATTTTTCCCACGTGGAACGTTTCCCTCTATTTTTTCCAATTGCTAGTTTTGACAGAATTGTGCTGTCATCTTCAAATTGGCATTACACTGTATGAAAAGAAAATAGGTAATCAGTAATCTGCACAAGATACAAGAATTTTTTGGGATGACCCGAATTTTACAAAAACTTTTACTTACCTTTGTGTATATGTTCACATACAAATGTCAATGACATTTTGAGAACAAAGTTTAAATACATTAAATACATAAAAAAACTTCACATGGTTTGTCATTTATAAAGCAGAATGCTACCAGATGGGCTGTTAAATGAATATAACATACAAGAACAATGTGCACAGCATCACTAGAGTTAAAACTACACGCCATATCAACGACCGCACATGGACTATGAGGTGCGACAATAAAGTAATGAGACTGATTTTCCTTCCAAGATGTGGCAACCCTGCAGGTTTGCGTAGGCACAATATCTTTGACCTTGGTCTATAAGCTTCTAGTCCAAGTGGCACATCAATGCAACTGCTCAGTCGTGAGTTGTGCTGTCATAAGCTAACACATGTTTGTGTGTCTCGTCACGGAAATGGAACTGCATAATATTGCGCAATGGTATGCCATTTGTTTTTACTTTAAATTGGGTGAAAACGTGACGACAACTTGGGGTAAGCTTCAGAAGGCTTTTCGAGAGGAGGTTATGTCAAGAGCTCAAGTTTTTCAGTGGAATAAAATGTTTCGTGAAGACAGAACGAATATTGAAGATGAAGACCGCAGTGGACAACCATAAACCTCACTGACGGATGTCAACTTGGCCAGAGTGGGTGAACTCGTACGATGTGATCGAAGATTATCCATAAAAATGATTGCAGAAGAACTGAACATCAATTGAGAAATGGTTCGTCTAATAATAACTGAATATCTTGGTATGAGAAAGATTTGTGCAAAAATGGTCCCTAAAAATCTCACACCACAACAGCGAGAAACATGTAAAAATTTGGCAGCCGCTCTGTTAGAGCAAACGGAAATCAATCCAGAATTGTTGAGCCATGTTATCGCTGGTGATGAACGTTGGTTTTCTCAGTACGATCCAGAGATAAAACGCCAAAGTTCGGAATGGTGCTCAAAGGGATCACCCAGACCAAAGAAAGCTCACATGTCAAAGTCAAAAGTGAAATTCATGCTTGTGTGCTTCTTTGATTCCAAGGGAATTGTTCATAAAGAGTGGGTGCCTCCGGGACAAACAGTTAACCAGTATTACTACAAAGAAAGTTCAGAAAGACTTCGTAAAAGAGTTCTTTGTGTCCATTGCTGATAATCGGATTCTGCATCATGATAAAGCGCCATCCCATACTGCTCTGCCAGTACAGCAATTTTTAACCTCAAAATAAATTTCAGTAGTACCACAGCCACCTTATTGGCCAGATATTGCTCTGTGCGAATTTTTTCTATTTTCAAGAGTCAAAACGGTGGTCAAGGGACACCATTTTCAAACAACACAAGATGTCCAAAAAGCTGTGACGAGGGGATTGGAGGATATTACAGAAGATCAGTTCCAGAAATGTTACCTTCAATGACAGAAGTGTCGGAAAAAGTGTGTGCAATCAGAAGGGAACTACTTTGAAGGAGACAACACTAAACTTGGTTAAAACGGAAGCAACATTTTTTTTTTTTTTTTTTTTTTCCCACATCAGTCTCACTACTTTATTGTCACACCTCGTAAACTGAGGCGTCGCAGTGCCCTTGTGACTCACTGTGTAGATGTCAGGTGGCACCATTGTATTATTAATGAAATAGTTTTAGAAATAAAAATTGCTCTGTATTCTTGCTCCCTCAAGAAGTGTCAGAATGTATCTTTGGCAGTCAAAATAGCTCAGGTTATTAGAAAAGAGTTTGGTCAGCAGCATAAGAACAATAATGAAACAAAAGTTGTCAAAACTATTACTGGAAAGCTGGCAAACAGTAAAGCAATAGTTATTAAGGAAGACAGAAGCAACGCAGCAGTTGTTTTTTGTGAAGCCGACTGCATTCAGAAAACTGAAAATATTTTTGAAGATAATGGCACATCTATAAGGATCTAATCAACAAATTTAACGGTGAAATTAGGAAAAAAAATCGATCAATTGCCACACTTCTTGTTGGATGAGGGCACCAAGCAATTGCTAAAAAGTAACGGTGAAATTACGAAAAAAAATTGATCAATTGCGAGACCTCTTGTTGGATGAGAGCACCAAGCAATTGCTACAAAGTATGTCAAATGAATTACCCAGATTAATAACACACATTAAGACTCAAAACAACGACAAAGGGGTGAGACCAATTGTTGACAGAAGACGTGCCCCTAATGCCATCTCAATAGATTTCTTAATAAAAAAATTGACAGAATTGTATGTTTTTCAAGAAGTTTCTAATGTAAAGAATAGTGTAGGGTTGGCAAATGTTTTTGAAAACAGTCATAGTGCCAGATATTTTTCCCTCTCCCCCCCTATTTCTTCCACCTCCTATACTCCCCTCCCCCATAGGCCTCCCTTTAACCTCCCCCCTACCCTCCCAGCCTTCCACCCCTCTCACTGGTTTTTGGATTTATTGTTCTATGGTGTGTACAATAAATTTTTTGTATGACTAGGCTTGGATGGATTAGTGAATGGTATGTATAGGATATAAATAAAGAGATCGTTGTGTACAGTGGGCGAGCTCACCAGCTGTTGTGGTGTACTGAGCACCTAGCAGCACATAATGACAGTCTAGGAGGACTACAAATGCCTGTTACCATCACATTTTTGCATACATGTAATTTATATTGGTGAAATGCCTCACACCTTTCAATATGAATCAGGTATAAAGATTTACCTTTGTGATTCTTGTAGTATACAATATGTTTTTTGAATTGTTTATAAAAAAATTGCATGGGACTGATTTTTTGTAAAATTTGGTTCGTCCCACAAAGTGATTGTATCTTGTGCAGATTACTGATTACCTATTTTCTTTTCATAAAGTGTAATGCCAATTTGAAGATGACAGGACGATTCTGTCGAAACTAATAATTGGAGTAAAAAGTCTTAAAATCAAATGATCTTGGCTTTCATGGAAAAAAATACATATATAAAAACAGAGATTGCCTCAACAACAGTGTAAGTTATACAGTAAGAATAGTGTTACAAGTCACAATAATAAAAGAAAGCTGCCTCGGCTGAATGTCGCAGTAGCACCGAACTATACAAGGCAGACCAACAGAGACAAAAATAGTTGAGAACTTGACTCAAACTGCAACAACTGGACAACATCCAAAGCTCTCAATGGCACAAATACAACCAGCTCCCTTACCAAATTGATTGCCATGTATACAAATGATTTTTTATTATGACTCTAAAAAAAGGTGAGACGTCACAAAAAGTAGTTAATAGATGTTAATGGAACTCCTCTATTTTCATAATGCACTGCAGGTGTAGCCCATCATCAGATGACCACAATGCAATATGAGTACACTGCTGTGACACAGAAGTCGTTCAACTTAAAAGACATGAAGATAATTTATTCACTGAATGAATACTGACGTGACATTAGACAGCTAAAAGACAAGCACCTACCAGAGTAATCTCTTTCACGGCATCCAGTCCTACTTATAGTAGTTATACAAATTACATTTTATGCCATGCAAGGCAACTGCAAATGACTGCTGCTCTCATGTAGGACAGCCCGTCACTGTACCCTCGCTGAGGTCACTTTCCAATAAGCTGCAGTTGTTCCCCATTGACATATACAGGTTCCACCTACTCTCTCAGCCACGAGAAAGAAAAAGAGGCAACTACCTGTGCAGGTCAGGCCACTCCAGCCGAAAATCCTCCACAGATGACAGTTATCAAGATGTAATAAATAACATCAGCATCATTACTGACAACCACTAGTTGAGCCTGGGGCAATTTCTTGTGATATTGGATGCTTTTTGTTACAATTTGAAGAAGATTATGCCCTGAGTTTCAAAGGCCTCTGTGTTCAAGAATTCCAATGGCAACTTATGTCCTGTCAACAGCCCTTTGAATCTGCCATTTTACCAGTATGCAGCCACAGTGTTATCATCAATGGGGCTTCATGCAATTACAACAATTGCTATGGCTGACTGTCTGCCACTGAAAACACACTTATACCACGGTCAACATCCCAGTCACTCAGTTCAACTGCAAAGCTCTGGTAAAGTGCAGAAAAGATACTCACGCTCATAGAAGAAACCTATGTACCAACGATAACCATAATTATCACAAGTGGATACAGAACATTCTGTAGCACCAACAGCCATGAACAAACTCAGTTCTTTACTAAGGCTATGTGCATAGGAACTACCAAAACCAATTCAGAAGGGTCAGCTTAGTGCCACTGATGGAACACTACTGGTAACAACCACCTATCAGAATAATCTACTATTTATCAGCCTACAGCTCTTGGCTTCTGCATCAATTTTTGGATGTGTTCAAGTCTTTGGTGGATAGAAGGCAGACCAAATGATCCAATGTGAAACATGTCAACACTGGGGATCACCCCCTTCCCCTATCAGTGAGTGCTCATAAAGGGTATATCCAGATAAACGATGGCAATTCAGAATGAAATAGGAAATGGAGAAGGTGATGCAAGTCAACATCATTCAGCCATCAGAGAGTCCTTGGTCCTTCCCTGTGGTCCTTGTGAAGAAGAGGAAGCATGGCATATGGCATTTTTCCACTGAATACTTTTGACTGAACGAAATCACCAAAACAGCTGTATACAAGTTGCCATGATTTCATGATAGCTTGAAGGTAATAAATTATTTCTCCACAATGAATATGTAGATTGGCTACTAGTGAATTGTAGCTGGGAAAAGACTGCATTTATAACACATGACAGCCTCTAAGTTATGCCATCTGGTCTGCTGAGCACTCCATTCACCTTTGAATGTTTTCCCTACCTGAATGAAAATGTTCTTTTCAAGAAAACATTTGAAGAGCACCTACGCTGTTTGACAACTATACTGAAGTATGTCCATGGCATAGGTGTTTGCCAGAAACCAAGGACGTATTTCTTCACCTACCAATAAGTAAAATCTTAGGGTATCTAGTTAACAGAAAAAGAGTGTCCATGTTGATCTAGAAAAAGCACTCCCCATGTTTATGATGTGAGAAGCTTCCTCAGAATTTGCTTCTACTACAGGCTATTTATTAAAAAGACCTCAGCTGGAAGGTGCAAGAACTGCTGCAGGAAGATGCCAAATTTTCTTGGAGTAAGGAGCAAGATATTTATCACATAAGGTGAATTTTTCGTAGGTATTCAGTAATTTGGTCATGAACAAAATATTCCAAGTCTTTGGACACACCAGATAATGAATCTAATGGCCGATAATCACAAGAAGATTGTGGGTTTTAGTTCACTATGCTTCTTTTCCATTGAATGAGTTCTTTTTTGCTACCTAGATTACTAAATAACTATACTGGTATCAGTTGCAGGTTGCTATGTAATGGCTGTCAGGAGCAACAAAAATTTGATGTATAATTTGATGTTAAAAGTTTAACATAATAAGACTAGTTACAGATACAACCTTTTTTTTAGGCAGTGTAACTGACAGTGCGCAAATACTTGGAATTGATTCATTCAATATCTGAGAACGTGAGCACTTAGCAACTTCCTGCAGACTTTACACATAGTTTCAAACCTCTATGAAACTTTTTCTCACTGACAGGCCCCAGAAAATGATGAAAAGGAAAAAAAAATTATTGCTTACTACATTTTTGCTGTTCATGCAGTAAAACTTCAGCACCAGACATGATGTTTTAATTTATGAGTCTTTAATACAGTACCGACTCAATTTGCAACATAGTTTGCAGATAGTTTCCACACACTGTATAACACTAAATGTATCCGCAAACTTACATCATTGCACGACACATAGTTCAGGGAACATTATGTCATAGACACTTAGATGTGTGAAAAACTAGTTTCTGCTTAAAATGGTGCACAGCAAAACTTCAACATCAGGCATGACATTTTAATGCATTATTTCTTTACTACTGAGTCTATTTGGAATACAGTTTGAAGACAGTATCTACACATATCACTGAATGTAACTGCAAAATTACATCATTGTACAACACTTATTTCAGGAATATGACATCATAAACATTGAGATACATGAAACACTTGCTTTTGTTTAAAATGAAGTGCAAGTAACCCAGACTAGATTCAACCAGTATTTCATAATGCAAGTGCTTAGTGACTTAGAACAAACTTTAAGCATAGTTGCAAAACTTTTCTAAGCTTTTTCTTGCCAAACAATTAGCGGTTAAAAACAAATTTCATGTTCTTTCTGTGAGTGAAGACGCAGTTCAGGCCTAACATTGGTAAGGGATCATGAACTTTTGAAGAAACCTTATCAACAGAATGCTGATACAGGCTCTAAGTTCAGAATTAAGGAAAACAGTGACGGTGAGAAATTGAGCATGCCATCTTTTGCACGAAGTAATGGGATGAACGAGAAAGACAATATCAACAAAAATGTAGGCCTACAACAGTGCAAACACAAAAGTAGTGTATTATTTTTAACGGACAGTCACAGCAAAAACATGATGAGACTTTTCAAAGAAAACAAAAAATACGATGCAGCAGGTATTGTGAAGCCAGGAGCAACTACATAAAACATTATTGGTGTTGACTTACACGATAAAATATTGGGAAAAATGACTATGTCATGTGTGTAGTGAGTGCAAATGATATTGCAAAAAACAAAGCAAATAACTGCCTAATGGAACTAAAAAAGTTCCTGGAATGCAATAAACAATGAAATACAATAGTTGCAACTTTACCACACAGATATGATCTAATGTATCACTTGTGTGTCAACAAAGAAATTCGAAAAACTAGCATTAAAACTAAAAAAATGTGTTCTTTGTTTGGAAAATGTAGCATCCTGATACACGCAAATTGGACAGATGTCAGCATACCAGACACGGGATGCATCTACATTAAGAAGGAAAAAACTTTGGGTGTAAAATGATAAATGAAATCATTGCGAAGAGGGAGAGAACGAACAGTAAAATTCCATGGACCAGTATGGGACCAGTCTCAGCAGTAGAAGAAGCAGCATTTTTAAAAGCAGCAGAATCATCAGTGGCAGGACCAACAGCTGAAACATCAACACATGCAGCAGAAACTGTTGCCTGTCCTACATGCAACAGAAAGCAAACCCAGCGTTTTTTATGGTGAGTAACACAAGAGAAAAGGAGTTGTCGTGTGAAACATCTCTCTCGTGTGTTCAGTATGAGTCTTCCACACCTCCAGCAATACTATCAACCAGTGCACTGGAAAAAGCCACTCCTAACAAACAACATGCAAATGCAGCGGTGAGCAAAAATCAAATATTGTCTTTATTTCACCAAAATATATGTAGTCTCAAGAATAAAACAGACCAGTTACTAATATATTTAAAAGACGAGTGTGAAAGTGAGCCTGCTATACTGTATTTCTCAGAACATCATGTTATGAGTGGAATCCACAAGCTAGAAATTGAGAACTTTAATTTAGCTGCACATTACTGTAGATCTATTATGAGAAAAGGTGGAGTTGTAATATTTGCAAAAAACAATGAAGTGTATAAATCTCTAGACTTAAGCAAATACTGTGATGAACAGCATTTTGAGGTGTGTGATATTGAGTTAACAGCAGATAGTGCAACAGTTATTGTACTGGCTATTTACAGGGCAACTGCTAGAAATCTGAATGTATTTCTGAGACAAATAGAATCACTTCTGTCCCACCTATGTAGGAAAACTAAATCAACCATTGTTATGGGTGACTTTAATGTGGACTTCTTAACAGAATATGGAAACAAAACACGTGATGTACTGTTACAACTTAGTACCAATGGTAGACACTCCAACTAGAGTAACAGCCAGTTCTAGCACTTTAATAGATAATGTATTTGTAGATAAGGATATTTACAATAATTTATCTGTGAAAAATATTATAAATAGCCTCTCTGATCATGAGCGGCAATTCTTCACTCTAAACCAAATAAACGTACAAAGGAAAGAAAATTTCATTTGGAAAAACTTTAGGATAATAAACGAACACACCACTGAAAGCTTTAATCAGAAATCATAGCTAGTGGACTGGTCTCCTGTGTATGCTGCAATTGATGTTAACTCAAAATTTAATATATTTATCAATGAAGTTACAAGTCTCTTTGAAGAAACCTTTCCAAAAAAGTCAGTGAGAGAAAACCTGTTAAAATCGGGAAACAAGCCTTGGATTAATAAAGGCATCAACTATATGCATCAGCCAAGAGATCAAATGATCCCAGTAGGAGTATGTACTATAAATTCTACAATAAACTTCTGAATAAGACCGTACAAGCAGCAAAGAATATGTGCTTGAAGACAGAAATTGATTACTTGAGCAATAAAGTAAAACTATTTGGAATTTTGTAAAGAAGGAAACAAGTTTGTAGTGAAAGTATCCAAATAAAAAGTGAGGGTCATCTAAGCAATTCAAAAATAGTTGCAGACACATTAAATAAACATTTTTAACAAAAAAAAAAGGTTTACAATGATCCATGAACCAAGCCATCAATCTTTTGAAAGCCAGAGTACCTAGCTCAGTACAACACATGAAGGTAACAACAGTCACTGTTCAAGAAATTGAAAGAGTTAATAAATCTCTGAAAAGCAAAAACTCTACCGGGATTGACACTATTTCTAACAAATTATTAAAATACTGCTGCAGCCATGTAAGTAAAGTCCTTTGCCACATTTTTGATGCATCACTTAATCAAGGAATAGTTCCTGAGAGGCTTAATTATGCAGTTCTAAAACCGCTGTATAAGAAGGGAGATAAGACAGATGCTGCTAACTATCAGCCAATATCACTACTGACAAGTTTTTCAAAGGTTTTAGAGAAACTAATGCATGCCAGGATAGTTAAGCATCTCAGGGATCAAAATATCCTCTGTGAAAGTCAGTTTGGATTTCAAAAGGGTTTGTCCAAAGAAGATGAAATATTTGCATTTGCTGGCAAAGTCTTGGAATCTATCAACAAAAAACTAAAGGTGGTTGGGATTGTGTCAGTCACCAGATTCTTTTACAAAAAGCTGCACATCTCGGTGTAAGTGGTTCATCACGGAAATGGCTGGACTTGTACCTGTCAAACAGGAAACAGAAAGTTCTAGTGGATAGTCAAAATGGAGTCCCATTATTTTCAGAATGGGGTACCATCACATGTGGAGTGTCCCAAGGCTTAGTTCAGGGCCCACTACCTTTTTATTATCTTTATAAACGATCGCCTCTCTGCACGGAATATTGTAGATTCACCATTTTTGCTGATGACACTACACTACTTATTGGTAATTCAAGATATAAACTTGAGGAAACAGCAAATAATGTTTTAAGTGAAACAGTGAACTGGTTTAATATCAATGGTCTTTCTTTAAACTCAGTTCTTTTTCTTTAAATTCAGTTCCACACAACATTCAAAGATGAAGAAATAGTAGTAAAAATAGGTGAACAGGTGATAACCAGGGTAGATACCTCAAAATACCTAGGCTTCCATATTGACAGCAAACTGAACTGGTCAAGCTATATCCTGGATCTATGCAAAAGATTGAGTTCAGCAACTTACGCATTACACATTGTTTCTTCTTATAGAAGTATGGAAACCATGAAGTCAGCCTATTATGGTTATTTTCATGCCATTATGGCATATGAAATTATATTTTGGGGTAATCAGTCACTGGCTAAAAAAGTACTGTGTGCACAAAAAAGAGCCATAAGAATCATGTGTGGAGACCATCCTAGAGCCACATGCAGAAATCTTTTCAAGAAACTTGCAATCCTTACATCCACTGCACAATATATATTCTCTTTGATGTGCTTCATAAGGAAAGAAAAATCCATTTTTAAACTGAATAGTGAGTATCACAGTCATGAGACAAGAAGAAAACATGATATCCACTATGAACAGGCAAATCTAAGTATGGTACAGAAAGGAGTCCAGTTCACTAGTTGTAAGATTTTTAATGCCGTCCCTTCAAGAATCAAGTGTTTGGTATAAGATGAGCACTTGTTCAAAAAAACTTTAAGGCAGTTCCTATTAGAAGGATGATTTTACACGATAGAAGAGTTTCTGAACTACAGTGTTTAGCATTTCTTGTATTGTTAAATGCAAATATGTGCCCAAATTTACATTTGTAGTCCTGACTATTGTTTATTGTAAACACATATTTTGCAATATTTATTTTCTGTAACACATATTGTTTTGTAATATTTATCTCTCAAAATTGTTGTACTGTAGTAGAACCTAATTTACTGTTTACTGTAATATGAAATCTTTTTTTTATTATTTTATCTTTTTATTTTTTATTATGTGCTACTATAGATATCTGACATATTCCTCATCCTGTGATATTGTGACAACATTTATCACCGGAACAAGTAATAAATAAATAAATGAAAATTACATGCCTAATGTCAAATATTTAACACATTAACTAATTTGTAAAGTACTCAGACTTCTGAAGTCGTTTTATATATGGAAGTTTGATTCCTTACAGAGTTAGGAGTCTACTGGTTTCAAATGAAACATAATACACCTCCCCTGAATTACTACTTAAGAATGACATCACACCAACAGCTAAATAGTCCAAATATCTAGATTTGTCCATTTATATACAATACCATTTGTACTCTCTTTGTTTAGCGACTTACTTACTATAATGCTATCATTAACACACTTATTGTTTTTGTTGTTGATGTTTTAAAGTTTGGACAACTGAAAACACCAGAAAAGCCTCAGTACTAGTTAATTAATGTGTTTTTAACATTGCACTCATTTCACTATCTCTTACAACACTTAATACAGCTTTACTTACTGTCAGATATCAAAACTGATTTAGTGCTTTTTTGTGTTTTACGTCTCCAGACTAATAGCTACGCTTTAAAAAATATTAATTATGGCTAAATTAATGTCTTTGATTGAAACATAAGCCTGTTTGGAATTGTAGTTCTGGACTACAGTACTACACGTACTCATAGACACAAAAAAGTGTAATGTTGCTTTGTTACCTGAACTAATAATCTCAAATTTGGCCACTTCACACCAAAATAAAATAAACAACAATACATAACCAACTAGAGTATGATTATAAGGATATTAACAATTCTTGAATATTTTATATGACTAAATTGTGAATTGGACCAAAAGAACGCAAAGATGATGCACATTCTTTAATGCGCCTAAGCACAAATAATACCTTATTTAAAAAGAAACCAGAGATTATTTACAAAGGGAATGCAAAATGCAGAGCCCCCACAACATTCAATCTCTTCACATTTTGTTTTTTCCTTAACACAAGACAAAGAAAACAACGACTATGCCACTACAGATATGTGACCTAGGAGTAGGGGGGACACATTAATGTTATTTACCATAAAATACTAATAAAAATCATGAAAGCATAGAAAAATACAAACAAATCATTTGCATGTGCAAATGATATTATATGGTATGTAGCTAACTGCTGCTTCCAACAGTGAGGAGTTATTATTCAGAGTGACAAACTGCTGAAACAGATTCACTGGGAGACTTTACACATGCAATTATTGTACTGCAAAAATGAAAATCTTGTGTATTTTTGTGGGCAGATTTCAATAGGTTAAGAAATATTCTGTGGCGAATGGGGGTGGGGATGGAGGATGCTCATCAGCTTCTGTAAATCAGGCTGGACTATGTAGATTTTGTAGATAACAGTATTACAGATAGCAAGCTCAATTGCAGGACTACCTTAAAGGGTAGCAGTGTGTGTGTGTGTGTGTGTGTGTGTGTGTGTGTGTGTTGGGAGGGGGAGGTTACACACTGACTGAAACAAAAACTCACAAACCCAGAAAAATATTAATATTTAGCAAGAAATTTTGGGATTACATTGGTCTAGGTAGTGATTAACAGTGCAATATCAAATGCTAATGTGAGTGCGAGATAAGCCATTGCAAATGTGAAATGTCGGTACATTAATGACCAGCATAGCTGCCAGAATGTTGAATGCAAGCATGCAAATGTGCATGCATTGTGTTGTACAGGTGGTGGTTGTC
This sequence comes from Schistocerca cancellata, assembly GCF_023864275.1. Classification (NCBI taxonomy): domain Eukaryota; kingdom Metazoa; phylum Arthropoda; class Insecta; order Orthoptera; family Acrididae; genus Schistocerca; species Schistocerca cancellata. Next base: position 128,577,265 of record NC_064632.1, read on the forward strand.
AGGTTGTGGGATGGAGTTCATGCCTGTTCCACTTGGTTGGACAGTACAGGATGGTTAATGGTGTTTGTGATGCCGCTGGAGTTGATGTCCGATGATGTCCCATATGTGTTCAATTGAAGATAGATCTGGTGACCGAGCAGACCAAGACAACATGTCAACTGTCTGTAGAGTATATTGGGTTAGAACAGCAGCATGTGGACAACAGTTATCCTGTTGGAAAATGCCGCCTGGAATGCTGTTCATGAATGACAGCACAACAGGTCAAATCACCAAACTAATGCACAAATTTGCAGTCAGTGTGTGTGTGTGTGTGTGTGTGTGTGTGGGATAACCATGAGAGTGCTCCTGCTGTCATACAAAATCGTAACCCAGACCATAACTCCAAGTGTAGGTCCAATGTGTCTTGTTCGTGCAGTGCGTCTAGCATGCAGACAGGTTTCTTCCAGGCTTTCAACTGGCCTCCTCCTAACTGAGACATGGCCATCACTCAGACCAAGGCAGAATCAGCTTTCATTGGAAAACAAAACAGACCTCTACCCCACCCTCCAATGAGCTCTTGATTGACATCAATGAAGTCGCAAATGGCAGTGAGGTAGGGTCAGTGGAATGCATGCTATGGGACATCTGGCTCAGAACTGTCCTTGAAGTAGCCAGCTTGTATCAGTTCATAGTGTTACCATGGTGCCAATTGCTGCTCAAAGTGGTGCTGCAGATGCAGTACAATATGTCAGAGCCATAAGCTGAACATGAAGTTCTTCCCTCTGTACAGTGCCATGTGGCCTCCACAGCCTGGTCTTCTTTCGGCCGCACATTTTCATGACCACTGCTGCCAGCAGTCATGTACAGTGGCTACATTCCTGCAAATATCACAGAAGGAACAGCCAGCCTCTCGTAGCACAATTATCTAACCTCATTCAAATTCAGGGAGGTGTTAATAATGGCATCTTCATCACCTTCAAAGCATTCTTGACTAACATCAACTCACCATATCCAATCTCCAAAGGTAACTAACTAATGCTTACAGCATTTACTTAAAACAAACCTAATTTGCATTTTAATAGTGGTGCTACTAGTGTCAGTGTTATCTGCCAGGTGTGAAATTCGAATATACATCATCTTTCAGATGCAGAAACAACTTTTACTTATGTCATGTCGCAACCTTTCCTAATAAATTACAGATTCTGGACAAATGTTCAGTGCTCAAGAACAAGATAATCTTATGTCAAAACACAAATATCTTAGATGAAACCAGTAGCAGTCTCATAAACATTTTTTGCAGTTTTGACATATCAAAGCTGCTCAATAGTGCAACAAGGGTAAGAAAGCCTCAGCAGCAGTAATCAGTCAAGTTGTTACACATACAGACAGGGAACACTTTGTTACTGCCAATTAATGAAAATAAAAAATCCAGTAGATAAGCCCACCAGGCTGCAGACCTATAAAAAGACTTCTTTCTAAATCAGTATTTCTCAAGGGTATTGTCACAGCACAGAGTAATACAGATTTCAAATTATAAAATTTTTAATGGAGTTCAACGACCTCGATCTACGATAGGTTGGTTATGCCATGATTAGCGATGGACCAGGAGGCACGGTGATGCAAGACCAATGGGCAGCACAGTCTGTAACTCTGCAGTAGCTGAGTGAGAGAGAGAGCACATGCAGCAGGAAAACAGAGAAGGACAGCGACTAAGCAAAATAGCACACACACTCGTTTGTGCAGCAGAATGCCGCAAGAAGTGATAGCTACAGCTAGGAAAAACACTCATAGACTAATTTAACTGAATTACAGCACGGGTAGCAGAATAACGAGGCTATATGTGGTCATCGTTAATAACCCGCATGTCACAGAACTATGGAGAGCTCTTTAAATACTGGAGTAGGAAAGAACGGTCCAGGACAATGGGAATGACGGACTCCGTGTCAATGACATTCCACTCCAGGACCATGTTGTTTTACTAAGTCTTGTCTGAGATCAACCAGCGCAATACCAGCCAGCCGTGGAGTGCCTCAGAGCTCAACTCCACTGATGAACATGATGCCATGTCACACCACCCACTACTGATGGGAGAGCTGATGAACTACCAGCAGCAGTGCAGTACCAGGTGCTGTACTCTCTGAGTGTGGGATGGAAGATGACGACCAGACTGGCAGTACTGGGTTCAACACCTTCCGCCTACACCACACCGCAGACAAGTGGTTCAGGGAAGAAGAGGCATGGAGTGGGATCATACAATCCCTCAGTCGATAGCTGCTATCCATGCTGCACCAGGCTGGACTAAGCATCCATATTGATGCAAGAGGAACAACAAGAGGATGCAGGCACAAGGACAGCGCAGTGTCCAACACCGAGAGTCCGTCCACAACGAGGGCAGGAGGCAGCTAAGACCAACAGTACACCACCCTTTTTAAAGTTGTTACAATAAATGATTCACTGAATAAGCATGCTTCTTTAGTGCCAGGAGTGCTGCTATCATTGTGCCAAGGCATCACCTGCTTGACCCCTTGTAGTATTATTACACCAAAGCTGGGCTGAAGTAAATACAGAAAACAATGTAGATGCAAAATTGTGTACAATATTTAAAATAAACTTTGAGCAGTCCATTTCCAAAATGTCTGCACCAACAGCTATGCTCAATAAGACCAAATAGGTAACAGCAGGTACAACAAAGTCCTCCTTGACCATGAAATATGCCAGTTTCACAAGAAGAACCCACAGTGAGCTAGAGTTTCTAAACTATTATTAAATGTACAAAAATATTTACAGGAAGAAAATGACGAAACAATACCAGATGCTGATAATAAAATCAAAAGAGTTTGTAATGTTGTAAAACAAGAAATAGGAAAACAGAAACAAAATCACAATAATTTACAGATAAAAGAAAGGGTTAGGTTGATAAAGGATCCACAAAACTAGCAAATTTTGTGAATATTTGTCAGGTACAGCAGAGAAACTACCACAAAAATTTCCAGTATCAAGTATTGTACCATTCAAAATTCAAACAAGTTCTTTTCTACCACAGACTATGAATGCAGGAAAACCATGTAAATTAAAAAATAGGAAGTCAGAAGGCATAGATGAAGTGCAGAGTCTCTGCACTTGAAAGAATGCGTAGGCAGTATACAAGCCCCATTAATTGTCATAATAAATGAGTCCTTCAGCAAAAAAGATAACTTTCCAGAATATCTTAAACAGACAACAGTTGTGCCCCTACCTACGAAAGGTGACGCGAAAAGACACAGAAAACTACAGGCCCATTTCTCTGCTATCATCTTCTCAAAAAGAATAAAATCATTTATAAAAGACAGACTAAAGAATTAATTGAAAAAATATAACTTTGTTAGTGAAGTACAATTTAGTTTCCCAGGGTAGCAGAAGAACACAATTTGCCACAGCAGAATTTACAAAAGTGGAACTTGGAGCACTAGACAAGGATGAAAATGTCAAAAACCTAGAGTCATTAAGTTGGTTCATATCTGGAAAACAGTGTATAAAGGGTAGAGAGAGCATAGGCTTTAAAAAAAACAAACACTGTAGTGAAACATTTGATCATATCCCAAACATATTAGCATAGGAATCCCTGAAGGCAGTATCTTAGCAACAATATTGTTTTTGACATACATCAATGACTTTCCAGACGATGTTAAATATGGACAAAAATTCTTTTGCTGATTACAGCAACATTGTACTCACAGCTAAAACACAAGAACTCCTAGCACAGAAAGCAAATGAAACCCTAAAGGATGTTTATAATTGGTCACCATGTGATAAACTTACATTTATCATAAATGAAACAAGCATCATGGACTCCTACTTAAAGGCTGAAAACAATTTTGTACATTAAATGCGGATGAAAATTTCATAGATTGTGTAATAAATACAGAATTTTTAAGAAATGATAGTGATGTCACATAAAGTGGAATGAACACATTACCTAGCAAACAAAATGTCATCAGCATGATATGCCCTTAGAATCCTGTCAATGGTGTGTCTCAGATGATGCCTTAAAGTTACATACTATTCATGTATGGGATTCATTTTAAATGGAATCATTTTTTGATGGTACCATGCACAAAATATGGACACAGTCTTCAAACTACGGGAAAGAACCGTTACAATAACAACTACAAACAGATATGGACCTCCCTGTAAAGATCTGTTTTAAACAGCTGGGGATTCCAGCAGAACTATGTGAGTACATTTACCTATCTGAGAAGCATATCAGGAAGAATATCAGCATTTATCCCACAAACAGCAGAGTTCAGGAGATCATGGAACATCAACCAGGTTAAATTTACACAAAACACCATTTTGTACAAGGGATTACAACTTCATAATAAATGGCACAGGGAGATTAAAGAGACAATTATAATCAAATTATTTAATAAGCTGGTTAATGCATACCTTTTAGATACTCCATACTACAAATTCAACAATTATTCAGATAACAAGAGCATTGAATGGTAAAAAATCAGCATTATTTAATAATAAACAGCTGTCATTCTGCAGTAACATGTCATGCTTTAATGATTCTTAGAGCAAAATCCTAGGCCAGGACCTGAGATAGATTATTCTAATCTTTTTCCATTTTCTTGAGCACAATATCTCATTCACTGTGATGAGGTGCTGACTCAGCTTTTTCAAATGGGTCACCACACAAGAATTCGACCATCCTTACATACTGGTTTCCTTATAAACGACAATGACAGCACTTTTGATATTTGGAAGTGTATTGCCTGTATAGCGAGAAGTATAGAGCCACATCTTTCATTAATAAATGTAAATATTAATTTTATGGAGATCAGAATGTTAAAGGTGGACAACTATAGATCACAAATGTGTTTGTAGCATGAAATTCCTGTTAACACGGTAGTTGCGTTTTTTATGCATCATTAAAGTGTAATTTTTTTATTTGCTTGACTTTCCTTTTTTTATTTTATTATCTGGCTCTCTTGCATCTCAACAGCAACATTAAGGGCACAAGACAATGGGGCATTATTTTGATAATTTCCTGCTTCTTCTTTTTAAACTGTTCCCTGTTCCACTGTTACTTCATTCAAATGAATTTTTTTTTTTTGGAGCAAGCTATCCAGTAACTACACCATCACCATAATTAATGATTATATTCGTATAACTGTCCATCAATGTATGATGGGGAAAAAATCTCACTCTGGCCTGACCAAATTTCGTATTAAACCAGTAACATTGTAACACTTTTGAGTAAAATATATAAAATCAATCCCATTTGATTTATAAAGTCGTAGTACAAAATTATTCAAGATTGTTTCCATATCTTATAAGAGAGACCACTCAGTCCAAATATCAACAATGGAGGAAAAGACAAATTGGTGCTTAACATAAAGACGAGACGAGAAGAGAAGAGAAGAGAAGAGAAGAGAAGAGAAGAGAAGAGAAGAGAAGAGAAGAGAAGAGAAGAGAAGAGAAGAGAAGAGAAGAGAGAGAGAGTAAATAATTAAAGCCACAAGGGATTTTATATTTGATGGATGGATCTTTCTTTTTTAAAAATTACGAAGTTGGGAATCAGTCAGGGAAGCTTGAATGGATACTGCAGTTGCTAACGCACAGTCTGCCAAAGGTAAGGATTTGCATTTGAATACTAACCTGGTACAAAGTTTAATTGTATCACTTACAAGTAGTGCAGTGCATACTCAGCTCAGAGTAGGAGAATTCACTCTCCTAAAGAATTAATGGACATCAGACACAGCTAAACAAAATAGATGAGAAAAGGACAATTGGGTGTAAAATGAAAAGAGAAGCAAAAATAACTAGATAACTTTTAAAAAGCAGGTAGTTGAGGGAAGGATCCAGATGGCTCAGGTAGTGAAGCAGCCATTGAAATGAAGTGTGTTATATCCAGCTGCATGTTGACCTCTCGGCCACAGTTTGGTGGTAGCCATTCATCCTGGTGGACAGCTGGTTGGTAGTTATACCTATATAAAAAGCTGTGTGATGATTGCAGCAGAGCTGGTAAATGACCTGGCTGCTTTAACAGGCAGCCTGCCCCTGATAGGGTAGGATAAACCTGTGACAGGATTGGAATAGGAAGTGTTGGGTGGGTGGACTGTGCAGGTTTTGCACTTAGGTCTTCCACAGGGATACGATCCTTGTGGCAAGGAGTTGGGATATGGAGTAGTATAGGGATGGACTAGGATGTTGTGGAGGTTGGGTGGGTGATGGAACACCACTTTAGGAGGAGTGAAAAGTATCTTGGGTAGGATGTCCCTCATTTCAGGGCACGATGACAAGTAATCAAAGCCCTGGCAAAGGATGTGGTTCAGTTGTTTCAGTCTGGGGTGGTACTGGATGATGAAGCGGACACTCCTTTGTGGCTGGTTCTTGGGGGCAGTGGAAGGATTAGGGGTGTGAGGGGAAATAGAATGGGAGATAGTGCCTGTCTGTGAGGGCCTTGATGAAATCCTCAGAATACTAAGCAAGGGAATTTTTGTCACTGCAGATACACTGTCCCCATGTGGCCAGGCTGTATGGGAGTGGTTTTTTTTTTTTTTTTTTTTTTTTTTTTTTTTTTTTTTTTTTTTTTTTTTTTTTTTTTTTTTTTTTTTTTGAAGGGATGACATCAAAATACAGGTACTGTTGGTGGTTGGTGGGTTTAATGTGAACAGAGGTGTGAATGGAGCCATCAGAGAGGAGTAGATCAACACCTAGGAAGGTGGCATACTGGGTTGAGGAGGACCATTTGAAGTGGATGGGAGAGAAGATGAGGTATTGAAGGACAGAAGGAAGGGTGGCTTGGCCTCGAGTCCAGATCATGGGGATATCATCAGTGAACCTGAACCAGTCTAGGGGTATGGTGTTTGGGAGGATAGGAAGGTCAGACCATGGGCAAGAGGGATGTTGGAGTTATGGAGGTGGCATCAACAGTGACAAGTAGGGACGCAGGAGGTGAAGGGGCGGGGATAGGGGAGAGTCGGTGAAGGAAGCAGTGTCTTTGGCATGGGAGGCTAGATTAAGGCAACTGTTTGGAGGTATTGGTCAATGAGGACCAAAATTCTTTCAGTGTGGGCACAATAATCAGACACAATGGGGCATCTAGGATTGTTGGGTTTGGGATTTTGGGGAACGTGTAGAAAGTGGGTGTGCAGGGTGTCTTAGGGGTGAGGAAGGAAATGGATTCAGGGGAGATATTCTGGGAAGGGCCTGTGGCTTCTCCTTTGAAGGGAGGATATATAAACAAGTCTGCAGCACAGCCACGGGCATCCGCAAGGCACTTTCCAATGCCAACCATTTTATGGGCATTCTAGAGGAGACCTTCCTAGCATCCAAAAACACCAAACCCTAGTCTGGATCAGGTTCATTGATGTTATCTTCATGAACTAGGCTCAAGGCCAAGACACCCTAAAATCTTTCCTTCATAATCTCAACACCTTCTCTCCCATCCACTTCAAGTGGTTCTCCTGAACACTGTGTGTCACCTTCCTACATGTTGACCTCTTCCTTCTCTGATGGCGCCTTCTGCACCTCTGTGCACAGTAAACACACCAACCACGAACAGTACCTGTATTTTGATGACAGTCATCTCTTTCACACAAAAAAATCCCTCCCATACAGCCTGGCCACATGGGGATGGCATATCTGCAGAGACAAAATTGACCTTCCTCAGTATGATGATGGTTTCACAAAAATCTTCACAGTCAGGCACTATCTCCCAGACCTAATTTGCAAATAGATCTCACATGTAATTTCCTGTCACACCCATAATCCTTCCAGCATCCCCAATAACCAGCCACAAAGGAGTGCCCCCTTCATCACCCAGTACCACCCCTGACTGGAACTACTGAACCACACCCTTTGCCAGGGCTTTGATAATCTATCATCGTATGGGGCACCATACCCGAGATACTTCCCACCACTCTTAAAGTGGTGTTCCATCACCCACCCAACCTCCACAACATCCTAATCCATCCCTAGGCCAGTCCTATTCCCAACCTTTTGCCACAAGTATCATATCCTGTGGAAGACCCAAGTGCAAATCCTGCACAATCTGCTCACCCAGCACTTCTTATTCCATCAGGAGCCATGCCACCTGTGAAAGCAGTGATGTCATTTACCAGCTCTGTTGCAATCACTGCACAGCTTTTTATATAGGTGTGACTACCAACCAGCTGTCCAAGAGGACGAACGGCCAGCACCAAACTGTGGCAAAGAGCACAAAATGCAGCTCAACATAACACACATGATTTCAATGGCTGCTTCACTACCCAAGCCATCTCGATCCTTTCCTCCACTACTTGCTTTTCTGAACTGCGCAGAAGTACTTACTGTACATTCTCCACTCCCGTAATTATTCTGGCCTCAACCTATGGTAACATACTGTCCCCACACCCTCCATCCAACAGTTTCCAGCCCCACTGTCCTTTCATCTCCTCCCCATTCTCATCTCCCACCCTGTTTATTTGCCACTATCTGCCAACACATCTGCCTGTCTTTCCATGCTCCTCTCTTTTTTTGCTCCTCTCCACCACTCCAGATTGTTGTTTGCATCCCACACAATAGCTGCATTCCAGCCTGAGATGCTGGAGCTAGCACTCATATGTGCATGACGTTCACTTGCTTGTGTGTGTGAATTGTGTGTGTGTGCGTGTGTGTGTTTCACTGATGAAGGCTGTGGCTGAAAGCTTTGTATAGGTGTCTATTAATTGTGCCTTCTGCAACTTAATGTGTCTTCTTTATGATAAGCAGCAATCTGTCTTTTCCTACATTGTTGATATTTCTACCTGGAGTATCCTCTGGAGAATCGTATTTATTTATTTATTCCATGTGATCTGATGGTACACAGTGTGTTGCAGATGTCAGAAAATATCATTTAACATTGTTAACATGTATTAACGTAAGCCTATAGTATCCTAATGTATTATATTGCTCAATGTTTTCAATTTAACACAAACAGCAAGATTACCGTTCTAAGTATTCATTTTCCGAGTAAAAACAGTGACACAACAAATATGACTTCACGGTTTTCCTAAATTTATGTTTTCTTTGATGGACTTAATACTAGTGGGAAGATTGTTGAACAGTTGGAGGCCCATGTGGAAAACTCCCTTTTTACACAGTTGAGTGTTTGTACATATAACATGCAGGTTTGCGTTTTTCCTGGTGTTGTGTTCATGTATTTCATTATTTTTTACGACTCTGGGGTCAGTTGGCACTGTGTGTTTTCTGAAGAATTTTAGAGTCTCAAGAATGTAGAGGCAAGGCAGTGTAAGGATTTCCAACTTTCTGAAGATGGGTTTGCAGAAGTCTCTGGGTTTGCTCCCAGTAATAATCCTCATTGCTCTCTTCTGGATTCTGAATGTGCTCAGAGCAGTTGGAGCATTTCCCCAGAATATTCCACCATATTTTAGGTGGGCTTTATATAAGCGTAGTATGCACTGGTTAATGTTTTCAGGCTAGCACATGTTTTCAGTACACTCAATGCATAACGGCCAGTACAAATCCTGGCATTTACCTTTCCTGTATGTGTATTCCATTTCAGGTTATCTTGAACCCACAGACCTAGGAATTTGAAAACAGTGTCGGTATCTATTGACTGGTTATTTAAGTGACAGATGGCTGAGAGGAATTTGCATTTTGTGTTGTGTGGAAGTTCATGGAAGCTGTATTTTTGGTGTTTAATCTGTTGATTTTTGCCCAGTTGCTGAGTTGATCAGTGGCCAAGTTCACAGCACAGCCTCTGTATTCTCCCCTTTGAGGAGTACAGTTGTGTCATCAGCAAATATTATTGTTTTGTGTGCATCAACATTCAGGCTCAAGTCATTAATATACAGGAGGAAAAGTAGGGGTCCCAATACTGAGCCCTGTGGAACACCTTGCTTTACAGTTTTATTACTTGATAGTATTTCGGTTATTGAGTTGCTTTGTCTATTAGTATATTTCATGCTGACTCTCTGCATCCAATTAGTTAGGAATGTAGCAATCCAGTTGTTTGCAATTCCTCTGATACCGTAGTGTTCTAATTTTTCCAGTAATATTTTATGGTCAACAGTGTCAAAAGCCTTTGACAGATCCAGAAATATGCCTGTTATGGGTTGTTTTCTATCTAACAGTTCTAAAAGCGTATTTATGCAATCATATACTGCAGTTTCAGTAGATTTGTTGCTTCTGAACCCATGTTGAGCTAAACTTAGTAAATCTTTTTTTTTTTTTTTTTTTTCAATGAAGTCCATCATTTTTTTGGACATTATTTTTTCAAAAACTTTATTTATTTATTCGTCCGTAGACAACTTGTGTTGTATGGATGTCGTCAACTGTATACATGGAATGAGTATATACATAATAGTACTTCTGGTAGTACATATTTCTATGGTGCAACTTAATCGTTTGTACACAAAACAAATACACACCAATCTTAGTTACAAATAAATATAAATTTACAAATGTATTCTTGCATGGATTACACAAAACAAATACACACCAATCTTAATTACAAATAAATTATAAATTTACAAAGGTACTCTTGCATGAATTGAGGTGAACACATATCATTTACAGTATTCTTTGACAGTATAGTAACATTTATCTGCTAAATAACTTTTTGCAGTTTCCTAAAGGCATGTATTCCAGTTTCAGCTTTGATCTCCTCTGGAAGTCTATTATACATTTTTATTCCATTAAATAATAAACTATTTTGGGTTTTTGTTTTGTTTTTTTGTATGAGATGCAAATGGTAGCAGGATCTAGTCCAGTGTTGGTGTATAGATCTGTTTTGTGTGTACTGGTCAATGTGTTTCTTTATATATATCACACTCTGAAAGATGTATTCACATGGTACTGTCAAGATTACCATGGTTTTGAATAAATCAGTACAGTGAGCTCTCTTGCTGCTTTTTGTTATTATTCGTACAGCCCTCTTTTGTAGCTTGAAAATTGCTTGTATGTTCTGCACATTTGTACCCCAGAAGATTATGCCATAACTAATTATTGAATGCACATATGCAAAGTATGTAGTCTTAGCACATGAACTATTACATACTGACATAATTATCCGGAGGGCACAGCAAGCAGTAGTAATTTTCTTTTCTAGTGCTGCAATATGGTCAGTCCAGTTAAGCTGTGAGTCAACATGCATTCCTAGGAATTTTGTGTTTGTGACACAATCTATAAGTTCATCTTTAACTTTTAGGCCTATGCTATTATGTTTTTTATTTATGTGGAAATTAATACTGTTTGTTTTTTTAATGTTGAGGGTTAATTTGTTGCTCACTTAGAAAAGCAGGATGAGATTGAGATAGGCCTGTAGTTATTCATATCTTTATTATCACCTTTTTTGAAGACAGGGATTACTTTAGAAAGTTTCAGAGCTTCAGGGAAGATACCTGCCTGGAAAGAACAGTCACAGAGGTGAGTTAATGGTTCAGCAATTGTGTGTTCACAATTTTTGATTACAGCTGCTGGGATACCATCAATTCCAGCTGAATATGAATTTTTTAACTCTCTGAGGGCTTTTGCAACATCATTTTCAGTGACTTTGGTAATGAAAATTGACTCTGCACATGTGTGATATTTTTGGTTTGCTGGTTGTTCCACATTGCTTTTACTTTATTGCTGGATTTGTCAATGTACTCATCATTCTGCATCCTTTTTGCTTGCCTTATCACTCTTCTTAGGATACATGTGTAGTTTTTATAGTATTCCGTTAGTTGGGAGGAGTCACTACTTTGTTTACATAACATGTGGAGTATTCTTTTATGTTTGCAAGAGATTTTTATAGCTGGTGTAATCCAACTCTTGTTTCTATTATTATTTATTCTTACTGGTTTTTGCGGAAAGGCCTCTTCAAAGTGGTGGATCATTTTGTCAAGAAATATGTTGAATTTCATGTTGACATCATTGGCTGTGTACATCTCTGTCCACTTTTCTTTACTAAGGAGGGCATTTAGCTTGTTCAAGTTATCTTGGGTGAAAAACCTTCGTAAAGTTTTAGGTGGGACTGGGTTTGAGGTATCTTTGCTAACATCGACCTTTAGAATGACAGCTTGGTGGTCACTGAACCCTGCATTGTATACTTCTAGAGTTGGGTTAAGTTTATTTCTATTTGCAAAAATTTGATCTAGAGCTGTCTTGGATGTGGGTGTTATTCTAGTGGGCTCGTTTACAAGGCCATGCAGATTATAAGTTTTTGCAATGTTAATCAATATTTCCCTATTTCTGTTGTGGGTGAGAAAGTCTATATTAAAGTCACCACATATAATCGCCTCCTGTTTCCACTGACTTATTTTGGATAGAAACAAGTCCATTTGTAACAGAAAATCATTAATACTACTGGAGGGGGGACGGTAGATTGTAGCTACAATTAGATTTAGATCTGTAAGCTTTATGGCAGCACATTCAAAGATCTTATCTGTACCTATTTCCTTTAGGGTAGGAAGTGGGCTATATTCAATGTTCAGTCCAAAGATTTATAAGCAATATTCAGGGCCTTCAGATGGCCATCCGTTATAATGTAGTCTGTCATGATGAACAGTATGCCTTATTTCACCCTGCATGTAGATGAAACATATCCCATCAAGAAGAGAGATATCAAATGGTTTACTAATGCCAATTCCAGCATAACTACTTCCAGATTATTAAGATGAGAATGGCTCTCAGCAGCCACTTGAACCATATTAGTTTCATACCCTTATTGCTTTGCCATCTTTTAAGCTCCATTTTCCCCCCTTTTACCTTTCTTTCAGCTCTTGCTCCACTTTTGAAAGTTATCTAGTTATTTTTGCTCCCTTTTCATTTCACACCCAATTGTCCTTTTCTCATCTACTTTCTTTAGCTGTCTCTGATGTCCATTAATTCTGTATGAGAAAGAATTCTCCTACTCGTAGCTGAAAATGCACTGCTCTACTTGCAAGTGACACAGTTAAGCTTTGAGCCAGATTAGTACTCAAATGCATATCCTTACCTTTGGCAGGCTGTGTGTTACGAACTGCAGTATCCATTCAAGCTTCCTGATTCAAAACTTCAGCATTTTTTAAAAAGAAAGATTCATGCCATTAAATATAATATCCCTCGTGGCTTTCATTATTTGCTCTCTTTCCCTTAACATTTTTTCAACTTTTTTTTCATTTGCCTTTTGTATCCAGCTGTGGTGTGGTATAGTGTTTTGACTGAATTGTAGGATGCCATAATAAATGACTGGTTCAGTTAGTTCAACAGTTGGAGAAAGGCAAGTGTATACTGCCTCCGACAAGATAATGTCTAACGAAGCACTGACATGCTGAAACCAAACCTTGTGTTGATGGCAACTTTATCTTTTATTTTTTATTCTATTTGAAGTATTTTTCTTCTTACTTGACTGGTTTGTAGTACACATTTTATCAGCAAACTGTCTGCCACTCGATTATTATGCAACAAGTTAAATATCTACGAACACATTATACTGGGACGTATTACTCCTATAACACAAATTTTGTATCTCACTCTAAACTTTGTCTTCAAGGTGTGTTTTCCGCTTTTCTGTTAATAACAGCACTTTCTTATCAATTTATTTGTTTCTAACGTGTTCCACCTTTCACAACATAGAAACTCGTAATTTCAAATACGAATATTGCTAATTATACATTTTCACTTACCTCCTTGCATTCATAAGGTCGCTCGCCAGTGTGCATCCTTCGATGTTTCTTCATCGCACCACTTGAAGGAAATCTCTTTGGACAGAAATCACAAGGATATGGTCTCTCACCTTGAACAAAAATAATCATTTTCTGAATTCAAAATTTCCATATGAAAATTTATTATTTCAGGAGGGAAAGTTCACAATTTTCTTCACAAGAAACAGTGACAGTGACGTTTATGGCATATACACTAAGCAGCTGTTGAGAAATATTGGTACAGCAACACTTTTAAATTGATTAGTCAAATTATACAGAATTGCAACAATTAAAATTCTATTCATGGAGAGCAGTGGGAAAACAAAAAATATCCGATTGGACAAGTGGCTGAACCTCAGACCACTGTAGCAGCAATTTATCAGCAATTATCATTTCACTGTTCTATAACACTTATAATCACTGATACGGCAACTGATTGAATAAACCGAACAGTAAAATGAGTATGTTAAATTAGTTCTACTCTCTGTGTCATGCTTTATGATAAATGGACAGGCAAGGATGTGGGAGCCTAACAATAAAAAAGTAAAATACGTACAAAACTTCCCAGTTTTTCTGACATTACTAACTGTTCATTCATCAGCTAAAATGGAAATATATAAAAACAAAAGAAATACAGAGAATTGGGATTCACCAGATATTTCAAAATAAAGTAAGAGAGTATCTTACTAGTCATTACTCCTATAATTTATCAGAACATCTGGACTGAAGTATGTAGCAAATTAACACTAATATTCAAATTAAACACATTTTAACTTTTCCTGTATGTACTCATAAGCAGATAACAGCAGGCTGTAAAATCTGTAAAGTTACATTAATGCAGTGTATGAAGTAGTAAATAAAATCAGGGGCTGAGCAACGTAAGAGGAAGAGCAGTGGCTTTTTGAAATGTGCTTTTTCGGTTAATATAAGCAATATCCTGATTTACACTATACTAAAAAAAGCAATCAAGAAATGATTCTTGAAATTAACAGTGTTAGTGTGTTGGATACAGTTGTAATTGGTTTATAATATACCTTACAGAAATGGACTGCAGTAACCGCTTTCACATGTTAATGTATAATTTGAATATTTCCACAGCCCACAATGCTCCCCCTTTCATGATGAGATTTGTAGAAAAGAATGTGGAAATTAATGAATGAAAAGTCTACAGGTACACAAAGAAAATGTATTTCAAATCTTCCATATCCTTTACAGTCCTACAAGTGACAAAAGCATACAGTATCGACATGATGGCAGACTGCAGTAGAATGTATGTGATCCCTCAACTTATACTTTGTCCAGCTTTTAACATTGGCATGTCTACTATAGCCGGCCAGGGTGGCTGAGCGGTTCTTGGCGCTACAGTCTGGAACCGTGCGACTGCTATGGTCGCAGGTTCGAATACTGCCTCGGGCATAGATGTGTGTGATGTCCTTAGGTTAGTTAGGTTTAAGTAGTTCTAAGTTCTAGGGGACTGATTACCTCAGAAGTTAAGTCCCATAGTGCTCAGAGCCATTTGAACCATTTTGTCTACTATAGTCAACAAAGCATAGCTAGAGCTGCTTGCTGTGTTTGGTGGAATGCTAACTAGAGGGAGGGTGTATACCCCTACTACTAGCAATCTCAAAAATATGGGGGAGTAAAACAGCACACACCTATAACTGTGAGACTAAGGTCACACATGTAAGAGATGCTGCTGTTAATAGTTGTTGTCATTGTCCTATGAGATATCACTGCTGCTTACAATGTTAGTCTCACTGCCAATTATACGTTAGCAATGAATGAAGACAAACAAATTATTAGTTGTTTGAAACTGAATGTTAGAAAAAGTGCTGATTGGGAACTTTTTGACTGGAATGTTTGCTTTTGCAAAAACTTCAACACTTTTTCTCTGAAATGGCCTTTGTTTTCTTCGTTTGGCTGTACTTAAGCTTTCAAAAATGATTGTTCTCTTGAAAAGCGGCAGCATTTTACTTACCAGTTAAGTGAATGCATCTCCGATATAAGGTGTTTATGGGCATTACTTGTATTTTCCTGCCAAATTAGAAGATTACAAAATCTGCAGACTACTAACTTTGACTTTTCATGGGCAGTCATAGCCCTACAACCTATGCTTGACAACGTTACAGATGGAACTGGAAAAGCACTTAGCGTAGGAATAGAACCAAATGTACAGCAAATTGTTTTTAATATTAGGGGAAGAATCTCAGTGACATCGAAAAAAGTTACAGATTTAGTTTTGGAATTGCTACAGCCTGAGCATGGGCACTAGGCTATGGCCGCAGATGGCCATGAGTGTAAATGTACTAGAATTTAGACTGCCAGAGGGGAAGATGCAATGTGGGGCAACAAAGCCTGCCTACACATTTCTTTCTTGTAAAATGCTGAATAATATGTTGCATTACGCAACGTGTATCTTAAAAAGACCTTTCAATGGTCCACAATTAGCATGGCACCAGCTCATTGAGCACATTGATGCATCGTTGTGTTTGTACACTTTATTTTGCAAATAGGTTCTCGCACACATTATCTTTCCAACACTCGGCTTCAACTGATGATGGACAATGCCAGTAACTCCTTACATTTTCCATAGGGTATGCAGAAAATAAAGCAATTTCAAACTATCTCTTATAAATAGCTCATCTGGATACAATTCACTATGAAACAGCATCTGTTCAGTAGTTTTAGGTTTTCGCACTTTGAGGTACAATTTGCATCTATTTCGCAGTTATCAAAAAATGTAATTTTTTTCTGGTCCCCACACACACATATAGCAAGAGTATCAGCAACATTTAACTAAGTTTTTCTACATGAAAATGCTAGTTTAAATCAGCCTTGTACTTCATGAACTTGTATACACAAAGCATTCAATGTTTCTCGAATGGAGTCAGATGAGCAATGTGGGTGCAGAGGCAGTTGTCACAGGTCTGAACCAGCTCCTTCCTCCACAACACATAAACAGTATGTGACCACTATGTATGCTCATATCGTAGCTCATTCTACACCTTGCTAACCATACAAGTACTGCAGTTCAAAAAACTAAGAAAGAGTGTACACCAGAAATTTCCAAAATCCTGTTTCCAAGTATTCTTTTTTTCACCTGAATCAGGTTTTAGCTCAGCAATAGCACCACCCTGGTCCTTGTTCGCTGCTACTGCCATGCAGCAGCATCTCTCAGTTGTTGTTGGAATACTGGTTATTCTTTGTGTTTTACTGTCCTTATTAATTCATATCAATAAAACAAATATCACAGTGGACTAATTTGGGACCCAGTATAGCACAGGCACATAAAATTTCACTTTAAAAATGAATTTGTTTGTTACGGGAAACAAACCAACACCTACTTTCAATGCTGGACATTGCATGAAAAATGCGATGATCAATATTTGTTCGAGCTGATAACAGCTACACATTGCAAAAACAAAATCATAAAGATCTTAAATATCTGCCAGAAAATGCATCAGACTACTCTTAGGAGGATGCCCAAAGTGTGTGTGTGTGTGTGTGTGTGTGTGTGTGTGTGTGTGTGTGTGTGTGTGTCCTGCTAACTAATCAGTCACTGTATTTGTAAATAATAATTGTCATGTCCAATGGCTGCTAATATAACGGAAACGTTACACATCCTCAGTTATAATTGTAAAACAGTGCACTCACTCTCGTTTCCACAGTGGTGGTCCACTTGTCGTACACAATAAGCCTCGAGCCACCAGCTTACGAGTAAATGGGCAGTGGCTGAGACTCACAAATCTAGTCTGACTGAATGGAGGTGGGAAGTTCGGAGATGATGCCATAAGACCAGCTGGTGAGTTTAAAATGAGTATACAGAATGCATGGCTGATTTTGTCTGATTTCTACTGGGCATGTGAGATGGAACAACCTGATCTAGTAGATAAGCCTCTCAGAGGCAGAAGAAATAATGACAGATAACCTGTGTGTATTTGATGACTACTTCAGGAGATGGAAACTAAAACAAAACCCACTGAAGACAGAAGTAGTTGTATTCCATCTGGGCAACTAGCATGCACATTAACATCTGTAGGTAATACTCACAGACAATGTATTGCAATGCACCATCAATCCAAAATACCTGGGTATAATCTTGACTCTTCAGAAAACAACTGACAATGTGAAGAGCCTCAAAATTTCTTTCAAAAGTTAACAAGAACCTCTTGGAAAAGTGACACAAACAATCTGACAACAACAGCACTGGCTCAAAAGGCTCTGAGCACTATGGGACTCAACATCTTAGGTCATAAGTCCCCTAGAACTTAGAACTACTTAAACCTAACTAACCTAAGGACATCACACACACCCATGCCCGAGGCAGGATTCGAACCTGCGACCGTAGCAGTCCCACGGTTCCGGACTGCAGCGCCAGAACCGCTAGACCACCGCGGCCGGCAACAGCACTGGCATTAGTTTATTTATCAGCTGAGTACTGTCAAGCTGTATAGCTCAACAGTTCCTTCATTCACCTAGTGAATGTTCATCTTTGACAGGCAATACACATTGTATCTAGTACACTTCTGCCAATACCTATTTAGTGGCTTCCAGCACTAAGCAACATCACTTCACCACACATGCTCTTGATGTATTATGCACAAGAACACAAAACAATCAGCGGAATTGTGATTTATTTATCTCATGATATACATTTGCAATCCATTTGGTTCATGTGCAGCAGACATGTCAAAAATTTATAATACAGTTACCGAAACATTTATCCAACTCACATTTCCAGTCTGTCCTGCATGAATTCATCCATGAGTAATAACATTACACATTGAGTAATGACATTTCAGGGCCAAGCATCATATAACTTTCTTTTAAGTGGACTTAAACTCATCTGCACTCACATGTTCCATTTTAATTTAATGCAAAGCTGCTCAATTTGTTTTCTAGGTACTCTATGTTTCCCGTCAGCTCAAATTTTTATCCAAATGTAATCCTAAGAGTTTGACTGAGTCAACTTCTTCTATGCCTTAATCTGTTCACATTTTGACTGTTTGGTTTTGAATTTATCATGTGAGTCTTAGGTAGATTTAACACATTTAGCTCAAATAAAATTTCTAAAGTACTGAGGGTACTGATCAAAGATTTGGGAATTTTTTTTCCAAATGCTGGTTTTCTTTTAACAAGTATAATCTAAACAGAACTGACAGGGAGCTGATACTTAATCGTAAGAAGAGAAGCAGGACTGTACCTAGTATGGAGCCTTTTGGAACACCATGAGATACCTTTTCCCAGTCAGAATAATAATGTGCTCCACTTAAATAAATACTAACTCTCTGGTTTCTGTTTGATAAGTAGGATTTAAGCCATTGTAGGTCAAAGCCTTTAATGCAACACTTTTCAAATTTGTAATAAGCAAAATTCCTGCAACCTTACTGCCATTGTCCAGTGATGTACTCATTTTCTCAATGAAACTGTTCACTGCATCTGTGGTGTTTTTGTCTTGCTGAAAAGTAAACTTACTGTTTAGAATAATAGAATAATTTCAATGAAGTTTTTGATTTGGGCAAATATATTATTTTAGAATTGTCTGGGAGAAACGAGACAGGATGATAATTTCCCATTACCTCTCTTGATCCCTTTTTGAAAAGTGGTTTGACTTCGGCATATTTCAAACCTCTGGGAAACAGTCCTCTTCAAACCAGTGATTTATTATTTGAGCTAATGGGTTTGCAATTTTGTGTGTTGTTTTTTAGTGCTAGGATTGAATTTTCTACGTCCTTCATAGAACCTTTTCAAAATTTTTGTATGGTGTTTACAGTTTTCAATAAGGCCAAAGGGATGTATATGAATGTGTGGTGTCTGGTCTTTCAGACATATCTGAAAGAACATACACCATTCATTCATATAATTGATTTGCCTCAATGGGCAATGAATCCACCATCTTCAGTGTGGATGCACAATGGCATTCGATCACTTGTGAGAATCTCAAAGCAGCACCCATTGAAGACATGGATGGGACTGCAGATAGGTGGTGCTGGTGGAAGTGTGGGTCAGCTGAAAAGTGTGCTGAGATAGTCCATGTAACTGCAATAAACACTGTTCCCTGGTGGTGCAGTGGTTAACGCAACTGCGTAGTAAGAAGGAGAACCTGGGTCCGAATTCCAGTCTGGCATACGTTTTCACTCACTTCCACTGATTCTGGATAAAGTCCCAATGCAGCTGGCATCTACAGTTCCTTCCCTCTCCTTTCCTTTCTCCCCTCCACCCTCAATTTACATAACAAAGGGATTTAGTTTGTTGCGAAATCTGTTACATTTACTTCAGACTTTGCTACATTTATAAAAAATCCACTGAAGTACTTTGGTATTTAAGCTGGACTTACAATAGCATTTCCTTCAATGTTAATTTTTGAAACATCTTCCTTACATGCTGAGATTTAATGACTGACCACACAGCCTTTGTGCTACAATCTGGAACTGCGCAACCGCTACGGTCACAGGTTCGAATCCTGCCTCGTGCATGGATGTGTGTGACGTCCTTAGGTTAGTTAGGTTTAAGTAGTTCTAAGTTCTAGGGGACTGATGACCTCAGAACCATTTGAACCATTTGAACACAGCCTTTGTCTTATATGTCTATTATCTACCAGGTTTTTTGCTGCTTTAACAACTCTTTTAAATGTAATTTTGTTGAGTCTAACATATTCAGTGAAATCAGTGTTAGTGAAATCAGTGTCTTTTTTTATATTTTAGTTATCTGAGCAGTTGCTTTTTCTTCACAGACATGTTGTAATTCAATAACATTCTTCAATCTGATTGAAGTTAATCAGTTGGCTTGGACAATCACCATTAGCCTATTAACCAGGGTTTCAATCCTGTGGATGCCCCAGAGTTGGAGTGGTCACCTCCAGCCCAGCAAGGCTTCATGCAAGTCAAGAACCAACTATCAAACTTCTGGGGTTCAGTCTTCCTCAGTCACCTGGAGAAAACTGAATCAAATCACACGTGGGGCAGGCAGAACAGTCACTACTCTCTACAATTGGGAATGGTGAAATTACTCAAGCTGTGACTGTAGCAAATGGTACCGACAATGTCATATACCTACAAAACCTACATCAGTGTAGCTCTAAAGTAATCGAGTTGTTGGAAAACATGAACATTGATCTTTCATTTTCTTTCTTTTATTAATTTAACATATTTCCTACAATTTCTTTATTTATAATTGTATATAGCACCAAATGATAAATAAATTAAAACAAAGATTCAACCACCAAAGAAAAAAAAGAAGATTTTGGTGTGTTTCTGCTCCTCTATAGTTTTTCATAGGCTGCAGACACACTGACACTGACACTGGAGATGTCCACTGACTACCAAAATCGGTCGATTTTTTCCAATCAGTATGTCAGTAGGCGTGTTGTCTCAGTGCAGCTGACCTCACTGCCCAAACATATAAACTTCAGATGATAATCAGAGAAATTCAAATCAGTCTGTTTTCTTCAATCAAATTGCTTGACATATTCCCACACAAAACACAGTGTGAGAAATTTGAGAAATACAATAACAGGGACACATCTTGGAATCTATAGTCTGGAATTGCTGCATAATAGGAAACAAGTTTTGAACAACTTAATAATTTTATAATAATTAACTGATCATTATCTTATATTACATTATGTATGCTTTGTGGCTGTCAAGCCATTTCAGCCTCATGTCTGTACTTAATGCAGCATGTCATCCACAACACAGGTAATATCTGTATCCAAAATTTTAGGCCCACATTATATCCCCAAAAAGTTAGGTCTTTAAGTGAGAAATATGGCGTATGTCAATTTTGATGCTTAAAGTTACTGTAGTGGATCTTTTTTAGGTTGTGGTTGGTTGACATTCACTACCTAAGAATTAATACTATTCCTTTCTGGTGTTTTTATGCCAGCAGGGTGGTGATTCTGTTATATGAGGTAGTTTGCAAATGTGTTTCCACTTTTCGGTGCTTTGGATGTTCAGAGTATCTCATTTTAAAAGGCATGTTTGTCTTTCACCCATATGCTGAATGACAGTCATTGAAGACTAACTGACATAAATGCGTTTTGCTGAATTTGTTCGAAGTTATGCAGAGTGTAATGTTGCTTTTCAATGTCCATGAATCATCTCACATATGTAATAGAATGTCTCTCATGTATTCACAAAACTTCTCTGGTTATTAGAATAACTTCAGGAGAGAGTTTACAGTACTTGCAACACTTACTTCCGCACACTTACTCCCACACACAGAAGTGTCATGCCATCCATCCTGCCCAAGAAGGTAAAATAGATTCTAACTTCTTTGATACAATAGATTCTAAGCTAATTTACCCTAACTAAACCTAATCTCCTTGATCCCACCAAAAACTGATGAAGGAGATCGGATGTACTGTAACCAAGCTGTTGGAGAATGTAATAAGACCATGTTAGGTGACAGAATCTGATAGCCACTGTCAGTGTCATGTGACTGCAGCTTTATTATATTAATTGTCAAGGACATTACTTTTTTGCTCAAATTATCATTTTGCTTGCATCATTACTCCTATCTGAGGAATAAACATGGACTTCATTAGTTAAAGTATTTCCTCTCTCTTCCCATCACAAAATCTCATCATCTTCTTGCCTAAGTTTTTATTAAATTATTCTATCAATGTTTTCTTAGATTTGATACATTGTTTCTCCATTTCTAATTTAATTCCATCCCATATAATATCCTCACTGATGTCAGTTCATCTCCTGCAACTTCATGTAGTCAGCTGTTCTTAAATTGCAACACAAGGGAAAAGATGAGAATTCTTTTGGTCAGAAATGATATGTTCTTTCAGATATAGTCACAAAATTTTCAGTTACCTGTTACTAAAAATGTTATTTTTTTAATCAGAATATTGATTTAAGGCATGAAACTTTCTTTTCATTCAGATTCATTCTACGTAAAAGAATGGGTGACTGGAGATTAGTCCCTGTCAATATTGAAGACATGAAATATGGAGCACAAGCTTGGATGACTGGACAAAGATCTGAACCCAAATCCTGCCAAATGCAATATAAATCAACATCTACTCAGTAATCTGGTGCAGGCCTACTTGAAGTTTTCTGTTAAGGTTTCTGTTTCAAGCTCTTTACACATGCTTCCAGTAATCAACTTACTGATCTGTATACGACATCATACATAAGTAGTATATCTGCTTTGCATTTCACGAAACCTTTTTTGTAATACAAACAGTTTTTTGCAATTTATACATTCTGTCACTCCTAGTTTTGTGATTTAATTCTGTGGGTTGGATAATTTTTTTCCAAGCTGTTTCAATTCAGGATTTTTCTGCTGAAAGTGAGTTATCACTCTAATACCGGTTCCCAACAGATCACCGAAGTTAAGCGCTGTTGGGCTGGGCTAGCACTTGGATGGGTGACCATCCAGTCTGCGGAGCGCCGTTGGCTATCGGGGTGCAGTCAGCCCTTGTGAGGCAAACTGAGGAGCTACTTGATTGAGAAGTAGCAGCTCCTGTCTCGTAAACTGACATACAGCAGGGAGAGAGGTGTGCTGACCACATGCCCCTCCATATCCGCATCCAGTGTCGCCTGTGGGCTGAGGATGTCATGGCGGCCAGTCAGTACTGTTGGGCCTTCCAAGGCCTGTACGGATGGAGTTCAGTTTTAGAGTTACTATTCGCTAGTCATCAACACAATGTAGAGATTCCATTTGGTTCTCTGCCTGCAGTGCAGCAGTGTTCAGTATAACTGTTTATCCAGCTGATCATAAGAAAGTTGCAAAGCAAGCTTCATTAGAGATTTGATCACTGTCAAAGCCAACTTTAGTTCACTAATCTAAGAAAAAATTCTAAGTTTTGGTCGTAGGTAAATCCAGCACACACATCAAAATTATCTACATAGTTGCACCATGCTCATACTTGTAAGATTATTGACCTTAATGTCTCACTACATGTTTTCTTTTTTTGTACAGTTGATTACCAAGATGACAATGTCATTGTTTGGATTTCAACAATGCACATTTATATTCATAAAAGATACTCATACTGATCAGCTTGCAATTACTGAAATCCATCATTTTTACAAAATGCATCAGTTATCTACAAAGACTTCAAGGAATCTAACTTAAATAAATAATGAAAAATCCAGGATGGATTGTAACATACTCGTCCATCCTTACACAACCCCTGCTCCCACCCTTACCTCATGGCTCATACCCCTGTAATAGACCTAGATGCAAGACCTGTCCCACACATCCTGCTACCACCACCTACTACAGTCCGGTCACTAAAATTACTTATCACATCAAAGGCAGGGCTACCTGTGAAACCAGCCATGTGATCTACAAGCTAAACTGCAACCACTGTGCTGCATTCTATGTAGGCATGACAACCAACAAGCTGTCTGTTCGCATGAATGGCCACCGACAAACTGTGGCCAAAAAACAAGTGGACCACCATGTAACTGAACACGCTGCCAAACATAATACCCCTCATCTCAATGACTGCTTCACAGCCTGTGCCATATGGATCCTTCCCACCAACACCAGCTTTTCTGAATTGCGCAGGTGGGAACTTTCTCTGCAATACATCCTACGTTCCCGTAACCCTCCTGGCCTCAACCTTCGTTAGTCACTGTCCTCACCCATCCAGCCCCCTCCCTGTTCCCATTCCAGCACTACACAGCCATCATTTCACCACCACACCCAGTCTTTTAATTTCTTTTATTTTTATTTCTCTCCTTTCTACTACTTGCCCCCTCCCCCCTCCGCACCTTCTCTCCTACCCTCCGTCCAAACTGCAACACTCCACTGTCCACCACTCCCACCATGCTACCCCTCCCCCTCCCCGCCCCAGCCTCCTCCTTACCCCCACCCAATCGCCACTCCCATCATGCACTGGTGCTGCTGCTTGCAGTGTAGTTTCAGCTCTCTGAGACTGCAGATGTGTGTGCAAGTTGTGCTTGCATGAGTGTATGTGTGTCTACTGCTGACAAAGGCCTTAATGGCCGAAAGCTATGATTGTGGGAATCTTTTTATTGTGCCTGTCACGGCTCAGCATCTCCACTAAATTGTTAAATAAATAATGGACATTTTATAATAACTATTCCACTGATCTGAATGCAGACAACTGACCTCACAGGCAACACTTTTTCATTTGGTACTGAAGTTATTTTGTATTAGTTACTGACTGAATATTCTTAAAGCAGCATTAATGGTAGGTTCTATTTCCTGGAGTGGGGTTTTAGGTATATAGTTTTCTCCATACTGTAAAGTTCCATTTTAATGTCACTTTAACCAGCTTCACCCTGACAGACTGAGATGCAAAATGATGGTATATTTAACTGTTATTTTTCTGATCAGAAGCAATATGAAAGTTTTTGTAACTACACGTGTAGTAAAACTTGTTTATTTGTAATGTTTCATCTAAAAAAATAAAAAAAAAAACTAAGCAAGAACAATCTTTGCAGAAGCATGAGGGTGAATGAATGGCAGCAAGTGGACCAGGGAAGCTGGACAGTTGATATGCCATGTGATACACACCAAGTAAATGCAAAGAGCATGGCTGTAGCAGCATGTTGTTGTTGTTGTGGTCTTCAGTCCTGAGACCGGTTTGATGCACCTCTCCATGCCAATCTATCCTGTGCAAGCTCCTTCATCTCCCAGTACCTACTACTGTAGCAGCATATGGGAGGAAAAACACCTCAGAAAATTACCAAAATACATTTGAAAGGTTCCCCTCAGTGTTGTTAACAAGTACACAATTAAAGCTCACATGACTGGCAAATTTCAGTCCTACAGAAAATTTTCAAGTGTGATTGATGACAATATATTGTAATATTATCAGATTATTAAATGGCAGGCATAGTGGATTGGAGACCAAGCACGTAACATGCAAATTAAAACCAGAAAGTTTACTGATAATAAATTATCAATTTTGCAGTACGACTGTAATGGGAATAATAATTATTCATTCCATTTTGAGTACGACGGAGACAGAGATCTGTGAGAAAGATCACATTCATTGCAAAGAAATGAAGCCTGCTGTTTTTGCAAATCCTGCTGCTTTTGCTACACAACCAGAAGGCTTCTATAATGCGAATACAGTGGAAGTAAAATAGACGTACAGAGTATTTCAATGAGCTGGGGAATTAATTAGTTTTGCAAAGGTATAGATTAATAAGCAGCAGTGCAGGCCTGAACTTGGTAAAAGATATTTTGTTTGGCAGTTACAGTGGCAGACACAAGTACAATTTATTTTTTGTCTTTTAAACTGAATGTCAAGTTGGGGGTACAACCAGATGTCTTATGTGATTACTTTGCTGTAATCAGAAATAGAATGTCCAGTGAGACATAAAATGGAATCTACAACTCTTTTTATTTAGTAGCATGAGGTGTTTACTGAAGTGAAACTAATTTTTGTGTAAATTTGTGGTGCACAACACTGCACTGAAGTAGTAACTCTAACTAGAGTGTTTTGTTTTTTTTCTGGCAAAGCAAAAATAACAATGAATATCACTATTGTGTAGCAGCTGGCATGTAATAATATGTTATTCTTTCACATAGTCAAATTTAAAAGCAGTAATAGTCAAAGAGTTTCTATGGAAAAGAACAGGGAATGAAAACTTCGATCATACTAAAATCAATATATTTTACTGTCAGATTATTTCTGTTGCTTGCAGTGCATCCAATGGCAACAGTATCGTATAGTTCCAATTTGGACGAAGCACAAGAAAAATAATTTCTGCGCTTACATGCATGCATGTCTGCCTGCCTGCATGCATGAATGCAACACTACTACTACTACTACTACTACTACTTCTTCTTCTTCTTCTTCTTAAATCAAGCAATGTTTACAAAAATGAAGTCCTTAGTTTAAGATGATTAACTCTTGCAACATAAATGAAATCTGGATAACGTACTGAGGTAAATAGTATTGCATCCTATGATGAAGTTTATTTCTGTGCATACAGACTAGCTGAATGTTACTTCCATCAGAAGCATTTTTGTCTGTACTTTTTGTGTTACTATTAGAGTAGTGAGAGACTCCAATAACCACACTGAACTACTGATGGGTTTCAGAGTAACAAACGTGTATTTAAACCAAGCATCTTTGGTTGCTCAGTAGTGCATTGATTAAGCCACAGTACGTGTTGAAATTACATAACACACCTCATGTAATTATCAGCTTTTCTTAAAAGGGCTGTTAGCAGAAGTACAAGGGATTTTACAGTATTTTCTAGTAAAGCCCATCAAGAATTTTATAGAAACCAAAATTTTATATTTGAGAGGCTTTCACAATAAAAGTATACAGTTTTAGACACAGATAACGTAGGACTAGGAGATAGTATCACTAAATTTTTGAAAGGTTTGCACTCTCAAATTTGAGCAACAATGCAACTACATGTTTGAGAATTAATATTTCCTGAATTATGAAATTTGGAAAGATGACAAGACATTCTTAACTTGGAATAGAACCGGGGCTTACAAATGAGGTATGTCAACCTAAAACAAACTGTTATTATTAATGGGGTTGAATTTTTTTATAGATGGTTTCAATGACTCTTAAATTTATAATGTAATTACAGGATCACCATATGTTTTATGTATTTATAACATAAGTCTTAATATTTCAAATTTTTTCTGCATGTGAATCAGCTTTCTTGAATTCTGCAAGTTGTTCTTCAATTAGATGACCTGTCTATTCGTCAGCTCTCTTCAGTAATACTTTTGGAAGGCAATGCCAATGGGGAGAATCTTACGCAGATTTTATTCTCCACACACTTTTGCAGTGGGTGGATCAGAACATAACAATAAGTCTTCCAGTATAATATCTCTGATCTTCTGTCTCACATATTAATAATATCACACAGAACTTAATTTTAAATGAACATAGGTTAGCTGTTTCCAAACCAATGGCTAAAATTAACTGGAAATTAAACATGTCTCTACCACCTAGTAATTTGGCACCTGACTATAAGTATTGTTTGTGCAAACACAGACATGGTTTAATATTTAAATACAAATGAGGGACTGTCACTGTACTGTCATACACATACATTCTAATTCAGAACAGAGCCTGACAAAAATGATAAATTAATTGTAAAAACCATAATGTCACAATTATGATTTATGTGCAGCATACCTAAAGAGTTAGTCGCAGATTCATAAATTTTAAGAATCAGTCTGCACAGCCAACACATCTGGATGGAATACTTATCCATATAGTGTTACCTCATACAGGAATGACGATATGGACATGATCATTACACAATTTTTTAACACGAGCTTTTATTACTTGACTGACCTGTATGTGTCCTCAAATGCACCTGCAAAAGTGTAGCACCCTGAAACTCATGATGACAATGTTCACATGTGTAAGTCTTCTTTCGTATCACCTGACCTGCATGGGCACGTAAATGTTGCCTCAAATTGTCTTTCCGACTGAACATTCGCCCACACACCTAAGTAAAAGGGCACAGAAATGGGGTAAAGAAACATATTACATGATCTGATAGTGTAAATTTAAAGCTAGATCAGCAACAGTTACCTGACATGGAAAATTTGGCCTTGACTTCCCATCACAGCCTGTTTGTGCAACATGTCGCTCCAAATGATATTTTCTGCTAAAGGTTTTCTGGCAACGTGAACATGAATAGGGTTTCAGACCTGTCAAAGAAAAGAAGTATACATCAGGGTTACTTTTCCTCAGTACATTTTCCTGATAAAGGTTCTGTAGTATAAATATAATGTTAGCTGTAAACACTTGGTCACATGTGAAATTGTTGGCAATTAATGTCACAATGACACTGCTGTTATTTGGCAGGTATTTTTTTCTCCACATGTGAATCTGAATTACTTTACCAAGTGTGATTTGCAGTAATAATACCCTATGCCTAATCCTTAACTATTTACCTTAGTTATTCCATACCAAGTGACCATAACTATTTCCAAATTTAGCCCAGCAAATGCACCAGCAGGGATTACTAGGAACTGAATTCATCAATTTTATGTACATTCTTATGTTTTAAGTTTGAGAATACTGAAATAATATCCAATTACATGAAGAAAGATTAGTTTAGTTAGGGCGGAGTATGAAGTTGTTTAGATACATTTTATATCATGTTTGTTTTCTGTGTGTACTTTACTCTAGCTTTATTGTAGCTTGTAAAAGGATTACTCTGAAAGATAGCAACTTTCTTTCTTTTTTAAGCTTTTTGTAGGTAACTATTTATGGCTGTCAAGTATTTGAATAAAAGCATTTCAAGCCTTCAGCTGTACATGTACACCTTTATTCTCAACCAGTTTCAGTTTTACCAACCACCATCATGGAGGACTGAAAAACAAAGAAACACAAAAACATGTTTAGTATTCATGACAAGCTTTTTAGGCACAGAAAACATATGTGTGATGAACGACTGCGTGAAAAGTGCTTACAGAGAGCTGTACATCCATGGATCAAAAATACACTACATCCAAACAGGATATCACAGCATGACCAATACAACCTTCTCCATAATAGCACACAAACTCTATAACCTTCAAAACACTATGGACACAAAAATACAACAGTGTATACTAGACAACTCTTAGCAAGCAGGCTTGCAAAGGTATATATTACAGACTAACTGTCCAAGACAGTACTGTCAAAGATTAAAGAAACATATGACACTCTACACTCTAGTGCAGGTTGACAATAAATGTCAGTATTGTAGAAAATGGAGTCCACAACATCGATGCACTACTGAAGTCTGTAGTGACATTTTATCTAATCATAGTGAAATATTTATGAAAATGAAGATTATTAAAATGTGGTTAAATGGATCTTATAAGAACCAAATGGCATTTTTAACACGTGTTAAATCGTAATACTAGTGATATTTCATTTTCATTATTGATGCAAAACTGTATAACAGAAAAACAAGATTCATTTCATACTTCATCATACCAAGAATTTTTTTTTAGATTTGCCAGCCATGTTGTGGTTTTATGATTTAACACTTGTTAAATATACCATCTGATTCACATAACATCCATTTAACCACATTTTAAAAATCTTGAATCTATTAAATATTTTATCATAACTAGACAAAATGTTACTAGAGACTTCTACAGTACATTGATCATATGGATTCCACTGGTTGACAATCTTGATGTTTATTGTCAACCTTGAGTAGAGCATATATCCTATACTCTTTGGCTGTATATAACTGTATGTTTTTGTAATCTTTGACAGTGTTGTCTTGGACAGTTAGTCTGTAACATAAACACCTGTAAGCCTGCTTACTAGCTCTTAACAGCCAAGAGTCATCTACTTTACACTATTGCATTTTTATGATCCGTAGTGTTTCGGGTGTTACTGAGTTTATGCATGCTATTACAGAGCAAGTTTTTACTGGTCATGCAGGTACATGCTGTTTGAATTTAATGTATTTTTGATCCATCAAAGTACAGCTTTGTAAGTACTTTACACAGGATCATTCTTTGCACATATGTTTCCTGTTTTTAAAAAGCTTGTCTGTATATACTACATATGTTTTGTGTTTCTTTATTTTTTAGTCCTCTGTGATGATGGTTGGTAAAACTCAAACCAATTGACAATAAGGGGTATATGTACAGCTGGTAGCTCAAAACTCTTCTCTTCTTTCTTTTTGTGTTGGCCTATCGACAAATCAATGCTTCCACTTTTCTATGAGTGTCTCCTTTAATCCAAAAGTATTTGCAATCTAACTGAACTTTCCTACAAAATTTCTATCACATATATAAAACAAGCATGGATGTTAATATTAATTAGTGTAACTTTGACTATTAGGTTCACAAAAAACCACATTTTCAATTTTTGAAAAATACAGCATGACTCAAGGGGTTTAAGTGTCTGCATACCACATGGGCTATTTGGAACTTCCACCCTGCACTAGTTTATCTGAACTCTGGAGATGGGAAATTGCCTCCAGCACATCATGGCACCCTGACACTCTCCTAGACTTAACTATCGTTAATGTCAACATATCACCCTCACTCTTCCCACATGTTCTCTTTTTTCATTATGATCATCTTTATTCATTATATATTTTTATACTGCTTCTTCTTCCTCTTTCTTCAAGTGTTCGAAATTTACTCAGAGCATCTACTGTCTGTGGTTGGTTTCTATGTGAACTCTCAACCTTCTTCTTCGTCTGCTTGTTGAGCTCCTCATTCTCAATTGCAATATCTCTTTCTCAACCTCTTAATCTATCTTTACCTCTCACTCTGTCCTGATAATCTTTATTGTGAAGCTGGCATAGAGCTTAGCAATGTCCTATCTTTGACATTCTTTTCTACCTATAATCCTCTCCCCCTTCATCTTTGTCTACCTCATCCTCACTACAGGCGGATTTTTGTACTCTGAATGACCTGCCCTTCGATTTTACATTCCGAAATCTATTCCTCCTCTCCTCCCTGAAAAAGGAATGAATGGTTTTAATATCAAGGATAATGTAATGTACTTTTATTTGTGTTCATTGGCACTACTAAATATTTTGCCTCCTGAATGTACGCACTGTCCAACAGATCTGGAAAACATAATGGTAACAACTCAGCATTGATTGGTAGCCAGGCATAAAAAGAAGACTGAGCTTGTCTAAGCTTTTGGACACAACCATATTAATTTGGAGAGAATGTCATCTGCCCATCCACATTTATATTTCTGTAATTCCCTAAATCAACTGAGGCAAATTCCAAGGTGGTTCCTCTGAAAAAGACATCACCAATTCCCTTCTCGAACCTCTTTCAGTCTGAGCTTCTGTTCCATCTCTGATTATGTCACTGACAAGATGTTAAACCCTACTATACCTTTTTATCACTCCTGACATTTGTCCTGCCCTATTGTGCTGATGTAAGTTCCTGCTTTTGCCTAAGTATGCTTTCATTTGGCAGGCAGAAATGTTTTACTCTCAGTCTTCATGGAAAGGCTGCATTCTTACAAACAAACTCAACATACAAGAGCCATGAACACATTTTTAAAGTGTTCATTCTTGTCTTAACCAAATGAAAATTTTTTCACGGGATGGTGAGCTAAGAAAACTGCAAATATGTCTGCTGTTAACAGAAATGAGATATTGCTTACCCGTATGAGTGTACATGTGCCTTGCAAGAGTTCCTTTGTCTGGACATCTTGCATTACACTCTGGGCATGTATATGTCTCTCCTTCCATGTGAATCACTCTTCTGTGCCTCTCCAGACTGGACTTCAACTTGAAGCTTTTAGAGCAATCAACACATTCAAAGTCACCCCCCTGCAAAATACAGTGTACTCAATATATTAAACATAAAATATAATTTATGTATGCCATCATGAAGAGGGATGAGAAAGCAGAAACCACGTAACTTGTGTCATGACAGAGCCTAACATTCACAAAAAGATAATATGTTAATATTAACAAAACAACCATATTGTTGTTGTTGTTGTTTTTAGTCCTAAGATTCATTTCATGCAGCTCTACATGCCAATCTATTCCGTGCAAGCCTCTTCATCTCTGCATAACTATTGTCAGCTACACAAGTTTGACCTGCTTATTTTAATCAAGGCTCAGTCTCTCTCTGTAATTTCTGCCCTACAACTTCCCTCTATTATCAAACTGATCAGTCCTTCACACCACAAGATGTGTCTTATCAACCAATCCCTTCTTTTAGACAAGCTGTGTCTTAATTTCATTTATTGCAGTTTGATTCAGCACATCCTTATTAATAATCCGACTTATCCATCAGCAATCTCCGGTAAAAGAATACTTCAAAACCTTCTATTCCATTCTTGTCTAAATCGTATATCTCGTATATCTTACAAGTTTCACTACCATATAAGGCTATACTCCAGACTTCAATAAAGGCAAACTAACATTTAAATTTATATTTAGTGTTAACAAATTTATCTTTTTCAGATATGATTTTCTTGCCATGGCTATTCTGTATATTATATTCTCAATACTTCAATCATCATCAGTTATTTTGCTACTCAAATAAGAAAACTCATCTACTACGTTTAGTATCTCATTTTTTAATTTAATGTCCTCTGCATCACTAGATTTGACTCAACAACATCCCATTACTCTTATTTTATTTTTGTGGAAGTTCATCTTAAAAACCTCTTTTCAAGGCACTCTCCTTTCTGTTAAACTGCTCATCCAATCCATTCGTCATCCCTGAAATAATTAGTGTCACTGGAATGTCTCAAAGTTTTAATTTCTTCTCCCTCAATTTTAGTCCTCTGTCCAACTTAACCTATGTCTTCGTCACAGTGTGCTAAATGTACAAACTGAATAACATTAGGGATAGGTTACAGCCCCACTTCACTCCCTTCTCAACTACTACTTCCCTTTAGTGTCCTTAGACTCTTGCCACAGGAGTTTGGTTTCTGAAAAGTTATAGATAACCTTTCACTCCCAATATTTTATCCATGTTATCTTCACAATTTTGAAGAATGTATTTCAGTCAAAATCCTTTCTCTAAATCTACCAATGTTTCTTTAATGTATCTTCTAGAGTATTCAAAGGGTCAGTGTTGTCTCAAGTCTGCCTAAATTTCTCCAGTAACTGTACTGGTCTTCTCCACCGAGGTTAGCTTCTATCGCTTCTCTCATCCATTCTTCGCTAAATAATTAAATAATCTGTCAGTATTCTGTAACCATGATTTATTAATTAAGAGTTCAATATGTATCTATCAGCACCAAATTTATATGGAACTGTAATTGTTAGATCGGTCTTGAAGATTGAAGGTAATTCATCTGTCTCATACATCTAGCATACCAGGTGACATAGTTTCATTGTGGTATGTTTTCTCAAGGCTCTCAGTAATTCTTAGGGACTGTCTACAGCTCATGATTCAACTTAGGTCTTTTACGGCTCTGTCAAGTACTTCTCTATTCCCTTTTGTCTGCTTCATTTCCCATTTTCTCTTTTCATGAATTAAAATCAGTATCTTCTATGCTATCTGAGAATTTCTACCAGGCCTTCTGCTTTTGCATACTTGGACCTCTGCTGCCTTCACTATTTCATCTCCCATCATTACCCATTCTTCTATTGTATTTCTTTCCTGTTTCAGTCAATTGTTGCCTATTATTCCCTTTGAAACTCACAAGAATTTTTGGTTCTTTTAGTTTATGCAGGTGTAGTACCTTAATTTCCTAAACTTCTGCAATTTCTTTAATCTGAAGTTCATAATGAATAAATTAAGACCAGAGCCCATAATTGGATCCAGAAATGTTTTTCAGTTTAAAATCTGGTTTCAAATTCTCTCTATCACCATTATACAGTTATTATCTATTTGAAACCTTCCAGTACCTCCAGGTCTTTTCCTCATGTACAAACTTCTTTCAAGATTCCTAAACCAAGTGTTGGCAATTATTAAATCATGTCTGTAAACTTCTGCTAGGTAGCTTCCCCTTTCATTCCTTTCCTGCAGTCCATGTTTTTCTGTTACTTTTTTCTTTCTCTTCATTTTCCTTCTATCAAATTCTAGTTTTGAGTCCCCAACCACAACTAAATCTTCACCTCCCTTACTGATCTGAATATTTTTTCATATTACCACACACTCTTTCAATCTCTTTATCATCTGTGAAAGGGAATAGGCATATAAAATTGTACTATTGTGCTGGGTGTTATATTTGTATCCATCTTGGCTTCAATAATGTATTCACTATACTGTTCATGGTAGCTTATCAACATTCTTATTAGTTACTAGACCTAATCCCGCATTAACCCTCTTTGCTTTTTTGTTGATACCCTTGGAGGCACCTGACCAGAAGTTCTATTCTTCCCATCACCATTTGTCATTAATTTTTACTGCATCTAACTTCAACCCAGACGTTATTCTTTTTTAAATTCTCTAACCTGCCTACCTAATTAAACAGTCTAACATTCTATGCTTCAACCTGAACAGTACCTGCAAAAGTCAGCTGTAATGAGCATAATTTATTTCGAGTATTATACTGACACAACAGAAACACACAGTAAAGACAATAAAGTATAAGCCTTGATGTCACACAAACAGAAGATAACCAGCCAACATTATAGTCAATACATAGTTCGTGATCAAAGCAAAAGTTATCAACAGACAACTGTGAACATTCCATCAAGTGAGTGCACAAGGGAATGAGTCCTCTGCATGGCAGGTGCATGGTTATAGCCGATCAGAGGTAAAGGGGTCCTGGTAGGTGATGTGACATGAGCTCCAGGGGCATGGCATCTTCCCACAGAGCACTTCTTGAGGAAACAGCTTCTAGATTGCAGTACCACCATTGGAGAGGGCTGGAGGCAGGGACTGGTCTCTAACAATTGTGACAGCTTCATGTTGCTGTTATTACAATACCAGTTTTATTCTTCCTGATGACAACATCCTCCTCAGTAACCCCCACCTGGTGATGCAAATAGGCGACTATTTTACCTCCCGAATATTTTATCTGTGAGGATGCCATCCTCATTAAGTCATACTGTAGAGCTGTAGATCCTCCTTGCTTTTAGCTGTTCACAGTACCAAGACTGGAGGGTTCTGTTGACTAATATTATAAAACTAGCTCAGTCAATCATCCACATTGTTGTTCTTGCAACAATTGAAAAAGCCATTACCAGTCTTCAGGAACATTTGTCTATGTTAATGATTTTTGTGGTTACACATATGCTCAGCTGAAAAAATGCAATTTACGTTTTGCCATAAGTGTTTCACCTGAATTTATTTGACAAAACATGAATGGTAAAACATATATTTTATTTAGTGACTGTAGTTGGTAGCAAGTGAGGGCTGAGGCAACAAAAACTTCAACGATACTATTTATTCCATAATCCAAAGCACAAGACCCTGGTTCATAAACATGAAAGGTTTAAAACAAGGCATATCAAGCGCCTAGTCACTAGTGATACTTGGAATGCTACCCTTATACCAACACAGATGGAGAGGACATATGACTCACATCTTGGTGAAATGACAAAGTTGTGAATGCTGTTACTATCAGATTGTGTGAAATGCCCCTTCAGTTGTGAGACATGCATATTGTTACTCACTCTTTAGGTGAAAATGATCAAGATTGGAAACAGAAGTTATGAGAAGAGTACAGAGATTATCAACAAGCAAATAGAAGAAGATGAAGCTAATTCACGACAACATAGTCTGTATTACAAAGGGACTAGTGGCCAGCCTGTATTGAATATTGTCTCATAATCAAATGCTTCATAAATATGCTTCTAATTTCAGAGCCGTTTTTTCCAAGCCTCGTAGAACTTCTGGACAGTGCTGCATAAAATCATCATTTAGAGGTTTAGTTTTCACAAAATATATATAAAGTAATTACATGAACTGAAAACTGAGGACAAAATGAAATGCCAGGCACTAGTACTGAATCTTTTCCACAAGTATTACAAAGAGGGCGGTCAGCTAGCATCAAAAAGGTGATGTCACATGTCCTATTGGAAACCAAGCCAAAATAAATGAACTGATGACTTACTTTTGAGGCACACACTGTCTGAATATCATTTTCTAACATTGAACATTTTTTGGCTATGAGAGCTGACTCTCAATGCCATCAGTAATGTGAGAAACCAAGATTGAGATGATTCCATATTTCATATCCTTAATATTAATTTTTTACATAAAATTTCAATAACAGTATAAAGTAAAAATGTTTACATACCGAGTGTGCAGTGTCGAGGTCTTCACCACAACAATGACATTTACCTGGACCCAAAGCTGAAGTTTCGTCTATAAGCTCATTTACTGTATTCAACACTGTCCCTGTGAACACAGTTTTGGAAATCAGAAGGATACATTTTTAGCATATTAGAAACAGTACAACTGATAATATGTAGTTACATGATGTATCACTTTTTATATTTGTTAAAATGTTAAAATGCTGGTTAATGTGAAGTATACAACGAACCAATGCCAGCTCTAAATTTAACATACAAGGGCTACTTCCTCTCCCCCCCTCCCAGGTCCAACTGTCACAAAATTAAAACTACAGTGAAAACCCAATGAAGTTCTGCTTAGCTGTATTACACAATATCTCTAGTATGCCTGTCAATCGTATCACTTGCACTTGTCAGTCCTGCGCATTCAACGAGCACACAAACATGCCTTGAACAATAGTCCCACATAAAATGAGAAGTGCGTGCCGTCATTTAATTTCTTCATGCTGAGGGATGCAATGCAGCCAAAATTCATAGACAAATGAGTAATGTGTAAAGTGAAACTTTCATGAGTGACAGCAAAGTGTGGCAATGGTGCAGGAACTTTGAAGCAGGACGTACATGTATTCATGATCCAGACAATCAGGGAAGGAAGCGAGTATCGACTGATGATCTTGTTCAGTGAGTGGATTGGGTAATTTGAGACAACTGTTGGTTCACAATTTCTATGGTGGGTGAATCGTTTCCTGAAATTTCAAGGGTGGCTCTCTATACCAAAGTGTTGCGAGACTCAAGTACCACAAACTCTGTGCGAGATGGGTTCCCACGATGCTGTCCAACAATCACAAACCAACGTGAATGGGCACTGTCTTAACATTTCTCTAAAACTATCCTTATGAAGCAAAATTTTTTTGAATAAAATTGTGGCAGGGAACGAAACATGGGTCCATTTCAAAAGTGAAGAAACACAAGAGCAGTCCAAACAGTAATGCATTCTCATTTCCAGAACAAACAAAAAATGTGCATATGAACTTTCTCAATCAGCAAAAAAAATATATGGCTACTGTGTTCTGGGATCAGAAAGCAGTTTTGGTGGTGAAATTCATGGAAGACTGCACAGTTAACACTGCAGCTCTGTGCAGCATGACTCTTCAATGTCTACAAAAGGCAGTTCAGCACAAGCGAAGAGGAATGTTGTAATTAGGCATTGTCCTTCTACATGACATTGCCCAGGCATAGACTGTAGCTGCAACAAAGATGTTTCTGCAGCATTTTTGATGTGAAGTGTTTGATTACCCACCACACAGCCAGATCTTGGGTCCCTCGGATTTTCATCTCTTTTCTCAGATGTAACATTGGCTAGGAGGATGGCAGTTTTGCACAGTAAACGAGCTGCAGACCAGTGTAGATGACTGGCTGAAAACACAGGCATCTGCCATCTATGACAAGG
Organism: Schistocerca cancellata; assembly: GCF_023864275.1. NCBI lineage: Eukaryota > Metazoa > Arthropoda > Insecta > Orthoptera > Acrididae > Schistocerca > Schistocerca cancellata. The sequence goes on from NC_064632.1 coordinate 128,614,941, forward strand.
GTATTGGAAAGCTGGTACCATGCTATGACTAGTGCCTAAGTTGGAGTGGCAACTATGTACAGAAATGCCAGAAATAGTAACTAAATGTTGCAAACTGAATGAACCTTTTGTGTGTGTGTGTGTGTGTGTGTGTGTGTGTGTGTGAGTGGGGGTGGGGAGGAAGGATGAAGATTTTGTATTTCTTAATAATTTTGCATCTACTTTTGATAGCAGATTCTTTAAAAACAAAATAACTACATATCTATAAGTCATCAAAGAAATCTTGGATCATTACAGGAATCAAATAATTTAAAAACAAAAAATGGACATCTATAAAACAGTCAGAACAGGTAATTAATACGCATATATACCCTGATAAGTTTTTGAATGGTGTATGTTTTCAGCACTAGGTAGTTCAAAATACACATACATAAGCACACAAATTCCTGCATAGCTACATTATCTCAGCTGGCTACATTGTCTCTGCTACCTACATTGTTGCACCACTGCAGCTTGACTGTGGTAAGGGGCTGTATCACATGGAATGGGCAAGGGGAGAAAGGAGACAGGCACATGGAGGAGGGAAAGATGTTTGATGGATGAGAGGGAAAGTCAGCAAGTGCATAGGATAAGAATGTGGCACATGTGACCTACTGACACCTTCCTCTCTGCAGTCTCCTTCTCTATCTGATCTAGTCTCCTTCTTTATCTGTTTTTGTCGTTCTCCCAGTTCACTCTTCCCATCACTGTCCCCCACAAGCAATTCCCCTCTGCCTGCTCCAGAGCAAAGAGTCAAACTCCACAACATATGGACAACAGACCCACAGCGACAGGATGAAGTAGTTCTGAGAAAATGAGAACAACAAAAAGAGTAAAGCTAAACTAGTGGTTATATGTGCTCCTTAAAGGGCTAAATGAAATAATAATAATGATAATGATAATAAAATAATAATATAAAAATTAAGAGATATCAATAATCACAACATTTTTAGAAATACTGAAAGTTCTTTGGAAATGCATAAGATAGACTTGCAGCTTATCACAACTATTGCTTAACTTTCCAATCAAAGATGTATTAATTATGCAAAACAAAATTTCAGAGAAACAAAAATGCAAGGGGAACAAATACAATGCTATAGTCCACAGATAACATAGCCCTCTTGGTCAAAAGTAAGCAATATGTAGAAGACGTGGAGGTACTAAAAAAAATTAATGAGGAAAGAAACTTACAGAAAACCATTAAGAGAAAGAAGGAGGGGTTAGCGAGACATCTGCTGTGGCAGCCAGGAATAAATAACTTCGGTCTATTTGTTCCCATCACTACCCCTCTAACAGTGGTCTCCTGTTTCTGCATTCCAGTGGAGCACAAGAATCCAAGTGTTGCAAACTGCTCACCCATTGCCTTTGTGTTAACTGATTTGGGCAAAACTTTTCACAGTGTAAGGATACAGTTAAAGGTTGAAAAACTGTTGTTCTCTAATATATCATGATGAATTATTCCTTATTAACAGATTCTCCCCCACTCCCTGCACCTCAACCCAAGACCTATTTGAATGCTCTTTCTCTGAGCAGCTTCACAATATCATGCACTAATCTATCACAAAAACGGCCTTTCACACTATGTGGAAAGTTACTCTGAATTGATGCTTTATTGCATATGTGGGTAAGAACAATATGTCATATAGACACAACTTTGTAATAGTTACATGTCTGACAGAACAGATACCACATGTGATGATGTGGCTGGTATGTATATTTATACAAAACATAGGATGGGGAAGGAAAGGGAAAGGATTGGGTGGAAAAATAGTGACTTAAAGCTGCAGCAGTGACAATACAATGGCAAAAGTTCCTTCCCCATCCTATGTTTTGTATAAATATACATACCAGCCACATCATCATGAGTGGTATCTGTTCTGTCAGACATGTAACTATTACAAAGTTGTGTCTATATGACATATTGTTCTTACCCACATATGCTGAGCTGGGACTCAAACCCAGATGCTTCATGTCTCTAGAAAAGTTGCCCTAACTGTGTCGGCCATCTAGACCCAAATTCTAAACTTATCACACAGTGCAATGCAGCATCCCTCTTGCATCAACTTCCTGCTTGGAAATTATTATAAATATATGCACTAGATTTCTGTAACATTGTGAAGGCTCCTGACGTTTGTTTCAGTGTGGATGCACTGTTCCTGACCAAATCCTATGTGAATCAATAACCTATGAGTCAGGAGTTGCTGGACGAGGGCTGCTGCATTACAGTGTGCGATAAGTTGAGAATTTGAGTCTGCCGTGGGGAGCGTGTCTACTTGGCTGAGGTGATTAAGGCAACCAGTTGGGCACAAATTTTCAACTTCCACTGCTGCATTACCACAATGCCCTGTGCAGCTGGTAGTCACATATTTGCCACCCCTCCTTTCCCTTTCCTTCCCCACCCTCTATCTCGTATAAATTTGTAATGTCTACACAAAATCTATGTTACTAAATGGCTAAAAAATTCAACAAGTCCCAGTTGAAGATTGCCTATCTAATAGTTCCCAGTGGGCAACAAAAATTTGATTCCTTTATTTAAGAAAGGCAGCACTTAGTGACTTCCAACAAACTTTACAAATTTGTGAAGTTTGTTGTATCAAGCCTTTTTGAAACTTTCTCACTGACACCCCCACAAAATAACGAAAGGAAAAAAGTTGATGCTTACTACATTTTTGCTGTTAATGCAGTAAAACTTCAGCATCAAGCATGAAGCTCAATGCATTTTTTTTATTATTAATTCTATGTATAACACATTTTATAGACAGTATCCAAAGACTGTAATTACAACATTATATCATTGTACAATGCATAGTTCAGGAGATTTGTCATTGTATATATTCAGATGCATGGAAAACTGTGTCCTACATGTGAGTTCAATTCTTTAAAGAATCAGATGGTCATGTTTTGATGTAGCCAGTAATTGGTTGTGCTGGATTTAGTCATTTTATTTGTATGTATATTAACCTGACATGATAAGGGTGCATATTTTTGTCTATTTCACAGTATATAGCTTCAACAAAAAGTTTTCCAATTGTGACAGCATATCATAGTTATTCCATTGTTTCATTTAGGTGTTCAAAACTTACATTTATTGTAAAGATAAAACAATTTCAAGTACTACTTCCGTGAACTTTAATGGTAAACTTCAAGATTTTTGTTAGAGTTTGTAGGTCACTCCAAAAGTGTTATCCATTCACACATCATGTCTGTTGATCCACAGAGAAAGAGTAGTTGTAGGAATGTGGAAAAAGTCAGGGTGTACATTAACAAACGAGAAAAACATTTCCATGGGCAATGACACGGTGTACATTAACAAATGAGAAACAAACTTTCAAACTTACCAAATCTGCACACCGTACTAACAACAAACTATCACAATACTGCTAACTACTGTTTGTGCTTGTGTCAGCTAAATACAACCGACCGAATAAGCAGGAAAGCCATTACTTTAAAAAATACTGCAACTACCTCAGCTATATTAAATAGTTGCTGCATGTCTACTATTGGTAATATTTATTTGATTACATTAGTATTTTCGAAAGGAAATAGTTGTTACCTCTTGAAAAACAAAATACACTACTACTTGTCACACAGCATTACAATAAATGCTGCTGCTTGCCATACAGCTACCAGAACTTTTCAATCCTTGAATCTTGTGGACAACATTAATTGTAAGCCCACAGTTATCTATAATGAAATACTGTCTGAAGTAAACTTCATAAATATTCAGTCAGCTCTGATTTCAAAGTGGTGCAAAGATTGGCAGCTTGCTTTAACTGTTTAGAAATGTAAAACTGTGCACTTCACAAAATGAAAAATGCAGCACCCATGACTATAATGTCAACGAGTCACAGCTGAAATTGGTGAACTTGTATAAATACCAGTGTGTGACAATTTATAGGGATATGAAATGGAATGATCACGTAATCTCAGTCATAGGTAAAGAAGGTGGCAGACTGCACTCCACTGGTAGCATACTAGTGAAATTCAACCAGTTTATAAAGGAGACAGATTACAAAACACTTGTACAACCAGTTCTTGAATATTGCTCAAGTATATGGGACCCATACCAAATAGTACTAACTGGGGATATTGAATGGATACAAAGAAAGGCAGCACAAATAGTAACGGCTTGTATGACTCATGAGACCCAGACTGCCACAAATATGCTGGAAGAACTTAACTGGCAAGATGCCTGAATATGGATGTAAATTATCCTGCAAAAATCTACTTAGAAAGTTCTGAAATCAAGTTCAAGTGATGAACCTAGGAATATATTACAACCTCCTACATATCCCTCCCAAGATCATGAAGACAAAATTAGACAAATTACTGTGTGCACAAAGATAGTTAAGCAATCATTCTTCCTGCCCCATATGTGAATGAAATGGGGAAAAATGCCTCAATAACTTATACAGTGGGATGTACCTTTGCTGCACACTTCACGTTGATTTGCAGAGTAGGGAGATAGATGTCGATCTAGATGATCAAGTAATTTGCAGAAGGAGTAACTAGTGAGATATGTTTTAGTTTTCTTTTGGACTGATCAGAATGCCCAGTTTCTTTCTTTATGTTAGATAGGAGCTCGCTGAACTTCTTTGCACCAGAGTACATAACTCTACCATGGGCTGTACACAAGAAGGCAAAGCCTACATGAAAGCTGCTTTTATGTGATGTATGGTGACTGTGTAGATGACAGTTGAGCTGAAACTGATTTTCATTATTAGCTATAAATGTTCTGTTTAATGAAACTTCATGTACTTTAGATGCTGAGCCCAAAAGACAAATCCATAAGAGAACAGTGGGTAAAAAATATACAAAATAAGCCAACATCCTTATATTTAGGTCAAACAAATTGTACATCCAATGTTTTATTTAGTGGGTGATCATAATGTCTACTTCAGGTGTCACATAATACGAGTCTTTGCAAGATTAAGTCATAAACTGTTTGCAGTGAACCAGTTGTATCTCCATTTGCCTATGATCTGAATTGTGCCTGGTAAGACAGTTTGGACCTGTGCTAACAAGTGTTTGGTTGTAGGTGTAACTGTGTATGTGTGAATACTATAAGAAGAGCCAGACTGCTCGAAAACTAGTGAACAGCATTTTCTGTTACATGTGTCTATGTGCCACACATCAGTCTGCTATAGGTGAGTTATTGCTCTTCCCTTATTTTATGTATTAATCCATTCAGAAATTTCCATTATTACTTTAATATAGTTTTGTTTTGTCATTTATCACTTCTTTCATCTTTGGCTATGATTCGTGAATGTGAAAAATCCCAAGTTGCACTGTGGTGCACAGTCCATAAAATCCATATGTCCCCCTACAATTGTCTGAGCAAGTCTGTTAAAAGGTTGAGGACAGCTTTAAACATGTATTTATAAAATACTTTTGCTATTTTGCTGAACTCTTCATTGAATGTATACTTTATGCTGTAAGCAGAAACAGTAACATCATTAATGAATTAACAGCTGAACATACTTCCATTTAGTGACTTAAAACAGTCCTGTTTGGAAAAATAATCATGGAATGGATTCAAACAACTTTTGAAACTAACTTTTGCCTTTGTTTCCTTTCCCAAACATATATGATCATCGGCAAGATTTTCCTTTCATTATGTACCTGAACAATTTTTAATTGTTTCATCACCAACCAAGGTGAGGGAAAATTTGGCTTAAACATTTTTGTTGTTACTACTGCAATACTGTTTTACGTTAATTAGTAGTTTATGTGGTTTTCAGCACAAAAATGCCTTCTGAATTGATAACCCATCATCTGTAACAACATGACTGTTTAGGAAGATGGCTAAACTGTACGTACTATAAGAACTGTTTATTTTTTTATTATTCTCTAGGAGATGGTCTGATGGGTTTTCCTGGGAAACTTAAAATATCTCTCCCTTCTGAGGAGGACATTTTCAGGAGAAGTCATGACCTGAATGTATGTCCGAATGACACAGTGGCTCGATACTCTGAAGTTTATATTTACTGCCATGCTCCTCAGTGCATAGACAAGGTGTCACTTGTTTCTCAGTTTTAAGTGCAATTTGACTATTGTCATTTTTTGTTAACACAGTCCATATCACCCACCACTGTGTGACAAATCAAACTGAGATAATTTTAATTCCACTCTTGTTTTGCCATCTGCCTCCTTAAATTCGTTTTTTCACTTTTACATAATTACCATCAACATACGTGAATAGACTCTGCATTTTCATAAAAGAGAAAGATTGGCCCTCAGTTTTAAAGACTATAACACCAGATCTAATTTTGTGCTTATTTTATGTATGTAACTGATTCTATAATTTATTTCGACTATTACTAGTTAGTATCTTCCATTATAGGGTGAAATCAGTAATTGTTTTGTAACTTAAATTCTATTGTTGATGTATAAACAAATATAAATTCTGTACTAATTATAAACATTTGGAGGAATAACAACTAGTAATCTTAAAGTATCTATTTGGTTCAATTTGAAAACATGTAAGTAAAGCCTGCCCTTAATTACTTCCAAAGAATTGACAGTTTTGTCAAAAGTATTGTTTACATAACTATATATGTTAATTTCATGATTTAAACAAATAATTTGGCTTAACCCTTGTAGTAGAAGAAACTGTTTAAGAGAACCAATTATCGATGTGTTCAGATAATTTAATGAGTTAAGTTTTAATTGTAATTTCTGTAAATTAAACTTCGAACAATGTGTAGTTTCAGTACCTATTATTGTAAGGATATATAAGAGCCCGATGTTTGGTCCCAAGACAGTCAGTGCATGGCCGAGCTTCAGACGAGGAACCTATGTTCGTTAGAACAACAACAATGCATCAACTTAAACAGTGAAACAAGTGTTCCACCAATGTTGTCGTTGTTGTGGTCTTTCAGTCCTGAGACTGGTTTCATGCAGCTCTCCATGCTACTCTATCCTGTGCAAGCTTCTTCATCTCCCAGTACTTACTGCAACCTACATCCTTCTGAATCTGCTTAGTGTATTCATCTCTTGGTCTCCCTCTATGACTTTCACCCTCCACGCTGCCCTCCAATGCTAAATTTGTGATCCCTTGATGCTCATAACATGTCCTACCAACCGGTCCCTTCTTCTTGTCAAGTTGTGCCACAAACTCCTATTCTCCCCAATTCTATTCAATACCTCCTCATTAGTTATGTGATCTACACATCTAATCTTCAGCATTATTCTGTAGCACCACATTTCGAAAGCTTCTATTCTCTTCTTGTCCAAACTATTTACCGTCCATGTTTCACTTCCATACATGGCTACACTCCATACAAATACTTTCAGAAATGACTTCCTGACACTTAAATCTATACTCGATGTTAAAAAATTTCTCTTCTTCAGAAACGCTTTCCTTGCCATTGCCAGTCTACATTTTATATCCTCTCTACTTCGACCATCATCAGTTATTTTGCTCCCCAAATAGCAAAACTCCTTTACTACTTTAATTGTCTCATTTCCTAATCTAATTCCCTCAGCATCACCCGACTTAATTCGACTACATTCCATTATCCTCGTTTTGCTTTTGTTGATGTTCATCTTATATCCTCCCTTCAAACCACTGTCCATTCCGTTCAACTACTCTTCCAAGTCCTTTGCTGTATCTGACAGAATTACAATGTCATCGGCGAACCTTAAAGTTTTTATTTCTTCTCCATAGATTTTAATACCTACTCCGAACTTTGCTTTTGTTTCCTTTACTGCTTGCTCAATATACAGATTGAATAACATAGGGGAGAGGCTACAACCCTATCTCACTCCTTTCCCAACCACTGCTTCCCTTTCATGCCCCTAGACTCTTATAACTGCCATCTCGTTTCTGTACAAATTGTAAATAGCCTTTCTCTCACTGTATTTTACCCCTGCCACCTTTAGAATTTGAAAGAGAGTATTCCAGTTAACATTGTCAAAAGCTTTTTCTAAGTCTACAAATGCTAGAAACATGGGTTTGCCTTTCCTTAATTTTTCTTCTAAGATAAGTCGTAGAGTCAGTATTGCCTAACGTGTTCCAGCATTTCTACGGAATCCAAACTGATCTTTCCCGAGGTTGGCTTCTACAAGTTTTTCCATTCGCCTGTAAAGAATTCGTGTTAGTATTTTGCAGCTGTGACTTATTAAACTGATAGTTCGGTAATTTTGCACATTTGTCAACACCTGCTCTCTTTGGGATCGGAATTATTATATTCTTCTTGAAGTCTGAGGGTGTTCCGCCTGTCTCATGCATCTTGCTCACCAGATGGTAGAGTTTTGTCAGGACTGGTTCTCCCAAGGCCGTCAGTAATTCTAATGGAATGTTGTCTACTCCTGGGGCCTTGTTTCGACTCAGGTCTTTCAGTGCTCTGTCAAACTCTTCCCGCAGTATCATATCTCCCATTTCATCTTCATCTACATCCTCTTCCATTTCCATAATATTATCCTCAAGTACATCGCCCTTGTATAGACCCTCTATATACTGCTTCCACCTTTCTGCTTTCCCTTCTTTGCTTAGAACTGGGTTTCCATCTGAGCTCTTGATATTCATACAAGTGGTTCTCTTTTCTCCAAAGGTCTCTTTAATTTTCCTGTAGGCAGTATCTATCTTACCCCTAGTGAGATAAGCCTCTACATCCTTACATTTGTCCTCTAGCCGTCCCTGCTTAGCCATTTTGCACTTCCTGTTGATCTCATTTTTGAGACGTTTGTATTCTTTTTTGCCTGCTTCATTTACTGCATTTTTATATTTTCTCCTTTCATCAATTAAATTCAATATGTCTTCTGTTACCCAAGGATTTCTACTAGCCCTCATCTTTTTACTTACTTGACCCTCTGCTACCTTCACTATTTCATCTCTCAAAGCTACCCTTCTTCTTCTACTGTATTTCTTTTTCCCATTCTTGTCAATTGTTCCCTTATGCTCTCCCTGAAACTCTGTACAACCTCTGGTTCTTTCAGTTTATCCAGGTCCCATCTCCTTAAATTGCCACCTTTTTGCAGTTTCTTCAGTTTTAATCTACAGATCATAACCAATAGATTGTGGTCAGAGTCCACATCTGCCCCTGGAAATGTCTTACAATTTAAAACCTGGTTCCTAAATCTCTGTCTTACCATTATATAATCTATCTGATACCTTCTAGTATCTCCAGGATTCTTCCATGTATACAACCTTCTTTTATGATTCTTGAACCAAGTGTTAGCAATGATTAAGTTATGTTCCGCACAAAATTCTACCAGATGGCTTCCTCTTTCATTTCTTACCCCCAATCCATATTCACCTACTATGTTTCCTTCTCTCCCTTTTCCTACTCTCGAATTCCAGTCACCCATAACTATTAAATTTTTGTCTCCCTTCACTACCTGAATAATTTCTTTTATCTCATGATACATTTCATCAATTCTTCATCATCTGCAGAGCTTGTTGGCATATAAACTTGTACTACTGTAGTAGGCATGAGTTCCATGTCTATCTTGGCCACAATAATGCGCTCACTATGCTGTTTGTAGTAGCTTACCTGTACTCCTATTTTTTTATTCATTATTAAACCTACTCCTGCATTACCCCTATCTGATTTTGTATTTATAATCCTGTATTCACCTGGCCAAAAGTCTTGTTCCTCCTGCCACCAAACGTCACCAATTCCCACTATATCTAACTTTAACCTATCCATTTCCCTTTTTAAATTTTCTAACCTACCTGCCCGATTAAGGGATCTGATATTCCACGCTCCGATCTGTAGAACGCCAGTTTTCTTTCTTCTGACAATGACATCCTCTTGAGTAGTCCCCACCCGGAGATCCGAATGGGGGACTATTTTACCTCCGGAATATTTTACCCAAGAGAATGCCATCATCATTTAACCATAAAGTAAAGCTGCATGCCCTCGGGAAAAATTACGGCTGTAGTTTCCCCTTGCTTTCAGCCGTTTGCAGTACCATCACAGCACGCCAATAGGATGTGTGTTAAAGCAGTGACAGTGTCTGGTCAGTTTATTAGAAAGACTGTGAACTGTGTGGTTAGGTTTTCACTGCTCCCAGATGTTCAACAGTAAACTATTGTAGCAGTATGTATGTGGATGTTGGCCTGCAAACTATTAATGGAAAGTTAAAACAATACTGCACTGGCTATATAACTGTCTAACATTTGGGGTGGGGTGGGGTGGTTGTGAACAGTGAAAGTAAAAGACTGTGAAATGCAACTGTGCTTCTGTCGGCTACATCATTTACAGTAGACAATAGCTGCACATCCACACCCCATTTTTCAGCCAGTATGTTGACGCCAAGGACAATCAACATACAAAGAAATAAAGCAGGCAGAACCATCACAATTGGAAGGTTGGTTGCTGTTGCAAATCCTATTCACTGTCAAGAACCAGGTATCAAAAAAGATTCACATGTTCTTCTTTCCAATTACAATTATTGGTGTGTGTAGTAGCCTGATATTATGGCTTTGTTGCTGCAAAGTTTGTCCACTGCAACTTATTTATCCAGTTCCTCCCTTCAACAGTTGCTTTCATTCTCTTTTAATTTTTCAATGATTCTCTTTGTAGCTGAAACCAGCTGTTGACCTCCAATCTACTATGCATCTCAGTGAACAAATATTGATGTGTACAGTATTTTCTATTATACCACTTTTCAGTTTCCTTTCTTATCATGGCTATCAAACTTTGCTAATGTAAGGAGACACGGTGCGTGTAACATATGTTCGGCAGAAAGCAGAGTTGACCATTTACAGCATAGTCAGAGGCTCAGACAGTTCTGTGACCGTGTAGGCTGCAGATTCCTCGACTTGCACCAAAGGGTGGTTGGGTTTTGGATTTCAATGAATATGTAAGGTGTCCACATATGCAGGAGGCGGCTACACAGGTAGCAGGGTCTGTGTGGCATGGACTGGGTGGTTTATTCGGTTAGAGGGTCTGTGGAAAACACAAGAAGGGTTTCAGTCACAAAGGGTGCAGGTTGAACACAGGAAGAACGTAGATGCAGGAACCATTAACAGTTGTAAATTGTTGTAGCTGTGTTGGGAAAATACCAGAGTTCCAAACATTAATAGAAAGCACTGATGCTCAAATTGTCATAGGCACCGAAAGCTGGCTAAAGCCAGATATAAGCTCAACCGAAATTTTTGCAAAGAACCTAACGGTGTTCCGAAAGGGAAGGCTACACACGGTTGGCAGTGGTGTGTTGGATGCTGTTAGAAGTAGTTTAACTTGTCGCGAAATTGAAGTAGATACTTCCAGAGATTTAGTATGGGCAGAGGTCATTGTTGGCAACCAGAATAAAATAATAATTGGATCCTTTTACCGATGTCCCAATTCAGATGACACTGTTGCTGAAAGGTTCAAAGTAAACTTAAGTTTGATTTCAAACACATACATGACTCATACGATAATAGTTGGTGGAGACTTTAATTTACCCTCGATATGTTGGCAAAAATACATGTTTAATTCCAGAGTTACACATAAAATATCATCTGAAATTGTGCTAAATGCATTCTCGGAAAATTATTTCGATCAGTTAGTTCATGAGCCTATGCGAATAGCAAACGCTTGTGAAAACACAATTGACCTTTTAGCAACAAATAAACCTGAGTTAATAATGAGCATCAAATGAACACAGGGTTGTCGTAGCGAGACTGAATACTGTAATCCCCAAATCCTCCAAAAATAAGCAAAAAATATACCTATTCAAAAAAGCAGATAAAAATTCACTTGGCACCTTTCTGAAAGACACTCTCCACTCATTCCACATTAATAATATAAATGTAGACCAGATGTGGCTTAAATTCAAAGAAATAGTATCGGCAGCAATCGAGAGGTTTATATCAAATAAACTTAACAAATGAAGGAGCTGATCCTCCTTGGCACACAAAATGGGTTAGAACACTGTTGCAGATACAACAAAACAAACACGCCAAATTTAAACAGACGCAAAATCCCCAAGATTGGCGATCTTTTACAGAAGCTCGAAATTTAGCTTGGACTTCAATGCGAGATGGTTATAACAGTTTCCACAATGAAACTTTTGTCTCGAAACCAGGAAGAAAATCCAAAGAGATTCTGGTCATATGTGAAGTATGTTATTGGCAAGAAACAATCAATGCCTTCTCTGTGCGACAGCAATGAAGACACTATCGAAGACAGTGCTGCCAAAGCACAGTTACTAAACACAGCCTTCTGAAATGTCTTCACAAAAGAAGACAAAGTAATTATTCCAGTATTCGAATTGAGAACAGCTGCCAACATGAGTAACGTAGAAGTAAATATCCTTGAAGTAGTGAAGCAACTTCAATCACATAATAAAAGCAAGTCTTCTGGTCCAGACTGTATATAAATTACGTTCCTTTCAGAGTATGCTCATGCATTAGCTCCATACTTAACAATGATATACAACCATTTGCTCGATGAAAGATCCGTACCCAAAGACTGAAAAGTTGCACAGGTGACACCAATATTCAAGAAAGATGGTAGGAGTAATCCAGTAAATTACAGGTCCATTTCGTTAACGTCAATATGCAGCAGGATTTTGGGACATATATATTGTGTTTAAACATTATGAATTACCTCAAAGAAAACTGACTATTGACACACAGCCAACATGGTTTTAGAAAACATCGTTCCTGTGAAACACAACTAGCTCTTTATTCACATGAAGTGTTGAGTGCTATTGACAAGGGATTTCAGATTGATTCCGTATTTCTGGAAGGCTTTTGACACTGTACCACACAAGTGGCTTGTAGTGAAATTGCATGCTTCTGGAATATCATCTCAGTTATGTAACTGGATTTGTGATTTCCCCTCAGAGGGGTCACAGTTCATAGTAACTGACGGAAAATCATCGAGTATAACAGAAGTGATTTCTGGTGTTCCCCAAGGTAGTGTTATAGGCCCTTTGCTGTTCCTTATCTATATAAATAATTTGGGGTACAATCTGAGCAGCTGTCTTAGGTTGTTTGCAGACTAATAAAGTCATCAGAAGATCAAAACAAATTGCAAAACGATTTAGAAAAGATATCTGAATGGTGCAAAAATTGGCAGTTGGCCCTAAATAATGAAAAGTGTGAGGTCATCCATATGAGTGCTAAAAGGAATTCATTAAACTTCGGTTACACAATAAATCAATCTAATCTAAAAGCCATAAATTCAACTAAATACCTAGGTATTACAATTATGAACAACTTACATTGGAAGGAACACACAGAAAATGTTGTGGGGAAGGCTAACCAAAGACTGCATTTTATTGGTAGGACACTTAGAAAATGTAACAGATCTACTAAGGAGACTGCCTACAATACACTTGTCCATCCTCTTTTAGACTACTGCTGTGCTGAGTGGGATCCTTACCAATTAGGACTGATGGAGTACATCGAGAAAGTTCAAAGAAGGGCAGCACATTTCCTATTATCGTGAAATATGGGAGAGAGTGTTACAGAAATGATACAGGATTTGGGCTGGACATCATTAAAAGAAAGGCATTTTTCGTAGCGATGGAATCTTCTCACGAAATTCCAATCACCAACTTTCTCCTCCAAATACGAAAATATTTTGTTGACACTGACCTACATAGGGAGAAGCGATCACCATGATAAAATAGGGAAAATCAGAGCTCGTATGGAAAGATATAGATGTTTGTTCTTTCTGCACGTTATATGAGATTGGAATAATACAGAATTGTGAAGGTGGTTCGATGCACCCTCTGCCAGGCACTTAAATGTGATTTGCAGAGTATCCATGTAGATGTAGATGTAGATGTAGATGAACAACATATACATATGCAGCTAAAGTCTTTCATAAATGAGAAGCCCAGAGAAAGCCTTTATCCAACAGTGGATAATGAGGAAGCCTAGAGATGTCCTTTATCCAAGAGTGGATGTCATTTTGTATGCACAGATGGCTGAAGGGGACAATACACCAACAATGAGGATCATGATGACCATACAGCTTGTATACATGTCAGATGATGCTGACACTACAGTCTGAACTGCCACCATTGACCCACTTGCCACACTAAGACTGAGATGGCTGACATTTACCACCAACACTTAGCTATTTATGTTGCACATGTACACTGATTACTTTTCTCCTGCTATGCACCTTGCCCCTTGGACAGCGGAATTCTTGTGACACAGCTACTGTATAACAGGAAGGTCCCCATTCCTATGCAGTACTGTCATTCCAGCCAGTCACAAGATACACACTACAGTGTCATTCAAACACTAGAACATCTAGAATTGGTAGAGTGACAAAGGAGAACAGTGTGCTTTATGCCCTTGAGCATACACTTAGCACAGCTGTGTCAGCGTGTTTATTTTGGTGAAGTTATGTGGAATGAGAAGAATGTAACACTAAAGTCAGCAAAAAGCTTTTTTCTTTCTGGACTACTACTAATATACAGGAACATTATAACTAGACCTACGTAATTCTATACGATAGATTTGGGCATATAACACTAATGATGTTAAAAAAATATATGTGAACTTTGACGTAATCTTTATAATTGCAATGTTTTAAAGTATATGAGCTTTAGCAACAATCATATGCATTTTGCAGCAAATAACTTTAATGGTTGCATAAGTCTTTTGCCATTGTTTTATAAAAAATCAGCGATTTACTGATTTCACATTTTCCCTCTTGCATTAATGTCAGTGTTGTTTTTATTGTGGTCATCAGTCTGAAGACGAGTTTGATGCAACTCTAAATGTTAGTCTATCCTGTACAAACCTCTTCATCTCTGCACAACTACCACAACCCCCATCCAGTTGAAGCTGCTTACTGTATCCTTCCTCAACAATTTTTACAAACCACTCCCCCCCACCTCTCTCTTTCTCTCTCTCTCTCTCTCTCTCTCTCTCACTCACACACACACACACACACACACACACACACACACACACACACACACACACACACACACACACTACCTTCCATTACCAAACTGACAATTCCTTGATGCCTCAGGATGTGTTTCATCAACCAATCTCTTCTTTTAGTAAAGCTGTGACACAAATTTCTTTTTTCTCCAGTGTCAATACATACAAGAGATATGAAATCTTGATTCTTTTCTTGCAACGTCATGCAATTAGATCCATTAACCTAATCGTTATGAAATTTATAGAAGTATAGAGTATTTTTTTCTAATTAGTCAGGTTAAAGATGCAGGAGCTTATAATGTTATTTGGTACGAATGAGGGAACATGCCACATGGATACTGTTAGTCTGCTACTTTAATGTTTTAAAATTTTGACAGATATACATGATAGGAGATGTGTGAGGATTTTTACCCCAAATAAAAAAAAAATAAAAAATAATAAAATAAAATAAAATAAATAAAATAAAATAATAATAATAATAATATTTGAAACAGAACCATAGTGTGATTAAAAACCCCCATACTTCTATTTTTCTATTTCATAATTCTTATTTACTTATTTGTCACATTTTATACACTTTGTTGCTGCTCTCAAATACTCTTAAACAATAATGGCAGGCTGGGTAGTACTGCAGTCAAAGCTGAATAATACATAAAGACAAACTGTGAATGAGAACTGTTATGCCAGCATTATGGAAGTGTCTCTTACAGTATGAAGCTTGAAAAAATTAATGAGTGTAGTGTAGTGAGGAAACATGTTTTCTTTTAAAAAAGACAAATGAACTGTGTGAAACTGGATTTAACTTCAATGATTTCTCATTTCAATAACTTGTAATTTAATAGCAAAGTAATGGGCGATTGATGGGGTGGGGGGTGGGGGTGGGGGGAGTGAGGGGGGGGGGTGGGATGAAAGCAATTGGTGTTCAGCTTACTGTCTTGAGATTATCCAGTTTTCAGACAGCTGAGAGAATATCTGGAAAATAAATAAGATTAAGGTTTAGGATGATGAAATCATTAGAAAGGTCATAATGAATAACGTTCAAATAATTTGCACTTTAATTATCAGTCTAGTGACCCTGGAGGGTAGCAGTAATGTTATAAGTACTGAAAGACAGATGGGAGTAGTTTTACTAGAGTCAAAACCAAATTACAAACCTTAGGCTGTGCTTTCCTGATGTGCAAGCCACTTATCACCTGTTAACTGGACTCACGTCATATGAGAAAAATGTACAGATGTTTTGCTGCATGTCACTTGACAGGTGCTGCCTTCTGTTGTCAATTTCTAAAATTACTTTGAAAGAAACAGTAGCAAGTGACTTGCTGTAAAGACTGATTGAGCCAATGTGAGCTCGCACTGTTGTGAGTTTCACATGTGAAATCTTCAGGTTTTGCAGTTTGCTGTAATTATGCTACAAATATGTCATGTTGCTAGAGTGAGCAAGAAATTCTGGAAGCTCAAGAGGAATAATTTAATGAGTCTGGATTGGAGAGAGAAATATCTCTGTGATAACAGGCTGAAGAGATTTCATGTTCAGCTAAGATGCATTCTGCTAAATTTTTCATCACTTGGGACCAGAAAATGTAGCATGTATTTTTGGCAAAATTAATATCTATTTTTTTTTGCAAAATATGCATCTATTTTTGCCAAAATCTGCAACTATTTCCTTTGTTTGTAAATGATTAGACATGCAAATTTAAAACGTTGTCATGTTACATGAGTGAAGACAAACAAATTATTAGTTCTTTGAAACTGATTGTTAAAAAAAGTGCTCATTGGGAACTTTTTGACTGGAATGTTCGCTTATGCAAAAACTTCAACACCAAATGGCCTTAGTTTTCTTCGTTTGGCAGTATTTAAGCTTTCAAAAATGATTGTTCTGTTGAAAAGCAGCAGCATTTTCCCGCCAATTAAGTGAATGCATCTCCGATAATTGGTGTTTCTGGATATTATCTTTTCCCACACAATTTGAAGATTAAAACATCTGCACACTGCTAATTTTGACCTTTCGTAGGCATTCATAGCCCTACAACCCATCCTTGACACCACTACGAAAAGAACTAACGAAGCACTTAGCGTAGAAGTAGAACGTACGGCAACTCGATTTTAACGTTAGGGAAATTTCAGCGCCATGAAAAAAAGTTACAGATTTTGTTTTACAATCACTATAGTGCAGTGAGCGGGCACTATAGGTTATAGTGGCAGATGGCCACGAGTATAAAGAGACTAGAATTTTGACTGCCACAGGGGATGGAGCAGTGTGTGGAAACAATCCCTGCTTCCATTTCACTGGGCAGCAGCATACAGCAGAACTGACACATTTTCATACGGATCACTTATCTCTTTTGGCGTTGCAAGGGTCGTACACAAAATCGGTGATGGACCAGGATTAGCCGCTTCAATTATTTCAAAATAAGAAAAGAAAATGCGTAAGACACAACACAAAGCATTTGGGGATGGCTACGCACGATAGATTGTTGAAGTAAGCAGAGTATTGTTAATGACATAGTTCAGGCCCGATCTCTGGCGGTATTCAATGCGATTACAGTTCATAACATCCGCCACCTAATTTGCCATGTTAAAACTGCCTGCATTATCCTGTCTTTTGAGCTTTAGCTAACAAATAAACACATGTGTTTCTTTCTTATAAAACGCTAGGTCCCATGGCTGAGTACTACTTTGCATTACGCAACGTGTATCTTAAACAGACCATTCAACTGTCCACAATTGGCATGGCAGCAGATCATTGAGCACATTGATACATTGTTGTGTTCGTACACTTTATTTTGCAAGTAGGTTCTTGAGTATGTTATCTTTCCAAATTGGATTTCTCCAGATGATGTACAATGCCAGTAACGGGTTACAGTTTTGATATTATATGCAGAAAAAAAGCTATTTAAAACTCTCTCTGTTAAATGGCTCATATGGATGAAATTCGTTATGAAACAAAGCTATTAAGTAATTTCACATTTGAGGCAGGATTCGCATCTATTTTGCATTTATTGCAAAATGCAATTTTTTATGGTCCCTTTTCATCACTAATATTCTTAGTACAGACACTGCCGCTGTAATTACATTTCAGTTCTGTTTTATTTATCTTAATCTCAACTCTTTTACACATGAAGCTCATTATGAGGCAGTATATAACATGAGTTCTCAAGATTCGTTTGCAGAAAACAAGACAGTTCACTGGTAAAACAAACAGGAAAGAAACAAAATGATATTGCTCTGAATTTGACATACCACTCTGCATATACAGATTATTTTAGACTTTGGCATATGAAAGACATTTTCATATGAAACTACTCAAGAACTTGCCTCAGACTTTTCTTTCTGGAAGGATAATTACACTTTTGGCCATCATTATAGTAAAATTTGTACTCTACAAAAGAATTAAAATAAATATGAAAAATAAACCTTAAAGCTTGGTCTTTTTGTGTGTATCACCATTACGATGTATCAAAACAAAATTACCAGTAATGTTTCAATGATGACAAAAAGGGGTGGTTTTCCGGACTCAAAAGTTTTCTGTGTAGCATGTTCTCAAAATGTTAGTATACATGTATGCTGATCAGTATCCCCATTTATAACTATTGTTTGCCAGCTTTGATAATTACAATGAAATAAGCAAAAGTAGTGTACCTTTTATCTGTTGCTGATGGCTACCATTAGCTTGTGCTTCTGTTGGGTTAGCTGCTTCACTATTCTCTGAATTTTGCCTGCCTCGTAAACTGTTCTCAGGCCCATTGGAATTGTCCATGTTACTCTTGTCTACCACTAATAACGATCCATCAGCTAATGCACAGTAACGCATATGCCTTTTGCAACCCTGAAAAATAAATGTGTTAATGAAATCTAATTACAGAATACAAATGATAATTGGCAACAATGTGAGAAATGACAAACACCATCACTTCAAAGCTTTTTCTTAAAAGCAAATTATTGCATATACAACTCATTTTCCTCAAAGTGTTATGGATATGATTTTGAGGGATGGCAGGGATGAAAGCAACTAGTGTTCAGTTTATTGTCTTGACATTATCCAGTTTTCAGACAACTGAGAGGACACCTGACAAAAAAGTAAGATTACTGTTTGGGATGATGAAATCATTAGAGATTGAACACACACTTAGAATGAAAATGGACGAGGAAATCTGCCATGATATCTTCAAGGGAACCATCCTGCCATCAAACAGCTGGGCAGGGATTAGTAAGCCCCTTACTCTAAATGTAACTCCAGTGCCTTAACCAATGTGTCACTTAACGTGCATACAAAACTTTATCAATGGGCCAACAATTATGGTGCTGATTATTATTGCGGTCAGTGGATTAACAGAAGCATCAGAGAATCAGTGAAGTGGTAAATCAATGGAACAATCATATAATGGTTCCAAAAATTCTATGGCTTACTTGATCCAGACTGTAATATCATCATTACAAACAAAAACTTGTTAATCTGGGATTAAAAAAGTGTAAATTACATATTGATACTTCAAGGTGGTGTCTGTTGTGGCTTGTAAGAAACTCCTAGTAAATGCTGTTTTCCCTTAAAAGATGTGATTTCTTTTATAACAAAATGAACATAACTTATGCCTTATTTTAACTCTATGTGAAAATGAACACATACAAAAAGAAGTTGAGTATTTTCTTGAAAATGAGAATGTGTACTGGTGCAGTAATGTTAATACTTAAATCAGTGATTCTAGAGGTTTTGGCAGCAGTTAATCTCACTTTACAAACTAATGTTGGAAAGGCAAGGTACTCTGACTAAATATGCAAAAAAGCAGATACTCAAATTTTCTGGTGCTGGGCTGAATTTACACTTGTGAGTGAAAATGTGCCAAACTGCTTTCATAATGATGAAGTGGGAAATTTTTTCCATCATAAAAAAACTGTCGTTTACAAAAGGTAAACCAACATTATGAAATCCAATATCTGGCCACAGTCATGAGAGTAGTTGTTTTTATTCAACATACTTAAATAAGTCAGCCGGGAAAGCTGATACTGATTTATATCACCTACATTTTGCATGGAAGGTGTAATGAAATAACTTATTTTAATAGCAGTTAGAAAACAGGAAAAGAACCAACTTATTAGATGAAAGAAAAAAAATGCAGTATGAAATGTTACTAAAGACTGACATACTGCTGGAGTGCTAAATGTTCTGTTACAGCCACAGCAGGCGAATGGTTCTGCACATTCATTTGGTTTATTATTTTGTTGTTCATTTTGTTCTTCCTTAGCTTTCCTCTCATTCAGCATTGTCTGTCTTCTTGTCCCCATTCTTGTAGCAACTGTAAAAGTAGTCATTTTTGTAATTAAAATGTTATAAACAATACAAGTTGTAAAACAAAGGACATTAATGTTCATAAACAGAATGATAATAAAAATATGACGTTAATTTCTGATATCTATCAAATACTATTATAATCTGGAAGTGTAATATACAATCTCCTACCTGACAGATGTTAAGAAGCAAGAATGTGAGCATAATAATACAAAAAGAATGGAATTGAACATCATGTTGACTGCAACTCATTGAGAGAGATCAGTTACGGATTGTCAACTTTCCAGTTCCGGGCATCCACAGAAGGTAGAATATTGCTAATTGGGAGCTCATGATGAACACATGATGGAGCCACTTGTGGATATGGCTGCATATGAGGGAAAAAAGTCCAGTGAGCACCCCATGTGCATACAGAGGAGAGTCATCCCAAACACATAACGGGTTCTTCCAGATGACATGAAAGCACAGGCTGTAACCAACTTCAGGTGGTGGCTCATGTTGGTACTAACAATGTGTATCACTTTGGACCAGAAAAGATTGTCTCTGGTTCTGGTAGTTGGTTGGTTAGTTAATTACAGGTTCCATACACCATTTGAACAATTATTTTATTTAAATGAAGTGGACTGAGTCAGTTTACAGAATATATATACATTATTAGTGCTAACATCAACACATTATCATTTTATTTCTATTTATGCAACTTCATTTAATTAATTAATTAATTTTTTGCAGTCGGCAAGACAACCATCTTGCTTGTAAGATGAAGGCCAAGCCCATCACTTGTAGCACCATTGTGAGGACCAATTGTGAGCCTTTGCTACTGCTGAGTGGATGGGCAGAGGCTCAGACAGTTCTGCAATCTTGCAGGCTACAGATTATAGGACTTGTGCTGTAGAGTGGAGAGGTATTGCGATCCACTTAACAGATCAGGGGTCGATTACAGAATGGAGGCAGCTACACAGGTACTGGTGGCTGTATGGAATGGAGTGGGAGTTTTTTTTAGGTTAGAGGGTCTTGGAGAAGTCCAAAACGGAGCTCAGTGTCCAAGAGTGAAGGTGAAACACAGTCACAGCTGTTTTGGGAAAGAACTGGAGATCCAAGTGCTCATAGAAAGCAGAAATTTTTATAGGCATTAAAAGCTAGCCAAAATTGGAGATAAGTTCAGTTGGAGTTTTTACCAAGAACCTAAAGTGTTCAAGAAAGAATAAATTAAATTCAGTTGAAGTTGGTATGTGTGTTGCTGTTAGAGGTAGTTTATCTAGTAGTGAAATAGAAGAAGACCAGTAACCCCACCACCACCACCACCACCACCACCACCACCACCACCACTGATTCTTTAAAAACTTGATCTCCCATGTATAAAATAGCTTCAAACATTTGATCACTTTACAGAAGAATTAATATGTAAAATATTTGACAGGGCACAATTATGCAATTTTGTAGGTATCTTCAGTGGTATATGTGGATACTGTCTGCAAATTGGAAAGCGAATGGAGGTAGTAGGAAAGAAATAATAAATAAAAAGTCATTCTTGACGCTGAAGCTTTACCGCATGAACAATAAACACTTAGTAAGTGATAAACTGTTTTATTTCATTATTTTGTGGGACATTAAGCAACACATAGTTTATAAAAGGTTCGAAATCATGTGTGAAGGTCACTGGAAGTCAGTAAGTGTTTTCATTGGGTGGAAATACTATGGTAATTTATGTGCCATGAGGTAAGCTGCCTCAAGACACATGCAGTTTCTAACTTTAATACTTGACATACTGTGTTAAATCTTGGTGTAAAACTACAGATCCTAATATGCATATTATGACAGCATTTTAAAATTCTGAATTTGGTCAATAATCATATGAAATACTGAGAATCAAATATCAGTTGTACCTGGAAACCACTGGACAGACAACCTACAGTTGTTAATTGGGTGACTGTTTTAGCCATTTAGTAATGGAATAATTGGTTCCTTTTACCTCATCTCCCTCAACTCAGATGATTCAGCCGCTGAAAGGCTGATGGAAAACTGAAGTCTCATTTCAAATAGGTACACAGCTCACACAATTATAATTGGTGGTGGCTTCAATCTACCCTCAATTAATGATGAAAATACATGTTGAAGGTCAGTGGTAAGCATAAAACATTGTTGGAAATTATACTAAATTCTTCCTCCTAAAATTATTTTGAGCAATTTGCTTAGGAGGCCACACCACGTGTAAATGGGTGCAATGATATGCTAGACACTGTTGCAGAAGCAATGAAAAAGGCATTTAAAAGAACAAAAAACGTCCAAAACAGGCAATGTTTTACAGATGCTTGAAACACACTGTAGACTTCAATGCTAGATGCTTCTAACAGTTTCCACACTGAGACTCTTGTCTCAAAAATCTGGTAGCAAATCTAAAGAGATTCTGATCATATGTAAAGTATATCAGTGGCAAGACACAATCAATACCTTCACTGTGCAACAGCAATGGTACCTATAACCTATACCTATTACCTATAACAGTGCCACTCAAGTGGAATTACAAAACCCAAGTTTTCCAATATTCCTTGACCAGATATGATGAAGTTGTTGTGACTTGTCGATCTTTCAAAGTGCCGCCGCGCAATTACGCATGTCCTCTACATGCGGCGCTGTCTGCCAGCCATGCAGCAGCAGCGCCACTTAAGCAGTCAGTGGCCACGCGTATTCCTTGAAATATATTTGTTCAACTTGAAGTTATAACAACTGGCGACGAAGTAGTGATTTTTCTTTTCCATCGCTGACCCATATATTTCTATGGCTACTTTAGAGCAACTATTGCAAGGTCTCACAGAACAGCAAACGCTTCTCACAAATGCGATTCGTGATTTCGTCGTGGCATCATAAGTGGGGCGTCTCTCGTCATTATTGTCTCTACCTCCTTTTCCTCCTTACGACGAGATGGCGGAAGACTGGTCTGATTACGAAAAACGTCTTCGACAGCACTTCTTGGAATTTCATGTCGCGGACGAAGAAACATGTAAGTTTCTGTTCCTTTCATGGATTTCACCTCAAATGTATCGGTTGTTGTCGCAATTGGCTCCTTTGAAAGATCCTGCGTCTTTGTCCTTTGCTGAAATGTACCCACTTCTGTCCGTCTATTTTCAAAAGCAAATGCATGTGGTAGCCTCTCGTGTTCCCTTTTATTGTTGTCAAAAACAACTGAATCAATCCTATCGCACTTGGGCTGCTGAACTTCATGGCCTCAGTAGAAAGTGTCAATTTGTTACTGAAGTTCACAAAGAATCCTACGCCGATTCCATGGTACGGGATGCTATTATCCAATCGGCGCCAAACAAAGAAGTTAGGCAACGTGCCCTTCAGTTGGCAAATCCGACTCTAGATGAAGTCCTATCCATCGCTCAGTCTTTTGAAATTTCTCGCACTGCTGGAGCGCAAATAGAGGCATGGGGTGACATCGGCGGCCACTATCATCAATGTTCAGACGTATCTTCAGTTGGGTTCTCCAATCCTGTCACCTGTCACTCAGCAATTACGGACTTACAACAAACAGAAGATTTCTCTCTTGGGACAATTTGATGCTGAGGTATCTTACAAATCTGTTGTTCACACTGTCCCCATATTTGTGGTCGACCATAGTAACATGGAAAATCTTTTTGGTTTCGATGCCTTTCGCGTTTTTGGGTTCTCCGTGGATGACTCTGTCAATATCGTCTCTGATGCTATTCCTTATGCTCAATTGGATTCCTTGTCAACAACATTTTTGTCCCTTTTTTCTCCTGGGTTAGGCCATGCAAACGACTTTGAAGCTCATATCACGCTCAAAACCACTGCTCAGCCTAAGTTTTTTTGGGCTCGGCCCATTCCTGTGGCCCTTCGTGAACAGGTCAAACGGGAGCTGGATCATCTCACTGTTTCAGGGGTCTTGCTTCCTGTCACTTCCAGTGAGTGATCCACTCCTGTCCTTGTCGTTGCTACGCCAAATAGTGATATTCGTTTCTGTGGCGATTTCAAAGCCACTGTAAATGCCCAATGCCTTATCGACACTTAAACCCTATGCCTCGACCTGAAGAATTGTTCACTAAACTTGCTGGAGGCCAGTATTTTTCTAAACTTGACCTGTCAGAAGCTTATCATCAACTTCCTATCGACGCTGCTTCCTGGCAGTTTCTGGTCCTTAACACGCCTTTCGGCCTCTATCAATACCAACGATTGCCATTCGGGGTTGCCAGTGCCCCTGCTCTTTTTCAGCGATTCTTGGAACAATTATTGCTCCCTGTCCCTGGGTGTATCAATTACATGGACGACATTGTTGTCACTGGCTCCACCACTGAAGAACATCTTCAAAATCTCCGCACACTTTTTCATGTCTTACAGACTGCCGGTCTTAAGTGTAATCTTCAGAAATCAT
Source organism: Schistocerca cancellata (assembly GCF_023864275.1). Classification (NCBI taxonomy): domain Eukaryota; kingdom Metazoa; phylum Arthropoda; class Insecta; order Orthoptera; family Acrididae; genus Schistocerca; species Schistocerca cancellata. The sequence goes on from NC_064632.1 coordinate 128,639,487, forward strand.
TATTTTTTCAGGCATCTATCACGTACTTGGTGTTTCAACTCTCTCGGGATGGTATTAGTCCGTTTCAGCAAACTCGCTGCGATCGTTGCCCTACATCCGTTAAGGAACTGCAGGCCTTCTTGGGGAAAATAGCATACTATCACAAGTTTTTACTGTCTGCTGCTTTGGTGGCTCAGCCGTTGCATCGCCTGTTGCATAAAAACGTACCTTTTCACTGGTCCACATCATGCGATGCGGCTTTCCAGAAATTGAAGACTACGCTGAAACAGGCCCTGTGCCTGGCTACTTATCGATCTGGCCAACATCTTGTTCTTGCCATGGACACCTCTCAATACGGGGTCGGTGCAGTCCTTACGCACTGTTTTTCTGATGGTTCTGAACAACCCATTGCTTATGCCTCCAAAACGCTCACGGATGCCCAACAAAAGTATTCTCAAATTGAAAAAGAAGCTTTGGCCATTATTTATGCTCTTCATAAGTTTGGTGTTTTTCTCTATGGATCCAAATTTCATCTTGTTACGGATCACAAACCATTTGTTTCCTTGTTTCATCCATCAACGTCACTTCCCGACAAGGCTGCACACCGCCTCCAGCGTTGGGCTCTTTACTTGTCTCGTTTCAATTATGAGATTCATTTCCGGCTGACGGCTCAACATGCGAATGCTGATGCACTGTCTCGCCTTCCCATGGGTCTTGATTTGGCATTCAATAGGGATGAACTTCTGTGTTTCCACCTGGATGTCGCCAAGCAGTGGGTTGTGGACGGGTTCCCCATAACCGGGGAGCGGCTGGTGGCTGCTACGGGTTCTGACCCTACCCTCTCCCGGGTTTTACGCTGCATTCACAAGGGTTGGCCAGATCGTCCATCTGCTAAGACTTCTGGTCCATTGCGGAACTACAACACTTTGCGTTACCGCCTCACTGCTAGGGATGGTGTTATCCTCCTTTCCACCGAAAATGCTTTGCCGCATGTTGTGGTACCTGCGTCTTTGCGTGCTTCGGTCTTGTGCCTTCTTCACCAAGGGCACTAGGGTGTCTCTCGCACAAAATCTCTGGCACGCCGTCATGTGTACTGGCCCAGCATCGACTCTGAAATCGCACACATGGTCGCTGCCCGCAGCCCTTGTACGTCACAAGCCGCCACCCAGAAGTCAACTTTGTCACCGTGGCCTTCGCCTGAGAATCCCTGGGAGCGTATTCATGCTGACTTCGCGGGACCTTTTTTAGGTACTTGTTGGCTTCTCATTATTGATGTCTACTCTAACTTTCCTTTCATTGTCCGTTGCACGTTGCCTACCACCGCGGCAACCACCAATGCTCTAGCTCGCATTTTCTCTTGGGAAGGCCTTCCCTCTGCTCTTGTTACTGATAATGGTCTGCAATTTGCCTCTTCCGATTTTGCGGATTTTTGTGCCCGTCATGGCATCATGCTTGTCATGGCCCCTCCGTTCCATCCACAGTCAAACGGTGAGGCTGAACAACTGGTCCACACATTTAAGGCTCAGATGAGGAAACTCCTGACTTCTTCTTCTGCTGCTGATGATGCGCTTCTCCAATTTCTGGCTTCTTACCGTTTCACCCCCATGGGCGACCACAGCCCGGCTGAGCACTTACATGGCTGACAGCCCCACACGCTACTTCATCTTCTGCGGCCTTCCACCTCAAGGCCGCCGACGACCTTGTATGTGTACGGGGATATGGCAGGCGGCCAAAATGGAGTCCTGGCCGCATCTTACGACACCATGGCTGACACCTGTATGAAATCCAGACAGACACGGGTGTTGCAGTGCATCATTCAGACCAGCTTTGGTCTCGTGTGCCGGCAATGCCTGTTCCGGATGCCGCTACACCACCTCCGGCTCTACCTGACACTCGGGATACTAGAATCTCTCATTACTCACAATGCAGTCCTCTCACCATCATATCGGTGCCAGCACAAGAACTGACGCCACCAGGAGACGTACCCATGCAGGAACCAGATGACCATCATCTGTTGGAGCAACTCTACTCGCCTCCTTCTCCTACAGATGCGGGCACATCGCCCATGTCTCCTGTTGTAACAACTGGACTTGCCAAAACGGGCAGATTGGTGCACGGGACCCCAGCAGATACGACCCCCACGTCTCCTGTCATCTAGACCCGTTATCACTGGGGACACTTCCGTTCATACGGGAAGCCTCCTCCTCAAGGCTTTACGGCCAGTCAAACAACACCTATGGACTTAAGCAATCTACAGGCCACCTCCATCAAGACCTGTGCAAAAACTTCAAAGGGGGGAAAAGTGTTGTGACTCGCCGATCTTTCGAAGTGCCGCCGTGCAGTTACACGTGTCCTCTACATGCGGCGCTGTCTGCCAGCCATACAGCAGCAGCGCCACCTAAGCTGCCAGCCAGCCAGGGGCCGCTAGACTCGGACTCAGTTATGATTTGACTGTTAAAGTGTACACACGTCTTACTCTGTTTACTTGATCTGTGACTTTCATGTATTGCGTCTTCCTTGAAATATATTTGTTCAACTTGAAGTTATAACAGAAGTAAATATCTAAAATTCAAATCACAAACAGCCACAATCATAAGTAATTTAGGAGTAAATACCCTTGTTGTACTGGAGCAAATGAAGTCACTTAATAAAGGAAAGTCTTCCACTCCAAATTATACTGCAACTTGGTTCCTTTCAGAGTATGCAGATGAAACAGCTTCATTTTCAGCAATCCTTTACAACTGCACACTCCATGAACGAACCACATCTAAAGACTAAAAAGTTTCACATGATAGTCCAACAGGAAAAAAAAAAAAAAAAAAAAAAGTAATCTGCTGAATTATAGACCCATATTATTGACATAATATTCAGAAGGGTTTTGAAACAAGTGCTATGCCCAAATATTATGGATTATCTTGAAGAAAGCAATATATTGAAATATAAACAGTATTGATTCAAAAAACATTGTTCTTGTGAAACAATACTGGCTCTGTGTTCTCATGAAGTAATGAGTGTTACCAACAAGGGCTCTGAAGTTGATTCCATGTTTCTAGGTTTCCAGAAGGTTGAATTTTCTCATTTTGTGATCTGTTTAATTGTTAAAAGCCATTCAACAGCCAAGATTGCATAAAATATTTCTTTATTTTAGACAACCACTTTCAACAGACTATGCTCTCATCTTCACATCTTAGAATCTTGTGTTGTAAAACATGTTCATTTTATGCTGATCTCACACAGAAGATGTCTAGCAGATATCCACTTGACATCTTGTGCGTGATGTCAGCAAAAAATAAATGTGTTTTACAACAAAAGATGTTAAGATCTGAAGATGACAGCATAGTCTGTTGAAACCGGTTGTCTTAATAAAGAAATATTTTATGCAGTCTGGGATGCTGAATGGTTTTTAACAATTTCCAGAACGCTTTTGAAGCCTTTCTTCACATGCGGCTTCTAATCAAATCGTGTGTCTGTGGAGTATTATCTCAACTGTATCAATGGATTTGTATCAAATTGATCACAGTTTGTAGTAACCGATAGGAAGGCATCAAGTGGAAGAGAGCTGATAACTGGGGTTCCCCCAAGGAAGTGTTACAGACCCTCTGTTGTTCCTAATCTACGTACATGATTTAGGAGATGATATGAGAAACCCTCTTGGATCTTCTGCAAATGATACTGTCATTTATGGTCTAATAAAGTCACCAGAATATAACAATGAATTTCAAAATGACTTAGACAAGGTGTCTGTATGATGCAAAAAGTTCCAACTGACCCTACGCAATAAAAAACATTCCATTAAATTTTAGCTGCAAAATAAATGACACAGATTTAAAGGATGACAATTCAACTAAATATCTAGGGATTACAATAACAAAGCAATCTGAATTGGATCCATCACATAGGGGTGATGAACCAAAGACTGTGTTTTATTAGCAGAACACACAGACGATGCAACAAATTTACTAAACAGACTGCCTAAACTGTGCTTGCCTGTCCTTTTCTGGAGTACCACTGTGTGGTATCGATACTTATGAGACAGAAATGGAGGAGGATATCAAAAAATTCAAAGAACGGCAGCTCATTTTGTATTATCACGAAATAGGGGAGAGAGTGTCATGGATATGATAAGTGAGTTGAGATGATGAACATTAAAACAAAGGCATTTCTCACTGTGGCAAGATCTTTTCTTGAAATTTTAATTATCAGTTTTCTCCGGCAGATATGAAAATATTTTGTTTATCCCACTTACAAAGAGAGACATGATCATCATAATAATAAAATAAGAGAATATGTGCTTTTACAGAAGGATTTAGGTGTTCATTTTTCCCATGTGCTATTCAAAAGTTGGACAATCAAGAAACAGTCTGAAAGTGGTTCTATAAATCATCTGCCAAGCACTTGAGTGTGAATTGGGGAGTATCCAATGGAAAGTCCAGGATGGAATAACAGTAGTATGGAAATGACAGATTGCTAAACAAAGGACTAAGTCACAGACATGCTCAATGAAAAAGAACACTAGAAATATTTTCAGTTTTTGGACGAAGACCTTCAGAAGCAGAAATCTCAGACAACAACTAGTACACAAATGGCCACTGTCTCCAGGCACTAAGGCCCTTGGTTGTGCCTGTCTGTGACTCCATATTGTTGGAGAGTATCACATGTAGATGTTGATCCAAGTGTTCACCTGAGTTATTTAGGGACCACAGAAAACATAACTAATCGATTTTAATTCTGTTCCTCCTAAATACATGTCCAGTTTCTCTATCTTTGAGCTACTTTATTCTTTTCAAAAGCATGTTGATAAAGTGTCATACTTAAAGAGTGGTAATATTGTGTTTAACAATTTCAGAGACTTGCTTGCCTGATGTGGTACACCAGTAACCATAACAATTCATATTAAAATGGTCTTTGATACACAGTATTGGTGTTCCACAACAACATTTATTTTATAATTTGTTATGCACCAGCTTTTGGCTTTCTGGGCCATCCTCAGATAACTTACGACTAAATAGGTAGTCCACACAACATCAGTGAGCATTTGGTTCTCCGAAGATATGCGATCTTTTCCAACTATATATCGATACAAAAGCACAAGCATAATAAAATTCAGAAAGAAGCTTGACACAAATCTTATATTACTTTACACTCAATGGTTAAAAGTATAAGGGTGTATACACAAAAAACAATATTATGAAAAGAGTAGTTTCTACTCACCATATAGTGGAGATGCTGAGTTGCTAATAGGCACAACAAAAAGACTGTCACAAAATAATCTTTCGGCCAACAAGGCCTTTGTCAAAAATAGATGACAGACACACATGCACGAATGCATGCGTGCCCACACATACACACACAAACTCGACTCACAAACATCTGACCACAGTCTCTGGCAGCTGAAGCCACTGGCAGTGTGGCTCCAGCTGCCAGAGACTGTGGTCAGGTGTGTGTGAATTGCGTTTGTGTGTGTGTGTTTGTGTATTCTGTCTATTTTTGACAAAGGCCTTTGTTGGCCGAAAGCTTATTTTGTGACAGTCTTTTTGTTGTGCCTATCTGCAACTCAGCATCTCCACTATACAGTGAGTAGCAACTATCCTTTTCATAATATTGTTACATTCCATTCTGGATTTTCCATTGTGTACATGTGAGGATTGGCACAAACTGCTATTTGCCATAACCAACAAACTGGAGTGCAATCGTATGATGTTATAATTTTTTATTTAATTGTCTTGATTGCACATATTTTTGAACTGAATTACTGGTTTTGGCTAAACTGTAGTCATCTTCAGAATCTCTCATTCTGCAGCACTACAACAAGTCATCACCACATGACTCATGTTATTTTAAGTGGTTATTAGTTGTTGCTGTGCAGCAGAATGAGAGGTTCTGAAGGCAGCCAAAACTAGTAAGTCTGTTCTAAAAGCTTTGCAATCAAGACAACTAAATAAAAAATTATGTACAAATCACTATGTTATGTGGACAAAGAAACTGGTGAGTGTGACGAACAAGCTGAAAAAAGGGGGCAGAGGAGAGAAGCAGTCAATGTAACAGGGGTGGGGAACAGTTACACTATTTACAACAAGCAGGGGTGGGGAACAGTTACACTATTTACAACAAGCATACTATCTAATGGTGAGAAAAAATATTAACTGGTTGCAGCTACTTTAGTAAGGGTGACTAATGGACCTGTGTTTGATCATTAAGGATCAGGTCAGAATTCTTTGATAGGAGTTTACTTGCAGTCAGAATCAGTTCATACTGAATTATAAAATAAATATTATTGTGGAATCCCAGCAAAAAAAAAATGATGCTAACTAAAAGTATTGCAAAATATATGAACAGGCATTGTAGGATGCACGCACCTAAAGGAAAAAAGCTTCTTCAATACAACTATGACCCTTCAATGTGGGTCTTTTCTAGTAACACACAACATATTAACAAATCGGAAGTACTAGAACTTGTAGCACTCCACAACTGCTTCATCTCTTCAATTCTATCACAAGTGAGTATTTCTAATTTTTCTAAGCTTCTCCAAGAACACCAGAAAAATTTCTCTCAAACTGTTTCACTCTTCCTAAATCTACCAATTCACAACAGCAACTGCAGATAACTAACTCACATTATTAGATGTTCCATGCTGTCATTTGTGAAACACCAACAACCACACAATGTACCATCTTCACGTTCATGTCTCAGGGGATATTGTCTCTGCCATTCTTGAGATCATGACCTCGACTCTACAATCCTTTGCTCACACCTACTTGTAACTAGTCTCTGCCAACCTCGGCTCATGCCTAACTGTACTATGTCTCTGCAACCTTAGCTCATATATAGCTGGATCTCGACTCTGGCAAGCTTGGCTCATACCAAGCTGGACCTCGGTTCTGGTGTCCTTGGCTCATGCCTAGCTGGACGTCATCTCTGACATTCTTGGCTCTTACCTAGTTGGAGCTCGTCTGCCGTTTTTCAGCTCACCTCTCGCAGAACCTCATCTCGCCCATCCTTGAGTTCACATCCCACAGGACCTCATCTCTGACATCTGCAAGACAATGCATCACAGGACGTCATCTCTGCCAACCTAGATCTCTCATCTCATTGGAACTAATTTCTGCCACCCTTGAGCTCATGTCTCGCAGAATCATGTCTCTGCCATCCATGAGCTCATAATCTTAAATATACCATCCTCGGCTCATGCCCAGCTGGATCTCATCTCCACCATCCTCAGCTTATGCCTTGCTGAACCTCGTCTCTGCTACCCTTGGCTCACACACAGCTGCACTTCACCTCTCCTGCCTCCGAGTTCACGTCTCACAAAACTTCGTCTCTGCCATCCTTGCGCTTACATGTCATGGGAACTTGTCTCTGCCATCCTCGAGTTCATGTTGTGTGGGTCTGACGGCCTTGAGCTCATGACCTTGACTCTGCCACCTTCGGCTCACACCTAGCTCGACCTCATCTCTGACATCCTTGGCACATTCATAGCTCTGTCTGCCGTCATCAGCTTGTGCTAGCTGGACCTTGTCTCTCCCATCCTGGGCCACACATAGCTGGACTTCATCTCTGCTGTCCTCAGCTTATGGCTAGCTGGACCTCATCTCTGCTGATTTTAAGTCGGGCCTAGATGGACCTTGCCTCTGCCATCCTCAGCTCACATCTACTTGGGCCTTTCTCTTGCCATCCTTGGCTCACTCCTAACACCTAGTTGGACCCTGTTTCTGCCATCCTTGGATCACGCCTAGGTGGACCTCGTCTCTGCCATCCGTGGAGCACGCCTAGATGGACCTCATCTCTGCCATCCTGGTGTCGTGCCCAGCTGAACAATGCCGTAGCTATCCTCAGCTCACACCTAGCTGGACCTCATCTCTGTTGTCCATGAGCTCACACTTCGCTGGACCTCGTCTTCAACTGACCATGAGCTCATTGTCTTCCTGGACTTTAATGTCATTGATATACTAACAGTCAAGAACATTCCACTGAAAAGTCAAGTGTTGACTTTCAGCTGTTTAAAGGAACTGTGTTGTTGTATTTTATTCATTAACCCTAATAAATGTGTCATTCTTCCTGGATACCTGGGTAAATCCACTGTAGTGTGTTGCTCCCCTTGGTTGCAAATACAAAACACAATGTATTGCCAAACAGCTTTTTGGGATATTTTATGCTTGTCTGAAATCATGAATTACTTTGACAAAATAAATCTCGGGTGAACAGCCTGGTATGAGTGTGCATAGGACACAACATTTTGGCAATCGACCTCGTTGCCATCATCAGGTGCGCTGATGATGGCAACGTGGTCGATTGCCAAAATATTGTGTCCTATGCACACTCATGCCAGGCTGTTCACCTGAGATTTATTTTGTCATAAAATACGCCTGGAGAAATTGAAGAATCACATGAATTACTTTATCTGATGCTCTGGATGCCCATTACAACATATTTTTTGTTAAATTCATATTTTATTAATGGTTTGTCCAAGTGCAAAAAGCTCTATGCTGTATTATTCCACGAAAATAGTGAAAAGTTTCTTCTTATCCTGAATTCTACATCTACATCTACATGATTACTCTGGTATTCACAGTAAAGTGCCTGGCAGAGGGTTCAATGAACCATCTTCATGCTGCCTCTCTACCGTTCCACTCCCGAATGGCACACGAGAAAAACTATCACTTAAAGCACTTAAACTTTTCCGTGCAAGCCCTAATTTCTCTTATTTTATCATGACGATCATTTCTCCCTATGTAGGTGGGTGCCAACAAAATGTTTTTGCAATCGGAGGAGAAAACTGGTGATTGAAATTTTATGAGAAGATCCTGTCGCAACGAAAAAAGCCTTTGTTTTAATTATTGTCACTCCAATTCATGTATCATGTCTGTGACACTATCTCCCCTATTTTGCGATAATACAAAATGAGCTGCCCTTCTTTGTACTTTTTCGATGTCATCTGCCAATCCCACCTGATGCGGATCCTACACCGCACAGCAGTACTCCAGAATAGGGCGGACAAGTGTAGTGTAAGCAGTCTCTTTGGTAGACCTGTTGCACCTTCTAAATGTTCTGCCAATGAATCACAGTCTTTGGTTTGCTCTAACCACAATACTATCTATGTAATCATTCCAATTTAGGTTATTTATAATTGTAATCCCTAAGTATTTAGTTGAATTTACAGCCCTCAGATTTGTGTGACTTACCGTGTAATCAAAATTTAACTGATTTCTTTTAGTACTCGTGTGAATAACTTCGCACTTTTCTTTATTCAGGGTCAATTGCAACTTTTCGCTCCATACAGATATCTTATCTAAATCATTTTGCAAGTTGTTTTGATCATCTGATGACTTTACAGGACGGTAAATGACAGCACCATCTGCAAACAATCTAAGACGGCTACTCAGACTGTCTCCTATGTTGTTAATATAGATCAGGAACAATAGAGGGCCTATAACACTTCCTTGGGGAACGCCGGATATTACAACTGTTTTACTCCATGACTTTCCATCTATTACTACGAACTGTGACCTTTCTGACAGGAAATCATGAATCCAGTCGCACAACTGAGGCGATACTCAGTAGGCATGCAGTTTGATTAGAAGACGCTTGTGAGGAACAGTGTTGAAAGCCTTCTGGCATATCTAAAAATACGGAATCAATTTGATATCCCCTGTCAAAAGCACTTATTACTTCATGAGTATAAGGAGCTAGTTGTGTTTCACAAGAACGATATTTTCTGAATCCGTGCTGACTATATATCAACAAATCGTTTTCTTCGAGGTACTTTATAATGTTCGAATACAGTATTATTATTTATTTTATGGCCTTCATTGGACCACTCTAGTCAAAAATACGAAGTTGTAAACAAGTTGTTACACAGGGATACAATCTGGCTCAACAATAACTTAGTATGATATTTAGGTAATATAATTATTAGAGACCATTCTTATATGAAAGGTGTTTCGCTCTTCTGTCTGCCCAATATTTCTTCATTCTTTCAGATATTCTCTTTCTTTCTTCATCTGAGACCACTCTTCCTGTACTCGTTTTATTGATTTTCATTTGTAGTCTGGTTTGTGGGTCTTTCAGTATTCTGGTTTCTCTGTCTTGTTTTTTAGGTTCAAATGGCTCTGAGCACTATGCGACTTAACTTCTGAGGTCATCAGTTGCCCAGAACTTAGAACTAATTAAACCTAACTAACCTAAGGACATCACATACATCCATGCCCGAGGCAGGATTCGAACTTGCGACCGTAGCGGTCGCTCGGCTCCAGACTGTAGCGCTTAGAACCACACGGCCACTCCGGCCGGCTTTGTTTTTTTAGGTCATCTACTGTAATTTGGAGTTCTTTTATATCTTCCTTAATTTCTGTGATCCATTTAATGTCGCTCTTGCTATTCCACAATTTTTTATTATTTTTTTACTAATTCTGTTTTCTGGAGTTCTCATCAGATGCCCAAAGAATGAGATGCATTTCTTCCTGATCGTGTTCATGATTGGTTCTATTTTCTTATACACTGTTTCATTTGATGCTATTCTCCAATGTCCATTTATATTATACTGTTTATTTATACATGTCCTAATTATTCTTCTTTCTATTTTTAGTATTCTGTCAATTTCTGCTGTATTAGTTGTTTTGAAGATAGTTTCAGCTGCATACGTTATTTCTGGTTGTGTAATTGTTTTATAGTGTTTTAATTTTGCATCTATAGATAGGCTTTTTTTTGTTGTATTAAGATTTCATAATGTAATTTGCGTAGTTCAGTTTTTTATTCTGTTCTGCCATGATGAATTCTCATTTAGATTGTATGTTATTATTTCGCCTAAATATTTAAATTTATCAACAATTTTGATTCCCTGTTCTCCTATAGTAATTTTGTTTGCAAGTGGTGGATCAGTTAGCATGATCTCGGTTTTTTTTTTTTTCAAATAATATTCTAAGGCCTACTTTCTCTGCTATTTCTTGTAGTGATTTCACTTATTGCCTGGCTTCTTGAACGGTGCTGGCTAGGAGAGCAATATCATCAATGAATCCCAAGCAGTTTAAGCTAATATCATCTTTTGCACTTCCAATTCTTATCATCTTTGGATTGTCCTTGTACCATTCTCTCATTATGTATTCCAGTGCACAGTTGAACAGTAATGGTGATAGGCAATCACCTTGTCTTAAGCCTGTTTTTATGAGGAATGGTTCCGAAATTTCTCCTCTAAACTTCACTTTTGATTTGGTGTTTGTTAGAGTGAGTTGTATTATTTTAATTAGTTTTGGATGGAGTCCCAGATTTCTTAAAATTTTTGATACTGAAGGTCTATGGAGACAGTCATATGCCTTCTTAAAATCTACAAATGTTATTGCCAGAGGTTTGTTCCGTTTCTTGTAGTATGCCATAATCAGTTTTAAACTAATTATCTGCTCTGCACAGCTTCTCCATGGTCTGAAACCTCCCTGATATTCCCCTAACTCCTGCTCTAATTGCTCCTTGATTCTTTCATATAGGATCTCGGATAGAATTTTGTACGTGCAATCTAGGAGAGAGATTCCTCTGTAGTTGTCTGGGTTGCTCTTATCTCCCTTTTTGTGTAGTGGGTGGATGATGGCTGTGGTCCAATGTTCGGGGAATCATTCTGCTACCCAAATTTTTGTTAGAGCCATGTGTAAGGAGTCTTGACTGTGTCACTTGCATATTTCCACATTTCAACAAAAACCTGATCTTCTCCACATGCCTTATAATTTTTTTGTTCTTTAAGAATTTTTTCTACTTTTTGGAAAGTTGGAGGGTCTAGTTTGTTAGGTTTGGTTTTTATTGGGGTATTTATGTTGATTTGTAAGGGTTCTTTGGGTTCCTCGCAATTCAGAAGTTTGTTAAATGCTTTTGCCATGATTTCTGCATTTTCCTCGTTACTGTGTGTCATTCTTCCATCTTCATCTTTCAGTATTAGTGTAGGGGTCTCATATTATTGTAGTTGTTTCCCAAAGATTTTATAGTAGTTCCTGGAGTTGGTTTTATGATAATTACCTTCTATAGAGTTTATAATATCTTTACGGAATCCTCTCTTGATTCTTCTAATATTTTGTGTGAATTTTTTTCTTTCATTTTTTAGGTTGATGGCATTTTCTTCAGTTTTATGTGTTTGAAACTTTAACCATGTTTGGTGTCTATCTTCATGGAATTTGTCACATTCTGATGTCCACCATGCATGTTTCCTTCGTGGGTTCAAGGGAGCTAGATTCTTTGCTTCTTTTTTAAGATTAGGCACTAGTTGTTCTAGATCATCTGTTATTTGATGGTTTGTGTTACTTGTTGGTATTTATTATTTTTAATTAGCTGATGTGGGTCAAACCTCCATTTTATTTTATTAGTTTTTCCGGCCCTCTTCTTTAACGGAATGAATTTGATTTTAGTTTTAACTGTATAATGGTCTGAGCCTGTGTCTGCTCCTCTCAGTACTTTAACACTGTGGATCTCCTTATGAAAATTTTTGTCCATACAGATATGGTCTAGCTGCCACTCCCCCTTCCTCCAGTCTGGATGTTCCCATGTTTAAAGTTTACTTGGCTTCCTCTTAAAGTATGTTGATCTAGATATAAGGTTGTGTTCTCTGCAGAGTTCTAGAAGTCTTTGACCGTTTTTGTTCATAAATTTATGTGGGCTCCATTTTCCAATTATATCTTTATATTTCCTTTCTTTTCCCAACTGAGCATTGAAATCTCCCAATAAGATTTTTACATTCTTTTTATTTACTCTGTTCACAGTTTGTTCTAGAAGGCCCCAAACTTTATCTACCTCTTCCTTTGTTTTTGTTAGACAATTTTTTTTCATTTGTTGGGGCATGAGCATTTATTATTGTATATGTTTTATTCATTGTTTTAAAGCTTAGAGTCGCAATTCTTGGTGATACTGTTTGGAAATCTGTTACTGAATCTATTATTTTTATGTTTACTAAAAACCCTGTTCCAAACTGGGGACATTGTTTCATTGCCCTCAGTCCTGGTTTCCCATTATAAATTCTGTATCCTTGTGATTCGAATGGGACCTCTGTGGTGTTTCTCATTTCTTGGATCCCTGTTATTAAAATTTTTTGTTTATTTAGTTCATCTGTGAGCTCCTTGAGTTTTCCGGTCTGAAGTAGTGAGTTTATGTTGTGTTGCTATATAATTTATCTGCTAATATTTAATCTTCTGTGCATTTTGATGGTTGCAAACACTCTGATTCATTGCTGTATTCCAGTTGACTACCCACTGAATCCGATGTAGCCTTTTCCTGCCTTTTTGAGCAGGATGGTGGAACTTTTTTCCTAAAAAGACCTTTCCATTTTTGACTTTCGAAGGTTGTCAACCTTAGTTAGAGCAAGCTCCGATTTACAACTTTGTTAACCGCAGAGGGTGTGTTTGGTCCGTGAGAGCTATTTTATTTCACTCAAGTCCGCCGGAAAACCGGTGAGGACTTCCCTATCTGCCACCTGGAATGCGCCACGTAGGAGTATCACCTCTCCACCTACTATGGGCAGCATAGTAGGTTCATGGCAGTATATGTTCTAAAGAAAGAAGTGGTAAGTGGCAGATAAGTAAACTAGGGCAACCACAGTAAATATCAGACCCAAATACAGATCTGCAATACTAGTATTTTAGTGTGAGGTGCTCTTCTGCATTTTCATTTACTCTCTGCAATTCATATTATGGTGTTTGGCAGAGTGTACTTTTGGTGTCATCACCATTTTCCCTAAATGACAGTTTGTTAAAAGGGAGGAGTAGGCCAGCATTTCTTCTTCCAGCTGCAACAGATCACTTTTGCTGATGCGTTCACAGTTCAGGGCCAGTATCTTCACTGCCAGAGTTGGTTGTGGAGTAGACAATCAGCCATCTCATTTCCCGAGATCGGTTATGACTTATGGTTCAGGGTAAGACAACAGAGCAGCCAATGTGGCATGTAAAAGACCATAGATAGTCGACAGTACCAGGTAGTGAGGAGAGTATCACCTAACAGCCTGCATATCTCTCACTGAGTCAGAACATATCAGTAAATGGTCATGGTCTTTCTTCTCAGTAAAACAGAGGACTCCAGCAACAGCCAGAAGTTCTGATTTGAAGACATTGTAGGTCTCACAGAGAATATAGCTCCTGGTTGTTAGCAACTTAATTTGATCTGATGGATGTGGGGCAGCCATATCAGTTTATTGTCAAGCAGGATTTTACAACTACTTAGAGACACTTTGATCCTAGGAGAAGTTCTGCAACCAAGTATATGAGCCATGCCACGGCAGAAGAGAAATAAAAGTCATGGCTTTCGGCCCAAGACGAGGCCCTTCACATGACTCCTTTGAGTCAACACTTAGTGAGGTTCATAAACTGAGAGCTGTACCAAATGTAAACAGAGGATTATGCATGTTAAAATCCCCAAGAAGGAGGAAATATATGTGTGTGTGTGATGGGGGAAGTTGCCTTATCAGGTCAATGAGGGTACTGCATTTTCCCATCTGGTGGCAGGCAAGTCTCTTGAATCTGCACAGTGACCACCTCTTAACTATTTTGAGGGGCACCCATTCACTGCAGACATTTGTGTGAATTACCACACACAATCCTCCAGACTACCCCTCAGGTTTGGTACGGCTACTACAGTTAGTGCGGTGGAAACTGGCCTTAGACTAGTGATTACCAGAAAGATGACTTCCTTGCTGAGCAATAGAGATTGCAGGACAGAATGACCGTAACTGTCATAGTTCAGGCAGGTGGCAATAGTACCCATGATAAGTCTACTGCATAAATGCTATTGGGGTTAATTTGGGGTTGGGTGGGGGGCAAGAGGGTGAGGGAAGAAGTAGTGGGTAACGAATCACCACCTGGTACAATGTCCAGGAACTTAGGGGCTATGTCAGGTACAGTAAAGGGTTTAGTGGCCACTGGAATCACTTTTGAAGATCTGGAAAGGTTTTTCCCATTTAACATTGGAATACAAGAAGGGTGGGGCTTACAGCCTGCAGTTCCTGCAGCTGCTGGCCACTGTCAGGCTGAGAGTTCACATGGCTCTGAGATCAGGTTCCTCTATTAGGGGACATCAGGGGACAGGACTCCTTCTTTGGATGAAGATGGGAGATCAAGGTCACTGACGATAAAAACATGGAGATAATAAAATGATCAAACTCACCTCAGACTGAGGGTATTTCTTTCCAATGTGACGAGGGGTTCGTGTTGTCTGAATGGGTCGCAACATGTTTTTAACTGTTCATTGTAATAATAGGATGAAAATGTTTGTAATTATTTTTACTCACAAAATATGGTAATTAATCAAAGGCCTTGTAATACTGTATTGTCTGTTCTATCTAGTAAATAGGACACATCGGCAAGCAGGAGGGGTGCAGGTCCTGATAGTTGACACAAGTTGTAGGGCAAACAAAAGGTATTCTGTCATGCTTAGTAGGTCCGCAATTATGACAGGTGGGCACACTGGAACAATAACATGACTTAGCTCTGAAATGGATGCACTTCAATAGGTGCATGGGTGGTAGTACAAAGGGCTTGAAATCCCAGTGGTAAATCATGCTCTTCAAACTTTCCTGGAGAGCATGGTCCCCTTGAACAATAGAGTAAATGCTCCTATGTCAATTCTCAAACAATGGAAAATCCAGGATGGAATGTAAGAATACGAGAGACGGAAAGTTGCTACTCACTATACAGCAGAGATGCTGAGCTGCGATAGGCACAATAAAAAGTTCACACAATCATGGCTTTCGGCCATTAAGGCCTTTGTCAGCAGTAGACACACACACACACACACACACACACACACACACGCAAGCGCAACTTGCACACACATCTGCAGTCTCAGTGTAGTTTCAGCTCTCTGAGACTGCAGATGTGTGTGCAATTTGCGCTTGCGTGCGTGTGTGTGTGTGTGTGTGTGTGTGTGTGTGTGTGTGTGTGTGTGTGTGTGTCTACTGCTGACAAAGGCCTTAATGGCCGAAAGCCATGATTGTGTGAACTTTTTATTGTGCCTATCGCAGCTCAGCATCTCCGCTATATGGTGAGTAGCAACTTTCCTTGTCTCCTATGTTAATTCTGTTATCCCTCAGCCCCTTCTGGATACCACAGATGCACTCATTGTTCCAGGTTGGGACAGATGTGTTCATATGATTGTAACATCAAGTGCAAGTGAAAGATAATACCCTATGTTTTGTTTAAACTTCTATCGGTAGTAAAAGTAACTGAAATAGTGCCCACAGGAGTGTACAAAAGTGGACTGAGTGGAGTCTGCTGTCTCGATCAGAGGGTAGCCTCTCCATGTCTTTCAAAGTACTGTCATCTCTTTAAATTTACTATCAATATGTTCTATAAAGAACAGAGGTTTGCTCGTTAGAAAGGTCTTGACATCTGTTCCTGTACAGACTAGGTACTGTGGTGAAAAGGGTTCACCCAATTAACATTACTGCCGCACCTAATATGGTATATCCAGTGATCAGAAATCTTTACGATCGTTTAGGCAAGCATCACAGTGAGAGTTCTAATTTGAAAAGACTGTCGGAATCTTGCAACCACCAGCTCGAGTTAAGCAGACTGTCCACTCTGGTGTTACCCATTCCAACCAAGGGTGCTATCTGTGGTGTGCCACCCAGACGTGGAAAAAGCCACCTGGCATGCAGAGGTTGCCCAGAGTCGCTACACCCCAATGGAGGTGGGGATCTACTCTTTGGCATACAGTGAAGGCACCAGCAGTGGTGTTCCACAGGGCCAATAACTGCTTAAAGGAATGCAAGTCAATTACTGGGGGAAGTGGAATAGGGAGGAGGAGGAAGAGGCGGCAGTCAAAATACTCAGATTTTCAATTTTTGGATTTTCATTTGATTCCTTTTGATCCTCAAGATATAGTTCTTGTTTCCTTGAAGTTCTCATTTTTGGCCAGTTTTACACGACAGTGTTTCTGCAAGATTGTCCAGTTTTAAGCCATAATGTTTCAGCAATACATATCATCTCTTCATTTCATATTACAAAGAAGGAAGTTTCATGATACCCGATTCCCAGATAGCTGGACTGGCCATGAACCTTCTTCAAGTTTTTCCTCTCGGTTTCCAAATGGTAGAGTGCTTGTTAAGCATACATCTACTAATCTCCCACAGAATTATAGACACTGGTATCACACAGCAGTTGCAGAAGTGGCATCCAACCTACTGACATCCAACCTACTGACTAAACTCAGGGACAAAACTGACTTAAGTTAGGGTGTGTGTGTCATATCAAAATCACGAAACAAATTACACAATAACATGTTTGATAAAACAAGCAGTTTATCTTTTTTGTTTTAAAATAATACTTAACCTGTTCTACATACAATGTGCATAAATTAGTGCTATACCTGAAGTTGTGAAGTGCTTTCTGTATCACACTGTATTATCAACTTTGGTGCACATAATGATGAGGACAATAAAATTTAACAAAATTAGGGCAATATACATTGGTGCACAACACACCTTTCAGTTCACATTGAGTAATGGCTTACAGAGTATAAATATAGTAGATTTTATCTTACGACTCATGGCACTGCCTCTGAAAAATATTCTATGTTTAAAAGCTTTAATTATTCTTGTGGATTGTTTTCACCACTCAGAACATTGTCCACGATTTGCGTGGTAATATTATCTTTTACTAGTTGTTTATCAGGAATTTTTCTTGAAATGTCTGTATTATGAGTTTAGCTGCCACAGCTGCAACATTATTATTTTAAGTAAAAATTAATTAAGCTTCACAAGATCTATCCATGAAACTTAAAACTAAATTTGGGAATAGTTTTTAGAATAAAGGGACTATATTTAGGAATAGTTCTGTGAACAAGGAGATCAACACATATTGTCGTCATTGTTGTTGTTATGGTCTTTGGTCCAAAGAATGGTTTAAAGCAGCTCTCCATGCTACTCTATCCCGTGCAAGCCTCTTCATCTCAGACTGCGACCTACATCTTTCTGAATTGGCTTCCTGTATTCATCTCTTGGTCTCCCTCTATCTTTTTTACCCCACACTTCCCTCCAGTACTAAACTGGTGATCCCTTGATGCCTCAGCATATGTCCTACCAATCAACCCCTTCTGGTCAGGTTGTACCACAAATTTCTCTTTTCACCAATTCTATTCAGTACCACATCATTAATTACATGATCTACCCATCTAATCTTCACAATTGTTCTGTAGTATCACATTTAGAAAGCTTCTATTATCTTCTTGTCTAAACTGTTTATCATCCATGTTTCACTTCCATACATGGTTAGAATCCATACAAATACTTTCAGAAACGAATTCCTGACACTTAAATCTATACTCAATGTTAACAAATTTCTCTTTTTCAGAAACGCTTTCCTTGCCATTGCCAATCTATAGTTTATATCCTCTCTACTTCTACCATCATCAGTTATTTTGCTCTCCAAACAGCAAAACTCATCTACTACTTTAAGTGTCTCATTTCCTAATCTAACTCCCTCAGCATCACCCGATTTAATTTGACCACATTCCATTACCCTCATTTTGCTTTTGTTGTTGTTCATCTTCCTTTCAAGGCATTATCCATTCCATTCAACTGCTCTTCCAAGTCCTTTGCTGTCTCTGACAGAATTACAATGTCATCGGCAAACCTCAAAGTTTTTATTTCTTCTCCCTGGATTTTTATTCCTACTCCGAATTTTTCTTTTGTTTACTTTGCTGCTTGCTCAATATACAGATTGAATAACATCAGGGATAAGCTACAACCCTGGCTCACTCTCTTCTCAACCACTGCTAGCTAGCCCTTTCATACCCTTCAACACTTGTAACTGCCATCTGGTCTCTGTACAAATTGTAAATAGCCTTTCGCTCCCTATATTTCATCTCTGCCACCTTCAGAATTTGAAAGAGTGTTCCAGTGAACATTGTCAAAAACTTCCTCTAAGTCTACAAATGATACAAACATAGGTTTATATTTCCTTAACCTATCTCCTGTAAAAAGTTGTATGGTCAGTATTGTATTGCATGTTCCTACATTTCTCCAGAATCCAAACTGATATTCCCTGAGGTTGACTTCTACCAGTTTTTCCATTCTTCTGTAAGGGATTCATGTTAGTATTTTGCAATCGTAACTTATCAAACTAATAGTTCGGTAATTTTCCCACCTGTCAGCATCTGCTTTCTTTGGAACTGGAATTACTGTATTCTTCTTGAAGTCCTGAAGTCTCATACATCTTGCTCACTAGGCGGAAGAGTTTTCTCACGGCTAGCTCTCCCGAGGCTATCAGTACCTCTAACAGAATGCTATCTACTCCCGGGGCCTTGTTTCGACTTGGGTCTTTCAGTGCTTTGTCAAATTCTTCACGCAGTATCATATCTCCCTTCTCATCTTCATCTACATTCTCTTGTTGTCGTTGTTGTTGTTGTTGTTGTTGTGGTCTTCAGTCCTGAGACTGGTTTGATGCAGCTCTCCAAGCTACTCTATCCTGTGCAAGCTTCTTCATCTCCCAGTATCTACTGCAACCTACATCCTTCTGAATCTGCTTAGTGTATTCATCTCTTGGTCTCCCTCTACGATTTTTACCCTCCACACTGCCCTCCAATGCTAAATTTGTGATCCCTTGATGCCTCAAAACATGTCCTACCAACCGATCCCTTCTTCTAGTCAAGCTGTGCCACAAACTTCTCTTCTCCCCAATCCTATTCAATACCTCCTCATTAGTTACGTGATCTACCCACCTTATCTTCAGCATTCTTCTGTAGCACCACATTTCGAAAGCTTCTATTCTCTTCTTGTCCAAACTAGTTATCGTCCATGTTTCACTTCCATACATGGCTACACTCCATACAAATACTTTCAGAAACGACTTCCTGACACTTAAATCTATACTCGATGTTAACAAATTCCTCTTCTTGAGAAACGCTTTCCTTGCCATTGCCAGTCTACATTTTATATCCTCTCTACTTCGACCATCATCGGTTATTTTACTCCCTAAATAGCAAAACTCCTTTACTACTTTAAGTGTCTCATTTCCTAATCTAATTCCCTCAGCATCACCCGACTTAATCTGACTACATTCCATTATCCTCGTTTTGCTTTTGTTGATGTTCATCTTATATCCTCCTTTTAAGACACTGTCCATTCCGTTCAACTGCTCTTCCAAGTCCTTTGCTGTCTCTGACAGAATTACAATGTCATCGGCGAACCTCAAAGTTTTTACTTCTTCTCCATGAATTTTAATACCTACTCCGAATTTTTCCTTTGTTTCCTTTACTGCTTGCTCAATATACAGATTGAATAACATCGGGGAGAGGCTACAACCCTGTCTTACTCCTTTCCCAACCACTGCTTCCCTTTCATGCCCCTCGACTTTTATAACTGCCATCTGGTTTCTGTACAAACTGTAAATAGCCTTTCGCTCCCTGTATTTTACCCCTGCCACCTTCAGAATTTGAAAGAGAGTATTCCAGTTAACATTGTCAAAAGCTTTCTCTAAGTCTACAAATGCTAGAAAGGTAGGTTTGCCTTTTCTTAATCTTTCTTCTAAGATAAGTTGTAAGGTCAGTATTGCCTCACGTGTTCCAACATTTCTACGGAATCCAAACTGATCTTCCCCGAGGTCGGCTTCTACCAGTTTTTCCATTCGTCTGTAAAGAATTCGCGTTAGTATTTTGCAGCTGTGACTTATTAAACTGATAGTTCGGTAATTTTCACATCTGTTAACACCTGCTTTCTTTGGGATTGGAATTATTATATTCTTCTTGAAGTCTAAGGGTATTTCACCTGTCTCATACATCGTGCTCACCAGATGGTAGAGTTTTGTCATGACTGGCTCTCCCGAGGCCATCAGTAGTTCAAATGGAATGTTGTCTACTCCCGGGGCCTTGTTTCGACTCAGGTCTTTCAGTGCTCTGTCAAACTCTTCACGCAGTAACTTATCTCCCATTTCATCTTCATCTACATCCTCTTCCATTTCCATAATATTGTCCTCAAGTACATCGCCCTTGTATAAACCCTCTATATACTCCTTCCACCTTTCTGCCTTCCCTTCTTTGCTTAGAACTGGGTTGCCATCTGAGCTCTTGATATTCATACAAGTGGTTCTCTTCTCTCCAAAGGTCTCTTTAATTTTCCTGTAGGCAGTATCTATCTTACCGCTAGTGAGACAAGCCTCTACATCCTTACATTTGTCCTCTAGCCATCCCTGCTTAGCCATTTTGCACTTCCTGTCGATTTCATTTTTGAGACGTTTGTATTCCTTTTTGCCTGCTTCATTTACTGCATTTTTATATTTTCTCCTTTCATCAATTAAATTCAATATTTCTTCTGTTAGCCAAGGATTTCTATTAGCCCTCGTCTTTTTACCTACTTGATCCTCTCCTGCCTTCACTACTTCATCCCTCAGAGCTACCCATTCTTCTTCTACTGTATTTCTTTCCCCCATTCCTGTCAATTTTTCCCTTATGCTCTCCCTGAAACTCTCTACAACCTCTGGTTCTTTCAGTTTATCCAGGTCCCATCTCCTTAAATTCGCACCTTTTTGCAGTTTCTTCAGTTTCAATCTGCAGTTCATAACCAATAGATTGTGGTCAGAATCCACATCTGCCCCAGGAAATGTCTTACAATTTAAAACCTGGTTCCTAAATCTCTGTCTTACCATTATATAATCTATCTGATACCTTTTAGTATCTCCAGGATTCTTCCAGGTATACAACCTTCTTTTATGATTCTTGAACCAAGTGTTGGCTATGATTAAGTTATGCTCTGTGCAAAATTCTACAAGGCGGCTTCCTCTTTCATTCCTTCCCCCCAATCCATATTCACCTACTATGTTTCCTTCTCTCCCTTTTCCTACTGACGAATTCCAGTCACCCATGACTATTAAATTTTCATCTCCCTTCAGTACCTGAATAATTTCTTTTATCTCGTCATACATTTCATCTATTTCTTCATCATCTGCAGAGCTTGTTGGCATATAAACTTGTACTACTGTAGTAGGCATGGGCTTTGTGTCTATCTTGGCCACAATAATGCGTTCACTATGCTGTTTGTAGTAGCTAACCCGCACTCCTATTTTTTTATTCATTATTAAACCTACTCCTGCATTACCCCTATTTGATTTTGTATTTATAACCCTGTAATCACCTGACCAAAAGTCTTGTTCCTCCTGCCTCCGAACTTCACTAATTCCCACAATATCTAACTTTAACCTATCCATTTCCCTTTTTAAATTTTCTAACCTACCTGCCCGATTAAGGGATCTGACATTCCACGCTCCGATCCGTAGAACGCCAGTTTTCTTTCTCCTGATAACGACGTCCTCCTGAGTAGTCCCCGCCCGGAGATCCGAATGGGGGACTATTTTACCTCCGGAATATTTTACCCAAGAGGACGCCATCATCATTTAATCATACAGTAGAGCTGCATGTCCTGGGGAAAAATTACGGCTGTAGTTTCCGCTTGCTTTCAGCCGTTCGCAGTACCAGCACAGCAAGGCCGTTTTGGTTAATGTTACGAGGCCAGATCAGTCAATCATCCAGACTGTTGCCCCTGCAACTACTGAAAAGGTTGCTGCCCCTCTTCAGGAACCACATGTTTGTCTGGCCTCTCAACAGATACCCCTCCGTTGTGGTTGCACCTACGGTACGGCCATCTGTATTGCTGAGGCACGCAAGCCTCCCCACCAACGGCAAGGTCCATGGTTCATGGACCTTGCCGTTCTTCTTCCATTTCCATAACATTGCCCTCAAGTATATCTCCCTTGCATAGACCCTCTGTACATTCCTTCCCCCTTTCTGCTTCCCCTTCTTTGCTTAGGACTGGTTTTGGATTGAAAAAATGAGTGTCCCGAAAATTGCTTTCGGGATGCCAGTTTAGTCCAGGTTTTGTGATGCCAAAGAAATACTTTCATACCATCTATTTTTTCCCAAATTTAGGTGTAGATTTGTATTTTAACTGTCACTGTTAAGCAAAATTATGATTTTTCTTTCATTGTTGCAAATGACAGCATCTATCAAGGGCCTTTATTGTGTGTAATGTTTCTTTTTTTATTAACTCTTGCCTTGGGATTCAGTTCAATTTAGACATTGCAGCTACTTGGTTCTCTGCCCAAGGCTTATTGTGCTTAATTCATATTTGCATGTGTGTCAAGTGAGCTCCAAATACCAAAGCAAAAGTGATCCTTTCCAGACAAATATACAGAAGAATGGTCTTTCATCAAACGAGGAAGACATGACCATGAAGTGGAATGTGGAATATGTAAGCCATATGTTTCCATTTCATATGGAGGAAGGGCTAATACTACAGATCATTTAGGCACCCGAAAGCATAAATCAAACATGTGCTCTGCTAGCATTTAAAAAAAAGTACAGCTTTTTTATTTCTAGTCATCAAAACAGAGCCAATCAGTATCAGCAGCAGAATCAAGAATGTGTTATCATACTGTTAAGACTGTACTTTTAGGCTAAGCACTAATCTTTCCAATGATTCTGTCACAGCGAAGAGTGTAACATTGGGCAGAACCAAAACAACAGCACTTTTGAAAGCGATTTTGGCACCTGTCACTGTCAAATAAAAATGCTACGACCTTTCACTATTCCGATATTATTCAGTAGCTACAGATGCGAGTAATCCCAAGGCTGGAAAAATATTTCCATTTATTGTTCAATATTTTACACCTCAGAATGACATTCAAGTGAAATTATTTAGATTAGTTTCGCTCCCAAATGAAACCGCCTCTACAATGAGTACGTACTGCATTAGAAGAAAATAAAATTGATAAGAGTAAGTGTATCACATTTTGTGGTGACAACGCTAACACTGATTCTGGAGGAGTGCGATGGGAAGGTACAAACAATGTATTTCCTAGACTGAAAAGTGAAGTAAACGAAAACCTTTTAGGAATTAGCTGCCCTGCTCGCAGACTACACAATGCTACATCATGAGTGTTGACGTAGAAACCTTTATAATTACACTTTTCAATTACTTTTCTGTATACACAATATGAACGGAGTGTCTAAAAGAGTTTTGTGAGTTTGTGGACATAGAGTATAGTGCATTGTTGTCTCATACAAAAACGAGGTGGTTATCTTTGTTTGTTGCTGTAGAGAGAGTACTGAAGTTGTGTGATGCTCTTAAATCATTCTTCCTCTAAGAAGAAACTCCATCCAAACAGGCCTTGGAAGGCCCGACAGTACTGACTGGCCACTGTGTCATCCTTAGCTCACAGGTGTCACTGGATGTGGATATGGAGAGGCATGTGGTCAGCACACCTCTCTCCTGGCCGTATGTCAGTTTACGAGACTGGCACCACTATTTCTCAGTGAAGTAGCTCCTCAGTTTGCCTCACAAGGACTGAGTTCACCCTGCTTGCCAACAGCGCTTGGCAGACCGGATGGTCACCCATCCAAGTGCTAGCCCAGCCTGACAGCTTAACTTCGGTGATCTGATGGGAACCGGTGTTACCACTGCGGCAAGGCCACTGGCCTTAGAAGGAAAGACACCTAAGTTTCCGAGAAATCTCTTCCAGAATCCGTTAACGGAAGCATATCTGTGGTTCCTGCATAGTCAGTTGAGCGTGTTTCAAAGACAAATACTTAAACTTGAGAAAGCAGACAGCAGTGTTATAGAAGTAGCTGCAATTTTGGAAAATATTAGCAGAATCATATAACGTCATAAAGAAGAAAGTTTTATTCCACTCAAAGTGACATCTTTCTTGGAGAACAGTGAAGTTGCATTAACTACTGAAATTCAAAAACTTCATGTTGATGTAGAACAATTTTATGAAACTTGTACAGCTTATTTAGAAAAATGGTCAACAAATCTCAATGAGTTTTCCATTTTTAAACAGATGTTGCTGGATGCAGAACCTGAGTGGAGCAATGTGACAAGGACAATAACATTTGTACAAGGTAGAGGATTGTCAGTAGATGATAGTTTATTGTTTGACCAGTTTCCTTTACTCAATCAGAAACCAACAAAAATAGCGATAACTGAGGTGGTAATCATGTCAGGAGAAATGGACCTATTTCTTTTGGCAGACTGCATGCGGAGAACTGTATACTCAGTTGCTGGATCTGTGTGAATTCATCTTCAGTATTCCATGATATCATGCAAACACGCAACAAGTATTTTCTCTCATGAACATGCAATGGACTGAGGATCGAAACAGATTACATGTACCAATGGCTGAAGCAATAATTAAATGTGTTTTTAATTATCAAATGAGTTGTTCTAAGTTTTATGAATACATCATACAGATCTTCTCTCAAAAGCTCAGAATTCAGATAAATATGAGGTGCAGGATAACAAGTTACGTGAACGTTGCACTTCCACATACAGCATTTCAGTAGACAATTTTGTATCTCATCTTAATGTTCTTGTGTTAACAGTAGTAATACTGTAAAATGTTATTACCATTTGAATGCCTTCCCTTGGGTTTTATTAAATTAATTACAATATAAAGTGTTTATTTATTTATTTTACTAAATCAACTGAATCCAGCAGTAATTTGCACATTGGCGGCCGAGTTTAGGTTCGTTCTGCGCATCTGACGTCACAAAACACAGTCAGCCAATGAACAGAGAACGACGTTGCCACATCTCAACTGCAGTGCAGAGCATGGATGAGTGTCTTCAGTTTTAGAAACGTTCAGTCATAAATAAAGTAATAGAACAAAAGCAATGTCTTGATAGCAGACATTCTTTTATAGAAAGTTTGGAAAGAGCATTCTTTATACCAATTGCTTCATATTCTATTAATTAATTAAACCAAACAAGCAATAAGACTCCTAATTCAGGCGATAGCAAGGAAAGGTGTTTGTATCACACTCACGAACCGCTTTTTCGCAATAAAGAACAGCGGTAATTGTTTATTTCCTATTGTACTTCGACGAAGTGTGAGTAATTCATAGTCATACCAACAGTGTTTGTCAGTATTTTGCGTGACGTCTTATATTCCTCATGGCATCATGTATTCAGACGAGGTGTGTTAGCGTAACGGTTAAGGTGTTGGGCTGCTACGCGGAGGGTTATGAGTTCAAACCTTGTGCGGTGCTTAATATTTTCATTATTTAAAAACAATATCGAAGTGCCTTACTTCACAAATTATATTCGTTTGAATGCAATTTTTTGAAATTTCTAGTGCTTTGTCTCTTTATTAACCCTTTCGCTGCTGCAGACACGTGCTCCCCGCATTCCGCGCTGTGCGCGATTTTGTCATCACTGCACTGCTCGCCTGTGCAGACACATGGTGTTCCCACTGCTTTGACACACGTATCATTCGATTTTACAAAAACTATTTGGCCCAAAAATTTGATTTTTACACGTCTTCTTGACTGATACCTTCCCCCCATAAATGACTTAATTTTGTTTCGATGTTCGACGCAGTTATTATGCAGCATTAAATGTAGTAAACCATTGCATGAAATTTTGAAGAGTTTGCAGAGGTAGAAGTCCATAGCGTATACTTTCCGTATGGTTGATTTTAGTTGCCACAATGTTGAGAATGAAATGTGACAAGATACCTAAATTTCATATAAAATTTACTGTATAACAATATCTAATTTAATTTAAGTACGACATAGGTGACGTATGTAATATTGAGAAATATTCCGTCTTTCGCGACTGTAATAAAAGTATTATTTACACCGGACGCGTTTGGCTTTATTTTAAAGCACTTCAATCAAGGAAAGGTATGGCACATACACAATGGTACTCATGTTCTCTTTCTTGTTTTTGTTCCACAGTTGCAGTTTTACCAATGGTACTGAAATATATTCCTCTTCTGCAACTGTAATAAGGGACTTATTTAGACCAGATGTGTTTCTCTCTTTTGAAGCATCTTCAGTGGACAGTATTTTGTCTCCTCCATTGCCAAGTCACCTTTCGTAGTTTTGTGCTGCGGTAACACAATATTCAACGTTTGTGTTGGCAGATCAGTGTTTTAGCAAATAAATGATGTTTGTGTGTGCCACACACAAAAATTATATTTGACATAGCTCAGAGCACTTCACTGATAGATGGTATATTCAAGTCCTAATGTTTTTGTAAGTCCACAGTTTTGTTTAATGTATTTTGTCTACTTCCTTTTGATTGATTGAAGTGCTTTAAAATAAAGCCAAACATGCTCAGTGTAAATAAAACTTTTGTTACAGTCGCGAAAGACGGAATATTTCTCAATATTACATATGACACCTATGTGGTACTTAAATGAGCTATTGTTATACAGTAAATTTTATATGAAATTTAGGTATCTTGTCCACATTTCATTCGTGTGCAACTGGCAACGCAGCAATCTCCCGCGTCTGGGATGGCATGAGCGAGCCGCCGAGATAAAAGAATTGAACTATAGCAACAAATTCTGGCAACACTAGCCATTCCTGCTTAGCCATTTTGCACTTCTTGTCGATCTCATTTTTTAGACAGTCGTATTCTCTTTCAACTGCCTCATTTATTGCATTTTTATATTTTCTCCTTTCATTGATTAAATTCAATATCTCTTGTGTTACTCAAGGATTTCTACCAGTCCTCATCTTTTTACCTACTTGGACCTCTGCTGCCTTCACTATTTCGTCTCTCAAAGCTTTCCATTCTTGTTCTACTGTATTACTTTCCCCCGTTCTTGTCAGTCGTTCCCTAAAGCTCCCTCTGAAACTATCTACAACCTCTGGTTCTTTCAGTTTACCAGGCTCCATCTCCTTAAATTACCACCTTTTTGCGGTTTCTTCAGTTCATAACCAATAAATTGTGGTCAGCATCCGCATCTGTTCCTGGAAATGTCATACAATTTAAAATCTGGTTCTGAAATCTCTGTCTTACAATCATATAATCAATTTGAAGTCTTCTGGTGTCTCCAGGTCTCTTCCATACACACAGCCTTCTTTCAAGATTTTTAAAACAAGTGTTAGCTATGATTAAATTATGCTCTGTGCAAAATTCTATCAGACAGCTTCCTCTTTCGTACCTTTCCCCTAGTCCACATTCATATACTACTTTTCCCTCGCCTCCTTTTCCTACTATTAAATTCCAGTTCCCTATAACTATTAAATTTTCATCTCCCTTAACTATCTGAATAATTTCTTTTATTTCATCATACATTTCCTCAATCTACTCATTATCTGCTGAGCTAGTTGAGATATAAGCTTGTACTGCTGTGGTGGGTGTGGGTTGCATGTCTATCTTGACTACAATAATGAGTTCACTACGCTGTTCATAGTAACCTACTTGTGTTCCTATTTATGATATATTATGATATGAAATATGAGCAACTAAAAAAAATTACCAATGATTTTTCCCACAGAAGCGTGTGTGTGTGTGTGTGTGTGTGGATGAGGAGAGGTAAGGGAGAGAGTCATACACACAATACAATATGGCTATGGAACATGACAACTGATGTCTCACACTTGGAAGGGTCAACTGCTTAAAATGAGTAGTTCTGAGCTGTTAGAATAGAAGCATGCAATAAATAAAAATATAAATGTATGAAAAACAAACTAATTCAAATCAAATTACAGAATCAGGAACATATGAAGAACCATATATAAAACAAAATTTTAAGTGGCATGATCTCAGTAAGTAAGACATACAAAATTATTACTTGTTGTTCTATCAATGACAATTATATTAAATATAAGATATTGACATATATTTTTAGGTTACAAAAAATGCAATAACTTGCAGCAAAATGCATATTTACCTTCAGTTGTCTGTTCCTCAGCCATTCTGAAACTTTGCTGGTTACTACTCCTGTAAAAAGGAGGTACTTGATGAGGAAAAAAAAGAAAGAAAGAAAGGTAGGAGTACTTGATGCAAGTTAATATAAGTTACAAAGCACAATTAAAAACACTTAATACTCGTTTCTGAGTGCTGCACATTTCTAAATTTCTTTGAATGCTATCACAAACATGTGAATGGAACCAGTATATATGGTTTTCATAAAGCAAGTTAGTACAGTAGTTAACACAATGGACTTAAATTCAGGAGAAAATTGGATCAAATCCCCATACAGCCATCAAGATTTAGGTTTCCCATCATTTCCCTAAACAGCTGAAAAGAGCATGCCATATTTATCACCTATCCTTCCCCAACATAAAACAATATCCTGTCTCTAATGACCTTACAGTGTATAATATGTGCCTGATCTATGATGATGACGATGATGATGATGATGATGTGTGGTTTATGGGGCACTCAACTGCACGGTTATCCTCACCCGTACAAATTCCCAACCTTTGCTTAGTCCAATCTGACACTTTCATGAATGATGATGAAATGATGAGAACAACACACACACCCAGTCATCTCGAGGCAGGTGAAAATCCCTGACCCTACCTGGAATCGAACACGGGGCCCCGTGCTTGAGAAGCGAGAACACGACCGTGAGACCATGAGCTATGGAATGCCTGATCTATCCAGAGTGACTTAACAAGTGCCCACCCTCTAGCACAAGTCATAGAATCTGCAGCCAAGCTTATCATGGAACCATAGGAAGTGTCTGATATAGAACTTCCACTTGATTTAGAGCAAAATGAGGTCAATGTAACACTTTCTCCCCCATTCAGTTCATTGGTCTTCCTCAGCTCAACAAGCCACCTTCCTCAATGTCAACTTCACTTCAAGGATGGCTACATCAGTAGTTCCATCCACATCAAAGCTACCAACCACCACCAATAAAACTTACGGTTCAACAGCTGCCACCCATTCCATACCAAGAAATCCCTGCCATACAGACTACCCACCTGTTGTTATCACATCTGTCATGATGAGCAGTCATCATCATCATCTTGGACAGTTTCCAGCCTCTGGCCAGGTCTGTATGGAATACAGGCTTCTCCATCATCTTCTGTCTTGCCACCATCTCTCCATCTTCACCTTGGTCCAGTCTTCCCCTTTCTTCTGGACGCATTCCTCTACTCTTTTCAGCTATATGTCTCTCAGTCTTCCTCTTGGTCTCTTTCCTTCCAGTTTCATCTCGTGTAACCTCCTGGGTATCCTCTTCTCCTCCATTTTCTTAATGTGTCCATACCATATCAGCCTTGATTTCTCTATCTCCTCCTGTAATGGTGCCACCTTCATTAACTCTCTGATCCTCTCATTTCTTAACCAGTCTATCTTTGTCACTCCTATCCTGTTTCTCAAGAATTTCATCTCACTAGCTTGTACTTTGCCTT
The DNA here is from genome assembly GCF_023864275.1 of Schistocerca cancellata. Classification (NCBI taxonomy): domain Eukaryota; kingdom Metazoa; phylum Arthropoda; class Insecta; order Orthoptera; family Acrididae; genus Schistocerca; species Schistocerca cancellata. The sequence continues at coordinate 128,669,570 of NC_064632.1, forward strand.
TCTCTCTTCCTTTCATAACCCAGGTTTCTGATGCATATGTCAGGATTGGGACATATATGACCGCTATATAATCTTTTTACTGATTTGGGGTACATCCTTACTCCATATCAGGCTTCTGACAGTCTTCCAAAATGCTTCTGCTTTTCTCCCCTGCTTGTTTATTTCTCTGTCATTTTTTCCATCTTCCTGTATTAGGGTTCCTAGGTACTTCAAACTCTCCTCTCCCCTCAGTCGTTCCTCACCAATTGTTATTCCAGTTCTTCCTCTCTCCTTATTTCTTGTTGTGATAATCATCTCACTCTTACTTATACTAAATTTCATCCCATATCCTTGTACTGTACAACTGCTCTTGTACTTCCTCCTCCTCACTTCCCCAAATCATCAGATCATCTGTAAACACCAAAGCTTTCATCTTCCTTTCACCAATTACTTGTGCTACTGTACTCATTATATCATCCATCACTACAATGAAGAGTAATGGTGAAAGTGCACTTCCCTGCCTCAAGCCATTCTTCTGTTCAATCCAAGCTGATCTCTCTCCTCCCCCTTTCACACGGCTCACATTCCCATGGTACATTTCCCTTATCCTCCAAATAATCTGTTTTGCTATTCCTCTGTTCTCCAGGGCTTTCTACAATTTGCTCCTACATACAGCATCATACACTTTTTCAATGTCCAGGAAGGCCATTAGCAGATCTATTCCATATTCATAGTGCTGTTCTTGCAGCAAAAATTAGATCCACCATGGACCTTCCTGTTCTGAAGCCATGTTGCTCTTCTCTCATTCTTCCTTCTAATTTTGCCCGAATTCGTGCTTTCAAAATTTTCTCAAAAATCTTTGCACAATGAGTCATCAATGTTATCTCCCGATAATTCTTGCACTCTTTTCTATTTCCCTTCTTAAAGCTCAGGACAATGATTCTCTTCTTCCAGTCTTCTGGGATCATCTTCTATCTCCACACAATTGTCATTACTCGATATAGCCATTGAATCCCCACCTCTCCTGCTGCTCTCACCATCTTTACACTTAGCTCATCCAGACCTGGTGACTTCCCTCCCTTCATCTTGCCCTATGCCTCTTCCACTTCTCCCCATGTAAGGTCTTTTTCTATTTGCTGTTCCTCCTCTTTTTTTTCTCCTTGGCTTGTTCCTCCTCATCCAGGGCCCCATTCGAGTTCAGGAGTACTTCAAAATACTCCTTCCACATATTCTTGAGCTCCTCCTTATTCTCTACATCTTGTCCACTTTTGTTCACCATTCGAGCATAATCTGTGGTACTGTTCCTCCTATTACTTTTAATCATCCCATATAACACCATTTTTTAACCTCTCCATAAATGCCAAGGGTCTCACTGAGGCCTTCACAGACAAATAATTATTCAGCCAACCCAAGAAATAGATCTCCTGTGCCTCGTCTCACTAGTCACCTACCATACACCACACACCTACAATCTGGCCATTAAGAAGCACTGCTCACATGACTCAGTTACACTCAAGACTAGAGTAACTGAATCACATTCTCCAACAGCATTACCATTATCTTTCATACTGCCCTGAAATGAGAAACATCCTTGGCACTCCTTCCACAGTGGTATTCTATCACCCACTCCACCTACACAATATCCTCGTCCATCCCTACTCTATCCCTGTTCTCAACCCCTTGCCACACAGCTCATATCTCTGCAGCAGACCTAGATGCAAAACCTGTCTCATACATCTTCCCACAACACTTACTCCAGTACTGCAACAGGCATCTCCTACCCCTTCAAAGGCAGACCTGAATGTAAAATCTGGCATGTGATCTACGAACTAAGCTGCAGTCACTTTGCCACTTTCTACGTGGGCCTGACTACTGACAAGCTCTCTGTCTGCATGACTATCCCTGTGAAACTGTGGCCAAGAAACAGCTGCACCAACCTGTTACTGAACATGCTGCTCAACTTGATCTGCTTCATGTTAATGACTAACAAAGAGATAGAGGGGCTGGCCAGCACTTACCTCAGCTCAGTACAGCCGATACATACACAAAGTAGAACAGAAAATTTATGTATCCTAGCTTTTGGAAATTTGTTCCTTCGTCAGGGAGGAGAGAGGGGGAAAAAGGGGAAGAAGAGAAAGTGGATTCAGTTACTCACAACCCAGGTTATGAAGCAAGAGGGGAAAGGTAAACAGGGAGGGTAGCAAAGATGGAGGCATGGGTGTCAGAGGGAAGCCAAAGATATTCTACTGTAAGTACTGTGCCAGCTTCAAACCAAAGAGGATGCATACAGAAGTAAAGAGGTATATAGTATAAAGATAAACATAACTATGTAGGATGAAAAGATGAGTGAATGGCTAAAGAGGAAAGGGAAAGAGAAGAAGACTGAAGAGTAAATGGGACTGAGGTTGGTTAACGTAGGTTCAGTCCAGGGGGATGGCGGGATGAAAGGATGTGTTGGAGTGCAAGTTCCCATCTCCACAGTTCCGAGGGACTGGTGTTGGGTGGCAGAAGCCAAATGGCACATACGGTGTAGCAGGTTCCTAGGTCCCTAGAATTCTGCTGGAGGGCATGCTCCGCTACTGGGTATTGAACATCTCCTAGGCGGACAGTTTATCTGTGCCCGTTCATGCGCTCAGCCAGTTTAGTTGTCGTCATACCAATGTAAAAGGCTGTGCAGTGCATGCATGTCAGCTGATAAATGACGTGTGTTGTTTCACATGTGGCCCTACCTTGAACTGTGTAAGTTATACCAGTAGCGGGGCTGTAGTAGGTGGTTGTGGGGGAGGATGCATCTGGTTTTGCGGCGGGGTCGGTTACAGGGTAGGAACCGCTGGGTAGAGAAGGTGGTCTGGGAATATTGTAGGGTTTGACAAGGATGTTACAGGGGTTAGGGGGGCGACGAAAGGCAACTCTGGGTGTTGTGGAGGGGGGGGGGGGGAATAGTGTCAAGGAATGATCTCATTTCAGGACTTGACTTGAGAAAGTCATATCCCTGGCAGAGTAATTTGTTGATGTATTCGAGGCCAGGATAATATTGGGTGACAAGGGGGATGCTTCTGTGTGGTCTGGGGGTAGGAACATTGTTGTTGGACAGGGAGGAATGTATTCCTTGGCAGATCTGTTTGTGGACACTGTCTGTAGGATAGTTGCAGGAGAGGAAAGCACTGTTCAGGTTATTGGTGTAATTGTTGAGGGGTTCGTTACTGGAGCAGATACGTTTGCTCTGCTACCACCCCCTCCATAACGCATGTCTCCTCCTGGCCTCCACCACCCACCCCAGCAGATTGCTAGTTGGTCGCAGTCGGGTTTCAGCACCAGGAGGCAATGGCTGTGTGTGTGTGTGTGTGTGTGTGTGTGTGTGTGTGTGTGAGAGAGAGAGAGAGAGAGAGAGAGAGAGAGAGAGTTAGGTTTGTGTGAATGTTTTTTATATCAGAAGAAGGTCTTTGTCTGAAAGCTTAATAACTTAGTAGAATTTTTATGTGCCTGTCCACAACTCAACTGGTCAGTTGCAGTCTATCATTTCCATATTGTTGACAATATTATGAAAAGGACATACTGCTACTCACAACATAGCACAGACATTGAGTCACAGACAAGCAGTACAAAAAGACTACTAAACATGTAAGCTTTGGGCCAGAAGGCCTTCTTCTGAAATACACAAAACACACACACGTTCATGCAAATGCAACTCGCACACACATAACCACTTTCTCTGGCTGTCAAGGCCAGACTGCAAGCAACTGCACATTATGGGAGAAGAAAGAAGAAATCTGGGTGGTGGTGGTAAGGAGTAGACTGGGAGGGGGAGAGATAGCAGAGTAGTGGTGGGGGACAGTAAATTGCTGTTTGTGGGAGCACACAGGAGCAAGGTGGAGAGAGAATAGGGCAATTGGGTGCAGTCGCAAGGTTAGATGGAGGGTGGAAGGGGGGCGGGGGGGGGGGGGGGGGCAGGAAAAGGAGAGAAGTAAGTTACCTGTTGGTGCATTTGTGGAATAGAAGACTGTTTAGTACTGGAGTGGAAACAAGGAAGTGAGTAAGGGGGTGAAGGACAATTACATGAAGGTTGAGGGCAAGAGGGTTACAGGAAAGTAATAATTGCAGGGATAGTTTCATCCTGCACAGCTCAGAAAAGCTGGTGTTGGTAGGAGGGATCCAGATGGTACAAGCTGTGAAGCAGTCATTAAAATGAAGAACGTTATGTTGGGCAGCATGCTCAGCAACTGGATGGTGGTCCAGCTGTTTCTTGGCCACAGTTTGTCATGTGTGTATACAGCATTTTGGTTGTCATGCCTGTATAGAACAAACCACAATGGTTGCAGCTTAGCTTGAAGATCACACGACTGGTTTCAAAGGTAGCCCTGCATTTGATGGGATAAGTGATATTTGTGATCGGACTGGGTTAGGTGGTAGTGGGAGGATGTACGGGACAGGTCGCACATCTATGTCTGTTACAGGCATAAGAGCCATGAGGCAAAGGGTTTGGTTCAGGGGTGGACAAGGATACTGTGTAGTTTTAGTGGGCAGTGGGATACCACTGTGGGAAGGGTGGGCAAGATAGTGGGTAGGACAGTTGTCATTTCAGGAGACAATAAGAGGTGCTTCCACTCCAGCACTATACAGCCTTCTATTCCACAAGCGCACTCACAGTCTTTTTATTTCTCTCTTTTTTTCCACTCCCCCCTTCACCCTCCCCCCTTCCATCTAACCCCCCCTCCCCCAACTCCACCTAGCTGCCCTACCCTACCTCTCCACCTCATGCCTGTATCCTCCCATAAGCAGCACTTTACTGTCCCCCACCCTTACCTTGCTCTCTCTCCCCCTCCCAGTCTTCTCCTTAACCCCACTACCGAGATTGTTTCTCCCATCATGCGCAGCTGCTTGCAGTTTGACCTCGGCAGCCAGAGATGGTGGTTATTGTGTGTGAGCTGCATATGCGTGACTTGTGTGTGTGTGTGTGTGTGTGTGTGTGGGTGGGTGGGTGGGGGGGTGCGTGTGTGGGCTCGCGCACATGCATGTGCAAGAGAGAATGAGAGAGAGAGAGAGAGAGAGAGAGAGAGAGAAGAAGGCCTTCGTGCTGAAAGCTTATGTGTTTAGTAGTCATTCTGTTGCGCATGTCTCAACTTTTCCGCTATATGGTGAGTAGCAATCTATCGTTTTCATAATATTTTCATTATTCCACACTGGAATTTCCATTATTTATTTCCACACTCTAGATCTGAATCTATACTTTGCAAACCACTGTGAGATTCATGGCATAGCATATGTCCCATTGTAGCAGTTATTAGGGTTTCTTCCTGTTTCACTCACATGTGGAGCATGGGAAGAATGACTGTTTGTATGCCTCTGTGCATGCAGTAATTATTCTAATCTTATCTTCATGATCCCTATGTGAGTGATATGTAGGGGGTTATAGTATATCCCTAGAGTAATCATTTAAAGCCAGTTCTTGAAACTTCGTTAGTTTACGTCTGTCTTCAGGAGCCTGCCAGCTCAGATACTTCAATACCTGTGACACACCCCCATGGATTAAACAAATCTGCGACCATTCATGCTACCCTTCTCTGTACACTTTCAATATCCCCTGTTAGTCCTGTTTGGTACAACTCCCACACACCTGAACAGTATTCTAGGACCGGTCACATGAATGATTTGTGTACAATCTCTTTTGTAGACTTCCCAGTATTCTAGCAATAAACCAAAGTCTACCACCTGCTTTACCCAAGACTGAAACTATGTGATCATTCCATTTCATAGCCCTACAAAGTGTTACACCCAGGTATTTGTATGAGTTGGTCGATTCAAACAGTGACTCATTGATATTATAGTCATAGGATAATATGTTTTTACATTTCTGAACATTTAGAGCAAGTTGCCAATCTTTGCACCAGGTTGCAATCTAATCAATTTTGAATGAAATTTATGCAGCTTCTCTCCAATAGTACCTCATTATAGATAACTGTGTCATCTGCAAAAAGCCTGATTTTGCTACTAATATTGTCTGCATGGCCATTAACATACAACAGGTACAGCAAGTGCCCCAGCACTCTTCCCTGGGGCGCACCCAAAGTTACTTACACATCTGACGACGACTGTATGTCCTTCTGCTTAGCTGGATGGTAATGTGCTTACCTCCCATGCAAGTGGGCCCAGGTTCGATTCCCAGCCGGTTTGGAGATTTTCTCCACTCATGGACTAGGTGTTGTGTTGTCCTCATTATCATTTCATTCCCTACACTGATGCGCAAGTTGCCCAATGTGGCGTCAAATGAAATAAGACTTGCACTTGGCGGCCAAACTTCCCCAAATAGGGGCCTCCAGGCCAACAATACCATACACTTATTTCCATTTCATTTCTCCATCCATGATAATATGCTGTGTCCTCCCTACCAAAAAGTCCTCATTCCAGTCACAAATTTCACTTGACGTCTCATGTGATCATACTTTTGACAATAGGCATAGGTGTGGTGCTGAATCAAATGCTTTTCAGAAATCAAGAAACACTGCCATCTACCTAGCTGTCTAATCTAAAGCTCGAAGTATGTCATGTGAGAAAAGTGCAAGTTGGGTTTCACATTATCAATGTTTCCAAAATCCATGCTGGTTGGCATTGAGGAGATCATTCTGTTCAAGATACCTCATTATATTTGAGCTCAGAATATGTTCTAAGGATATTGGCGGTAGTTTTGTGGATCACTTCTACTACCCTTCTTGTAGACGGTTGTGACCTTGTGCCCTTTTCCAAGAACTGGGCATGGTGTTTTGTTTGGGGGGATCTACAATAGATTATAGTTAGAAGAGGGGCTAACTCAGCTGCAAATTCAGTATAGACTCTCACAGGGATTCCATTGAGGCCTGGAGCTTTGTTCAATTTTAATGATTTCAGCTGTTTCTCAACACCACTGACACTAAAACTTTTTTCATTTGTCTTTTCAGTGGTACAAGGATTAAATTGGGGCAATTATCCAGGGGTTTTCCTTTATAAAAGAACATTTAAAAATGAAATTAAGCATTTCAGCTTTTGCTTTCCTACCCATAATTTCAGCTCCTGTCTCATTCTCTAGGGGCTGGACACTACCTTTGGTGCCACTAACAGCCTTTACATATGACCAAATTTTCTTTGGGTTCTGTAAAAGACCACTTGACAAGATTCTGCTATGGTATTCACTGAAGGCATTACATGTTTCATTCAGCATCTACGTATCTATAGTCCTAAGCTTTGTTTTACACCTATTATGCAGTAATCTCTGTTTCTTTAGAAGTTCCTGTACAGTGTCTGTATAGCATGGAAGTTCCGTCCCGTTGTAAACTGTTCCACAAGGTACATATCTATCCAGTGCATGGTCAACTATTCTTTTCAACTTGAGCCAGAGTTCTTCTCCATGCTCCTGACACGTGCTGAAAGTTTCAAGTTCCTCACTGAGATATGATACTACCGACTTTTTAGCTAGTTTACTGAACACCACAATACTGTTGTTATTCCGTTCATGACTTTTCACTTTTTAGTTGAAATTATGATGTACATTAATGTCATCTACTAAATTATGTAGTAAACTCATAACAATGTCATAATAAGTAGTATTTTAGTGAGGTAATCTGACACAGCTGTCAGGAATTTGAAGAACTGCATTTTAGCAAACAGTTACACAAATTATTCTTTACTCTTTACCGGATTTATTCATGCGACTTATCATTTTCCTGTGATGATGGTCACTATGAGTGAAATGGTAAAGAATGAAGAACAATTTGCACAGCTGATGGCTAATATGTAGCTCTCAAAGATCATAGAAATTAGAAGTTGAACAGGTATGGAAGAGAAAATACTATTTGTCAAGTTCTGTGTAGTCTATAACAGTACAAGATGAAGGCAGCAAATGACTGAAGCTGTATCCAGCACTACAATGGTCCTAGGGAGAAGAGCAGTAACACGCTCCAATGTTCTCACACCAGTGCCACTGTATAAGTGCTTTGTGGCCTGTATCAAGTAATTACAAGAGAAGAAATAACACATGAAAGTAACTACTGCAAAAAGTATATACACAGACTGAAGTGATGAATGAAAATCTGTATCAAGGTTGGGATTCAAACCTGAATCTCCTGGTAATCATTATGCTGTCCTGGCACAGTGGTTTCGCACTGCTGCACAGACTACCCTAGCACATCAACCTCCTCAATCAAAATTTCCATCATGCCCCAGCCTACTTGGTATTCCCCCTAAACTCAAACAACTTTGCAGTGGCTCTCCAACTGTATTGGAATATCACATCAGCATCAAATCAAACAGAGGATCTTGCATTAAACTCAGGCACACATGCTTTAATCAAATGAAACTATATGGTTTCAGGCATGATCCCATTTCATTTGATGCTGGGGTGCTATTTCAATACAATACTGTTCAAGTTTAGGAGGAATACCAAGTGGGCTGAGGCACGAGTGGGAAATTGGATTGAGGAGAGAAGTGTGCTAGAGTAGTCCACGCAGTTGTGCAAAGCGACTACGGCAGGGTGGCATAGTGATTAGTACATCTACCTGGTGAGCAGGAGACCCAGGTTTGAATACCAGCCTCGTACAAATTTTCATTCGTCCCTTCTGTCTGCATATATACATCATTGATGTTTGAGACTTGAACAGGTCTCTAAAACCATGTAGCTTCATTTGATAAAAGCTTAAAGGTTTTGTTAACATCAGGATTAATAATGTGGTATCCACGATGTGATCGCAACTACTACATCGCTTATTTCCACAAAAACCAACATAACTGCACTTCACTGACTATGTTTTGGTTACTACCATGAACACAATATTGTTAATGTAGATCTGTAAGATCAGCATAGGCTTTACCCAAAACACTAGCAGCCCAAAGTCTTCAGACTTCCATCGATTCCAAACTACAGAGCTCACGATCAATGTAAGTTCAACAAATTGCAAATCCTGTTTCCATTTTACAAATACACTATCAACCACTGCAGCCAACACTGAAGATTTTACATTAAATGTGGGAATTCATTTATCAGGGAAACTGACAAGTTTCTGCAGATATATGAAAATAGTAATATTGCCCTAAATCAAAGTTTGGTTTAGACAGCACAGCGCTCTCTGCCTGGCATTTGCACCCAGATATAGTGATCACCTTTGTGTAAGTTGTGTTTGCATGAATGTGTGTGTGTGTGTGTGTTGTCTACTATGGTAAAAGGCTTTTTGGCCAAAAGCCTACTTGTTTAGCAGTCTTTTCATTATGCCTGTCTGCCACTCAACATCTCCGCTATATGGTGAGTAGCAAATTATCCTTTTCGTAATACTGTCATTCTTCCATCCTGGATTTTTCATTGTTTGACAGAGACAAGAAATCACAACATCTTTTCTCTCTCCATGATCTAATTTTGATGAACTAAAGAATATATGTTACCACAAACTATGCTCAAGTTACCTGCAATGACCTATGAAAATTTGTATAATAGTTTTGGAGATTACCATGTGCAAAGACAAACAGAGAGTCATGACAGGTTTATAGATTTATTGTCCGTATAGAGTAGGGAAGCTACATCAGATTAAATAAGTAATAAGTTAATCAAACAATGGAAAATCCAGGATGGAATTTAGTATCAAGTTAAGCATCTAAAAAAGGAAGGTTATAAAGATAAAAATGAAAGGGACAACTACTTAACAAAAGTAATTAGACAATCAGCAGATGATCCAGGTATGAAGAAAGCAAAAGAAAAGAAAACTTCATGTAACTACTAAATAGATGATAATCAGAACTTTATAGAATGTGCTGGAATAAACAAAATTATTTATAATTGTGATAAAATTTTCTCGGGTTTCCAACCACGTCAACTGGTTAAAACCAATTGGTTTTAACTGATTGACGAGGTTGGGAACCCGAGAACATTTTATTCAATGTTATCACCGCGAGACTCAGCATTCATACATTATTTATAATTGTGTTTGGCAGTATGTAACAAGATACAATAAGAATAAAATATGAGAAACAACAGAAGACATCAAGGGTGTTAAGAAGACAAACATAAACTTTTGTTGATTGAACATCACACTTCACTGATTCAGATTACACAGTAACTAACAACAGAGAGAAAAATGGTGCAAACATTCCAATGTTTGTGTAATTCAAGAGATGAGTCAGAAATACAGAACAATGCCAATGAAAAAGTATAAAACCAAGAAATTAAATCTATAAAATTAATTTGTAAAATTGTTGTAGAATGTCAGTAGATGAAGACAATTCACCAAAAACACGAGGAAGACTTACAGGCCTAACCCTATCAGCCTCCTCCCCTTAATGTGTAAGATGTTCACCAAAATCATTTGCAATGATACAGAAAAAGCATTAAAATCTAATCAAGTAAATGAATAAGCTGAATGTACACTGATACGCAGAAACATTATGACCACTGCCCACTGCAACATTGGGTGCTCCATGGTGGGGTCGCGGGAATGTGATGTGGTAAAAAAAGAGTGTAAGCAGAGTAGACATGGATGGGGGATCACCCTAGCAAAGGTATGGGCTGCAAACGGGGAAACCCATTGAGATTAGCAAGTTTGACAATGGGCAGATTATTATTATGCAGAGCCTATGAAGTATTTCGAATGGAGTGAAGCTGGTTGAATGTTCACGTGCATCTATGGAAAGAAGTAAAAGAACAGTATAACTACCACTAGGTGCTAAATGGTCGGATGTCCACGACTCTTCTTTGGAGGTTTGTCTGCTCTGCAAAATAGGATAGATGGTGATCTAGGCACCTCACCTGAAAGAGCACAATGCTGGTGCACGCAGAAGTGTTTCAGAGCACACCGTTCGTGGTACATTGTTGAGCATGGAGGTCCGCAGCAGACCACCCTATATGTTCACATGTTGACCTGACATGGTGAGTTAAAATTGCAGTGGGCTTGGGACCATTAGGATTCAACCACTGATCAATGGAAACATGTTGGCTCTTAGAATGAATCACATTTTTGTTACACTAGGTCGACGGTCATGTCCACAAATGCAATAATTGAGGTGAACGTCACCTCGAAACATAGAGGATGCCATGGACACAAGCTGTTGGGAGCAGTATTATGCTATGGAAGACATTCCCCTGTGTTTTCTTGGGACCTGTGATAGTACTCAAAGACACGCTGCTGCATTTCTTCATGCTTGATGTTTTCCCTGAAGGCGATGTCAGCTTTCAGCAGTATAACTGTCCTTGTATCAGAGCCAGAACCCTTCTACAGCAGTTTGAGGGGCATTATAGTGAACCCATATTGATGTCTTGGTGACCACATTCACCTGATGTAAATCCTGTGGAACCCATCTGGGTTGCTATCGGGTGCCATCACTGCTTACACAAATCAGTGGCCTACTATTCACGTGAATTACATGACCTGTGTGTAGACATCTAATGCCACATACCTCCACAAACATATGAACAAACTGTCAGATCCCTGATATGCAGAATCACCTGAGAGTTGCTCAGTGAGCAATGGAGAGATGCATATTAGGAATTACGAGAATAGACAGCAAACCAAACAAATGACTCAGGGAAGAGACTGGAGTGAATGATGTAATAATGCCAAAATGAAATGAGGATAGGCAGGACACTTAGTGAGGTGAACAGGTGGTAGAAGCTCCAAGGAAATTCTCTACCAGGTTACTGGAGATAAGAAAAGATGATGACCTGTTGGAAGGTGGCTATACGATATCTGAAAAACACGTAGGAGCTTCATGGATCACACGGCTGACGACTGTGATACATGGAAAAGTCTGTTGGCGGCCTTTATCCGGCAGTGAATGTCAAATTGCTGATGATGATCACGTTTAAAATAATCTAGAAGTAATTCCAATAATTAGCAATTTGAGTAGATTAATGAAAAATGGAAGTTCTGATAGAATAACAACAGTATGAAAAGGATAGATTGTTATTCACCACATAGAGGAGGTGTCAGCAGTCATGTATGAGCAGCTATATACAGTAGTCCTGGGAGTGAGAGACATGCTTGTGTGTTTTCTGCTAATGAAGAAGGACCTATTTTGTGTAAACGCAAGGAGTTTAGCAGTCTTTTCATTGTGTTTGCCTGGGACTCAACGGCTCCTATATGTGGTGAGTAGCAATCTATTCTTTACATATTGATGAGTGGATTAACATGTTTTCTTGCTTTGGCTTACATGCTTAACGTCAAATATTTGACACATTAACTCATTTGAAAAGTAATCAGAAGTTTGAAGCTGTTTTAGGCATGGGAGTTCAATCAGGGCTATCTTCTGAAGAGGCTTCCTAAAATTTTAATTTGTATTCTACTGCTATTGGCAGTCTGTCTTCTATATCCTCTCTACTTTAGCTAAGGTCCGTCATTTTTATGTCTAAATATCAAATCTTATGTACTGCTTGTAGTGTCTCATTTCCTGATCTAGTCTCTCACAATCATCTGATTTTATTCGACTGTACTCTATTAGCGTTGCTTTACTTTTGTTGATGTCCATCTTATAATCTTCTTTCAAGACATTATTCATTCTGTTCAGTTCATCTTATACCCTTTCCATCTACGAAAGACTTACATGTTTTTATTTCTTCTCCCTGAACTTTAATTTCCTTTCCAATTTTTGCCTTTCCTTTTCTTTATTGTAGAGAATGAATAACATTGGTCTTGTTGTGGGTTGGCAAGAGAGCCAACCTGGTTTACTAGAGGAAGCCGAAAGGCACGCATTTTAGCTCACGCAGACTGGCGTGAGGTCTGGAACAGGACAAGGAAATTAGACTGTAGAAAAAACTGACGTAGCTGGTGGAATACTTAACTTTAATCCATAAATGGTGAATGTCACTCTTGACAGTACATGTTTTACAGCATCAATAGTAACTGGTAATGGCGCCTTGCTAGGTCGTAGCAAATGACATAGCTGAAGGCTATGCTAACTATCGTCTCGGCAAATGAGAGAGTATTTTGTCAGTGAACCATCGCTAGCAAAGTCGGCTGTACAACTGGGGCGAGTGCTAGGAAGTCTCTCTAGACCTACCGTGTGGCGGCGCTCGGTCTGCAATCACTGATAGTGGCGACACGCGGGTCCGACGTATACTAACGGACCGCGGCTGATTTAAAGGCTACCACCTAGCAAGTGTGTTGTCTGGCAGAGACACCACAGGTCTCACTCCCCTCTTAACTTCTACTTCCCTTAAATGCAGTCTGATTTCTGTACAAGTTTTAAAAAGCCTTCCGCTCCCTGTATTTCAGCCCTGCTACCATAACAATTTCAAAGAGTGTTTCCAGTAAGCAAAGTTAGAAGCTTTCTCCAAGCCTACAAATGCTATAAATGTAACTCTGATATTCTTTACTCTACCTTCTAAGATAAGGCATAGGGTCAGTACTGACTCGTGAGTACCTACAATTCTCCAACATGATCTTCCATTTCTATGGAAATAATTTGTGTCATTATTTTGCATGAATGACTAATTAAACAAATGGTTCAATGACACGAAGACCTTTGAGTGCCTTTTTTCTATAGAATTAAAGTTACTAATTTTCTCTTGAAGTCTGACGGTACTTCACCTGTCTCATATACCTTACATAACAGGAAGAACAGTTTTGTCATGGTATGTCCTTCCTGTGGTCCTTGTTTTGCTTAGATTTCTCAGCTGACTGTCAGATTCTTCTCCTAGTGTCATACCTCCAACCTCATCTCTATTTATTTTCTCTCCCCTTTTTATAATATTGTCTTCAAGCTCATTTCCCTTGTAGACTTCTCCTCCCCCTATATATTTCTTCCACCTTTCAGTGTTATCAGATGGTTTGGTGATTAATTGGGGGTTAAGGGACCAGATATCAAGATCATCAGTTTCTCAATCCAGGGATAGTTCATCCAGAATTAGTGATGTCTGTGAAGTACGTGTTCTCCTGACGAAAGTACATAGGAACATTAAGAGCAAAGCACTGAAGGCAATATTGATGCAAGATTTGAGAAACAATTTATGGAGAAGTGTACAGATCAGGACTGTACACAGGTCAGAGAAGATGAGGAGTCTCTCAGGGCTCACACCAAGGCAAGAAAAGCCTCAACCTACATCCAAAACCCACCAGCCCGATGAAGGGTGAAAACAGTTACACAGCAAACAATGTGTTCTAGTCAGCAGATTTGTAACAGTAAAAGTGAGCAAGCTGAAAATGTAATGTAAGTCTACAATGGACCATCAATATTGCAAGACAAGAGAAGAGAAACAGGTAAGATAGGAATGGGTGCCCCCAGGGCTGTGCATGGGATGGGAGTTGCCCCACTCACAGCTATCCCACCCCAATTCCAGCATGGTCAAGCCATTGAGCATCACCCAAACCTCTTAAGTATACAGGGTGAGTCACCTAATGTTACCGCTGGATATATTTCGTAAACCACATCAAATACTGATGAACCGATTCCACAGACCGAACATGAGGAGGGGGGCTAGTGTAATTGTTTAATACAAACCATACAAAACTGCACGGAAGTATGTTTTTTTAACACAAACCTACATTTTTTAAAAATGGAACCACGTTAGTTTTGTTAGCACATCTGAACATATAAACAAATATGTAATCAGTGCCGTTTGTTGCATTGTAAAATGTTAATTACATCCGGAGATATTGTAACCTAAAGTTGACGCTTGAAACCTCCGACATTCAGTTGCGTGTTGTAACAAACACGGGCCATGGTCAGCGAGCAGCATCTGCAGGGACATGTTTATGATGACGACCGTGTTTACGAGTGTGGCTGTAGTACACTGTTGTGGTTTGGTCTAGCTGTCGCAGTGTCCGCATGTAGCGCTTGCTGCTATTGATGACCTCGCTGTTTGGTCCCCTCTGCCCAAATCAATTAACCACCCTATCACTCCCCTCAGTCCATATTTTCCTGCTATTTTTCCTTCTCTTCCATTTCCTACTATCAAATTCCAGTCTCCCATAACAATTAAATTGTCCTTCCCCTTAAATGTTTGAATAAATTCTTTTACCTAACTGTACATTTTTTCAGTCTCTGCATCATCTGTGAAGTTAGTTGGCATGTAAACTTGTGCTACTACGGTGGGCGTTGGCTTCATGTCTATATTGGCTGCGATAAAGTATCACTATGCTGCTCACAGCAGCTTAACCTCATTCCTATTTTCTAATTCATTATTACACCTAATCCGAATTTGATTTTGCATTGATAGCCCTATACTCATACATCAAAAAGTCTCTTCTTCCTGCTAGCACACTTCACTAATTTCCACTATATCTAACTTAATTTATCCATTTCCCTTTTAAATTCTTTAACATCCCTACCTGAGTAAAAACTAAAACTAAACTCCGCCTGAACAGGCCATGAAGACCCAACAATACCGACCGACTGCCATGTCATCCTCAGCCCACAGGTGTCACTGGATGCGGATATGGAGGGTCATGTGGTCAGCACATCGCTCTCCCAGCCATATGTCAGTTTACGAGACTGGAGCCACTACTTCTCGATCAAGTTGCTCCTCAGTTTGCCTCACAAGGGCTGAGTGCACCCCGCTTGCCAACAGCACTCAGCAGACGGGATGGTCATCTATCCAAGTGCTAGCTCAGCCTGACAGCACTTAAGTTCGGTGATCTGATGGAAATTGGTGTTACCACTGCGGCAAGGCTGTTGGCTTCTCTACCTGAGTAAGGGTTCTAACATTCCAGCCTCCGACCCATAGAATTTCAGTTTTATTTGTATTTATGGTGATATCCTCCTAAGTAGCCCGTGCCTGGATGGGAGGACTATCTCACCTCTGGGATATTTTACCTAAAAGTATGCTATGATCGTTTAACTATAAAGAAAATGTAGATGTTATCAGGATGAATAGTGGCTATAGTTCCCTCTTCCTTTCAGCCATTTGAAGTATCAGCACAGTAAGACCATATTGACTTATGTTACAAGGCCACATCAGTGAGTCCTCCACACTGTTGCTCCTGCAACTACTGAAAAATCTACTCACTTCTTCAGAAGCCACATGTTTGACCTCTTCACAACCAGCCTTCCATTGTGGCTGCAGCTGTATCATTTAGACAAATGCCAATTCATCTCGGCAAGGTCCTTGCTTGGGCCACTCTTCATACACCAAATGAAATTTTGTGTGTGAAATTCCTTGGCATCAGCTGAATAAAAAGGTAAAATGAAGCTGACACTCAAATCAGCCTGATCAATAAACTCAGTTGAGCATGTTTTGCCCTTGAAGTTTCCCTCACTGTGTTGATCTCATCACAAAAGTAAAACTTGCAGGCAGATTAAAACTGTGTGCCAGACCAAGACTCGAACTCAGGACCTTCGCCTTTTGCGGGCAAGTGTTCTACCAACTGAGCTACCCAACTGACGACCTGTCTTCACAGCTTCAGTTCTAGCAGTATCTCATCTTCTACTTTCCAAACTTCATAGAAGTTCTTCTGCAAACCTAGCAGAACTAGCACTCCTGGAAGAAAGGATATTGCGGAGACATGGCTTAGCCATGGGGGGGTGTTTCCAGAATGAGATTTTCACTCTGCAGCAGAGTGTGCACTGATATGAAACTTCCTGGCAGATTAAAACTGTGTGCCAGACTGAGACTCGAACTCAGGACCTTGGCCTTTCAAAGGCAAGTGCTCTACAAAAGTGTCAGCTCATTAAAAATATGGAATTATCTTCCAGGGCCTGTGGCCAAGCAAACACACATTCTGATGCAATAAGCTGCTGGGAGTCCTCACTTACACAATGGAAGTCTCTGTCCTGGTCCCAGAATGAGATTAGTTACCACACGCCCAGTTGCTGAGATGCCTAACAGGTACAATGGAAGTCACTGTCCTGGTCCTAGAATGAGACTGGTTACCACACATGCAGCTGCCAAGAGGCTTCACTGATATGGTGAAAGTTACTGTCCTGGTCCTAGAGTGAGACCAATTACCGAACATCCAGCTTGAACTGCAGCTGGCAGAGCTGGAACACTATCGAAAAAGCATATTATGGGGTCCTGAATGTCACAACAGTGGTCTGTATTATGCCTGGCACTGCACCGCTTCTGTGGTCTATATGATCAGAAATCATGTCCTGTCACAGCATGGTGTGATCAAGTGACAATAAATACTGTTGCTACAGCTATGCAATATCTGTCATCATCTGCAGACAGTCCCAAGAGGAACTTGGCATCAGCTGTTGACTCAATACTGGTCACCAGCCTACCCCGCTACTAGATGCTGCCTCCACTAACAGTGGAACTACCAGGGGTCCGCATTTGGCACATGCACCTGAACTGTTGCTGAGCCACTCCTGCCCTGCACACTAGGGTCAGTGATGCCGTACCCTTCACTGGGCTCCTTCATTTGCTGCTGCGCTCAGATGCTTCTTGCACTGGGCCTGCCACAGGCTGTTAGCTGTTAATTTGTCCACGTTAAACAGCATGATTGATTTCCTAAGGAGACTTTCGTCACTGCGTGCCTTTCGCCTATGCAGGCTGACGTACCTCTACACTCACCAAGGTGCTGACAAAGCTTCGTTACTACTGCTTCTTGCTCAGCTTGTCAACTACAAGAGCTGGCTCCCCCTTGTGGCCATATGCGGAGCTAAGCAGACATCACCTTCCAGGGCCGGCCTGCACCACTGGATGTTGACCACAGCAAGATGATGTTTCAAATGCTGTACTGAATACATTGGCTACTGTTTTCTCACTGCTTCTATGATTCTGCAATGGCTGTCTACCTAGCACTATTTAACTGCTGCCCCACCAAACATTCGGCAACATCACTGAAACCACAATGAGATCAATAAGCACTCAAACCACCCTGACCTCATTTCAGTTTGTTCAGCAGGAGTGAGAAGTAAGAATAAAAATAAGTTTCAGCTTAATTGTAATCTGTGCACTTGCAATACAAGATGCAAAAATAATTTTCTTGTAGACACCCTTGTCTAAGATTCAGAGTGGATGTATATACTCTGTCACAAAACCATTCAAGGTTTCATCCAACATAAAACAAAAAATTTTGAATCCGTACCAAAATGAAAGAAAGGTAAAAGTATATCTCTTAGCCACTATTTTTACAAATTATGTATCTAGTCTCTTTCTTCTTCTTCTTTAAGTGAGTTTTCTACGCCATGTGGTGTCTCTTGCATGCAAGTTTCCATCTTCTTCTATTCTGCCAGTCCTCTTCTTGAATGGTCCTGTCCTGCATCACATGCCTTACTCCATCATTTGAATGTAGAAGGGGCCTTCCTCTTTTTCTGTACCATGGAGATCTCCAGTGCCACATTTTAGAGGGCCATCTTTCCTCTGGTATTCTTCTGAGATGTCCATGGCACGTCAGCCATTTATTTTCAACTGTGTCTACTATATCTTTTGTATTCCATTGTTTTTAATTTCTTCTCATTGACCCTGGAGACCCCACACGTCAGCACCATACAGAGCAATGCTCTCAACTCTAGTTTTGTATATCCTCCTCTTCAAATTTTTTGTAGCCATTTTATTCCAAATAATGGAGTGCAATTGTTTAATTGCCATCTTTCCCGTTCCTATTCTGTGCCTTATTTCCTCATTGTTTCCACCTTTGTCTGAAATGCTTGTCCCTAAACATCTGTAAGAACAGTTACACATTATTACAGATCCATCATCTATTACAAAATACCACTGACAGCCAAGTATTCCGTCTTTGTAAAGTTAATTTTCATTCCCCACTGCTCATGTTGTTCTTTAAGCTTCCTTAAACTATAAGATACATCCTCTTCCTCCTTAGCAAAGATGACCTGACCATCGGCGAAATTTACGAAGAACAGTAGGTCATCACCTACTCTAATTCCCATGTTTTTGCACTCCCTTTTCCAATTTTTCGGTGTTTCATTCAAAAATATTTTGAAGAGGGTAGGTGCTAAACAGCATCTTTGTCTCAGTCCTTTGTTAACATTAAGTTTCTGTGATAGTAATTTCCCAACATTAACATGATAAGTATTATTCGAATACAGCTTTCTAACAGCTTGTACATAACATGTATGAAAGTTCTGGTTTTTTGCTTCCCACATCCTAGAAAGTGGTACACCATCACAGGCCTTTTGCAAAAGTCTATGAAAACCATGTGTGTCACCAAGTTATGTTCTAGTCTCTTGTCAGTGACCTGTCTACTGCTGCAGATATTATCAACACAAGAAATTCCTTCCCAAAAGCCACTCTGTTCATCTACTTCCTCAATTTCTCTCTCATCTCCAGTTTCAAATATCTTACCATACAATCTTGACACAGAACTGAGAAGTGTCATGTCTTGCTAATTTGCACAGTCATCCTTGATTCCTTTTTTAAAAAAATGTTTGTGTTGTTTTAACTCGCCAGGGATTTCCCCTCTGCTAAGACAGCAGTTACATATCTTTCTGAGATGTTCAGATAACACATTTGGCCTGTCTTTCAACAACTCCATGTATACAGCTCTTGGTGCTTTGTCATTTCTGAACTGCTTAACTGTATCCTGAACTTCCGCTGCTGTTATCTTATGGATTTCTGTGTCTTCCATCTATCTAGTCTTACCAGCTGTGAGTTTACACTACTTCTGGCATTTGCTCTTAGCTGTTTTACCACATTCCATGCTTTTGTGAGCTCCCTATGCAATTATTAATTTCTTCACATTTAAGGTCCCACATAGCATTTTTTCTCTAATTACTGATTTCTTTGCCTCTCCCCTCAGTCTTGCATATCCACTCCTGTCATCTTATTGCTCATAAGATGTCTGTTAAAGGCCTCCTCTTTCTCCTTCACCTTTGCGGCAATAGCATCACCCTGCCACTCACATTTAAATTTGCCATATGTGTTCTCAACTACTCTGAGAGTTTCAAGGGCAGCTTCATGACTAGCTCTTGCAATTGTCTTATATGATAATTTCACAGTAGTATCATCAGTCTGATGTAGCTTCCCATTCAGCCTAAGTTTGTATAAGAAGGCAACTGAAGGATCTGTAGTAAACTTAGTTTCTACTGTTGCTGGTGCAGTTTCTCTCCATTCTAATTACAATTGATTAAGTTGTTTGTGTAAACAGTCTTTTGTCAGTGAAACACTTCCTGAATGGTTGACATATGCTGAAGTTGACCCTTTGTATAAGAAAGGAGATAAAAAAATATAATCAAAATTCTGTCAAATTTCACTTTTGCCTGAATTCTCCAAAATTTTAGACAGATAATATACAGTCATCTTAATCATCTGAAGACAAATAAAATATTACCCAGGTCACAATTCGAATTTCTAGAGGGTTATGATATTGATAAGGCTATCTACACGTACAGTTGAAATGTACTTAATTTGTTAGACAATAAATTACAAGCTATTGGTATATTTTGTGATCTGTCAGAGGCATTTGACTGTGTAAATCACAATATTCTTTTAAGTAAATTGAACATATAGTGTAACAGAAAATTCTACATCTCTGACAGAAAACTAGGGCATCAATAGGAAAGAGACTTGTATTAAGCTATCAGGCATCATCCAACCGGGAACCAATAAGATTCCATCGTAGGCCCTTTCTTTTTCTTGTATATATCAATGACCTTTCAAAACAGTAACATTACCAGATGCCTAATTTATTTTGTTTGCTGATGATACAAATGTTGCAATAAATAGTAAATCAAGCACAGCCTTAAAAAGATCAGCTACTGAAATTTTCATGGACATTAATAAATTGTTCCCAGCCAATTCTCTGTCACTATACCTTGAAAAAACATACTATGTGCAGTCCAGAATTTATAAAAGTTTTCCTGCCAGTATATGCCTAAAATATGACGAGAAAAGATAGAAGAATTTGAAAATGTTAAATTTTTGGGATTGTGGTTTGATAATAAATTTAACGAGGGCGAGCATACACCAGAACTGCCACAGCACTTAAACAAACCTCTGTTTATTATGTGAATGTTGTCAGACATAGATGACATAAAAAAAAGGCTAATGTACTTCACTCACTCAACAATGGCATACAGGATTAATTTTTGGGGTAACTCATCAAGCCAATATAAAGTTTTCCAAACCCAAAACGTACAATACAAATTGCTTGTGGGGTGAATTCAAAAAGATCCAGCTGAGGGCTGTTTAAGGAATTGCGGATACTACATACTGCTTCCCAATATATTTATTCCTTAATGAAATTTGTCATTAAAAATATATAAATTTTTTCAAATCAACAGCTCACAAAGATATAAAAGTCACTTACTTTGGTTCAGAAAGGTGTCCGCTATTCAGCAATAGCCATTTTCAACAATACGCCAGAAGCCTTAAAAAGCTTAACTAATAAGAAAGTTCAGTTTGAGAAGAGTCTGAATGATGTATTGGTGGCCATCTCCCCCTACTCCACTGATGAACTTGTTAGCAGAACTGACTGACATGTGCATGTTATTATTAATAGCATTTAATGTGAATATTGTGTGCAATCTGACTTTTGCACAAATTTTGTACAGTAACTGCGATCATTGTAAATAAGTGCTGCAATTTATTATTATTATTTTTATTTTTTTATGTGATGCGTGGTTACATTAGTCTAAGAACTATCAAATGCACCTAAGAACATTTAATATTTGGTGACAAGTTTTAAAATATCTTTTTAAACGTAACCTTTTTTTTTTTTTTACTGATTCCAGATCCACCAGGGCAATTTCATTTGGGATCTGTGGAAGGTACATTAACATATCTGTTCTCATTTTGTAAATATCTATTGTGTAGTCTTATTTTCTGACATGTTGGAACAACTGGAACAAAAAGTACATCTAGTCTAATCTAATCTTGGCATCTACTAATTTTTTTAAAGGTGAACCAAAGTGCACACAGTAGTAGGAATTGGTTGGCTCCACATTCTGCTCCCCTATAGACTCTGCAATCCCCCACCTTTGTACAATTACTTTCTTTCCCTATAGCATAATCAATTATAGATTGTAACTTCCTTGCAGGCTGTGTCCAGGTGTATTTATGGATCTCTTTGTGTTGGAAAAAGCCATTATATATCTTAAACTCGACTCAAGAATTGAAAAATTATGTTAGTTACACAGAAAGTAACAGTGTTAATTGCAAAGCTGCACGACAAGAAGGCCTAATAATTTATTGTAGTAGCAGTCTGTATTGACATAAGATAAGTATCAAGCTGCAAATAGCCATAGTGTACAGGGGAGGCAAGGATCAGGAAAGCCTCAGGACGTTACACCCATCTCCCTAACCAACAATAATGAGTAGTTGTCTTCCACTGAAACTGAGACTCACTGCACCTGTTGGAAAACACACTGTGTCCTGTGTCAACAGGAGGCAAACGCAAATGGGTAAGGGTCTATTCATTGTCAGCAGTTCAAATGTGTGGCAAATAATTGTACCTCTTTCACTGCTTTTTAAGAGTACTTGAAACTCCATCACCTTGTTGCGAGTGCCTTGACAGTTAATTCTCTCACCTCCAGGAAGTATTTCTTTTTATTTGACTCTGATACTTCTGGGTATCCTACAGCTAATGTTATCTGGAATGGATGGAGAAAGCAATCCAAAAAAATCTTGTAAGCACCCCACACACATCAGCTACCTGGGTAGCAGCCTCTAATGTGTAGTTTACATCCAATCCATTTAGAGAGGCAAGGGAGGGGAAGGAACAACAAATGCTCTCGTGGGTATGCCTGGGACATTAATTCAAAACGATGAAGAGACTATTATGACAGCCACTGAAAGAACAGGTTGCAACCAGCTGCAGACTGTGGTGCATGGTGGAACAAATTATGCAGCTCTTAAGTCATACTTGGATCATTTGAGTGTATGGCAGAGGAGGTTGAGAATACTAGCATCGCTCATGGAGTTTCAACAAAGTTCACAATCTATAGTATTGTCTACAGAACATATTGTGGCCCCCAGGTTCCAAGCCAAGTGGAAGGCTTGAACTAGAGGCTACAAAAGTTCTTTGACAAGCTAGGCTGCGACTTCCTAGACTTACAACCCCTCTAAATGGGTCAGTAAATGCATTCACAATAAGTATTCTGACATACAAAAGAAAATATCATTGGAACAGTCCTGGAAGCTATTGCAATGAGCCGATTGCGGCATAATTTAACCCGGCATGAGTGAGGTCGGGTATGTCATACCTGAGGTGTTTTGAAGTGCTGATTATTAAATGTCATTGTTGTCACACAAATCTTGCTGTCACAGTAGCTGGAGATAAGGGAGAGGGAGACAAGATGCAGTATTGAGTTTATTGTTGCGCCAGCATCAGAGGGAGATACACGTGTGCAAAGGTGGCTAGGGTACGTCACACCCGATCTCTTAGTCGGTGTTACATTTTTGGGCTGTCAGCAAGTTTATGAGATATATATAGCTATTTATAGTATACTTTGATTCTTTTTTATATTTTATATTTCTCAAGGTGTCTTATGAAGAAAAAGAACATCGGCTACAAGAACTACTAGAAGAAGTTTTAGAAAACTGTTCAAATGCTAGTTCCTATGACTCCGAAAGCAAAGAAGAGATTGATAAAGTTTCTCAAAGAAGTGAAGAAAATGATTCGGAGCAAGAGGGTATTTTGAATGATTCGGAAGAGCCAAAATCTGCATTATCAGCTCCTAGTCAGTCAGCTGAGATATGTGGGATTTTTTATGGATCCAAAGATGGTACAAAATGGATGAAGGATTGTCCTAGGCAAATTTTTCATATTCGTTCCGAGAGTAGGCCTATTATTACCAATTCTCCAGGTGTAAAAGGTGCAGCAAAACATGCCAAAACAGATACTGAATGTTGGAGTCTTTTTATAACAAACAGTATGTTGAATACTGCACTTACACACACAAATTATCAAATAATGAATATCAGGGAAAATACCCAGAAAATAAAGAGCAGTACCACATGAACTATGCAAGTTTGGAGAATTTGAAGGCTTTTATGGGAGTTTTGTATATAATGGGCCTAAACCGCCCAAATAGACAAAACTAGAACGATTCATGGCGTACGGATGGTACTGGAGTTGAAAGCTTTTGGTCTACAATGTCACTGCAGAGGTTTTACTTCCTCCAAAATTGTTTGAGATTCAATGATAAGAGCACCTGGGACGAAAAGAAAAAGACTGACAATCTGGCTGCTATAAGAGATATTTTTGATAATTCTGTTGAAAATATTCAACAACACTATATGCTGTGTGAAAACCTTACTACTGATGAGATGCTGTGATCTTTGAGGGACATGTCCTTTCCATGTACACACACCAAACAAACCAGCCAAATATGGCATAAAATACAGGGTGTTTATAAATGAATATCGGGGTTTTAATGTTTTGTAATATTTATTACATTAAACTTACAGTTATAAATGGTATGTCAAATGAAAGAGCAACTCAAACACTTTTACCAAGAATCTTATAAATGTTCAACGTGAACACCATTTGTCACATAGCACACATCAAGTCAATTTACCCATATACCCAAGTGCTGGATAGGCCAGAAGGGGCCCATTGACAGGGCTTGCTTTGCATGGCCTCCACGTTCACCTGACCTAACGCCACGCAATTTCTTCCTTTGGAGCTTCATCAAGGATCATGTGTATGTGCCTTCGCTACCAGCAGACCTCCCTGAATTAAGAAACTGGATTGATGCAGCTGTTTCTAAATCACTGAAGACACACTTATCTATGTTTGGGAAGAACTCAGCTATAGACTTGATGTGTGCCGTGTGACAAATGGTGCTCACATTGAACATTTATAAGGTTGTTGGTAAAACTGTTTGAGTTGCTCTTTCATTTGACATATGATTTATAACTGTTAGTTTAATACAATAAATATTATAAAGTTTTAAAACCCCAATATTCATTTATAAACACCCTGTATATGCTCTTTTAGATGTGAAAACATTCTATATCCTACAACTGGAAGAATACTCAGGAAAACAACCACCAGGACCTTACCAGCTTAGTGATAAAGCATATGATACTGTAAACCGTGTACTGGAGCCAATAAGAAAAACAAATAGGAATTCAACATTCGATAATTGGTTAACTGGTTACCCCCTTATGATCCATCTCTTGAAAGAACATTCATTGACTTCTGTCGGCACCATCTGTAAAAACAAGACAAGTGTACCAGAGATTTTAAAAAAAGGAATAGAAGTAGTATATAGTTCTCGATTTGGTTTCCAGAATGACGTTACATTGGTATCCTACGTACCTAAAAAAAATAAAGTTGTGCCAGTTATCTCAACTTTACACCATGATAAAAACATAGACCAATAGACAGGTGATAAAAGAAAACGGGAAATGATTACTTATTACAATGCAACAAAAGCCAGTGTCAATGTTGCAGATGAACTGAGTGCCACTTATGATGTTGTCCGCAACAGCAAATGTTGGCCTATGACAATATTTTTTGGTATACTCAATATGATTGCCATAAATACCATCATAGTCTACAGAGAAAAGAACAAGATTTCATTCGTAATTTAGGTCTGAATCTGATACATGACAGTATTTGCGTAGGACATGAAAATGTACATGTTCCAAGGGAAATCCGAAAGAGGATTGCAGATCAACTGGGAGAAACTTCTTCGCCAGTTCCAAAAAGAGTAACTGGTAGATATGTCAGGTGTGGTGACTATACTGAAAAAAAGGCAGGAAAACAAAACATTGTTGTCTGAAGTGTGAGAAGCTAATACGTTTGGAGCACGAGATTTTTATATGCGGAGAATGTGCTGATTTGTAGGTGTAATGTTGGTGCTGAGCTAATTGATCTCATAAGACTATTTATTTTCTTTATCTGTTTTATAATTGGAAGATAATATCATTATGTTAAATAATCAAAGAAATTGTAATTTTGTTTGAAAAAATGTTAAAACTTCTGAAACTTGTACCTTCTCTGAGAAAATATACATACATCATTATTTCATCCAAAAAAATGGTTTTATATCTTAAAACATAGTATTTTACTTACTCATCTTGTTTCATAGACACCATTATTAATATGCCAAGTAAAAAAGTACTTAATATACGATAATACTATCAAAATTCGTCATCAGAGTTTCGGGTATCTCATACCCACCTCGTAGCTGGTGTGCAATTTTTCACCTCATTCACACCAGTTTAATACTGTATTTTAATACCAGCTACAGTACTTGCGAAAATGAGTATAGCACAAATACTGCAAATAGGGAGACTTGTACGCCAAGGGAACTATGCTACATGGAAATTTGTTGTGGAAGCATACTTACTTACACTTGGACAATTTATGGGATGCAGTGAATGGTACATTGAAGCCCACTGAGCAAAATTACGCAAATAAGGGCCAGAAGGCAAGACCAAAGCTGATATTATTGTTTGATACAGTGAACTATGTATACATAGAGAAAAGTGTGTGGGCCAAATAAGTTTTGGACAAGTTACGGAGTGCATTTGAAAGCGGTGGTCTTACAAGAAAAGTCCGATTACTCCACGAACTTACAACCACTCGACTAGATAACTGCACGAAAGTGACGAGCATGTCAACAAGACAGTACCCAAATTGAATTGACTAAGGAGATTGGGTACAAGATTGCCGATGAAAGGGTAGGCACATAATTGCTAGCAGGACTGCCGGAAAAACGTGCAACAATGATTATGCTCAAGCATACTGATTATGGAAGATAGCGTAAAAGTGAAGATTCTACAGCACATGAAGAAAACAGTTATAGCACATAATTCTAAGAAGAAACCTATCAAGGGCTAAAAATGCCAGAAGATGGAGCACATCGCATCCCAATGCTGCCAAAAGCCAGGCACAAAGGAAAAAAGGTATGATATAATTAGTCCAAAGAGGACAACTGCTGACCAAGCTAAGGCACTCTCCATGTATTGCTCTTTCGGTGTAACCTGAATGGATATTGGAACCTGAATGGATATTGGACTCAAAATTGTCAGTGCATATTATTAGAAACAAAACATCTTTTTATGACGTCACTAACATAACACATATGGGTATATCTGCAGTGGATGGTTCCAAGTTATAGTCTGAGCTTGCTGGGAAAATTGATCTTAAGATACCTGTAAATGGAGAACAAGAAAATTTTACGGCACAAGATGTTTATTGCAACTAACTTGTTACCTAAAAGTGAAATAGTCAAGAAGGGAAACAGAGTAACCTTCAATATAAATGAAGCAAAAATATTTAACCAGTATGGGAAAGTTATTGCTACGATGACAAATGAAAGTGGAATTTTCAAGTTAGATACTGTTAAAGGTGTAGGTGATGTTGTAAACCATTCTCTCTGTGCTCTGTAAAAGGTTTATTATGGCATAAAAGATTTGGGCACCTAAAAAGAAAAGGCACGTCATTATTAAAGGATGTAGTGACAAAAACAGAAGACTGCAGTAAATGTAAATAAATCTGTGAAATATGTATACACATATTTCACAGAAAGGGAAACAGACTAGACTGCCTTTCAATCCTAGCAAAAGCAGAAGCACAGATGTATTGCAGTTAAATACATACAGATGTTTGTGGACGGATGGAATGTGAATCTACAGGAGGAAGCCATTTTTTTTTTTACCTTTACAGACGAATATTCAAGATATAACCATGTTTATTTTTCAAGTTCTAAGGATCAAGTGAGTGACATTTTTGAGAAATTTTGTAATATGTTACAAAGGGAAATGGGAAAGAAGATTAAAATTGTCAGATCTGATAATGGGAGAGAGTATAACAACCAAAAATTCAAAAAACATTTGGAGGAAGTAGGAATGAGATCAGATACAGTCCATCCCAGGACAGAGTCACAGAGAGAGCAAATAGGACCATTGTTGAAAAAGCAAGAGGTAAATTAACTGATGCTGGTTTACCTAAATGTTTTTGGGCTGAGACACTATCAATAGCTGTGTATTTGATCAATCGATCGCCTACCAAAGCAGTAAGAAACAGAATCTTCTACGAAGTGCAGACAGGGAAGAAGCCAGATCTGAGTAACTTAAAGAATTTTTGGATGGTACAGATCCCAAAACAACTGAGGGGAAAATGGGACCCAAATGTAAGTAATATATTTTTGTAGACTACTGTGAAGACTCAAAGAGTTACCGACTCAGGAATCCTACAAATAAGACAATACTGACTATCAAATAATGGAAACTCCAGGTAGGAAGGTACTGACTAGTACAAATGTTGTATTCCTTGAGAATAATAACAATGAAATAAAAGAGGATCATCAAGAGAGTACACCACTTCATTAACATCAGAAAGTGAAAGAAATATTAATTCTGAAAAAGAAACAAAAAATGAAGAGGAAGAAGAAGTTGGAAACAAGCATATAGATACATTCTATGAAGATAAGTTCTAGACAATGAAGAAAATATTTTGAGACATCCCTCCCTTGTACCTAAACCTATAGAATACACTGATTATGAAGTGTATATAGCCCAACCTTTTAATGATAAACCTATAACAGTTGAATGATCAAAATTTTCAACAATGGAGAGATGCTATGGAAAGAGAATTAGAGTCACTTTATCAAAATGGAAAAAACTGATACAATCATGATGACTGTTTGGCATAAAAAATCCTGAGTGTGCAACACCAAAATACAAAGAATGATTCATAGTCAAAGGATGTTCACAAAAAGAAGGGATAGACTACAGAGGAACGTTTTCACCAGTGGTAAAATATGAACCTAAAGATGCCATTCAGCCCTGGAAATAAAAGATATACTAATTCACCAAATGGATGTGAAGACAGCTTACTTAAATGGGAAATTAGGTGAAAATGTATATGTGATCCCACCAGAAGAAGCTAGAAAAACTTGTTTAGAAAAAGGGAAGATTTGGATGTTGAAGAAAAGTATATATGGATTGGAACAAGGTAGCCATTGCTAGAACATACGTCTGCATGAAACCTTGCTTAAGATAGGTACGAAATGGTCTATGGCAGATCCTGGTCTCTATTATAAAAGAAGAAAAGAAGAGGTCACAATAATGGCGATATGGATGAATGATTTCTCCTTTCCAACTAAAGATGAAGAACAGATGAACAGTTTTCCAAGAGAATTAAAAACCAAGTTTTACATGCATGACTTGGGAGAGGTAAAACAATATCTGGATGTGAAGACTTTTAAAAATAAGAAGACAGAAGAGCTGTGCACAGTCCAGTTGTCATAAATTAAGAAAATTTTGGAAAACTTTGGTGTGAGTGACCTTAAACCCATTTCTACACCGATGGAACCAGGAGCCAAGTTAATGACCAATGAAGAAGGTGTAGAGTCGATGAAAATGTACCATATTTAGAGGCAGTAGGGAGCCTTTATATTTGTCACAAACATCAAGGCCTGATATTGCTTTCACCACAAATGTACCGTAACTAGAATCTGCAAAAGCCCAAGAGAGAAACACTAGGGAGCCATGAGACTATAAATTAAGATGTTGTAAAATGGGAAATATAAAATTTGATGGCTATAATGATGCATATTGGGAAAGTGGGTAGGAGAGCAGACATTCCATTACTGGATGTTGTTTTAGATTAAGGGGAGGACTTTTTTCCTGATCCTGTAAAAGACAGAAAACAGTAGTCTTGAGTACCATAAAAGCAAAGTATATGGCTCTCTTACAAGCAATTCAAGAAGCATTGCACATCAGGACTCTAATAAGTGATATGGAGCCTAAAATCAGTATGGAATCCATCAAGATATTCTGTGACAACAAGGGAGCTATAAATTTAGCAAAAATAATGTTACTAGTGCCAGAATCAAACACATTAATATAATGCACCATTTTATAACGGGTCATTTAGAACAAGGGAATACTGAAGTGGACAATTTACGCACAGAAGAGATATTGGCTGATCTACTAACCAAACTTTTGAACAAGGAGAAATTTCAGAAGACAGTGAGACAATATGATTGACTTGTGAAGGAGACATCCAAAATATCTGTTCAAAGGGGGATGTTGGAGATATATGAACAATATGTTTTGTATGTGAATGTGTGTACAGCAAAATGTACTGCATGGAGGGTAATAGGCCTCTATGACTGTGTGTTGTGTACTCTGTGGCATTATCTTACCGACATACTGAAATGCACTGGTCTATGTAGCTATGGCTGTTGAAATATAGCTTGCCTTATTCCTGCATTTTTCGTATCCAGAATTATTTATTTCATTGTGCTAGTTCCAGCAAAAACTAACAGAAGTGAGATTTTTGAGGTAAATTTTAGAGTATATTGAAAGGATAAGCTAATGAGAAATGGAGGTGGTACATTTGTGGTGCTAGACGAAAAATTCAAATCCCTCAAGATAGAAATTGAAGCAAGATTATTTGGGCAAGATTCAGTATCAGGGCTAGGCATTAAATTATAATTGGATCCTTCTATGAACCACCAGACTTACATCATGGTGTAACTGAAAACTTTAGCAAAAACTCTCCATTCAGTAGTGTGTAAGTTTGCCAATGGACTCTTCAGAGAAGATTTTAGCCATCCAACAATCAACTGGGATACTTACAGTTTTTATTAAAGGTGGTCATGACAAGACATCCTGTGAAACATCACTAAATATCTTCTTTCAAAACTACTGTACCTAGAACAGATAGTTTAGAATTCCACTCATGAGGAAAATATATTGGATCTATAGGCAAGAACAGATCTGACCACTTTGAGGATGCCCACACTAAAGATAGTACCGTTGATGATAAGGTACTTGTAGCAACAATGATTTCCAAAGCATAAACAGTAACTAGAACAAACAAAAAGATTTATATGTTCAGTAAACTAGACAAAGAAGCAGTAGTGTCATCCCTCAATGAGCAACTAGAAACTTTTGGTTCAGGACAGGAACATGCAGAGGAAGAGGAGGGAGATTAGTGTTTGATGTGCTGTCACCAACGAGATCATTAGAGGTGGAGCACAAGCTTGGATAAGGGAAGAATGGAGAATGAAAGCTGCCATGCCTTTTTGAAGGAACCATCCTGACATTTGCATTAAGTGATTTAGGAAAATCATGAAAAACGTAAATCAGGATGGTCAGATGAGTGTTTCAACTTTAACATGCAGAGGAACTATGGCTCAAGTTTAAAACAATAAAAATAATAGCTGACCATGCACTGGATAGTTAAGCATCTAATAGAATATGTGTGTGTGTGTGTGTGTGTTTTTTTATAAAAAACAAAGATGATGTAACTTACCAAACGAAAGCGTTAATCCCGGGAGCGGAAAGACTTACCTTAGGAGGAAAAAAGGAAAGGTATACACTCGCACACACACACACATATCCATCCGCACATATACAGACACAAGCAGACATATGTAAAGGCATCATTTCGTCTTTCCCTCTCCTTCCCTCTTTCCTGATGAAGCAACCATGGGTTGCAAAAGCTTGAATTTTGTGTGTGTGTTTGTTAGTGTCTCTATCAACATACCAATGCTTTCGTTTGGTAAGTTACATCATCTTTGTTTTTAGATATATTTTTCCCACGTGGAATGTTTCCCATATATATATATATATATATATAAACAAAGATGATGTGACTTACCAAATGAAAGTGCTGGCAGGTCGACAGACACACAAACGAACACAAACATACACACAAAATTCAAGCTTTCGCAACAAACTGTTGCCTCATCAGGAAAGAGGTAAGGAGAGGGAAAGACGAAAGGATGTGGGTTTTAAGGGAGAGGGTAAGGAGTCATTCCAGTCCCGGGAGCGGAAAGACTTACCTTAGGGGGAAAAAAGGACGGGTATACACTCGCACACACACACATATCCATCCACACATATACAGACACAAGCAGACATCTGAGATGTCTGCTTGTGTCTGTATATGTGTGGATGGATATGTGTGTGTGTGCGAGTGTATACCCGTCCTTTTTTCCCCCTAAGGTAAGTCTTTCCGCTCCCGGGACTGGAATGACTCCTTACCCTCTCCCTTAAAACCCACATCCTTTCGTCTTTCCCTCTCCTTCCCTCTTTCCTGATGAGGCAACAGTTTGTTGCGAAAGCTTGAATTTTGTGTGTATGTTTGTGTTCGTTTGTGTGTCTGTCGACCTGCCAGCACTTTCATTTGGTAAGTCACATCATCTTTGTTTTTAGCTATATTTTTCCTTCGTGGAATGTTTCCTTCTATTATATATATATATATATATATATATATATATATATATATATATATATATATATATATATATATATTTTTTTTTTTTTTTTAATAAAACACATTTGGCTGGGCTGCCAAGAGGGCACTGCATGAAATGTTTAGTAACTGCCACAGTAAAATATTATCAAAAGGTCCTTCATAAAAACCAAGGCAATATGGGTTTTATATAAAGGTTTATAGTGGCGCCAAAGCTAGTATCCATACACTAACAGTGAAATCATCATCATTTAAGACTGATTATGCCTTTCAGTGTTCAGTCTGGAGCACAGCCCCCCTTATAAAATTCCTCCACGATCCCCTATTCAGTGCTAACATTGATGCCTCTCCTGATGTTAAACCTATTACTTCAAAATCATTCTTAACTGAATCCAGGTACCTTCTCCTTGGTCTGCCCCGACTCCTTCTACCCTCTACTGCTGAACCCATGAGTCTCTTGGGTAACCTTGCTTCTCCCATGCGTGTAACATGACCCCACCATCTAAGCCTGTTCACCCTGACTGCTACATCTATAGAGTTCATTCCCAGGTTTTCTTTGATTTCCTCATTGTGGACACCCTCCTGCCATTGTTCCCATCTACTAGTACCTGCAATCATCCTAGCTACTTTCATATCCGTAACCTCAACCTTGTTGATAAGGTAACCTGAATCCAACCAGCTTTCGCTCCCATACAACAAAGTTGGTCGAAAGATTGAACGGTGCACAGATAACTTAGTCTTAGTACTGACTTCCTTCTTGCAGAAGAGAGTAGATCGTAGCTGAGTGCTCACTGCATTAGCTTTGCTACACCTCGCTTCCAGTTCTTTCACTATGCTGCCATCCTGTGAAAATATGCATCCTAAGTACTTGAAACCGTCCACTTGTTCTAACTTTACTCCTCCTATTTGGCACTCAACCTGTTTATATTTCTTTCCCACTGACATTACTTTCGTTTTGGAGATGCTAATCTTCATACCACAGTCCTTACATTTTTGATCTAGCTCTGAAATATTACTTTGCAAACTTTCAATCGAATCTGCCATCGCAACTAAGTCATCCGCATATGCAAGACTGCTTATTCTGTGTTCAAATATCTTAATCTCACCCAGCCAGTCTATTGTTTTCAACATATGATCCATAAATAATATGAACAACAGTGGAGACAGGTTGCAGCCTTGTCTTACCCCTGAAACTACTCTGAACCATGAACTCAATTTACCGTCAACTCTTAACTGCTGCCTGACTATCCATGTATAGACCTTTAATTGCTTGCAAAAGTTTGCCTCCTATTCCATAATCTCGTAGAACAGACAATAACTTCCTCCTAGGAACCCAGTCATATGCCTTTTCTAGATCTATAAAGCATAGATACAATTCCCTGTTCCACTCATAACACTTCTCCATTATTTGCCGTAAGCTCAAGATCTGGTCCTGACAACCTCTAAGAGGCCTAAACCCACACTGATTTTCATCCAATTGGTCCTCAACTAATACTCGCACTTTCCTTTCAACAATACCTGAGAAGATTTTACCCACAACACTGATTAAAGAGATACCTCTATAGCTGTTACAATCTTTTCTGTTCCCATGTTTAAAGATTGGTGTGATTACTGCTTTTGTCCAGTCTGATGGAACCTGTCCCGACTCCCAGGCCATTTCAATTATCCTGTGTAGCCATTTAAGACCTGACATTCCACTGTTTTTGATGAGTTCCGACTTAATTTCATCCACCCCAGCTGCTTTATTGCACTGCAATATATTGACCATTTTCTCCACTTCCTCAAATGTGATCCTATTTCCATCATTCCTATCTCATTCTACCTCGAAATCTGAAACATTACTGATCGCATTTTCACCTACATTGAGCAACTTTTCAAAATATTCCCTCCATCTGCCCAAGGCATCCACAGGATTCACCAGCAGTTTTCCTGACCTGTCCAAAGTACTTGTCATTTCCTTCTTATCTCCCTTTCGAAGACTGCTAATTACACTCCAGAATGGTTTTCCAGCAGCTTGTCCCATAGTCTCCAACCTGTTTCCAAAGTCTTCCCAAGATTTCTTCTTGGATGCTGCAATTATCTGGTTGGCTTTGATTCTTTCTTCAACATAACTTTCTCTGTCTACCTGAGTTCTAGTATGTAGCCATTTTTGATACGCCTTCTTTTTCCTTTTACAGGCTGCCTTGACTGTGTCATTCCACCAAGCTGTTTGCTTCACCCTACTTTTACACACTACTGTTCCAAGACATTCTTTAGCCACTTCTACTACTGTGTCCCCGTACCTTCTCCATTCCTTTTCCAATGACTGTAATTGACTACCTTTCTGAGATCACTTTTATGTACTTGTGTCTGATTTCCTTATCCTGAAGTTTCTCCACTCTTATTCTCCTACATATGGACCTGACCTCCTGCACTTTCGGCCTCACAATCCCAATTTCACTGCAGATTAAATAATGATCAGTGTCATCAAAGAATCCCCTGAATACACGTGTGTCCCTCACAGCCTTCCTGAATTCCTGATCTGTTATTATATTATTATATAGCCAATGACAGATCTGGTTCCCCTGCTTTCCCAAGTATACCGGTGAATGTACGTATGTTTAAAGGAGTTTGTGATTACTAAGCCCATACTGGCAAAGAAATCCAAGAGCTGTTTCCCGTTCCTGTTGGCCTCCATATCCTCTCCACATTTACCCATAACCTTTTCATACCCTTCTGTTCGATTTCCAATCCTGGCGTTAAAATCACCCATGAGCAGAACACTGTCCTTGTCCTTTACTCTAACAACTACATCACTGAGTGCCTCATAAAAACTATCCATCTTATCTTGATCTGTCCCTTCACAATGCGAATATACTGACACAATCCTAATTTTCTCGCTAGACACTGTCAAATCTATCCACATCAGTCGTTCGTTTACATACCTTATTGCAACTACGTTGGGTTCCATTTCTTTCCTGATGTAAAGCCCTACACCCCATTGTGCTATTCCTGCTTTGACTCCTGACAGGTAGACCTTGTATTCTCCCACTCCCTCTTCTTTCTCACCCCTTACCCGAATGTCACTAACAGCTAAAACGTCCAGTCCCATCTTACTTGCAACCTCTGCCAGCTCTACCTTCTTCCCAGAGTAGCCCCCATTGATATTAATAGCTCCCCATCTCATTACCATTTGTTTGCCAAGTCGTATCTTAGGAGTCTCTGGTTTGTCAGATGTGGGACTCCGTCACCTCCAAAGGTCCGAGGCATTTTGCTCTGATTGTTGCCAGCATCATATTTAAAGTATCAGGGAAGCAGGTTGCTAGCCTTACTTGCCATGAGTCCCATTGGGTTTTACCCCTAACGGCTGAGGGACTAATCGGTGGATTTGGTAGTCTTTGCCATATGAGCACAAAGGTGACCACGACTCAGAATATGTCCAAGATGCCCAGCCTTATTCCAAAGTAACTGGTATCCCGACTGTCGGGACCACTTACTTGGCCACTCATACGTTGCCCGTGGTTCATGAACTAGGACATGACTACAGGAACCCACACCATGAACCACTAACAGTGAAATAGGAACTAAAATTACAGGTAGGAGATTAAAGGTAAAAATGCTTCACTCAGTTTCCATATGTTCTTTTACAAAGGAAAACCCAGGAGTAATGTCCCAATTTTCTTGTGTTGTTGTTGTTGTTGTTGTATTCAGTCCACACTACTCTATCCTGTGCAAGTCTCTTCATCTACGAGTAACTACTGCCACTTACAGCCTTCTGAATCTGCTTAGTGTATTCAGCTCTTGGCCACCCTCTATGATTTTTACCCTCCATGCTGCCCTCCAATACTAAATTAGTGATCCCTTGATGCCTCAGAATGTGTCACCAACCAATACCTTCTTCTAGTCAAGTTGCGCCACAAATTCTTTTTCTCCCCAATTCCTGTTTAGTACCTCATCATTGGTTATGTGATCTACCCATCTAATCTTCAGCATTCTTCTGTAGCACCACAGCTCAAAAGCTTCTGTTCTCTCCTTGTCTAAACTATTTATCATCCACGTTTCGCTTCCATACATGCCTACACGCCACACAAATACTTCCTGACAATTAAATCTAAACTCGATGTTAACAAATTTCTCTTCTTCAGAAACTCTTTCCTTGCCATCACCAGTCTACATTTTATATCCTCTCTACCTCGACCATCATCAGTTATTTTGTTGCCCAAATAGCAAAACTCATCTACTACTTTAAGTGTCTCATTTCCTAATTTAATTCCCTCAGCATCACATGATTTAATTTGACTGCATTCCATTATCCTCGTTTTGCTTTTGTTGATGTTCATCTTATATCCTCCTTTCAAGACACTGTCCATTTGTTCAACTGTTATTCCAAGTCCTTTGCTGTCTCCGAACATTACAATGTCATTGGCAAACCTTTTATTTCTTCCCCCTCAATTTTAATTCCTACTCCAAATTTTTCTTTCATTTCCTTTACTGCTTGCTCAATATACAGATTGAATAACACTGGAGATAGGCTACAGACCTGTCTCACTTCCTTCCCAACCACTGCTTCCCTTCCGTAACCTTCGACACTTATAACTGCCATCTGATTTCTGTACAAACCGTAAATAATCTTTTGCTCCCTGTATTTGATCGCTCCTACCTTCAGAATTTGAAAGAGAGTGTTCCAGTCAACACTGTCAAAGTCCACCCCTGGTAGCTGAGTGGTCAGTGCGACAGACTGTCAATCCTAAGGGCCCGGGTTCGATTCCCGGCTGGGTCAAAGATTTTCTCCGCTCAGGGACTGGGTGTTCTGTTGTTGTCATCATCATCATCATCATCATTTCATCCCCATCGATGTGCAAGCCGCCAAAGTGGTGCCAAATCGGAATACTTTCACCAGGCGAATGGTCTATCCTACGGGAGGCCCTAGTCACATGGAATTTACATTTTAACACAGTCAAAAGCTTCCTCTAAGTCTACAAATGCTATAA
Organism: Schistocerca cancellata; assembly: GCF_023864275.1. Taxonomy (NCBI): domain Eukaryota; kingdom Metazoa; phylum Arthropoda; class Insecta; order Orthoptera; family Acrididae; genus Schistocerca; species Schistocerca cancellata. The sequence continues at coordinate 128,706,534 of NC_064632.1, forward strand.
ACGTAAGTTTGCCTTTCCTTAACCTATCTTCTAAGATAAGTCTTAGGGTCAGTATTGCCTCGCGAGTTAACGCATTTCTATGGAATGCAAACTGATCTTCCCCAGGATCATCTGCTACCAGATTTTCCATTTGTCTGTAAAGAATTCATGTTATTATTTTGCAGCCGTGACTTAGTAAACTGATGGTTCGCTAACTTTCAAACCTGTCAGCACCTGCTTTCTTTGGAATTGGAATTATTATATATTTCTTGAAGTCTGAAAGTATTTTGCTGTCTCATACATGTTGCTCGCCAGATGGAAGAATTTTGTCATCGCTGGCTCTCCCAAGGCTATCAGTAGTTATAACAGAATGTTGTCTACTCCCAGGGTCTTGTTTCACCTTAGGTCTTTCGGTGTTCCGTCGAATGCTTCATGCAGTTTCATACCTCCTATCTCATCTTCATAAATGTCATCTTCCATTTCCATAATATTGCCCTCATGTACATCGCTCTTGCACAGACCCTCTATATACTTCTTCCATCTTTCTGCTTTCCCTTCTTTGCTTAGGACCGGTTTTTCACCAGAAATCTTGATATTCATACATGTGGTTTTCTTTTCTCTGGACATCTCTTTAATTTCCCTACACGCCGGCATCTGTCTTACCCCCAGTAAAATATGCTTCTGTATCCTTACATTTGAACTCTAGCCATCAGGAATCGCTTAGCCATTTTGTACTTCCTGCCGATCTCATTTTTGAGACATTCTTATTCTTTTTCGTCTGCTTCATTTACTGCATTTTATATTTTTTCCTTTCGTCAATTAAATTCAGTATCTCTTGTGTTAGCCAAGGATTTCTACTAGCCCTCATGTTTTTACCTACTTGATCCTCTGCTATCTTCACTATTTCATCTAGTAAAGCTACCCATACTTCTTTTACAGTATTCCTTTCCCCTGTTCTTGTCAGTTATTCCCTAATGTTCTCTCTAAAACTCTCTACAACCTCTAAGAGAATCAATTATTGATAAAATTATTTAATCAGATACATAAAAAATCTGCTCACCAAGCAGGGGCAGAACACACACATAAAGGACTGTTGCGATTGGCAAGCTTTCGGAACCAGTGGCTCCTACTCCAGGCAGAAGGTTTGAAGGAGAAGGAAAAAGAGTCAAGGAAAAGGACTGGAGAGGTCTAGGAAAATGAGTAGATTTTGGGACAGTCACCCACAACTGTGGGTCAGGGGAGATTTACTGTACAGGATGATATGGAAAGACTGATTGTTGGGCACTGCATCGGACGAGATTTGAAAACCTGAGAGTTTAACGGTGAAAGACAGGATGATATGCAAGACGGAGATTAATACTAAAACATTGTGCACAAGCTAATAAGTGTGAGAAGCTATGTGCACAATATATGACAGATGTGAGAGGGGACAATGAAAAATAGACGGGAAAGACAATGAAAGATGTAGAAAACTAAAATGGAGTGAAGCAAAGAGTAGTTACAGTGAAGAACAGCTGAGATGGAAGAAATTAACGCAGGCAAGAACCAAGGAGGAGTTCTGAGAAACTGGTGTCTGGGGGTTAGAATCAAGATGGCACGTGTAGTGAAACAGGCACCAAGGTTACGTATGTCATGTTGTAGAGCATGCTCTGCAACACAATATTGCGAGTTGCCAGTATATACTCTCAGCCTATGTCCATTCATCCTAGTTGATAATTTGGTGGTAGTCATGCCAATGTGGAAGGCTGAACAGTGTTTACATAATAGCTGGTCTATGACACATAATTTCATAGGTGGCTCTCCTTTTTAAAGTATATGTTTTGCCAGTTACACGGCTATTGTAGGTGCTGGTAGGAGGGTGCATAGAGCAAGTCTTGCAGTGGGGACCGTCGCAGGAATAGGAGTCACAGGGTAGGGAGATGGGTGCAGAAGGAGCATAGGGTCTGACAAGAATATTGCGGAGATTGAGAGGGCAAAGGAAAGCTATTGCTTTACAGCAATACACCAACATTCTCACTTCAGCCTTCACTGCGCATAATTATCCCTCCAGCCTAGTTAAAAAGAAAATTTCCTGAGCCATCACATCTAATCCTGGTCTGGAATGTGTTAATCAGCTACTTCGACAGGGCCACGACTTCCTAAAATCATGCCCTGAAATGAGATCCATTCCGTCGGAAATTTTGTCTGCCACACCTAGAAGAGCTTTCTCTCACCCTCCCAATCTCTGTAATATTCTTGTCACACCCTATGCTCCTGCACCCATCTCCCTACCCTGTGACCATCCCCACTGCAAGACTTGACCTATGCACCCTCCCTACCACCACCTATAATAGCCTTGTAACTGCAAAACATATACTATCAAGGGGAGGCCACCTGTAAAATCACGTCATATACTAGCTATTAGGTGAAAACTGTTCAACCTTCTACATCGGCATGACTACCACCAAATTATCAATGAGGATGAGTGGGCATAGGCAGAGTGTATATACTGGGAACTCGCAATATTGTGTTGCAGAGCATGCTCTACATGACATTCGTGACCTCGGTGCCTATTTCACCACACGTGCCATCTGGATTCTAGCCTCCAGACACCAGTTTCTCAGAACTCTGCAGGTGGGAACTAGCACTACACGTCCTTAGTTCTCGCCACCCTCTTGGCATTAATTTACGTTAATTTATTCTGTCTCAGCTTTTCTTCACTGTAACTACTCTTTGCTTCACTGTTATAGTTTTCTACAGCTTTCATTGTCTTTCCCGTCTATTTTTCACTGCCCCTTCCCACCTCTGTTATGTACTATGCATTTAGCTTTTCACGTTTATTAACTCGTGCACAGTGTTTTAGTAGTAATCTCTGTCTTGCATATTACCCTGTCATCCACCTTTAAGCTCTCAGGTTTTCAAATCTTGTCCAATGCAGCACCCAACAATCAATCTTTCCTTCTCATCCCTTACAGTAAGTCTCCCCTGACCCACAGTTTTGGGTGACTTTCCCAAAATCTACCCATTTTTCCTAGATCTCTCCAGTCCTTTTCCTTCACCCTTCTTCCTTCCCCTTCAACCCTTCTGCCTGAAGGAGGAGCCACTGGTTCCGAAAGCTTGCCAATCACAACAGTCTTTTATGTATGTGTTCTGCCACTGCTTGATGAGTAGATTTTTTATCTATCCAATTAAATAATCTCTACAACCTCTGCTTCTTTCAGTTTATCCAAGTCCCATATCCTTAAATTCCTACCTTTTTGCAGTTTCTTTTGTTTTAATCTATAGTTTATAACCAAAAAATTGTGGTCAGAGCCCTTATCTGCCTCTGGAAATGACTTACAATTTAAAACTTGTTCCTAAATCTCTATCTTACCATTATATAATCAATCTGAAACCTTCCGGTGTCTCCAGGTCTCTTCCATGTATACAGCCTTCTTTCATTTCTTAAACCAAGTACTAGTGATGATTACATTATGCTCTGTGCAAAATTCTACAAGGTGGCATCCTCTTTCATTCCTTAGCTCCATTCCATATTCACCTACTACTTTTCCTTCTCTTCCTTTTCCTACTACCTAATTCCAGTCCCCCCTTACTATTAAATTATCATCTCCCTTCACTATCTGAATAATTTATTTTATATCATCATACATTTCTTCATTCGTTTATCATATGGGGAACTAGTTGGCATATAAACTTGTACTACTGTGATAGGCCTGGGCTTCGGCTTTATCTTTGTTACAGTAATGCATTCACTATGCTGTTTGTAATAGTTAGCTTATCTGTGTTCCTTTTTTTTCCATTATTAAACCTAGTCCTGCTTTACCCCTGTCTGATTTTATATTTGTAACCCTGTATTCACCTGACCAGAAGACCTGTTTCTCCTGCCACTGAACTTCACTAAACCTCACTATATCTTTAAACTTTAACCTATACATTTCCCTTTCTAAAATTTGTAGCCTGCCTGCCCAGTTAAGGAATCTGACATTCCACACTCCGATCCATAGAATACCAGTTTTGTTTCTCCTGATAATGACGTCCTCCTGAGCAGTCCCCGTCCAGAGATCCGAATGAGAGACTTTTTTACCTCTGCGATATTTGACCCACGAGGATGCCATCATCATTTAATGATCCAGTAAAGCTGCATGCCCTTGGGAAAAATTATGGCTGTAGTTTCTCTTAGCTTTCAGCCATTCACAATATCAGCACACCAAGGCCATTTTGATTGATGTTACAAGGCCAGTTCATTCCATCATCCAGACTGGTGCCCCTGCAACCACTGAAAAGGCTGCTGAATCCTCTTCAGGAACCAAACATTTGTCTGGCCTCTCAACAGATAACTCTCCATTGTGGTTGCACCTACAGCATGGCTATCTGTATTACTCAGGCAGGCAAGCATCCCCACCAATGGCAAGGCCATGGTTCATGGGGTGGGGGATTTAATTCTTATGCAATGGTATAAGAATTGCAATTTAATTCTTATACCATTGCAAAGACGAGTGAAACTGATATTAGTGCCTGTGTCTCTGAGAAAGAGCTGAAATCATTAAAACTGAAAACAGATCCAGGGCCGGGTGGAATACCTATCAGCTACTATAGTGAATTTGCAGTTGAATTAATCCCCCCTTTAACCATAATATGCTGGATATCTCAGAATTTTGCATGGAGCATAACTTAATCGTGAGAGAAGGTTGTATACATGGAAGAAGCCTGGAGATACTGACAGGTTTCAGACAGATTATATAATGGTAAGACTGAGATTTAGGAACCAGGTTTTAAGTTGTAAGACATTTCCAGGGGCAGATGTGGACTCTGGCCACAATCAATTGGTTATGAACTGTAGATTAAAACTGAAGAAACTGCAAAAAGGTTGGAATTTAAGGCGATGGGACCTGGATAAATTGAAAGAAACAGAGGTTGTAGAGAATTTCAGGGAGAACATTAGGGAATGATTGACAAGAATGGGGAAAAGAAATACAGTAGAAGAAGAATGGGTAGCTTTGAGAGATGAAATAGTGAAGGCAGCAGAGGATCAAGTAGGTAAAAAGACGATGGCTAATAGAAATCCTTTAGTAACAGAAGAGATATTGAATTTAATTGATGAAAGGAGAAAATACAAAAATGCAGTAAATGAAGCAGGCAAAAAGGAATACAAACGTCTCAAAAATAAAAATCGACAGGAAACGCAAAATGGCTAAGCAGGGTTGGCTAGTGGACGAACGTAAGGATGTAGAAGCATGTATCACTAGCGGTAAGATAGATACTGCCTACAGGAAAATTAAAGAGACCTTTGGAGAAAAGAGAGCCACTTGCATGAACATCAAGGCTCAGATGGAAACCCAGTTCTAAGCAATGAAGGGAAAGCAGAAAGGTGGAAGGAGTATACAGAGGGCCTGTACAAGGGCGATGTTCTTGAGGACAATATTATAGAAATGGAAGAGGAGGTAGAAGAAGATGTAATGGGAGATATGATACTGCGTGAACAGTTTGATAGAGCACTGAAAGACCTAAGTCGAACCAAGGCACCGGGAGTAGACAACATTCCATTAGAATCACTGACAGCCTTGGGAGAGCCAGTCCTGACAAAACTCTACCATCTGGTGAGCAAGATGTATGACACAGGCGAAATATCCTCAGACTTCAAGAATAATATAATAATTCCAATCCCAAAGAAAGCAGGTGTTGACAGATGTGAAAATTACCGAACTATCAGCTTAATAAGTCACAGCTGCAAAATACTAACGCGAATTCTTTACAGACGAATAGAAAAACTGGTAGAAGCCAACCTCGGGGGAGATCATTTTGAATTCAGCAGAAATATTGGAACATGTGAGGCAATACTGACCCTACGACTTATCTTAGAAAATATATTAAGGAAAGGTAAACCTACGTTTCTGGCATTTGTAGACTTAGAGAAAGCTTTTGACAATGTTGACTGGAATACTCTCTCTCAAATTCTGAAGGTGGCAGGGGTAAAATACAAGGAGCGAAATGCTATTTACAATTTGTACAGAAACCAGATGACAGTTATAAGAGTCGAGGGACATGAAAGGGAAGCAGTGGTTGGGAAGGGAGCGAGACAGGGTTGTAGCCTCTCTCTGATGTTATTCAATCTGTATATTGAGCAAGCAGTAAAGGAAACAAAAGAAAAATTCGGAGTAGGTATTAAAATCCATGGAGAAGAAATAAAAGCTTTGAGGTTTGCCGATGACATTGTAATTCTGTCAGAGACAGCAAAGGACTTGGAAGAGCATCTGAACGGAATGGACAGTGTCTTGAAAGGAGGATATAAGATGAACATCAACAAAAGCAAAACGAGGGTAATGGAATGTAGTTGAATTATGTCAGGTGATGCTGAGGGAATTAGATAAGGAAATGAAACACTTAAAGTAGTAAAAGAGTTTTGCTATTTGGGGAGCAAAATAACTGATGATGGTCGAAGTAGAGAGGATATAAAATGTAGACTGGTAATGGCAAGGAAAGCGTTTCTGAAGAAGAGAAATTTGTTAACATTGAGTATACATTTAAGTGTCAGGAAGTCGTTTCTGAAAGTATTTGTATGGAGTGTAGCCATGTATGGCAGTGAAACATGGACGATAAATAGTTTGGACAAGAACAGAACAGAAGATTTTGAAATGTGGTGCTACAGAAGAATGCTGAAGATTAGATGGGTAGATCACATAACTAATGAGCAGGTATTGAATAGAATTGGGGAGGAGTTTGTGACACAACTTGACTAGAAGAAGTTGGTAGGACATGTTCTGAGGCATCAAGGGATCACCAATTTAGTTTTGGAGGGCAGTGTGGTGGGTAAAAATCGTAGAGGGAGACCAAGAAATGAATACACTAAGCAGATTCAGAAAGATGTAGGTTGCAGTAGGTACTGGGAGATGAAGAAGCTTGCACAGGATAGAGTAGCATCGAGAGCTGCATCACACCAGTCTCAGGGCTAAAGACCACAACAACAACAATCTCATTAACAAAGCACTGTGCTCAGAGGTTGGAAGAGTGCGTGGGCCACTCCCATCTACAAGTAGGGCAGCAGAACTGATCCAAAAAACTACCATCCAGCATCATTGACAGGTATTTGTTGTAGACTCTCAGAACACATTCTAAGCGCAGATCTAATGAAATGCTTTGAACTAAATGACCTCCTCCTTGACAAACGGCAACGAATTCTGCAAATGTTGAATATGTGAGACCTAATATGAGCTTTTGTAATGTGATGTATTCTAAAAGCCATGGACTAATACAGTCAGTTAGAATGCTTCTTGAGTTTCAAAATGCATCTGACTCAGTAATCATGCATAAACTTATCAAATGATCATGCGGCGTATCAAGTGAGACTTGTAATGGGACTGAGCATTTATTGATGGGTGGAGGGGTGGACACAGTATGTTATCTTGGATGGACCGTCATCAACAGATGGGAAAGTAACTTCAGGTGTGCCTCAGGGAAGTGTGCTGGGAACATTAAGGAGTCACAGCTGGAATCAGTAAATCATACAAATACCTTTGTGAAACAATCTGTAGAGATATGAAATGGAACAATCACATGGTTTCAGTTGTAGGGGAAGCAGGTGCCAGACTGCAACTGACTGGTAGAATACTAGAGAAATGCAATTAGTCTACAAAGGAAACTGGATACAAAACACTTGTGCAATACAGCGTAAGTGTGAGAGACTCATACCATATAGAACTATCAAAGGCTATTGAATGGATACAACGAAGGGCAGCACAATTGCCACATGTTTGACACACGAGTGTCACAGAGATGCTGAAAGAACTGAACTGGCACATGCTTGAAAAGTAGATGCAAACTAATCTGTGAAAAGCTACTTTTTTATGTAATCTCTGCCATGCCCTAATAAGTGATTGTCATTAAACAGCAGTTTTTTTTCTGCATTAGCAGCCCTAATTCAAATTTACTTAATTAATGTTGTTCATAAGGTTTTCATTTCAATTACCTGTTAATTCCTTTTATTTCTCTGTATAGCAGTGTCATTGTCAAAATGCCTGTTCGATCATTTTTTTTTTGTTGTTCTACAAGTCATCACTGTGTAGGTCCCACTATGTGCATGTAATGAGATTTCCAAAGTACAAAAGTAAACTATCTTGCATTTTCATTTTGTTAATAATCTTACTTGCGTTGCTGTATTCACATTCTGAATTTTCATAATACTCCAAAACATTTCAACAAAATGCAAAGACAGCTCTAAATGACAAACAATAGAAAATCCAGGATTGAATGTAACAATATTATGAAAAGGGAAGTTGCTACTCACCATATAGCAGACGTGCTGAGTCGCAGACAGACACAACAAAAAGAATGTCTCAAAGCTTTCGGCATTTGTCAACAATACACACACCATTGTTGACTAAGGTCTTACCTGCCGAAAGCTTTATCGTGACATTCTTTTTGTTGTGCCTATCTGTGACTCAAGCACATCCGCTATATAGTGAGTAGCACCTTTCCTTATTATTACCTATTGTCAGGTATTTAGAAATAAGCACTAACGTTCCTGGATTTTATTTCTGTCAAAATGTATGATTCTTTATTAAACACAAATAAGAATATACGTGCATACTATGAGAAATCACACGGGACATCTTTTAAATCTGTTGCCATACTGTTTTTTACAAATTAATCTTAGGTTTATTTCCGAAACTAAACATATTCTTAGAAGAAATATCAATTCAGAACTATTAAAATAGAAAGTGCACGAACAGTATAGGATAAATTCATTTTCAAGCATTTTCACATCATGATCATTAAATTCTGAAATATAATGCAATTTCTTCTGTAATGTTTAAAATGGAATCCTGCCTTCACCTTCTAGAGGTACCTAGCGGCATGTATTTCACTGCAAGAAAACGGGCCTTTTTTTATTTAACTTCAAACTACGGTACTATACATCCATAAATCGAATAAAAGATATTTTTGGAAAGAGTAGGTTTATTTCAAGTTCTCTCTGTTACAGCAAGAAAGCGTGATACAAATCATCGTTTTATAAGTATTACGCGAGTACAACGGCATTACATCTTTAGAAAGTACGTTTACTATTTAGCAAAGCTCTCCACAGAACAGTTTAAAAGCCCTTGATGTTCCACCAGCGAATGGGCTGAAATAGGTTCTCAAATAGACAAATTCATAAGTTTCTCTGGATCACACAATAGAAAAACACGTTGTATAAGAAACTTTTATCAAACGCAACACATCTTTCGTTTCAAAATAAACACCGCTTGTTTGCTAGCACCACAACTCAAACTGTCTTGAATATTGTATAACTTAAAGGCGCTGAAGGTAGGGATTTATTTCTTTGGACTGGAGTTCGTTTGCTACAACCCATTTCTTTCGCGAAATGGAACTAAATGAAATTGTATAAAAATTACAACGGATGGAAATGGGCAGCACAAACATTTATTTGTTGTGCAATATACTTACAGTTCATTGTAGGTGTCAAATCGTAAATTCTAAGTGAAAATTGAAAACTCAGTTTCCACGCCCCTGATAAGTCGTCAACCTCAGCGTCACCATTACAACACAAGAAAGCTACATTTCAGGGGCGAAGATATGCGTAGCGGGGAGCGTTGGGAGCTCACTGTGACACTAGATTTTTCTTTTTTGTAGACAAGTGTGGATCTAAAAATTGGCTTGCAGTTTTAGTAATGAAACATTAATTTAGTTTGTTCCAACACACATTATAAGTGCGAGGTACTGTGATGTTCCTCAATTAAAGACGCTGTCATTCATAGAGATTATTTGTTACAGTTCTCTTAAGTGATAGCACTTTGCAGATGATTCAGTGATGAGCAAGTACAACAAAAATATTTTGAACTGAAAATTTTCCTAATCCGGAATATACGTTATAAGTGATGAACGGAACGGAAGAAGCCTTGATGATTACGTGACATGAAAATTGCCACCATTTGAAGAGTGAGTGTTATTTATAGACTGTCAAGTTAGCGAGACGATAGACTACAGTAAACAGGTGTCAAATAATGTGAGAATTAAAAGTTTTTAGACACACACATTTACATACACAGCTGGTCTGTAGAAATTCTTATGCTAGTAGGCACGAATCTCGAGAATTCCAGTTTTACGTGTTCGTAAGAACAGTCCGCCAGGAGCATTGTGTCCTTATATATGAAATGAAATGCTGAGTTGTGTATGATACACAAAAGTTCCTTACGATGCCTTCATTTATCTATTTTCAAATATACAACTTCGTTGTCAACGCTCACAAATATAATTCTTAGATGACCATAGTTCCAGTACTCAACTCGATGTACCGTTGAGTAATGTGGAGGTATTAGAATAATACATTCCAAAATATAGCTATGTATGTGGTAAGACAATTTTCGTGGAGAAAAAGAGTAAAACGCTTCCCAAAAATTGCCAATCTGTGCGCCATACAACAGCGGTCAGAACGAAAATCCATGATAATTTAATCAAGAGAGTATTCAGTATTCTTTGTATTTCTTGTCATTATGTCTTGTATTCAGTATTCATTGTATTTCTTGTCATTATGTCTTGTAATTTGTCCAATCTTGCCAACTTAAGGTATTTTATCATATTCCTAGGCTCCCCACTCAAAGCTGATTCTTGAAACTTTGTAAGTGAACTTGTACTGAATAGTTTGTGTCTATCTAAAAGCATCTGGTATTTGTGCTTTCAGTATCCCTATGATGCTCTCCTATGCGTGAAACCGTCCTGTGACAAGTCATGTTCTTTGTATACATGCAATATGTAGATCCTATTTTGTAAATCCTATTTTGCTTAGGCCCCACACACTTGAACAATATTCTGTGATCGGTTGCGGAGTGCTTTGTAGACAATCTCCTGTGTAGACTTAATTGCATTTACCCAATATTCTACCAATAAACCAAAGTGTGCTACCTGTTTTACCTATGACAATCTATATGAATATTTGTTTTCTGGCACTGCCAGGTACACGTATGAGTTGATTAATGAAGAAGAACCCTCAAGATAGTTGACTGTGTCAAAGCTGAAACAAACGCAGAGAGAATGAACTGTCAGAAGCTGCTTCTGTAGATTGCACCAACACTTAAATATCACCAATCTACTGCATTTTATTTGGTCATCAAAGACTGAGAATGTGCACTCTACATAACCACAAAAAGAATTTACTACTTTAAAAGCTGCTTCTGCTTTCTCAGTCTTCAGTGTTTCTGTTGTTTACCTACACCTGCTTGGATAATATTCTTATATACAGAAGTTATTTTCATCTTTTGCTGGCATATCAGCAACAAACTTCTTTTACTAATATGTTTTAAGCTCCAGTCTTCAATAAGTTATAAATTCATTAGGTAAAAATAGATTTTTCTTTCATTTTTAATTTGAGTGAGCCGTAACATCCAGCAGTTTGCCTAAAACCAGACTATTAGAGACCTGTATAATGGATTACACATTCAGTTTTTAATTCTCAGTCAATCTGGATAGATTGCTGGCCACTAAACAGCAGAGGCACTGAGAGAAAGACGGACAGAGTAGAAAAGGATGATTACTTATTGTACTCGGCTATGTATAGCCCTTTTCTACATTTTTCTCTACTGCTCACCATCTCTTCTACTTTCTGAATAATGACAATCCTCAAATAGATTCTCTCTCCGTTGGAAATTTTGTCTTTGTTTCTTGTTGCATAAACCCCAGATCATGTTAAACCAAGTTTTATGATTTATTTATACATTTGTGTCATTTAACAGGTATACAACTGATGTAATGTAATGGGCATGTTTGTAAGCTTTTTGTCTCTTCTGAGAAAATAGTGTGTATTACATTGTATATTATATTTGCCTACTTTGTTAATGTTTCTGCTGTTGAATACATCAGATAAGCTAGACTCATATTTAAGAAGAATGCAGCTGTAATCCCTACCTAACACTTCTGGTATAGGTCTACAATTTCCTGAAAACCCCATAACAAAATCCAGATTGGTTCATCAGATAAAGCCCTAAATCAGTCTTTTCACCATTATTGCCAAGTTAATAGATTGCTCTGTCTCTAACATCAACAGAATGCTAACTCATAACTATGCTCCTCCTCCTCCTCCTCCTCATCATCATCATCATCATTTTTCTCCTCCCTGGAAAGTAACTTCAACCACTTATCAATACATTTTAAATGTTAAACTGTTGATGTAACAATGCTAATGCGACTAAAAGTCTGGCTATGTATAATTAATTAATGAAACTCAGGAAAAATATAGATTTATTATTGTTTTTTAGTTTGTTATAGAACACCTTAAAATATGGTGTCTTGGGCAGGAAACATTCAGGATGATCCAGTTCGACGCACGGTTTTGGAAGGGCATGCGGCACTGGAACGAACAGCGAACAGTTTGGCACGTTCCCAGGTGAATGAATGTAAACTCATGTCTGGTACTTAATTTAAGTTAAAAGAGTAATACACCCATTCCATGTATGGAGTTTCCAATGTAATAGGAGGCACAATAGGCTGGATTTCTGATTGGTGGTGCAATATTGTCTAATTATATTATAAAATATATACATTATGGTTCCGACCTTGGTTATCCGCTGTCATGCCATTCCTGTGTTTTGAAATAGGTGCTTTAAATTTTGATCCTTATCTGTAGTCGTACTATAGGCATACTTTACTCTGAAAGCTAGCAACTCTTCTTTCTCTTTTTGTGTATGCCTGTGGATGACTCAGTGCTTCAGCTGTTTGATGAGTGATCTCCTTTACTCCTGAAGTATTTACATACCCCAGAACTTTCTTCTCCTCTCCCTCCCTCCCTCCCCCCTCCCCCTCTCCCTCCCCCTCTCCCTCCCCCCTCTCTCTCTTCTGCCTCCCCCCCCCCTCTCTCTCTCTCTCTCTCTCTCTCTCTCTCTCTCTCTCTCCTGCCCCCTCCCTGCCTCTTCCCCTCCCTGCCTCTCTCCCTGCCTCTTCCCCTCCCTGCCTCCCTCCCTCGCTCTCAGTGTGTGTGTGTGTGTGTGTGTGTGTGTGTGTGTGTGTGTGTGTGTGTGTGTGTGTAAAGCCTCTCTCTGTCTGTCTTTTATTATTTTTACAAGTGTGGTGACAAAGTTTGTTGTTGGGTTGGAAGTATATGTCACTTAAATTTGGTTGAGAGATGTCTTCTAGCAATAACATGTGCCTATTAATATGGACATTATGTAAATAGCCACCATACATGAGACTCAGTTTTTTTATTGAATGGCGCATGACATGATCACTATAAAATTTATTTCAGTCAATGATCACAAAATACTGTAGTGGCTGTATCGTTTCCAACCTTCTGGTCATTACCAATGGCCTATTAATATAGCTTTGCTGATAGCTGAATCAAAATGTTCTAGGAGTCAACGGTAGGAGCCTCAATGAAATGTTGACTCATAGCATGTTATGATGCAGCCATCAGGAAAGCAATATTTATAGGCTATTGGTAATGACTAGATAGTTGAAACCATTACAAACAGTTAATTATTGTATGACAAAAAAATTTATAGTGAAAAGTAATGTGCTCACTGATGCTCCCAGTCCTTAAAATGGCAAATATGAACTTGACATGATGGCAGCTGTTTTTTCATATCAATGAGAGTTACTGGGACAAGGCAATGAATCACTCATTTTTTTGTAGGTGGATGTATTATTCCTCTAAAAAAACGAGAAAGTTCAGTAAGAAGAGTAAAGTAACTAACTAACAAAGTAACTGAGACACTGGTGTTAAGGGTAGATGCTGGGAATGATATAGGATGGGAATATCATGGTCATGTCACTTGTCCATCCAAAACATTGAAAATGTGCAAAAAAGTAGGTCACCAGCTGATTATTACCACAGATGGCAAATTTCCATGGCAGGGTTGTACAATGTAATTGCATCCTGCACCAATTTTTCAGCAATGGACATAATATTGTAGAAAAGTGGTGGAAGGTACGTACTTACATGTACGATAAACACTTTTATTACGTTATTAGTTTTACTCTTTTTTCATGTCGCATCAGGACTCACTTTCTGGATGAGCCTCATATAAACAATTTATGTATTTGACAGTTGTATTACATGCTTTACTGTAAATTCTTTGGAATCAGAAGTGAGAGTACTTCATTGCATCCATTTGTGACTGTGTATAACCTTCAGATCTTTTTCTGCCCCCGTAAACAATCTGATGCTAAGAGATATGTACCAATCGGTGCATGAATTTACCTCCTCACAGAATAATTATGGCTGTCTATTAATTCAACTCTAGCAGCATTATTAGAAGTAGATAATTAAGCTGTTTACGGCGACCTCACAAGCTTTGCAAAAATGCTCTTGAACAAGTGAACAAGTGAAATCTGTGTAGTCTTAGTTGAATTGAAGTTGTAGAGAAATGCATTATTTGTTTGTAGATGATAAGTGGCACAATAACAGTTATTCACTTCTACTACCTGTGTTCTGAAAGAGCTGCCGTTGTGTGCTGGTTTTGTTAAAGAACTATGAATTAAAGTCTTTCTCACGCAAAAAATAATGTAATAATTCATCCAATACCGCTTAGACATGATACACAAGGTCTAAATGGAAAAATCAAAGTTGCAAACCGCATTATGTTAGAAAAAATCAACACTGCCACAGGCATGTGTAGGAAAAGATTATCTGTGAATTTTGAAATAAAATGTCTGAAAAGAAATGAATATACAACTCATGGTTTACATCTAAACAAACAAGGGAGATTCACATTTGCAATAGGCTTGCTTCTTTCATACACATGGCAAAAACTGAAAAACCAAGGATCGGTACAAGAAAAAAAGCATACGCAAACGGACAGTCTGATAGAAAGTGCCAGTCTCAAAGTGAAAGTGCCACCCACGAGAAAACAGACAGTTATGGACCATTTTATAACAAAAAATAAGCCCAATGAAAGTCATAACAACACATTTACTAGGTCAAATTTCAAGACATCAAATGCAGCTACAAGGCAGTCATTAATGGACAGATGGGTGTAAAAGGACAGAAAAAAGTGAAAATTGGGAACATTTCGACAGAAGAAAGGCAGGAACCCACAAACGGTGAACCAGCAAGCCACACGGTAAATGCCATGAATACCATCCCTGGAAAACATGAGGATTTTTTACCACCAAGTACAATAGCTCAAATAGTGAGATAAATGGTCAAGCAAGAAATGATACCTGCCCTATCCCTAATTTTAAATTACTCCATCAAAATGTTCAGTCACTCCCAAATAATCTAAATGAAATAGAAATAATATTAAATGATCTAAATGATATTTATGTACTATGCTTTACAGAACACTGGCTCAAACAAGATATGTTAGAGCAAACATACCTTCCTCAGTTCAAACTTGCAAGCATGTTTCATAGGAAAATATCGAGTCATGGGGGTACTTGTATATATATGTTAAATAAAATATTGAATTCAATAGTGTAACTAAATACCATAAACTGTCCTGTGAAAAAGAACTCTCTGTTGCTGAACTAACAAGGCAAAATACAGTTATTATTTGTGTATACAGGTTACCAGATGGAGATAAAAAAGTGTTTTACAATAACACGGAAGAACTCTTGGAAGAAATTCACTCTCCCAAGAAAAATATAATTATATTTCTCAATATCCAATAAATTCAGAGATGACATTATAAATTTACTGCAATCGTTCAACATCAGTCCAATAGTAACTGAACCAACTCGAGAAACACCTACCTCTGCATCTATTATTGATCAATCTTGATAAATACGTGCAAATGTGCCTATAACACACAAGTTGTAAACATGGGTTTTAGCGATCACTATGCTCAAATTCTTGCAGTGAATGTTTCAGGACACCAAATTCCCAGTCGAATACAACACACTGTAAGGAATTTCAGTGTAAAAAATGTGAAATATTTTTGTTCTCTCCTAGAGGGTGAAAGTTGGAAAGATGTATATGACTGTAATGAGACCAATGAGAAATATGATAAGTTTATGGCTACATTCAAACATTTTTTTTTTAAATAGCTTTTCCCAAGAAAACAACTATGTTGAACTCTACTCAAAAAACAAACAAGTAGATTACAAAAGGGATAAGGATATCATGTCAAAATAAAAGGAGATTATATGAGTACTCCAAGCATAATACCCTGACTTTATTGCATATTTCAAAAGAATACTAACATGAGTTATTTCAAAAGCAAAAAAACTAGAAAATGACAAAATATTGTGTGATTCCAAGAATAAAACTAAAGCAACCTGGCAAATTATAAGGAAAGAAATGGGTACCAGGCCAGTTAATCACAGTAATATAGAGCTGATTATGAATAAAAATAAAGTTACTGACCCCCAGACATGTTGCTAGTGCTTTCAACAATTATTTCTCAAATGTAGCACAACAGTTAATAGATACACACCTTGACAAACAGCCAACCAGTCACTCAGATCAAAAAATTCATTCAAACACAGTCTTCTTGTATCCAGCAACTCCTGAGGAACTGTCAAAAATCCTCACAGAGTTACATAATAAATATGCAGTGTGTGTTGATGAGATACCAGATGCTATTATGAAAGCTAGTGCAACATTTATTGAGGAAACACTAACAGACATAGTAAATTCATTGTTTGAGAATGGGGAAAAGAAGGGTGCAAAAAGTGATATTGCTAATTAGAGACCAGTTTCAGTTTTGTCAGGCTTCAGCAAAATTATGGAAAAAAATGTTCCTTAGAATATTAACAGTTTTCTTAAATAAAGAGAGGCTGATAAGTGACTCCCAACATGGGTTCAGAGCTGGAAAATCAACTCAGTCAGCAGTTTTTGCCTTCTTAAATGAAGTATAAAAAGCAGTGGATCATAAAAAACGTGTATCTGGGATATTTCTGGATCTAAGTAAAGCCTTTGATGTAATTGATCATGGCATTCTCATGTGTAAATTAAGTAATTATGGGATTAGAGGCCAGTCCTAAAAGTGGATCCAGTCGTACCTCAGTTATTGTCAGTAGATTACAGAAATAAAACACAAAAATAATGAAACACAAAAAATTTCTAGTTTTTACAGTGATGAGCAGAAAATCAAGTATGGAGTCCCACAAGGGTCGGTTCTAGGACCTGTCCTATTTCTGCTGTATGTAAATGACTTGGCTAGTAAAATACATGATGGAACCACTGTACTATTCGCATATGACACTAATATTCCAATTAAATCACAGAATGAGGAAAATTTGCAGGAGGCTACAGTATCAGTTATGCGTACCTTAACACATTGGTTCAAGACCAATAGGCTCATCATAAATTCTGAAAATACTGTGTCAGTAACTTCCATACCACACAAAACCACCATATTGCAAACCCTGTTTTCACTATTGAAGGAAAAAATGTGTTGAAGGTCAGTCAAACAAAATTTCTAGGTGCACATGTTCAGGCAGATCTGAAGTGGGAGGTACACCTAAACAATTTAAAAAAAAAGGACTGAATTCATTAGCAAATGCTGTTAGGATCCTCACTCAAAATACAAGCTGCTCATGAGTGCTGACAATGTATCATTGCAGTATACAGTCCCCACTTATGTATGGAATAATTTTTTGAGGGAATTCCACAAATACTACAAAAACATTTAAAATACAGAAAAAAGGATTCCTGTAGACCCCTTTTTAAAACTCTTAAAATATTGCCACTGCCTTGCTTGTATATATATGAAATACTAATTTTCACAAAAGTGAGCATCTTAAGAAAGGAAAATCTCTTCAAACACAACTCAGATATACACACACATGAAACTAGACAGAAGACCTACACAGGAACACAGTAAATACAAACTTATGCAAAAGAGGAGTGTATCATTCTGGAGCTATGTTATATAACCATATGCCTTCGTACCTAAAATGCATACCAACATTAAATGCATGTAAAATAAAGTTAAAATAGTTCTTGCTTGACCACTGCTTTATTTTTATCTGAGTTTATGGAACATTATAATAAATAAACCTCATTTACCAAATTTCGCTAATTGTCAATTCATAATATAGTTTACATTGTGCTTATCATGTCATCTCACTTAATAACTGCTATTATCACATGTAGAAGCAATGTAGTACACCAACCTACATTA
Organism: Schistocerca cancellata; assembly: GCF_023864275.1. Classification (NCBI taxonomy): domain Eukaryota; kingdom Metazoa; phylum Arthropoda; class Insecta; order Orthoptera; family Acrididae; genus Schistocerca; species Schistocerca cancellata. The sequence continues at coordinate 128,724,542 of NC_064632.1, forward strand.
TTATCCATTTTTATATTGTCAACAATGTAGTCAAAATGACTACTGTATTGTAAACTAACTAGGTTTACCACTGTCCTATGTATCACAAGTACAAACAATGTACAAAACTGATTCTTGGACCAATAAATAAACAAATATGAAAGGGGCAATAGTGGTCATCTTTGCATCTAAGTTTCTTGATGTCTGTGATTGTAGATATAAGAGTTGCTGACCCTGATTTACAAACTTTTGTGTGTGTGTGTGTGTGTGTGTGTGTGTGTGTGTAATGGACACCATTGAACATGGCAGCTGAGAACAATCTTTTAAAATAACTCAGATTCTCGACTCACAGTATCATCAATTCAGAATTGTATTATAGGAATAGTTGTCAAAGGAATTTCTCCTACCTGTGAATTATCATAAAAAAAAAACAGAAATTATTTGCCCTGTAACCCTTTTATTGGTGTAGCTGCCACAGCATTGAGAGCATGATTATAATGAATTCCAAATTATGACTCGTTGTGCTAACAGTTTTGATTAGCGCCGTCTTTCCAAGCTAACATTGTATCACTGTGCATCCCCATCTTTTGTACAAATTGCCATTACATATCATTCTTTTCCACTATGTATGGGAAAAATTAGTGGTCAGATTTGATGTATCACAGTGTAATAAAGCAAATCAAAAACTGATTGTTTTTGTTGTTATATTTTGCCTAAGTAAGCTATATTTTTCTGAGTAACATTATTCTTTGCTATAGAGGGAGTTGGTTAGGAGCATATTTAATTCATCTTGATATTTAGCTTTTCTAATCATCCAGCACTAAATATAAGTGGTAAGTGATCAAAGATTTTGGCAGTAGCATTAATAATCCCATGTTTGAACTGAAGTCAACTTTAATAAACAGTAATGAATGCCATCTTTTTCCTGTAATATTGTAATTTTTGGAATCATTTGTCCCTTCCAAACACTGATTATTTACAACAGATTTCACGAGCTGTTGTGCTTTCGTTAAGTATTTTAACTCTTTAAACAGTAGCTTACAAGATAATTGGGGAAGAGCACCATGTGTATTCCTGTGGTACACTTTTGTACAATGAAAACTTTCTTTTTCAAAGATGGGCAGAATGAGAACTATCTGCTGCACTAGCTGCAATTGGTAGGAGTAAAACATCCTTTTATATTTTTAAAGACCATTACTGCATAGTTTCGACTGTAGAGTCGAAACTATGCAGTAGTGGTGTTTAAAAATATAAAAGGATGTTTTACTCCTATCAACTGCAGCTAGTGACCACTACTGCATAGTTTTGACTCTACAGTCGAAACTATGCAGTAGTGGTGTTTAAGGATGTTTTACTCCTACCAACTGCAGCTAGTTATCATTCTGCCCATCTTTGAAAAAGAAAGTTTTCATTGTGCAAAATTGTGCCACAGAAATACATGTGGAAGCAACAGCAACACAATTAAGATGATAAAGTAACTATTATGTTCTTCGCCATACATGCTGGTGGTAGCACCTAGTTTTAAGTGCCCCCCCCCCCCCCCCCCCCCCCGGTGTCTCTCTCTCTCTCTCTTTCTCTTTGACTTTGAGTGAGAGAGAGAGAGAGATAGCCAGAATTTTTGTGGCGTTATGATGACAGCTTTACAAATCTGGTTCCATAATGGCTAAGTAACCACTGGCAGGATTGCAGTTCATCGCCCACCACTAAGACTTTGTGTTTGCTCTTTTGAGGCATTATTTAACAACCATTAATTTATTTAAACTAAGTACTTCTGGCACTGTCCTATACCATTGTTTTTAATCATCCTTCATTATGTAAATGATGGCCACTAACCAAGCACAACTTGTGCCATTGCTTGGCACTTACAGTTAGCTGTCCATTCATATTAGATCAGTAAGACAATCACTATCGCAACCAGCACGCTGCACAGTGCAGTTATTGTTTACTTTTGTGTGCTGCCTCTTCACTGCAAGCCTATTCCCACACAGGTTTTATCCATGATTTGGTGAGAGTGACTATCTAATAACACCTGGTTAAGTGTTTTGTGCCCATAGATATGGAAAGTCGATTCTAGTAGTTACCTGTTATAGGAGGAATTTTTATAAAAATGTATTTACCTTACCAGGCTTTTGGTTTTATATTTGACATTGTGATTAAGCTCCATTAGTGTTTACTTTTTGATAAGTGTGGTTTATTCTGTCTATGGCAAGCTCTTTTAATATATTATTTAAGTTAATAGTTAACAAAGATTGAGGTAGATTTTTGGTTACAGCTTTATGTAATACATACATTATTGTTAATAACACAATTCTCACACACAACCACTGTCTCTGGCCATCGAGGATCGACTGCGAGCAATTACACATGATGGGAGAAGCAATCTGGGTGGTGGGGTTAAGGAGGAGGCTGGAATGTGGAGAGGGAGGGATAGCGAGGTAGCGGTGGGGGACGGTAAAGTGCTGCTTGTGGGAGCATATAGGGATGTGGTGGGGAGAGGAAGCAGAAAAAGAGAAAACTACAAAGACTGTGGTTATTTTGTAGAATAGAAGGCTGTGTGGTGCTGGAGTGGGAACAGGAAAGGATATAGGTGGATGAAGGATGGTGACTAATGAAGGTTGAGACCAGCAAGGTTGCAGGAACATGGGATATATTACAGGTAGAGCTCCCACTCGCGCAATTTAGAAAAGATGATGTTAATAGGAAGGATCCTGTGAAGCAGTCACTAAAGTGAAGAATGTTTTGTTGGGCAGCATGCTCAACAACTGGGTTGTTGCTTGCCATGCCCAAGTAGAATGCAGCACAGTGATTGGAGCTTAGCTTGTAGATCACATGGTTGTTTTCATAGGTAGCCCTTTCTTTGATGGGATAGGTGATGCTTGTGATCAGACTGGAGTAGGTGGTGGTGGGAGGATGTGTAGGACAGGCTACACATCTAGATCTAATACTGCCTCCTACTTCTTCCCCCTCTCACCTGTATCACTGATTCAGTTTCTACAATGTGCTGAAATGTAACCAGTTTCTTCTGAAAACCAATACAGTAAATGTAGTTGCCCTCATTCATGAGTTCCAGCCAATAACAATTAAAATAAAACTACTATTAATGAAGGACATCAGTCCCCAGCTCCCTACACCTACCACCAAATCAAAATTTAAATCAGTGCTATTTTTTTATAAACTAACCCTAGGAACATGATTAAATAACAGTATATATAAGGCATGGTCCCACTAGTAAATACTCATCTCTGATGGAGACCCCTTCCTGCAGTGGCCGGAATTTAGCCTATTCACCATCATGACACTGTGGTCATATACCCAGAAATGTTCAATAGAAGGTGATGCTGGCCCCGGAAGCCTATGCTCAAAAATAAAAACTTATTTCATTAACAGTGATAATGTGAGTGAACAAAATTAGTCTTGATACAGTGTAACTCACACATGGAAACATCTGAAAATGCCATTTTCTGGTCTGTGTGTCTTGTAAATTGTTCACAGAAGCCTAGAATACGATTTACTCCCATGAAGAAAGTTGCCTTTGAATAATCTGGATTCACTGAGAAGATCACCAATAATGATGTGGTGATTTTATGACATTCATAGGCATTGTGAGAACAGGAATTGACATGTAAAACCTGTCACTCCTTTCATCACCATGTACACTTGAATGCCCTATGACATCAACACCACAGTTCTCTTGAACTGGGGAGTTTTCCAGATTGTGTGATATTTCGGACACTGATATGCTACCATCTTCAGGCAGTACCAATGACCAAATATTTTCCTGTAACTACTGGCCTGTACATCTACTCTCTCCTGCAGTTGTGGGCACAATCCTTGGGCACTAACGCATTTGAAACACTACTCTGGCAGGGAAGCATGTCTTGGTGGCGGGCATGATGCGAAATTATCTTCCCCACTTGCTGACACTGACATGTGCATTGCGTAAGCTCAAAGCTGACTTCTTTATGTAACTATCAAATGGTCTACTTATTTATAAGCCCACAGTGTAGCCCAATCCAAGCCAATTTCTTTTTACCACATTCCTAAAATGTAAATAACTGTTTTAACACCTTTGTTCCATTATAATTCATGCTTTGATTTTTGGAGACTCTGTCTTCAACAACTGACTTTGATGGTTATTGTTTATCCATGTGGTGCTTGCCCAGTGGCTTGCCCAGCGTTCTTGTACACTGCAGACTATCTCGCATTTACACATTTTCTAATACTAGAACAGACTGCATTAGACTCCCAGTCCTGTGTTGCTCCATTTCACAGAACCCACAAAAGCTTTGATATTGGGTGACTGGTGGACATGATATTGTGTTTCCAGAGAATTCTTTGAATTTTAGGTGAAGTGTTTCTGACAAAAGGGACAAACAGTTGCACAATAGGTTTTTCTTCTTCCTCTCCTGGATCCCGTGTCATTGGCTCCTTTGCACATTTGATTTACAGCTCTTGTCAAAGTTTTTCCTATCTATAGTTGTTTAGCTCTGTTGGTAGACTGTTTTCCCTGTAGATTTCACAGCCCTTCTGTGCAATTGTGCTTAGGACACATTTACTTTGTGAGGGCAGATGACATCTGGAGAACGTGTTGGCTTTTGTTGAATGTTTTGTTTTAGTGTCATCTGGTCTTCACTTAATAAGCCACCATCTTGGTTGCAGTTTCAGAGGTAGCAAATGGTCTTGCTGGTAATCTCATCCACGTGGGTATATGAAAGGTGTATCGTGCATGTATTGGAAAAGCCTAGAAAGCTTGCATGGCACTAACTCAAGGAATTCCTCATCAAACATGTATTAAATGCATTGGCTGCTATTGATGATGGTTGGGTATTTCATTAATCTGTTCATAATAATTTCTATGAAATGGAAAGTGGGTTAGCCTCATGATGAATTCAGAGTTGTCATTGACGGCCCAAAGTTCTTTCCAAAGATCCACTTAGAGGTTCTGTCAAAACAAACCCATGGTAAATATTGCCGTGAGCTCTATGTCGTGCTGAGTCAGTGGTTTTGAGGCAGCTAGAGAAAATGCACTAAATAGTTGTGCTTAATTTTTAGCCAAGAATTAATTGTGGCTTTAGTTTTGCAAGCCCATTCTTTGCTCTCCCTACATTATGCACAATGGAATGAAGTGGAATATCTTCTTTATGGACTTATGATAGTTGTGTAGAAGAGGCAGCTGCTCATGCATATTGATGTAAAATTCCTGGGCAGATGCCCAAAATTCATAAATGCTCAGGCATTTATGCATTTTAAAGATCAATCGATAATCAGTACTTATAAAAAATTTTAAATTGATATTTTGATTTGGAATAGGTGTTTTGCAACACTGTTTCTGCACTGGTTGGATAACCATGTTGAAAAAGCTGCTTGAGAGTTCAGAAGAGTTATTAGGGGAAATAAATTGGACAATAAATAAAAGTAAACTTTTTAATGACATAAATTCATGGGGCAGTACATAATAAAAAAAAGAAAACTAAAGTTTAAAAGTAATTCTTGAAATAAAGCATAATTTATATTAAGTAGGTAGCCTGTAGTAGTACTTTTACTTATACTACTGCAAAAACATTGGAGGAAAAAATAATTTATCTGTAATGATTTTAATTAGGAATGAGTCGTGCGCTGATTCCGATTCCACAAGTCCAAAAATTGCCAGTTCTGTAGGAATTGGCTAGTATCGGAATCAAATGATTCTAGCATCTTTGGGATCAATTCTTTGTTATTAAATAATTTCTATGTTGATGTTCTCATTTTATCGTCATCGCAGGGCAGTTATACAAAAGTATATAAAGGAGCAGAATAGAAAACTAGATCTGTCTCAAATGTCACTACATATGACAATAAAACACTCTTTTTTTTTTCACTGGAAACAATTTAACATTTAAGAATATATTTATTATCAAGAAACATATGCCAGTTGTTTAATACATTCAGGAATGATTTTGCTATCAATAACCATTCTTCAGTAATATTCAGAGTGTTTACAAGGATTATAAAGTGTGTTACATTACAAAGCGATGACTTAAGGACTACACAGCTGTGTAGGGGGGGGGGGGGGGGTGGGAGAACTGGTAAAAATAAAAAGAACAATATAAATGCTGAGCAACGATCAGTAACACGAGTCCTTTCTTCGTACAGCAAGTAATAAAGCAATGAATGACATATGTGTGTTTAAATGTAAACATTTACTAACTCCTGATATTGGGAGTATCATGTCATCCCTTATTTTGATTGGTAAATTATACATTCTAGCAGTAAAATTTTAAAAAGTATTTTTGTTGTAAATGCTTGGATTTTTGACATTCAAACTGCTTTGGGCAAATACCCATTTATAAATGTCCTGCCTACTGGGCACTAGGCCAGCCCACATTAGTACCCATGAGTTATATATTTTCATAGTATTGTCATTGGAAGTATTCCAGACAAGTAAAGTGATCTTCCTCTTTGGTCGTTAAGCACTGCAGGAACAGTTTGTGTATTTTCTGCTCGTATTCTTGTAGTGGTAACAGGACTGTTGGATTCTCTTTGTCTGCTGGGAGGATGATTGTCTCGAAGGCATAGAAGCACTTTCCTCTCCACCTTGGAAACTGTTTTGTGCAGTATTGTTTCTCCCGTGTCATGTGGAAGAGTGAGGGCAATTATAAGTTTTCCTTCACTCATTATGGCAGGCTTGCCTGTTTCCACACAACTCATGGTGAGTATCACCAGCACTGTATTCTTTCATATTGAGAAATATTACTTACCAGATTTTACAGTGAGACAGTTGTTTAATTACAGACTTAAGCAATCAAATTGTAGGTTAATGTCATTGACAAAGAGCATTCCTGACAGTCATTGCATTGGGTTATCTGATATAATTGCTGTGGCAGTTAATCTTAACAGCAAGGTTCCGCTTAACATTTTGTAAGTCTTTAGTAACTTTCTCATGTGAGTCACATAATCTGCTCTTTTCTATCTCATCCTGTACCTCTCTATTGTATCGCTATAATACATCACTGCAACCAGTTTTGAACCTGACAATCACTGGGACTGTGTAGCGCTGTTGAAACCAAATTTTCATTAAATGACCCTCTGTTCCTGTAGTATTTTTACACAGTCTCTTTATGGTCAAGAAGTACTATATAAGCCAGTCGAAGTGCCTTTGAGAGAGAGAGAGAGAGAGAGAGAGAGAGAGAGAGAGAGAGAGAGAGAGAGATTGATTTCTAGGAGAACAGATGTAACTACAATTGTGATAACTAATGCATTCAGGCCCATATATCATAATTATCCAAGAAAATACAGCTTCACTGCCAAATTTCTGTTGCAGAATTTGTTGATTATCACAGTAAACTGTCTTTATCAAAATCTGAAGTTAATGTTCTGGTAACATTCTTGTCACTGATTATCATTGTGATTATTACACACTGGGTGGGGCAGCACAGTTATTACCACCCTGGGCTCACATTCAGCAGGACGGCTGTTCAAAACCCCTCTGGCCATCCTGATTTAGGTTTTCCATGATTTCCCTAAATTGCTCAAGGCAAAGGTGGGGGTGGATCCTTCAAAAGGGCACAGCTGCTTTCCTTCTCTATCCTTCACTAAGCCGAGCCTGTGGTCCCTCTCTAATGGGCTCGTTATTGATGAGGCATTAAACACTAATCACATTAATCTCCTCCTCCATGTTTATTACAACTTAATGCTGATGAACACTGAGAAGTGAGTGTTACAGTTGTATTTGTGTATGTTGATTTCATTGCATGAGATGCAGAGCTTTGGAAATAATTTGTGATAAGGCTGGAAACTTGTAGTGGCTTTAATTTGGCTTATGTTACAGAGAAGTTGTGGGATTTTTTTCAATTAGATTCTGAGATTGTATGTTTTTGAAATGTGTTTTAATATCTGACTGACACTGTACTTATATTTATGCAGGCAATTGCAGCTGAAACTGAGACACTAGGAGGAGAAGTGATCGCTGAGCTGGGGGAGCAGAGGGAGAGTTTGTTGAGAAGTAAGAGGAGGCTGGCAGAAACAGATGATGAACTGACACGGTCTAGATCATTAATGCACAAAATAGCATGTCATGCTATAAAAAATAAGGCAATTCTTATCATACTGATTGTGCTTGAAGTTGCCATTCTTTCTAGTATTGTATATATGAAATGGTTTAGGAAGTAGTTCCTGATCATTTGGTCTCTGCCACCAAAAATGTGAATGCAGTTTTGTATAAGATTTTGATATGAATAATAATAATTTTTTTTTCCATTTTCATGCAGTTGTCATGTATTGTATTTGTATAAATAAGTGAAACCCATAAGTTTCGCTACTTTTATTTTTAATAAGCTCAGTGAAGCAATGGAACTGTGAGATATTGAAGTAAAAATTATTTATTTAAAAGTACTCTCTCTCGTCATGTACATTATTGTTCCAGACCTATTTTGTATGGTGAATTGTGTTAGGTAAAATATCGATTTCGTATGTACATATTACTAACTTTTCCTTTGACTGCTGCTGAGTGGCATCTCTATTAACTATTGTGCTTGTATATTAATTCTTCTGTTCAATATATGTGTATGGAAAGTAGAATTGATAATCACACTCTTATTATGGATAACTGCAAACAAGCTTATTTCATTCAGAAAATGAAATTAAATATTAAGTAACCGGAATCTGACAGGACCAGGAACGACTTGAGAAACTGTAGAACTGGCTGACTGAGCAAGGCCATTGTCAGGGAAAATTTTGAGTGTAACAGGTAACAGCTGCGAAATAGACAACAAAGATGGCATGGGAGAATTACAAGTCCAGTGAATAATCATAGAGAGTAAACCTAAGTATAGTGAATCCTATGATTAAGACAACAATGTGTAGTGATAGTGATAACATGAGCACAGTGGAATCGGGACTGAAGAGTGACCTGCTGCACTGCTAGGTTTACATGGTGACCATTGGCGCTGATAGGCCGCTGACACGGGTGTTGCCCTGGAGCCAGCACTTTTGGTGGCAGCACCAGTGCCCGCATGTGTAGCAGTTCTGTCTTGTGGCTGTCATTGCAGGCCATGTCTTCCAGCTGCCTTCAAACTCACTGGACTGGGATACCAGACCCCTCCCCCCCAAAATGGGCACATATGGCTGGAAGCGCAGTGGATGATTCTTTGGAAAACAATGGTGGCATGGCTGGTGGGATGAACTTGTGGCATCTGGCAATGCACTGGGCATGGTGGCATGAATGAGGATGGTGATGAGGCCAAAGCTGCAGCAAGACCTCTACCTCCATGTCCACACCCATGGGAACCACTGCTGATGATCTGGAGTGCAAGTTATAACTGTGTGGGTGTAGAATCAGCATAGGTGGCTATTCCTGGTCTGATTGAACCACTAAGAGTGGTCTGCAGGGCTATGGTTGCACAGACAGGAGGTACTGTATGTGCTCAGAAACATTGTGAGTGCAGCTGTGGTGGTGGTGGTGGTGGTGGTGGTGGTGGTGGTGGTGGTGGTGGTGCTCACTGGTTTTAATGTATGGTGTTTAAATGTCTGCACCATACACTGTGATTTGCCATTGGAGGATGGGTGAAATGGCAGACTAGACAGGTGTTTGATGCTGTTTGAGATCCAGAATTGTTCAAACGCATCATCGGGAATTGGGGCCCATTGTCTGATATAATGATTTGGGAAAGCCCTTTGATGGCTAGAATCTAGAAGAGTGCATTAAATATGAGTAGTCGGGGTAAGTGACCATGACAGTGAGCCACATAGAGTCCAAAAAGGGGCCAACAAAATCCAAATGAATGTGGTCCTATGGACAGTAGGGGAATGAAACAGATGGCAAAAACCTGGGGCGGAGCAACCTACTGTAAGGCTCACCATGGTCTCCACACCTTAATTCAGTTCTGTTGGCATGTTGCCTCATGAGGGCTTTCATCTGTGACATATTCCAGAGCACACAGTAGAGGAGTCGCAAAACTAGAGGGTGCAGGGTAGGCAGGATGAAGGTACTGAGTATCTGCCTCTGCGCTGAGTGGCAGACATTGGTGGCAACTGACAAACTGTAGGGAAGGTAAACCCAGGTCCGGAGTTCTGCATTGCCATACTTTGAAAAGTAACTGGGCCAGCCAAGGAACACTTAGCGAACGACACACTGTAAGATAGGAGTGCAGCTATTTGAGTAGCTGTATGGGAAACCGATCTAAGGTGTGCCGCTGTTCCATGACAATGTGGAAACACGAGATTTCCTGTTGCTCAAAGTCCCCACAGGTAGACAAGAGAGAGTATCCACATTTGCATGGTGTGCCATGGGCTCGTATTTAATGGTATAATTGTTGGAGCTGAGAAAAAGCACCAAGTGCTGGACCCATTGTGCTGTCTGCTGTGGAAAGCAGGAGTGCAGCCCAAAGAGTGACACCAGTGGGTTGGGGCCTGTAATGAGTCTTAAACTTGCTCCAGAACAGGTAAACACAGAACTTTTTAATGGAAAAGATCATCATTGAAGCTTCCTTTTCTATCTGTGAGTAATTCTTGTGAGTGGGTGTTAGCATCTTTGATGCAGAGGCAATTGGTTGCTCAGCACTGCAATAATGCAACGAGAAGCATCTGCAGCCAAAACCAGAGGATATTGAAGGGGAAAAGGGCATAAGGCAGTGCTCTGAGTACAGACACACTTCAGCTGCCTGAAAGCATGCTCACAGACAGCTGTCTACCTGTACTGAAAGTGCTCCTTCCACAGCTGGTTGAGTGCATGCATAATATGGATCACATGGAGGAGGAACATCGAATAATTATTCAATGTTCCTGGAAAAAGCCTGCAGCTCCTGTAAGTTTTGGGAGTGGATTAGAATGTCGGTAGCTGCAGTATTGTGGTCCGTGGACTGGATCTCTTCTTTGTTGAGCAAGTATCTGTGGTATTCGACTTCAAAAAAACTGGCACTTGTGTAAGTGGCACTTAATTCTGTGCCACACACTGTAGTAAAGAGGGTACACAGTGATGGACATGTTCAACTGTTTCAGGTATCTGTGGAAAATTGCTGCAGAGGGAGAGATTCCAAATGGCAAGCACATGTATTAGTGTAAGCTGAAGGAAATATTAGTGACCATGATGTGTTGCGACTCCTCATCCAGAGGAATCTGTAATATTTATCAGCAAGATCTATCGTAGAAAAAAAATTCCTCTGACAAGCTTCATGAGGTAGTCCTCTGAACGTTGCATCAGGTAGGTTTCCACTTGCGCCTGGGTATTGATTGTTGAAAATTGTCAACTAGCAGAAGGGAGCCATTGGCTGTCTTGACCACTACCAGGAGTGTGGCCAAACTGGTTTCAACAGCTTCAATCGCCTCTAGTGGAGGCAATCAGGTTCTTGATTACCGGTGGTCCATAAGGAGACAGGGATCGGTTGTGTCCAGCAGAAATGGGGCACCATGTCTGGATGTAAGAAGATACAAGCCTGGAAATCTGTAGCGTACAGCAGGCCAGGTTTTGATAGAGTTACAAAGACAGCACAGAAGTCGTTGAGTTCCTGAAGGGAACCACATCCGTGACGACCTGATGCTCATCAATGATGGTGAATCCAGACAGCATTAGCAACCATGTGAACTTGTTGTAGGCAGTTTTAATTGTGAATTGACCTCTGAGGGGAATCAGACTGTCCCCAAACAGCAGCCCCTGTGTCTGTCTGGAAACAGATGTCCCAGTCCGCAGTTGTGAGGTTGATAAAAGACTTGGTAGTGGATCACCCTGGGGAACAGTCACCTGAAGTTCATGCACTGCCTCTTGATGCACGTGGGAATGGAGTCTGATTGTCCCGATGGTTTATGGCATACAGTTCAGAGAAATCCATACCTCCCACAACAAGTGCAATGATCTGGATGACTCGCACATGGGTGTGCTGTGAGTAGTCAGTACTGAAGAAAAGACTCCACTTCCGACACTGATGGGGCTTGACCAACTATTCAGAGGCCATTGCTAGATCAGAAATCGACAAATCACAATACTGCCATCTGTAATGTTGGTTACGAGAGTTCCGCACCTCTGGCATGTAATATGGTGACTGAGCTGTCATTGCTTGTGGCTGAGCCATGAGCTGTGCCAATTTGAAAGAGTACCTGATTTTCAAATCTCATCCAAGTATGGTTTTCCATCTTGAGAGCAGCAGTGCATACTTCTGGATCAAGAGCCAACTGGACTACCAAGTCTTTAATCAAGGTGTCTGCGTAACAGGTTTTGCAAGCTGAGTTTGCACAAGTGAAGTTGCAATGGCAATTCAAACCCTGCAGATCAGTCACCCGTGAATGAGACAACTGGCCCAACTACTTGTGATACTGCTGAAACACTTGTTGAAATGTGACCACATTCAATCATTGTGAATAATTATTCAAAGCAACTAGCACATCTCCATGAATGTGAGTTACAACAGATTTTAGAGGGGAGCCAACTTCTTCATTAAGAAAAACATCTCCAGGAAAGCCCAAGAAAGGAAGAGCAACCATTGTAAAGTGTCTTCAGAGACCCAAAAGGCAGTGAAGTGCTTTTTTAGCTGCTGTAAATGTGTGTCCCCAATTCTGTTTGGCATCATTAAAATGCAGAAACGTGGGTGGGCTTCTGTCTGCCTGGAAAGTGACCACTCCCTGTATGGGGTGGGTACCCTGAGACTGCAGTTGGTCTTTCAAAAGCTGAATTCGTTGCTGAAATTGTTGCATTTACTGTTGGAACTGTTTTTACAGTTGCTGCTGCAAGAGCAGCTCGTGCTGTTGCGCAAGCTTTACATACACAGGACACTGCTAATGTTTTACCTCGGTGCAATATATAGTGAGCGGATTCAACAAGATTATGGACGACTTGAGAAGTCATAGAGCTGGCCACTTGGCCAAGACCATCAATGGCAAAATTGCTGACTGAAGATACAGTAACAAGTCCAGTGCTTAATCAAAGAGTGAAAACCTAAGGGGTTGCAAATCCTATGACCAAGACAATGATGTGAAGTGACATCAATATCAGACTGCAGAGCAATGATGACTGAAGAGTGAGCTGCTGCCCTACTAGCTGTAAATGGCGACTGCGAGTGCTGGTACGGCGGCAAGATGGGCATGGCCCCGCAGTTGTAGCAGTGCTGTGTTTGCTATGATTGAGGTCAATGCCTTCAGGAAATCTTTAAGCTCCCCAAAAATATGTTCAACTGCTCTTTCAATCATGGTGTTTGTGTTGCCTGCTGATGGAAAAAAACATCTAGATTCAGGTTTTCTGCAGTTTCCCTAAATCACCATGAATGCCGAGATCCTTCATTTGAAAAGCCACAGCCACTTTGTACCTATCTTTCTCCAGTCCCAGCTTGTAATCTCTAATGATAATTGTTGATGTAGCAATAAAAAAGTCTTATTTTCCTTCTTTCCATTCTCTTGTGATGCTAGGCACAGCAGCTCCCATTCATTCTTACAGCAGAGTTATGGCCCCAGGTTTTTGATGCTGATGCAGGATATTCTTTACAAATCACCATAAAAATAAGTAACCTGACAGTTGTGGTGGCCAGTGCAATACTACTTGACTGTCAGCCACGAAACATCCGTTCTGTCACTAGGAGGGTGTGGTATCCACTTGCACATAAAAATATAGTGGTATGATTCACAAATACAAGAAATTTCAGTTTCCCATGTGGCAACTTTTCTTCATCTACACCTATACTGCGCAAGCCACTTGACAGTTTAGCAGAGGCTACTTATGGTACTACTATCTTCCTGCTCCCACCCCTTCCCTTCTCTTCCTTGTTCCATTTGTGAATGGCATTTGGGAAGGATGATTGTTAGTAAACCTCCCTTGTAGTGTCTGTAACTGGAGTGCTCTTGCACTGGCTAAATGATTTCAGGATGAACTCTCTCTCTCTCTCTCTCTCTCTTTCTCTCTCTCTCTCTCTCTCTCTCTCTCTCTCTCTCTCTCTCTTTCTCTCTGTCTCTGTCTGTCTGTCTGCCCCCCCCCCCCCCGCCCCCTCTATTAATCCAGTCTGTTAACGGGTCCGGGTAGATGAGTGGTGCTCTAGAATTAGCCAAACAAGTGCTTTTGTAAACCACTTCTTTTGTGGCTGAATTACATTTCCTTTAAGTTCTTCCAGTGAATCTCAGCCTTGCATCTGCTTCTACTAAGATTTGTTTTAGGTTTGTTTTATACTGTCATTCCACTTTACATCACTCCTGAAGATTCCCCTTAGGTATTTCACGGTAGGTGCTGTTTATAGTGACTTCTTGCCAAATCATACAGCAGTGAATTTTTTTGCATATTTAAGCACAGTTTGTTACATTTACTTAAATTTAGGGTAAACTGCCAGTCCCCGCACCATTCATGCATCCTCTGCAGGTATCCTGCAATTTGTTAAATTCTTCTGGTGTTGCCACCTCCTTATAGACTACTGTATTATCTACAAACAGCCTTCTGGAACTTCCGGTGTTATCAAATGGCTCTGAGCACTATGGGACTTGACTTCTGAGGTCATCATATATATATCTAAAAAGAAAGATGATGAGACTTACCAAACAAAAGCGCTGGCATGTCAATAGACACGCAAACAAACACAAACATACACACAAAATTCAAGCTTTCGCAACCAACGGTTGCCTCATCAAGAAAGAGGGAAGGAGAGGGAAAGACGAAAGGATGTGGGTTTTAAGGGAGAGGGTAAGGAGTCATTCCAGTCCCAGGAGCGGAAAGACTTACCTTAGGAGGGAAAAAGGACGGGTATACACTCGCGCACACACACACATATCCATCCACACACATACAGACACAAGCAGACATATTTAAAGACAAAGAGTTTGGGCAGAGATGTCAGTCGAGGCAGAAGCCAGAATTTCCTCTCCAACCTCAACTCCTTTGGTTCTATCAGATTCACCCGGTCCTACTCCAAATCCCATGCCACCTTCCTTGACGTTGACCTCCACCTGTCCAATGGCCAGCTTCACACGTCCGTCCACATCAAACCCACCAACAAGCAACAGTACCTCCATTATGACAGCTGCCACACATTCCACATCAAACGGTCCCTTCCCTACAGCCTAGGTCTTCGTGGCAAACTAATCTGCTCCAGTGCGGAATCCTTGAACCATTACACCAACAACCTGAAAACAGCTTTTGCATCCCGCAACTACGCTCCCGACCAGGTACAGAAGCAAATAACCAGAGCCACTTCCTCATCTCCTCAAACCCGGAACCTCCCACAGAAGAACCCCAAAAGTGCCCCACTTGTGACAGGATACTTTCCAGGACTGGATCAGACTCTGAATGTGGCTCTCCAGCAGGGATACGACTTCCTCAAATCCTGCCCTGAAATGAGATCCATCCTTCGTGAAATCCTCCCCACTCCACCAAGAGTGTCTTTCTGCTGTCCACCTAACCTTTGTAACCTCTTAGTTCATCCCTATGAAATCCCCAAACCACCTTCCCTACCCTCTGGATCCTACCCTTGCAACCGCCCCCGGTGTAAAACGTGTCCCATGCATCCTCCCACCACCACCTACTCCAGTCCTGTAACTCGGAAGGTGTACACGATCAAAGGCAGAGCCACGTGTGAAAGCACCCACGTGATTTACCAACTGACCTGCCTACACTGTAGCCTTCTATGTGGGAATGACCAGCAACAAACTGTCCATTCGCATGAATGGACATAGGCAGACAGTGTTTGTTGGTAATGAGGATCACCCTGTGGCTAAACATGCCTTGGTGCACGGCCAGCACATCTTGGCGCAGTGTTACACCGTCCGGGTTATCTGGATACTTCCCACTAACACCAACCTGTCAGAACTCCGGAGATGGGAACTTGCCCTTCAGCATATCCTCTCTTCTCGCTATCCGCCAGGCCTCAATCTCCGCTAATTTCTAATTTCAATTTGCCGCCGCTCATACCTCACCTGTCTTTCAACAACATCTTTGCCTCTGTACTTCCGCCTCGACTGACATCTCCGCCCAAACTCTTTGCCTTTACAAATGTCTGCTTGTGTCTGTGTATATGCGAATGGATATATCTGTGTGTGTGTGTGTGTGTGTGTGTGTGTGTGTGTGTGTGTGTGTCGCGCGCGCGAATGTATACCTGTCCTTTTTTCCCCCTAAGGTAAGTCTTTCCGCTCCCGGGATTGGAATGACTCCTTACCCTCTCCCTTAAAACCCAAATCCTTTCGTCTTTTCCTCTCCTTCCCTCTTTCCTGATGAGGCAACCGTTGGTTGCGAAAGTTTGAATTTTGTGTGTATGTTTGTGTTCGTTTGTGTGTCTGTCGACCTGCCAGCACTTTCATTTGGTAAGTCACATCATCTTTGTTTTTAGGTATATATATATATACTTTTAGGTATACATCGCTGTCTACCAACCCAAGTTCACCGCAGGATCAACTTAACCAACACTTTTTCGCCTTTTTTCATACCAGATCTCCAATTGCTTTCTAGTTCACCTTTATCTCTCCCCATATATTTCTATCTTTCTTTTTCATTTCAACCTCATGTTAAACTTTCCACCTTCTAATACCATGTCACCCTCACAACGACCCCATTAAGTTTTATTTACATTCCCTCCGCAAACATGCCTTCACCCTAGCCAGATTACGCTCACATATTTTATTTTCTCAGGCTTGTCTGACATTTGGCATTACCCCCAAAGGCCTCACATTTAAAGTTCCCATCTCTGGCTGCAACCCTTCTTTCCATCAGTCCCTATACCAGTTCCAAACTGAACAATCCATTGCCCTCACCCACCTAATCCTTCACCTACACATCAACTCAGCCAATGAACACACCCGTCAACTCCTATCCTTAATAAAAGTCCTCAATCTTTCCTCTCCCACATCCACACCGGCTATTCAGAGCATCCTCCTACAGGCCAAACGCCAATTAGAACAGCATGCCACCCTTCACCTCAAAAAACTATCCAATCTCCTGGTTTCCCACCTCCAGAAAGGCAACTCACTCACCCTTCACAACCTTTCCAGCAAACCTCAACCACCTCTCATTGCACACAAACCCAGTCTCTCCCATCTACTCAATCTCCCACTTCCAGCTCCACTCCCTCCAAAACCTCAAAATTCCGATCAACACAATCTGGCACCACAACACCCTAATTCAGTAGTTAACCTTTCCTCCAAACCTCTCTCCCAATCTGAAACCTCTGTCCTATCCAAAGGCCTCACCTTCAGCCCCACTCCCAGATTCAACCAAACAGCCCTCGTCAAAGATTTACTGTCCTACACTCGTACTCTCTGCTGGAAGTATCACTTTGCCACGAAGAAAAATGATCCTAATCCTACCCCTAATGATCCAACTCCCCAAGACACTATCCAAATTGAACCCTGCCTGGAACAGTTCCGTCCTCCGTCACAGCGGGACCCACCCCCTCTTCCTCAAAATCACCCTCTCCAAACCTTCCAGGAATTTCTGACTTCCAGCCTTGCCTCGCAATCCTTCTTAAAAAACCTTAATCCTACTCCCAACATCACCACTGCTGAAGCCCAGGCTATCCGTGATCTGAAGGCTGACCGGTCCATCGTCATTCTTCCGGCGGACAAGGGTTCCACGACCGTGGTACTTGATCGTCGGGAGTATGTGGCTGAGGGACTGCGTCAGCTTTCAGACAACACCACATACAAAGTTTGCCAAGGTAATCCCATTCCTGATGTCCAGGCAGAGCTTCAAGGAATCCTCAGAACCTTAGGCCCCCTACAAGACCTTTCACCTGACTCCATCAACCTCCTGACCCCACCGACACCCCGCACCCCTACCTTCTACCTAAAATTCACAAACCCAATCATCCCGGCCGCCCCATTGTAGCTGGTTACCAAGCCCCCACAGAACGTATCTCTGCCTACGTAGATCAACACCTTCAACCCATTACATGCAGTCTCCCATCCTTCATCAAAGACACCAACCACTTTCTGGAACGCCTGGAATCCTTACCCAATCCGTTACCCCCAGAAACCATCCTTGTAACCATTGATGCCACTTCCTTATACACAAATATCCCACATGTCCAGGGCCTCGCTGCGATGGAGCACTTCCTTTCACGCCGATCACCTGCCACCCTACCTAAAACCTCTTTCCTCATTACCTTAGCCAGCTTCATCCTGACCCACAACTTCTTCACTTTTGAAAACCAGACATACCAACAATTAAAGGGAACAGCCATGGGTACCAGGATGGCCCCCTCGTACGCCAACCTATTCATGGGTCGCTTAGAGGAAGCCTTCTTGGTTACTCAGGCCTGCCAACCCAAAGTTTGGTACAGATTTATTGATGACATCTTCATGAACTGGACTCACAGTGAAGAAGAACTCCAGAATTTCCTCTCCAACCTCAACTCCTTTGGTTCCATCAGATTCACCTGGTCCTACTCCAAATCCCATGCCACTTTCCTTGATGTTGACCTTCACCTGTCCAATGGCCAGCTTCACACGTCCGTCCACATCAAACCCACCAACAAGCAACAGTACCTCCATTACGACAGCTGCCACCCATTCCACATCAAACGGTCCCTTCCCTACAGCCTAGGTCTTCGTGGCAAACGAATCTGCTCCAGTCCGGAATCCCTGAAGCATGACAACAGCTTTCGCATCCCGCAACTACCCTCCCGACCTGGTACAGAAGCAAATAACCAGAGCCACTTCCTCATCCTCTCAAACCCAGAACCTCCCACAGAAGAACCACAAAAGTGCCCCACTTGTGACAGGATACTTTCCGGGACTGGATCAGATTCTGAATGTGGCTCTCCAGCAGGGATACGACTTCCTCAAATCCTGCCCTGAAATGAGATCCATCCTTCATGAAATCCTCCCCACTCCACCAAGAGTGTCTTTCCGCCGTCCACCTAACCTTCGTAACCTCTTAGTTCATCCCTATGAAATCCCCAAACCACCTTCCCTACCCTCTGGCTCCTACCCTTGTAACCGCCCCCGGTGTATAACCTGTCCCATGCACCCTCCCACCACCACCTACTCCAGTCCTGTAACTCGGAAGGTGTACACGATCAAAGGCAGAGCCACGTGTGAAAGCACCCACGTGATTTACCAACTGACCTGCCTACACTGTAGCCTTCTATGTGGGAATGACCAGCAACAAACTGTCCATTCGCATGAATGGACATAGGCAGACAGTGTTTGTTGGTAATGAGGATCACCCTGTGGCTAAACATGCCTTGGTGCACGACCAGCACATCTTGGCGCAGTGTTACACCGTCCGGGTTATCTGGATACTTCCTACTAACACCAACCTATCCGAACTCCGGAGATGGGAACTTGCTCTTCAATATATCCTCTCTTCCTGTTATCCACCAGGCCTCAATCTCCGCTAATTTCAAGTTGCCGCCACTCATACCTCACCTGTCATTCAACAACGTCTTTGCCTCTGCACTTCTGCCTCGACTGACATCTCTGCCCAAACTCTGTCTTTAAATATGTCTGCTTGTGTCTGTATATGTGTGGATGGATATGTGTGTGTGTGTGTGTGTGTGTGTGTGTGCGCGCGCGAGTGTAAACCCGTCCTTTTTCCCCCTAAGGTAAGTCTTTCCGCTCCCGGGACTGGAATGACTCCTTACCCTCTCCCTTAAAACCCACATCCTTTCGTCTTTCCCTCTCCTTCCCTCTTTCCTGATGAGGCAACAGTTTGTTGCGAAAGCTTGAATTTTGTGTGTATGTTTGTGTTCGTTTGTGTGTCTGTCGACCTGCCAGCACTTTCATTTGGTAAGTCACATCATCTTTGTTTTTAGGTATATATATATATATATATACCTAAAAGTATATTGCTTCATCAGGAAAGAGGGAAGGAGAGGGAAAGACGAAAGGGTGTGGGTTTTAAGGGAGAGGGTAAGGAGTCATTCCAATCCCAGGAGCGGAAAGACTTACCTTGGGGGGGGGGGGGGGGGGGGGAATGGACACACACACACACACACACACACACACACACACACACACACACACACACACACAAGCAGACATATGATATGAGGCACTGAGAGCACAAGCGGACTAACCCACACTTTTTGTGAATTTGAGGTATTGACATGTTGTGATAACAGTATACGAGTATTATGCAATGCATGTTGATCTGTTTGTTTATCTGAAGGTTTGTCTAATGTAGCAACGTAAACATTGCTGTTGCACTCAACCGCCGATAGATACCGTTGAGAGCAGGGGTGGACTATGCGTCATAGTCCATTTGTGCTCTATGCTCTCCGTCCACTGCCATTGCGCGTGACGCCGGCGAACGAAAGACTTGTGTATTTAGTGTGGAACAACGTATTGGACCAGTGACCACGTGGACGTGTATTTCAGTTGATCAGCATGGCAGCCCCTGCGAAAAGCGTGGAGGAGCAGTTGGAAGGTTAGTTTGTATTGTGTTCCATTCCTTTTTTGCGGATAACATTGTCGATTGTACACTAACGCGTTCATATGCAAACACGTCTAGATGTACCGTATCTCGAATGGTGACTTTGTTCAGAAAATGCAGGTTGTTTTCCATACGAAAACAGAATGACATACAAACAATACTTTATGTATTGCTATTTTGTGTAATCAAGTAACGATCACTTGTAATGTTATGTGTACAACAATGTTTTACCGCCCGCCGAGTTGTGTTGAGCAATTGCTTCGCCTGTGGATACCAATGCACACGTTGACCATTACTGTAGTGTAGTTAATATTACATTGAGGGATGGATATTGTTATTGCAGAGATGTTTGCGTCCGATGGGGACGTGCCGGGAGACGCGAGAGCGAGCACGGCTGCAGCAACAACTGTTCCAGAGGACGTGCCAGAGACGAACGACGATGCCGTGGTATGGAGCCGAGGAAAGAAGCGCCTTAGAAACGAAGATAAATGGCTTCGTAACGTTAGGAAAGAACGGAGAGCTCTAGGTCAAGAGTATGTAAACCGTAAGGGTAACCTTGTACCTCGAAAGGAATTGCGGAAAATCAGCGAGTGTACGTGCTGGTATGAGTGCCACAAACACATCAACGAAGAACAGCAGGAACAAGTGTTCAATGAGTTTTATAATTTAGGCAGCCACGATCTGCAGTCGGCTTTCCTGTTTACCATGATTAAAGTCGTTGATAAAGCACGGTCTTACGTAGGTCAGCAACATTCACGTAGGGAGAAGACGAGATTGTATTACTTGCTCAATTCAAATGGGTCTGAAACGAGGGTGTGCAAAAGATTCTTTCAGAATACTTTAGCCGTATCTGCTGGAAGAATCGATAGGGTACTCAAGAATAAAGGGGAAAAAGCCACCCCTCCTCGTGATGGTAGAGGTAAAGGTGAACCTGGTAATAAAACACCTCGCCACAAAGTTGATGTAGTAAAACGTTTCATAGAAAAATTCCCGGCGTATGAAAGCCATTATGCGTATCATAAAAATAACGGTAGAAAGTATTTAGGACCAGATTTAAATTTATCAGTCATGTATTCACTGTACTGTGCAGAGGAGCAAATGCCCGTTTCTCATTTTATTTTCCGCAAAATTTTTTACGAAAACTTCAATTTGTCATTTCATCCACCAGTGTCCGACTCTTGTCGAACATGTGATGCTTTGCAGGTAAAAATAACAGCTGCCGATAATGATAAGGAGAGGACGGAGTTAATTGCAGAACGTGAATTCCATCAGCAAAAAGCTGAGTATGCACGGGCAGGTTTACATAGTGATACATTGCTTAGCAAATCAGATGGTAACGTTACAGTGATAACATTTGATTTGATGAAAACTTTGCCTACACCGATCATCTCAACTGGAGTTTGCTATTACAAACGTCAGTTGTAATAGCACAATATGCACAATGCACAATGATGATGTATACATGTTTCTGTGGCATGAATCCATTGCGTCGAGAGGGCCACAAGAAATTGGTTCTTGTTTGCTGTACTTCATACGCAATTTTGTCAGGACTGAAAAACTAATTATGTACTCTGATCAGTGCGGAGGCCAGAATAGAAACATAAAGGTTGCTGTACTGTGCCAATACATTGTCAACAGCTCAGAGTTCTCTGTGAAGGAAATAGACCATAAATTTTTAGTTAGCGGACACTCGTACCTGCCCTGTGATCAGGATTTTGGCTTAGTTCAGAAACGAAAAAAGTATTTTCCTAATATTTACCGTCCTAAACACTGGAATGATGTGGTAGTGAGTGCCAGAAAAAGGAATCCATTCAAGGTAATTAATATGAATGCGGAATGTTTCTTTTCAACAAAACAACTCGAAAGAAACATCACGAATCGAAAAATGTCTTCTGGCAATTGTAAAGTACAATGGTTGAACATACAGTGGCTGCGGTATGAAGCAACCAACAGATTCAAAATATTGTATAAATACTCGAACCAAAACCAAGAGCCATTTCAGGAAATTGATGTGGCCAAACGAACATCCACATGCATCAGCAATCTCGAACTGCTTTATCCTAATGGAAATGTAATTACAGAGGCAAAAAAGAAGGATCTGCTAAGTTTGCTTCCGTATGTACCTCCACTTCATCATGATTTCTACAAAACTTTACAAACGTCATCAAATGCTGTAGAAACATTGCCTGTGGATGATTTTGAAATGTAACACAATGTATAACATTACAGAAACCAATGTAAAATGGTACATGTAATGTGTACAATGTATACTAGTAATGAATACTATTGTCACATGCATCAGCCTACTAACGGACCTGTCATTGAGAATGTTCAACTACTTGGAGCGAAAATGGACTAAGCCACAACAAAACTGCTAATATTCTACTATATAGTACTTTTGTAATTTATCTATGTCAAAATATTGTTCAATAAAACCACAGTTACATCATATGCATGTTACAAGGCTGCAATGTATCACAAACATACATTATTTGTGGGCCCGTATTATGAGACCTGTTTCCTCCATATTGACTTCTCCGGGGTTAGTCCGCTTGTGCTCTCAGTGCCTCATATGTCTGGTCTTGAAGTAACCAATTTGTAAGAGTTAGATGTGTCGCTGTGGTGCCAACTGCTGGTCAGATTGCTGTTGCAGATACAGTACAATGCACCAGAGCCCTACACGGAACATGATGGTCTTACCTTTCGATAGTTCCATGTGGCCACCTGGAGTCTGGTCTTCTTGCAATCATACATTCTCATGACCTCCGCTGCTGGCAATCCCCTACATTGACTACATTTCTGCAGAATCGCAGAAAGAATATCCAGCAGATTTTAGGTAAAAACCTATTTTGTTCCCGAGTTCCTATTTGCATAAAAATTTGTACTTACGCGTTTCATGACTATTTACACTTAATAGCGTTAATTCTGCAGGACCTAAAAAAGCCTATTTCGATGTTAGGGCCTATTTCAGCTTTAATGTCCTAAAAAGTGCCTATTTCATCATATAAGACAGTGGCTCCAAGCTTTTCCACACTGCAGCAGATGGAAAAAAATATTTTCTGCCCAGTATTGATATGCGCTCATGCTTGGTATTTGCCTAACACTTTGGTCTTTTTTTTATTTTTTTTATATCGCTATTAATACCAAATACTCTTTATAGGTGTTTTATTATTCATATGTAAAAAATAGATCACGGATCTTTAGGTTAAAATCTATTTTTTTTCCTAAGCTCCAATTTACATATAAGTTGGTACTTATGTGTTTCATGACTAAATAAACTGAATACAGTTAGTTCTATAGGACCTAAAATTGCGTATTTCAACATTGATGCCTAAT
This sequence comes from Schistocerca cancellata, assembly GCF_023864275.1. Lineage (NCBI taxonomy): Eukaryota > Metazoa > Arthropoda > Insecta > Orthoptera > Acrididae > Schistocerca > Schistocerca cancellata. The sequence continues at coordinate 128,748,162 of NC_064632.1, forward strand.
TTTGCCTATTTCGGCATCAAAATCCTAAAAGTAACTATTTCGTTAATCTGACAGAGTTCTTGTGTTTTTAAAGATTAGAAAAAGAAAGTAAACTTAGGGTTTTACGTCTCGTTGAAGGTGAAGGTCGTTACAGACTGTTTACATTTCCTTTGCTTGCCTTACTACCAACAGCACTCGGCACGGTTGAATGGTTATCCATCCAAGTATGCGCCGAGCGCGACAGTGCTTAACTTCGGTGAACGAATGGGAACCAGTCAGAGATTTGAGTTACGCATTAGAATCGAATGTGGGAGTACTAAATGTTATATTTGAAAATATTTCGTTCATAGGATACTGGCCAGCTGTGTATTTTCGCAAAGAAATGGTTTCATAGGCCTTAAGCTGAGCATGGATTAAAAAATCACAATGTTAATCGTAGGCACCCTCTATAGCTAAATTACTGCTCTTCGTGCATTTTCTCGCTGCTGTCTACAGGCAGTCCTATCAAACTACTCTGTTTTGTGAAAGGTATTATACGTGAATTTTCTGGTTTGAAAAATAATTTGCCAGTAGTGAGATGTTTTCATCTGAAGCACCAGTAGATTCCATTCGCTTGTTCAGAAGGGGTGGCCGTCTGTCAGGTGCCATATGTGCAGCAACGAGTACGGTACTTCCCCTACCGCTCCCATGTACCACAGTGGGGGGGGGACTCAGGTCATTGTTCACTTTTTCCCAGCGAAAACAAATCAGTACATTGTGTAGCGACCGACGTGTTAAGTGTTACTGACATTCTAAGTGCAAAAGAAATTCTAGTTTCTGTGTGAGAATACTACACCATGCCGAAAACAGCTAGTTCAAAGTCTACTCATAAGGCAGTGGCTGCAAGATTTTCCGCATTATACAACAGATGGGAAAATTATTTTCTGCCAAGCATGCAACAAGCAGGTTAGTTGATGTTTTTCTTAGACTTCTTATTTTCCTGTCACTTAGGATTCTTTTTTATCGCTATCCTTTAGTAATACAAAATACTCTTTATATGCAATTCTAAACTGCATTTGCCTTTTCTCTCGTATTAGTTTTCAAGTGTTAAGAAATCTCACTGAACTCAGCATGCAGATGGAATTGCAAATAAAGCTAAAAAAGTTCTGCAGTGATTTGTGGCACCAAACATCCCCTTTCGGAAACTAGAAAACCCTATTTTCAGAGGTTTTCTTGAGAAGTACTGCCATCAGTCTATTCCTGCAAAGTCAACTTTACGTAAGAATTATGTGGATTCATCTTACAATGCTGCATTGCACAGAATCCGAGATGATGTTGGAGAATCTTGTATATGGATTTCTGTGGATGAAACTCGTGACAGTCTTGGCCGTTACATTGCAAACCTGATTATTAGCAAGCTAGATCCAGATGCTCCATCCAGGACTCATTTGATTTACTCAGAACAGCTTGCAAAAACTAACCAACACACAATAGCACAGTTTGTTTATAATGGGCTTAAGGTGCTATACCCAAACGGAGTGGATGAGAATAAGGTGCTTCTGGCAATCACTGATGCTGCTGCATATATGATAGCAGCGTTTCAACTATTAAAAGTATTCTACCCATTGATGCTGCATGTAACTTGTGTAGTGCATGGGATCAACCGCATAACAGAGCAAGTAAGGCTACAATTTCCTATAGTAAATAAAGTAATATCTATGGTGAAGAAAATTTTTGTTAAGGCACCATCAAGAATACAGGCATTCAGAGAACAGTTTCCAGATGTCCCATTGCCCCTGTTGTCACCCGCTGGGGCACGTGGCTGATAGCAGCAGAATACTATAGCACACATCTCTCAGTTGTCCAGAAGGTGGTTGAAAATATACCGGAGGATGCTGCATCCATAACTGCAGCAATGGAGTTACTCAAAGATTCTTCTTTAAAACGGGACTTATCTTACATTAGGGTCCACTACACATTTATGGCAAGAATAATTTCACAATTAGAAGGCTCAGGGAGACCTATCTACGACAATATTTCTTTTCTTGCAGAAGTCAAAATGAAAATTAATGAAGCGCCAGGTGAAGTAGGGGAAAAAGTACGGGCAAAAATGCAAACGGTTTTGCAGAAGAACACTGGCCTGAAGGAGTTGTGTGCAGCTGCTGACATACTTAGTGGAAAATCCAGCACTCCTGACTGCAGCATTCCTGTCCAACATGTGCCGAAAATGAGGTACGCCCCTGTCACATCTGTTGATGTAGAATGTTCTTTTTCAGCGTATAAATTGATTCTGATTGACAAGCGCCCCAGTTTTTCACTAGAAAACCTAGAAAAGATTTTGGTTATTTATTGTGAAGCCAACTATGATCAGAATATGTGAAACTATGAATGTATTAATTAAACCATTGCTACATCTTTTTTATGGAGATCTTTATCTTGCAGAACTCAAAAATATTTGGAATTATGTTCAACATTGTTTTAGATTGCTGTGCTCTGTAACTGTGTAAATATTCATTCTCCTTGTTTTAATGACTAATAAGATGTTCATACTGTCAACACTGTGTATTTTAATTAATTTTTATTTTCTCTGCATCATTTTTATTAGAGCCTATTTTAGGTGCCTAAAACACACTGTTTTAAGACCTAAAAATCTCTCTAATATATATGTTTAATATATCAAACTATTCAGGAAGATGTGTGCTACAAAATAGGCATATTTGGAAAAATTGAATTAGTTTTTAAGTTATAGACATTCACCGCATTCAATATAAAAGGTAACTAATGTTCACTACCATTACAGTGTGTATTTAAAGCAACCTGATTTGCATCCTCACATAGTGGCACTACTAGCACCACTCTTATGCAACTGATGCAAAATTTGGATAGATGTCATCTTTCAGATGTAGACACACATCTTCCAACTTTTGTTAGTGTCATACAACTCTTATTCCAACTGTGGATAATTACATTGTCAGCATGTAAACTGTGCTAGGTAGTGCAGTCTTTTATGTTGCGTTAGCAGTTAGTGTTAAATCTGTGAACAGATGCATATCACTTACTGCCTAGTACAGTTAGTGTGTTGACAGTGTAATTTATATTACAATGTGACAACAGTGACAAACTCATAGTGTTGTTATCTGACTTTAGTGATTTTATATTCACATAATATGATGGTCTGTCAACTGAAACTAGTTTTTAAATACAGAATTTAACAGCAGCTCGAGGTGTAATAATGAAATCCTAAAACAAACTACTGCTAGAATTGGAGCAAGCTATGTGCACACTCTCTGCAGAATGGCACACATATCTTGTCCAGTCCGAATGTCTTTCTGCTATTAAGCTGTTATTGCTTTCCTGTTTTACACTCCCTTACATCAGTATCTACTATGTCAGCATACGGTGATTGAGAAGTGGAACCATATTACCACCTTAATCAGTGAAACTGTTTCAGAAGATTAAATTCAATAATATCAGATATGGTGTTAGTATGATTTGTGAGTGACTGAAAAGTTGATTTTCATCCATTTACTGACTTTATTTAAGACCAAAACTTGTGGGTTTTAGTCAGATCAGATGTCAAAACGTATGATGAAGCTTTTGTAGTAACTTTTTCACAGCAGGTCTCTCCCATCCCGTGAAACCTTGCTTGGCACCTACTGATCTAAGATTTGTTGAACAATCCTTACGAAGTTTATCCATTTGCGCCTACTCAGATATTCTGTCATTTTTATCTTATCACCCTCAGGAACTCCCTCCTGACACATTGCAGAATCCAGAGCATAAACAGACCTCCAATGCAACTCAAATTCAGTTACAGTTGTTGAACTTCCCACCTTTTTCTCATCCGTACAGTCGAAACACTGTGTAATCACTAATCCTGTCTATCAGACTAAATCCATAACCAATACTGAACCCTGCCTGTCTCAGTTTAATCCTCCATTTAATCATGGTCCAGTCCCACTGCTTGCCAAATCATCCCTTGTTAACTTCTCAGAATTTCCTAACCTTGAATCTTGGCTGACCATTTCCCAAATTCCTTAAATTGGAAATCAACCTCTCATCCACAGAAAGAACTGCAATCCACACCCAAAAATAGGTACTAACCTTACAATCCTATCTGCTGACAAAGGCTCCACCAATGTGGTTACAAACCACATGAAGGACTCCACTGGCTGTCAGATCCAACCACATACAAGCACTGCCAAAGTGACCACAGTCCAGAAATCCAGCAGGATCTCCAGTCCCTCAAGTCCTTAGGTCCATGCCAGAACTTCTTACTTAACCTGCACCACTCCCCACACTCCTACTTTCTGTCTGTATCCTGATGTACATAAATACAACCACACAGGATGCCACAATGTGTGTGATTACTACGCTCCCCTAGAGGGAATCTCCTCCCTTGTAGACCAACACATTCAGTCTAGTGTCTGTAACCAAACCGTCGTATATAAAAGACACCAATTATTGCCTCTACTGTCTCTCCACAGTTCCAATTCCTTTATCAGCCTGTGCCTTGGTCATCACTGTTAATGTCACCTCCCTCAACTCTAATAGCACCAATGCTCATGGCCTTGCCACTATTGAACATTACCTTTCCCTTTACCTGACTGATTCCAGATGTACAATCTCCTTCCTGATCACAATGACCAACTATATTCTCATTTATAATTATGTCTCCTTTTAAGGCATTACCTACAAACAAATCCATGGTACAGCAATTGACACCCACTGGCACCATTCTCTGGCGTATTCATGGGCAATCCAAAGACTAAATTCAGTAATGAACACCATAACTACACCATATCAGTTGAGTGTGAGCACAGATGGAGTCATCTACCAAAAAGTAAGTGACTATAGGGATATAATATCAACTGATAAGCTTGTAAAATAAAATGTGAATTATATTGCTGGATTTTGAAACGCATTCAAAAGAGTAAACCACTCCTACCTCTTCCAGAATACATGGGCTAAGAACTGTCAAGATTTCATCATCATAAAGAAGTTCCTACAAAATGCCATATCCAGAATTACTGTAAATGGTCAGTCCAGCAGTCCATTCAAAATCGGCAGCTCAGTAAGGCATGGATGCCTGATGTCCATGGCACTCTTCACCACTGCGATAGTAGAGCTTCACATTTTGAGCCTAAATCATAACATCCAAGGGTTAACAATACGGGCTCAGAGTATTGTATTTTGACGACATTGGGTTTCTGGTAATGGGTGCCAGTGAAATACAAAAACGCTGCAGATAATAAACGAGTAAGAACTAGCATCAAGTGCTAAATTAACAGAAATAAGTCTGGAATAATGAATACTGGTTGTGGATTAGAAGCTCTCACCCAAAGACAAAATTCAGGATATTACGAATATGAAAATTACAGAAAAATATGAAGTACAGAGAGTGGATTTGGGAAAACATCTACATAACATCTGAAATAAATTGGCAACAAGTCCTGCACCTGCCAAAAGTATATCATCTGCTCTGGGTCCCTTCACCAGCTGCAGACATATCTTTAAAGTGAAATCTGAAATGCTGAAATTGACTGCAGACAATGGCAGTTTTAAATCTTACAGATGTGTACAATGAAGTGGACACAATGTACATTTGTAAAACATTCAGACAGTGGAAGAAGTCACCAAATAACATAGTGGCTTCTCTGTTAAATGAAATAGCGCAGCCCCCAGTAATGTCCACAATATCCCAAATGAATTATACCATCTGAAACATTTCCTCATAAAATATAGTTACACTCAAATGAGAACTGAGAACCTTATGATCAAATTGAAAAATGTGAACAAAAGCTTGATGCAAAGTAGAAGCAGGAATGTCATAAAACAAAAGACAACTGGCACAAAATCTGTAAGAATATTCGCAACCTGCTGTTACCGACCAGTATAAGGGTTAAGTGGTACTGCAGTGTTAATAAAGAAATCACAACAAACTCAGGACTGTACTCCAATCATACTTTCAGATTCTCCACTGTGTACCACCTGCAGTCTTACTGTCACCAAAGCACATAAAATTGTTTGCAGTAATGCAAACAATGTATGGTTGTCCATGAGAAAAAAATGACCAACTAACCAAAGGACATCGTCCAACACAATAACACTGATGTGCCTTCTACATCCAGGTGAAGAACCTTACCTGAAAATGAAAAAAGCTGTCAATTAATAAAAAGGACATACAGTGTTTTACATATTCTCAAAATGGGAAATGACTGCACGAACTACAACAGATTAATAATTATGAGAAATATGTATTCTTCCTCAGAAGAACTGTAATGTGAATTCTACCCAAATGTCAACTAAAAAATTATTCAATTGCCAATTTCTTACAGATTTTTGTACAAAGACTGAAATGTGAATGTGTTGTAGAGTATATGATTTTTTATAAACGGAATTTGTTTTGTTATGTTCTTTGATTATGTGAATGTGTTAACTATAAAATAAAATTTTGGAAAAAGTTGAATTCTTTCTAACCACTCAGAATCCCAAACCTCATGCCGGGTACAGATCACTGATGACATAATAATTATTCCTCCCCCATTCACTTCACCTGTTGTTCCTCAATGTCGATTTCCACTTCAAGGATGGTTACATCAGTACCTCCGTCATCATCAAATCTACTAACCACCAACAGTACCTCACTTCAACAGCTGCCACCTGTTCCACACCAAGATGTCCCTTCCTTACAGCCTAGTGACCTGTGTTGCATCTGTACTTACAAGCAGTCCTCCTCCAAATACCCCAAGGATCTCACTGAGGCTTTCACAGATCACAATTACCTTCCAGTCCATCATGGCCTGAAACGAATATCCTTTCCACTATTTTCATCAGCCCTCCCACAGCAGTAGTCCACCATCCATCCAACCTACACAATATTCTTGTTCATCCATACTCCACCCCTGATCCCAATCCTTTGTGTCCTATCCCTGCAATTGACTTAGATGCAAGACCTGTCTACATCCATACTCCACAGCACACTGTATGTTGCATGATGGAGAGTATCTTGTGCCACTATGTCTATATGCCTCCATATGAGCCCTAATTCTTTTCACAAAATATATGTTAGATGCAGTAGAATAATTCTGCACTCAGTTGCAAATGCCAGTTATCTAAACTTTCTCAATAGTATTTAGCAAAAAGAGTATCTTTGATTGAGGGATTGCCATTTGAGTTCATGAAGCATCTCCATATGTATAGTGATATATGTAAGATCATACTTAACAAGGGAATCTAGTATGCAGAGATGGGGGGGGGGGGGGAGGGGTGTTAAAAACTGATAATGAAGTTGAAACAAAAATACACAAACAGCGTTTCAAACCAGATGCCATTAGGAATATTCAAAAAGTAACAATACATTCATAATGGACTTGAACATAAATGGGTTAAGTTCAAATTACACAAATGGCAGAGAAACAAAACTTAACGACTTACAAATCATTTTGTCAGAAATACCAAATATCAGGATTGTATTCTTGAATGAAAACTGGCTTGCGAAGGATAATATCAATATCTTAAATAACCTTGATAACTTTATGTTGCCAGCAGCTTTTGTAAATGTAATGTAACTTGAGGAGGATCGTGCATACCAGTGGAAAGCTCAATGGAATATACAGCAAGACTCAATTTCGATTCCCTTAATGAAAAATGTATATTTTAAAGCTGCTGCGTAGAGTTAGGGCAATATATTGTAATTTTATGTGTGTACAGAATTCTGGGCGCAGAAATAACGAGACATTATTGTCGAAATTCCAGTGTCTGTTGCAAAAACTTCTAAAAGAAACCAGATCAAGTTAGTAAAGCCAATAGCTCAACAAAATTCATTGATATGATTCAAACATTGAGTTTCAGTGCAAATTTCACTCAAGTAAATGAAGTGTCTGCAACCTGTATAGATGATATTTTAACCAGTTACACTTATAATGAGGCAAATAAGTTTTGTTTAGATTTAGGACTTTCTGATAATTGCACTTTGTTTATGGAGTTACCAAAAACAATATAACCTTGCTCGAAACAAACCTACATCAAATGCCAGCTCAGCAAAGAAAATATAAACTTATTCTATCGTAGATTAAATAAGGTGGAGTGATCTATAGATCATAGTATTTCATGCTCTGAAATTTTGCTGCTTTCTTGGAAAAATTCCTGCATGTATTTAATGAAACTTTCCCCCTTACTGTACATAATAAAAAATAGGAAATAAAGTGGATTACTGAAGGTATAAAAACCCCAAGTGCAAGAAAAAGACTGCTACGTATCTACATCTACATCCACATCCACATCCATACTCCGCAAGCCACCTGATGGTGTGTGGCGGAGGGTACCTTGAATACCTCTATCGATTCTCCCTTCTATTCCAGTCTTGTATTGTTTGTGGAAAGAAAGATTGTTGGTATGCCTGTGTGGGGGCTCTAATCTCTTTGATTTTATCCTCATGGTCTCTTCGCGAGATATACATATGAGGGTGCAATATACTGCTTGACTCCTCGGTTAAGGTATGTTCTCAAAACGTCAGCAAAAGCCCATACTAAGCTATTGAGCGTCCCTCTTGCAGTGTCTTCCACTGGAGTTTATCATCTCTGTAACACTTTCACGATTACTAAATAATTCTGTAACGAAGTGCGCTGCTCTCCGTTGGATCTTCTCTGTTTCTTCTATCAACCCTGTCTGGTACGGATACCACACCAGTGAGCAGTATTCAAGCAGAGGTCGAACAAGTGTACTGGAACCTACTTCCTTTGTTTTCAGACTGCATTTCCTTAGGATTATTCCAATGAATCTCAGTCTGGCATCTGCTTTACGGATGATTAATTTTATATGGTCATTCCATTTTAAATCACTCCTAATGCCTACTCCCAGATAATTTATGGAATTAACTGCTTCCAGTTGCTGACTTGCTATATTGTAACTAAATGATAAAGGGAACCAAAACTTAACAAAAGTCCTGATTTTGTTACCTATGTAAAAGATTACAAAACTATTTTTAAAAAAGTTGTAAAGGCAGCCAAAGAACTGGCAAACAATAGATTTATATTGGATAGTGGAAACAAATCAAAGGCATTATGCTCAATGATCAAAACTGAAACAGATGCCACAGGTAGAGGCCATGATATTTCTGAAATCAATATAGAGGATAAAACTATTGTAAATCCTGCTCAGATTTCTGAATTGTTTAATGAATTCTTTATAAATGTAAACAAATCTAATGTCAATGTAGCAGAGTATCCAGACACGGTAAATTTCTTCAACAGTGAGCAACTTGATGGTGAATTTTTCAGTACATTTACAAAAACTACTGTAAAAGATACAGGAAATGTGGTACTATCACTAAAAAGTAAAACATCATCAGGGTGGGATGGTATACCAAAAAAGTGTTAAAAACAGTCTCCAAAATAATTGTACAGCCACTAACTATAAGAGTTAACCAGTTCCTTCAAGAAGGTTATTTTCCAGGCACACTGAAGTACGCAGTAGACACACAAAATTCAAGCTTTCGCAACAAACTGTTGCTTCATCAGGAAAGAGGGAAGGAGAGGGAAAGACGGAAGGATGTGGGTTTTAAGGGAGAGGGTAAGGAGCCATTCCAGTCCCGGGAGTGGAAAGACTTACCTTAGGGGGAAAAAGGGACGGGTATACACTCGCACACACACACATATCCATCCACACACATACAGACACAAGCAGACATATTTAAAGACCAAATATGTCTGCTTGTGTCTGTATATGTGTGGATGGATGTGTGTGCGCGCGCGAGAGAGAGTGTATACCAGTCCCTTTTTCCCCCTAAGGTAAGTCTTTCCGCTCCCGGGACTGGAATGACTCCTTACCCTCTCCCTTAAAACCCACATCCTTTCGTCTTTCCCTCTCCTTCCCTCTTTCCTGATGAGGCAACAGTTTGTTGCGAAAGCTTGAATTTTGTGTGTATGTTTGTGTGTCTGTCGACCTGCCAGCACTTTCATTTGGTAAGTCACATCATCTTTGTTTTTAGGTATATATATATATATATATACACACACACACTCCTGGAAATTGAAATAAGAACACCGTGAATTCATTGTCCCAGGAAGGGGAAACTTTATTGACACATTCCTGGGGTCAGATACATCACATGATCACACTGACAGAACCACAGGCACATAGACACAGGCAACAGAGCATGCACAATGTCGGCACTAGTACAGTGTATATCCACCTATCGCAGCAATGCAGGCTGCTATTCTCCCATGGAGACGATCGTAGAGATGCTGGATGTAGTCCTGTGGAACGGCTTGCCATGCCATTTCCACCTGGCGCCTCAGTTGGACCAGCGTTCGTGCTGGACGTGCAGACCGCGTGAGACGACGCTTCATCCAGTCCCAAACATGCTCAAGGGGGGACAGATCCGGAGATCTTGCTGGCCAGGGTAGTTGACTTACACCTTCTAGAGCACGTTGGGTGGCACGGGATACATGCGGACGAGCATTGTCCTGTTGGAACAGCACGTTCCCTTGCCGGTCTAGGAATGGTAGAACGATGAGTTCGATGACGGTTTGGATGTACCGTGCACTATTCAGTGTCCCCTTGACGATCACCAGTGGTGTACGGCCAGTGTAGGAGATCGCTCCCCACACCATGATGCCGGGTGTTGGCCCTGTGTGCCTCGGTTGTATGCAGTCCTGATTGTGGCGCTCACCTGCACGGCGCCAAACACGCATACGACCATCATTGGCACCAAGGCAGAAGTGACTCTCATCGCTGAAGACGACACGTCTCCATTCCTCCCTCCATTCACGCCTGTCGCGACACCACTGGAGGCAGGCTGCACGATGTTGGGGCGTGAGCGGAAGACGGCCTAACGGTGTGCGGGACCGTAGCCCAGCTTCATGGAGACGGTTGTGAATGGTCCTCGCCGATACCCCAGGAGCAACAGTGTCCCTAATTTGCTGGGAAGTGGCGGTGCGGTCCCCTACGGCACTGCGTAGGATCCTACGGTCTTGGCGTGCATCCGTGCGTCGCTGCGGTCCGGTCCCAGGTCGACGGGCACGTGCACCTTCCGCCGACCACTGGCGACAACATCGATGTACTGTGGAGACCTCACGCCCCACGTGTTGAGCAATTCGGCGGTACGTCCACCCGGCCTCCCGCATGCCCACTATACGCCCTCGCTCAAAGTCCGTCAACTGCACATACGGTTCACGTCCACGCTGTCGCGGCATGCTACCAGTGTTAAAGACTGCGATGGAGCTCCGTATGCCACGGCAAACTGGCTGACACTGACGGCGGCGGTGCACAAATGCTGCGCAGCTAGCGCCATTCGACGGCCAACACCGCGGTTCCTGGTGTGTCCGCTGTGCCGTGCGTGTGATCATTGCTTGTACAGCCCTCTCGCAGTGTCCGGAGCAAGTATGGTGGGTCTGACACACGGGTGTCAATGTGTTCTTTTTTCCATTTCCAGGAGTTTATAAACCACATGGGAAACTATCGTCCAGTCTCTCTTCTTCCATCACTGTCAAAAATATTTGAGAAGGTAGTCACCATACAAATCATAATTTCATAGAAAAATTTAAAATAATTCAAAAAATCAGTATGGGTTTTGTTGATAAAATTAGCTCATCTCTAGACAACTCACTGCATGCCATAGGAATTTTTTGTGACCTATCAAAGGCCTTTGATAATGTGAATCACTCCTTGCTACTCTGTAAACTGGAAAAGTATGGACTTAGGGGCACGGTATTAGAATGGTTTAAGTCCTATCTAACCAAGCAAAGACAAAGAGTGGTTGTAACATCAGAGAGAGGAACTTACACTTCAAAATGGAAAACCATTTCACATGGAGAATCCCAAGGTTCTGTCTTAAGTCCCATTCTGTTTTTATTTTACATAAATGATCTTCCACTTAATATTGAGTGTCACTCAGTTTTATTTGCAGATGACACATCATACTCATTGAAAGTAACATTACAGATCAAATTCCACAAACTCTATTAAATACTTCAGAAAACTTAGGTACCTGGTTTGATTTTGTGGAGTCACCGCCAGACACCACACTTGCTAGGTGGTAGCCTTTAAATCGGCCGCGGTCCGTTAGTATACGTCGGACCCGCGAATTGCAGACCGAGCGCCGCCACACGGCAGGTCTAGTCTAGAGAGACTCCCTAGCACTCACCGCCAGTTGTACAGCCGACTTTGCTAGCGACGGTTCACTGTCTACATACGCTTTGCCAAGACGACAGTTTAGCATAGCCTTCAGCTACGTTATTTGCTACAACCTAGCAAGGCGCCATATTCAGTTACTATATATCTTCTGAACAGATAATATTGTGAATCATGTACCGTCAAGAGCGACGTTCATCAATAATGGATTAAAGTTAAGTATCAAACTAATTTTGTCCGCTTTCTGAATTCTAATTCCTTGTCATGTTCCAGACCTCACGTCAGTATAGTTCTTCCCTCCTCATGCCAGCCTGCGTGAGCTAAAACGCGTGCATTTCGGCTTCCTCTAGTAACACAGTGTTGGCTCTTCTGCCAACACAACAGATTTAATTGTGTTAAAATTAAAAATGGAAAAGATGCAGTTAATGCAATTTAAAACAAAACAAGCAAAATTAAATGATATTCAGGTCACTCACAGAAACCAGGTTTTGCAGGAAGCTAGAGCTGTGTGAAATTCCTAGGAATGCAAGTAGATGAAAATCTATCATGGGGGTCACACATACAGTACCTTGCAAATAAATTAAATAGCCTAGCATATGCAGTGAGAATATTGTACAATGCTACTAGTATGGGCATAAGGAAAGAAGTATATCACAGCTACTTTGAGTCAGTGATAAGGTATGGAATTGTATTTTGGGGTACCTCAAACCATATGTGTCTAATACTAAAAGTTAAGAGAACCATCATTAAAAAAAAAAATGCACAATGTAGGGCGAAGAAAACCATGTCGCCCACTCCTAAAAAAAATCTGAGTATACTAAGTGTTCCCTCGCCATACATATATGAGCTGATTATCTTTGTACACGGTAACCCTGATTTATTTGTAGCAAATCATTTTCAACACTATTACAACACCAGAAATCAAAATAATTTTATGCAGCCCACCCACCATTTAAAACTTTATGCTCAAACCCCGCATTATATGGGTATGAAAATTTATAACAAAGTGAAAGGAAGAGAATTGCTCAGCATAAATTTAGAAACACTGAAAAAATCCTTATATGAGAAACTAGTGTAGAAATGTTACTATTCATCAGAAGAATTCATAAATGACAACCTGAAAATTTGAGCAGGGGAGAGCAAGTACTTAGGACGGTTAATCTTAAAAGTTTGTTACTTCTGAAGAAAAATTATTAATTGCTTAATTAAGTAATTATTCAGTACTGTATATTATATTACTGGTATTATAAGGAAAATCGTAAGCCAGTTTGTGTGTTTTGATGAGTCTTCTGTACTTTTAAGTCAATGGCTCGAAATGGTATGTTATGAGACAAACTTCAACTTATACCATAATACTTGCGTGTCAACTGAACCTACCGGCACCAAATCTAGAAACAAGCCTCTGAATCCTTCAAAGTTTTCCTTTAATTTGACCTGACTGTGATCCCAGACATTTAACAAGTACTGAAGAATAGGTCATACTAGAGTTTTATACATGACCTCCTTTATAGATGATCTATACTTTCCTGAAAAGTCTCCCAATTAATGGAAGTTGACCATTCATGTACCCTACTACTGTCCTTACCAGGTCATTTCATATCACTTTGCAACATTACGCCTAGATATTTAATTGATGTGAACAGTATTGTTCTTCTTAGTCATCTGCATTAACTTACATTTTTCTATATTTACAGGAAGTTGCCATTCATGTTACAAAATAGAAATTTGGTCTGGCATCCTGTATCCTTCTACAGGATCAGCAAACATTCACATTGCTGCTCACCCTATCCATCAGATCATTTATGTATAAACAGAACAAGAGCAGTCTTATCAGACTTCCCTGCAGCACTCCTAACAATGTCCGTACCTTTGATGAACACTCATTATTGAGGATAACGTACTAGGATCTATTACTTAAGAAGACTTTGAGCCATTTACATATCTGGGAATATATTCCGTGTGCTCGTTCCTTCATTAAGTCTGTAATGGGGGACCATGTCAAACACTTTCTCAAAATTAAGGTGTATGGAATCTGTTGCCTTTCATCCTTGGTTCATTTGATATCACTTGAGAAAAGGGCAAGCTGAGTTTCGCACTAGCAATTATTTCTAAATCCACGTTAATGTGTTGACAGAAGCTTTTCTGTGTCAAAGAAATTTATTATTGTCTAACTTAGTATATGTTCAAGAATTCTGCACCAAACCAATGTTAAAGATATTGGTCTGTAATTTTGTGGGTCCCTTGTTATATACAAGATTCACCTGCACTATTATCCAGTTGCTTGATGCTTCGGACTGGGCGAGATATTTCTGATAATGCAAGCTAAATAAGGGGCCAATACTATAGATCACTCTCGGTAAAACCTAATAGGGATTTCATCTGGACCTGGAACTTACGTATTTTCATCTCTTTCAGTTACTTCTCTATGCCAGGGATGCCTATTACTGTGTCGTCAGTCCAATGGCAGTGTGTGTGTAAGATCGTCCTGCATGAATGCAGAACAAGGTGGCATATTTTTTTTGTTCGGGGTTTAAGGGCGCTCAACTACTGAGGTCATTAGCACCCAGTCACAATTGTTAGAGCACATAAAATCTAGTAAAACTCAAAGGAGGGGGGGGGGGACCACCAGAAAGTTCTTACAAAGATACAGATAAAATAAATGAAAGAGTTAGATGTCTTGGGACAATCCAGTCAAAGTAATGAAATGAAGAACACGAGCAGCTGCTCGAGCGTCATCCGCTAAAATATCCTGTAAAGTAGACGGTAGAGACAGGACAACACGAGATTGACTAAAACGGGGACACGACAATAAAACATGGCACACTGTTAATGCATGACCACAAGGGCACTGCGGGGCTGGGTCACCGGAGAGCAGGTAGCGGTGGCTAAACCGGCAATGCCCAATCCGCAACGTGCTCAGAAGGACCTCTTCTCGCCGAGATGGTCGGGAGGAGGTTGTCCAAGCAGTTGGGAACGGTTTTACTGCCTGGAGCTTGTTTCCTTGAAGTGAGGACCAAGTATCCCACCACAAGGACACAAGCCTCTTACAAACAACCCCACTAACGTCAGATGATGGGACACAATGGGAGGCTGGCCGAGGCAGGAAGACTGCAGCCTTGGCTGCAGTATCAGCAGCCTCATTCCCAGGCACTCCTACATGGCCGGGAACCCACAGAAAGCTGACAGGAGAGCCACCCTCAGCAAAGGAATGGAGGGACTGCTGGATCCGTTGCACCAAGGAATGGACCGGATATGGAGCTCCAAGGCTCTGAAGAGCACTGAGTGAATCAGAGCAGAGTACATACGATGAATGGCGGTGGCGGCGGGCAAACTGAACGGCCTGATGGAGAGCAAAAAGCTCGGTCGTAAAGCTGGAACATTGGTCGAGGAGCCGGTATTTAAAGGTGACGGCCCCGACGACAAAGGCACAGCCGACACCATCGTCAGTTTTGGAGCCATCAGTGTAAATAAAGGTGTGACTGGCAAGTCGCGCACGAAGTTCGACAAACCGTGAGCAATACGCTGCAGCCGGAGTACCCTCGTTCGGGAGCGAGCTGAGGTCGAGATAAACATGAACCGGAGCCTGGAGCCATGGTGGTGTCGGGCTATCACCCTCTCTGAAGGTGGTAGGGAGGGCAAAATCCAATTGTCGAAGCAGGTGACGAAAGCGGACTCCAGGGGGCAGCAGGGCAGACACATACAACCCATACTGACGGTCGAGAGAATCGGCGAAGAAGGACTGATAAGAGGGGTGGTCGGGCATTGACAACAGCTGGCAGGCATACCGACAAAGCAGTACATCGCGCCGGTAGGTCAATGGTAATTCGGCAGCTTCAGCATAAAGACTCGACGGGACTAGTGTAGAAAGCTCCGGTCGCAAGACGTAGCCCCCTATGGTGGATAGAGTTGAGACTGCGTAAGAGGAATGGCCGAGCAGACGAGGCTCCCATAATCCAGCTTTGATCGGACTATGGACCGATACGAGCGAAGCAGGACAGTGCGATCCGCTCCCCAAGATGAACCAGTAAGAACTCTGAGGACATTAAGGGAACGTGTACAATGGGCAGCCAAATAAGAGACGTGCGGAGACCAACAAAGTTTCCTGTCCAGTGTGAGCCCTAGAAACTTAGTTGTTTCCACGAATGGGAGAACAACGGGACCGAGATGTAAGGATGGCGGAAGGAACGCTTTATATCGCCAAAAGTTGATGTAAACCGTCTTCTCTTCAGAGAACCGGAAGCCATTTGCCACACTCCATGAGTATAGGCTGTCTAGACAACGCTGAAGGCAGCACTCCAGGAGGCATGTTCGCTGGGCACTGCAGTAGATCGCAAAGTCATCGACAAAAAGAGAGCCTGAGACATTAGGTGGAATGCACTCCATAATTGGACTGATCGCTATGGCTAAAAGGGCTACACTCAAGACGAAGCCCTGAGGCACTCCGTTCTCCTGGAGGAAGACGTCGGACAATACGGAACACACATGTACCCTAAACTTTCGATCTGTTAAAAAGGAATCAATAAAAAGGGGCAGGCGACCACGTAGACCCCACCTGTGCATAGTGCAGAGGATACCTCCTCTCCAACAGGTATCATAAGCCTTCTCCAAATCGAAGAACACGGCAACCGTTTGGCGCTTTTGCAAAAAGTTGTTCATGATGAATGTCGACAAGATCACAAGGTGGTCAACAGTGGAGTGGCGGCGACGAAAGCCGCATTGAACATTGGTAAGTAGCCGTCGAGATTCAAGAATCCAAACTAACCGAACGTTAACCATGCGC
Organism: Schistocerca cancellata; assembly: GCF_023864275.1. Lineage (NCBI taxonomy): Eukaryota > Metazoa > Arthropoda > Insecta > Orthoptera > Acrididae > Schistocerca > Schistocerca cancellata. The sequence continues at coordinate 128,765,035 of NC_064632.1, forward strand.
TCCATCACCTTACAGACACAGCTTGTAAGAGAAATGGGGCGGTAACTAGAAGGAAGGTGTCTATCCTTCCTGCCAACGCATGGGGACTTGACCTTCAGTCCAGACGCGATTGTAGGTACGAAGAAGGAAGCTTTTGCCTGCCGGAGAAAGGTGTGCCAGCATCTGAACGTGAATGGCATCTGGCCCCGGAGCAGAGGACCGGGACAGTGCAAGTGCACGTTCGAGTTCCCGCATAGTAAAGGGGGCATTATAAGTTTCCAGATTCAGCGAGTGGAAGGAAGGTCGCCGAGCCTCTTCTGCCTCTTTCCTGGGAAGGAAGGCAGTGTGGTAATGGGCAGAGCTTGAAACCTCCACGAAAAAGCGGCCGAAGGCGTTGGAGATATCCACAGGATCAACAAGGACCACATTACCTGAAGTCAGGCCAGGTACCGAAGAGTGGGCCTTAATGCCCGACAGCCGGCGCAGGCCACCCCAGACGACAGAAGAGGGAGTAAAACTGTTAAAGGAGCTGGTGAAAGAGGCCCAACAAGCTTTTTTGCTGTCTTTGATGACTCTGCGGCATTGTGCTCGGAGTCATTTGTATCCAATACAATTCGCCAGCGTAGGATGGCGGCAAAAGGTGCGTAAAGCACGTTGACGAGCACGGATAGTGTCTCGACAAGCCTCATTCCACCAGGGGACAGAAACGCGACGTGAAGAAGAGGTAGTACGAGGAATGGAACGTTCGGCAGCATTGATGATAACAGCCGTGAGGTATTCGACCTGACTGTCACAACTGAGAAAATCGTGGTCCGGAAAGGCCGCCAGGGAGGAGTAAAGTCCCCGGTCAGCTTTCGGTATGTTCCAGCTCGAAGGACGTGGGGATGGGGTGTGGTGCAGGAGACTAACGACACAGGGGAAGTGGTTGCTCGAATAGGTGTCAGAAAGGACATACCACTCGAACCAACGGGCAAGAATGGTAGAACAGATCGAGAGGTCCAAGTGGGAGTAGGTATGAGTAGAGTCCGAGAGGAAAGTCGGGGCGCCAGTATTGAGGCAGACAAGATTGAGATGGTTGACGACATCCGCCAAGAGGGAGCTTCTCTCTCTGACAGGATGCAGGAGAGCCCCAAAGGGGATGATGGGCATTGAAGTCGCCAAACAATAAAAACGGCGGAGGAAGCTGAACAGTCAGGTGCATCATGTCAGCCTGACTAACTGCGGATGACGATGGAGTGTAGACGGTACAAACAGAAAAAGTAAAGGCAGAAAGAGTAATACGGACAGCTATTGCTTGGAGTGGGGTGGTCAATGGTATGGGATGGTAATAGACATCGTCCCGAACGAGCAGCATGACCCCACCATGAGCTGGAATACCGTCCACAGGGGGGAGGTCAGACCGCTCCGAGGTATAGTGGGTAAAAGCAATATGGTCAGTTGGGCGGAACTTGGTTTCCTGGAGACCAAGGACGAGCGGACAGTGCAGGCGGAGGAGCAGTTTTAATTCTTCCTGATTAGATCGAATACCTCTTATGTTCCAATGTAACAAAGCCATCGGTAGTCAGAAAAGAGGGGGAACGAAACGGGTGAAGAGCTAGTCACCTCGACGGCCGCGGAGGGCCAGGTTTCGAGGGAACAACGCTACAACCAGCGGGAGGCAGATCCTGTTCCATCGAGTCGTCGCCAGCAGCGACCGCTTTCCCGGGTTGCGTAGGAGGGGCAGCATCATTCGCCGACGAGAGGCCAGCTGAGCGCCTGGCAGCAGAGCGTCCCAGCGAAACTGAGGACGGCCGGGAGCAGCGACTCACGGAAGGAGCGTCAGACGAAACGCGCCGGGGTGGAGAGGGGGATAAATATTTCTTCTTGGAGGCCTTCTTGGAAGTCCGATGAGGCATGGGGATGGTGGGTTGGACCTGAAGAAGGTCCTCACGCGCGGGGTCCGTTTTGGAACGCCGGACCTCGGAAGCCGGGGTCCGGAACGTTTCCCCGATGGACGCCTGAGAAGAGGATCGCTTCTCAGGTGGCGGAGAGGGAGGAGGAGGAAGGGTGGCCCCTGGGGCAGAGGGTGCAGGGGCCACGAGGGAGGAGGATTGGGAAGGGAGGGATTTGGGAGGCGGAGGCATAGACCCCAGATGGGGTGAGGAGGTGGAGGGGGGACAGGAGAGGGGTGAGGATACTGTGGAAGGAGTGGACACAACTGAGGCAAACGAAGTTGTCAACGTCACGGGCTGGAGGCAGTTATACTTCTTCCTGGCCTCAGAATAAGAGAGACGATCCAAAGTTTTTAATTCTTGAATCTTCTTTTCCTTCTGATACGCGGGGCAGTCTAAAGATCTAGGCGAGTGGATGCCAGGACAATTGACGCACCGAGGTGGTGGGGTGCATGTATGTTCCTCACGAAGAGGACGTCCGCAATCACCACAAAGGGGCTCAGCCTCACACCGTGACGACATGTGCCCAAAGCGCAAACACCGAAAGCAGCGCATAGGAGGCGGGACATAAGGTCGCATGTCGCACCGGTAGCACATCACCTTTACCTTCTCCGCGAGAACGTCCCCCTCGAAGGCGAGGATAAATGCTCCGGTGTCGATGCGACTGTCTTTGGGGCCGCGCTTAACTCGCCGGACAAAATGCACGCCTCGGCGCTCCAGGTTGGCCCTGAGCTCCTCATCAGATTGCAGCAGGAAGTCCTGATGAAAAATAACCCCCTGCGTCCTATTCAGTGCCAGATGCGGGACAATGGACACTGGGATGTCCCCTAGTCGGTCGCATGCCTGGAGCGCCGCCGACTGTGTGGCGGAGGCGGTCTTTATAAGAACGGACCCCGAACGCATTTTACCGAGAGCCTCGATTTCCCCGAAGATGTCCTTGATGTGCTGGACAAAGAACATGGGCTTGGAGGTGGCGAACGACCCCCCATCGGTCCGAGAACAGACTAAATAGCGGGGGAAGTACTTCGCCCCAAGCTGGTGGGCCTGTACTTCCTCCCAGGGAGTGGTCAAGGGGGAAAGGGCAGGAGAACCAGAACCAGAGACAGTACCTTTTTTTTTAAAAGACTTGGCCACAGAGCGACCTGATACATGTTGACGTTTCATCTGCGAAACGTCCGCCCCGATACCACCCACTCCGACCAGGGGCTCTCCCCACGGGCGCCACCCAGCCTCAGCAAGGGCCACCTGGCAGGATGACCGTTGCCGGCAGTCCCGATGCCCCAAGGAGACGGGCATCTACTCCTTGGCCAACGTGGGGAGGGTGCAGCTCAGGTATCGGCAGTACAATCCCTGTGTTGTCAGGGGGGCTACAACCTAGAGGGTACATGACGACCCCACCACAACGGGCTGGCTACCGTGCTGGATTTCGGGTGCCATGGAAAGTCCATCATGATCGTAGGTGCAGATGGGGATGCACTATGGGCGTAACTTGTGCAACCATCAGGCGTTTTGGCCCAATTTGAGGAATAATGGGTGGTTACAACGCCGTTACAATGCTGAGTGCCAAGGTCTTAGTGCACTGAGGGCCAGCGATACACCACGTAAGGCGTCCTTCCCCAAAAGGCTCGTACTTCTGTAGAATTTTGAAAAAAGGAGGTCAAACCCCAAGGGGGACCATCACATGGAAGGCCGAAACGGTTGAATCTCCTTTTCGTCGCCTCTTACGACAGGCAGGAATACCTTGGGCCTATTCTTACTCCGGACCCGCAGGGGGAGAGGTGGCATAGTGATTAGTACAGTGGACTCTCATTTGGGGGAGGGGGGACATTGGTTCTACACTTATAGATCCATATCAACCTCCTTGCGGTATCTTCTCTCCATCTGCAAAATTTTTTTGCTATGTAATCCCAAATTTCTGGAACCCATAACACACACAAACTCTTGCCCTGGAACTTCAGCAACATGGACACCACCACAACCTTGAAAAGGTCTCCATCCTGCTCACTTCCTACTCCTGCCTCGGAGTACCACTGTCCACAACCTCTACAACAACCTCCAAACCTCACCCATATCCCCTCATAGCTGACAAACGCTGTCTCGCACACCTACTACACTTACCCCACCCTCCAAAACTCACTCTCACCACCACACAGAATCCAGAACCTAAACAGACTCGCAACACAGTCATGAAACTTTCCTTCAGAAGCCTTAGTCCCACAGACCTCACCTTTTGCCCCACTCCAAAATTCAACCATGCAGGACTAGTTAAAGACCTTCTCTCCTCCCGGTCCCTACAGTGGAAACACTTTTCCGCCACCAAACCGACCAATCAGACTCAACCAAAGACCAATATTGAACTTTACCTAACTCAGTTCACTCCTCCATCCAACCGTGATCCACCCCCACTGCCTCCAAACCACCCCCTGTTAACTTTGCAGAATTTCTTATCCTCGAACCTTGTCAGTCCCCAAATTCCTCAACATGCAAACTAACCTTACATCTGGAGAAAGAACTGCAGTCCCCCATCTAAAATCTGAACCAACCCCCCGCCCCCGCTTACAATCTTACTTGCGGACAAAGGCGCCACCATCGTTGTTTTGAACCGCAAGGATTACCTGGCAGAAGGACTCCACCTACAAATCTTGCCACAGTAACCCCATTCCAGTAATCCAGCACGATCTCTAGTCACTACTCAAATCCTTATGCCCATCCCAGAACCTCTCCCCAGAGTCAATCTCTCTACTTACCCCTACCACTCCCCATACTCCTACCTTCTACATGCTTCCCAAAGTCCATAAACCTTACCACCCAGGACGCCCCATTGTGGCCGATTACTGTGCCTCCACTGAGAGAATCTCTGCTCTCATAGACCAACACCTTCAACCTATTACCCGGAACCTACCCTCCTGTATAAAAGATGCCACCCATTTCCTCCACCAATTCTCCACAGTTCCTGTCCCTTTACCACACGGTGCCCTGCTCATCTCTATTGATGCCACCTCCTTGTACATTAATGTTCCTAATGCCCATGACCTTACACTATTGAGCACTACCTTTCAAAACGCCCTATGGATCCCAAGCCAACAACCTCCTTCCTAGTCACCGTGACCAACTATATCCTCATCCACAATTACTTCTCCTGTGAAGACATTACCGACAAACAAATCTGGGGTACGACCAGGGCACTCACATGGCACCATCCTATGCCAACCTATTCACGAGCCATGTAGAGGAATCCTTCCTAAAAACCCAGAATCCTGAACCCCTCACCTCAGATTCATCGATGACATCTTTGCTGTCTGGATCGAAGGTGAGAACACCCTATCCACATTCGTGCGCGCCGATGTGTGCGTGCATGCGTCTGAAACCAGGACAAGCAAAATACTGGCGTATGAAATTGAATTTCATATAAACAGAGTGGGAGTACGAATGATGGACAGAATAAGAAATTAAAAGATCAGGTAGGTAATAAGTGGAGTACCCTTAAAAGCATGGCTTGTACAGAGAACGACACGCAACATGAATACAAAGAAAGACAAATTGTAGCTCCAGTGCTAAAGACCAAGAGGTGTTTGGCTGAAAGCAGTGGAGGAGATTATTTGAAGAAAGTAAGATGGTGGCAGACTATTGGTGAAAGGATAGACGACACCACCTGTGTTGCAGATAAAGTATCATATTGAGTCAAGTCATAACCTTGTCAGTACAATCCTAAATCTCAGACTTGAAGAATGGCAAACTATAGAGTTAACAAAGGTAAAGAATGTTATGCATTGAGTTAAAAAGAAATCTTGAGGCACATCTACTCTGCCTGCCTTAAGCCTTACAACCAGTCCAACGAATTTACTCGGGAAAAATTAGTCAAAAAATACCAAATGCTTTCTTCTTAAGGCAGGAGGAAAGGTGATACTTTGTCAGGTACTGGGGGTCAGGTAAAGCAAAATAGCTGACAGCAGTGTTGCGCCACAAGTAAGTACAGGCGTTGATTTGGAGAATTCTTGTATTGTGTAGCTATGACTGGAAAGCGGTAGTAAAGGGACCGACTGTTACATCGGATGACAGCTGTGCACAATGTTGATATTTAGCAAACCATTCTTTGAGGCATGCTTACAAAATCGCGTGCAGGGGAGAAGGCATGGCTGGGCGGGCACTATATACGAGTGTGAAGTAATCAGGGCAGCACAAGGCACAGATGTGCTTTGAAGAACCCATATGTTGCAGGTATAGAAGCGCCTAGTGACCTATACCTTTAGTCATTTTGATGTATTTACTACAACTCTCCTGAGCTCTGGAGGTTTTAACAGCTGTGAAAGGAGTCTCCCAAGGAAATGCAGCTGACCCCTGTGTCATGGGTTACAGGGAGGGGTGAGTGGGAGAGAATGTAGCAAGAAGTCAGTGAAGTGAGCAATCAGATCATGGTGAATCACCTTGCAGGCTCACAAAGCAGACAAATTAATCCTCCTCCCCCCCCCCCCCCCCCCCATATTGAACATGGGCCTTTGGCACATCGATAAGAAATTACACTTGTGAGGGGGTCGCACCCCATTCTGCATGATATTTTAATTCCACGTGTATTACGTGCACACAAGTAAATTCTATGGACTACAAAGAATCTTAGCAAAAATTTCAGTCAGTAACAGAACAACTTTAAAAACAAACTTTTGTGGAGCATTGGAGCTTTACCTCAACTTCACCTGCCAGAAATTTCAATTTATTTCATGGTGGCGGGTTGATCTGCTAAAGTTAACTTAGCAGTATGATATTGCATTCCATCTGACCTGGATGCTTGCACTGATTCAGTCATGAAGGTTATCATAAAACCTTTGTATCTTGTTCTGAAGCAAGTGACTCCTCAGGTGTTTTAACTGACCTTTGGTATTTCAGATACTGACAAGGACGAAGTTGACATGGGTTGGTCCCACATGTTCTATTTTGGAGAGGGGGGGGGGTAGATCTGATTGGTGCCGCCTCATGCAAGCAGTTCATAGGGACAAAGAGCCATGTGTGGATGGGCATTGTTTTCTTGAAAATGACACCATGAACTGTGTCATGAAAAGTAATGAAAGTAATGCATGAGAATGTCTATGACACACCATTATACCATCAAAAGCTCCCTTATTCACTACCAGTGATGACCTGAAGTCATATGCGATGGCTCACCGCATGATGCCACCTGCTGTGCCTCTTCAAGACAGTGAGAGACTGGGACTTCTCCCCAAGTTGCCATATTCACCAGCTACTGTCATCCAGGGTAATGCAGAACCATGATTCATCACTGAAACAATGCAGTGCCATTCATCTGCAGACTGTCCATCCTGATCATGGCACCACACCAAACTGCTGTGTTAACAACAGCCTACACATGGGATGTTAATTCCCTAGTCCAGCTGCTCCTAATCTACCAATGGTGTCGCTTGACAAGTTTTGTGAAGTCCATTACATATTCTCATATGGCAAGTGCAGATGGCTTGTCGGTTGTATGATGATTACAGAGCCCAAACTACTAGATCATCAGTCCCTTTTTCCTTGAACACACAGGTGTACTGTGCAAATCCCATGGGAAGAAAACCTCGAGATCTACCAAAGGTCAATGAGGCTAGGTAAGGGACAAAAAAGAAGAAAGGGGAGATACAGGCAGAAAGGCATGTGAGATGTCCTATCTAGGGAGCAGATGGAAGCTATTTAACACAGAATGGAATGAAGAGACATCCCCCCCCCCCCCAAAAAAAAATAAATAAATCACTTACCAGTGGTAAAGTGCCTTCTCCCCATCTCACCTTTAAAGAGCGGTAAAAGCCCTCTTCACAAATAAAATGTAGAACTAAGTCAGCTGCTGAGGCATCATCTCCTAATATCAGGGGTAGAGTGTCCGGGAGATTAAGAGTCTGCCACAGTGTGGATAGGTAGGGTCAATTCAGAAATGTGTGGACCACTGTCTAATAGGAACCACAACAACAGTGAGGTGGGTTGTTCTTGTTTTTTTTTTTTTTTTTTTGTCGTTTTAGGGCGCACAACTTCAATGGTCATTAGCGCCCTGACTACTCTAAGAATGCACCGCGGCGCACAAGTTGACAACAACAACTAAAAGGGAAAACACGATAAAAGACAGACTGACAGGCATAGGATTAAAAAAACAGCATCATCAAATGTCCTTAGCGAGGGTTGTCAAATTGATAAAACGAAAAACACGAGCAGCTGCTCGTGGGTCATCCGCTAAAATGGCATCCAAAGTATTTGGCAGGTTAAGATCGAGGCGCAGTGTGTTAAGATCTGGACAGGACATTAAAATGTGTCTAACTGTCAGCAAGTGCCCACATGGGCAGAACGGCGCCGGCGCAGCCGTCAGCAGATGGCGATGGCTGAACCGGCAGTGTCCAATTCTTAACCGGGCTAAAACGACCTCCTCCCGCCGAGAAGGGTGTGAGGAGGACGTCCAAGTCGCGGGAAGAGGTTTTAAGGCCCGAAGCTTGTTGTCAGTAAGTGCAGCCCAATCGGCATGCCACAGCGATACAATTCGCCGACAAATGACCCTGCTAAAATCGGACGAAGGGACACAACAAGAAGCTGTCCGAGGCTGAAGGACTGCAGCCTTGGCCGTGGCATCTGCAGCTTCGTTCCCAGGGATACCGACATGGCCAGGAACCCACATAAAGCTAACCGGAGAACCGACGTCCACCAGCTGCTGAAGAGAGCGTTGGATCCGGTGTACGAAAGGGTGAACCGGGTACGGATCACTGAGGCTCTGGATGGCACTCAGGGAATCTGAGCAGATGACATAAGCAGAATGTCGGTGGCAACAGATGTAAAGAACAGCCTGGTAGAGGGCAAAGAGCTCAGCTGTGAAGACCGAACAATGGCCATGGAGCCGGTAGTTGAAACTTTGTGCCCCGACAATAAAGGAACACCCGACCCCGTCATTGGTCTTAGAACCATCTGTATAAATGAAAGTCATGTTGATGAACTTCGAACGAAGTTCCAAAAAACGGGAGTGGTAGACCGAACCGGGGGTGACCTCTTTTGGGAGCGAGCTGAGGTCAAGGTGAACGCGGACCTGAGCCTGGAGCCAAGGTGGCGTGTGGCTCTCGCCCACTCTAAAGGTTGCAGGAGTGAAAAATTAAGGTGTTGAAGGAGGCGACGAAAGCGAACTCCAGGGGGTAGCAGGGCAGAGACATACAACCCGTATTGATGGTCAAGAGAGTCGTCAAAAAAGGAACGATAAGAAGGATGGTCGGGCATTGACAGTAGCCAACAGGCATACCGACAAAGCAGTATATCGCGCCGGTAGGTGAGTGGCAATTCGCCAGCGTCAGCATGAAGACACTCTACGGGACTGGTATAAAATGCTCCGATCGCAAGTCGTAAACCCCGATGTTGTATGGAGTTGAGGCGGCGTAAGATGGATGGCCGTGCAGAGGAGTATACGAAGCTCCCATAATCCAGCTTGGAGCGGACGATCGACCGATATAGACGAAGTAGGACGGTTCGATCCGCTCCCCACGACATACCACTGAGAACACGGAGGACATTTAAAGAACGGGTACAACGGGCGGCCAAATATGACACATGTGGAGACCAGCTAAGTTTCCTGTCAAAGGTAAGGCCTAAAAATTTGGTTGTCTCCACGATTGGGAGAGCAACGGGACCGAGTCGTAAGGACGGTGGGAGAAACTCTTTGTAGTGCCAGAAGTTAATACAGACCGTCTTCTCGGCAGAAAAACGGAAGCCATTGGCGACACTCCAGGAGTAAAGACGGTCAAGAGAACGCTGAAGACAGCGCTCCAGGACACGTGTACACTGCGCGCTGCAATAGATGGTAAAATCGTCCACAAAAAGGGAGCCTGATACATCAGCTGGGAGGCAATCCATTATTGGATTGATCGCGATGGCGAAGAGAACGACGCTCAAAACTGAGCCCTGTGGCACCCCATTCTCCTGGCGAAAGGGTGTCGGACAGGACAGAACCCACACGTACCCTGAACTGTCGATCCATTAAAAAGGAACGAATAAAAAGAGGGAGGCGACCGCGAAGGCCCCATGTATGCATGGTGCGGAGAATGCCCGCCCTCCAACAGGTGTCGTAAGCCTTCTCCAAATCAAAGAAAACAGCCGCGGTCGGGCGCTTCCGCAAGAAGTTATTCATAATGAAGGTCGACAAGGTAACCAGATGGTCAACAGCAGAGCGGCGCCTACGAAATCCACATTGTACATTGGTAAGTAGGCGTCGAGACTCGAGCAGCCAAACCAATCGAGAGTTAACCATTCGCTCCATCACTTTACAGACACAGCTGGTAAGCGAGATAGGTCGATAACTGGAAGGCAAGTGCTTGTCCTTCCCCGGCTTAGGAATCGGGACAACAATAGACTCGCGCCAGCATGCGGGAACATGCCCCTCAATCCAGATGCGATTGTATGTACGAAGAAGAAAACCTTTACCCGCAGGAGAAAGGTTCTTCAGCATCTGAATATGAATAGAATCTGGCCCTGGAGCGGAGGACCGTGATCGGCCAAGTGCGTTTTCGAGTTCCCGCATGGTGAATGGGGCATTATAACTTTCACAATTCGAGGAGCAGAAGTTAGGTGGCCTAGCCTCCTCTGCCTGTTTGCGGGGGAGGAAGGCAGGGTGGTAATGAGCGGAGCTCGAAACCTCTGCGAAAAAGCGGCCGAAGGCATTGGAGACAGCCTCAGGGGCCACAAGGACGTCATTCGAGACCTTCAAGCCAGAAACTGGTGAGTGGACCTTAGTGCCAGATAGCCGGCGCAGGCTACCCCAGACAACAGAAGAAGGAGTAAAACTGTTGAAGGTGCTTGTGAAAGCAGCCCAGCTGGCTTTCTTGCTTTCTTTGATAATACGACGACACTGAGCATGTAATCGTTTATAATTGATACAATTCGCCACTGTAGGGTGGCGTTTAAATGTGCGTAAAGCACGTCGACGAGCACGTAAAGCGTCTCTACATGCTGCGGTCCACCAGGGGACCGATACGCGACGTGGAGAAGGAGGAGGGTGAGGGATGGAATATTCAGCAGCAGCGAGAATGACTTCCGTGAGGTGTGCGACCTGACGATCGCAGCTTGTGAAGGTTTGATCCTGAAAGGTCGCCCTGGAAGAGAAGAGCCCCCAGTCTGCCTTGGAGATGGTCCAATTAGAGAAGCACGGAGAGGGGGTATGCTGCAGGAGATGGATAACACACGGGAAGTGGTCGCTCGAATATGTATCAGAAAGTGCATACCACTCGAACCGGCGTGCAAGTTGGGGAGTACATATAGAGAGGTCTAAATGGGAATAGGTGTGAGATGTGTCCGAAAGAAAAGTAGGGGCGCCAGTATTGAGGCAGACAAGATCGAGCTGGTTGAAAAGGTCTGCTAACAAGGAGCCCCTCGGGCAGGATGCTGGAGAGCCCCAAAGGGGATGGTGGGCATTGAAGTCTCCAGTTAACAAAAATGGTGCAGGTAGCTGAGCCATAAGTTGCATCACGTCTGCCCTGGTAACGGCAGATGACGATGGAGTGTAAACGGTACAAAAGGAAAACGTAAAAGTGGGGAGAGTAATGCGGATGGCAACTGCCTGCAGGCCGGTGTGCAACGTGATGGGATCGTAGTAAATATCATCCCGGACCAGCAACATAACCCCTCCATGAGCTGGGATACCTACCACAGGGGGTAGGTCAAAATGCACAGAGGTGTAGTGGGCCAAGGCAATTTGATCGCATGGGCGTAGCTTCGTTTCCTGGAAGGCTACAACGAGCGGACGGTGCAAGCGGAGCAGCAACTTCAAGTCCTCTCGGTTGGAGCGAATGCTGCGAATATTCCAGTGAATAAGTGCCATCGTAAGAAAAGGAAGATGAAAGAAGGGGTCACCTCGAAGGCCGCTGAGGGCCTGGCTTCGAGCGAGCACTGCCGCCGCTATCAGTAGGCGGACAGTCATCGTCCATGGGGTCTATAGGGTCATCGGCCATCTCGGGAGGATGGCCGGGAGGGGGAGCTTCCTCCGCCGGTGAACGGCCAGATGTACGGCTACCAGCGGTGCGGCCAGGCGAAACGGATGACGGCCTGGGGCGGCAACTGCTGGGTGGCGCAGGAGAAGAAATGCGCTGTGGCGGAGAAGGAGAACTGTGCTTCCTATGCGCCTTTTTGGAAGGACGTTTGGTGGAAGTACCAGTCGAAGGCTGGGAGGTCGAGGGACGGAGGAAGTCTGCACGGGATGGTTCCTTCTTGAAGGCCCGTGCATCTGACTTCGGGGTCTTCGACTTAGCAGAAGCTGAAGAAGGGGCTGGTGTCTGTGGGGTGATGGGAGGAAGAGGAGACGTCGACCGCGCGATCTTAGCACTGGCCGAACGGACGACCGTGGTGCTGAATGTCAGATCGCATGTCTGGGTTGCTACCTCCCGGGTAGCCCGAGGAGAGGCGAGGACAGTACTGTATTTCCCCGCTGGGAGCAGCGTGGGCTTCCTACTAGCCAATAGCTTGCGAGCAGCTGAGGTGGACACTTTCTCTTTGACCCGAATTTCTTGGATACAGCGTTCTTCCTTATAGACAGGACAGTCGCGGGAGGATGCGGCATGGTCACCCTGACAGTTCACACAACGAGGAGACGGAGGTGGACAGTCACCCTCATGGGCATCCCTGCCACAAGTGACACATTTAGCCGCATTGGAACAAGACTGTCGAGTGTGATTGAAACGCTGACACTGGTAGCAGCGCGTAGGTGTCGGGACATAGGGGCGAACAGAAATAACCTCGTAGCCCGCCTTGATGCGCGATGGCAGCTTAACACTATCGAAGGTCAAGAAAAGTGTCCGGGTCGGTACAAGGTCATTGTTGACCTTTTTCATGACCCTATGGACAGCCGTCACGCCCTGCTCAGCGAGGAAAGATTGAAGCTCCTCGTCAGTCAATCCGTCGAAGGAGCTAGTATAGACTACACCACGAGACGAATTCAAAGTTCGGTGGGCCTCCACCCGGACAGGGAACGTGTACAGGAGTGTGGCCCGAAGCAGTTTTTGTGCCTGAAAGGCATTCTCAGTTTCTAGTAATAAGGTACCGTTACGCAACCTGGTACAAGATTTGACAGATCCGGCTATGGCATCTACGCCCTTCTGAATAACGAAAGGGTTGACAGAGGAAAAATCCTTTCCGTCCTCAGATCGAGAAACTACGAGGAACTGTGGGGCAGGCGGTAGTACTTTTGTCACTGTTGGCTGGTCACGTTTCCGTTTTTGGGTCGAAGTCGAGAGAGATGGAGTAGAATCCATTGCGGAGGAATCCCCCATGATTGCCAGCGTCTCCGATGGCGCGCTCCTTCCTTGTGGGGACCCTCTCAGAGGGCACTCCCGCCTTAGGTGAATGTTTACACCTCAGGTCACACCTCCCGAGAAACAGACGGAGGGACCAATCGGCATGGTCAGAAGGTGTCAGCTCAGGCAATCACCCCTCCCCGGGCCTGGCCTTTACCAGGGGATACGCGCGTGCCTTACATGTCTACCCAGGGCAGGGACTTACGCGTTACCCCGTCACCGGCTACGCGTGGGTCGGCCTTCAGGCACGCACAGGGAGGAAGGAAGAAGAGGAAAAAGAAGAGAGAGGGAGAAAGAGGACAGACTGTCTCAAACGCCGAGGCGGAGACCAGAGAAGGCAAGGAGAAGAAGGAAATGAGAAGGCAAGGAGAAGAAGGCAATGAGAAGGCAAGGAGAAGAAGGCAATGAGAAGGCAAGGAGAAGTCAAGGGAAAGAGTAAGGAAGACAGTGAGGTGGAGAAGAGCAAAGAAAGGAACCAACAAAAGGAAGGAAGAAACGAGAAGGGAAAAACCAAAAAGACCACAATAATAGGTCGAGAAACCGTCCGTCTCCGGACGCAGGCGCTAACTACCCCCATGAGGGGGATGGACTCCATTTAGTCGCCTCTTACGACAGGCAGGAATACCTCGGGCCTATTCTAATCCCCGGACCTGCAGGGGGAGTGGGTTCTTGTGACAGATGACCATGAGTCAGCCAAGTATGGCCAATGCAGAGCCAGCAAAGGTCAGGAGGATCCTTTTGAGAGGCCTGCATGGAGGACGCCCACAGATTTGGTCTCCTTTATCACCCGTAGTTTGGTGAAGTCAGAGTGAGCTACACCTTAAAACCTGACAGCATAATATTGATTGAGGTCTGTTTCCGAAATACTTATCGAGAGTTGGCTTACTGATAGCCAGTTTGGTTAATCTAGCAGCGAGTTTATTCACCGGGGTGCATACGGAGGTCCTCGAGCCTCCACATTGTTCAAGGGCATACAGGGAATTCTGGATAGCCACGACCAAGGAATGGTGAGGTTAACACTGGTCGATAGCTTCCAAACTGCTCAAGAAGTTGTGGCAGATGAGAAAGGAGTCACCGGTGCAGGAACAGATATGCTTAAGAGCATGAAAGGTGGCTACCAACTCCACATTGAAAACACTATAGCCATCTGGCCAGAAACACAGTTCAGTATGTCCTGCACGAGTATTTAAGCAAAGCCTATGTGACCTACCTTCGAGCCATCAGTATAGACTACTTCCGAACACTGGGATGTGACAAGGATGAAGAAAATTGGTGGTGGAGGGCCTTGGGATGAACAGATTCTTTCTGACTTCGTGATAGGTCAAGACACAGTTGTAGTCAGGGTGTACACAAGTGGACCCGGAGGAGAGGTGATAGAGGAAACAGCTGGAATTCGGGGAGGAGGGACTAGATGTGGATTGTGATCTTAATACCTCATCTGGGCTGCCATTGCAAGAGATGGGTTTCCCTGTTTGGAAAGAGTAGATGCTAGTTTTAATGCTTAGGGAAGTTGCAAACGTGCATTGCATAATTGACAAGCTGTTGTTGGTGCCTGATCCACAATGGAGGGAGCCCAGTCTCCACAAGTAAGCTGTTTACAGGTCTAATTCGAAAGGCTCCTATTGCAAGATGAATACTGCAGTGGTGTATTGATCCCAGTATCAGCAATGCTGAGGATGATGCCCACACTTAATAGTTCATGGTCAAGGAAAAATTCCGGTTGTGGGTGAGAACTAAAAACCACAGGTGAGGGCCCACAACCGTACCTTGCAGTGGACGTTTAGTGATACCCACACTGGAGCAGGAAAAAGTCGACAGCATACCAAGAGGGTAATACTGAGGACCCCACAGCTGCTGCTAGGCCATTGAAGACTTCTAGAGAGGGAGAGGGAGTGGGGGGGGGGGGGGAGGGAGAGGGGGGGAGAGAGAGAGAGAGAGAGAGAGAGAGAGAGAGAGAGAGAGGGGGGGGGGGGGACAGTACAGTGCCCTGCAGGACCCCAGTCTCTTGGATATGAGGGGTACTGTGGGAAGCACCAACTAAAACCCAGAATGTATGGTGCAGTATAAGTTCTAGATAAAAATGGGGAACGGACCCTGTTCAAGCAACTTGTGTTAGTAAGGATGTGTTGTCAAGCCTTAGGTAGATCAAAGGTGATGTCTCTAAGGTGTTGACGTCTGACATAAGCTGTTTGGATGGCAGACTCCATATAAACTACGTTATCAGCAGTGGAATGTCCTCGGCAGAAACCATCCTGGGATGCAGCCAGGAGACCCCGAGACTCAAGGAACCCACACAGCCGCTAGATCATCATGTGTTCAAGCAACTTAACAGAGAATGTTGGTGAGACTTATTGGACGAAAACTGTTTCTGTCTCGAGGGTGCTTACCTAGTATCAGCACTCTGACAATGTTACTTTCTTGCCATCGCGATGGGAACTCTTCCTCATTCCAGATGTGGTTAAAGATGGCAATGATATGAATCGACAATCCACTGGTAGGTACTTGATGATTTGGTTGTGGATGTGTATCAGGGCAGTGGGCTGGGACACTGACAAATTTCCACTCCCTGAATGGAGCATTATACAGCTCCAGGGTGTGTGTAGTGAAAGATAATGGCTTTCAGAACACAAAAAGCAGGTGGAAAATTTTCAGATGCTGCGGCTTGAGCATAATGTTTGGCAACTGCGTCTGGGTCAGTGTCGACAGTGCCATTCAAGGTAATACCAGGTACACCTGCAACTGTTGTACCCATAGACACATCTGATCTTAGCCCAGACCTGATAAGGCAAGGTACATGGCCTGATGACAAATGCACTGTTCCCTGCATTCTCACTTCTGTCATTTTATTAGGTGACAGACCCAGGCATGGAGCTGCTTGCTGCTTAAAGGTAAAGAGGTGCTATGGCGAGTAGAAAAAGAGAGAGAGGGAGAGAGACAAGATGACGTGTGTATGATCTACCCCCCCCCCCCCCCCTTTCTCTCTCAAAAATATCTCTTCTTCATACCTGCTCTGTGTTACCACAGATGATGTGTCACTGATCTCACTTGTACTATGATTACAGTACACTCTATGTGCCTACTTGCTTCCACTGCCCTGAGTGAAATGTTCTAACAAATGTTCACCAACCTGCAGTCTTCTATAGTTGTCCCCTGCACAGAAAACAGCGCATGTAGGTCATGAATCCGTAATCTTGAGGCTGTAAGAAACTCTTTGCGAGGAACTGTTATTTTAGAAATGATTAAATTTGCAATCGGTTTGTTTATACGGGATGCCACTCGCTTTTTATTGGCAGAATATGAAAGACTGCACAATTACATTACTTTTTAGTCACAAATGATTTCTATTCTGTAACAAATGAATGAACTGCATACTTCCGTAATTAGTATATACTGTTCTCAACTGTATATCCAACTAACCATACATTGCTAATACAGTCTTAACTAACACTAAATGCTACAGACTACATGTCTGTCTTCCAACACTGCTCCAATTTACACACTACACATTGCTAACTGAGTCTTAACTGATACCATGGTGGATAACATCTCCTTCCTTCGAGACTGCCGAATGAGCTCTGATCTTACAGCCAAACCACTTCACCTGCCATCCAGATAAGGAGCGATCCAAAGATCATCGAAGCATTTCATCTGCCTCTTCATTTCTCAGTTGTTTATTGTTCTACTGGTTATTAATACTTTGAAATAATGGAATGATAGTACATTATTGAGAGATGCTTTAAATATGACAGGTAAGTAAATACACTGTTTATTTTGTCTAATACTAATAATAGAAGATTACCATTTTGGCATACGATTTCTGAATGCAATAGCCAATCGTGGAGAAGGACAACAGATTTGGTTGTCTTCTCATGATACCCATACTGAACAAGCCACCTGCCATCATTACCTCACACCACGTTACATCATCTTGCCACAGCTGTCTTCTCAACTGATATGATGGCTGTAAAGCCAGAAATATTACAGTACCCTATCGATAGGTGTCTATTATGTCATTGGAGAGTCTGCTTAGGATCTCTAATGGCCTCTGATTTCTAATGACCACCAAGGTACCGTCTTCCATGAGCCCAGTGATCCCAACACAAGTCACCATGGACTCTCCAGTGGATGGATGGGTGAAAACAAGGGCTGCAAACAGAAAGGTCAAGGGCTGAGAAAGTTCTATGCGCCACACTGAAATGTGTGGGGGGGTACCAGTAGTATTCAAGATGCAAAGGTCAAGTTGTGCCAAAAAGCTTTCTGAGTCTTTACCACGGCCAGTGATCATAATTCCTCTCCACAAAGGGTTATGGGCATTAAAATCACGCAAGATTGAGATACTTTACCACTGGGAGGAAGGTAAACATTGCAGATGGTAATATCCTAAAATGCCCTTACCCTAAGAGGCACAAGTTTGCTATACAGTGTGTACAGAAAATATGTACTAACTCTGCATGACACCCTGTCATAGGTAGCATAGTTATTATATCCCCAATATCCACGAAGGACCGAGGGTTAGCATTGCTGGAAGCAAAGTCTCCTGAAGGGCAATGCAGAAGGCAGGTGAAGTGTTTGAAAGATGTCATAGCTCAGCCAGCTTGGAGGTGTGAAACCCATTGGTCCCAAAGTAGATGTGGGGGAAGCAGCAACGGGGGAGCCCCCAACCATCAGGGAGGGCAGACGGTTGAGCATCCTTGATGGCCCACTGTAGGAGGTGCAACATGTGGAAATACAGTTGCCAAAGAAGGCGACATCATCGTAGCTGTAGCATACGATATCATTGTACATGCTGGGTGCAACTGCTCGTACTACTTCTAGCCTCTTTGTGAGTGAGTTTGTCCAGAGTCTTGTATTCTTTTATCTTAGTCTTCTTTTCTCTCTGGAAAGCAGTACAATCTGGTGAGCAGGGAGAATGGTGTTTTCCAGTTGACACAGATGGGGGGGGGGAGGGGGGGAGGGGGGGAAGGCACAAGGAGCGTGTGCATGCAGCACTCATCCACAATCTCTACAGATTGGGATAGCATTGCAATGCGAAGATGTGTCTAAATTTCAGACACTTTAAGCACCATATGGGATGGGGAGTGGGAGGAACTGACGAATGGATGGATGGACACATGGTTTCACGTCACATTGGAATACCATCACCTTGACCTTTTCTGGCAATGAATCACCCTCAAAAGTCAAGATGAAGGCACTGAGCAGTAACCCTATTGTCCTTTGGCCTCCTGTATGCAAGGCGAACAAAGTGTACACCCCATCGCTCCAAGTTGGTGCGCAGCTCATTACCAGATTGTAAGAGCAGCTCTTGGCAGAAAATGTCACCATATTAAGACTTACAGGGAGCAACAATCATTGGTACACCACCCAGTGTGTTACACGCAAGCATTGTTTGTGACCGGGCCGAGGATTGTTCAAAATTGTCCCATGCTTCATTTTAGAAATGGCTGCAGATTCCCCAAACTTGTTCTCCATAATTTCAACAAGAATAAAGGCTTGGCGTCTAAGAAGAAATCCTCATCAGTCTGTGTGCAAACAAAGTATTGGAGGAGTATTTTTCTGCTTGCCGCTTATCCCATGTTCCTCCCACAACATAGCTGGGAAGGGAACTTTTTAGAGTCATATAGCTCTGTTTTAGAAGAGGTCTAACCTTTCATACAGATTACTGGGGCTGTATGGCCATTAGCAGGAGATAATTTCATCTGCTACGGTGCCACCTACTCTGAATGAGTGCCACCCGGCCTCTGCACCTGCTACCTGGCCAGTAATACGTTGCTCAGAGCTCCATACTACAATCATGATGAGCATATACTCCATGGCATACTTTGAGTTTTCATTTCATTTCAGGCACCAACAGCGTGATCCCAGCGTAGTCGGGGAACTACCACCATGCAGCTACTTGACAACTTCCCCCACAATGATATGGCTACCATGCTGGGTTTACGGTACATTACCTTATTGAAGGGAAGGGTGACAAGATGGAAAGGCACAAAGGTAGAGCATACATTGCATTGGGAGACCTTCCCTGCAGGATATACATTTCTGGAGAATTTTGAAACATTCTGGTAGAGGTCAGACCCAACAAGTGGTCCCGTGGTAGCCAAGCAGGTACTCATAAACGTGTTGTGAGCCCCGTGGCTGGAAGTGCAGACGTTTAGTGGTTACAATGTGCTTTGCACACAATAAGGTGACCTTCCCTTTTGATGGTCAGATGTAGTTGACCAGAACCTTCATTAGAAGGATGCCCGCCCTTGGGTTCCCATGTACCAAGCAGGTACTCATAAACGTGTTGTGAGCCCCGTGGCTGGAAGTGCAGACGTTTAGTGGTTACAATGTGCTTTGCACACAATAAGGTGACCTTCCCTTTTGATGGTCAGATGTAGTTGACCAGAACCTTCATTAGAAGGATGCCCGCCCTTGGGTTCCCATGTAGTCTGTCAGGCCAATGCCAATCTCAGTGCACCACAAATCTGAATGACACACTATTCAACCAACCAGCCAGCCAAATGGATACCCGCAATGAGCCCCCTTTCAAATCCTGTCAGGTGCTGATAATGCTGTCTCACCTGAGTATTCGGCATCTCTGTCCTTCAGTTGTCAATGAATATCTGACAGTTCTTGCCCCATTATATAACCTACTAGGCCTGATGATAATATTAAACATGAATGACTAATCCACTCTGGTGACCTTTATACTGTCACAGAGAACTGCAATTCTAATTATTTATGTACCTGTATGTGTATGCAGTGGCATTGGCATCCAACCATGTCTTGTGGGTGCTTTACTTAATTTTTTCACTCTCCTGGCATAATGTGGCCTCTGTTTATGGTTACTGCTGCGGAATTCTGCTCACTCATCAGTCCATCATTGAACTGTAAGAACGACAGACAATACAAGGCGTAAAATACTTTTTTGAAGAGTTCACAGGGATGTTTGTAATTCACAGTGAAGCAGGGCATAATGGTGGAGCTGTTCAATGCATGAATAAAGGATGTGTATCAATGACGTGGTGTACTCCTAGATTGTATAAATTGAAGTCGCTGCCTTTTTGTGTCATGTCAGAATTCGGCTGTGACTGAATAATCTGTCACTGCCATAGGATTTTTAGTACAGTGCAGATGCCTATTTGTGAAAGTTATTTTTGTGAGCACTGTAGCTGGTTATCTCACAGTTTACAGTAAGAAATGTGGGAAAATCCATGTTAGTTAAAAGTACATTATTGAAATATTTTCTAATACCAGTTCTATAGAAACTCGATGGACTTTCTTCAATGAGACTCCAAAAGCAAAACAAGGTTTTGCAAGTAGGTCACCTTATGCCTGCTCTAAGTAAAAACTGAAAAGAAAAGTTTACAGTCTGTATGTATTTTCCAGACTTTGGGAGGCTTCATTTGGAAATTCTCACTTTACCAAAAGCAGTGTAGGCTATTTGTACGATTTTGTTTCTGTCTCTACAATCACTGCTTTCACTTACTCTTAAAAAAGAACCAGTTGGCATAACTCATACTATATTCTTTCGAATGTATTGATTATACGAAGGTCATTATGAAAGTAAGCTGCTCTATGAAATTTGATGAGTAGGATGTCCATTTTATCCTGAAACACTTGTCATAACCTTTCTGGTACTCAGAATTTGCTTGCCTTTTTTCTTGTCTTTTCTTCTTTTTGTTGGGGATAATGAATGATGTCATTCCACAGACTGGCATGTTGTTCCTGGAATTTAAAACAAAATACATGTCATGTCACCGGTAAAAATGTGGCACAAAAACTTCTTGTACTGAAAGAAGAAAGTCTGTGAACCTCCCATTCATCGTTTTTTTGTGTTTATCTGTCAAAATTCAAAGAAAACGTCTGGCGCACATCTTTCTATGCATCAAGTCACCACCAACAATTTCATAAATAACTGGATGTAAAATTTCAGGGAAGCACAAGCTCTGTTCATCAGCAGTATAGTTTTAATTAATTTTCAGACCTACTTTCAAACTAGCTCTACGAAGTTCTCCTACTCATTGTTTATTATCTGCATTAGAGGATAAAAGTACAATGCTATGATCAAAACAATGGTATTTCCGATCTTCTCCATTAACAGACAACCCTTTGTTTTTCCAATTTGAGAATCTGCAAACTTCCTCTTGGATTCCTGAGACTTTCCTAATACATTGTAACAAAGCAGTAATGCTATCACTTAAAGACAGAAGGAAGAATTTAGGGGAGGGAGGGAATTAATCACCAGTTATGGACTTATCCTTTGTGCATAAAGCCTATATTTCCTACCACGTACAAAAAGTCTATCCATTGCAAATGATTGTTTGAAATTAACAAAATAAGTTATTAAAATTCATCACAATATTTCTTACCATGTGCTATTCACATTACAGCAACTGTTCTAAACACTAATGGAAAAGTGTTTACAGCAGCACTGTTGTAATTTGCACCAAGTTGGGTTTTTATGTCATGAATTCACCATGCAGGATAATTTGTCAATACTCATTGCAGGCACTCATAAATACAGCTGAGATCTTCAAGCTAAGAATACTTGAAGAGTGGATGGACAGCTTTGCACCCAAACATAGCCATTGCATGTCAACAGAAATAACTTTATATCAATAATCAAGTTTTGAAAACATAATTGACAGATAAAAGATTGTACTCGCCCAGCAGTGGCACAAGAAAACACACAAAACAAAAGCTATGGAAATCTGAAAGCTTTCGGGAACAGCGGCTCCTCTACCAGAATAGCTGTTTATTGACTTACTAAAGATTTGTCCAAAAGCTGGATTTTCCTACCCTCTCCCCCATCTCTTTTACATGCCAAGTATATCTCCTTACAGATATTAACTTCCATCCTGGATTTCATTAACACATCTAATTTTATTTTCTTGGGGTATAGGATTTTAGCAAATTAGTCTCAGAAGTAACTGACAGGCATTGCATATTACTTCACTAGAGGTAAAACAAGCACACACATGGTTTTTTATGTTATCTTGAAGTGCAGGTCTGCTGCGCACCACCTCTATTTGGTAATTAGTGATCACTCCTGTGCATATGCCGCATCTGGACTTTACTTCTGTGCAAGCAAACCAGGAGCTATGATATTAGGTATCACCTTGATGTAAACTATCCATATAAACATCTTGCCCTAGAATGTCAAACGACTGAGAGAATATTTAAATACTCTAATGGTTGGTGCCCACTCATGTCATCGTCGTGGTCATCATCATCAATAACATCGTCACTTTGAATCTGAATCATCACTGGAATACAATTCACTTCTTATCATTGTTGAAAACACCATCAGCAAGCTTCTGTAGACCCTCATTATCACAAACTACTCTTCACCATGATCGGTTGTTTAATGTGGTCAGCTACCATGTGAACATGGCTACCACTTCACGTTAGAATAAATTTAAGAGCCACCTATTACCTAGAAATTGAACATACATTCATTTAGTGCAATACACATTCATAAGCTGAGCCCATCATACAATTTAAATGCCGCAGTATCTTCATGCGACTACAACTCATCATGTGATGGATTGGATTAACAATGTTATACCAATATTAACTCAGTGTACTTAATTGTAATGCAGGTAAACATTTTTGTTGACTTTGCATTTCTGTTACGTAAAATGTTTAAAAACATATGCTCATTGTTTGCTGTCCCACATATTCCAAGTTCACCCTGATGTAGCTTGGCAGGTTCTTTATGTTTCTTAATTTACATGTGGTTAGTTTCAAGTATGAAGGAAGATATCTAAGTAAATTGACACAGGTGAACATAGTTTTCTGCAATAATGAAGGCCTACGGCTGATAAAAAATTCCTGGAATGTTTGTGTCTAGAACATAAATTATGGCAACTGGGGGAAAAAAGATTATGATGAATAAATACAAGGAAAATTTTTATTAGGATGAGGGTCGGATTATGGGATATCCATTAAAGCATCTAGAAATCAGCTAGCCTGGTACTATAGGGAGCATCAGATGGAAAAAAATTTTAGTGCCAACAAAAAGATTACAGGTGGTGTTTGTTTCAAATAAAATAGCATCAAACCAGTTGTCAAAAAACTGGACAACTTGTAAAGTTTTTCCTTGTAGATAACCAAATCAACAAGCTTTCCACCAATTGTCTGTAAAGATACTGAACAATAAAGTGAACAAATTAAATCCAGAACTATATTTCTGCAATACATTTTTTCCCCAGAATGGTTGAAAACAATGACCATAATCTCTTCTGAAGCAAATTATATAGAAGAATTTTTGACATAGGCTCTACATAATACTATCAAGTTATAAAAAAATCAAACCTTTCTTACAGATGAGAAGCCGTAAAGATGATATGTGATTCAAGAGCAACACATTCTTAACAGCTTACATTCTGGTCCCATCTTTTCCTGTATAATACCCATAATTATTGTACTATATAAAACAAAAATATTCAAACTGCACAGAAATTTTCAATGCCAACATTTTCAACAAATATCACAATCTTATTATGTAATGTATACTCAACAATTTGTGGATATGGCAAATCTGGACGTTTAAGCATCCCTGTCACATACTGCAGGGCAATCAACAGTCACATGTTAAACATTCACAACAATTATTCAATTCAAAGATAAACTATGAGAACACCAAGAAATATTTCATGCATATGACTTCTTCACATTAACAATTGATACAAACAAATGACACACTGTATAATACTGTACATATTTACACCAGTATCTTACATTTATAAAAACGATGGCCCATTATGTACAATTATGACACATGGAACAAAAAAAATGTTGTCAAATGTATTTTAGGAAACTTTACACCAATACAAATGGGATGTGCTGTCCTGATTGTGCAAACAATGTTTCATACATAAAATTTTCATACTTGATTAGAAAAAATGTAACATATTTAGTGCCGTTAACGCAATTTTACACACTCCTAGAAACTGAATGCGCATTTCCCTTATCCTGCTCTTCATAAAAAGGAATCTCAGCAGTACACCAGAAGTATTTCTTCGTCAATTACTGTGGAAGGATATTTGACTAGGTCACAACATTACCAACTCTTACATCCATAAGAAGCCAATAAGAGGCAATTCATAAAGATATAGAGAACTGAAAACCTGGAGGGGGAGGAGGGATAGGGCAGGGCAGGAATTGTCCCAGGAACTACAGCAAACGGGTGTTCATATGTTATTTTCATGCAGAACAGATGTACAATAATTGCTTTTGTTGGAATTTGAAATATTTTTTTGATAGTATCTGAACATAAAGCTGGAAATGAGTAAGTATACAACCAGGACAGAGAAGACCAAGGGAGCAAGAGCGTGTACTAGAGGCTGACCATGGATTGGGAACAGCATTAAAATCAAGTTATGGTGGCTTGTGCAGAACAGAATGAAAGAAGAGGTTAAGAGTGGAGAAGTGCCCACAAATTTCACATTTCCCCCATCACCTCTGTCACAAGCTACTGCTCTTTATTACAGTAAACTTGTTTTACAGATAATTAACAGGTTTTACACAAATATTCAGACTTTCTTTACTTCACAAATCATTTATCATTTGAGGACGATAGATTTGATACATGTAGATTAACGTAACCAGTGACATAGTACTTGCCAAACAAGACCTTGTTTTAGGTTCACTATTTTCCTCCAGATTTTCCCTAGGGTCGACTAGTTTTCAAAATTGGTGTAGATCTTGCTGGATAAACAAATTAAATTTTACTGTCCACATTTGCAACATTCGGTCCCAATGTGGTCACACTGCACACAACAAAAAAACAAACCTATAATAAAACAACTTATCAAATGGGGAAAAACCACCTCCCTGGAAGAAAGATAGAAAGTACTTTTTTTAAATAAATTAGTTCACAGTGCAATATTTGTCTACTGGTGTCCCAGACTGACTTATCAGTAGACACCAGTTTTACAGTTAAAGAGAGCAAGTTTTCAGCAGTGAACTAGCACATGTGCAAAAATGGAATAATGAAACAGCAGTGGCAAGTTGGAAAATTAATGCAGGAACATCAATGAAAACATTATAACTTCTACAATACTGACACAGCAAGGAAGTGATCTTAACTTGTGTGTACAGATTACACATACAACTTTTAAATTGAGTACTATTAATAAGATTGTTCCATCATATCTTTTTCTTGGTGGGGATGGAAGGAAACCAAAAGGGTAACTCTTCCTGCTCTGTCACTACCACACTTTTACAATGATTATTCCCAGTCATAGCAGAAAGGTGAATTAATTGAACATTCTCACTATGGTTTTTTAAGGTACTTTATGCCCTTTTCTATGACATTATTTTAGCAAAATCTTCTGTTTTTATTTCCATCGCAAGGATAGGTATTGTCTTAAAACACTGGTGTAAAATGTTATGTGTAATGAGTCACAGAACTAATTTGAAAAGGAATTTCTTTTCTTCAAGACTCATTTGGAATAGAACTTCACTCCAGGGAGGTATTTACATCAAACAGTAAACACAAGTTACGATGCAATGAAAGAAGCACTCTTGCTATAGTGAATACAACAAACTGTTGAAACAGTCAAAGAAGCAATGTTACTCAGTTCAGTTAACTGTCTTCTTGTATGCACAAGTACTGAGTCATACTACCAGCAACCATCCCCATTAAGTATCAACATGTTACACTAACTCACCTAGATACACATTACTTCAGGAAAGTGAATGCATATTGGGCAAAATATATGAATTTCTTGTCATATATTTTTTGCTCTGAAGTACATTGTCCAATTATTTTATCATAATTCTCAAACGAATGAACATAAAGAACTGAAAACAATCTCCATTGAATAGATTATTGCACACCTGGAATACCTGCAACAATACATTAATCACCAGTTAACTTTATTGTTGTTTGAATATTATGGAAAGTTTCCTTAGTAGCAGCATGCTTATTACAATAACAGGTTAAGAAAAAAATTGTTATAATGACATTTAACATGAGAAAGATCTGTTAAAGTCAACATTCACATTACATAACCAGCCTACCAAAGACAACATTCAGTTCAATAAGTGGAGTCCATAATTAACATCCTCACCAAGTATCATCAGTAATGAAACAATCTTGTATGCAAACAAAATATTTTTATCTATCAGGTACATACCTATATTTTTTATTGCACTTAACTGCAAAGAATAGCTGCATGTTCACAAATTTTACTACCACTTTATCAGAAACCCTATCAAGATCAAAATAAAACAATATATTTTCCCACACATTATTCCAACTGTAACTGCCACAATCCTCTCGAATGTTTATATGTAGGTGTGATGAATACAAAAAATAATATTTTAATTCAGTTCGCAACTTCAAAAACAATTACATGAACATTCTTGTAATTTTACACACAAAAATGAGGACTGTATGTCTAATGTAAGGCATATTAAAAATCCACAGAATTTCCTTTTAAATCTATTTAAGGGAAAATTAAAATAATCCATTTTATTGAGGCCCAGCTCTCATTTTTGAATCACTTCTTGTTTACGATATACTCAGGAACTGTACTCACTCCAAAATATAACTTTTGGAGACTATAAAGATCTCACCAGACCTTAGCCATCAATTAACAGGTTAACCCATAAAATAAAGGCCAGAAAGAAGCTACCTTTTAATAAATGGAAACAATTTTCAGAAGTTACATCTTTTTTGTATCATTTTGAAAAGGCAGTGTTTATCACTACATAATAACTGATTCAGTGGAAGACAGTTACTCAGAAATTATCTTTGACAATGAGGGAAACAGTAAGAAATTTATAAAGCTTTGGAAAAAGTGTGCAATCCAAATGTGTCATACTAAATCGCATTAAAAACATGACAGGGAAGAAAGCAAAAGTAGCTTGGAGAGCAATGTAGGTTTACTATTAATACAACTTTACCAAACCCGAATCACAGTACATATCCGAAATACTGTGTAACAAACATTAACTCATTAGAAAGTTTAAATCATATGATATGTATGATGAATTAATTTCATTTTATTCTTCTGTTTAGCCAAATCTAACACAGTTGGCTCGAAACACACATTATCTCTCAACTCTTGTATTAGACCTTTAGCATAACACAATCAAAGGTTTATGCAAGTCAGCACATCCTGAAAGAGCATTACTCAATCAGTCACAAAGGAGAGTTGGCCAGAACTCACCGTACTGTCTGCAATCTACCTGTACAGTATAACAGGCAAGAACTGCATAACATTCATTAGAACAGAGTAAATGCTACAATTCAAACATTTCATCTTGTTCTTTCTGCAACCTCTGCAACGACGAACGGACTTTGCGCCCTTGCGTCATTACTAAAGTTTGAGGCATACTCAGCACATCATTGTGTGACTGTGAAGATGCTGTAAGAACTGCTGTTGCACCCTGCATTGGTGTCACCCCTGAGGATGCTTCAAACTGCTGCTGCCGAAGCCGGGATCGTGTAGTTCTTCTACGGCCAAACATGTCGTCATCAGAAGAACTGCAGAATCTGGAGACAAGAGAACTGATATAATAAGTGTTGCATGTCAAAAAATTTAACGTCAGACTCACCATCCAGAAGACAACTTTTTAAAACTAGGTATAGCTAAGGCAAACACCACGTGGCTAAATATTTCTGGCGCATTAAAACTGAACTAGACCATGATGTTAATCCATTGCCTGCCTTTTGCAAACTATATTGCCATTGTTTCTTTTGTCAGCTTTTGTTATGACTGATATAATAGAGAGATTACATGAGGACATGATGAAACATATTACAGTTCATTCTATGTTTCTAATTAGCTTGCTACATATTTCTGTGCAAGCCCGAGAACTAACTCCAAAGTGTCATCCTGTTACTTGTTTCCCCTCATGTCTGTTTGCACACAGTAAATATATAAATAGTGGTACAAATCAACATAATAAAGGAAAAAAACAAAGATGATGAGACTTACCAAACAAAAGGGCTGGCAGGTCAATAGACACAGAAACAAACACAAACATACACACAAAATTCAAGCTTTCGCAACAAACGGTTGCTTCGTCAGGAAAGAGGGAAGGAGAGGTAAAGACAAAAGGATGTGGGTTTTAAGGGAGAGGGTAAGGAGTCATTCCAATCCCGGGAGTGGAAAGACTTACCTTAGGGGGAAAAAAGGACAGGTATACCAGGAAGTACAGAGGCAAAGATTTTGTTGAAAGACAGGTGAGGTATGAGCGGCGGCAAATTGAAATTAGAAATTAGCGGAGATTGAGGCCTGGCGGATAGCGAGAAGAGGGGATATGCTGAAGGGCAAGTTCCCATCTCCTGAGTTCTGACAGGTTGGTGTTAGTGGGAAGTATCCAGATAACCTGGACGGTGTAACACTGTGCCAAGATGTGCTGGCCGTGCACCAAGGCATGTTTAGCCACAGGGTGATCCTCATTACCAACAAACACTGTCTGCCTATGTTCATTCATGCGAATGGACAGTTTGTTGCTGGTCATTCCCACATAGAAAGCTACAGTGTGGGCAGGTCAGTTGGTAAATCACGTGGATGCTTTCACACGTGGCTCTGCCTTTGATCGTGTACGCCTTCCGGTTTACAGGACTGGAGTAGGTGGTGGTGGGAGGGTGCATGGGACACGTTTTACACCGGGGGCGGTTACAAGGGTAGGAGCCAGAGGGTAGGGAAGGTGGTTTGGGGATTTCATAGGGATGAACTAAGAGGTTACAAAGGTTAGGTGGACGGCGGAAAGACACTCTTGGTGGAGTGGGGAGGATTTCATGAAGGATGGATCTCATTTCAGGGCAGGATTTGAGGAAGTCGTATCCCTGCTGGAGAGCCACATTCAGAGTCTGATCCAGTCCCGGAAAGTATCCTGTCACAAGTGGGGCACTTTTGGGGTTCTTCTGTGGGAGGTTCCGGGTTTGAGGAGATGAGGAAGTGGCTCTGGTTATTTGCTTCTGTACCAGGTCGGGAGGGTAGTTGCGGGATGCAAAAGCTGTTTTCAGGTTGTTGCTGTAATGGTTCAAGGATTCCGCACTGGAGCAGATTCGTTTGCCACGAAGACCTAGGCTGTAGGGAAGGGACCGTTTGATGTTGAATGTGTGGCAGCTGTCATAATGGAGGTACTGTTGCTTGTTGGTGGGTTTGATGTGGACGGACGTGTGAAGCTGGCCATTGGACAGGTGGAGGTCAACGTCAAGGAAAGTGGCATGAGATTTAGAGTAGGACCAGGTGAATCTGATGGAACCAAAGGTGTTGAGGTTGGAGAGGAAATTCTGGAGTTCTTCTTCACTGTGAGTCCAGATCATGAAAATGTAATCAATAAATCTATACCAAACTTTGGGTTGGCAGGCCTGGGTAACCAAGAAGGCTTCCTCTAAGCGACCCATGAATAGGTTGGCGTACGAGGGGGCCATCCTGGTACCCATGGCTGTTCCCTTTAATTGTTGGTATGTCTGGCCTTCGAAAGTGAAGAAGTTGTGGGTCAGGATGAAGCTGGCTAAGGTAATGAGGAAAGAGGTTTTAGGTAGGGTGGCAGGTGATCGCCGTGAAAGGAAGTGCTCCATCGCAGCGAGGCCCTGGACATGCGGAATATTTGTGTCTAAGGAAGTGGCATCAATGGTTACAAGGATGGTTTCCGGGGGTAACAGACTGGGTAGGGATTCCAGGCGTTCGAGAAAGTGGTTGGTGTCTTCGATGAAGATTGGGAGACTGCATGTAATGGGTTGAAGGTGTTGATCTAAGTAGGCAGAGATGCGTTCTGTGGGGGCTTGGTAACCAGCTACAATGGGACGGCCGGGATGATTGGGTTTGTGAATTTTAGGAAGAAGGTAGAAGGTAGGGGTGCGGGGTGTTAGTGGGGTCAGGAGGTTGATGGAGTCAGGTGAAAGGTTTTGTAGGGGGCCTAAGGTTCTGCGGATTCCTTGAAGCTCCGCCTGGACATCAGGAATGGGATTACCTTGGCGAACTTTAAGTAGTGTTGTCTGAAAGCTGACGCAGTCCCTCAGCCACATACTCCCGACGATCAAGTACTACAGTCGTGGAACCCTTGTCCGCCGGAAGAATGACGATGGATTGGTCAGCCTTCAGATCACGGATAGCCTGGGCTTCAGCAGTGGTGATGTTGGGAGTAGGATTAAGGTTTTCTAAGAAGGATTGAGAGGCAAGACTGGAAGTCAGAAATTCCGAGGCAAGACTGGAAGTCAGAAATTCCTGGAAGGTTTGGAGAGGGTGATTTTGAGGAAGAGGAGGTGGGTCCCGCTGTGACGGAGGACGGAACTGTTCCCGGCAGGGTTCAATTTGGATAGTGTCTTGGGGAGTTGGATCATTAGGAGTAGGATTAGTATCATTTTTCTTCGTGGTAAAGTGATATTTCCAGCAGAGAGTACGGGTGTAGGACAGTAAATCTTTGATGAGGGCTGTTTGGTTGAATGTGGGAGTGGGGCTGAAGGTGAGGCCTTTGGATAGGACAGAGGTTTCGGATTGGGAGCGAGGTTTGGAGGAAAGGTTAACTACTGAATTAGGGTGTTGTGGTTACAGATTGTGTTGATTGGAATTTTGAGGTTTTGGAGGGAGTGGAGCTGGAAGTGGGAGATTGAGTAGATGGGAGAGACTGGGTTTGTGTGCAATGAGAGGAGGTTGAGGTTTGCTGGAAAGGTTGTGAAGGGCGAGTGAGTTGCCTCTCCGGAGGTGGGAAACCGGGAGATTGGATAGTTTTTTTTTAAGGTGGAGAGTGGCATGCTGTTCCAATTTGCGGTTGGCCTGTAGGAGGATGCTCTGAACAGCCGGTGTGGATGTGGGAGAGGAAAGATTGAGGACTTTTATTAAGGATAGGAGTTGACAGGTGTGTTGATTGGCTGAGTGGATGTGTAGGTGAAGGATTAGGTGGGTGAGGGCAATGGATTGTTCGGTTTGGAACTGGTATAGGGACTGATGGAAAGAAGGGTTGCAGCCAGAGATGGGAACTTTAAGTGTGAGGCCTTTGGGGGTTATGCCAAATGTCAGACAAGCCTGAGAAAATAAAATATGGGAGTGTAATCTGGCTAGGGCGAAGGCATGTTTGCGGAGGGAATGTAAATAAAACTTAATGGGGTCGTTGTGGAGGTGTTGTGAGGGTGACATGGTATTAGAAGGTGGAAAGTGTAACATGAGGCTGAAATGAAAATAAATATAAAAATATATGGGGAGAGATAAAGGTGAACTAGAAAGCAAATGGAGATCTGGTGTGAAAAAAGGCGAAAAAGTGTTTGTTAGAGCTGGGCTATGTTGTTCCTTTGGTGAACTTGTGTAGGTAGATAACGATGTGCATAAAGGTTAGGTGGTTGTGTTGCCGCCAAAACACGTTAACGGGTGGAGAAATTCGGGAGAATTTCGAAAAAACTACATGTAGATATATTAAAAGGAGTGGTTTGGTGGTGGCAGATTATGGAAATGAGGCTAACAATTGTCTGATGAAGAAATAATGATGTTAAAACCTGTGGGAAGCGGCTAAAAATGATCGGTGATGTGAGAAAAACAGAAATGGAAATAAAGCAAAAGTTATTAGAACTAGCCGAAAAGGTTGTTTAATACGGGAAAGGAACTGTTTGTGAACTAGAAACGGTGGATTTTATAGCAGCTATAGTGTTGAAAGTGGAAAAAAAATTGTTTTTTGGTTATGGTTTGGAAGTGGGTTACGTATTATTACGTATTATTGAGTATATATCGGCGGGATAAAATTGTATAGTAGATTACGGTAAAAAGGAGAAAGTGAATACAAAGTGAAACTACTGGCAAAAACAGAAGGAGGAAATAAGACGACAGAAAATACTTCGAAATGCAACAGTGACAATAACAAACATAATTGTTGGGTTCGAATTAATGATATGAATATAATAGAGGGAAACATTCCACGTGGGAAAAATATATCTAAAAACAAAGATGATGAGACTTACCAAACAAAAGCGCTGGCATGTCGATAGACACACAAACACACACACAAAATTCAAGCTTTCGCAACAAACGGTTGCTTCATCAGGAAAGAGGGAAGGAGAGGGAAAGACGAAAGGATGTGGGTTTTAAGGGAGAAGACAAGGAGTCATTCCAATTCCGGGAGCGGAAAGAATTACCTTAGGGGGAAAAAAAGACAGGTATACACTCACGCAAACACACACACACACACACACACACACACACACACACACACACACACACACACATATATATATCCATTCCCCCTAAGGTAAGTCTTTCCGCTCCCGGGATTGGAATGACTCCTTACCCTCTCCCTTAAAACCCACATCCTTTCGTCTTTACCTCTCCTTCCCTCTTTCCTGACAAAGCAACCGTTTGTTGCGAAAGCTTGAATTTTGTGTGTATGTTTGTATGTCTGTCTGGGCTGTCAGTTAAAGCTTTTCACATACATTAAGGTTGATGATATTACTTATTTTGAATCGTTCTGTTTGCCAGTCACATGCTGTGATTATTTTATATTAGGTGTTAGGATCCTAAACAGCATGTTTTTAGGTGCATTTGCTGAATATGGTCTTGTGATGAGTTGGACAACTAAGTTTTTCTTCACAAGCAATATTACTGCAACTATGGCCAATATGTTTACATTACCAGTTCTTATAAATTTCTGAATTTTTTATTCATTTTTAAGAATGAATGCCAATCCCAACAACTAAATGGGTGAGAAAATGCTTCCCCTCCAGGCCAGACCTGCAAGGAGAATCACAAAAAAGGAGTGATATCACCGGACTCCCACTGGATGCGGCTAAGCTAGGGGGAGGGCATTTATGTGTAACTGGAAAGCATTAATGTAATCAAAATTAATGAGAAGTTTGTCTAGGTTCCAGCTTCATCATTCATCTAAGTAATTCCTCCAACATGATAAAAAAAAAGTTGTCATTGAAGGTAGCAACACGACCCAATGTGTTTCTCTGCTTAGGTCTTGTACTTAACATTACAGTAATGTAACTGTGTACAGTGAAAAACGATATGTTTGACATTGTGTCAACTGTTGGAGGGCAATCTCTATTGTGATATACAGTAAAACTTACTGGAAAGGGAATCGCATGGGACTAAAATAATTTTCCAAATTGGACAAGTTTCCGGATTACACAAAACCCATTGGACTACACAAAATTTGTCAGGTATCATACACAGTAGTACAGTAAAAATTCTTAATTACGCATATACTGTATTTATATACCTCCACTCCAGCACAGCACTGTATACTGGACAACAGAACACTGGACTACTACACTAATTGATAAATAAAACAGCAGTTCTATATTTTTATTATGACTTTAAATTTGTTTATTACTGTATGTACATACATATTATTCCCATGTTTATTTGCTTTACATTTCACTTTTTTCACCACATATCAATGAGGGAAACTTGTTTTTAATTTCCTGTTCAAAATAGTTTTCTATAGGCAAATTTTTACATCATACAATAGATACAACACATTGGGAGAATCCTCCTCCTCCTCCTGTTTCTTCTTCATCAGCCTCTGTGTTGCGGACTTCTATTAAATTTGTTGCTGAAGTGAAAGTGGAGTGAGTTGACAAAGTCATCACTTCAAATGTAATCGTCTGCACTGCATGAAATGTTCCGCATTTTCTTTATTTCTTTAACTTCAATAGCCACAGAAGCATCTTGTTCCTGACCCCCAAACCCCGCTTTGTTGAAGCACTTTGTGACAGTTTCGGGTTTTATCTCTCTTACTGCCAAGCCAATCCAATTTACTGCTTTCAGGACAGGAACTGACCGTGCAAGAGCAAACACGCTTTCAGCTTCTTCAACAATAAGAATATTAGATTTAATCAGTAATCGCCTATAATGTCACTTGAATACCTAAATAATTCCCTTGTTCATGGGTTGTGAGGCTGGTTGAACCTTGAGGGAACCAAGCCAATTTCACTGGAAGCTTACTGACAACTATGTTTTTGAAACAACACTGTTTTGCCACCTTTCCAATCACCAGTAGCTTCTCCATTTCACCTTCACACAGCATTAGTGAGTCTTTCCTTGGAATTTTTCTGCCGGTGCACTTTTCACCTTGAATTGCTAGCAATTTTGAAGGCAGCGCGCAATAAAACAGTCACATTTCATTGGCATTGAACATGTCTTTCAGGTCATAAAATCACAATTAAGTTGGACAGTATTGTCTTCCATTGAGTTGCTACACTTTCCGGCACATCCTTAGCTTCTCCACACACTTCATTCCCACATGATGTGCCTAGTTCTGAAACTAGATAACTCCAAGCTCTTTAGAAACTTTCAGAGCCTCACTGCAACAAGAGTCCAGATAAAGGTAAGTTGCTTAATTTCTTCAGTTCCGGTCTTGTTTGCGCCTCTTTTCATCTGCCCATTTCCTTTTATCGATTTGTCCCCAATCTCATCCTCGTTTCTTAAAGTCTCATAAATTCGTGTTTTAACACATTTGAAACAATTTCGTGCACAGATATATTGCCTTTCTCACTAGGCTCGATTAAATTAACCTTTTCGTTAAGTGTAATGACACATACCCTTTGTTCGACATCATGTTACTGTATCAAAGTGTTACTAGTCAACTGAAACTGGCAGAAAATAATGACTTTGCCGGGTAAAACCATTGTTTAATGGAACAAGCCCCATCTCTTTCACTACGCACATTGCAGTATAGTGTTGGTATATGCGCAACAATGTTCCTGATGCGCTGGTGTGCGTCAATAATGAGGAAAACGAGAAAGCGGACAAACAGAGTGCTGACGAACAAACCGTTTCCTTTAATGTACTGTACCAACACTGAGCATAATTTACTCACCGTTGCACAGAGTGATGCAGTTTTAGGTCCACACCAGCAGTGCCACACTGGACCTCTTTTCTTGGTTTTGTGCCACTTAACAGAGGTGTTAAAAGTAATGTTCTTGTAGAGTTGTTAATAACTAATGAAATGTAATACAGCAGTACTGTACAGGCCTTTTCCGCATTATCCACTGAATTATTAAGTATGTTCTAAGATTTGCTTTCAGTTTCCACATAAGGCATGTTCTGTTTTATACAAAAAACCAGCATATAAAAGTGCACTGAATGCATTGGGACTGAAATAGTTGTATGGTCTGGGAAGGTTTCCGATTTATACACGTGCTGACTTGAGCAAGTTGTACCGTATTACAAGTGATCTTGGTAAACCTGGTTTTTAAGAATAACACAATAATGCGTTCATTAGTGCTAACACTAACAATTTATACATACCCTGTAACTGACTCTCTTCCCATCATTCCGGTAAAAGAATCACTCAAACAATGATGTTGTTGTTGTTGTCGTCATCTTCAGTCCTGAGACTGGTTTGATGCAGCTCTCCATGCTACTCTATCCTGTGCAAGCTGCTTCATCTCCCAGTACCTACTGCAACCTACATCCTTTTGAATCTGCTTAGTGTATTCATCTCTCTGTCTCCCTCTGCGGTTTTTACCCTCCACACTGCCCTCCAATACTAAATTGGTGATCCCTTGAAGCCTCAGAACATGTCCTACCAACCGATCGCTGCTTCTAGTCAAGTTGTGCCACAAACTTCTCTTCTCCCGAATCCTATTCAATACCTCCTCATTAGTTATGTGATCTACCCATCTAATCTTCAGCATTCTTCTGTAGCACCACATTTCGAAAGCTTCTATTCTCTTCTTGTCCAAACTAGTTATCGTCCATGTTTCACTTCCATACATGGCTACACTCCATACAAATACTTTCAGAAACGACTTCCTGACACTTAAATCAATACTCGATGTTAACAAATTTCTCTTCTTCATAAACGCTTTCCTTGCCATTACCAGTCTACATTTTATATCCTCTCTACTTTGACCATCATCAGTTATTTTGCTCCCCAAATAGCAAAACTCTTTTACTACTTTAAGTGTTTCATTTCCTAATCTAATTCCCTCAGCATCACCCAACTTAATTCGACTACATTCCATTATCCTCGTATTGCTTTTGCTGATGTTCATCTTATATCCTCCTTTCAAGACACTATCCATTCCGTTCAGATGCTCTTCCAGGTCCTTTGCTGTCTCTGACAGAATTACAATGTCATCGGCAAACCTCAAAGCTTTTGATTCTTCTCCATGGATTTTAATACCTACTCCGAATTTTTCTTTTGTTTCCTTCACTGTTTGCTCAATATACAGATTAAATAACATCGGGGAGAGGCTACAACACAGTCTCACTCCCTTACCAACCACTGCTTCCCTTTCATACCCCTCAACTCTTAACTGCCATCTGGTTTTGGTACAAGTTGTAAATAGCCTTTCGCTCCCTGTATTTTACCCCTGCCACCTTCAGAATTTGAAAGAGTATTCCAGTCAACATTGTCAAAAGCTTTCTCTAAGTCTACAAATGCTAGATACGTAGGTTTGCCTTTCCTTAATCTAGCTTCTAAGACAAGTCGTAGGGTCAGTATTGCCTCACGTGTTCCAACATTTCTATGGAATCCAAACTGATCATCCCCGAGGTCGGCTTCTACTAGTTTTTCCATTCATCTGTTGAAATCGCGTTAGTATTTTGCAGATGAGGATTTTTTAAACTGATTGTTTGGTAATTTTGCACATCTGTCAACACCTGCTTTCTTTGGGATTGGAATTATTATATTATTCTTGAAGTCTGAGGGAATTTCATACATCTTGCTCACCAGATGGTAGAGTTTTGTCAGGACTGGCTCTCCAAAGGCCGTCAGTAGTTCTAATGGAATGTTGTCTACTCCTGGGGCCTTGTTTCATCTCAGGTCTTTCAATGCTCTGTCAAACACTTCACGCAGTATCATATCTCCCATTTCATCTTCATCTACCTCCTCTTCCATTTCCATAATATTGTTCTCAAGTACGTCGCCCATGTATAGACCCTCTATATACTTCTTCCACCTTCGTACTTTCCCTTCTTTGCTTAGAACTGGGTTTCCATCTGAGCTCTTGATATTCATACAAGTGGTTCTCTTATCTCCAAAGGTCTCTAATTTTCCTGTAGGCAATATCTATCTTATCCCTAGTGAGATAAGCCTCTACATCCTTACATTTGTCCTCTAGCCATCCCTGCTTAGCCATTTTGCACTTCCTGTCAATCTCATTTTTGAGACATTTGTATTCTTTTTGCCTGCTTCATTTACTGCATTTTTATATTTTCTCCTTTCATCAATTAGATTCAATATTTCTTCTGTTACCCAAGGAGTTCTACTAGCCCTCGTCTTTTTACCTACTTGATTCTCTGCTGCCTTCACTACTTCATCACTCAGAGCTACCCATTCTTCTTCTACTGTATTTCTTTCCCCCATTCCTGTCAATTGTTCCCTTATGCTCTCCCTGAAACTCTGTACAACCTCTGGTTCTTTCAGTTTATCCAGGTCCCACCTCCTTAAATTCCCACCTTTTTGCAGTTTCTTCAGTTTTAATCTACAGTTCATAACCAATAGATTGTGGTCAGAGTCCACATCTGCCCCTGGAAATGTCTTACAATTTAAAATCTGGTTCCTAAATCTCTGCCTCACCATTATATGATCTATCTGAAATCTGTCAGTATCTCCAGGCTTCTTCCATGTATACAGCCTAATTTTATGATTCTTGAACCAAGTGTTAGCTATGATTAAGTTAGGCTCTGTGCAAAATTCTACCAGTCTGCTTCCTCTTTCATTTCTTAGCACCAATCCATATTCACCTACTACGTTTCCATCTCTCCCTTTTCCCTACTACCGAATTCCAGTCACCTATGACTATTAAATTTTC
The DNA here is from genome assembly GCF_023864275.1 of Schistocerca cancellata. Classification (NCBI taxonomy): domain Eukaryota; kingdom Metazoa; phylum Arthropoda; class Insecta; order Orthoptera; family Acrididae; genus Schistocerca; species Schistocerca cancellata. The sequence goes on from NC_064632.1 coordinate 128,802,942, forward strand.
GTCTCCCTTCACTACCTGAATAATTTCTTGAATTTCACCATACATTTCTTCAATTTCTTCATTATCTGCAGAGTTAGTTGGCATATAAACTTTTACTACTGTAGTAGGCATGGGCTTTGTGTATCTTGGCCACAATAATGTGCTCACTATGCTGTTTGTAGTAGCTTACCTGTACTATTTTTTTATTCATTATTAAACCTACTCCTGCATTACCCCTATCTGATTTTATATTTATAATCCTGTATTCACCTGGCCAAAAGTCTTGTTCCTCCTGCCATCAAACTTCACTAATTCCCACTATATCTAACTTTAACCTATCCATTTCCCTTTTTAAATTTTCTAACCTACCTGCCCGATTAAGGGATCGGGCATTCCATGCTCCGATCTGTAGAACACCAGTTTTTTCTCTCCTGATAACAACGTCCTCTTGAGTAGTCCCCACCCGGAGATCTGAATGGGGGACTATTTTACCTCCGGAATATTTTACCCAAGAGGATGCCATCATTAAACCATACAGTAAAGCTGCATGCCCTCAGGAAAAATTACGGCTGTAGTTTCCTCTTGCTTTCAGCCGTTTGCAGTACCAGCACAGCAAGGCCATTTTGGTTGTGTTGCAAGGCCAGATCAGTCAATCGTCCAGACTGTTGCCCCTGCAACTACTGAAAAGGCTGCTGCCCCTCTTCAGAAACCATGCGTTTGTCTGGCCTCTCAACAGATACCCCTCCGTTGTGGTTGCACCTACGGTACGGCCATCTGTATCCTTGAGGCACACAAGCCTCCCCACCAACGGCAAGGTCCATGGTTCACGGGGGGGGGGAGGGGGGGGGGGGGGGTCAAATGATCTATGGAACTTTTAACCAAGATCCTGTTTGCATCAAGGTCGTCACTTAAGTCAGGAATAGATTTCTTGCAACTATTGGTAAAAGACAAATCACTGCACATGTAGGATATCAAAGTACAGTCACAACAATATGAAGTTTAAAACACCATCTGTACTTCCACAATATCCCATCAACAAATATCCGTAACTTGCTGAATAACTTCCACTAAGCTAATAATATCAAGTAACTCAAAAATTCAGAGAATCATTCCAGAATATCTCTTGATTTCCTTGACTATCTTTTTGATTCATGGCAAGGGAAGCAAAGTGGTATAATGAGGTAGTTTATTTATAAAGATACCTATTCTCTTCCTATATAAGACTGTCTATTCATATTTAACATGTCAAAATCTGTCAGAGTATGACGATTTACTTCACAGATCCGTGTCTCATGTTAAGTTAAATGATCCATAATGTTTCGAATGTTGTCAAGATGTTTCAGGATTACAAACTGACCACAGGACATCAGTTCAGTCTCACTAAAAACCATTTTAAACTTATCAAGGTGTCCAATAGCTGCACCCATGTTCACAGATGCCACTGTTACTGAATAGCATCTACCGAGACAACAGCACAGGATGAGAATATACCAGTTGCTGTGAACGACTCCTTGGCAACACTATAGCATCTCACTGGTTTGACACCGAGACTATATACATCCTCCAAGTGTCAGACTTCACATCCAAAATTCCAATTTTAATTCGGGAGCAGCAGTGGTGGAACATTCGAGAGAAACTTTTGAGAATATTTCACATAAATTTCCTCGGTATGTTGTTGTATTAGGTAGAGATTTCAAATTATCAACTATAGACTGGGAGAATCAAATCCTTAGAGCAGGTAGTAGAGACCGGGAATTGTGTGAAATAGTTTCAAATACTTTATTCAAAAATTGCATGGCACAGTTAATAACAATCAACTTATTTTTGAAGGCAAAAATTTAAACCTGCTGGTGAAAAACAGTGAAGAAAGGTATGAAGATATTTCTGCTTAGTAACAATAATAGATTTCAGATTACCCGAGTTGTCTGCATGAATATTTCCTCTCCAGCATTCACCAGAGTATCAATGGAGTTCAAGAGCATTATACAGCACACTTTACACAGTTATGTGTAAAGCTGTAAGGAATGGAAAAGAACCATCGTGGTTTGACAGCTATGTCAGAAAGCTGCTACAAAAGCAAAGAGAGCTTCACTGCAAATTTAAATGTTGCGAAAGCCTCACAGGCAAAAAGTAAACTAAGCCAAAATTAGCATAAGGAGGGTCATGTGTGAAGCATCAACATAGAATCTAAACTAAAATTCCATCTATTGACTTGACAGAAAAACTGAAGCAGTTTTGGTCTTAAATCTTAAACAGATTGAAGCCATCTGTCCAGGTACTCTGTGACCATAATTGTACTGAAAAAGAGGATGGCACAGAGAAGGCCAAAATGCTAAACTCATTTTCCAATACTGTTTCACACTCACACTGCAGTACTTCCTTTAAATCATCTCACAAATAACAAAATGGCTGATACTGAAACAGCTAACAATGGGATAAAAGCAACTGCAATGAGTGAAGTGTTCCTGCTGATTGGAAAAAAGCACAGGTCATTCCCATTTTCTTGAAAGGACCACACAAAACTGTAGGCCTATATCTGACACCAGTCAGTTGTAGAATTTTGGAATGTGTACTATAATTGCATATTATAACATTTCTGGAGACAGAATCTCCTCTGTATGAATGAACATGGGCTCCAAAAACAATGATAATGTAAAACCCAACCCACTCTGTTCATCCATGAGACTCTGAAGGCAGTAAATACTGCGGTCCAGGTAGATACTGTGTTCCTCGGCTTCCATAAGGCATTTGGTACAGTTCTGTACTGTTGCATAATGAACAAAATACAAGTGTTCAGATTATCAGACCAACTATCATTGGATTGAAGAGCTTCTAGCAGAGAGAACAGCATGTCATTCTCAATGTAGAGAAGTCTTCAGACAAAGAAGTGACACTCGGTGTAACCCAAGGGAGTGTTACAGGTCCATTACTTTTCACACTATATATAAATGATATAGTAGGCAATATCTGAAGTTCCATGAAGCTTCATGGACAGCTCTCTTGTATACAAAGAGAGTTGCAGTGAAACATAGCTAGTCTGCACAGAATCACCACTTTGTGCAGTGTGTAGAAACTGACTCAACATAATGTATTGCATATACATATGAAGAAAGATCCATTATCTACGAACACACAATTGGGCAACAATCACAGAAAACAGTAATTTCGGTAAAATATTTAAGAGTACGCGTACAGAGTGATTTAAAGTGGAACCGGTTCATAAAACTGACTGCAGGGAAGGTAGATGCCAGGGAGAGATTCACTGGAAGAGTCCTTAGGAAATGTAGTCTGTCAAAAAAGGAGGTAACTTACAAAACCATCGTTGAGCCAATATTTGAATACTGCTTCTCAGTATGAGATCTGTACCACATAGGATTGTTAGGGGAAATAGAGAAGATCTAAGGAAGAACAGCTTGTTTCATTCACAGGTTCATTTAGTGAGGACAAAATTAGCAGAGAGAGAGAGAGAGAGAGAGAGAGAGAGAGAGAGAGAGAGAGAGAGAGTGGTGTTCTGCATCATGGTGCGGTTTATTGTAAAGTTACGAGAGTGTATATTCCTAGAAGAGTCACTTGTGAAAAGACCATGAAGATAAAATAACACAGAGATTCGAAGCCACATGGAGGTTTACTGGCAATATTTCTTCCCATGAACTATACGAGACGAACAGGGAAAGGGGAGTGACAATGGCACAAAGTACCCAGCATCACATAGCGGAAGGTGGCTTGCAGAGTATAGATTTAGATAGAGATGTAAATAGAATCTGATTCAAAGAGCTTGTTCATTCAAGCCTCTAGTAGAGCAAAGGCAAGAAAACACCATAACAAGAGCCTTCTGCATATGATGATAAAGCACACTGTTTTCAGACTACATGTGAATAGTAACCTTAATGCACTTGCAAGGACGAATAAACAAAAAGAGATAGGATTCCCCAAGAAATATTGACACTCCAGTTCTACTTCTATACAAAAGAAGTCGTTTCCTTCACAGGAAATATACATTTCCAACATTATGATGCCTCTATCACAAAAGGAAATATAAAGCCAATCGTTAACAAGAACATTAATTCTTACATATTAATCACAATCTATCCAGGTTCTGGTGGATTATTTGGTTCTTTTTTCAGTGGTATGTGTTGTTTCTGTTTCTTCTGTCACAAATGCGATACCTTAAGAAAGTAACAACAGGAACACCGATCCTTTAAGGTTTCAGTTTTAAAATTATCCTTACCACAATCACAACAGTCACACAAGCTCACAGCATGAACTGATTCTTTATTGTAATTTTATAACAAAGAGAGCTCTAATGATAGTGTTGACAATAACACATTTCTTACAGCAATGATCTTCAGCATGACTTAACAGTTGTGAACTGCTTGATTCCCAAAGCCCTACGGTTGTTTCACTAAATAGGTACAAAAAGCTTTCTGCATACCCACTATTCAAATATTGATAGTGTCCCAGGAGTAATGGTCAATGTTCAAGGATGTAGGAGGAATGCTCATTTGAAGCAAAACACTTTGTATGGACACATGCCCTACTACAAATGGTTTCTGGGATACAACACATTTAATGTACATTGTTATCTTCTACAGGGTGGTCCCGAATTCATGGTACAAACTTTAATGGTAGGTGCAGGACATTGTAACAAGGATATATTGTATAGGAATGTATAGTCCCAGGTGACGCGGTGAGGCGTAAACAGGGGAAATAACGGCCGAAAGGAAAACTAAAGATTTTATTGAAATCGTTGTTGACAAGTGTCATGTTTACAGTAAGTGTTCAAAATTGCGTCCACCATGAGCGATACATGCTTGACAGCGTCGGTGCAGCGATTGGCGTACACGTTCAAAGATGCCTGGTATTTCACGCACACCTGCAGCAGCTACAGATATGCGAGCAACGAGATCCTCATCTGAGTCAACTGGAGTCTCATAAACAAGACTCTTAAGATGTCCCCATAAAAAGTAATCGAGGCAAGAGAAATCAGGAGATCGGGGTGGCCAAGGGACTGGTCCACCACGCCCAATCCATCTAGCACCAAACGTGGCATTCAGGTAATTCCGTACAGCAGTGCTGAAGTGTGCTGGCGCTCCATCGTGCTGAAACCACATGCGGTTACGAATGGCGAGCGGAACATCTTGCAGCAGTTCTGGTAACACTTCTTGCAGAAAAATAAGATAGCTGTCGCCACAGAGTCGCGTGGGTAGTAAGTATGGCCCAATCAAAAAGTCGTTCACAATACCAGCCCACACATTAATACCGAAACGTTGTTGATACGCATGTGGACGCGTTGCATGTGGATTATCTGTTGCCCACACATGGGAATTGTGCGCATTAAAGACACCCTCGCGTGAAAATGTCGCTTCATCTGTAAATAGCACATGACCTACGAAATCCGGCTGCAACGCACATTGCTGCAACAACCACTGGCAGAAGTTCACGCGAAGAGGATAATCTGCCGGATTCAATGCTTGTACTTTTTGAAAATGGAAGGGGTGTAAGCGATTTTCATTTAACACTCTGCATACAGTCTGATGACTCACATGTACGTCACGCGCAACAGTTCTTGTGCTTGACTCGGGTCTATCAGCCACTATGTTCAAGATGCGTTCTTCCAGTCTTGGAGTGCGTACAGCTCTTAATCGACCAGCGTCATGTCTGTTGACGTCGAACGTACCTGTTTCACAAAGTTGACGATGTAACCGTTGAAAAATTCTATGATCCGGCATTCGTCGATTAGGATACTCCGCGCGATACATTCGTAACGCAACTCTGGCGTTACCATTTGCACGGCCGTACATGTAATGCATGTCTGCTTTTTCTGCATACGTAAAGTCACCCATCGTCTACGGCAGCACAATTGTGAATGGCGCTTGTCCCTACTGCGATACATCATGTTCATCTACTGCCCTCTACCGGCAGTGACACCAACCGATCACTCCATTTCTCTTTCCCCTGTTTACGCCTCACCGCGTCACCTGCGGCTATACATTCCTATACAATAAATCCTTGTTACAATGTCCTGTACCTACCATTAAAGTTTGTACCATGAATTCGGGACCACCCTGTATATTATTCAACACATTGTCAGATTTACACATATACAATTGTTAGTAAACGTAACATGTGTTTTACGAAGTCAACTGAAAAATACATATTTAGTCACCTCTAAGCATTATCGTTACAGCTATGGTATGATTCATGAATAATATTCAAATATCCCATCGCCACTTTACGCTGATCGGCCAGAACATTAAGACCACCTACCTAATAGCCAGTATGTCCACCTTTAGTAAGGACAGCAGTGATGATCAGTCATGGCATGAAAGCAATGAGATCTTGGCAAGTCGCTGGAGCGAGTTGGCACACACATGCAAACACAATTCACTTGATTCCTGCAAGTTTCGGAGAGGAAAGAATGGGGGTGGGGATAAGCTCTGATGCCACATTCAATCACATTCCAGATGTGATAGACCAGGTTTACATACAGTGAGCAGAGGGGGCAGCACATCAATTTGAACTTGCCACCGTCTTCCTCTAACCACTTCATCACAACCCTCGCCTTGTGACATTATCCATTATCTTGTTGATAACTGCCACCACCATCGGGAAGCATGTTCACCACGAAGGGATGCAAATGTTCTGCAACCAATGTACGATTTTCCCTGGCCATCATGGTGCCTTGCACAAGTTCTGCTGGACCTGTGGATGCCCAAATGAATGTTCCCCAGAGCATAATGGAGCAGCCGCCACCTTGTCTTCGTCCCGCAGTACAGGTTCAAGGAGCTGTTCCCTGACAGACGATTGATTCGTGCCTTCCCATTGGTACAGTGAAGAAGGTATTGGGATTCATCAGATTATGCAATGCTCTGCCACTGTGCTAATGTCCAGTGCCAATGGTCAAGTGTCAGTTTCAGTCTTAGTTGATGTTGTCGTGGTGTTAACATTGGTACATGCACGGGTTGTCAGCTGTTGAGGTCCATCGTCTGGGGTGTTCAGTGCACTGTATGTTCAGATGCACATGTGCTCTGCCTAGCATTAAACTCTGATGTCAGTTCTGCCCCAGTCCACCACCTGTCCTGTTTTGCCAGTCTGCCCAGCCTATTATGTCTGACATCTGTAATGAGGTGTTTTTTTTTTTTTTGTGGTTTTAGGGCGCACAACTTCAATGGTCATTAGCGCCCTGACTACTCTAAAAATGCACCGCGAGGCACAAGTTGACAACAACAACTAAAAGGGAAAACACAATAAAAGACAGACGGACAGGCAGAGGATTAAAAAACATCAAATGTCCTTAGCGAGGTTTGTCAAATTGATAAAACAAAGAACACGAGCAGCTGCTCGTGGGTCATCCGCTAAAATGGCATCGAAAGTATTAGGCAGGTTAAGATCGAGGCGCAGTGTGGTAAGATCTGGACAGGACATTAAAATGTGCCTAACCGTCAGCAAGTGCCCACATGGGCATAACGGCGCCGGCGCAGCCGTCAGCAGATGGCGATGGCTGAACCGGCAGTGTCCAATTCTTAACCTGGCTAAAACGACCTCCTCCCGCCGAGAAGGGCGTGAGGAGGACGTCCAAGCCACGGGAAGAGGTTTTAAGGCCCGAAGCTTGTTGTCGGTAAGTGCAGCCCAATCGGCATGCCACAGCGACACGACGCGCCGACAAATGACCCTGCTAAAATCGGACGAAGGGACACAACAAGAAGCTGTCCGAGGCTGGAGGACCGCAGCCTTGGCCGCGGCATCTGCAGCTTCGTTCCCAGGGATACCGTCATGGCCAGGAACCCACATAAAGCTAACCGGCGTACCGACGTCCACCAGCTGCTGGAGAGAGCGTTGGATCCGGTGTACGAAAGGGTGAACCGGGTACGGATCACTGAGGCTCTGGATGGCGCTCAGGGAATCTGAGCATATGACATAAGCAGAATGTCGGTGGCGGCAGATGTAAAGAACAGCCTGGTAGAGGGCAAAGAGCTCAGCTGTGAAGACCGAACAATGGCCATGGAGCCGGTATTGGAAACTTTGTGCCCCGACAATAAAGGAACACCCGACCCCATCATTGGTCTTAGAGCCATCTGTATAAATGAAAGTCATGTTGATGAACTTCGAACGAAGTTCCAAAAAACGGGAGTGGTAGACCGAACCGGGGGTGACCTCTTTTGGGAGCGAGCTGAGGTCGAGGTGAACGCGGACCTGAGCCTGGAGCCAAGGTGGCGTGCGGCTCTCGCCCACTCGAAAGGTTGCATGGAGTGAAAAATTAAGGTGTTGACGGAGGCGACGAAAGCGAACTCCAGGGGGTAGCAAGGCAGAGACATACAACCCGTATTGAAGGTCAAGAGAGTCGTCAAAAAAGGAACGATAAGACGGGTGGTCAGGCATTGCCAGTAGCCGACAGGCATACCGACAAAGCAGTATATCGCGCCGGTAGGTGAGTGGCAATTCGCCAGCGTCAGCATGAAGACTCTCTACGGGACTGGTATAAAATGCTCCGATCGCAAGTCGTAAACCCCTATGTTGTATGGAGTTGAGGCGGCGTAAGATGGATGGCCGTGCAGAGGAGTATACGAAGCTCCCATAATCCAGCTTGGAGCGGACGATCGACCGATATAGACGAAGTAGGACGGTTCGATCCGCTCCCCACGACATACCACTGAGAACACGGAGGACATTTAAAGAACGGGTACAACGGGCGGCCAAATATGACACATGTGGAGACCAGCTAAGTTTCCTGTCAAAGGTAAGGCCTAAAAATTTGGTTGTCTCCACGACTGGGAGAGCAACGGGACCGAGTCGTAAGGACGGTGGGAGAAACTCTTTGTAGCGCCAGAAGTTAATACAGACCGTCTTCTCGGCAGAAAAACGGAAGCCATTGGCGACACTCCAGGAGTAAAGACGGTCAAGAGAACGCTGAAGACAGCGCTCCAGGACACGTGTACACTGCGCGCTGCAATAGATGGTAAAATCGTCCACGAAAAGGGAGCCTGATACATCAGCTGGGAGGCAATCCATTATTGGATTGATCGCGATGGCGAAGAGAGCGACGCTCAAAACTGAGCCCTGTGGCACCCCATTCTCCTGGCGAAAGGTGTCGGACATGACAGAACCCACACGTACCCTGAACTGTCGATCCAATAAAAAGGAACAAATAAAAAGAGGGAGGCGACCGCGAAAGCCCCATGTATGCATGGTGCGGAGAATGCCCGCCCTCCAACAGGTGTCGTAAGCCTTCTCCAAATCAAAGAACACAGCCGCGGTCGGGCGCTTCCGCAAGAAGTTATTCATAATGAAGGTCGACAAGGTAACCAGATGGTCAACAGCAGAGCGGCGCCTTCGAAATCCACATTGTACATTGGTAAGTAGGCGTCGAGACTCGAGCAGCCAAACCAATCGAGAGTTAACCATTCGCTCCATCACTTTACAGACACAGCTGGTAAGCGAGATAGGTCGATAACTGGAAGGCAAGTGCTTGTCCTTCCCCGGCTTAGGAATGGGGACAACAATAGACTCGCGCCAGCATGCGGGAACATGTCCCTCAATCCAGATGCGATTGTATGTACGAAGAAGAAAACCTTTACCCGCAGGAGAAAGGTTCTTCAACATCTGAATATGAATAGAATCAGGCCCTGGAGCGGAGGACCGTGATCGGCCAAGTGCGGTTTCGAGTTCCCGCATGGTGAATGGTGCATTATAACTTTCACAATTCGAGGAGCGGAAGTCAGGTGGCCTAGCCTCCTCTGCCTGTTTGCGGGGGAGGAAGGCAGGGTGGTAATGAGCGGAGCTCGAAACCGCGGCGAAAAAGCGGCCGAAGGCATTGGAGACAGCCTCAGGGGCCACAAGGACTTCATTCGCGACCTTCAAGCCAGAGACTGGGGAGTGGACCTTAGTGCCAGATAGCCGGCGCAGGCTACCCCAGACAACAGAAGGAGTAAAACTGTTGAAGGTGCTTGTGAAAGCAGCCCAGCTGGCTTTCTTGCTTTCTTTAATAATACGACGACACTGAGCACGTAATCGTTTATAATTAATACAATTCGCCACTGTAGGGTGGCGTTTAAATGTGCGTAAAGCACGTCGACGAGCACGTAAAGCGTCTCTACATGCTGCGGTCCACCAGGGGACCGGTACGCGACGTGGAGAAGAAGTAGGGTGAGGGATGGAATATTCAGCAGCAGCGAGAATGACTTCCGTGAGGTGTGCGACCTGACGATCGCAGCTTGTGAAGGTTTGATCCTGAAAGGTCGCCCTGGAAGAGAAGAGCCCCCAGTCTGCCTTGGAGATGGTCCAACTAGAGGAGCACGGAGAGGGAGTATGCTGCAGGAGATGGATAACACACGGGAAGTGGTCGCTCGAATATGTATCAGCAAGTGCATACCACTCAAACCGGCGTGCAAGTTGGGGAGTACATATAGAGAGGTCTAAATGGGAATAGGAATGAGATGTGTCCGAAAGAAAAGTAGGGGCGCCAGTATTGAGGCAGACAAGATTGAGCTGGTTGAAAAGGTCTGCTAACAAGGAGCCCCTCGGGCAGGATGCTGGAGAGCCCCAAAGGGGATGGTGGGCATTGAAGTCTCCAGTTAACAAAAATGGTGCAGGTAGCTGAGCAATAAGTTGCATCATGTCTGCCCTGGTAACGGCAGATGACGATGGAGTGTAAACGGTACAAAAGGAAAACGTAAAAGTGGGGAGAGTAATGCGGATGGCAACTGCCTGCAGGCCGGTGTGCAACGTGATGGGATCGTAGTAAATATCATCCCGGACCAGCAACATAACCCCTCCATGAGCTGGGATACCTACCACAGGGGGTAGGTCAAAACGCACAGAGGTGTAGTGTGCCAAGGCAATTTGATCGCATGGGCGTAGCTTCGTTTCCTGGAGGGCTACGACGAGCGGACGATGCAAGCGGAGCAGCAACTTCAAGTCCTCTCGGTTGGAGCGAATGCTGCGAATATTCCAGTTAATAAGTGCCATCGTAAGAAAAGGGAGATGAGAGAAGGGGTCACCTCGAAGGCCGCTTAGGGCCTGGCTTCGAGCGAGCACTGCCGCCGCTATCAGTAGGCGGACAGTCATCGTCCATGGGGTCTATAGGGTCATCGGCCATCTCGGGAGGATGGCCGGGAGGGGGAGCTTCCTCCGCCGGTGAACGGCCAGATGTTCGGCTACCAGCGGTGCGGCCAGGCGAAACGGATGACGGCCTGGGGCGGCAACCGCTGGGTGGCGCAGGAGAGGAAAGGCGCCGTGGCGGAGAAGGAGAACTGTGCTTCCTATGCGCCTTTTTAGAAGGACGTTTGGTGGAAGTACCGGTCGAAGGCCGGGAGGTCGAGGGACGGAGGAAGTCTGCACGGGATGGTTCCTTCTTGAAGGCCCGTGCATCTGACTTCGGGGTCTTCGACTTAGCAGAAGCTGAGGAAGTGGCTGGTGTCTGTGGGGTGATGGGAGGAAGAGGAGACGTCGACCACGCGATCTTAGCACTGGCCGAACGGACGACCGTGGTGCTGAAGGTCAGATCGCATGTCTGGGTTGCTACCTCCCGGGTAGTCCGAGGAGAGGCGAGGACAGTGCTGTATTGCCCCGCTGGGAGCAGCGTGGGCTTCCTACTAGCCAATAGCTTGCGAGCAGCCGAGGTGGACACTTTCTCTTTGACCCGAATTTCTTGGATACAGCGTTCTTCCTTATAGACAGGACAGTCGCGGGAGGATGCGGCATGGTCACCCTGACAGTTCACACAACGAGGAGACGGAGGTGGACAGTCACCCTCATGGGCATCCCTGCCACAAGTGACACATTTAGCCGCATTGGAGCAAGACTGTCGAGTGTGATTGAAACGCTGACACTGGTAGCAGCGCGTAGGTGTCGGGACATAGGGGCGAACAGAAATAACCTCGTAGCCCGCCTTGATGCGCGATGGCAGCTTAACACTATCGAAGGTCAAGAAAAGTGTCCGGGTCGGTACAAGGTTATTGTTGACCTTTTTCATGACCCTATGGACAGCCGTCACGCCCTGCTCAGCGAGGAAAGATTGAAGCTCCTCGTCAGTCAATCCGTCGAGGGAGCTACTATAGACTACACCACGAGACAAATTCAAAGTTCGGTGGGCCTCCACCCGGACAGGGAACGTGTACAAGAGTGTGGCCCGAAGCAGTTTTTGTGCCTGAAAGGCATTCTCAGTTTCTAGTAATAAGGTACCGTTACGCAACCTGGTACAAGATTTGACAGATCCGGCTATGGCATCTACGCCCTTCTGAATAACGAAAGGGTTGACAGAGGAAAAATCCTTTCCGTCCTCAGATCGAGAAACTACGAGGAACTGTGGGGCAGGCGGTAGTACTTTTGTCACTGTTGGCTGGTCACGTTTCCGTTTTTGGGTCGAAGTCGAAAGCGATGGAGTAGAATCCATTGCGGAGGAATCCCCATGATTGCCAGCGTCTCCGATGGCGCGCTCCTTCCTTGTGGGGACCCTCTCAGAGGGCACTCCCGCCTTAGGTGAATGTTTACACCTCAGGTCACACCTCCCGAGAAACAGACGGAGGGACCAATCGGCATGGTCAGAAGGTATCAGCTCAGGCAATCACCCCTCCCCGGGCCTGGCCTTTACCAGGGGGTACGCGCGTGCCTTACATGTCTACCCAGGGCGGGGACTTACGCGTTACCCCGTCACCGGCTACGCGTGCGAACGCGTGGGTCGGCCTTCAGACACGCACAGGGAGGAAGGAAGAAGAGGAAAAAGAAGAGAGAGAGGGAGAAAGAGGACAGACTGTCTCAAACGCCGAGGCGGAGACCAGAGAAGGCAAGGAGAAGAAGGCAATGAGGAAGCAAGGAGAAGAAGGCAATGAGAAGGCAAGGAGAAAAAGGCAATGAGAAGGCAAGGAGAAAAAGGCAATGAGAAGGCAAGGAGAAAAAGGCAATGAGAAGGCAAGGAGAAAAAGGCAATGAGAAGGCAAGGAGAAAAAGGCAATGAGAAGGCAAGGAGAAAAAGGCAATGAGAAGGCAAGGAGAAAAAGGCAATGAGAAGGCAAGGAGAAAAAGGCAATGAGAAGGCAAGGAGAAAAAGGCAATGAGAAGGCAAGGAGAAAAAGGCAATGAGAAGGCAAGGAGAAGTCAAGGGAAAGAGTAAGGAAGACAGTGAGGTGGAGAAGAGCAAAGAAAGGAACCAACAAAATGAAGGAAGAAACGAGAAGTGAAAAACCAAAAAGACCACGATTATAGGTCGTGAAACCGACCGTCTCCGGACGCAGGCGCTAACTACCCCCGTGAGGGGGATGGACTCCTTTTAGTCGCCTCTTACGACAGGCAGGAATACCTCGGGCCTATTCTAATCCCCAGACCCGCAGGGGGGGTAATGAGGTGTGGCCACCCAACCCCTTGATGTCGAAGTGGCTTGACCTTGGTTTCGTCACATGCTGAAGACACTCGCCACAGCATTCCTAGAATATCTGACAAGTCGTGCAGTTTCTGAAATGCTCGTGCCGAGCCACCGGCCCCTCACAATCTGCCCTCGGTCAAACTCTTACAGGTTGTGCGTCTTCCCATAGCCTACAAATGGACAGCACATTCACTGATACTATATGCACCATGCTTGTGTGACCATCAGTCATGCCACACCAGGTGATGATGCTATTGCCTGGACGCGATGGCAGAATATGTGAGACTGAGTGCCTCTGCATGTTCCCTGAAGAGGGCAGCAGCATCCATGATGCAACCAAGCAGTTCATCTCCCATATTGCCTTTTGTTTGTTCACCTCAGACTACCCAACTTCCTGGGTCAACGGAAGCGTCCAATTCTGCCCGTCAGCTCTGACCAGTGACATTCCCATTGTGGCGTGTGACGTCACGATGGGCGTGCGGAGTTCAGTTTGTGAGAGTGGCATATTTGTAGGTGTCGTTTTGACACCTGCTGCTCTCTGTTGGTGTGTTTATGGGTAGTGTGTTATGTGGCGTACTGGGTTCAGTTGCATGGTAGCCTTTGACGTGTGTGGTTTTGGTGTCGACCATGGGGTTAGAGGGTTATTTTTCAATCAGTTAACAATTTAGTTTTTGTTATGCCCTAGTTATTGTAGTGTTGTTCTCTGTTCGTCATATGCGAATTTTTTAAAATTCGCTTTGTTTATGTCTTTGGTAGGTATGGATATGACTGACAAAATCAACAGTTCGCATTTGTGTGCGCTGATGGTGGACAGTGCTTTGTCCCTTATTAAGTTCCTTCAGCTATTCGGTCTGTTGGCTGAAGTGGTTAAGTGTTCTGTGTGTTGGGATGAAATGAGACTTATGAAAGTTCTGGCATCTCTGACCAGGGACAGCTACATGTGGCGGTGTTGTAGGGATAATCTATGGAGCTCCATTAGGCAAGGTTCCTGGTTTGAGAAGTCTAGGTTGGGCATGCGAGAAATTGTGGTAATAACTTATTTTTGTTATAAATCCTCTCACAGTTTCTGTGCGCATGAGGTGGGTGCGAGTGAGAGGATAGTGCTTGATTGGTATTTTTTTGTCGTGAGGTGTGTTCGGAATATATTAAGTACAGGGGTAAGTTGGGTGGGCCTGGGGTAGTTGTGGAGGTTGATGAGTCGCAGTTTGGGAAGAGAAGAAAGTATGGGAGGGATAAGTTTGTGGTTAGTTATGGGTGTGGGAGGCTGTGGTATTGAGGGGGGGGGGGGGGTGTTCAGAATGTGTATTTTGGGTTTTGGAGGAGCAGACAAAAAGGGAATTAGTGGGATTGATTGAGGATTTCATAGAAGAGGGTAGTACTATAGTTTCAGATGCGTTTCCTTCTTATAGGGGGCTGGGTCAGCAGGGGTACAATCATCTAGTAGTGAACCACAGTGTTGAGTTAAAAATTATACCGAGGCCTGTACGAATACCATAGATGGGTTTTGGGTGGCCATTAAGTCAGTTATTGGGAGGGGGAAGAGGCACTCTTCTAACCTTCAGTCTTTTTTAGATGTTGGCGGAAGAGCGTCCCCGAGGGCTATTGTATTTTTAGTTTTTTTTAAGGGCAGTTAGTAGGATGTATAGGCTGAAGGATGTAGATTAGTGAAGTGTCTGGTGGCAGGTGGTGGATGCAGCATGGGGGAGGTTAGTTGTTGGTAAGCTTTTTGAAGGTAAGGTGGGTGAGGGGTGGTGGTTGTTTTTTGATTTTGTTGTGGAGGATTTTTTTGTTACAGTTGATGTTGTAGAGTGTGATTGAGACTGTTTTTGGTTTTTATTTTTTTATGGGTCTTTGACTTTGGGAGGTGGGGGGAGGGGGGGGGGAGCTTAGGAGTTTTTTTTGGTTGTGTTTTTTTTTGTTGGTGTGTGTGTGTGTGTGTGTGTGTGTGTGTGTGTGTGTGTGTGTGTGTGTGTGACCTAGAGGGCAGTGCCAGAGCTTTTTTGTGGCGAGTTGTTTTTTCAGTTTTTTGTCTGTCTAGATGGTTGATGGATTATTTGTGAGTTGTTTGGTTGTTGGTGATTTATCATGATTAGCTGTTGGGCTATATAGGTCAAGGGAAGTGTTCGATTCCAATTTTGTTTTTTTATGTTCTTTTTTGTGGTAGCGATAATTGTGGTGGTGGTGGTGAAAGTTTTGAGTTTTATAATGTGGTATTGGTAGTTGCTGTTTAGCTATATAGGTCAAGGGAAGTGACCGATTCCAGAGGATATTGTATGCAGTGGAATTTGGAAAGGTTGTGGGGTCTTGCTATTTTATAATTTTGTGTCATTCGGTTTAGTGGCGTGTGTTTATATTTAGTTTGTCCCCACCCAAAAACCCCCAATTTCCCCCACTTGTCCCATTAGTTCCATTATATTTTTGGAGGAATATGTGTGTGATGATTTTTCGTTCTAATTTCGTGTTTGTTGTCATGTTTACTTAATGACGTCATAGGTGCAGCATGGGAGTTGTGAATGGTCGTTTCCGCCATGTTGGTGATGTCATGGGACAAAGCACACTGATGGAAACTGACGCTTCAGTCATCCTAACTCCCTCACAAAAATAGAGTGGCATAATGTCTGGCAAGCATGGTGGCCAGTAAATTTTTCACCATAATCGATACAACAATTGGCAACGACCTTGCCGCAGTGGCTACACTGGTTCTTGTGTGATCACCGAAGTTAAGCACTGTCGGGTGTGTTCGGCACTTGGTTGGGGGACCATCCAAGCCGCCATGTGCTGTTGCCATTTCTTGGTTCTGTTGCCATTTCTTGGGGTGCACTAAGCCTCGTGATGCCAATTGAGGAGATACTACTCGATCGAATAAGAGCGGCTTCGGTCAAGAATATCATCATTACGACCAGGAGAGGATGACACGGCATTCGGATGGCCCCGGTAGGCCACTCATGGCCTGACGGCTGAGTGAGGGGGGGGGGGGGGGGGAATCTATACAGCAATTATGGTAAAACATACACATCTGCGTCACAAGCCTAAAAACAAACGTACATTATATGAGTTCTCTTGGAAACCATTTGGAGTGGGGCATATATCCATATAAAGTTTTTTTGCTTTAAATGAGCATTCCTGACATATCCCTGAATACTGACCATTCCACATAGGACACCCTGTATTTAATATTAGTGGAAAAAATTCGGAAGTGTCATTTCTCTTTTATTATTTAACAGGAACGATTCTCAAGTGAGTAAAGGGAGAGCTGTACCTCAATTTACAGCTCAGATTAAAACTGGAATAAAACAAATCCCTTTGTGGCCACTTAGCATGTCAAAAATAATTTTATTATACAAAGAATATTTTAGAAGTCAGCCTAAGACCACAATAAAGAAAGTTCACAGCTTCCAGAAAGCATTGTAGTGTGGTTTGTAGAACCAACATGTAGAGCTAAGTGACTTACTCAGGATG
The DNA here is from genome assembly GCF_023864275.1 of Schistocerca cancellata. Lineage (NCBI taxonomy): Eukaryota > Metazoa > Arthropoda > Insecta > Orthoptera > Acrididae > Schistocerca > Schistocerca cancellata. The sequence goes on from NC_064632.1 coordinate 128,819,737, forward strand.
ATAATGGAAAGGTGTGCTGCAGAATCTTTCCATATAACTCACAAGAGCAATACCATAAGGTGTCTTGTGTGTTGAAAATCAACAGTACATAATAGTAGCAAGCATGAGAAAGTTTGTGATAATGAGATATGCAGTAACAAAGCAATCGACATATTCTATCCATTGTGTACATTTTCTAGTGCAAGGTGGAGTAAAAATAAACACAACAAATATTACACAAATATTTGCAAACAAGAACATTCCATATGCATGAAGTAATTTTACAATAGCCTGTATGGAGAGGTGGGCTGTATGGGCATTGGGGTTTGTCTGTACGTGCATCATACAGCCACGACATTACCACCAAAGGGAACACCTGAATTACATAGAGTAGAACAGAAAAACTACTAGTGATGTCACAATGCATTCTTTGTCTCTTTCTACATTGAACCCGCAGCACTCCCACTTCTTAGTTGGAAACCACTGCAGTTAACATGCTTTACATGTCTCAGTGCAATATCACCCAATAACTGGTTACGAATCATTCAAGTGAATTCATACACATGAATATAAGTTTGCCATCTGCAAGTGAATAGTAATGATGGCTGCCAAGCACCCATTTTGTCTGGCAGGATGAAGTTCGCAAAAAAGTTATGGTACAGTTTAAATTAACAGCTAGTCAAAAGTTATAGCTGTACGTAGTAGGAAAATGCAAGCATTTGTTTAAGCTGAGAAAACTAGCTACAGTCAACAGAGCTACACAGTTCAGAAAAACAGATTAATGATGATTGTCACTTTGTGGAGCTAAGCAATGCGATTCAAAAACAATGACAGATTGAGATTGAATCTGTAATGTATGTCACAAAATGAGCTTGGATGAGTGACTAGCAGGGAAAAAAAAGTCAAATAGTAAAATCTGATTAACTTGCATTTCAATTGCTAATTGCAATTTGCACACACCCACAAGAGTAAAAAAACTACATGACACACTGAAGACTAAGGACTAAGAAACCATCATCACAAAAAAGATGACACACACACACACACACACACACACACACACACACAGAGAGAGAGAGAGAGAGAGAGAGAGAGAGAGAGAGAGAGAGAGAGAGAGAGTTCAGCATTATACAACAGAAGAGCAGATTGTGGTCAAAAGCTTTGAGCTCTGTTTTCACTTTGTACTTTCATCTCTGTGGGAGTGTCAGAAACTGTTGATTTTTGGAAAGAAGTCTTATTTCAAAGAGCTTCAGACGAAATAAAACTTTATTAATTACCATCAACTGGGGTTATTCTGATCCCATGGAGGTAACACTGATCTGGGGTCACTTTCATCTTTCTTCGCATTTCTGGATAAATTTAATCATCATCTTGAAAATAAAAGTTATCATATAATACAATGGAATTCGTTGATTTTAATTACACTCTAAAAAATTAAATAGGATTGTAGTTCAATATTTTTATACAAGGCCCACATATATGCTTAAAAATTCAACTACGGAAAACTTTCTGGGCCCAGAAGGAATGGCTAATCCTTTCATCATAAGGTGTTCAAATTCAAACATTTTCATGAAGGTGGCTGACACTTAACAGTATAAACAATTTTAATAATTAAAATTAACATTTCTTTAAGAAGTGTAACAGCGATCCCCTAACATTTTCCCCCTCAGGGGTAACACTGACCCCCTGAATATTATACAAATTTGCCTAGATACAGTGTAAAATGGAAAACTCAATCGTCGTTTACAAATTAAGATTAGAGCAAACAATGAATTTAAATTCGTAGTCAGTCTTGTACAGTCTCTTGTCATTACAAGTGTTCTGGCTATTGCTGAAGTTTTAGATTGAGATTCATGTTTGAACTGTAAAGAACGGACACAATAGGCTATAACTTTATTAGACAATGAAGTTAAAGAATAGTGTGTCAGCTTTACACTCTTAACTCCCAGGTGAACAGGATATGGAAGAGAAAAAGGAAGCTATCACTGAATCTCTGGTTTCATATTTAAAGCGTGTATGTAAAAAGAAAAATATCAACAGCCCTTTCAAAAACAAATGTAAGAAAAAACTGGCATGAGCCCTTGTAAATCTGCACTGAGCCTTGGCCCAAAATCATTCAAATCATCATCAAATGAAAATGTGTGTGCACTACAAAAAAGTTAAAATTGTCTGCAGGTACAAATGATGCAAATTATCCTCAGCCTAGATGTTCCAAGCCATCCACAACTAAAGAAGTGACTGTCGTGGTGAAAGTAGTTTAGGCTAAGAGGGCGAAGTAACTTTTCACTATGTTTGCACTATAAAAAAAAGGGGGGAGGGGGGAAGGTAGCTGAAGTAATGGAGCTTCACTCTCAAAGACTCAAAGAAAACTACATTTGTTCTGAAAGAATCCAATATATTCACTGCCCATTCTGTTATGTGATTGGTAAGCTGATTCCACCAGCACTGCAGGTTGATGAGCATAGAAGTCTGTATAAATTTCCAGGAAGGATTTTAGTGAAAGAAGTTTAATGTTATTTGACAGCAAAAGTTTTTGTAGTATGTTTTCAATAAAGGATTGATAACACTGAGAAACAATGATTTTGTTAAATGAGAAAATTTTCACTAATTGTTGTGTATTTTAGTATGCTGATTCTGAACATGAAGTTAGAATCGCTCTATTGGGCTCCAATTACTAACACAATGTGAATATATTTTAGTATTTTGAGCTGAATTGTTTATTATTGCATATTAACTTTTATTTCTTTTACCTGAAGCTAAGTTATTTATTATTGCGTACTAACATTTATTTCTGTTATTTGCAAGTACCACTAAACTGAAACAATATCTTCCAATTAGATGAATATTTAAGGAGAGGCAGACACAAGTGAAATCAAAACCCTATATTTGACATGTTGTAAACAAAGTTTATAAGTGTGATTAAGAACTTCCCAATTTTTTATTGTTTTGTGATCATGTATAGTTTGTTTGCATACTAACAATGCCCCGTACGTGTGTTAATCACCCAAACAGATTTCGTTACATCTGTGGCAAAGTAACTTTTAAATCTCAAAAGAGAGAGAACCCCACTGATAAGAAAACATATGAACTTTATTTTGGCTATAAATTAGGCACACCATGCCTAATCCTAGGTGAAATGTTCCCTTCAAAGGCAAGTGTATAAGCATAAAACATAGAATATGGCATCCTAGATTGTGTAAACTGTGCCGTTCGATTTCCTCAAGCCTATCCCTCATCCCATGGGGTGGCCAGAGATGGGAACACTACAGAATTTTAACTTTCTGCATTGTAACTGCTAGCTTGCTCTGTTCAAACGGCTAGTTTGGTATGGCCACTTGTTCGGACTAATTTGGTGGGTTCCATTTGCAGATCACCCATCTAGAAGCTGCTCACTCTGATCGAATCTTCTCACAGCTTGCGTAGGGAGTTTCCACATCACAGCCATCAGTATTACAATTCCCACATTCTCAGGGGCTACAATCTAGAGTTTACATCATGACCTTTCCACATCTGACAGCTTCACGTGTGCACACGATCTTTATGACCTACGGATTAAGTTAGTGCCATGTAGTGTGTCCTTCCCATGACAGCCTGTACAACTACAAAATGTAGAAAAAAAGAGGGAAAGGATATAATCCTAAAGTGAGGCAGAAAATAATAAGCCAAAAGTTGTGGTGCTATGTCAAACCAAAAAGAAGCCCCAGTCATAGCCATGCTGTGAATGGGGAAGCCTGCCTAAGATGGTACTCCATTTAGTTACCTCATATGACATGCAGGAGTAACTGAGAATCTGCTCTAAGCCCAGTCTTGAAAGGGAGTGTGTGCAGGGACAATTAGATATGAGACTTGCAGTATGGAAACACTATTGCAAGGATCTCTGGACTCTGTGTTAGCCAAACACAGAGCTAAGTCCCCACGGTGGGTTAGGCAACCGTGCACGATGGGCAGGAAAGGGACAGAGAGGTATTGATACAAGAAATATATCTGAATTTGGATCACAAGATCATAGAACATCACCGATTAACAGTAGTCACAGATGTTACTGAGAATATCTTTTCTGTGAAACCACGCAAATTTAAACGAGACTGCTCAGGCAGTACCAAAACATACTTGTACGAAGCTTGGCAAAGCGTGCCAGATCAAACAATCCAGACAAAAATATAGTTGACTACATGTGACAACACCTACATCTGGCAAGATAACAGTCCAATCCGACATTTTAGAACCTGCCCTCAATTTTTTTTTTATAGAGGAAGAACACACTGAAAGAAAGACTTTCAAAATTTTAGCAGTATTTTTCAAAAAATGTTGAAAATTGTCAAACTCTTAGCACATCAGACAACTGGAGGAATGTGCACCCCTGCCATATCTGTATCAAACAGCACAGGCACAATTTGGCCGGCACATATCCTTGGTTGATGGCACAAACATCAACCGGTAACATGGCACAGCATGATCTTAATTTATAAAGGGGATTTCAGTTTCCGTTGATGGTTTCTCTGACAACTGGTCGCTGTTTATATTCGCTTGAATTAGTTATTCACTTAATACCCATAATAATAAATAGTTGCCTTTGCAGTATAGCTGGAGATAAAATTGAATTAATTTTCTTCATACATGTTTGCTGAAAGCATATGTCTGTGCAGGTTCCACATTAATGTCTAACACAATTAATGCTTTCAACCTTGCATAGATGAAATATAAAAAGTGTATGTAATTGTCCTTAAGACCCACATGTATTATTTATCAGCTAATTTCATGGATTCATTTGAATGAGGTCACCATTTCATAAGACATAGTGGAAAAAATTAGCAGAAACAGGAAAAAACTGACAATTCCAATGACCTGTGGTTCAAATGGTGATTGTACATAAGGTACACAACATAGAATACAGTACCTTCCTAGCCCAAGGAAAATATGTAGATCCAAAAATAATAGTATTCACTGACAAAAAAGACACTAAATTTTTTCAGTAAATGAAGGAGGGAGAAAACAGAAACCTAAGCAGTGTGGAAAGCCTATTTTGTTTCTTAAAATCTGAACATGAATTGTATAAAGGGAAGATAGATTTTACAGTAAGTACAAAACGTGTCAAAATAAAGCTAACAAAAGAATGAACAGAAAACTATTTGAAAGATTAATAATTTCTCATGAGCGTCAATGAACATGTACCGAGTGAGATCTACGAGACTGGGCACTCTGAATTGCAAGTGAGATGAACACTACTTATTTCCACGCTTCTTTGACCTGGTTAAACAGTTTCAGAACATTAGATGAAAAGAAGGTAGCAAAATAACGTAGTTTACCTCAAGTAAACTTTTAGGAGATGTCATTAACAGGTAATAATATAGAGAAATTCGTAGCCGACATGAGGACGAAGCTTCTTGTTAGCCCCTAAAATGTCTTGTATAAAGACAGTCAGTCAGGTTTCATATAAGCACTATGAGCAAACTGCACTTTATCATTTCAAAGAAAGAAAGTTATTTGTGATGACATGAGCGCTGTGATACATTCATATATGACAATGCCAGTGATAAGTAGAATTGGATTAGTGTTTCTACAGTTTCATATCAGTCTTCAGTAACCTTGAGGCAAATTAGGACCAAAAATTTAAAAAAGGGCCTATTACTTGCAAAGATTTTACAATCGACTTTGTAAAGTCTGGAAAAAGGGGAGAAGAATTTTCAGTGTCTTCTTAGCATTTGCAGAAAAAAATTGTTTTTGTTGGATTTTTGGTCTGGACATAGCAACACCTCTGTCTTTAGGATGATGATGATAAGATTTAATATAGTTAGGATTCCACCAGGAACTAATCGTGTTACTAAACCTCTCTTAAAAAATATTTCAAACATTTAAAGCAATTTTCAAAAAATTGTCTGACAATATAATTTCTGATAGCTCTTTGTCGTTTCTGATTTATCAGCAGAACAATATTGGTAAAGTTCAGTCATTTTCACATTGTCAGTTTGCATCACCACATTTTACAAATTTGAGCAATCAATTTGATCATAGAACAATAATCACAAACATTTCTTTCCCCATTCCAGTTCTGTCTAAATAAAATTAAGACTTTCTGTGAAGTGCCTGAATGCATCAATTTTTCTTTTATCAGATATGCCTACTGCAAGGAAAACGTTTTCGTCGTCCAATAGGTACTTTGCATTTTTGAAATGACTTCAGGGAATAAACAAGGAACTATTTCATTGTTAATAAAATAAAAAATTATAACAACTGACATGAATTTTTGTATTTCACGTCAAAAAATTAGTCTATTGAGGGAAGTCATTTGTAACATAACATCATTCATTGCCTTTATTTTCTTTCCTGTGGCAGACACTTGTATAACAATTATATCTGCAACAGTTCAGCTGTCAATATGAACTGCAACCAGCTCAAAAAAAAATTAATGATTTGAGGCATTTTTGGTATGGTTTAAGCAATTAAAATTCACTTGTGTGTAATCTGGACTTACACAGTGCTATGTTCTCTTGCTGCGGATGTCTCTGCTAATTCAATGACTTGCTTGCTAGGCTGTAACAGTTGTACAAACCACTGTTATTAGCAGTTCTTTGTGCAGCAAAAATGAGTAACTTTACCTTTTTTTTATCTAGATCCATATCCATGCTCTGCAAACCACTGCGAAGTGCATGGCACAGGGATCTTACTGCCCCAGTTATTAGTGTTTCTTACCATTCCATTCACATGTGGAGTGCAGTGCAGGAAGAATGATGCTTCTGTATGTGCCATAATAATTCTAATCTTGTCCTCATGATGCCCATGTGAGCGATGTGTACGGGATTGTAGCATATTCCTAGTCATCATTTGAAACCAATCTTGTAACTTTGTTACCAGACTTTCTCTGGGTAGTTTACGTCCACCGTGAAGTGTCTACCAGCTCAGTTTCTACAGCAAAACTGTAACACTTTCCCACAGGTCAAATAAAACTGTGACCACTCATGCTGCCCTTCTCTGTAATAGTTCATTACCTCCTGTTCTATTTGGTATGGGTCCCACACACATCAGCAATATAGTAGAATGGGGCATATGAGTGATTTGTAAGCAATCTCCTTTGTAGACTGATTGCATTTCCCCAGTATTCTATCAACACACAGAAGTCTACCATCTACTTTACAGCTTTTGTGATCATTCCGTTTTATATCCTCACGAAGTGTTATGCCCAGGGATTTGTATGAGTTGGCCAATTCTAACTAACTGATATTACAGTCATAGGCTACTATGGATTACATTTCTGAACATTTAAAGCAAGTTGCCAATTGTCGCACCACTTTGAAATCTTATCAAGATCTGACTGAATATTTATGCAGATTCTTTCAGACAGTACTTCATTTGCATCATCCGCAAAAAGTCTGAGGTTACCATTAATACTGTCCGTAAGGTAATTAATATACAACATGGACAGCAATGGTCGCAACACACTTCTCTGAGGCACACTCGAAATTACTTCTGCATCTGACAATGAGTCCATCCAAGATAAGATGCTGTGTCCCCTCTACCAAAAAGTCCTCAATCCAGTCACAAATTTCACTTGATACCCCATATGATGGAACATTTGACAATAAATGTAAGTGCGGTACTGAGTCAAATGCTTTTCAGAAATCAAGAAATAATCCATCTATCTGCCTGCCTGCCTTGCTCCAAAGCTTCCTGTATGCCATGTGAGAAAAGTGTGCTTTAGCAGCTAAAATTTTGAAAGAGCATTTCTTTCAGGGTATTCTTTCTGTGTGAAAAAATTTCAGAGTAGATTTTGACATGTCGGATTTGACCATTCCATTGTGAGCTTACTGTCAACATATAAAAATAGGTGATACACAAAAGTTTAATCCAAAGACTCACTGTCATATATAAAGTGAAAACTCATCACTAGGAATCACACAAAGTAAACAAATCATAAAAGAATCCTGATCACTAGGTGCGTTAAGAGAATGTAAATATAATGCTAAAAGAAATGTCTAACATAATATTGATAAGCAACTGAGATGCAGGAAGTATATCAGTGCAAGGTAGATCAAGTCTTGCATATATGGTTTAATTTTGCCAATGTCTAAATTCTGTAAGTATAGAGCCAATACATATCCACAGTTATTACTGGTTTTATTGACACTTTTCAAATGGACACAGTGGAAATTACATATGTTTCAGTTTAAAGAACACAGCATTTGACAAAAAGACTAAACTATGACAGTCAATCCTATAGCTGGTATGTCTTTCCCTTTTTTCAAGCCCGCTAATTCTCAATAAGAGGACTTAAAGAGTCTAATGGGGAATATAGACCATAATGTAACAGTCCTGAACATCAATTAATATCAAAGATGCTGTTTTTAGTGTCACAAAACTGTTGGACAGACTACAGACCAAACTGTGAACCTATAAGTTCAGTGTCTTTGTTACCAACTGGCAGTGCATTGGTTTTCAGATCTGAAATTCAAATCCAGCACAATTTTAAACTGTTTAAACACTCAAAAATGTTCTGAACATGTTTCTCACACTTACACAATTCATTGTACTTACAAAAACAGTTTACATTGTACGAATAATATTTATTCGTGATGAAGCCGACCTATAGGAAGATGGATGTGTGTCAATCTTTGATATAGTGCAACAGTGGTGTAAATCCGATATAGTGCAGGAATGGTGTAGATGCCTATCACTGAAAAACTAATGCATGGAGAAGTCCGAAGGAGGTCTTTACTCAGCAGTGTATGTCAATTGTTGATTATATTTGACCCTTGAATAATAGATTGTGCATATCTATTACTTGTAGCCATCTGACTTTCACCAAATATCACATTTATGAAGATTCTCATAAGTGCTTTACTGAACTTTAACTTCAAAGTGTCTCTGTCTGTCTGTAATACTATTACAACCACAAACAATATCTCAGATTAAAACTGTGACAGAATTTTCCAGGTTAGCTGATGTTGACACTTAATGATCTCTATGTAGCAGTGGGTACCTAAAATGTTTCAGTATTTTTTGGGTAATGTATGAGTGACAATGTTTGAACTCTATGGCTACGTTGTTGTTGTTGTTGTTGTTGTTGTGGTCTTCAGTCCAGAGACTGGTTTGATGCAGCTCTCCATGCTACTCTAACCTGTGCAAGCTTCATCTCCCAGTACCTACTGCAACCTACATCCTTCTGAGTCTGCTTGGTGTATGCATCTCTTGCTCTCCCTCTACGATTTTTACCCTTCACGCTGCCCTCCAATACTAAATTGGTGATCCCTTGAAGCCTCAGAACATGTCCTACCAGCCGATCCCTTCTTCTAGTCAAGTTGTGCCACAAACTTCTCTTCTCCCCAATCCTATTCAACACCACCTCATTAGTTATGTGTCTATGGCTATAAGAAACATAAAAGGGCTTGATCAAACAATCTTTCAAAGAAACACCTAACAGCAAGTCTATCTTTCCAGTGAACTATATCTGCAAACCCATATTTTTTTTCCCCGGAGGACTTATTGGTATTATACAACTAGACCTATATATAAAATTATGAAGCAAATCATGGTTTATTTCTATATGGAAATAATAGGCCAAGCCCTACTTGTATTCAACACTTTGATCCTCAAGATTAAATAAAGGAAATGTTGACTGCCAGGGGCTTCTATTGCATTGATGACTGTATGAAACATCAACTCCACAGTCTTACTTCTGAGATTATAAATAGCTCTGTAAAGTGCTGACCAACAAGAGGATACTTAATTTTTTTTGTTTTCTTTAGTTATTCTGTATCAACACTAACAATATCCTGTTTACTAAGGTGCTAAATAATCACAGAAAAGAATCACACCAGTGGCAGTCTCCATCCAGCCCACAGATTAATCCATACACACCGACAAAAATATAAAAATCTTATGTGACATAAAACATAGTAGCCTATATCTGATGCTACTGGTCAATGAGGATTTTTACAAAATGCACTACTACTGGTCTGATCACAAACACTTAACAAGGTTGGCTTGAAGATGATGATTACTTACTAGCAAACAACATTTTAGATGGAAACCTAATGAAATGAGTCAAATGTCTGATTCCATCTGCTTGGTTGAGGGATTTTGGGGCGAGGGGAAGGGGGGGGGGAACAAGGGGGGGGCATCAAATTGATGCAATGGTGGACATCCCCTTACATTTTTCATAATTTATGTATGGTGTATGAAGACAATATTAATCAAAATATTCATCTAAGACTTATCTGCTATTTAATGTATGCTGCCTGAATTTATATAGCAGTTTCCACTTTTATCATGAAAAGCATGTTAAGTATGGCAAAGCACATTCAAATATGGCACGAATGTAAGTATTAGACTACTCTACAGGCCAATCTGCTAGCACAACCTCTGACATTCACATTCACTGGCTTTGCCAACCAAATTATCACTTTCCAACCTAACCTAGACCTCGGGCTAAGCTGCAAATCAGTCTTCAGTCTGCCACCATAAATAAGATATCAGAGTGGAGGGCGGGGATAGCAATATCACACTCTAGACTAAAAGGATTCAAGATACGAAAAATTAATTTTCATTAGAGGAGTTTATGCGAATAATGACTGAGTTGTTCATTCTGCCTAGAAATATTTTGAGGATAATGCATTCTAAATGTTTAATAAAAATAAGGTGCATGTGCTCTAGCTACAGGTGGAACATTCAAACATGATGCAAGTTGTGTAGTAATCTACACAGAAAAATAAGTCAGGGTGAATTAAATTCGAATTTTTATCAATTCAGGTTATTCTGAAGGTGGAAATTTTTAAAGTGCATGCAAACTTACTCACTATTTCCTTGTGTTTTCTTCACTTGACTTTTCATGTTTGCTATGGAATTGTCAATATGAACTAGAAAGTCATTGATGCTTCTCTCTTCTGAGTGAGTGCTGTCTGGAGAGCCTGGTGACCTTGCAGGATTAACATCGGTTGATGACTGGCTTGCTGATAAAGCCTTGTCTGCAGGTACTGGTATAAGCAAATATTCACGAAGAAAGAGACTGTCTGTTGCCCATAATCGGTTAAGTCGGCGAATCTGCTCCATCTGTGTCAAATATTAATTTTCATTATTGACTGAAATATTTCAGTGACATAGGTACTTAAATTAGATTTCACCCACATTAGAAAACACTTTATCCATAGCATTTTTCTCACAATGAGCAGTATGAAACAAAGGTAATCAGAGAATACAACATTTCTGATGCAACTTTTTATAATTTTGACTGGTCAGAATTCGATGTCTACATCGAATTATCTGAAATTCAAGCTACAGATATTCATTATGTTTGTATTACCTTATAATATTAATTTAGAATTCCAATAAATGATAAATTGAAATTTAGAACACACATCTACAACCAGTGCTAAGGAAGGTACCTTCAAGCAACAGGTTCCTCCTAGGTAATGCACAATTTCACTGACCATAGTTCTATACGATACAACTACATGTCTTAGATACAAACAGAAAACTTATGTGTGTAACTAATATTGTTATGTTGTACTTAGTTCCCGCAATCGGTAGATTGGATATGATAACACAGCTGCTGTATGCAGTCAGCAGATATTTCTACGGCTGTCTGACACACTGTTACAACTATTTTCATTGATATGTCATACTTACAGTTACACCGTATTTCAAAGCAATTCCTTGCAGAGTATCGCCTTCCACTATTATGTGTTTGATACAATTATCTTGCCGGCTAACATGATTACAAAAGCTGCCATACTTTTTAGGTTGTTTCGCAGATTCTCTGATCGACTGTTTTTCGTCTGTCGTGCTACTTGCCATGTTATATTAAAAGTCAACTGCTCCTATTAGGCAAAACACTCGCTACCTCGCTCTCCATGCTTCTTGTGTGTGTCTCATGTTTGCCGCTAGTGCTATCTATCTGAACCACCGGTAAGCTTTCTAGCAATCGCCAATCGTTAAAATTAGGCAAATGATATACACATGCATTGACTATGGACAGTATAAAAATAATGGCAAACCTACATTATCTTCATCGATTACTAAAACAAAACTAGAGTAGCGCATCCACTGTTAAATGTCGTTACACAAATGCGATTGTAGTACACCTTATATCTATGCCGAATGACCGCGGGCTTCAAATACACAAACAGAGTTGTCTCATGTACATAAAACGATAAACGTGCGAAACAATAAAGAATTGGCAAGAGTAAAATTAGCACGTACACGGAAGATCAAACGTAATATTTTCAAGGGCTCCATTGTGCGTAGAACTTTTATGGAGCTTTTTTTGGCCTTTATGTAATTTATTACAATAACAATGTCAATTTCTCCGTTCAGCTGTATCTCATAATTTATTGATCAAAATGTGTGGGGAAATTAACTTTTAGCTACTATGGATGTTGACAGGAACACAACTACTATTGAGGAGTCTCTCAGACCGGTTTTTAATTTTTTAGTCATAAAACCACTGTTTTGGTGAATATATATTTTCATGTCATTCTGTTATTCGTTACACTTCTGGGAAACAGACTTTATGGAAATTTGCATTTTTTAAACAACGCAGAATTTAAAACACAGCAAAATTTGCAGTTTAATTTTATTGTATGTACAAAACTTGCAGTTTGTTTTTATTATTTACGTACTACTAAAATAACAGCACATAGTTACCTCTCTGATTACTCACACATTATCATCAGAGAGATATTACAGATTCGCAACATAACTGTATGGAAAAACACGTTTCAGTTGCAACAAATTGTATTTGGAATCAGCTTTGAGTTTACTATTCATCGTTTCAGCCTTAGAGCGATTATTCCACCCCATAATTCTATCAAGGGAGAAATTTCGCCAAATTTTTAGTCTAAAAATCAAGAAGAGCGTAATTACCCTGTTATTCTTCTGAAGCCCTGAATAAAATTGTAATTGCTTTCAGTCTGTATATATTTCACGCAGACCCTCCTACAGTTCTCCAAATAAATCGGAACACCACGCTGTTGACACAGATAACTCGTTTTCCATTTCAGACGAGAACAACAAAAGGCTGACGCTTTTCGTTGTTCAGAAAATTGTTTCTTTATTTGAGGCTCATATCTGCAAAAGTTTTCTCCGAGACTTTCAGATATCTGTTGCAATCCAGGCAGCTGCAAGACAATGTTGACTTTGCTTGTTCTTACTTTATTTAGCGACTTCTGTTTTCTCCACCGAAAACATCTTTATGTTCTTACCTAAGAAGTGCGCTTTTCATTGTTATCGCGTGTCACATCCTCATAACTTTCAGTTTCCTTCTCCGAATTAGTATTGTGATCATTAATTACTCGAATTCAGGGTCAGTATTACCATCATCAAAGTCTTCATCTGAGAATTCCCTGAGGCGTTCTTGAACACTCACATCTATCTCGCATAGAAAACGTTTTTGTTGAAAGTTTCCGTTTCTCCTTGGTGAGGAAAGCTAGACCATCTATGCAACGTTTTATGTTAGCAACGTTTTCTGCTGCTAACAGAAAACGTTGCATAGATGGTCCAGCTTTCCTCACCAGGAAGAAACGGTAACTTTCAACAAAAACACGACACGCAAACACTATGGTAGTCCGTGAGACCTCTCAAGGCCCAAAAGTAAGAAACAAATTGCAACAACAGTGCCAGATTTCTGGCATGTGGAGCTTACCATCCAATAGGAAGCCACACAAAGAGTCCTGTTCACCTAACAGGTGTGTGTGAAGTATCACCACTGAAGATTAAGGACTCTCATGGATATGATGGAGTGCCTAGCAGAATATTGAAGTACTGTGCTGTACATGTTAGCCCTGTATTTAGCCATATTTGTAATTTTACCTTTAGGAATGGTCAGTTTCCTGAACGATTAAATTACTCAGTAGTAAAGCAGCTTTATAAAAGGGGAGAAAGACATAATGTAAACAATTTTAGACCTATTTATATGCCATCAGTGTTTGATAAAGTTACTGAAAAGGCTATGTATGAAAGGATAATTGATAATTTTATATCACATAATTTGCTATTAAACGTACAGTTCGGCTTTAGAAGTCATTTGACAACCGAAAATGCTATATTCTCTTTTCTCTGTGAGGTACTGGGTGGGTTAAACAAAATATTTGGAATACTAGGCATATTTTTTTATTCAACTAAGGTGTTTCATTGTGTTAACCACAAAATATTGCTCCAGGAGTTGGACCATTACAGAATACGGGGCGTAGTTCACAATTGGGTCACCTCTTACTTTAGCAAAAGACTGCAAAAGGTCATTATTCACAATGTTGAAAATGGCTGTGATGTGGGTTCTGAGTGGGGTATGGTCAAGTGGGGGTTACCCCAGGGATCAGTGCTGGGGCCACTTCTGTTCCTTATATAAATGACATGCTCTCTAGTATTACTGGTAACTCTAAAATATTGCTGTTTGCTGATGACACTAGCTTGGTAGTAAAGGATGTTGTGTGCAACATTGGTTCAGTTTCAAATAGTGCAGTTCATGACCTACATTCATGGCTTCTAGAAAATAAACTAATGCTAAATCATGGTAAGACTCAGTTTTTACAGTTTCTAACACAATTCAACAAAAACTGACGTTTTAATTTCACAGAATGGGCATATGATTAGTGAAACTGAACGGTTCAGATTCCTAGGTGTTCAGATAGATAGCAAACTGTCGTGGAAAGGCCACATTCAGGAACGTGTTCAAACAGTTAATGCTGCCATTTTTACTATTCGAATGGTATCTGAAGTGAGTGATCGTCAACACAAAAATTAGTCTACTTTGCTTATTTTCATTTGCTTATATCATATGGTATTATGTTCTGGGATAGCTCTTCCCAATCTAAAAGGATATTTTTGGGACAGAAATGGGTAATAAGTGGTGTAAGTCCACGAACCTCTTGTCAATCCCTGTCCACGATTTTGCGTAATATATGCCTTAATGTCATTTCCTGTTATCAATATTAGCTTATTCCCAAGAATAAGCAACTTTCTCTTAGTTAATACTTGACAGGAATCAAACCTGCATTGGGATCGGACCTCCTTAACTCTTGTACAGAAAGGTGTGCAGTATACTGTTGGATCCATTTCCAATAAGCTACCAGGCGAATTCAAAAATCTTAGTAATCCACGCGCCTTCAAATCGAAACTGAAGAGTTTCCTCATGGGTCACTCCTATTCTGTCGAAGAGTCTCTTGAAAAAGTAAGGTGATTCTTATTGTGTTGTTGATTGCGTTTACTTAAACTTATGGATTAACTTTTTTCGGGTTCATAAACATTTCATTTTTATCTGTTCTTACTATTATGCTGTAATTTCATGTACTGACACTTTCCATGACCTTTGTTGATTTGTTCCTCAATTTGGTCATACGTAACTTGACGTGCAAAAAATTAAAAAATAAATAAAATCATAAGACAAAAAACTGTAGCGGCCTGAGGGACCACTCTTAACACTTAAAGAGTTAACATTGCAATTGGAATAAAAATGTGAATACCATATTTTCGTACCATAAAAAACTTTCTGGGGGAAGATTAACGACAGTACCATTCTGCTGTTTCTTTTATCTCAATGAAATCAGAGTTACATCAGTTAATTATAATCCATATTTTCGTATCGTAAAACACTTTCTGGGGGAAGATTAACGATAGTATCATTCTGTTGTTACTTTTACTGAGTATTCTAATCACAAGACAATTGATTTAGACCTTCTTTTGATGAAATACTAATCATTCATTACCTATGCTACACCACTGACCAGGTAGGACTGAACGGACTGCGTCAGGATTATATTAATCTGCGATAGTAATATGACAATAAAATGGCCTTTTTTTAGTCCTCAGGTTTCTGACTGGTTTGGTGCGGCCCGCAACGAATTCCTCTCTGGTGTCAACCTCTCCATGTCAAAGTAGCACTTGCAACCTACGTCCTCAATTATTAACAGGTGTCCTACCACCTTGTCTCTTCTACTCGTCAGTGTTTCTCATACATACCTTTCCTCGCTGATTCTGCGGAGTACTTCCCCATTGCATACCTCATCGGTCCACTTAATTTTCAACATTCTTCAGTAGCGCCACATCTCAAATGGCTTCGATTCCTTTTCCAAGTCCACGTCTCACTATCGTACAATGCTATGCTCCAAACGTATACTCTCAGAAGTTTCTTCCTCAAATTGAGACCTATGTTTGATATTAATAGACTTCGCTCTTTCTTTTTGCCAGTACTAGTCTGCTGTTTAAGACCTCCTTGCTCCGTCCGCCATAGGTTAATTTCCTGCCTAAGTAGCAGAACTCCTTAACTTCATTTACGTCGTGATTACCAGTTCTGATGTTTAGTTTCTCGCTGGTCTCATTTTTGCTACTTCTCGTTACTTTAGTCTTTCTTCGATTTACTCTCAGTCCATATTCCGTACTCATTAGGCTGTTCATTCCACTCTGCGGATCCTGTAATTCTTTTTCGCTTTGACCGAGGAGCAATATCATCAGCGTATCTTATCACTGATATCATTTCAATATTAATTCCACCCTTGAACCCTTTTTTAATTTCCATCATTGTGTCATCATGTATAGACTGACTTACATCCCCGTCTTACACCCTTTTTAAACCGAGCATTCCGTTCTTTGTCTTACGCTCTTATTGTTCCCTCTTGGCTCTTGTGCATATTGTATATTTCCCGTCTTTCCCTATAGCCCACTCCTGTTTGTTCTCAGAGTTTCGAACATCTTTCACCATTTAACTTTGTAGTATCGTAACATAAAAGTACAATATCAGTGAGTTGCTAGTGTCACAGCACTGGCACTTTAAGTAGTCATTGTTCTATCATTACAAAAGAATTCATCGACGAGTAGGCCTACGACAAATACTCTTCTAGGCCACTCAACAGTTTTATTTTAAATAGCTCCAATGGTAAGACCTGAACATTGTTACTACAATAAACATTGTCATATCCACCACTGGACAAGTGTCTTCAGTCTTGGTCAGTCGATATTCGGTCTCTTCAGTCCGAGTGTGTCAGTACTGAATTTGATGACTGTTATGATTCAGCTCAACATGACTGAGTCACTTGAACACTTACTGTATGTAAACATTCGTACCTTCGACTTTCTTTCCTAGCAGTAGCACACTGCTACATCCTGCAGTTTGTCCGCGCCTACTGTGCAAACCACTGTGAAGTGCAAGGCAAAGGGTACGTCCCTTGGTGCCAGTTATCAGGACTTTATACCTTTCCATTCACATATGGAGTGCGGCAGAAATGATTGCTTAAAAGATTTTGTGCGCGCTGGAATCAGTCTAATATTGCCTGTGCGACCTATATGTGAGCAATACGCAGGAGAATGTAGTATATTCCTAGATTCATCACAAAAAAGTAGTCTTTCACAGAATAGCTTACGTCTGTCTGAACGCGTCCGCTAGTTCAGTTCTTTTAGCATCTTCGTGACTCTGTCCAATGGATCAGACAAATCTGTGTACTGTGACCACTTGTACTGCCCTTGTTTGTATCCGTTCAGTGTCCACTCTTAGTCCTATTTGGTACAGGTTTCTCGCACGTGGGAAATATTTATTTTACCCTAGTATTCTACCAGTCAACCACAACCTGCCACCTGTTTATCCATGACTTGAGTCTAGGTAATCGCTCCATTTCATATCTCTACAAATTTTGCTGCCAGGTATTTATATGAGTTGAACGTTTCTGTGACTCATTGTAAACATAGGATAAAATTTTTTCCTTGTGTGAAATGCACAGCTGTACACATATGAATATTTAAAGTGACTAACGAATATGTGCAACACTTTGAAGTTATCAAGATCTGACTGAATATTTGTGCATCTTTTTTTCAGAGAGCACTTCACTATAGATAACTGCATCGTCTGCGTAAAGTCTGAGGCTACTATTAATATTTTATACGAGGTCATCAGTACACAACAAGAACAGCAAAAGTTCCAACACACTTCTTTGGGACACACCAGAAGTTACTTCTTCACCCATCTAAGGTAACGTGCTCTGCCCTCCCCACCAAGATATCCTCAGTCCAGTCACAAAACTTGTTCGACACTCCATATGATGGTATTTTCGGTAATGAGCGTACGTTTCGTACTGAGACAAATGCCTTTCGGAAATCAATAAACACTGCTTCTATAGGATTGCCTTGATCCACGGCTTTCAGGATGTCATGTAAGAAAAGACCGAATTAGGTTTCACATCTTCGATATTTTCGAAATCTGTTTTGTTTAGCATGGAGGAGGCGATTTTGTTCGAGACACCTCATTACATTTCAGCTCAGTGGCAAAGATATTGCAAGGTAGTTTTGCAGATCACTTCTGCTACCCTTCTTGTGAAAACTTGTGCCCTGTGCTTTCTTCCAAGCACTAACCACAGTTTTTTGTTCGGGGGATCTTCTGTATGTTATGCTTAGAAGAGGGCAAATTAGTTACAGAATGTGACAGAAATTCCACCAGCCCCTGAAGCTCGGTTGCATTTTAATATTTTCAGCTGTTTCTCGACGCCGCTGACCCTAATATCTGTTTTAATTATCTTTGCAGTGGTATGGGAATTTAATTGGGACATTACTCCTGGCGTTTCCTTTATAAAGGAACATTTGAAAGCGAAGTTAAGCATTCCTGCTTTTGCTTTGCTTCCCTCCATTTCAGTTCCTACCTCGCCATTGAGAGTCTGGACACAAACTAATAGCTTTTAAATACGACCATAATTTTTTGAGTTTTTTGAAAGATCTTTCGGTAATATTCTGCAGTGGTAGTTATTCAAGGCTTCACGCATTTCCTTCTTGACAGCCAAGAGCGCTTTATTGAGCATCTCTCTATCTACCGACAAATGCTTTGTTTTGCTCATATTATATTATTTTTATTCCATTTGAAGTTTCCTTACAGTGACTGTATACCATGGAAGGTCCCTCCCATCATGAACTGTACTACTTGGCAAATACCTACCCAATTCATAGTCAGTTATTCTTTAAAACCTGAGCCATAGTTCCTCTACAAGCTCCTGTCCTGAGTTGCTAGATTCATATTCCTCGTGGAGACATGACACTACTGCTTTCCTGTCCAGTTTACTGAGCATGTAAATCTTTCTGCTCGTTTTAGTTGCCCTTTGTACTTTGGTAATCATTGTTGCTACAGCTGCCTCTTGGTCACTGAACTTCGTGTTTGTTGCCATTAGCTCCAATGTCTTTCCATCGCGAGTGGGATTCCGAATTATCTCTTCTAGATACTTGCTACCCAAGGCAGCAAGAGAGTCGCTTATCGTACAATCTTTTATTCCATGGCAGTCTACCTATCAACTGATTATAATCAGTGCCCTAAATGACGTTTGCTTATGTCCCTCAGCCCATGTTTTAAGCTTTTTTCACACTCACCGAAATATGTCAGTAAAGCGCTTAATCAAACAATATTTTCACTTCTTCTTGCTCGATTCAACTCCTCTTTCTAAACTCTAACTTCGCCTTTTTTCTCCTTTCCCTTAACCTTTAATACCCAATGACATTTTCCTTGTTTTTGATTTGTGCAAATTCAGAAGCCAGTTGAAAGAGAATACTGTCGCCATGTACACGCTAATATTCAATATCATTATAAAAATGACAAATGACCTGCAAAACTATTAATATAACGATAATAAGTTTTCAGGTCATTTGTCATTTTTATAATGATATTGAGTATTAACGCGTACATGGCAACAGTATTCACTTTAAATTCGTTTAAATTATTTATTTTTGGCTTTCAATCTGTGGATAATGAAGTCATAACACTACAGTGAATGGTCTTCTAGTTCGTATGTTCATCCCAGACTTTAGCAAATGTAGGTATAGGCCTATATTCTATCTATATTACCTCGCTGGAGATTAAGACCATTAAATTTCAGATTACTAAAGTGGATCTTTGGTAGGAAGTTGATTATTTCCCTTATTGTCAGTACACCTTTACATACTTCTTCCCTTCTGCTAATGTTCTCTTCTTCCGTTCACTAGTTCTGTTCTTAGCAACATTTTCTCTAATTTAATTTTGTATGATTTTTTTTCAGAGCTTACTCTTCCTCAGTACTAGATAAGAGTGACCATAAAAGCACATTTTTCTTTTCGTTTTCACTTTTCTTTCATGCATTCTGCTCTTCATATTTTACATTTCCCCAGGTAGATTCTTTAATGGTAAAGCAGAGATTTCAAACCCAGACTTCAAACTGCAAGAAGATGTTGATTCTGACTATAATTTATTGGTTACTAATTTCAGACTAAAACAGAAGAAATTTCAGAAAAATAAAAATTTAGGAGATGGGACCTGGATAAATTGAAAGAACCAGAGTTTGTTGGGAGTTTAAAAGGGAGCTCAGACAATGATTAAGGGACACAGAAGACAGAAATGTAATCGAAGGCGAACTGATAACTATGAGAGATTAAATAGTAAAAACAACAGAAGATTAACTAGGCAAAAAGACAAGACCCAGTAGAAATTCTTGTATAGCACCCAAAATATTGAATTTAATAGTGAAAGCGGCAGTGGATCAAATAGGCAAAAAGACAAAAAATCCATAGAAATCTTTGGATAGTACCCAAGATACTGATTTGATCGACGAAATATGATATTGCCACGAGCTGTGCCGCCTCCATTGTGGAGCAGCAGTTAGCATCAACTACTAGCGTGATTCTAGTAGTCATTCAAAATCTGATCGCCAATAATTATTTGTTATTTAGTATTTATCGTTTGTAAATGTTATCGAAATTTGTTATGTTCGTAATGTTTGCATATTCTGGAATACATTCTACATCTACATCTACTTTTATACTCCGCAAGCCACCCAACGGTGTGTGGCGGAAGGCTCTTTACGTGCCACTGTCATTACCTCCCTTTCCTGTTCGCGGGAAGAACGACTGCCGGAAAACCTCCGTGCGCGCTCTACTCTCTCTAATTTTACATTCGTGATCTCCTCGGGTGGTATAAGTAGGGGCAAGCAATATATTCGATACCTCATTCAGAAAGGCACCCTCTCGAAACTTGGACAGCAAGCTACACCGCGATGCAGAGCGCCTCTCTTGCTGAGTCTGCCACTTGAGTTTGCTAAACACCTCCGTAACGCTATCACGCTTACCAAATAACCCTGTGACGAAACGCGCCTCTCTTCTTTGGATCTTCTCTATCTCCTCTGTCAACCCGATCTGGTACGGATCCCACACTGATGAGCAGTACTCAAGTATAGATCGAACGAGTGTTTTGTAAGCCACCTCCTTTGTCGATGGACTACATTTTCTAAGGACTCTCCCAATGAATATCAACCTGGCACCCGCCTTACCAACAGTTAATTTTATATGATCATTCCACTTCAAATCGTTCTGTACGCATACTCCCAGATATCTTACGGAAGTAACTGCTACCAGTGTTTGTTCCGCTATCATATAATCATACAATAAAGGATCCTTCTTTCTATGTATTCGCAATACATTGCATTTGTCTATGTTAAGGGTCAGTTGCCACTCCCTGCACCAAGTGCCTTCCGCTGCAGATCTTCCTGCATTTCGCTGCAATTTTGTAATGCTGCAACTTCTCTGTATACTACAGACAAGGTGACAAAAGTCATGGGATGCCTCCTTTTGCCCTACTCAGTGCAATTCAACGTGGCATGGACTCAAGTCATTGGAAGTCACTTTGCAGAAATACTGACCCATGCTGACTCTATAGCCGTCCATAGTTGTGAAAGTGTTGCTGCTGCATGATTTTGTGCACGAAATGACATCTCGAAGCCGGCCGGAGTCGCCGAGCGGTTAAAGGCGCTACAGTCTGGAACCGCACGACCGCTACGGTCGCAGGTTCGAATCCTGCCTCGGGCATGGATGTGTGTGATGTCCTTAGGTTAGTTAGGTTTAAGTAGTTCTAAGTTCTAGGGGACTTATGACCACAGCAGTTGAGTCCCATAGTGCTCAGAGCCATTTGAACCATTTTGACATCTCGATTACGTCCCATACATGTTCGATGGGATTCATATCAGGCGATGTGGGTGGCCAAATCATTTGCTCGAAGTGTCCACAACGTTCTTCAAGCCATTTGCAAACAACTTTGTGCCGGTGACATGGCGCATTGTCGTCCTTAAAAATGAAGTCCATGAATGGTCTCCCAGTAGCCGAACATAACCATTATGTTATGAATGATAGATTCAGTTGGACCAGAGGACACAGCCCAATCCACGTAAACACAGCCGACACAATTATGGAGGCGCCACCAGCTTGCACAGTGCCTTGCTTACAACTTGGTTCCATGGCTTCGCGCGTGTACGCCACATTTGAACCCTACCATTACCTCCAACCAACTGAAATCGCGACTCATCTAACCACGCAATGGTTTTTCAGTCCTCTCGGGTCCAACTGACATGTTCACAAGCCCAGGAGAGGTGCCGCAGGCGATGCCGTGCTGTTAGCGAAGGCACTCGCGTCGGTCGTCTGCTGCCAAAGCCCATGAACGGAAAATTTCTTCACCCTGTCCTAACCGGATACTTTCCTCGTACGTCCCACATTGATTTCTGCGGTTATTCACGCAGCGTTCTTTGTCTGTTAGCACCGACAACCCTACATAAACGTTGCTGCTCTCGGTCGTTACGTGAAGCCGTCGGCCACTGCGTTGTCCTTGGTGAGAGGTAATGCCTGAAATGTGGTATTATCGGCAGAGTCTTGACGCTGTAGATCTCGGAATACTGAATTCTCGAACGATTTCCGTAACGGAATGTCCCATGCGTCTAGCTCTAACTACCATTCCGCGTTCAAAGTCTGTTAATTCCCGTCCTGTGGCCATAATAGCGTCGGAAAGCTTTTCACGTGAAGCACCTGATCCTCCAACGCACTGTCCGTTTATACCTTGTGAAACGTCCCTTTAGAAGAATTGTACACGACTATGCTTAAACTTACACACAATATTTTTTAGTGCAACGCAATCTGACTTTCAAAAATCCCTACAAAAGAATGGCCCTGACTAACATTAACCTATACCTTTCACAAATCACTTACCTCACAAAAATCTTCATTACTCGAACTACTGCAATACAGCGAGCGCCACTACTGCCAGCTAAATAAAAGATTCAAACTACGGAAGGCACTAACTACTGATAGGCATACTTAGCAAATGAAAGATTTTAATAGAGAACAAACAATGTATTTACCTTAATAGAGTTGAAAAACCATAATATACATAGCAGTTCATAATATCCACTCTGTACTCAAAAATCCGCCACCTCATTTCCCACATCCACCACTGTTGGCGGCTCATCTCCAACTGCACAACGCTACGCGCTGTTCACGTCCAGCTGCCCAACACTACAATGGCAGACAACAATGCAAACTAGCCACAGACTGCACACAGCACAGCCAGTGATTTTCATACAGAGCGCTACGTGGCATTGCCAATAAGAAAGCATAAACAGCCTACTTACATAAAGAAAACATAAGCAGCCTACTTACACCTGTTTACAAGATACTATCGCCATGTGTATATGTGAATACCGCTATCCCATGACTTTTGTCGCCTCAGTGTATTCAATGTTTGTATAAATAGCATCACTCTCCATCCAGGAGGCAGTTCCGTTCTGTCTGTACGTTAGTGTCCATAATAAACACGTTTTTAGTGTTGTGTTGTACTTAACTGAAGTCCCTGATTTCGGATTTGGATTAGATTCTGGTTACGACGTGATGTTGTTTAGTGGAGACGACAGATACTTGAAAACATCAGTACTACAGTGGCTCCAATTACGCAGAATAAAAGCCGTCGCCTACACGGATAAGAACTGGAATACGAGCAGAACATAGTTCCCAACGCCCGTATATTCAGGAGATCAATTGATTCCAGAACGTCAGTAAGTCAGCTGCACATCAGGCATCCATCATTATTTTTCGGAGACGTTTGCCAGGATTCGACGAAATGGCTGAAAGGATTCTACCGACTCGCCAAATACAGCAGGTGGCATGACATGATGGGTTCGGCAAATGCGTACAATTTCCTTGGATGGCACAGAGGTTCGGGAAACTCGATAGCAGCTTAAATCACTTAATAAAAGTAAGTCTTCTGGTCCAGACTTTATACCAATTAGGTTCCTTTCGGAGTATGCTGATGCATTAGCTCCATACTTAACAATTATATACAACAGTTCGCTCGACGAAAGATCCGTACCCAAAGACTGGAAAGCTGCACAGCTGACACCAATATTCAAGAAAGGTAGTAGGAGTAATCCACTAAATTGCAGGCCCATATCGTAAACGTCTATATGCAGCAGGATTTTGGAAATTATATTGTGTTCCAACATTATGAATTACTCGAAGAAAACGGCCTATTGACACACGGTTAATATGGGTTTAGAAAACATTGTTCCTGTGAAACACAACTAGCTCTTTATTCGCATGAAATGTTGAGTGCTATTGACGAGGGATTTCAGATCGATTCCGTATTTCTGGATTTCCGGAAGGCTTTTGACACTGTACCACACAAGCGGCTCGTAGTGAAATTGCGTGCTATGGAATATTGTCTCAGTTACGTGACTGGATTTGTGATTTCCTGTCAGAGAGCTCACAGTTCGTAGTAACTGACGCAAACTCATCAAGTAAAACAGAAGTGATTTCTGGCGTTCCCAAAGGTAGTGTTATAGGCCCTTTGCTATTCCTTATCTACACTCCTGGAAATTGAAATAAGAACACTGTGAATTCATTGTCCCAGGAAGGGGAAACTTTATTGACACATTCCTGGGGTCAGATACATCACATGATCACACTGACAGAACCACAGGCACATAGACACAGGCAACAGAGCATGCACAATGTCGGCACTAGTACAGTGTATATCCACCTTTCGCAGCAATGCAGGCTGCTATTCTCTCATGGAGACGATCGTAGAGATGCTGGATGTAGTCCTGTGGAACGGCTTGCCATGCCATTTCCACCTGGCGCCTCAGTTGGACCAGCGTTCGTGCTGGACGTGCAGACCGCGTGAGACGACGCTTCATCCAGTCCCAAACATGCTCAATGGGGGACAGATCCGGAGATCGTGCTGGCCAGGGTAGTTGACTTACACCTTCTAGAGCACGTTGGGTGGCACGGGATACATGCGGACGTGCATTGTCCTGTTGGAACAGCAAGTTCCTTTGCCGGTCTAGGAATGGTAGAACGATGGGTTCGATGACAGTTTGGATGTACCGTGCACTATTCAGTGTCCCCTCGACGATCACCAGTGGTGTACGGCCAGTGTAGGAGATCGCTCCCCACACCATGATGCCGGGTGTTGGCCCTGTGTGCCTCGGTCGTATGCAGTCCTGATTGTGGCGCTCACCTGCACGGCGCCAAACACGCATACGACCATCATTGGCGCCAAGGCAGAAGCGACTCTCATCGCTGAAGACGACACGTCTCCATTCGTCCCTCCATTCACGCCTGTCGCGACACCACTGGAGGCGGGCTGCACGATGTTGGGGCGTGAGCGGAAGACGGCCTAACGGTGTGCGGGACCGTAGCCCAGCTTCATGGAGACGGTTGCGAATGGTCCTCGCCGATACCCCAGGAGCAACAGTGTCCCTAATTTGCTGGGAAGTGGCGGTGCGGTCCCCTACGGCACTGCGTAGTATCCTACGGTCTTGGCGTGCATCCGTGCGTCGCTGCAGTCCGGTCCCAGGTCGACGGGCACGTGCCCCTTCCGCCGACCACTGGCGACAACATCGATGTACTGTGGAGACCTCACGCCCCACGTGTTGAGCAATTCGGCGGTACGTCCACCCGGCCTCCCGCATGCCCACTATACGCCCTCGCTCAAAGTCCGTCAACTGCACATACGGTTCACGTCCACGCTGTCGCGGCATGCTACCAGTGTTAAAGACTGCGATGGAGCTCCGTATGCCACGGCAAACTGGCTGACACTGACGGCGGCGGTGCGCAAATGCTGCGCAGCTAGCGCCATTCGACGGCCAACACCGCGGTTCCTGGTGTGTCCGCTGTGCCGTGCGTGTGATCATTGCTTGTACAGCCCTCTCGCAGTGTCCGGAGCAAGTATGGTGGGTCTGACACACCGGTGTCAATGTGTTCTTTTTTCCATTTCCAGGAGTGTATATAAATGATTTGGGAGACAATCTGAGCAGCCGTCTTCGGTTGTTTGCAGATGACGCCGTTGTTTATCGACTAATAAAGTCACCAGAAGATCAAAACAAACTGCAAAACGATTTAGAAAAAATATGTGAGTGGTGCGAAAAGTGTGAGGTCATCCACATGAGCGCTAAAAGGAACTCGTTAAACTTCGGTTACACGCTAAATCAATCTAATCTTAAAGCCGTAAATTCAACTAAATACCTAGGTATTACAATTACGAACAACTTAAATTGGAAGGAACACGTAGAAAATGTTATGGGGAAGGCTAACCAAAGACTGCATTTTATTGGCAGCACACTTAGAAAATGTAACAGACCTACTAAGGACACTGCCTACACTACGCTTGTCCGTCCTCTTTTAGAATACTGCTGCGCAGTGTGGAATCCTTACCGGATAGGACTGACGGAGTGCATGGAAAGGGTTCAAAGACACGCAGCACGTTTTGTATTATCGCGAAATATGGGAGAGAGTGTCACAGAAATGATACAGTATTTGGGCTGGACACCATTAAAAGAAAGGCGTTTTTCGTTGCGACGGAACCTTCTCACGAAATTCCAATCACCAACTTTCTCCTCCGAATGCGAAAATATTTTGTTGACACCGACCTACATAGGGAGGAACGAACACCACGATAAAATAAGGGAAATCAGAGCTCGTACGGAAAGATATAGGTGTTCATTCTTTCCGCGCGCTATACGGGATTGGAATAATAGAGAATTGTGAAGGTGGTTCGATGAACCCTCTGCCAGGCACTTAAATGTGATTTGCAGAGTATCCATGTAGATGTAGATGTAGATAGCAGGGACCATCCAGACCAAAATGGAAAAAAAAATATTTGGTGATAGCAGAAAGTCCGTTTAGTGGAAGGACAATTGAAGAACACGGTCATAAGTCGTGGAGAAACTTGTGAAAAGCAATAGTCCCATAACACTCCCCTGTGGTACGCCAGAGGTTACTTTAACGTCTGTAGACGTCTCTCCATTGAGAACAACATGCTGTGTTCTGTTTGCTAAAAACTCTTCAAACGAGCCACACAGCTGGTCTGATATTCCGTAGGCTCTTACTTTGTTTATCAGGCGACAGTACGGAACTGTATCGAACGCCTTGCGGAAGTCAAGGAAAATGGCATCTACCTGGGAGCCTGTATCTAATATTTTCTGGGTCTCATGAACAAATAAAGCGAGTTGGGTCTCACACGATCGCTGTTTCCGGAATCCATGTTGATTCCTACAGAGTAGATTCTGGGTTTCCAGAAATGACATGATATGCGAGCAAAAAACATGTTCTAAAATTCTTTAACAGATCGGTGTCAGAGATATAGGCCTATAGTTTTGCGCATTTACTCGACGACCCTTCTTGAATACTGGGACTACCTGTGCTCTTTTCCAATCATTTGGAACCTTCCGTTCCTCTAGAGACTTGCGGTACACGTCTGTCAGAAGGGGGGCAAGTTCTTTCGCGTACTCTGTGTAGAGTCGAATTGGTATCCCGTCAGGTCCAGTGAACATTCCTCTGTTGAGTGATCTTTTCTATTCCTTGGACACTTATTTCGATGTCAGCCATTTTTTCGTTCGTTCGAGGATTTAGAGAAGGCACTGCAGTGCGGTCTTCCTCTGTGAAACAGCTTTGAAAAAAGGTGTTTAGTATTTCAGCTTTACGCGTGACATCCTCTGTTTCAATGCAATTATCATCCCAGAGAGTCAGAATATGCTGTTTCGATCCACTTACTGATTTAACGTAAGATCAGAACTTCCTAGGATTTTCCGTCAAGTCGGTACATAGAATTTTACTTTCGAATTCACTGAACGCTTCACGCATAGCCCTCTTTACGCTAACTTCGACATTGTTTAGCTTCTGTTTGTCTGAGAGGTTTTGGCTGCGTTTAAACTTGCAGTGAAGCTCTCTTTGCTTTCGCAGTAGTTTCTTAACTTTGTTGTTGAACCACGGTGGGTTTTTCCCGTCCCTCACAGTTTTACTCGGCACGTACCTGTCTAGAACGCATTTTACGATTGCCTTGAACTTTTTCCATAAACACTCAACATTGTCAGTGTCGGAACAGAAATTTTCGTTTTGATCTACACCATACTCCGGAAGCCACCTAATGGTGTGTAGCGGAGGGTACTTTCGGTACCACTATCTGATACCTCCAAGTCTGTTCCACTCGCGAATAGTGCATGGGAAGAATGATTGTTGATAAGCCTCTGTATTGGCTCTAATTTCTTGAATTTTCTCCTCGTGGTCAATACGCGAGACGTATGTGGGGGGAAGTAATATGTTGTCCGACTACTCCTGAAAAGTGCTGTCCCGAAATTCCAATTGTAAATCTCTCCGTGATGCACAACGCCTCTCTCGTATCGTCTGCCAGCGGAGTTTGTTGAGCATCTTCGTAACGCTCTCTCGCCAGCTAAACGATCCCGTGACGAAACGCGCTGCTGTTCGTTGGATCTTCTCGATGTCCTCTATCAGTCCTACCTGATAGGGATGTCAGATAGATGAACAATATTCAAGAATCGGGCGAACCAGCACCTTATAGGCCACTTCTTTCGTGGATGAGCTACATTTCCTTAAGATTCTTCCAATGAATCTGAGTCTGATGTCCGCTTTTCCCACTATCTGTTTTATGTGGTCATTCCACTTAAGGTAGCTCTGGACAGCTGCGTCTAGATGTTTTACGGCAGACGGTGTCTCCAGCTGTTTATCATCAATAGTGTAGCTATACAGTAGTGGATTACCTATGTATGCGCAATATGTTACATTTATTTACGTTCAGAGTCAGCTGCCAGAGTGTGCACAATTCATCAATTCTCTGCAGGTCGTTCTGCAAATTCTCACAATCTTCTGACATTGCTGCTTTGGTATAGACAACTGCATCGTCTGCAAATAGCCTTAAAGAGTATCCGACGCTTTCTATTACATCATTTATATATATATATATATATATATATATATATATATATATATATATATCTTGTAAACAGCAACGGTCCTATCACACTTCCATCCTACGTAACTGTCTTGCCCACATCAATCCTTTCTTTTCCTCATCATTCGGCAGTTATCAGCTTGTGAGTGTGTATCGCCAATTCCTTAAAAAAAAAAAAAATACCCTCTGCTCTTATGACTGGATATCCCTCCTGGAACCAAATAATTTCCTTATAATATTATTCACTCGAAGCCTTTCAATTTATGTTCATCTGTTTTCCTTAATCTCATTGTTCCAGACTCATCAGACTCATACAGAGCTACCGGGAAATTACACTTTGGTACAGTTTGATTTTAAAACTTCTAGAAACTGCTTTACTGCTAAGCACGTCCCGTAATCCAAAATATCCTCTATTTGCGCTGCGATCCGTCCCTTAAATCTCAATTTCTATTCTATTCTACTCACTAAAAATGCCTCCCAAATATTTAAATATGTCTATTCTTTTGAAAGTGTCTTCATTAACTGTAAATGGGTTACCATCTTTGGGTGCCTTATTCACAACCACGTACTCAACACTGCTTTCCTTGCTATAGTTCTGTAAGAACTTGTGATGAGCTGTAAGTCCTCTTTGCTACCACTTATTAGAACAACATCCTCCTCACATGCAAACCGCTTTATTGAGTTATTACCCAATCTTATTGCAGCTGGGTTTAATTTCTCGTGTACTCTGTCTGATGAAGATAATGCGTCTTTTCGTCTAAGACCAGCTTCAGAACGATCTGTCATTTGTGTGTTGACCTTTAGTCTGCAGTAGGTTTCCTCTAAACACATCTGTACTTGACGTAATAACTTTTATGGGAACTACAACTCTTTCAAGATACTGCTGATTGTGCTCCTGTGTAAGCCGTCACAAGTTCTTCCGGCCAACTGACGTGTATTTCTTGTGTGTTGCTGGCTGTGTTGATGTAGCGTACTGTAAGCAGTAGAATGGTCCGGTATTCATGTAGGAAACAAGCCGAGATGGTGTTTGTGTACGGCCAAGGAGATGGAAAAGGCTGAGAGGCAGCACAGGTATGCCAAAACAAGTTCCCTCACTGATTTGGAGGACAGGATTCTACAGGATATTGAGACGAACCCTAGTAAAAGCTCCAGACACGTGACCCGCCAACCTGGTGTAAGCCAAAGTACAAGTATGTGTATCTTGCATGACAACGGCTGCTATCCTTATCACCTGCGACGAGGGCAAGGATTATCAGCAGCGGATTTCACTCTACAGGAAGGATTTTGTTGATGATTTTTGTACCAGGCCGTCACAATTATGGGATTTCTGTCATCAGTCTCCTTTAACGAAGAAGCAACCTATACCAGAACTGGCATCATCAATCTGCATAATCGTCATCTATGGGCTACAGACACGGCACGTGGTCGAAAGTCATTCGTCAGCGCCATCTACCGTGGCAGCGATGCATTTCCGGACACATGTTCGTAGGACCTTTTTTCCTCCATTCCCAGTCAGGAATACGTCCTCGCAGTTTGTAGGCTTTATTAATGTTCACCCTGTATAGTTTATAGACCTCAATCAGCACACCATCTACTACTGTTTGTGATCCTTCTCAATCAACCATAGCCTATAGCTTAGTGGATATATCACCGATCCTCTGTCAAAGGATCGAGACAGAAAGTTTTACAAATACTGTAGAAATATCTAGCTGCGGTGGTGTGAGGGATTCGCAAATACTGGTTTCATACCACATTCCTTATCCAAATCACTTCCTAAATTGAGTAATTTTATAAAAATCTAAAAATTACAAAAAATGTAAAAATACAAAAACTTGAGGCTTATGCCCTTAACGACTTGGCCACCTTATGTGAACATACTCGACCAACCTCCATACCGACATTGATTTTGTTTCTCTTTTTATAACTCTAGCAATGGAACTACTACAGTCATATAAAAGATGTGAAATAAATAAAATAATCAAAGTAAACCAAAGTGAATACACGTACATTCATTTGTTCATTTACCTACCACGTTCTGCAAACACTAGGATCAAGGAGACTCCAGTATATGGAACGAACCAAGTTATAAAGATAAGGTTTATAATTTAAGCAGCAACCAGCCACAAATTTAAAAAAGTTTTTTAAAAATCAAATCATAATGAACAGGTAGAAGTAACCACTGCTGGGAACTTTTGTAAAGTGTAGTGACAACACATTTCGGCAGATGCTAATCCACACACATGCATAATTACTTCTAGATTACATTATATAAAGCAGCATGTATGTACACTATCCAATCACGTTAATGTGACCTCCTGTCAAGAGCTTGAATACCCACCTTCTGCAGCACAGATCACTGCGAGACATTCAGGAAGAGAGTTAGTGAGGTCCTGGAAGGTACCGACAGCAATGCAGAACCATGCTGACTCCAGTGCAGTGGCCAGCTGCACTAGATTTCTCGACTGAGCATCCATGGCAAGAACAGCCTGATCAAAGTGATCCCACGGATACTCGATTGGATTTAAATCTGAGGAGTTTAGCGGCCTGGGAAGTACGGTAAACTCATCCTGGTTCTCTTCAAACTAAGCACATATACTGCGAGCCGTATGGTATTTTGCATTGTCCTGTGATAGATGCCGTTGTGTTAAGGAAAAATAAACTGCATGTAGGAGTGGACACGATCCCCAAAGATAGATGTATTCTTGTCTTGATCCTTTGTGGCTTCCAGAATGACAAGATTATCCAGAGAATGCCACTAAAACATTCCCCATACCACAACGCTCCTTCCTCTGGCGTGGGCCCTTCCGGCGATTGTTGTAGAATGTTTCCTTTCAGAGGATTCACGAAATACACGCCAATGGCCATCTCTCATCTGGAAAGGTCACCTGTCATCATACATCAGACGTCCAGATGCGGTACTGGCATGCAGATTCCAGCCTTTGTTGCTAATGAACAGCAGTGAGCATGGGTGCATGAACCAGGTGCCTGCTGTGGAGCCCCATACAACACAATTTTCAGGAACGGTTGTTGAGGAGACACTGTTCCTAGCCCTTTGGTTCATCTGATCAGTTGCTCAAAAGCTGCGTGCCTATTCACCCTTACACATATCTGCAGCAGTCGTTCACCCCTGTCATCTATGACTAGTGGTGCACCACAGTTGCCTCGGCACCAGTTTTGTACAGTGCCACTTTGTCATGCACAGTATTCTTTAACCACTGCAACACATGAACAGCTACAAACTTAGCCATTTCAGAAATATTTACACCCTTGGTCCGAAAGCCAACGATCATGCTCCTTTGGACGCCAGATAAATGACTCCACTTCCACTTTATGGTAACGACTGCTCTGTTTTCTGCCTCCCCTGGTCAGCTTTATATATTCTCCATTGCCAGAGTTGTCACCTGCCATCTGTGAATGGTTATTGCACATGGGTGTTGAACATAGGCAGTGGTCACATAAATGCAATGGGACCATGTTTATATGTACGTATGCATAATATCTGGGATCTTCTTCCAAGCTGCTTGATCGAAATCAACCAGATTTGGCAGAGAAAAAGTGAACTTCACCAGTATCAGCACTGTGCAGTTTATAACCTCCATCTCCAATAAGAGATGAAAGAATGGGGGAAACATCTTTTATCAGACCCTGCATTGTAGGCTACCCAGTACAACAGGCGTGTTGCTTGTGAGTAGTATCGGCCTGCCATATGACCTGATTTGCAGGCTACCCTACTAGCCTACATGTCAGTGGCTACAAAAGGTTTCGCAGACCCAGATGTGTAGGTTGCCCTAATTGGGGTAGTATTGTTCTGCTTCATTGGCCTATTTTGCAAGGGCTATGTGTGTAAACAGGGGTTGCTAAGGTAAGGCTGAGATAGGTAGTGGAGGGAATGGTCAGAGAGGGAGGGTAGCAGGGGATGAATGGGAAGAGAAGGGCACATGATAGGATGGAAAGTGAGAGAGAGGGCTGGGAGGAATGGACAGAGAGAGTGAAGAAGGAGAAGAGGGATAAAGAGAGAGGGGTGGAGGGAGTAGGCAGAGAGAGAGAAAGAGAGGGAGAGAGAGAGAGAGTAGAGGATGGGATGAAGAGGTAGAGAGGGGGTGAAAATGGTCAGGAAGAGGACGAGAAGATGGATAGAAATAGGGACAGGAAGATGAGGTGAGCTGAGAGGAAGGAGTCCACACATTGAGAGAGGGAGGGGGAAGATGGGCAGAGAGGGGTGAGGAGAAGATTGACAGAATGAGCGAGGGTAAGATCATGAAAAGGATGATGAGGAAGATATGGGCAGAAAGAGAGCTGAGAAAATGATGGGCAAAGAGGGGAGGGGAGGAAATGGAACAAGAGACAGGGGTGGAAAGAATCTATGCATTGTATGAGACATACGCATATGTGGGTGAAGCTGTGGGCCAAATATATAGAGCAGTATGTATGTATGTATGACCAAGATCTCCTCCCAAATCTGTGGATCGATTTCAACCGAATTTGGCACACAAACAGCAAACTTCTAAGTATCAGTACTGTGAGGTTTATAATCTTTTTGCTCCAATAGCAGTGGAGATACGGCAAAAAAGTGTTGTTTTTCAATCCCTACTGTATAGGCTGCCTGCATGAGAAGAGTGTAATGTGGGAATTATATCGGTCTGCCTTATTGACCTGATTTGTCAGGCAGCCTACACACTAGGAGCAAGAAACGGTTGATTTTTTTTTTTAATGCCTGACTTGTGTGCTGCCCTGTGCAACAGGTCTGTTGTAGAAATAGTATTGGCCTGCTTTATCAACCAGTTTTGCAGGATATGTAAGTGCAGATAGGCACAGCTGGGGCAAGGTTGAAAGTTCTAGAGGAGAAGTGGATGGAGAGATGAGACAGGAGGGAATGGATAGGATGAAGGGGGCAGGAGGGGATGGACAAAGAGAGGATGGACCTAGGAAGGGGGAAAGAGGAGATAGAGAGAGAGAGATGGGGGAAGAGGGTTGGGACAGAGGTGGGGGATGGAGATGTTGACAGGAAGAGTGGAGCAGGGAGATGGACAGACAGAGATGGGCAGGAGGAGATGGAGTGAGGTGGTACTAGGTTATGGACATAGAAAGAGGGGAGGACGAGATGAACAGAGAGAGGAAGATGAGTAGATGTACAGAGAAGGGGGAGGACGGGATGTACAGAGAGTGGTGGAGGAAGAGATGGTCAGAGAGACGGGGAGGAGGAGATGGACAGAAAGGAGGGAGGAGAGGGTGATGCAGGAGCTAGGTGGAAGATGTAGAGGGGCAGTGGGCAGTTTGAAGAGAGAGTAGAAGATGGACAGGGAGAGTGTGAGGTGGATATGGACAAAGGGAGGAGGGTGGAATGTAGGTCATAGAGAGGGAACGAAGGTGATGGACAAAGAAAGGGGAAAGCAGATGGAGAGAGAGAGAGAGAGAGAGAGAGAGAGAGAGAGAGAGAGAGATAGAGTGGGGTGAGGTGATGGACAAATAGAGGTAGGTGGATGAGGTGGACAGAGAGACAGGGAGAGGAAGGGATGGACACAGAGGACGTCTGTTGATGAAAGCACTGCGACCAGAGCTACAGGGAAAAGGCCTAACCGCTATTTTGTCAAACAGCACTTCTCTTTCTCCTATACTACTATGACACGGTTGTTAACTATTGTATGGAAGCAAAGTATTTACATAGCTTTAGCCAGACCACTGTCAACTGTCACTGAGCGAGGTGGTGCAGTGGTTGCCACATTGGACTTGTATTTGGGAGGACGATGGTTCAAATCTGGGTCTGACCACCCAGATTTAGATTCTCCGTGATTTCCTTAAATCGCTCCAGGCAAATTCCGGGATGGTTCCTTTGAAAGGACACGGCTCTGATTGCCTTCACCATCCTTGACACAATCCACCTCTAATGACCTCGATGTCGCCGAGATGTTAAACGTAATCTTGCTACCTTCCTATCAACTGTCTGCATACTGGAAAAGAGATGGGGGAAGAGGGTTGGGACAGAGGTGGGGGATGGAGATGTTGACAGGAAGAGTGGAGCAGGGAGATGGACAGACAGAGATGGGCAGGAGGAGATGGAGAGAGGTGGTACTAGGTTATGGACATAGAAAGAGGGGAGGACGAGATGAACAGAGAGAGGGTTAATCCCATCTTGTACAGGGTCTACTTTTATAGGATTATGCAAATTTTATTTTATTTAACAATGTAACTGGATGTCCTTCCTGACGCCATAGTCGTCTCGGTAACTAAAAAGAGGCAAGTTATTTTTAACATATTCTTACTGTTTGTAGATCGTATTCTCTGGGGTGAGATTTGGTGACCAGCCCACTATTTACTTAAACGAGGGTGGGAAACCGACCAAAAACCACACTCATGCTGACTGTTATATCAGCCCACTGTCTCTAATCAGCTGTGTAGGCTCAGTACGGGTCTGGCTCACCTCCGGATCTTCCAAGGTCACTGAATGCACAAAATCTGTCAAATCAAATTTTACACTTCCAGCTCCAAATATTCTGATAAATTTCAGGAGTGACTAATGAGGCATTCTTTTACTCGGTTTTTGAATATTTGGTTATTATTGGTTTCCTGTCTGATCTTATTCGGCAACCTGATATAGACTCTTGCACCAAGCGGAAAACTCCATTTTGAACGGCAAAGACGGATGCAAAGTCTATATGGAAATTACTTGTATCTATAGTACTGTGATTGTGAAGAGCAGCGGTCAGTCTAAATTCATTACGGGAGTAAATGTATCGGCACGTAAATATGAGATTCCCTAAGTTTCGGTAGTGGTTTCTGCCAAGATGTTCAGTTATCGTCTTTGCACTATATTCTCTTTACGCACGCTTCGAAAATAAATACAAGATAAGAAGAAATAGAGATCGGCTTCAAAGCATTTGAAAAACTAATGACGTCAAACATATGTCTGCTGGAATGACATGTGACCACATGACCTCTGGACCTTGGTTTGAACCTCGTTCTATAAAATTATATGTAAGCAGCCTCTATCAATAACCATCTCGCATGGCAGTAAAGTATTACAGTAAGTCACAATATGCAGCTATTTACATTCCCAGCATTTGAAGTAAAAAAAAAGGAAATGGCATTGCTATCATTAATTCAACTTTTGATAAAGTAACCGTGAGACAAGAAGACACAACGCTTTAGACGTGCGACATCCTCGGATGCAGGATTCTTCAGTGTTCTTCACGCTAGCATAGAAGTAATAACCCCGCCACATTTTCTTAAGAATAGACAAACTGAAACGTGACTTGCTACAGAGGATCCTGTCGCTTTCCTGACGGCGTCGACCTCGACATAAAACAAATCATCTTGAACGGTTGGCTGAAGGACATTCACAGTAGCGTACTCTTTCCACTGGGCGCTTTCTGTCTATGAGCCAGTTTTACACTTTTCTTCTCGTCTGTTACCCCTGGGACTGGATTACAATTTATTATTTATTTACCTTCAAAAACTACTATTTTCAGCTGTTTAGATACTTAAAAATATCAAACAATTGCATAAATGTATTTTATTTTAGACAAAAAAGTTTTAAATTTCTTGTAATGTGTAACATCCACAAACGCTTTCAGAGTTACTCCTTTTGAATAATTGTTAACACATAGCAAACTGTTGTGATGTGCTCCTGAATCCTGGGCAAGCAGTCTAACAATAGTGGCAATGACAACAATGGGGGCAAAGCGGGTAGTGCCCTAAGGAAAAGGCGAAGCGTGTGCTGCAGTGGCAGATAGGGAGGCCCTGCCATTATTTGGCGCCCACAATTGGAACAGGAGGGGGAGCACAAGTCACTGGTACATGTAGTACATTCTCGGGGGCACACAAAGTAAGGTGGCTTGGGGAATACTGAATTAAATGACTAAATCCACTGACGAAGACTAAATTTGCATGCTTATCTTTGGCGCAGATTACAAAAAATTACCATTTGATTTTAATTCAGTCTTAACTCTCGGGAGGGGTGGGGGTGGGGGGTGGGAGGTGCGATTGCCCCCTCCGCACCATCCCCCTATAATCCGCCCCTGTTGTAAATATAGCTATATAATTGTTTCTGTTTCGTGTCATTGTTGTTTTTGGTGCATCTTCATTAGTTATCCGGTCTACTCATCTAATGTTTAACATTTTGTAAAACAATATTCCAAAAGCGTCTATTCTCATCTTGTCTGTTAACGTTCATGGTCCACGTTTCAATACCATATAAGGCTGCATTCCTTATAAGCACTTTCAGAAAAGGTTCCCGAATGCTAACATGTTAACATATCTACTTCAGAAAAGGTTTTGTTGCTATTACCAGTCTACATTTTTATCTTTTCTACTTTTGCCGTCCTCAGTGCTTTTGCTGCACAAGAATTTGTCTAATTGTAATGCAACTCCCACATCACGACATGACTTAAATCGACTATATTACAATACCACTGATTTACTTTTATTGCTTTTCATCTCATAGCATAATGTCAAGACGCTATCCATTCTGTTCAACAGATCGTCCAAGTCTTGAATCGTCGAGAGAAAAGTAAAATAGCATCACTTTTCTTTAAAATAGTTTTTGCTTCTCCCTGAACTTTATTTTCAAAATTTCTCCTTCGTGGGCTTTACTGCTCGCTCTATGAACCTGCTTGAATGACACGGGAGACAGGCTCAAACGCTGTCTGATTCCTTTTCCAACAAGTTCTTCCCTTTCATGAACTTCGACGCTTCGAACTATAGTGTGGTTTCTGTACAAGTTTTAGGCAACCTTTCGGTCCTTGTATTTTATCTCTGACAACTTCAGAATTTCAGAAGGTACATTTCAGTCAACAGCGAAGAGTTTTCTAAATCTAGAGGTCTTTTTGCCTTTCTTCAACCCGTCTTCGTAGATAAATCTTCGGATCGGTATTGTCTCGCGTGATGCTGTATTTCTCCAGAGTGTAAAGTAATCTTCCCACACATTGCCTTTTACCAGTCGCTCCGTTCTTCTGCAGGTAATTCAGGTTATTACTTTGAAATCATGAGTTAACATTAACATCTGTCATTTATGTTACATTTTCAAAATAATTTTTATTAGATTAATTCATACTCTTTTCTCTTCATCCAGCGTCTCTTAGCGGTAGAAATGCCGTCGTTGTTCCAATCCAGCCTCTATCAGTCGAAGCGAAACGAAAAGAATAGCTAGCATTTCGCCGTTTACAGTTCGTACTCAAGAAGTTCATAGCATACTGCAACTGCATGCTTACTATACTGGCGAGCAAAACTGAAGGACGAAAATAACTTACGGATGAAAAGTCACTGCCAAGAAACATAGCTCGATGAAACTTGACAAATACACAGAAATAACTGCTACAGTATAGTGCAGAAGGTAACTGAAAGAAATTCGCAGTGAGACGAACTGAAATGAGACTTTTCTTCAAAGACAATAATTACACTGATGTCACCACGATTTATGATAGTCCCCTGGACATTAAAAAAGGCGGATCATTGTGCTTAATAGCGAGTGTGATCGTCAAGGACAGCACTGCATGCCCTGCAGCGGGCTCCCATGCTGGCCACAACGTTGGTAAGGAGCCTCTGCGGCAGGGAGTTTCGTTCCTCCACCCGCGCGGTTGGCAACTGAGGTATGGTCTTTGATTTGGACGTGCTGCAATACGGCTCTCCAGCGCATCTCACATGTGATCAATGGAATTTAAGTCGGGCGAACGGGCAATCCATTCCCCGAATATCCTCTCGTTCTAACAAGGGAATGGTCAGACTTGTCATGCCCAAACATGTATTGTTTTTGTTAGCACTGTTATTTAACTGTGCAAAAGGTCCGTTTGCAAAATTGTAGCTGCTGACATGAACTGGAAGCCCTAAAAAAAAATCACGAACATGGCTGTGTTTCCTGCTTGGCGCTTGCAGTGACGGCTGGCCACCCCTGGAAATGGCGAGTCGCGAGCGTTGTGCGCATGCTCGGGAAGAGCGGCCGTCTTACCGCGGCGTTCACTAAAGAGGAATATCGCTGCAAGGTTTTGGTGGAAAGGGGGAACGAATATTCGTTTCTGTGCCATGCACGTCCTTTTAATTTCTGGTACGTATTTCGAAACATACCGTACTGAAACTGGTTAGAGATATGAAAGATGTTCTGTACATGTTCATCTATACTTCGCAAGCCACTTTACGGTGAACATTCAATCTCCCCTCACAGGTGATGGCGAACCCTGTAAATGTTTTGCTGCTTGCCATAGAGATATATCACAGACGCCAAATGAAGCAATCAAGAGAAAACACGCGTGAAGACTATGTGTTGTGCGACATGGTTGTTAAACTTCTAGACGAGCATGTAAATGGCGCAGACATGTGGCTAGAAACAACTGGAACACTCGATATTGCAGACTGTGACTCTACAGACGGCGAAGACACCGACGAAAGTTGCACTCGTGAAGACTCTTCGAGTGATAGTGCCGCGTACCATCATCAATTATCTCCGAAAGTAACACCAGCAACTACAATTACCTTATCAGACAAAGAAAACGCGGTGACGTATTGGTTGAACGAAAGTGGTAAGAAACGCATACGTGTCAGTACTGTTCAAAATAAGTATCGCTTTGTCCGTTCTGAAAGTGAATTGTATAGATGGAAAAAGCAAGTCGCTCGACGACGTAATAGTCGACTGGAAATTGCGACGGAGATAAATGCGCGACTTTTTGAGTTATTTACCGATGCCAGACAACAGTCATTTGGTGTGAGCAATACAACTTTGAGTGACTGGGCGTTAGAGATTGCCAACGCGATAGGCGCTAAAGAATTTACAGCTTCTCAAAGTTGGATTAGTCGCTTCAAAAGATCACATAAAATTGTGGCAAGAAAAAATAACAAAATTTGTATCGAGAAACAGGTCGGAAAATGAAGTGACACAAATCGAAATGATAGAAGCTTTTCTTACGAATGCAAAAAATAAGATCGCTAGTTTTAGTGAATCAGACGTGTACAATGCAGATCAGTCAGGTTTTAAAAAAGAAATGCGTGCGAAAAGAACACTGTCATTCAAACGGGAAAAACATATTAAGGCGATTGCGCAGTCCACGACTGCACTCACCCATTCATACACTATAATGCCCATAATTGGTCTGGATGGTTCATTGCTGCCTAAAATTTATGTGTGTCTTCAAGAACCAACTGGACGTTTTGGACCACGTGTCAAAAGAACAATGTTCTACGCAAACAGTCTTGTAGTAGACGCATCGAAGTCTGGAAAAATGGCAAACGAAAATGTTACACTTTTCATACGTCATGCTTTTCTTCCGTTCTGCGGGAACAAATCTCTTCTCCTTCTAGATTCGTGGTCAGGTCATAAAAGGTCTGATTCATTAAAAGCTGTATTTCGAGCCCACCCTGACAAAGAAGTAGAGATGCTTCAGATTCCACCCGGCACGCCCAACGTAATTCAACCTGTAGACAGAGAATTTTTCCGCCAGTGGAAGGCATTTTACAGAAAACTAACAGAGAAAATTATTGTGTGCTGATCACTGCAATTTCCTGTCTATCACCGTGACAATATTCTCAAGCTGCAATCAGTAGTACATTATCAATTTTCCTCCCCACGATTTCAGAATTTGATTAAATATGCGTGGCACTCTTCGAAATATGCCTGATTCATTCCTAACACCAGCCCAGTTTTGTCTACGGACATCTAACAACATCTGTGATTCGCAGGGCTGTCATATGTCGTCTTTACTTGTATGTTCTTGGTGCACAAAAAACCTATGTTTTGAACAATGTATCAATGTTTCGCATTTTTGCGGTAATTACAAGAAATAAAATTTGGACGTGTTCTAAACCGTATATTTATTTGTGTCTATTTCATAGCTATTTGGAAAGAATGTCGTAGCTAACATATCAGCCACATTTGTCAACGAATGTTTAATTATCATCGATCGCTTTCACTGGGGGAATCAGCTCTCTCACCGCTGTGGCAAGAGAGCGGCGCGTAGCTAACGCCACCTTGTCCCTAGATGGCGTTGGTATAACGTAGCGAGAGAGGTCAGGGTTGTACAAGAGGCAGTTATAAGCGTGGAAACCATGCGACAATAATGTCTTACTTCATAAAATTGTTTACAGACTTCCAGGTCATGTCAGCAGCTAAAATTCTGCATACAGACTTCTTGCAATGTTAACTCACAGTGGTAAAAAAAGCAACACAGGTTTCGACATGACAAGTCTGACCATTCCCTTGTAAGAGCTCCTCCACTTGCTCTTCCGATGCGGTCTCGCATTGTCACCCATAAAAATAATTTAGGAGCCAGCGCTCCGAGAATAGATGCACATAGGTAAGGAGATCAGTGTCACAATAAAGTTGACTGGTGAATCTACCGTTTTCAAAGATGTAGCTCAGTCCGCCTATGCAACACTGTACGTCCCCACTCCGTAACACTGGGACACCAAACGATGATGTTCGACAATGTTCCTGGCTATGTGTTCCCACCTCTCGCCATATGAGGGTACATCCAGAATCACTAATGAAGCTGAATCTGTTCTCATCCGAGAAGAGCACGCGACCCCACTCCCCGCTGGTCCAGTCTCTATTCTTCCAGTCTCTATTCTCTTGGCATCAACGCAAACCACGGAACACAACGTACTGATCGTGGGACAAAGAGACCATCCTCATGCAGTCGCCGTGATACCGTGGAGTGTGAGGTTGCGTGCCTTGTAGATCTGTCAAATGCGGCCGCAATAGCATGTGCTGTTAGAATGGGTACGTTCTTCCTTGTTGCACAATGCACCGGTCATCTGCAGCTGTAGCTGACCGCGTTCGACCACCTCCTCTCCTTAGGGCAGCAACACTTGCGGTCCGGAAGGCTCCCCATGCACGTGAAACAATGATGTGAACAATAATACCAAACTCCTGGGCTACACTCGTCACACTTCGCCGTTCTTCCAGTTTCTCAGTGATTCTTGCACATGTGAAGTCATGCAAATGTTGTTTCCGGGCCCTGTTGCAATAGAGAACACCACCACAGTGCACAGTAAATGCTTTCCTTCAACTGTCTTGTGTTGCGTGACCAGCCCTATTCAGGGCTTTAGTCACCTAGTTCTGACTCCATGTGATGTCTGTAACGCCAGAAATGCATATCCTCCTATTTCCATCTATTGCACTGCAAATTTTTTTTTATTTTGTCACCTGAAGATGTCATTTCTGTCTCTTTATATATTGTAATTGTTTTACTATTTGTATATATATATATATATATATATATATATATATATATATGCATTTATGTCGATGTATAATTGGTTTGTTTCGTAAATATTATTTGTATTTTTACGCTGGGTCTTGCCTAGGGAAAACTGCTATCGAACGATTACATCAATAGGTCGTGTGAAGAATCAAAGTGTGTAGGATCTTTGGTAGTGTTAACTCTGTCGCGTGGAGCGCGGGCTGAGCAGAGAGGGAGTCTGGCTGGAGTAGCGAGTGGAGCAGGTGTGTTGTGCGAAGCTCCCGCGAGTTGCCGCGCTTTCGGGGTTTGGCAGAATGTAATTGCGCTCGACTCGCGATGATAGTTTCTGACATGGTGTCGCGGACGGGAAGCATTAGCTGGCGCACGTCAAGAGCCCGTTTCGCCTGGTGACCGTGTCGAGAAGAAGGCGCGCCAACATCCAGCTTCTGCAACAGCGACGGCCGACAATGAGTGACTGTCGCCACCTCCTCGATCGACGGCTTCAAACCTTCAATCAACCAACAAGGAAGACTGGAAGCACGTAAAGTTTTAGAACTGTATGGCAGACCTCAGCTTTTCAAACTGTACCATTTTCGTAACTATAATTACAGCAACTTAGTATGAACATTTGTTGCTCATTGTCCCAATTGCATTACCAAGCAGGGTCCCTTCCTTTGCCGGAATGAACCCGAGTGTCGTTGAAATTCAAACGCCAGCATTAAAGTAATGTTATAGCATTCCACTGCTTAAATTTCAAAGTTCAGTTAAAGTATCCATAGCTGGCTACAATATTTAGATTACACAAGCACGAATTAAGAGTGCGAGTTTTGTTACCGTAGTTTAGCTTACCTGTGAGTGCAGCTCAGCTTGGTACGTACTAAATTTTACTATTGTTCAGAATCATTTAATTCAAGTTCAAAGTTAAATCTCTTATTTCTAAACTGCGTAGATTCAAGCAGCTTTTGAAATGATTGTTGAGGTAGTCCAAGACTAACCGTGTTTTACTGAATTTCGATGTGCTTCAGAAAAAAAGCTCACTATTAACTTCAGTCACTAAATTAACTTTCGATTTTCCTGTTTTATTAATTCTTTTGCTAAATTAAGTCAGAGTGTAGTGAAATTTATTACTTCTGACAAACTTTCAGTTTTCACACTACACGTGTCAACCTTCAGTTGCCACACTTCTAGTGCTAATTATATGTGTAATAACCTTTCTTTTTCAGTTACTATAGTAATTGTCCTTAGGACTGGCGACCGTAATTTCCCCAAAATCTCAAATATCTAATTACCGCTAGTTAATTGTTAACGTAACGGCCGCACATTTACTTTCTTTATTAACTTTACCCCTTTTCAAAATTAATTTCCACCTGTTTCATTTGCATTTTTCCTTTCATTTAGATGTAACCCTTTCCTCCCTCTTTACCGACAGATTAACTTCGGTGACGATTGCTTTTCCCAAATTTCCATTAGGTACACGCGGTTTAATTTTTCACTGTCATTAAGGTCGATAAGTGAGGGGGAGGTTACATGTCCAGCTATCCGTGCGCGACTGGGAGACCTCTGGCAACATTCTCCCGCTCTTTCTTCATTTCCCCCGAGCTGTT
Organism: Schistocerca cancellata; assembly: GCF_023864275.1. NCBI lineage: Eukaryota > Metazoa > Arthropoda > Insecta > Orthoptera > Acrididae > Schistocerca > Schistocerca cancellata. The sequence goes on from NC_064632.1 coordinate 128,863,467, forward strand.
AATATTTTATGTTACTGTATCCATCTCAGCCTTGACTTTTGTAGAGCAGTGTATGAAGTTTTGAGGAATATACCAAAGTAATCTCGTGGCGAAAAAACCAAATGCCGGGACTGCTTTATAACAAGTGGTTTAACAAAACGCGACAAAATGTAACACTCCTCAAACGCTGAAGATAAAAGCGACACCCCGTTCTAGCGGTCCTGTATTTTACAGCTTCAAAATGCATTTATTATTGTGCTAGATAGTCAAACCACTGAAGTAACAGAACCAAGGAAAGGAAAGTGCTATACAAACTGATATACACCATTTTCAAATTTCTCGGCTTCACTTGTGACATTGGGGTCTTTCTTCCTCTTCCACAGAGTTCAGAGCTAGTAGAAAAAGGCTCTCCCTCATACCAAAGTGGGGTTGAAGAATGGTGCGAGACGGAGTTCTTGACGAGCCTAATTCTCGTCGTATGTCGTACACGAGTGACCGTATTGCACGACAGCCTCACCAGTGTCGATGAAATAAGTTGACTTGTTAGACAAGTAGCCTCGAGGCTTTCGCACACATTTAAACAAGGCGGGGCATCTTGTCTTTTCTCCTAAGGACTGATGAGATGTCATTCCTCAGACTTTTCATTGACACCTGTTGATGGTAAACGCCTACTGGTAAACCACTGGAGGCAGTGAACCCTAGTTAAGGAGCACGTATGGTTAGGTCTAGACATGCAAGGAAGCATGTCATGGTTTATTCACAGTGAACCTCTCATTAACAAGTCTCCCTTTTATCTTTAGTTTTTACAGTTTCCTATACGAAGCAAAAAATTTTCTTTTATTTTTCAGCGTCACATATAACAGTTTGTACAGAAAGGCACGTGGGTGCAGTTTTAGTACAGATTGCTCATCCTTTGCAGAGGCAAAGGAGAACATGTGATAAATGTCGTTTTTGACATGTAGGTAGAACAACTAAGTGTCAATGTTTTTCGAAAGAGGATGTATTTAGATTTGGGTTCTGTAACACAACGAAATTATGGCATTACTGTCGAGCGTCCTGTGTTTGGAAATCTCTTAAGGGCAGTTAATGTTAGGAGTTACTTCTGTAAAACTTGGCGGAAGGAAGAAATATCAAAGAGCACTCGAAGTCATACGAATAATGCGCTAAGGTGTGAATCGGTTGTAAATGAAAAATTTAATATTTCTGCTTTCTGTCTGTTACTTTCACTTACAGCACCAGACTGATCAATGAAATACTTGGTGGCAGATTTTGGATCTGTTAACTGAATTCATGTAATTGGTCCGAAGCATGACAAGCATGAATGGCCATTCTCGTTGAAGACTGACGTCATTACTATAAAGCCATAGGTTCCTAATACATAACTGCTTACACACTGTACGGAGTGAAGGATATTGGAAAAAACAAATTACAAATGAATTGTGGTATTAACTAGTCCGGAGTCTATGGGCGAGATCAGTTATATGCATCGAAAAATGGCCACGTGAAATTTAATCTATCACTGTAAAAAGTATCAAAGTGATTTAGGTGTTAGTGAAGGAACCCAAGGAACATAAACAGTAACTTTTTTGTCAGTGGAGACTTTGATACCTCATGTGTAGTATGTAAAAGAGACGTGACAATAGAGTTAGTGAAGTTTTTGAATGTCTCTGTAGTATGAAAATAATAGCGAACTGTTGTGTTCCAGTCAAGATTTACACAACAAATAGTGCAAGAGGCCGCCACCGCACAGGCACAACCAGTCACCTGGCGTCTCTGAGCACAGTGCAGCGTTCTCCAGACGGCGCTCACAAGCCTTGCACTTCTTTCTGCTTCTGAGCCACTTCCTCCAGTGAGTCGTGTATATCTGCCGATAGTGCGGACAACCAATAAATGCAGTCAACCACGGCCCCTGTACTGCAGAAAACGGAAATTCTTCCGCCAACTGGCACCAAAACATGATGCACCGTGGACATTCAGATGGTGTTGCACCAGCTATTATTATTGTTCAGTGCCTTCAGTCAATTCCGTATAGTAAAGACTACCTTCTGACACAGCAACGGCTATTTACTGAGTAATTTGAGTGTTTGCTCAATTAAAATCAGTTGTAATGACAATATACAGGTTGCCAAGATACAGCAAAGGTACTTACATGTCATTGTCTTAGGTTTAAGGCATCAAGTGCTATGCCTCAATCTGTACGAAAGTTAAGTACCACTTTCTGACATACACTCCTGGAAATGGAAAAAAGAACACATTGACACCGGTGTGTCAGACCCACCATACTTGCTCCGGACACTGCGAGAGGGCTGTACAAGCAATGATCACACGCACGGCACAGCGGACACACCAGGAACCGCGGTGTTGGCCGTCGAATGGCGCTAGCTGCGCAGCATTTCCGCACCGCCGCCGTCAGTGTCAGCCAGTTTGCCGTGGCATACGGAGCTCCATCGCAGTCTTTAACACTGGTAGCATGCCGCGACAGCGTGGACGTGAACATATGTGCAGTTGACGGACTTTGAGCGAGGGCGTATAGTGGGCATGCGGGAGGCCGGGTGGACGTAACGCCGAATTGCTCAACACGTGGGGCGTGAGGTCTCCACAGTACATCGATGTTGTCGCCAGTAGTCGGCGGAAGGTGCACGTGCCCGTCGACCTGGGACCGGACCGCAGCGACGCACGGATGCACGCCAAGACCGTAGGATCCTACGCAGTGCCGTAGGGGACCGCACCGCCACTTCCCAGCAAATTAGGGACACTGTTGCTCCTGGGGTATCGGCGAGGACCATTCGCAACCGTCTCCATGAAGCTGGGCTACGGTCCCGCACACCGTTAGGCCGTCTTCCGCTCACGCCCCAACATCGTGCAGTATTCGTGTTTGGCGCCGTGCAGGTGAGCGCCACAATCAGGACTGCATACGACCGAGGCACACAGGGCCAACACCCGGCATCATGGTGTGGGGAGCGATCTCCTACACTGGCCGTACACCACTGGTGATCGTCGAGGGGACACTGAATAGTGCACGGTACATCCAAACCGTCATCGAACCCATCGTTCTACCATTCCTAGACCGGCAAGGGAACTTGCTGTTCCAACAGGACAATGCACGTCCGCATGTATCCTGTGCCACCCAACGTGCTCTAGAAGGTGTAAGTCAACTACCCTGGCCAGCAAGATCTCCGGATCTGTCCCCCATTGAGCATGTTTGGGACTGGATGAAGCGTCGTCTCACGCGGTCTGCACGTCCAGCACGAACGCTGGTCCAACTGAGGCGCCAGGTGGAAATGGCATGGCAAGCCGTTCCACAGGACTCCACCCAGCATCTCTACGATCGTCTCCATGGGCGAATAGCAGCCTGCATTGCTGCGAAAGGTGGATATACACTGTACTAGTGCCGACATTGTGCATGCTCTGTTGCCTGTGTCTATGTGCCTGTGGTTCTGTCAGTGTGATCATGTGATGTATCTGACCCCAGAAATGTGTCAATAAAGTTTCCCCTTCCTGGGACAATGAATTCACGGTGTTCTTATTTCAATTTCCAGGAGTGTATTCTTAATAAATGGTATTTGCTGTTTTGCATTGTGTTTTCACATCTTTGTTGTAGTCTCATCCTGTCAACTCCGTCCGAACAGCCCTTGGATGGCCCAACGGTTCCGACCGGCCGCCGTGTCATCCTCAGACCACAGGCGTCACTGGATGTGGATATGGAGGGGCGTGTGGTCAGCACACCTCTCTCCCGGCCGTATGTCAGTTTACGAGACCGGAGCCGCTACTTCTCAATCAAGTAGCTCCTCACTTTGCCTTACAAAGATGATTGCATTCCGCTTGCCAACAGCGCTCGGCAGACCGGATGGTCACCCATCCAGGCTGACCCAGCCCGAAAGCGCTTAACTTCGGTGACCTGACGGGAACCGGTGTTACCACTGCGGCAAGGCCGTTGGCACCTCTAGTGGCGGAGGACTTACGGTGTCATGTGTAATTTTATTCGTGTTCGAAACAGACTTATGTCTGTTGAAGATATTTTTTTATTGGACTTGACGCAGCCGCTGGGCTAAGACATTTTCCATTTATTAGTATGTAAGACTTCCTAAGAAGGCTAGGTTTAAAATAAACATAATTTAGTGCAACTGTCGGCTGCTTTTCATTCGAAACAATTACAAAAAGTTCTTGTATTGCCTCTACCAAGATATTCCTGATTGGTACTACCTTTGCCCAACGAGTGTATCTGTTCAAATGGCTCTGAGCACTATGGGACTTAACATCTGAGGTCATAAGATCCCCTAGAACTTAGAACTACTTAAACCTAACTAACATAAAGACATCACACACATCCATGCCCGAGGCAGGATTCGAACCTGCGACCGTAGCGGTCGCGCGGTTCCAGACTGAAACGCCTAGAACCGCTCGGTCACAACGGCCGGCAGTGTATCTATCACAGTAAATTTGTAGCAGTACCCTTCTGATGAAGGCAGTCGATCCGTAGTATTTATCTGTATGTGGGAGAACCTGCTTGTTGCCTCTGGAAATTTCTCATCAACTTGTGCACATGATTGCCCATCTCACATTGGTGACCACACTATAAGTGTTCTCGCCTGTTGGCGACAATCTTTCTTTATGTTGAGCTAAACGAACCTTTCTGTCAACAGTTGAATGCTTGGTTTTGTGCTATGGTGGGCTAGGTTATCAAAACTATCAAAAACCACTTTGCATAACTTCTCTGGCACAAAAGGCCTGGGGCTGGTTCTGGAAACATCACACAGTATCATATATTTAACTCCTAACACCAGCACCTGTGTAAGCTATAAGCTGTAAGCCAATTGAACTAATTTGGAAATGAAACTTCCTGGCAGATTGAAACTGTGTGCCGGACCGAGACTCGAACTCGGGACCTTTGCCTTTCGCGGGCAAGTGCTCTACCGATCAGCGTACACTCCGCTGTAGAATGAATTTCATTCTACTTTGGAAATATTCCCCCAGATGTCTGTCAGTCGCCTGTGCTGTGCTGAGTTGCTTGTAATCAACTGTGCACGAGATAGCTTTGATTCATGAGAAGAAATCAGCTAGTACATTCTCCATCCATTACACGTGTCTTATATTGTGGTGACTGGTTGATAAACACAAGTGGGTGGAATTACTGTGGGAAACAGCTGTACTTGTGTTTGTTAAAGGCAAACGTAATAGGTTTATGGTCCTTAAAGACTATGAAAGGCCTGGCCTCGACGCATAGGTGAAAGTGTTGCTGCCAATGCTTTCCTACATACCGCTGTAGAGTTGTGCCGATTGGTTGCTAACTTGCATCTACAACTATCGCTAACGGCATGTCACGAACAGGATGGACCAAAATACTGCTTTTTGCAGGCTAGCCTTTGCCTTTTTGAAGGCTCGTTGCATTTCCAATGTCAATGGCACAGTGCATTGGCCCATTGCATCGTTACATGACAATACTGCCATCAGCGGTGCTTGAATTTTTGTTGCTTGTGGTAGGTGTCAACAGTAAACGTTCACAACTCCCAGGAATCTTTTTAACTGTTGATAATCCATAGGGCATAGTATGTCCTCGATGATGTAGATCTTGCCTTTCAACAAACAAATCCTGGCTGCCGAAACTGCATGCCTAAGGAATATCACTTGCTTCTGTCACAGTATGTTATCCTGTATTTGTGTATTCTGTCAAACACTGTTCTGAGGCGTTTCTTGTGTAGTGCTGTCATCTTGGAAAATAGCAGAATATCATTTAAAGATACAAAGCTTACAAACTTGCAATGTCTGCACGGCATTCTTCAAACCAGATGGCAGGAATGGTTCAAATGGCTCTGAGCACTATGTGACTTAATTCTCTGAGGTCATCAGTCGCCTAGAACTTAGAACTAATTAAACCTAAATAACCTAAGGACATCACACACATCCATGCCCGAGGCAGGATTCGAACCTGCGACCATAGCAGCAGCGCGCTTCCGCACTGAAGCGCCTAGAACCTCTCGGCCACATCGGCCAGCCGGCGAAATGGGGTTACCACCACAGTCTTGGGTATATTTGCTTGTGCTGTAGGTTGGTTGGTTGGTTGGTTGGTTTGGGGAAGGAGACCAGACAGCGTGGTCATCGGTCTCATCGGATTAGGGAAGGAAGTCGGCCGTGCCCTTTCAGAGGAACCATCCCGGCATTTGCCTGGAGCGATTTAGGGAAATCACGGAAAACCTAATTCAGGATGGCCGGACGCGGGATTGAACCGTCGTCCTCCCGAATGCGAGTCCAGTGTCTAACCATTGCGCCACCCCGCTCGGTGTGCTGTAGGTATCTGATAGTGAGTTCCTTGCAGTCAGTCATGGTGAAGACTTTGGCACCCACTAGTACATTTGTGAAGTCACTTGTATTCGGTACCAGACAGCTGTCTGAATAGTGTATGTGTCTAACACGTGGTAGTCTCTGCAGGGTCTCCAGGTGCCAACTTCCGTCCAGATCAGATACAGTGGTGATGCTGACTGATCTGCATGTAAGCCCCACCTGCCAGAGTTGCTGTCTTTTTGGGTCAGAAAATTTAATAAGTGCCGGTAATTTTAATGCTGTGGTAGGGAAGAGAATAGATGACATGATTGCTGGTGAATATGGGCTCAGTTAAAGGAATGAGAGAAGAGAATAACTAATTGACTGCTGTAAAATATTTCAGCTAGTAACAGCGAATAGCCTTTTCAAAAACCACCAGAGAAGGAGGGATTCATGTAAAAGGCCTGTAGACATGGGATGATTCCAGATGAATTACATTATGTTCAGTCAGAGATTCCGAAATCAGATTGTGAATTTTAATGTATACTCAGGAGCAGATGTAGATAAAAGTCACTACTTAGTAATGATGGAGTGTAGAATGAAGTTTAAGAGAGTCGTCTGTAACAATCAACGTGAAAAAATGAGTTTTTGGGATATTGAGGAATTATTTGGCTCGGCTGGAATTCTGTAAGGTTATAGAACCTGCGACAAACAATATGAGGATAGGCAGTTCAGTTGACGAGGAGTCGACATCTCTAAAAAGGGCTATTGTAGAAATGACAAATTTAGATACAAGAAAGGTAACTGTGAAGGAACTGAAGAAATATTTCAACTGAATGATGAGAGAAGGAAGTATAAAGATTTTCGAGAAAAGACAGAATTACAGTATTGTAAGTCACTTAAGAATGAAATAAATAGAAACTGCGTGGAAGCCAAGGTGAAATGGCTGCAGGAAATAAGTGAAGAAATCGAAATGATTCAGCTTAAACAAAGGTCAACAAAATCTTCGGGGAAATTAAAATCAAAGGCGTCAACATTAACTACGCAGCAATATTTCCACAGTTAACGGCAGAACAGAGAGAGGGTAGATGGAAAGAGTACGCTGAATGCCTCTACGAGGAGGAGGCAATGTCTAATGACGTGACAGAAGAAGAAATGAGAGTCGATATGTAAGACATGGGAAATTCAATATTAGAGCGAGAGGTTAACTATGCTTTGGAGACCCTGTAGTCAAATAAGGCGGGCAGCGTAGCTAACATTCCTTCAGAATTTCTGTAATCATTGGGGGAAGTGGCAGCCAAACGACTATTCGCTTTGATTGGTAGAATCTATGAAACTGCTGACATCCCATCAGACTTCCGGAAAAATATTCGCACAATTACGAAAATACCAGGGGTAAGTAAGTCCCAGAATTATTGCACAATCAGTCCCACGTCTCACGCATTCAGTTTGCTGGCAAGAATAATATGCAGAAGAATAGAAAAGAAAATTAGATTTCTTTTAGGCGACGACCACTTTGCGTTCAGGAAAGGTGAAGGGATCAGAGACGCAGTTGTGAGGTTGCACTTGATGATGATGAGAGCAAGAGTTAAGAAAAATCAAGACACTGTCATACGACTTGCAGAAGCAGAAAAAGCATACTACAATTACTCTAACTTCTTTTGTTGAATCGAGCATTGAAGGAGGCCAGCAAACTTCTATCACTTTTGTTGATTTAACTGATGGATGTAATACTATAAAGCTAAATGGACGACTGCGTGTTGTAAAATGAACCACTTACTGTTCTAAGCTCATTAAACTACTGTAGACAGTGGTTAACAGTTATTCATTGGAAGTCGCTATGGGAAAACATTTGAATGAATTAAGCTGAAAGGGACCAGTGTTGTATAAAGCGACATGCCAGCAACAAGGTCTCAAAAAATTTTCTGTGTGGATTATGTTTCTACAGAAATACAAATACCGAATACGTTGAATAGGCGGCTCCAAGAGGTTCCGTCTAAAGGACCCCGATGTGGGGGGCCTCATATAATATTGAATAAGTGCATTGGAACTGCATTTGGGTTCTCTCATACCAATGGGATGCTGCTGAATAAGCATATATAACACGCAAATATGCAGACCCATGGACCTATGAAAACTGGGTAATCAGCCAGGACCATCACCTGAGGATTGGGCCATGTTTCCAATATGAGATTCACTAGTGTCGAGCGTCTTTGCCAATGAACGAAGGCCGCGATGTAACCCTAGCACACTGCACTGCGGTTTCGGTAATAAAGCTGTCATATACTACCGAAACCCTTTGAGAATATGGTAAATGGTGCCCTTGGCAGCATAAATGTTCCGTAGGCACGGCATTTGTGTCCTCGATTGTTACTCGCCACACGCTGCTTAAAACTGCATGGCAGTTACCCATAAAACTAGGTGAAACTATCTTACCCGTGGTAATCAAGGGAATGGCCGTTCTCAGGCAATATGAGATGTGTGGTAGAGCACATGGCGTTTATTCATCAAATGTGGTGGGACCAAAACACTGACACAAGTAGCAATTTGTTCAGTTCCAAGTTCCGTCCATCTCGGACTTTGCATTATGTGGCAGAGCCTTTGGCTAACTTGGGTAAAGGTGGGTAAAACAGGTGAGTTCATGCGGGCCTGGGCTTAGTCGATGGGTCTGAATAACTGCGAACTGAATCTTCTAAGGGCTACAGGTCCAATCGTGTTACTCACTGTTCAGACACCGATGTTGAGTGATCAGCTAGACGAAGCCCCGTCCACGTCGGTCCCGTTGGTGCTGTCCAGCAGTTTCAGACTCTGAGCACTTCTCATTTTAGTATTTGAACCCTAGAAAAGGAGGGGGCAGAGAGTTTTTCTAAAGCCCAGATCTAGCAGCGGTGTTTGGAGCTAAGTAGTGGATGCTTCCGTAGTCAGTAAATAAGTTGTCACGTTCTGTGAGTGCCAGCAGCAGCAGGTGCTTACATTAAATTTCAAGCACAGGGAAGCAGGTCTCACATAAGATATAGAGTCTTTATAGACATTTTTTCAGTTACTGCTGCAGGGCGAATAACTGAAACTGGTTTTATTTTACAAAATCCTGCGTTCAGTAATAGTACTTTTATTGCATTTTTGAAATCTACGTACCTTAATTAGGGTTGGAAAATAATGTCGTTGCGATGACGTCTTTCTTCCTGGACACAAATTTGAATACTCTCCTGAAAATTACGCTCAGTTCTCTCCAACATTTCGTTCGGAATAGGTTCAATTTGCTGATGAATAGAAATCTTGAGGTCATCGATTGTGTGGGTCTTGTTCAAATACACTCTTGATTTCAAGTAGCCCCACAGATTGGTTGGTTGGTTATTTTGGGGAAGGAGACCAGACAGCGAGGTCATCGGTCTCATCGGATTAGGGAATGACGAGGAAGGAAGTCGGCCGTGCCCTTTCAAAGGAACCATCCCGGCATTTGCCTGGAGTGATTTAGGGAAATCACGGAAAACCTAAATCAGGATGGCCGGGCGCGGGATTGAACCGTCGTCCTCCAGTGTCTAACCACTGCGCCACCTCGCTCGGTAGCCCCATAGAGAGAAGTCACATATCGATAGATCTGGTGAGTGTTGGTCAAGAAATATCACCATATCATGAAATGACATGTTCTGGTAAATCCCATGGATGCTCTCACCGTGTGAGCTCTGACACCATTCTGTTGGAACCATATTTCTCCGACGTTCACTTGACGTGTTTCAAGTTCTGCACGAAGAAAGTTGTTTAACATTTCGACGTAGTGCACTGATGCCAGTTCCTCCCTCTTTTAAAGTAAAATCCAACAGTCCCTATCTTGGAGATACCGCATCACACTGCTACCTCTGAAGAGAAGTTTCTGGTGTAATTCATGTGGGTCCTCGAACGCCCAGTACCGACAGTTCTGTATATTAACGTAACTATCCAAATGAAAATGGGCTTCATCCCTCATGAAAATACTGGGACTTCTGCTTATTCCAAAAGAATAGCGGCCATTAAGCCACAACATTATCTGCGCTGCAGAAAATCCGTTTCACCAGAGAGTTCGGCGCCAAATTTGAATTTTGTTTGCATTTTATCTTTGTGCGCGCGCGCGCGCGCCTGTGTGTGTGTGTGTGTGTGTGTGTGTGTGTGTGTATGTTTTCTGTGCGCTTCTTAGCTGTGTGTGTTGGCTTTTATATGGTATTCCTTTTGTGGATAAATGATGCGTCTTTGCAGATTTTAGTGTATCTATTTTTCGTATGCGCGCGCACGCGCGCGCGTGTTTGTGTGTGTGTGTGTAGACTTTCTCTGTTTGTGCTGTTTTTATTTGTGAAGTTCCTTTAATGTGTTAAATAGTGTGCCCTTGCAGAGTGTAGTGCCGAACTCTCTGGTGAACAAATGAACACTGACTGGGCTGGGACACACAACAAACCACAATCACACTGTGTTTCGGTGAAGTGAAAAGTGTTTTACTACGTTATTTGTGGAAAATACTTGTTATAGTTACGTGTGCATCACAATACCTCTGCATGATGCGGAGAATGGAAGTACTTGCCACACGAAAACGTAAGTAAAAACGAATATAGGCGCGAAAACATCGCCACAAACTAAATTACATTCTAGAAGATAGATTAACTCCCAGCAAAAAATTTTCTCATCAACATCGTTTGGTTGCAGATGACAAGCTACCTGTAGTAATTAACACACAAGTGATCCAGAAAATTCATGCACAGCAAATGTAAAGGTATTTACAAAAAGAAACGATCTATTGTTTGAACTAAAGATGCACATAATTTTATAACCATTTAACAAAAATGTTCACGTTACAGAATAAATAAAAACGAAAACCCACTGATGATGGCATAGTGGTGCCGAAACATGTTTGGGTACTGAGAAAAAACGGTGTTTTGCATAACTGGCGGACCACACATCCAACAATATATTAGTGAGTGTAAATATGCAAATGTTTCAGGAGTTTGACACGTTTCTTCCCAAGATTAGGAACTGTACAGAGAGCAAAAGTAGTTGAATAATTATTTGAGAAGCTGAGTAATATGCTTCTTCCATTTCAGGTTGTCATCAATGAGTACACCCAAAAAGTAGGAGCGTTCTACCTTACTTACTGACTCCTCCTCATGTGCTAAATCAGTTATTGGTTGACTCTGTTTATTCTACAGACCTGACTGTAGTGCATTTTTTTCGAAATTTAGGGAGAGTTCATTTTAATAGAGCCACTTAATAATTCTATGGAAAAGCCGTTTACTAACTCTTCTGTTGCTTTCTCTGTAATGGGATTTATTATAACACTAGTATAATCTGCAAAAAGTACGAGCTTTGCTTGCTGAATGTTAACTAGAAGGTCATTCATTTATATTAGGAACAGTAGTGGACCTAAAAGTGAACCCTGTGGGACTCCCTTTGTGATTTTTTGGCAGTCACTAAAATTTTCTGCCTTTCCGACATTGTTTGAATTATTGAGCACAACTTTTTGCATTCTATTTGTCAAATATGATTCAAACGAGCTATATGTAAAGCCATCAATTCCATAAAACTTGAGTTTTTCTAAGAGAGTATTATGACTACACAATCTCAGGCCTTGGAGAGATTACAAAAAATATCAAGAGGCGCTATATTATTATTTAAAGCTTGAATTATTTGATGAGTGAATGTATAATTAGCATTCTCAGTCGAGCAACCTTTCTGGAATCCAAACTGTGACATGGCTCTGAGCACTATGGGACTTAACATCTATGGTCATCAGTCCCCTAGAACTTAGAACTACTTAAGCCTGACTAACCTAAGGACAGCACACAACACCCAGCCATCACGAGGCAGAGAAAATCCCTGACCCCGCCGGGAATCGAACCCGGGAACCCGGGCGTGGGAAGCGAGAACTGTGACATGCTAAGTAATTTTTTTCCAACCGAGTGTGCGACTGATCTTGAGTACATTACTTTTTTCGAATTTTTGGAAAAAGAGGTCAGCAGGAAAACTGGACGATAACTGTTTGTGTCTGTCTTGTCACCTTTCTTATGGAGTGGTTTAATAATTGCATTTTTTTAACCTGTCTGGAAAAATTCTGTGTGCCAGCGACGCATTGCATACATCACTAAGCACATTACTTATTAATCTGGATTACGACACAGACTAGCAGATGCTTCTCGTTCTTACGCGAAGCGTAACACAATGTGCTCAAAAACAAAGAATCACACCACATAATGCATCACAACATAACGCATAATGATTCTGAGTGAAAAATCCGTTGCTTAACTTTTTCTTGTATACAAAATGTAGATGAACGTATTCCAATGTACTTCGTTCAGTTGCAGTGACATGCTAATCCTCTGCGTACCCAAGCAGATAGTACACGTAATAGCAGTTCGACGTTTGTTTTCTTGCCGTCTTCGCTGTGTTGCAGTTCTAATGGCCAGAGTTGTAACTAAGTTCTTACGTAACATTGGTCCTGATGTAGTAGACGTGGAAATCGACCTTCGGAGCAGTGTACGAATGCTCGCTTCTTAGGAGTGCGGTGTACCGGAAAGGACTAGCGCGCGCTTCGCTGCTGCTGGCGGCTGCTTTCGCTACGCTGCACGGCGCGTGGGCGTCCCGTAATGTCGCTCAGCGCGGAGTGCCGCTTCCCAAAGGTCGCCGAGCCACGCCGTGGTAATTATTAACGGCCACTGTCGCTGTCGATGCCACTGCCCCTGCGGCCGTCTGCCGACACTCGCAGGGGGAGCAGCGCGCCACCTCTATGTCGTCTGACTACTCTTTTAGGGCTGCCACGTCTCCCACGCTTCCCGTGTTCTCACGTTTTCAGTCTCCTGTCTCACGCATTCAAGAATGTTTGCCCGTATTTTATTCAAATATACACTGAAGTGCCAAAGTAACTGGTATAGGCATGCGTATTCAAATAAAGAGATATGTAAACAGGCACTGTAGTCGGCAATGCCTATACAGGGTGTTACAAAAAGGTACGGCCAAACTTTCAGGAAACATTCCTCACACACAAAGAAAGAAAATATGTTATGTGGACATGTGTCCGGAAACGCTTACTTTCCATGTTAGAGCTCATTTTATTACTTCTCTTCAAATCACATTAATCATGGAATGGGAACACACAGCAACAGAACGTACCAGCGTGACTTCAAACACTTTGTTACAGGAAATGTTCAAAATGTCCTCTGTTAGCGAGGATACTTGCATCCACCCTCCGTCGCATGGAATCCCTGATGCGCTGATGCAGCCCTGGAGAATGTCGTATCGTATCACAGCCGTCCACAATACGAGCACGAAGAGTCTCTTCATTTGGTACCGGGGTTGCGTAGACAAGAGCTTTCAAATGCGCCCATAAATGAAAGTCAAGAGGGTTGAGGTCAGGAGAGCGTGGAGGCCATGCAATTGGTCCGCCTCTACCAATCCATCGGTCACCGAATCTGTTGTTGAGAAGCGTACGAACACTTCGACTGAAATGTGCAGGAGCTCCATCGTGCATGAACCACATGTTGTGTCGTACTTGTAAAGGGACATGTTCTAGCAGCACAGGTAGAGTATCCCGTATGAAATCATGGCGGTGAACCGAGGAAGTACAGTACATACTGACGAAACTAAAATGAGCTCTAACATGGAAATTAAGCGTTTCCGGACACATGTCCACATAACATCTTTTCTTTATTTGTGTGTGAGGAATGTTTCCTGAAAGTTGGACCGTATCTTTTTGTAAGACCCCGTATAATACAAATGTCTGGCGTAGTTGTTATATCGGTTACTGCTCCTACAATGGCAGGTTATCAAGATTTAGATGAGTTCGAACGTGGTGTTATAGTCGGCACACGAGCGATGAGCTTCAGCATCTCCGAGGTAGTGATGAAGTGGGGATTTTCCCGTACAACCGTTTCACGAGTGTACCGTGAATATCAGGAATCTGGTAAAACATCAAATGCCCGACATTGCTGCTGCCGGAAAAAGATCCTGCAAGAATGGGACTAGCGATGACTGAAGAGAATCGTTCAACGTGACGGAAGTGCAGATTGCTGCAGATTTCTATGCTGGGCCATCAACAAGTGGCAGCGGGCAAACCATTCAACGAAACATCATCCCTATGGGCTTTCGGAGCCGAATGCCTACTCGTGTACCCTTGATCACTACGCGACACAACGCTTTACGTCTCGCCTGGGCCTGTCAACACCGACAATGGAGTTCAAAATGCTTCAAATGGCTCTGAGCACTATGGGATTTAACTTCTGAGGTCATCAGTCCCCTAGAACTTAGAACTACTTAAACCTAACTAACCTAAGGGCAGCACACACATCCATGCCTGAGGCAGGATTCGAACCTGCGACCGTAGCTGTCGCGCGGTTCCAGACTGAAGCGCCTACAACCGCTCGGCCACTCTGGCCGGCGACAATGGAGTGTTGATGACTGGAAACATGTTGCCTGGTCGGACGAGTCTCGTTTCAAATTGTTTCGAGCGGATGGACGTGCACGGGTATGGAGACCTCTAGAATACATGTCAGCAGGGTACTTCTCAAGCTGGTGGAGACTCTGTAATGGTGTGGGGAGTGTGCAGTTGGTGTCTTATGAACCCCTGATACGTCTATATGCGACTCTGACAGGTGACACGTACGTAAGCATCCTATATGATCCCCTGCATCCATTCATGTCCATTGTGAATTCCGACAGACTTGGGCAATTTCAGCAGGACAATGCGACACCCCACACGTCCAGAATTGCTGCAGAGTGGCTCTAGGAGTTTAAAAACTTCCGCTGGCCACCAGATTCCCCAGACACGAACTCCCCAGACATGAGCATATCTGGGATGCATTGCAACGTGCTGTTTAGAAGAGATGTCCACCCTCTCGTATTCTTAGGGATTTATGGACAGCCCTGCAGGATTCACGATGTCAGTTGCCTCCAGCACTAATTCACACCTAAGTCGAGTCCATGCCACGTCGTGTTGCGGCACTTATGCATGTTCGCGGGAGCCCTACACGATATTAGGCAAGTGTACCGGTTTCTTTGGCTCTTCAGTGTAGCATTGTGAACTTGAAGAGCAATGATTTTTTTTCGATTTTTAACGATTCCACTTCGATTACTGAAATATTCTGAACGATAAATTGAACTGTACACTGGCATCATAGTTTTGTTTTGAAGTACTTATGAACTTGCTGCGCAGCGCATTAGCATCGCTGCCAACATTAAATTAGTTTTACGAGCTTATACTCAAACGGCCGAGGTCGCTAATACGCACTTGTGCGGTGGCGCTCCACCCAGGGGTAAGCCGGTTCGCATCCTGGTGGTGGTGGTTGTGGAAAAAATTTTCACTGCCTGTATTTGGTCGGCAAGAGGAGGAGATGTGGTGGCGTAAAGTTGCTGATCACTAGACTTTGCGCCTACGTCCTGGTTTAAATATCGAACCTCTCTCCAGAGTCTCATGAAGTGAGGGCACGTGACACTACTGACGGCGGTCCATCCGTCGGATGGGGGCGTTAATCTTGGCGGCGCCGATGCTATACCCGGCACCGGGTTTCAACCTCTCTCCTCTCTCATCATCATCATCATACAGCACAAACATTATACTGCACTACACACACACAGAGAGAGAGAGAGAGCAACACACACACAAAATACATACATTTAGTTGTACAAACAGTGTGTAATGAAACATGTTGTAAATAAACAACTCAAATGTGCATGTGTGTAAGGTTATGTTCGTATAATGTTCTGGAACTGCCACATGGAACACAATTATTAAGTTCGTTAAGCTGGAGACCGGAAGCTGAAGATACCGAAATGGCAATGTTCCTCCAACTCGTCTAGAATTTTCCTTTTCCTTTTGTGCTCTTGTGGCGGCTGGGTCACTGGATGTTCGTCTCTTGCAATATACCAGGGGAAGAATGACTTTTTGTTTGGAAGTACAACATACAAAGTTTTGAAATTGTTTTGATACAAATCTTTCGAATTAATAGAAGTTAATTTAAGTGGTTTCTATTGCACATTAAATTTATACTTACTCTAGCATTTCAGTATTTCGCAGAATATGCAGATTAGTGATATTCTTCCTCTTTGCCTAAACAAAGAAACTGAGTTCAGTGAGGCACAGGATATTTTAAAATATTTTGCATTTGATGTAAATGAAGATGAACGGTATGATGAGTTCTGTAATGTCATGGATATTTTAAATGATAACGTCAATGTTGTTGGTAATGCTTGTGACAAATGGGTATGTGCATTTTGTTATTCTACGTGCGAAGGAAAATTAGTGTACAGAATATAAAAACATCCTGCGCTTTGTTATACCGTAAATATCCCAGGATCTAATGCCCAAACAGAAGGAGTGTTTTTTCTTATGAATAATTCATGAATCGATGTGAGAAACAGAAGTTTTGTTGAACACATGAACACTGAACTGGAAATAGTAACAAATTTCAGTTCCCACTATAAAATTTTTTTCAGGTATGTGAAAGATGATGTTATGTTTCTATCTGAATGCAAATAAAACAGTAAATATTTGTAACCATATTTCTGTAGTCAAGAATAAAAATTCCATCAAAGCTAAAAATTGTGTTATTTACTAGTGAAAACGTTTATAGTGTAGTACTACATTCTACATCGTATAACGTGTTAGCAGTTTTCAGAATCTCCATTATTTTCAATTGTAAAACTTGACAAACCCATTCGCCGTACTTTGTCCCTGCTGGTACACAGATTTCTCGTCGTCCTGACTGCTCTAGACGAGGCTTCACATGCAGCGTTACGCTTGAAATCGACATGCACATAATCAAAAATCAAATTACCGTGAGACGTACATTGGTATTATTTTTTCCTGTTTCATCCCTGCTAAATGGTTGATATAAGATTATAAAATCCATTAAACGATATCTTCCAGTCTCTGGTATTAAAAAATATTATGGTACCAAATACTGGATCGCGAACCACATGCTTTATGGATGCCGATCGTAACTGAATATAGTTAAAGTAGGATAGAATGAATACCGTTATTTATCGTCACATTGCCTGTTTCAATGCGTTCACAGTCATCAACATAGCAGTATGAAGGAAATAACACACTAAGACGTCCAGTTAGCGTGAGACAATTCGAGAGAACCGAGTTGAACATCACGTTTTATTTCCTTAACGTTCGTGTTTATTTCCTTAATGTTCATATTTTAATAATAGTGAACGCACTACAACACGTAAGGTGATGACAAATCACGGTTTTAATTTTGTCCTACTCATTAATTTTATTCTATCAATATTCAGTCAATGTCCAGCTATGATCAGGATCCATGTGAGTGTGGTTTGCAACCCAGAATCTGGCACCAAATTTATGCCTATTCTTTTCTACTTTTTTTAATACAGGGGCAGCAAGACTGAGTTGTTTACTTACTACGTGTATCGTGTAGCGATCTTGTAGCTAGCGTAAAATAAAATAAACAGTGTAAGCATTAATTCCAAAGCACATCTCGCAGCAACTTGATTTTTGATTACAGGTGTATCGATTTTAAGTGTAACTTGGCATACATTGGTTCTTTTAGAGTTAAAAAGTGAGGAAGTGCACTTTGCCTGAAACAATATGAGAATGAAGTTGCAAATATTTTGTTTTATTTCCAACGAGATGATATTCGCTTGATGGTGAACAGAATGATCACTAGCTTCTACCAGTGTTTCACGTCGTGTTGCGCCGTCTGAAGTGAAAAACTAACAAATTATGAGCTTGAGATGAAATCCAAGACAGGAGGAAGGTAATATACTCCTCACAGGTATTCTGTCAGTTTTAGTCTTTGGTTACTCATCGTAGGTGTAATCTGCCCGAACATCTGATAAGAACATGTTTGTGAGATTCACTGGAAAATTTTTCGACCGTGCATAAGTAATTAGATTCACGGCACTTCTGTATGTATTAGAGAGATGGAAGCAAAAGACCTGTCCATAACAGAGAAAACGTTGTCGATATAAAGCCGAAATACGAGCATGTGGAGGACCCGAAAGGAAATCGGAGATGAACAGAGCAATACAAAATGCTAAGAAACAAAATCTAATTTTACATCTATATCAACTCTTAGCAAACCTACGTGGAGTGTACGTATCAAAGAACTTTCCGTTGCACTATGTATTAGCTTTTCCATAGTTCGCCTTGTATTTTATGCTGTCTTCATTGTCTCCTCAGACTGCACAGTATTGATACCTTTTTACTTCATACTCTCGAATTCCAGGATCATCCATACGTCATCATGTACATCAACTGAAAATGGACTGTGTCTGTTGCGGGAATCAAACTGAAACTTTGAATTTTACACCGGCCAAACTCTGCCACACATTTTCACATAGTCGCACCGTACCCTGTTCTCATTAACGTACTTGAGTTTTCAGGCACATCTGATCTACGTGTGGGATGCGGGAAAAATGGCTCCTAAAATGCCTCTATGAGTTATGTAGCTAATGTAATATTACTTTCGCGTTCCCTATGAGAGAGATACCTAGGGGGTTGCAGTACATTCCTAAACTCCTCACATAATACTGGTTCTTGAAACTTTGTATGTAGGTTTCGCGGGATAGTTGAGGACTACCTAAATCTATATTTACAAATACGTACATACTCCACAAGCCACGTATGAGGTGTCACGGAGGGTACTTTCTGCTACTTCTAGTGATTTTGTTTACCGTTCCTCTCGCAAATAGAGCGAAGGATAAACGACTGCCTATATATCTCCGCATGAGCCCTAATTTCTCTTCGTGGTCCTTAGGCAATATTCACCAACGTTAGAGTAGAATTCTTCTATGACCAGCTTAAAATGATAGTTCCCTAAATTTTCTCAATAGGGTTCCGCGAAAAGAACATTCATGTGTTGATCAAACTTACTGGTAACAAATCTATGAGTTGGTCTCTGAATTTCTTCAATGTGTTCCTTTAACGTGACCTAGTGGGTGTCCCAGACACTTGCACAGAACTCAAGATTGAGTTGCACTAGTGTCCTATACGCAGCCTGTTTTGCAGATGAACTACACTTTCCTAAAATTCTGTTAATAAACCAAAGAAATGTTAATAGTAAGTTAATCTTTTTGTAAACAATGCAACTATATACATTGCTGGAAAAGAAAATTAGTACACCCTTTTAGAGGTTTCCAGTTCACTCAAGCTTCACTGTTGCAACAGTGCATATGGACTACATGAAATTATTACATTTACAAATCAATAGAGCGAGCGGTTCTCAGGTACCAGGTATCGGCCTATGCTGAAACACCAATATTAGTATGTTTGTAGCTTCCACAGGCGGAAACGCAGGCGTTGACTCTGTCATCCAGTCGATCGTACAGTTGGCGAATATTGTCCTGGGATACGTTACTCCACGCCTGCTCCACCTTCACATAGTTCTGTAAGAGTTGTTGGTTGGTGAGTCGCACGATTCTCTTGTTGTCCCATCATACCCGCCGTGTACTCAATTGGACACAAGCCCGGAGATCGTTGTAACGGATTGTAAATGGTGAAAAACTTTTCATTCTGCTGCGGCCAATTATTAATGCCGAGAGTAGTATAAACTGCGAGAATTGGACATTCCGTGCTACGGACGCATCTCTCTGGAATAAGTAATCGAAGATGTATATTTGAGGACACTGTGTGAAGCTATTACAGAGATCGGACGTGTTTTATGTTGGAGAGATTTTGCTGTTGTTGTGCGACGCTATTAAGCTCCATTGTGACTGTTTGGTAGCCGATGGCACAATAAACAAATTCAAGAAAATAATACGCATTGAAGGTGTGTATTTATCAATTTATAAAAGATTTGACAAACATTCTTCAGATATCACGTGACGTAGATCGATCGGAGGTGCAGTGTGGAATTATAGTGCGAGCCTGCATCTTTTCACAGTCAATATTCTTCGAGAGAATATCTCAGAAGCAATAACATTTTCGTTGATAAAAAAGTTGGACGCATCAATCCATACGCATCATACAACATAGCACCTAGTTGTGTCGAACGATCTTCGTAGCGAAATAAACATTTTAGAGATTTCAGGTGGAGCAGCTCCGACGAGGAGTATCGTTGAGATCGACGCTGCGGAACATATGTCTAGCTCTCCTGTGGTATTTAGAACCAAAGACTTATAGTCTTTAACTTTTAAAAGACTGAAGCTAAAACCTAAATAAAACCACTGGAAATCATAACTAAAAATACCAAAAATAAGAAGCAGAGAATTTTAATAAACAAAATTTCTTAAATAAATAAATAAATTAATTAAAATATAATAAATCGTGCTGGCCAGGGAAGTTGCTGTATGTCTTCCAGCGCACATTCAGTTTCACGCCAGTGTGTGGGTGAGCATTATCTTATTGAAGCAACACACCTTCTTTTCGCAAGAACAGCAAAAGAACATGCCTGACAACATTCTGCGTGTACCGAGCACAGCCCCTCCAGAAATACCAAAGGCGAACGAGAGCTGTAGCTTACTGCAGCACAGACCTCAAGGCCTGGGATGTGGCCAGTGTGGCTTTACGAGATGGCGCTCACCACGTCTACATCGTATATGAAAACGGCTATCACTTGCGTGCAGGCATAACTTGCTTTCATTGGTGAAGATTATGGCGCACCATTCCACGTTCTGAGTGATCCTCTGAACACACCAGTCGAGCTGTGCATGTCGATGCTGTGGCATGAGTGGTTCAGATGCTTCAAATGGCTCTGAGCACTATGGGATTTAACTTCTGAGGTCATCAGTCGCATAGAACTTAGAACTACTTAAACCTAACTAACCTAAGGACATCACACACATCCATGCCCGAGGCAGGATTCGAACCTGCGACCGTAGCGTTCGCTCGGCTCCAGACTGTAGCGCCTAGAACCGCACGGCCACTCCGGCCGGCGGCATGAGTGGAAGACGGGCTAGTAGAGGTGTGCGTGCCGATAGTCCCAGTGCTAACAACTGGTTCGCAGCAGTTCGTGTTGACACGTCTGGTCTCACAAGCATTATTAGTTGTGCTGTGGTAGCTGCATGATCTGACACTGCTGCCCTTACAATACAACGAGCCAGGTCGTATTCTAAGGGCCGCAGTGGCAGATCGTACAGCTACTGCAGCACAGGTACGCTACTGGCCATTAAAATTGCTACACCACGAAGATGACCTCCTACAGACGCGAAATTTAACCGACAGGAAAATAATGCTGGGATATGCAAATGATTAGCTTTTCAGAGCATTCACACAAGGCTGGCGCCGGTGTCGACACCTACAACGTACTGACATGAGGCAAGTTTCCAACCGATCTCTCATACACAAACAACAGTTGACCGGCGTTGCCTGGTGAAACGTTGTTGTGATGCCTCGTGTAAGGGGGAGAAATGCGCATCATCACGTTTCCGACTTTGATAAAGGTCAGGTTGCAGCCCATCACGATTGCGGTTTATCGTATCGCGACATTGCTGCTCGCCTTGGCCGAGATCCAATGACTGTTAGCAGAATATAGAATCGGTGGGTTCAGGAGGGTAATACGGAACGCCGTGCTGGATCCCAACGGCCTCGTATCACTAGCAGTCGAGATGACAGGCATCTCATCCGCATGGCTGTAACGGATCGTGCAGCTACGTCTCGATCCCTGAGTCAACAGATGGGGACGTTTGCAAGACAACAACCATTTGTACGAACAGTTCGACGACGTTTGCAGCAGCATGGGCTATCACCTCGGAGACCATGGCTGCGGTTACCCTTGACGCTGCATCACAGGCAGGAGCGCCTGCGATGGTGTACTCAGATTCCTCGACTTGCGCCATAGGGTGGTGGGGTTTCGGGTTCCGCTGGATAGGTCAGGAGTCCACTACACGCAACAAGCGGCTACACGGGTAGCAGGGGTTGTGTGGCGTGGGCTGGGCGGTTTTTTAGGTTAGATGGCCTCGGGCAAGTGCAGAAAGGGCAACAGCCTCAACGGGTGCGGGGCAAAGTCAGGACATGCAGGGACCAAGCAGCAATCGGTATTGTAATTGTAAACTGTCGAAGCTGCGTTGGTAAAGTACCGGAACTTCAAGCGCTGATAGAAAGCACCGAAGCTGAAATCGTTATAGGTACAGAAAGCTGGCTGAAGCCAGAGATAAATTCTGCCGAAATTTTTACAAAGGCACAGACGGTGTTTAGAAAGGATAGATTGCATGCAACCGGTGGTGGAGTGTTCGTCGCTGTTAGTAGTAGTTTATCCTGTAGTGAAGTAGAAGTGGATAGTTCCTGTGAATTATTATGGGTGGAGGTTACACTCAACAACCGAACTAGGTTAATAGTTGACTCCTTTTACCGACCCCCCGACTCAGCAGCATTAGTGGCAGAACAACTGAGAGAAAATTTGGAATACATTTCACATAAATTTTCTCAGCATGTTATGGTCTTAGGTGGAGATTTCAATTTACCAGATATAGACTGGGACACTCAGATGTTTAGGACGGGTGGTAGGGACAGAGCATCGAGTGACATTATACTGAGTGCACTATCAGAAAATTACCTCGAGCAATTAAACAGAGAACCGACTCGTGGAGATAACATCTTGGACCTACTGATAACAAACAGACCCGAACTTTTCGACTCTGTAAGCGCAGAACAGGGAATCAGTGATCATAAGGCCGTTGCAGCATCCCTGAATATGGAAGTTAATAGGAATATAAAAAAAGGGAGGAAGGTTTATCTGTTTAGCAAGAGTAATAGAAGGCAGATTTCAGACTACCTAACAGATCAAAACGAAAATTTCTGTTCCGACACTGACAATGTTGAGTGTTTATGGAAAAAGTTCAAGGCAATCGTAAAATGCGTTTTAGACAGGTACGTGCCGAGTAAAACTGTGAGGGACGGGAAAAACCCACCGTGGTACAACAACAAAGTTAGGAAACTACTGCGAAAGCAAAGAGAGCTTCACTCCAAGTTTAAACGCAGCCAAAACCTCTCAGACAAACAGAAGCTAAACGATGTCAAAGTTAGCGTAAGGAGGGCTATGCGTGAAGCGTTCAGTGAATTCGAAAGTAAAATACTAGGTACCGACTTGACAGAAAATCCTAGGAAGTTCTGGTCTTACGTTAAATCAGTAAGTGGCTCGAAACATCATGTCCAGACACTCCGGGATGAAGATGGCATTGAAACAGAGGATGACAAGCGTAAAGCTGAAATACTAAACACCTTTTTCCAAAGCTGTTTCACAGAGGAAGACCGCACTGCAGTTCCTTCTCTAAATCCTCGCACCAACGAAAAAATGGCTGACATTGAAATAAGTGTCCAAGGAATAGAAAAGCAACTGGAATCACTCAACAGAGGAAAGTCCACTGGACCTGACGGGATACCAATGCGATTCTACACAGAGTACGCGAAAGAACTTGCCCCCCTTCTAACAGCCGTGTACCGCAAGTCTCTAGAGGAACAGAAGGTTCCAAATGATTGGAAAAGAGCACAGGTAGTCCCAGTCTTCAAGAAGGGTCGTCGAGCAGATGCGCAAAACTATAGACCTATATCTCTGACGTCGATCTGTTGTAGAATTTTAGAACATGTGTTTTGCTCGAGTATCATGTCGTTTTTGGAAACTCAGAATCTACTATGTAGGAATCAACATGGATTCCGGAAACAGCGATCATGTGAAACCCAACTCGCTTTATTTGTTCATGAGACCCAGAAAATATTAGATACAGGCT
This sequence comes from Schistocerca cancellata, assembly GCF_023864275.1. Classification (NCBI taxonomy): domain Eukaryota; kingdom Metazoa; phylum Arthropoda; class Insecta; order Orthoptera; family Acrididae; genus Schistocerca; species Schistocerca cancellata. Next base: position 128,887,347 of record NC_064632.1, read on the forward strand.
CCCAGGTAGATGCTATTTTTCTTGACTTCCGGAAGGCGTTCGATACAGTTCCGCACTGTCGCCTGATAAACAAAGTAAGAGCCTACGGAATATCAGACCAGCTGTGTGACTGGATTGAAGAGTTTTTAGCAAACAGAACACAGCATGTTGTTATCAACGGAGAGACGTCTACAGACATTAAAGTAACCTCTGGCGTGCCACAGGGGAGTGTTATGGGACCATTGCTTTTCACAATATATATAAATGACCTAGTAGATAGTGTCGGAAGTTCCATGCGGCTTTTTGCGGATGATGCTGTAGTATACAGAGAAGTTGCAGCATTAGAAAATTGTAGCGAAATGCAGGAAGATCTGCAGCGGATAGGCACTTGGTGCAGGGAGTGGCAACTGACCCTTAATATAGACAAATGTAATGTATTGCGAATACATAGAAAGAAGGATCCTTTATTGTATGATTATATGATAGCGGAACAAACACTGGTAGCAGTTACTTCTGTAAAATATCTGAGAGTATGCGTGCGGAACGATTTGAAGTGGAATAATCATATAAAATTAATTGTTGGTAAGGCGGGTACCAGGTTGAGATTCATTGGGAGAGTCCTTAGAAAATGTAGTCCATCAACAAAGGAGGTGGCTTACAAAACACTCGTTCGACCTATACTTGAGTATTGCTCATCAGTGTGGGATCCGTACCAGATCGGGTTGACGGAGGAGATAGAGAAGATCCAAAGAAGAGCGGCGCGTTTCGTCACAGGGTTATTTGGTAACCGTGATAGCGTTACGGAGATGTTTAACAAACTCAAGTGGCAGACTCTGCAAGAGAGGCGCTCTGCATCGCGGTGTAGCTTGCTCGCCAGGTTTCGAGAGGGTGCGTTTCTGGATGAGGTATCGAATATATTGCTTCCCCCTACTTATACCTCCCGAGGAGATCACGAATGTAAAATTAGAGAGATTAGAGCGCGCACAGAGGCTTTCAGACAGTCGTTCTTCCCGCGAACCATACGCGACTGGAACAGGAAAGGGAGATAATGACAGTGGCACGTAAAGTGCCCTCCGCCACACACCGTTGGGTGGCTTGCGGAGTATAAGTGTAGATGTAGATGTAGATGTAGACGATCCTTGGTGCACGAATGGCAAAACGTCATTTTTTCGGATGAATCCAGGTTCTCTTTACAGCATCATGACGGTCGCATCCGTGTTTGGCGACATCGCGGTGAACGCACATTGGAAGCGTGTAATCGTCGTCGCCATACTGGCGTATCACCCGGCGCCATGGTATGGGGTGCCATTGGTTACACGTCTCGGTCACCTCTTGTTGTCATTGACTGAACTTTGAACAGTGGACGTTACATTTCAGATGTGTTACGACGCGTGGCTCTACCCTTCATTCGATCCCTCCGAAACCCTACATTTCGGCAGGATAATGCACGACCACATGTTGCAGGTCCTGTACGGGCCTTTTTGGATACAGGAAATGTTCGACTGCTGCCCTGGCCACACATTCTCCAGATCTCTCATCAATTGTAAACGTCTGATCAATGGTGGCCGAGGAACTGGCTCGTCACAATACGCCAGTCACTACTCTTGATGAACTGTGGTATTGTGTTGAAGCTGCATGGGCAGCTGTAGCTGTACACGCCATCCAAGCTCTGTTTGACTCAGTGCCCAGATGTATCAAGGCAGCTATTACGGCCAGAGGTGGTTGTTCTGGGTACTGATTTCTCAGGATCTATGCACCCCAATTGCGTGAAAATGGAATCACATGTCAGTTCTAGTATAATATGTTTGTCCAATGAATATCCGTTTATCATCTGCATTTCTTCTTGGTGTAGCAATTTTAATGACCAGTAGTGTAATAATGCTAGTGAGTGCTGTGAGCGTCTGTGTTGTGTGGACGTCCAGAACCTCGTCTACGGGTGTGAGAATATTTACATGACTACTGATACCAGCATAGTTGCACAGCTTACACAGCACGTCCAACTTGTGTGTCAGTTCTCTGAAAGGACCAATCTGCCACTAGGAAGACTACAACTTGACGCATTTCGAAGTTCCTCATTTCGTTGTAGGAAGCAAGAGCGCATCTCCATGGCGCGGTTGCCTGTTTGCTTCGAACGTTTGCACCACACCAATATTGTTAAAAAGAAGTCTGGGCCCAAAATGAAAAGGACTGCGATCGCCTGACACAGCGACGTCAGTGTAGGAGCAAGAAGACGCAGTGGCTAGCACAGCGAGCGGCTCTTAAGCACAGATAACTACCTATAACTGTAATAAGTTCTCACAAAATTGTTTAAAATAGCAAGTTGACATGTTTAGATGTCAGTAGTGGATGAAGAGTGCCACTTATTGCTTTTATGCTGCTGCCACCTTTAGCACTTGCGAATGAAAAGTCTTGTTCTGACATACGGTTTGATAATTCCTAGTGGAAAATCAATGCATTTGGTTTGGACAGCAGCGCAGATTGTCTTTACTATATTTCTTTCCTTCAAAATACTTTCTGCACCGTTAAATTCATTACAGTGGTTCAAACTGTGACACTTCAAGTAGCCAGTTGTCTGTCGAAACTGTAAGCCCACCGCTAGATAGAACTTCACTCCAGCGAAAACGTTCCACGTCTGTAGCAGAAGGACTTAAAATATTAATAGATGGTGTTACAAGTGTGTCATAATATTTCTTTGGACGATACATGATGTAGCCAGACAGGTATCAGAATCCTTCTGCGCAGAGTATAGTCCCACTGGTGTCGGCTGATTCTTCTCATGAAGAGGGTAGAAATTGGTACACCTGCCTAAAATTGTATAGGATCCCCGCAAACACATAGCAGTGTCGCAACAGAATGTGACATGGCCTCGCTAATGTCTGTAGTAGTACTGGGAGGGGGGGGGGGGGATGGGGGGGGGGGGGGGGAACTGGCACAATGAACCCTGCAGGGCTGTCAACAATGCGTAAGACTACGAGGGGAGGAGATCTCTTCTGGACTGGATGTTGCAAGGCATCCCAGATACGCTCAATAATGTTCATGTCTGGGGAGTTTGGTGGCCAGCGGAAGTATTTAAACTAAGGTGAGTTTTCCTGGAGCCACTCTGTTGCAATTATGGACGTGTGGAGTGTGTTATTGTCCTGCTGGAATTGGCCAAATCCGTCGAAATGCACAATGGACATGAATGGTTGCAGCTGATGAGACAGGATGATTACATAGGTGTCACCTGTCAGAGTCGTATCTAGACGTATCAGGGTCCCTTATCACTCCAACTGCACACGCCCAACACCATTACAGATCCTCCACCAGCTTGAACAGTCTTCCGCTGACATGCAGGGTCCATGGATTCATGAGGCTGTCTCCATACCCGTTCACGTCCATCCGCTCGATACAATTTGAATCGAGACTCGTCCGACCAGGCACCATGTTTCCAGTTATCAACAGAGCAATATCGGCGTTGATGGGCCCAAACTAGGCGCACAGCTTTGTGTCGTGTAGTCATCTGGGGTACACGACTGGGCCTTCGGCTCCGAAAGCCCATATCGATGATGTTGCGTTGAATCGTTCGCACGCTGACACTTGTTGATGGCCCAGCATTGAAATCTGTAGCATTTTGCGGAAGGGTGCACTTCTGTCACGTTGCACGACTCTATTCAGTCGTCGTTGGTTCCGTTATTGCAGGATCTTCTTCCGGCCTCAGCGATGTCGGAGATGTGATGTTTTAGCGGATTGCTCATATTCACTGTACATTCGTGAAATCGTCGTACAGGAAAATCCCCACTTCGTCGCTAGCTCGGAGATGCTGTGTCCCAACTCTCGAGCGCAAACTATAACACCACGTTCAAACTTACTTAGATCCTGATAACCTGCCATTTTAGCAGCAGTAACCGATCTAACAACTGCGCCAGACACTTCTTGTCTTATATACGCGTTGCCGACCGCAGCGCCAAGTTCTGCCTGTTTACATAAGTCCAAAATCCAACCCTTTCATCTGCCTCTACCGAAGATTCATTTGATGGAGGAATATCATGAGCATTGTGCTCCACGAGTAGCAGACGTAATCGATGGTTCACTTCTATCGGAGGTGGATTCAACTAGAAATGACGACGTCCTCTTATCTTCGAGAAAAAATTTCCAGTGCGTCTTGGTTCAATTGTGCAATCATAATATATTTCATCTGGGATGACTAAAGGTCTGAAAACAGTCTAGATAATGAGCGAAAAGTTGTCATTGTGCCTTTCTGCAATGGAAGCAAACGATTTCTACTGCCTACGCTCATTTTTCGGCACTAGTGTACAATCCCTTTAATATTCTTCCCTGAACATCTTTGTGCACCCCATAAGCACAAGGTAAAGTATTATTGTCGTTGAATCTTCGGGCACTCGGAATGTTAAATGCATCGTTTGGAAAGCCAAAAAAAAAAAAAAAAAAAAAAAAAAAAAAAAAAAAAAAAAAAACTGCTACCTCTTCTTTGGGCATCAGATACCTTATGGCTTTAGCTGCGATACATGAAAAAAGTTGCATTGCTAAATAAACCCTTTGACGTTCTCACCCCTTGACAGTGTGATGAATTTGTGGCACTTTCGGATACAGCTTCATTTAACTCGTATTTAATGTGAGCGGTCTTTCTACAACGGTTTCATTAACGATTTTCTCACCTGGAAGTCTTAATCCGGCATCCATAAAGTGGTTTCTCTATAATTTAAATAAATGAGGAACATCTGAAAACACCCAGATTCGTTTATTTTTATGTTGCTGGCTTGGAGAGCAGGAGTTTGTCTCTGTAACATTAAGAACTTACCAAACAGATCGACTTTTTGTGCCGAGGTCGCGCACTACCGCAGCAACATTGAACCCATCATTTCGAATAGGGCAGATAACTGATCAGGTGTTATCTACATATCATAATCATAGCACTCATACAAGTTCAAGTTTTGACAATATTGATGACTAGGCTTTCTTTAGCTACATAACATCTGTAAGTACACCAGGAAAACATCTGTAAGAATGTGATGTCCATCTTGTCAGTGTTGATAGTCCTGGAAATGGGAAACCAACCTGATTTCTTAAAAAGAAATAACACTTTCTAGATAAAGCTTGAAGAGTAACTGTGTTGCAGATATCTTCTCTTTACCACTTTTCTTGTTTCTTTCTACACAGCAAGCAGTTTATCTGCATTCTTGAAAACAGTTTGCCTAATATTTCAATCACTTTTTCCTGCATTCGTTTCTTTTGGTACTTTTGCTAGTTTTTTATTTTCTCAACACACGATTTCACTTCTAGTTTCAGGCACTTTTCGCTATACCTCAGTTTTGCACACACAGCTCTCAGTATGTGCTTCCTATGGCCTATTTCTTGTACGCTTATACGAAGTTCACTGATTTGTTTAATGTCAATCTCACGCTCACCTGTAGCTTTTATCTAGTCCTTTTTTTTTACACTTTAGCCAGGTACACATCACAGACGTAACCACAGGCGTGAAATGTAAAGAACACACTGTTGATTTCGTAACACTGAAGCGATCTTTTTTCGTAAGGCAGGCTTTCTGCAATTGAATGTCGTATGGGAACGAATGATACAGTAGATTATATCCGAGCCCTTAGTATTCCTATTGTATGACTGGCATCCCGTTACAACACAGTCAGTCATTTTAAGACAAAATTTTCATCAAACACCGCAAAGCACCACTAACAAGGGCCGGCCGGTGTGGCCGAGCGGTTCTAGGCGCTTCAGTCTGGAACCGCGCGACCGCTACGGTCACAGGTTCGGGCATGGATGTGTGTGATGTCCTTAGGTTAGTTAGGTTTAAGTAGTTCTAAGTTCTAGGGGACTGATGACCTCAGATGTTAAGTCCTATAGTGCTCAGAGCCATTTGAACCATTTGAACCACAAACAAGTAAACAACACAACTCTGTTATGCCTGTCAGTAAACGACGGAGCTCTGCGCTCCCACGTACTGCTATGATGACGGCATGCGCATAACTGATTTGCGCATGCCATCTGAGCTCCCCCTGCACCAAATTGACCCTTATGGTTGTGAGCATTCCCTCCGAAAGAATAGCACAAATGGTGGGTTTGGTAGCTACGCCGCTACGCTATCTGTTGGCGGACGACGTTGAAACCATTATCAGTACATTTGCTGTTTCCCGGGTGGCATATCCGTTAGCGGACAACAATCGACGTCGTCTTTCCGGATGCTCTAATTTTTTTTCCAGCAATGTATATCCGGCAGGAGTGGGCACCTGAACTATCCCCTGTAATTGAATTTCAAAGAAAGCATTCAGAATGGTTTCGCAGGATGTCTTGTCACGTCCATTACCTACAAAACTATAATTATAGCACGCTATTGTTGAATGATTCAGTCTCCTCCAACGATGACAGTATGAACAGGAAACATACAGGGGATATATACTTAAGATCTGAGGTTTCCTCTAAAGTTTTCGGTTACATCTGGCGATGATACGCAGTTGATAGAAGGAGCCAGTTGTAAATTAATGCCCACCCTTGACAATAAATCTTTTCCTAAACATTCTGTTACAATCTCCACCTCTTAGATTTGTGATTCTTGTATAAAGTGAATACGCTGCCTCCAATTCCCGTTAACCTGTCCTTTCTCTATAACCCAATTTTTATATAGACTAGTGGTTCAGGGCTGGCTGCGCTCTGTAGTAAAAAAGCTGAGAGAAGTATTCAACGATCAACTTGAACAGATCTCATGTGACTTCCAACCAGACCAAATTACGAGAACAATAACGATCAAAATGGAAAAAAGAGCGTGGTAGAGTCTCTGATGGTCACCGAAGACGTCCGGCATAAGAAGTCATCCTCGTTCAGCCAACGGCCTTCTCAAAGAGGATGGAGGAATGGACAGAGGTTATGGGCACACTCTTGCCTTCGGCGTGGGAAACTGCACCTAAAGGCTGAAGAATCAGCAATGATCAAAGGCATGAGGATGCAGAAGGTAAAGGAAACCACTAAATTATAGACACAAAATGTGTATTCATAGACCATGTATCCTGTAACTGGAAAAATGTCATGGTGACCTCTACATTGGTAAAAGATTCTGGCCTAGCCACCCATTCGGATCTCTGGGAGGGTACTGCCAAGGGGGAGGTCCATGAGAAAGAGACTGAATACCCAACGAAAGAATAGCTTTCTATGAGCCGGCGCGTGGGCTGTTAGATGTTTGAATGCGATAGAGAAGCTAGAAAATCTGAAAAGAGAAATGCTAAGGCTCAATCTAGATAGAATGGGGATCAGTGAAGTGAAATGGAAAGAAGACACGATTTCTCGTCGGACGGGTGTAGGGTAATGCCAACAGTAGCAGAAAATGGTGTAATCGGAGTAGGATTCGTTATGAATAGGAAGGTAGGGCCGAGGACGAGTTACTGTGAACAGTTCAATGATAGAGTTATTCTCATGAGAACCAACAGCAAACCAACATCGACAACAATAGTTGAGATATACATGCCGACGTCGCAAGATGAAGAGACAGAGAAAGTATATGAGGATACTGAAAGGGTAATTTAGTAGGTATAGGGAGATGAAAATCTAATTAGTCATGGGAGACTGGAATGTGGTCGCAGGGGCAGGAGCAGAAGAAACGGTTACGGGAGTACATGGGCTTGGTAGTAGGATTGAGAGAGGAGAAAGACTAATTGAGTTCTGCAATAAGTTTCAGCTACTAATAGAGAATACTGTGAGCAAGAATCGTAAGTCGAGGAGGTGTTCTTTGAAGAGGTCGGGAGATAAGAGAAGATTTCAGTTATATTACATCATGATCAGGCAGAGATTGCGAAAAGAGGTACTGTAATGTAAGGGGTACCCAGGAGCAGATATAACCTCAGATCACAATTTAGTAATGATGAAGAGTAGGCCGAAATTTAAGAGACAAGTCAGGAAAAATCAGTGCGCAAAGAAGTGGGATACAGACGTATTAAGGAATGAAGAGATACGCTTGAAGTTCTCTGAGGCCGTAGATACTGCGATAATGAATATCTCAGTAGGCAGTTTAATTGAAGAGGAAAAGACATCTCTAAAAATGACAATCACAGAAACTGGAATGAAAAACATAGGCACAAGGAACGTAACTGCGAAGAAACCATGGGTAACAGAAGAAATACTTCAGTGATCGATGAAAGAAGGAAGTACAAGTGTGGTCAGGGAAATTGGTTAGTAAAGGAATACAGGTCACTTAGAATGAAATAAATGGGAAGTGCAGAGAAGCTAATGCTAAATGGCTGCATGAAAAAAGTGAAGAAATCGAAAAATAAGTGATTGTCGGAGGGACTGACTCAACATACAGCCTTCAGTAAAATTAAAAGCAAGGGCGGTGACATCAAAAGTACAACGGGAATTCCACTGGTAAGGCCACTACAAGGGAGAAGACTTGTCTAATTACGTTGCAGAAGAAGAAACAGGAGTCGACAGGAAAGAGATAGGGGAACCAGTATTATAATCAAAATTTAAAATTGCTTTGGACGACTTAAGATCAAATAAGGCAGAAAGGATAGATCATAGTCCATCAGAATTCATAAAATCATTGGAGGAATTGGCAACAAAGCAACTATTCACGGCCGGCCGAAGTGGCCGTGCGGTTAAAGGCGCTGCAGTCTGGAACCGCAAGACCGCTACGGTCGCAGGTTCGAATCCTGCCTCAGGCATGGATGTTTGTGATGTCCTTAGGTTAGTTAGGTTTAACTAGTTCTAAGTTCTAGGGGACTAATGACCTCAGCAGTTGAGTCCCATAGTGCTCAGAGCCATTTGAACCATTTTTTGAACTATTCACGTTGGTGTGGCGATATGCCATCACACATTCGGAAAAAACTGCATCCACACACTTCCGAAGACAGCACAAGCCGACAAGTTTGAGAATTATCGCACCATCAGCTTAAAAGCTAATGCATCTAATTTGCTGATAAGAATAATATACAGAAGAATGGAAAAGGAGTTGACGATCAGTTTTGCTTTAGAAAGGTTAAAGGCACCAGGGAGGCAGTTCTGATGTTGCGGTTTGAAGAAAAATCAAGATACGTTGATAGGATTTGTCGACCTGGAAAATGCGTTCGACAGTGAAAAATGTAGAAAGATGTTCGAAATTCTGAGAGAAATATGGGTAAACTTTAGGGAAAGGCGGGCAATATACACTCCTGGAAATTGAAATAAGAACACCGTGAATTCATTGTCCCAGGAAGGGGAAACTTTATTGACACATTCCTGGGGTCAGATACATCGCATGATCACACTGACAGAACCACAGGCACATAGACACAGGCAACAGAGCATGCACAATGTCGGCACTAGTACAGTGTATATCCACCTTTCGCAGCAATGCAGGCTGCTATTCTCCAATGGAGACGATCGTAGAGATGCTGGATGTAGTCCTGTGGAACGGCTTGCCATGCCATTTCCACCTGGCGCCTCAGTTGGACCAGCGTTCGTGCTGGACGTGCAGACCGCGTGAGACGACGCTTCACCCAGTCCCAAACATGCTCAATGGGGGACAGATCCGGAGATCTTGCTGGCCAGGGTAGTTGACTTACACCTTCTAGAGCACGCTGGGTGGCACGGGATACATGCGGACGTGCATTGTCCTGTTGGAACAGCACGTTCCCTTGCCGGTCTAGGAATGGTAGAACGATGGGTTCGATGACGGTTTGGATGTACCGTGCACTATTCAGTGTCCCCTCGACGATCACCAGTGGTGTACGGCCAGTGTAGGAGATCGCTCCCCACACCATGATGCCGGGTGTTGGCCCTGTGTGCCTCGGTCGTATGCAGTCCTGATTGTGGCGCTCACCTGCACGGCGCCAAACACGCATACGACCATCATTGGCACCAAGGCAGAAGCGACTCTCATCGCTGAAGACGACACGTCTCCATTCGTCTCTCCATTCACGCCTGTCGCGACACCACTGGAGGCGGGCTGCACGATGTTGGGGCGTGAGCGGAAGACGGCCTAACGGTGTGCGGGACCGTAGCCCAGCTTCATGGAGACGGTTGCGAATGGTCCTCGCCGATATCCCAGGAGCAACAGTGTCCCTAATTTGCTGGGAAGTGGCGGTGCGGTCCCCTACGGCACTGCGTAGGATCCTACGGTCTTGGCGTGCATCCGTGCGTCACTGCGGTCCGGTCCCAGGTCGACGGGCACGTGCACCTTCCGCCGACCACTGGCGACAACATCGATGTACTGTGGAGACCTCACGCCCCACGTGTTGAGCAATTCGGCGGTACGTCCACCCGGCCTCCCGCATGCCCACTATACGCCCTCGCTCAAAGTCCGTCAACTGCACATACGGTTCACGTCCACGCTGTCGCGGCATGCTACCAGTGTTAAAGACTGCGATGGAGCTCCGTATGCCACGGCAAACTAGCTGACACTGACGGCGGCCGTGCACAAATGCTGCGCAGCTAGCGCCATTCGACGGCCAACACCGCGGTTCCTGGTGTGTCCGCTGTGCCGTGCGTGTGATCATTGCTTGTACAGCCCTCTCGCAGTGTCCGGAGCAAGTATGGTGGGTCTGACACACCGGTGTCAATGTGTTCTTTTTTCCATTTCCAGGAGTGTAGAATGTGTAAAACAGCCAGAAGGGAACAATAAGACTGAAAGACGAAGATCGAAGTGCTTGGATGAAAGGAGATGTAAGACCGGGATGTAGTCTTCTGCTCCTCCTGTTCAATCTATGCGTCGAAGAAGCAATGACGGAAATAAATCAAAGGTTCAGAGTGGATTAAAATTCAAGGTGTAAGAATATCAATAGTAGTACTCGCTAATGACGTTGCTATCCTCAGTGAATCTGAAGAAGAGTTACATGACTTTCTGAATGAAATGAACAATCTATTGACTACAGAATATGGATTGAGAGTAAATCTAAGAAAGACGAAATTAATAAGAAAAGCGAGACTCTTAACATCGGTATTGGTGGTCACGAAGTAGATGAAGTTAAGGAATTCTATTACCCTGGCAGCAATGACGGACGGTGCAAGGAGAACATCAAAAGCAGACTAGCACTAACAAAAAGGGCATTCCTGGCAAAGAGAAGTCTACTAGTATCGAACATAGCCTTTAATTTGAGGAAGAAATTTCTGAGAATGTAAGTTTGGAGCACAGCATTGTATGGTAGTGAAACATGGGGGGTGGGAAAAACGGAAAAAAGGGAATCGAAGCATTTGCGATGAGGTGAAACAAAAGAATGTTGAAAATTGGGTGGACTGATAAGGTAAGGAATAAGGAGGTTCTGCGCAGTATCGGAGAGTAATGGAATACGTGGAAAACTCTAACAAGGAGAAGGGAGAGGATGATAGGACATGTTAAGATACCAAGAAACGACTTCCAAGGTACTAGAGGGAGCTGTAGAGGGCAAAAACTGTAGAGGAACACAGAGATTGGAATAGATCCATCCTTGACACTAAGTCTTTTCCTGACCATCTAGCACGCCGTTTCAATTTCCATCGCTTGTATTTGTGATTCTTGTATAGGACGACGAACATGCTACCTTCATTTCCCATAAACCTATCCTTTTGCTATACTCCAACCATACTGCTGTAGCTGTCGGGTTTTAGTTTCCTGCACGTGGTAGTGTGTGATCTCCATACACACCGAGTGCAAAAAAATGATCTCCTTATCCCATGCTGCCATTTTCTTACGTACGTTAGAACGATTAACAGACTGCTACCCTTCTGCACTTGCTTCCCTTTGACACGAGAGACAGCACGTTTGACAGCAGGTGAAGTGAGTCGCACTGACTCAGTTTCAGTTTCAGTAGGAAACAAGGTAGATTAGGCTTAGCAAAAAAATTGTTCAAATGGCTCTGAGCACTATGGGACTCAAATTCCGAGGTCATTAGTCCCCTAGAACTTAGAACTAATTAAACCTAACTAACCTAACGACATCACACACATCCATGCCCGAGGCAGGATTCGAACCTGCGACCGTAGCGGCCTCGCGGTTTCAGACTGCAGCGTCTAGAACCGCACGGCCACTTCGGCCGGCTAGGCTTAACACCCTTTCGAGGACGGTGTCGGCAGAGACGGAGCATAAAGTCGAAATTTCGGAAGGGTGGGGAAGGAAAACGACAGTGTTCTTTCAAAGAAGCCACCCCACGCTACATACGTCCAAGTCAACGAGTCCTGTGTTGTGTGGACATGGAACAGTATCCGCAGTTGGTTCAACACAATCACCCGCAGCAGCTGGCAATCACTCGAGAGCAGTCACAGCGATTTCCAGCTTCTTATGAACAGCAACTAACTCACCCCATGCCCGACAACAGCGTTTGCAGTGAGCTGCATTATCCCTAATGCAGTTATTTTGTGAACGGTAAACACACTAACTTCAATGATTTTCTTTTAATGGTTATCATATGATGTAACGCTACAGCCGGCCGGGGTGGCCGAGCGGTTCTAGGGGCTACAGTCTGGAGCCGCGCGACCGCTACGGTCGCAGGTTCGAATCCTGCCTCTGGCATGGATGTGTGTGATGTCCTTAGGTTAGTTAGGTTTAAGTAGTTCTAAGTTCTAGGGAACTGATGACCTTAGAAGTTAAGTCCCATAGTGCTCAGAGCCATTTGAACCAGCCATTTGCAACGCTACATGGATCACAAACTTTTTTTTAAGAACGCCTAAGAATGTTGTTTGTGTTACAACAAGAGAAAACCCGGCAGTAAAATGTATTCACTTCCTGTAGTTACTGAGAACTTTGTGTCTGGAAATTTTGTTTGGTCTTTGATGTGAAAGATATTTGAAGAAACTGAAGGACCACAGTCGTTGCTGGAACTCATGTCTGCAGGAGGATTAAGAGAAGCTTCGTGCAAGAGAAAAATTAAGGTTTTCGTATGAATAATACCGATAGGAACCACTCGTAATCTCAAAAGAACATTGTGAAGCGGAAGAATTATCTTTAGCGTGACAGCACATCAACAAATGATCGATGAGATATAACTAGGGCATCTGCTGGTATCCTTCAGTTTGCCAGAGCGTTAAAATGTTTGATAAAAGTTCTATAAGATACCTTTGAAGTTAATAAAATTACGGGGTGACGAAAGAAAGGAATGTTGATCACAAAAAATGAAATAGGAAACGTATGGATGCCAAAACAATACATTACATTTTCTCAAAAATCATTAAGTGAACCGTAGCATGGCGTGTTTCAATAGAAGATTTCTACATTATTGACTAGGTTAATATAAGGAAGAATAGACGGCAAAAGCGAAGAGACACTGGGTAATGAGCAGCTTGGCTTCGAAAAATACAGACATTTTACAAAAGCAATGGTGTCGGTACGGTTAGTATCTTAATAAACGAAAACAACTATAGCTACTGAGCACATTTTAAGCTCTACACCATGAAATTCTCCATTTTGGCAGGAATGGATTTTCTTTTGTATTTTAATTACATTCTTCTTGTTTCTATTAAAGCCTATGGAATAAAATAACCAATTTGGAACGAATTTATTTAAAAAATCTATATAGATGGTTGCAATAAGTTTCTTTTTACTCTACATAGAAAGACTCATTTAAACTTCATCTCTTATAGCAGTTGTGAATGTTAATGTAAATATTTAAACGACCGCAGACTAAAACACGAGGTTGTTTCGATAATTAAGGTAACAAGAGCTGTCATTGATGTATAAATATCCAGCACGGATTAAATTTCAAGTAGGACATACGATCAAGGCCATCAGGTTTTCGCTTGGTTTCTCTTGATCATTAGTCAAATGCGAGAAATGGAAATCCTCTCTCAATGATTCCTAACTGGGATTCCATCTGCTCCGCTCCCAGCCTGTTGGGATATTTAGCTGAAAAGGACAAAATCCTCCAATAGCCGGCCCTTCTCTCACGAACAAGGAATGAAAAATATAAAAAGAAAAAAAATAAAGTGTACTCAGTAGATAAAGATAGCAGTGCCGTTATGTTTAGAAACACTGTTTCAAGATGAGGGTATTGACGTATTACAGAGACAGTCAATTATATGAGAAATAATAATAATAATAATAATAATAGAAATCAGAAGAAGAACAGTAATAATAATAAGAATAGAAATAACCTGGTCTCATTTTGAGATTGAGGGATGACCGTGGATTTCCTGCTCCCTACAATTTACAACCTCAAATCGCGGAATGGAAAGTTCGCATAATGAATGCACTACCTAAGGTAGTAACTCCAATAAGGAATGCACTATAAGAACTCGTAATGTAATCGACCGTAAGATTCTGGGGAGTCCCAAATTTGCAACGAAGAAGAAATGGAATATACTCTAATGTCCTCTATGCTCAAGAAGAATTACTACTTTGGAACATTAAATGTAAATTCTCTTCTGAAAATTGGAAAACACAAGGAACTGGAATTATTTCTACAGAAGAACCATAAATAAATTTTAGCAGTGTAGGTTGGAGACAACATTCTTAGACCAGAATGTAGTTGATTATTACAAATTAAAAAAAAAGAACAGCAATAAGAATGATGGAAAATATGCCGATGTTTGCTACAGCATTGCATCCAAACAAAAAACTCATAGATACTATTATAGATTTTAAGTCAAAATCAGAAATAATGTCCACGTTAATAACAAAGTGCAAGAATGAAAGGCATGCCTTTATAAATTGCCATGTGCCTATAAAAGGAGACAACAGCAAAAACTTGCAAAAAGTAAAACGATTTTGGGGTATTTTAGAAGCGGAAATCTCCAACATACACATGCTTAAAAATAGTGTTAAAATACTTCTCGGCGACTTTAATGCGCAAGTTTGAAAAGAAAAAAATTTAAGAATATTGTATGCGAATATTCAGCACACTTAAGAACAAACATAAATGGTTAAAGACTGATCAATATACGTAAAATGTTCGAATTAAAACAATTATGCACATTTTCGGAAACTAACAGGAAAACCTGAAACTTGGATATCTCCAGATCCAAAGCTAGGAGAATTTCAACTGAATCACACAGCAATTTCTAAAAGCAATATCAACGAAATTATGAAGGTCAAAGTGATCAGAAATGGGGACTTTAATGCTTGTCATCGAGTTTCTGAGGTTAAAATACGATTTCTCCCATCTGAAACAGAAAACCAAGACAGTAATCAGATACAACATGCGTAGAGTCAACAGTAAAATAGAAAATACAGAAAAATTTAAAGCAGAAACTAAGGCAACTAAAAAAGATGGTTGGCAAGACCTCAGATACAAATTGCTAAAACAGCACAGAAAACATTAATATTGGCGAAGAATAGAAAGCAGACATGGTGGAATGTGAAATGTGAAGAAGTGCTAGAACACAGAGCTGAAAATGGTAGAAAAGGAGATATTAAAAAATTGAAGGACACCTAGATCAGTTCAGATAACAAAGAAAAGAAACATAAATAATAATCAGGAGTATCAAAAGAACATTTCAAAAATCTCTGCTCACTAAAATATAACATTCACCATAATAACGCTAGAAATTTTTACCGAACTTAAAACACATACTCCAAGGTTATCAAGTACCATGTCTTTATTTCAAAGATGAAAATGGCAAAAGAGAACTAAATAACAAGGAAAATTGTGAAATACTAGCAAACATTTGTTACTGTCTCTTAAACTGTCCAGTTGTGGGGCGGCAGGTGGAATAATGGTATAAATGTTTTGTATTTATGCTGTTTGTCGTTCTCAACACTGGCTCTCTAACTACAATATTGGCAACCAGGAAGTGATTAGCAAAACGTGAAGCCTGTACTTAGAATTCCTAGTGTCCACTTCATCTGAGAAATACATTTATAGCTACAGCTTATAGCTCTGAGGAATTAGGATATTGTCTGGGATTCATAATCAAAAACCATTCTCTCTAAAATGTTCACTATATTCTGAAAGTCACAGACCAAAAAGAATCCACAGAATCCAACTACCAGAGCAGTTCAGAGTCTAATGCGCTGATGCCACAATAACTGTTCAAATTAAATGTTTAAGTGAATGATCGCCATAATTTGATGATAATGTTCATCAAACGCCACGCTAATAATGGTAGAATGTCTGTCCTGCGGCGGCACGTGAAAATACGACATACGCAAACTAAAGGTAGATCATTAACGTCATCCCAAAATTAACACTTCACTCGAAAACGATTTCATGGTTACGCATATCCCGAGTAACTTATTACGGCATCCGAGGCTGTTTATATCAACGATACCAACGCGACGCGACTCCCGGCACAGGTGGTGCGCTAATCAGCGTCTGGAGAGAACTGGGGCCTTCCTTTTCTCGCGCAGCGTTCTTACATATAAAGCCACGGTGCGGACGGCTAAGGGAACGCCTGATCAAATCTGCTCTCCCGACTAGCTGCTGGGCTAGTAATGCACCACTTTAAGTTATCGAATAAATCATTGCTTCCTTTGCTGATGGCCGATGAAGCTTTCAATTTAATTATACAATCAGCACACAAGTAAGTAACCATAATAAAAGTCTGACGTGGCTAAATCAAATATTTTCGGCAAGAGAATTAATTTAATTACACTACACACAGTAGACGAGCTCTGAACTTGTTCTTTGGAGATACGCTATAGCTATAGTTTTATAGTTATTCTGTTGAAACTTCTCACATTTTTATGATTATAGCGGATCTCCCTTCTACTTAAATTTAAACATCCTAGCTGATTTTATTCTCCTACTTAATCTATCTTGCTTCCTTAATTTCTAAGACAAAAACCGGAGAATCATGAATTTCAACTAAAATTTTAATTTGTGCGATCCAGAATACTGTTTCTACTAAATTATTATGCAAAAGGAATCTAAATATAAATTTTTAAGTATCTAGCTTTTTACAGAAAAACATCCAAATTTCGGAAATGGTTAAAGTTATTGAACTGATATCCAACACATATTGATTTTGTATTACTCCTGACATGCTAGAAACGTTTCAGGTTATTTACTTAATTTTAAAGTATTTCACAGTATTTATGACATCAGAGCTAGTTACAGCGGACTAGGCTGGCACACAATGGAAAGACCGATGTGAATTTTATAAGGCGTGAGTATGCTGCTTCCCTACATCACCCTCTACTTAATTTTTTTGAATGTAAATGAAAAAAAAATTAATTACAAAAAGGGAAGCAAGAGTACAGCTTAACTCCTTATGAAAATTAAAATTGAAATGTAAACATATACACTCCTGGAAATTGAAATAAGAACACCGTGAATTCATTGTCCCAGGAAGGGGAAACTTTATTGACACATTCCTGGGGTCAGATACATCACATGATCACACTGACAGAACCACAGGCACATAGACACAGGCAACAGAGCATGCACAATGTCGGCACTAGTACAGTCTATATCCACCTTTCGCAGCAATGCAGGCTGCTATTCTCCCATGGAGACGATCGTAGAGATGATGGATGTAGTCCTGTGGAACGGCTTGCCATGCCATTTCCACCTGGCGCCTCAGTTGGACCAGCGTTCGTGCTGGACGTGCAGACCGCGTGAGACGACGCTTCATCCAGTCCCAAACATGCTCAATGGCGGACAGATCCGGAGATCTTGCTGGCCAGGGTAGTTGACTTACACCTTCTAGAGCACGCTGGGTGGCATGGGATACATGCGGACGTGCATTGTCCTGTTGGAACAGCAAGTTCCCTTGCCGGTCTAGGAATGGTAGAACGATGGGTTCGATGACGGTTTGGATGTACCGTGCACTATTCAGTGTTCCCTCGACGATCACCAGTGGTGTACGGCCAGTGTAGGAGATCGCTCCCCACACCATGATGCCGGGTGTTGGCCCTGTGTGCCTCGGTCGTATGCAGTCCTGATTGTGGCGCTCACCTGCACGGCGCCAAACACGCATACGACCATCATTGGCACCAAGGCAGAAGCGACTCTCATCGCTGAAGACGACACGTCTCCATTCGTCCCTCCATTCACGCCTGTCGCGACACCACTGGAGGCGGGCTGCACGATGTTGGGGCGTGAGCGGAAGACGGCCTAACGGTGTGCGGGACCGTAGCCCAGCTTCATGGAGACGGTTGCGAATGGTCCTCGCCGATACCCCAGGAGCAACAGTGTCCCTAATTTGCTGGGAAGTGGCGGTGCGGTCCCCTACGGCACTGCGTAGGATCCTACGGTCTTGGCGTGCATCCGTGCGTCGCTGCGGTCCGGTCCCAGGTCGACGGGCACGTGCACCTTCCGCCGACCACTGGCGACAACATCGATGTACTGTGGAGACCTCGCGCCCCACGTGTTGAGCAATTCGGCGGTACGTCCACCCGGCCTCCCGCATGCCCACTATACGCCCTCGCTCAAAGTCCGTCAACTGCACATACGGTTCACGTCCACGCTGTCGCGGCATGCTACCAGTGTTAAAGACTGCGATGGAGCTCCGTATGCCACGGCAAACTGGCTGACACTGACGGCGGCGGTGCACAAATGCTGCGCAGCTAGCGCCATTCGACGGCCAACACCGCGGTTCCTGGTGTGTCCGCTGTGCCGTGCGTGTGATCATTGCTTGTACAGCCCTCTCGCAGTGTCCGGAGCAAGTATGGTGGGTCTGACACACCGGTGTCAATGTGTTCTTTTTTCCATTGCCAGGAGTGTAGAAATATTAAAAGAAAACTTATTACCTACTTCAATTATTTAAATTGCTGGCATGTTCACTGCCTCTTAAGCAACATTATCACTCAAAATTTAAGCAAAATCAATGAAACACTTTGGCATACATATTGCCTTAGACAAACACATAAAAATATGTAAAATTATGAAAATCTTAAATCCATTAAATTGTCTGTAAATATTTTACATACACAAATTCAAAGAAAATAACACAGTTATTCATGATACATAAACAGATAATTATATCTTAGCAGTCTTTTCTAAACCTGAAAGAAAATTTCACAAATCATGACAATTTCATTTTTACACACGTGGTTGTAGCCGCTTTGGCTGGCGTTCTACACTTCCATTCACAAGGGTAGAGGGGGGGAAGTTGTTATGGCGTGCGTCCTTCACGTCCACTCTAACTTACATGGGGAAAGGAGAGGGGTCACTATGTGTGGTGTCCAAGTAACTCCACGCTTTCACGCAGCTACCAGGCTGCCATTATCTGGTTTGTCCTGTAGAACAAACAAAAAGAGTGCCTCAGACTCTGTTCGTTTAAAATCTAAGGGTGGGTCACAATGAAGTGGGGATATATATATACATTTTATCTTTAAATATATTGCTGGAACAAAGTTAATAGAACTTTTTCAATTTTACTCTCGCAGTTACTTAACTGTCATAAAATCGGTAAACAAATGGCTCAAAACGCCGTTAGTCACGTACTAGAGAAAATTTATGCTCAAGACATACAATCATAAATCCCATTTAATCTCAATTTATTATTTCTGGCCGGAACACTGAACCAATGCTCGGTACATTCCTGACAAACATGTATTTTATTTACTTAACTGACTCATCTTTGATTACCTAATTCTTAGAGATAGTATGAGTATATTTGATTAGCAGTTGTCTTCTCAGCCTCTTTGTACATGTGAGTAACTTGTGGTAATAGTACAGTTCTGAGTGTTCAAAACACGCTACGTTTAGTTGACTATTAAATCCACTTATTGGTCCTCTGCTGCTGTGTCAGTTCCACATCTGCAATTATGTACTTACTTCATCGAAGTGTATTTATGCTGAGCTATAAATAATGTTTCACGTCTGCCATTATGTTACTCAATTATGTTGCTAGTGTATGTACTTATTTAACACTCACTCTATTAACATTTAAAGCATAGGATAGCACATTTATTTCGTATCTATAGTGTATTGCAGCTGATCAGTTTGCTCAAGTGGCAATCCATTTCCACTCGATCGGACGCTGAAACCACAGGTAGTCTCTCTCGACCTACCACTAAAGTGCATTAAGTAATTATGGACGAGCGCAATGCTAAATTCCTTAAACCTATAGGACAGCATGAGCTGCTCTAATCTAACACAAGGGTACCTATGCTCGCATTCACGCTTCCAACTCATAACCTCAGTACATGTAGGTGTGTTACCGCACACCCAACACCAAAATAATGGCCAGCTCCAATCTTATAAATACTTCAGGGACGTGTCCTTCACGTCTCAACCACAAACACTACTCAATTCTATTACACTGCCATTCCTTGCTGCACAAGGTGAGTTCATTTTCACAACTTATCTGTCTATTTTTCATAACACTAAGCGCTCTCTCTTACTATTTATTAGTTAGCTCTAATGCATACACTAGATCTCATTGCCACTTCAGATCCTGCTTATCAACGAACTTGTATATCTTTTTTAAATATTATTTCCAATAAAACAACACTTTGTACTTAAAATATTACCAGGGTTCTATACATACTTGTTACTCAAATACATTTGTATCTTAATTACGTCATACTTCTCTATTGTCTATGTCACTATTAGGTTTGTCACATTAGGTATTTTCTTCACTAATCGGTGGATAGAATGGTTACAGAACTCATGGCTCGATAGCCATGACAGAAAATTTTAGTATTGCAAAGAAGGAGTCGAAACTTTGGTAGATAGGAAAGATGAAGAATGAGTGAGACCTGAAAAGGAAAGAAGATCTCACACAGCTGGAACTGCTTAGCTGCCACACTGTGTAGAGGTTACAGAACAACCTCCTCCCTACAGAATTCATTAGCTTAATGCTGGCTTGATAGTCATACCGGAAGATTTTAGTATTTGAGAGTAAGAGCCGAAATTTTAACTATATATGACGGTAGTATCTGTTCCCGAAAGAACAGTTGCCGTGGATGACCATGCAGCTTTGCTAGAAATGAAATGATAATTAAATGGACACCCTAGCTGCAAACAGGCGTTGATGTACTTCATTGGGGACATGTTGAAAATGTGTGCCCCGACCGGGACTCGAACCCGGGATCTCCTGCTTACATAGCAGACGCTCTATCCATCTGAGCCACCGCGGGCACAGAGATTAGTGCGTCTGCAGGGACTTATTCCTTGCACGCTCCCCGTGAGATCCACATTCCCAAAATGTCCACACCATTACATTCGTAGTGCGCCTAATAGATGTTTGCCCATCATACTCATTACTCGTGGCAGATTAATCTACCAAGTCCCGTACGAGTTCGGGCATAGCGTGTGCGTTCACACAAGAAGGTCAATGGCCGGGAAGCCATATTTTAACTATATATGACGGTAGTATCTGTTCCCGAAAGAACAGTTACCGTGGATGACCATGCAGCTTTGCTAGAAATGAAATGATAATTAAATGGACACCGCGGTAACAGCCCCGGTCGGGGCACACATTTTCAACATGTCCCCAATGAAGTACATCAACGCCTGTTTGCAGCTAGGGTGTCCATTTAATTATCATTTCAGCCGAAATTTTGGTGGATAGGAAAGATGAAGAATGAGTGAGACCTGAAAAGGAAAGAAGATCTCATACAGCTGGGACTGCACAGCTGCCACACTGTGTAGAGGTTACAGAACAACCTCCTCCCTACAGAATTCATTCACTACCTATGAACTTCTTTAGGTCGATCACGTTCCTGAGACCGAATAGCCTTTTTACTCTTAGGGTACTCTAGCCTATATGCATTGGCATGTGGTTTTCCTATGATCCTGAAAGGTCCTTGGTATACGAACATGAATTTCTTTGTTTCTGCATTTATTTTCTTTGATTTTTTCCTTGGTTTTGACAAGGACTAACTGACCTATTTCAAAACTGGTGGGTACAGCTTTTGCGTCATGACGCTTCTTTCTTTCGAATGTTCTTTTCCTTATATTTGCCCTAGCCCTTAACTTCTTTTCGTCTGTGGATATTTGCGTTAGAATAGGGAATTCTACCACATATGCAATCACATTGTGTGGTTCTTGGCCAAACATCAGTTCGCAAGGCGCAAAACCAGTTGCATCATGCCTTAAGTTGTTAATTACATTCTCAAAATACTTCATGTGCTCTGCCCAACTTGAGTGTTTCCGAGCACAATAAGTCCTGCAAAGCCTATTCAATTCTCTCATAATACGTTCACTCATATTTCCTTGGGAGAAATACGCAGATATTTTCAGATGTTTCACTCCGGCCTTATCCAGACATTCTTTAAATCTATCAGAAGTAAATTGAGGCCCATTGTCTGACAGCAAATTCTTCGGAACGCCAACGTTCACGAAGAAATCTTTTTCCAACTTTTCTACCAACGTTTTTGCATTTGCTCTTTTAATTGGGTATAGCTTAACATAGTTACTAAATCCATGCACAACAACAAAAACATGGGTGCACCCACCTCTCGAAGCAGGAAGAGGGCCAAACAAATCACAAGCCAGTAATTCTAGGGTTTCAGTTGGCTCTACTGAATGCATATCCCCTTGCATTCTGGTGTTAGCAGCACGGACTTTCTGGCACAATACACAAGATGCTAGACCCTTGGCAACACGGCGGTACATGTTGTCAAACACAACCTTCTCTTTTAATTTGGCAATGCACTTCGTTGCACCGTAGTGCCCATACCTCAGGTGTACATAGTCGATTAGTAAGTCTACATGTTGTGAGGGAAAGCACAGCTTCCACTCTGAAACTCCTACATTTTTCCTTCTAAACAGAATACCTTTATGCAGACAATAGTATTGCGAAACCTTAGGATATATTCGAATTTCCTAACTAGCTCTTCACTAATTTCAGCTGGTCATCTGCATTCTGCTCACGTCTCAAGTTCTTAATCACCCTCTTTAATGCACTTTCTTCCTTTACTTCGTGCAACGCAAACATTTGTACTTCACTTAGGTCAGTTGCTATAATTCCCGCGTCATCACATAGCTCCGCACTTCTAGATAACCCATCAGCTACCAGATTGTCTTTCCCTTGAATATATCTAACCTCAAGGTCAAACTGCTGGAGATAAAATGATCATCTTACCAAACGAGCATTCCTCAACTTACAGGTCTTTAAAAAGGTCAACGCCTTATGGTCACTGTAAACAGTTATCTTGTGACCTAATAGATATTGCTCAAATTTCTGTACCCGAAATACAATTGCCAATGCTTCCAGTTCTGAGAAGCCATAATTTCTCTCTGCTGCCTGTAAAGATCAACTTGCGAAAGCTACAGTCTTGTGCACTTCTTGTTCGTCCTCTATTTCTACTTGGAATATCTCCACAGCTATACCATAGCCACTAGTATCAACAGACATAAAGAACGGTTTTTCAAAATCCGGATGATGTAAAATAGGACTATTAATTAAAGATTGTTTAAGCACCTCGAACGCCTGTTGGCATTCTGCTGTCCAAACCCGAGGGATGTTCTTTTTCAGCAGGAGGTGAAGACAGGGTACATTAAAAGCCTGATCACTAACAAAACGCCCATAGAAGCCGATAAGACCGAACATCGATTCAACTGCTTCTTGTTTCTGGGAGCCTCAAATTTTTCAATGACTGCTAGCTTGCCGGGTCAGGCAGAATATCTTTTCCACTTATCATATACCCCAAGAAACCTATTTCTTCTTTAACGCACTCTGTCTTTTCAATCTTTAGTTTCATGCCACCTCTCTCAATAGCCTCTAACACTTCCTCTAATAAAACTATGTGTTCTTCCCAGGTAGGAGTTGCTATTAACAGATCATCTACGTCAGGACTTCACAACATACGTGCTCACGGAGCAACCTGTGAGCAGCAAGGCGCAAGCACGGAGCAGCGCGAGCACGCTACCCCCACTACCGGACCAGAGCGGAGAGTGGGGAAAGTCACGTGGGGCACACAACAGCTGCCGCCAGTCAATGTAAATCCGCGGCCACCTGCAGGGATATCACTCACGAATTATTACTGTGACAAATGAAACAAATAAAGGAGAATGTACACATGCCACATAATTTTATTAGCTTAGTGTATGCCTCTACATTCGCATTAATTTGTGAACTGTTACACAAAAAAAGGTGTCACTGAAGTGTGGGATTCTCGGTTATCTTGTACTTTTTGCCCTTTACAATTGCGTCTATGTTCAGAGTAATTGTTCTTGTTGTGCATTTTAGGCGCACCGTGCAGTTTAAATTTCGATCAGACAATGCGTTTCTCAGGCGTGTCTTGTTGCATTTCATTGCAGAGAACAGTTGTTCACAAACATACATGGAGCCGAACATTGATATTATTGTAGCCGCCAACTTGTGCAAACGAGAAAATATATCCTGAGGGAAGTGTCTGTAGAATTCCAAAATGTTTTTCTTGTTCTGAAATTTGTCTCTGTATTCTCCGTCACACTGCAGGTCAATAATTTCTTGCTGCAGCTCAGGACGAACCTCTTAAATATTTGCTGAATATGGAGAGAACAGATCAAAATCACTGTCTAGTGCTGTCAGATCTTGAAAGCGCTGATCAACTAAACTATGTGAATAACGTTCACAGTCTTTGTGAACATCTTGCATGGATGATAATTTTGGAAAATGAGCTAGGCTTCCTGTTTCCAGCTGAGTCACCCAAAGTGTCAATTTCATTTTAAAAGCTCGTATTCGATCTATGAAATGAGTAATTAGCAGATCTTTACCTTGAAGTAAAATGTTCAAAGCATTCAGATGGCTAGTTAAATCTGCTAAGAACGCGAGATCACATTCAAATGTGCGCGCGCATTTCCCCTCCCTCCCTACTCCGCGACCTTGCACCTGCTCGCGAGCACGTGCCTGAGCAGACGCGAGTACTCGCGCTCAAAACCGGCCAGTTGTTAAGCCCTGATCTACAAAGACTGTTATTTTATTACTTAAGGCTGGTCCTAAAACATGGCACATCACACGTACGAAGGCACAAACAGAGATATTCAGTCCGAAAGGTACCACACGGTATTGGTAACAAACTCCTTCGTACTAGAAAGCTGTGTATTTCTTTGAACTTTCCACCAGTGGCAAATTCCAATATCCACACGTGATGTCCATAGAGGTTAAGAATTTTACTCCCCGGAATTTTTGCAATAACTCGTCCATGTTCTGCGGTCTATCTCTTTCCCTAACCACTATTTCATTCAACCAACGAGCGTCCAAGACCAATTTGACACTCCCGTCTCTTTTTGGTACAACAACAAGAGGATTATTGTACTCACTGACCGCTTTTTCAATCACACCCCACTCTAGCATTCTCTGTATCTCCTTTCGAACCGCCTCCTTCCTAGCTATATGTATTTGGTATGGCTTCCTGAAAAACGCTTGGCCAGGTTTCACCTTTAATTGACATTCATAACCTTTGACCACGCCAGGTCGATTTGAAAATACCTTATGATGCCTTTTTAAAACCTGTCTCAGTTCTTCCTTCTGATTAGCTGAAATTTTATCGATTTCCTGCAATTTAGCTTCTATTTTGTCCAAAATAATTGCTTCTTCTTCTTCTGTGTTTAGCTTACTTTTACTAAGATTAACACCTTCGTCCCAATATCTCCTATTTTTCATAACTCGTATAGGCAGCTCCCAAGCTTCATCATTAGTTACTACATGTTTGTCAATAAAAGGTACCGTAGTTACTCCGGTTATCGGCAAGACCAATTTTAACTGACTTCTTTGAAAGTCAACAACACTCTGATGTTTCGACAAGAAATCTATGCCAATTAAAACCTCAATACTGAGATTGTTTACAATTAAGCATGGATGATCAATTAAATTACCATTACTATCAAAGGGCAGTAACGCTTCTTGCTTTACCGTTTTTGACACCTTGTCAGTAGCACCAATTATTCTTAGTCCTGATACCCTCATTACGTAAGCTTGTCTTTACCAGGTAATGCATCAAAGAAGGACTGAGATATCGCACTCACCTCACTTCCACTGTCTAAGAGACAACGTACATTGATACCCAACATATTCACTATTGTTATAGGGTGGCTTATTCTAGGTTGTACAGGTGGTTTCTCAAATTCATTCTCACTTACCTCCTGTCCTAAATGTATTAGTACAGTATCAACATCCTGCACAGGCACTTTAGATAAGAGCACATCATCCTCATCGTAAATATAAGCATGAATTTCTTCTGCTTCTTCACCTGACAATTCAGTATTTTGTAGCTCTTCCCTACCGTTACACTGCTGCACCTTCTCTTTCTCTTCCCACTTAGAAAGCGTCTCTAACACGGTATCTATCAAATACTGTGAGTGGTTTAATATTTCTGCAGTTTCATTGGATGCTACCGACCCATCATCCGAATCCTCAGTTTGAGTATTCTGATCTGTCATACTAATTACTGTAACTACTGGCTTAGGAAAAGCAACCGCCTAGTGAGCGCCAGTATCCTCATAGACGGGAACTAGTTTTCCAGCCTCTGCCTACTACTGTTATCTTTATTTGCATCATAGTTAACTGGCACAGCATTGCTTTCAACACTGTTGTTTACTTGCACATTTTTGTTAGGAACAAAATTACTATCATTTGGATGCCATTGTTGGTTCTGGTAATTATTTCTCCAATTACTACCTTTCTTGGGATGGCGAACACCTACTGTTCTGATGTTTACATTGCCATTCTGCTCGTTCTTAAAATTACTACTAGTGTTATTAGCATCTCTGTTATTACGTGCTTGCTCCTCATTGGCAGCCACACGCTCTGCACGTTCCAAATATTCAATGAAACGATCAAGATTGTCTCTAGGGGCAGATATAATTCTAGTTTGCCAATACCATGGCAATTTGGCTTCAAGACCTAGTATTATCATTTCAGGTTTTAGCTTTTCGGCCAAATGTGACAAACGTGAGATCCATGACCTGGCAAACTCTTTAATAGATTCCTTGCCTGCATTGAAGCGTTTTCCACTCCAAAATTCTCTCAACACTTCATTTTGCTTATTGCTAGACCAATACTCATTAATGAAAGCTGTTTTAAATTCCGCTAATGTTTTACACTTCAACATAACATCAGCTGACCAACGCATGGCGTCACCCGCTAAATGGCTTCTAATAAATGAGATTTTCTCTCGTTCAGACCAAGTTGGTGGAATCAGATCTTCAAAATCGTTCCAGAAATCTAGCGGGTGGATATTTTTATCTGGATCGAGCCGCAAGAACTGCCGACACCCGATAAAAACGGCATTTGCATCTACAACTTGTTGCATACTACCATTACCAGAAGTTACTGAAGTTACTTTACTCCCAATGTTAGCAATGTTAGTACTAATATTTTCTACTCTCATTTCAACATTATCTACTCTTTGCACAATATGAGTAGTATCAGTTTTGAATGCGTCTACTTCTGCTTGACATATGTTTACTTTTATATTAACATCTTTAAACCTATCTGAGCACAGTCCAGATTCCGCCTCGATCTTTTCTGTTAACTTGTGCTCCAGCTTCGCATCTTCCATTTGGAAGTCTTTGCGAACCTCAGCAACTTCGGATTTTACTGTTTTATACATCTCAGATAACTGTTGAGAAACCTTTTTCTTAATATCCTCATGGTTGTAATCAATTTTATAATTTAAACTGTCCAGATCCTCTTTCAACTTATTGCAGCCAGTCTTGAAGGAAGTTTCTAATTCAGCTTTATTGGATTCTAATTTATTGTCCATTGCCTCAAACCATTTATTAAAATTGGTTTGGCTGGCCACAATCCTGTTATTTACCTCAATTAAATCAGATTTTAACACAGCTGTCATTCTAGCATTACTGGCTGACATTTTGCATTACTGGCAGCTATTGCTTGTAATATTACATTTAAATAAATAGCCCCAGTATCTTTGGGTTGCTCACTAGCTGGCTTTTTATCACACTCAGGTGACAAAAAACTAGCTCCAACACCAGAATCATCAAAACTAAATGAAACTTCTGATTGATCAGTCATATCTAACTTCTCCTTTTTAAACTCTACCATCTCTGATGACTTTCATTTTTAATTCATCAGAGAAACTATCATCCAATAACTTAACACTTTCTGATTTCTGCTTTACTACAGGGGTCTCTACTATTGAATCGTTGCCCTTTTTCACACTACTGTCAGGAGACACTAGTTCGGATCTCACTTTAACATTACTATTTTCATGCATATTTACACTTGAACCGTTGTCTGGATTTACAGTTCCTTCAACAGACTTAGGTCCTGATTTAGGTTTAACTTCTGTTTCTTTTTGCAGTTCCATCGCCGACAGTCTTTTAGTGCAGGTTAGTAAAAGTTTTAACAGCTTTTCACTTAACTTAGTTCCTTCTGCACGACATATGGCGTTGCCGGCGCGGCGTACCAGGATTACTGATGTGACGAGGCGCGTTGAACTGCAGACGGCACCTCGACAACTGCTGTGTTGTGGGCGTAGCCCGCAGCAGCAGACGCGGCTCCGGTCGCTCCGACGAATGACTGCGGAGCGGCGAGACTGACTTCTCGCGATGCCAGCAGTGCAGCTGGACTCAGCGCCAGCTCCGTCAATCCAGATGCGTTGTTAATCCAATTGCGTCAGCCACATGCACACGTAACACTGTCTATCACTGTTCCATTGCTCAGTTGCGTGTCGCATTTCACTTTCGAATCCGAATATTTAAAAATCACTTTCACTTTTACTCAGTTTGTTTCCCGGCCGATTAGCGACATATGTGGGGCGGCGGGTGGAATAATAGAATAAAATGTTTTGTATTTACGCTGTTTGCCATTCTCAACACTGGCTCTCTAACTACAATATTGGCAACCAGAAAGTGATTAGCAAAACGTGAAGCCTGTACTTAGAATTCCTAGTGCCCACTTCATCTGAGAAATACATTTATAGCTACAGCTTATAGCTCTGAGGAATTAGGAGATTGTCTGGGATTCATAATCAAAAACCATTCTCTCTAAAATGTTCACTATATTCTGAAAGTCACAGACCAAAAAAGATCCACACAATCCAACTACTAGAGCAGTTCAGAGTCTAATGCGCTGATGCCACAATAACTGTTCAAATTAAATGTTTAAGTGAATGCTCGCCATAATTTGATGATAATGTTCATCAAACGCCACGCTAGTAATGGTGGAATGTCTGTCCTGCGGCGGCACGTGAAAATACGACATACGCAAACTAAAGGTAGATCATTAACGTCATCCCAAAATTAACACTTCACTCGAAAACGATTTCATGGTTATGCGTATCCCGAGTAACTTATTACCGCATCCGAGGCTGTTTATATCAATGATACCGACGCGACGCGACTCCCGGCACAGGTGGTGCGCTAATCAGCGCCTGGAAAGAACGGGGGCCTTCCTTTTCTCACGCAGCGTTTTTACATATAAAGCTGCGGTGCGGACAGCTAAGGGGACGCCTGATCAAATCTGCTCTCCCGACTAGCCGCTGGGCTAGTAATGCACCACTTTAAGTTACCGAATAAATCATTGCTTCCTTTGCTGATGGCCAATGAAGTTTTCAATTTAATTGTGCAATCAGCACACAAGTAAGTAATCATAATAAAGGTCTGACGTGGCTAAATCAAATATTTTGGGCGAGAGAATTAATTTAATTACACTACACGCAGTAGACGAGCACTGAAGTTGCTCTTTGGAAATACGCTAGAGCTATAGTTTTATAGTTATTCTGTTGAAACTTCTCACATATTTATGATTATAGCGGATCTCCCTTCGACTTAAATTTAAACATCCTAGCTTATTTTATTCGCCTACTTAATCAATCTTGCTTCCTTAATTTCTAAGAGAAAAACCAGAAAATCATGAATTTCAACTAAAATTTTAATTTGTGAGATCCAGAATACTGTTTCTACTAAATTATTATGCAAAAGGAATCTAAATATAAATTTTTAAGTGTCTAGCTCTTTTCTGTTGCGCCAATGATTTTTACAGAAAAACATCCAAATTTCGAAAATGGTTAAAGTTATTGAACTGATATCCAACACATATTGATTTTGTATTACTCCTGACATGCTAGAAACGTTTCAGGTTATTTACTTCATTTTAAAGTATTGCGTAATATTTATGACGTCAGAGCTAGTTACAGCGGACTAGGCTGGCACACAGTGGAAAGACTGATGTGATTTTATAAGGCGTGAGTAGGCTGCTTCCCTACACAGTTGAATAGTTAATTTAAAATTTCCAGCAATACCAGAAAATCTCGAGGAAGTTTTCCCACAAACAGAGCAAGAAATTCATGAATCCATTAAAACACTCAAAAACAAAAATCTCCATTACATCAGATATTCTGAAATAGTCACAATCAAAGATAATAATTTACGCCTGCTTTCTGAGAACATTTGGAAAACAGAAAAGATTGCAGTAGAGTGGAAAATAGGATTGTCTATCCAGTGCACAAAAAGGGAGACAAACAAAATGTCAACAATTACAGAGTAATGTCACTTCTGCCAGTAGCATGCGAAATATTATCAAAAATTCTTTTGAACACAGTTGAAGAAACTATGTAACTCGTAAATCTCTAACAAATACTTTATCTAAAGTTAAATTTAAGGGAGAAGTAGCTCAGTGATTTGAAATACAAACTGGTGGTGGACAAGAAGATAGCTTAGCACTTTTACTATTTAAATGCGTTTTAGAAAAAGTTGTAAGGGACTGAAATTTAGAGCTAAAAGGTTACAAAACTGGAATAATAATTCAGGGGAAGGAAGCAAGGGTGATTCGGGTTAATAGCCTGGCTGTCGCAGACGGTTTTGCAATACTTTCGGAAAATCTGACATAAGCAGATACTCATATAAAGACTCTGAAAAAAAAGCGAATAAGAGTAGTCTCAAAATTTCATTTGAAAAACAAAATTAATGCCAATATTTAAAAAATCACCAAAATACATAGCAACACAAATAGGAAAATAGGACGAGATAGGAAATTTAAATATCTTGCAGAAACTATACGGCGAAATGGATTAGAAAAATTTGGAACAGGTGTAAGAGAATTAAACAGAAAGAGCATATGATTCGATAAAAATATCTACAACAAGAAATGCATATCTAGAAAAACGAAACTAAAACATCATAACACTGGCGAGTTTGTTTATATGTATGTGAATAGTTGACAATGAGTTATAACCTGGGCACAGTAGTGGTACTTGTAAGACGAATTATTAGCAAAATAAAGGACTCAGTGCAATTGCAGGTGGTTGGTTAATGAGAAGTAACGAGAAGATTTACGAAAATATCAGAAGAAACGGTATAGCGAAGATAATAATTTTTGGACACCTCTACAGAATGAATGAGGACAGACTAACGAAATGAATATGCTCGTACTTGCATTTCTGGTAAAAGAAATCGGCAGTAGCATGGATTATAGAAATAAGAAAATATGTAGAAAAAAACAGTATTAAGAATCGGGAATAACAGAAATAAACCTTTTTAAGGATAAAATACTAAATTTGGACGGATTTAAAGGCACAAGAAATAAGAAATCGGGAACAACATAGACAGAAGAAAGGAAAAGCTAGCATGGGGAGAAGATGAAGGAATGCTCGAAAAATAGGAAAGAGCAACAACGACGAAGAAAATCTGAAGTCGTTACGTGATCCTGGTTGCTCAATAGAAGACTAAAAAAAAAGTTTTGCATTTAAAGAAAACGTCCTCAGCTGCAATTCATCGGTAAGTAGTGAAAATTTACGAGGCGAGTGTAATAACAAGAAAATAGTATGCTCTGTTGACAACAATGCTCGTCCGTGTTGGCCGTGTGGCTGATTTCATACGCGTGGTATGATCCGACGCTTCGTATGAACTGAGTTGGAACACACTCCATACAGCATGGACCTCCCATCAGGCAATTCTCATCTCTTTGAACCGTTAATGAAGCACCTGGCTTATTGCCAGTTCAGAACAGATGTTGACGTTCAGCAGACGGCTACATGGCTCGTAGACCTGGACCCTGATTTCTCTTATGCCGCTTTCGACAGAGTGATTTACAGATGGGGCAAATGTTTACACTACTATGTCGATTATATGGAAAAGTAATGTGTGCCTTAGTAGCTCTGTGTACTCGTATTTCATTGATTTCCTGCCTAAAGCTTTTCTCGCAATGTTATCCAAATTTTTGAATCACGCTCCTACACTAGCGTGCAAAACTTAAGGACGAAAGTAACTTTCACATGCTGTTCATTACCAAATAGGTCTATGAACCTTGTACCATATACAAAATGAAAAAATAGACAATGAGACGAAGAGAAACGACACTGTTATTGAAACATGGGACTTAGGGAAAGCAGGAAAAGTGTGGACGGGGCCTAATCAGTTACCGTTGGTTGCACAGAAAACACGTACACTTTATGTTTAAAAACAAAACTCTCAACAATCATTTTCAAAAGGTTTTACTACACTGGTGGCCGAAAGTCTTATCAGAAGAACTGCAAGCTTTGTCAGCTGAAAGCTACAAGCATGTTACACACAATCAACGGCAGAAGGCCTGGTTAAGTAGGCTGAAAATTATTCGTGGGCTAAAGGCCACAAGCAATTTCAGAATACACAAGGGCTGAAGGCCTGAATTACAAATAAGGCGGACAATTACACTTTAAAAATAGTAAAACCCTTTCTAATAATCTTAATAACTTGTAACAAGCTATAGCGACGGCTGAAGGCCTCACTAAAACAATATTGAAAATTATTTGTGGGCTTAAGACGACAAGCAATTTTCAGAATACCTTTTTAAAACAATCTTAACGAACTGTAACAGCATATAGTGACGGCTGCAGGCCTTATTAAGAGAAAATTGAAAATAATTTGGTGGTTGAAGGCCACAAGCAGTGTTACAAACAATTAACGGCTGAAGGCCGGAATTACAAGTGGGGAAGGCAGTAACATGTTAAAACATTAGGGTAAATAAATTTTAAACAATTATGACAACTTGTCCAAATAAGATGGAGTGGTCCACAGACAGTGCTCCCTAGATCGTCCTGAGGAAGGTGACTACAGCTGTGTAAGCGGTGAGACAGGCAGTCAAGAGTTGTACTCACCTAACAGGATGGCAACTCACACTAGGGGTAGCTTAAGCGCCGACCGACCGACTAACCTATCCGCCTAACGTCCGATCACCGGCACAACGATGGACTGTTTTTAGGCAAGGGCGAAGAGACGGAAAGCACCAAGTCTTCAGAAACACACCCAAGGCCGAAGGAAACACTAGAACCAAGATAGGCCTCCAAAAAACATATGCACAGTACAATTCAAGAGGCTATCGAACTACACGCTGTGTCAGACAGCATCAACATTACAAGGAAAGGTACACTGCGGGAAAGGTACACTAACCTCCACGGCAGGTACCTGGGGCGTTAGCGGCCAGAAGGCAGAAAATACCGCTGGTTGCACTTCACTAATAAGAGTAATACTAAATCCAAACTAACATCAAGGAGTAGAAGGCGGCTAATAGCTTCTGCCAACCAGACAGACTCCAGTTGTTGGGGTTGGTCTCACCGACCCTGGGAGCACCAACATGCAAACAACAGCGAGATCTCAAACAGTGGAGGTTTCAGTACTGGACACGGTTCACTCAACTTCAAATGTCCTGGGGTTCGGTCGTCGGCTACAGCCCCTCGGTCCGACACTGCCTGTTCGCTGCCAGCGGTCCTGGCCTGCCCTCGTGCTGTGGACCTCCTCGCTGCTCCGTCCGAAGCCGAAGTGAAGTCCGTTTGCAACCTTCTCTCCAAATCCAGTACGCAGATGGGATTAAAATAACTACTCATTGAAAAGCACAAGATATACACGGATCTGGGAAAACAATTCAATACTACAACCAGTCACTGTGAAACAACACGGACCAATTACAAGTCGGCCTAAACACAAAGAAGCCAGAAGCAGTCGGAAGACCAAATGCACTTCGTTCGCTGCGACGACTGACCGAACGACCAACCAGCAGTCGTCCCCATTCAAGTCAGGCACAGGAAAAATCCCAGTATAAATCATCGACTGACAGCTTCTTGCCATGAGATCACTTTGATGGGCAGACACATACACACAAGTGAAAGTTGCACTACTCGAATATCACTCGCTGAATTCGGTACTTGACGTGGTCGTGCACTCTTGCGACCACATCCTTCCGTCAGACAGTGCATGTGTGCCGCCAGCGGTTGGGCGAGTACTGGTTCTTCGGACCTCAATGCTGTTCCGTCCAACTTCCTCTCCCTGGACACACGACGACCTGGAAATACTAGAGGCCGCTCCAAAGATGGTACCACAGTACGCGCTATCGATAAGCGCTGCTGCTGCCACTCATGGGCAGACAAGACGAGCAAACGTAGAGGCGCCAGTTGTAAGGTGACCTTCATTTCTTACATATTCTGTCCTCACAGCCGTATTCTGCACATTAAGATGTTTCATTCGAACCCAGACTCGATAAGGTAGAGTCAGTTTTGCATGAATTCATGTAAGGGATACGCAAATCTAATAACTAAATCGCAAGTGTGCACCGAGGCTCAAAAAGTCGAGGCTGGCGTACACAACATGACGGCCACAGGAATTTTTGTTCTAAAGAGGAAACCATCCCGCTGGGAAGACCGTTCCTTCAGAGCTATGAGTCAACAACATACCTACTTCGGTCAAAGCGACCTCCCAGAGAGAAGACAGCTTTTGCCAGAGCAAAGGGATAACGACCCCCGGGTTCGACTTGAAAGCGCTACATTGTGTGGGAGCCCTCAGAAGACTCATTTTTTCACAGACCGACTGTGTAATTACGGCGTTCTCACAGGAGGACAGTATATGTCTAACAGAGATACTTGGTCGATTTAAACGAAACGTCATTCTCCCGATTAAAAGAGCAACGCTGATTGGCGGAATATTCCTGACGCAAAGAGGAGTGAGGGAAGAAAGCGAATGATATACCCTTGCAACTTTTCCAGAAAAAGGGGCCGTTCGGTTGTCGCTCTTGAAGTGGGAACACATAACGAGAGTGAGCGCACTCGTACATGCATGCAAAGAGCGAGGAACAAAGTCTCTCCTCAGTACTTCACTGAGAGAGCACCTCTGTTGTTGGCAAATTGGAGTGACACTCTATATTGAGTCACTCGTGATTAAGCGTTGTTCACTGTGTTGACCGCCACACTTATTGTGGTGTGTGAACATGGACAGAGTACTAGTTAAATGCCTGCGGGCGAGTATTGAGTGGCATCACGGTGGACTGGTTATCTGACCGGTGTAGCACGCCAATAGTTAGTCTAGGGGCGGATAGGAGTCTTTGACTTCATCAAGGTGTAGGGAGAGTTTGATTGGCGAAGGTCAATCCAGATAGAAAGAAATAGTTGTGTTATTTGTCAGCAGCAAGAGACGCAGGCAGCAGTCGTTGCAGCTCACGGTATTATGCGCTACAGAGTATGCAAACCCAATCTGTCCTCCATAACAGTACACTCCATTACATTTCTCACGCGACAGCCTTGACTGTACCTAGAAAAGTTATTCAAGTTCTGTAGGTGAGACTCTCAGCCATTCTGCCGAGTAAATATCACTCTTAAAGAAAAGGGAGAAAAGAACCTTTCCATACATTGTAAAATAATAGCATTCCTATTCATAAGAGGCAATGTACTGTTACAAAAAGAACCCGAAAATTTATTTATTTTTTATAAGAAAAAGTTACAATTGATTTTGCAGAATTTTTTTTGAAATAAATAATATTTTTCGTTCGTTTAATGTTTTTCTTACACTAACTAGCAATACTCCAGTACCCAAGTATTCCACTAGTTATGTAAGAATATAGACTATTTTGATGTCTTTTCGCTACAGTGGATGACTCCAGAAGATATTTGTTACTGAATGGTTTTCAAGCAGTTCTTGTTGGTACATTAGGAGCGTCTGTCTGACTTCTGTAGTAGTGTGAGGTGGAAATTGTTTCTTGCAGTAGCCAAAGGGTACTTGTTGGATCAATCCATTGTGCAACTTGACGAAATAAAACCCACACACTCACAGAAAATGGCGACCCTGCCAGGATAGGTAAAACTGCCAGAATAGGTAAAACTGCCAGGATAGGTAAAAACTGCCAGGAAGGTAAAAACTGCCAGGACAGGTAAAACTGCCAGGATAGGTAAAACAGGTACGTTACCAAGATAGAAAAGTGTCAGAATAGGTGATATATGATAGTTAGGTACGACAGGTCGCAGCATTATCACTTTGAAAAAAATTTCCTTCATGTATTAAAGAGTTATTTGCAAAGATTATGGATTAGAATAGATAGAAGTAGCGAGGAAAGTAGAATTGTAGGGACATGGTCTTGTGTTATTGTGTTGGGAAATTTTGGATTTTTACGATTTTTGGGTAGCTGTTAGGGCATAGGAGTTTCAGGTGATAGATACAGATGCTGAGTGATGCAGAGACGCAGAGTGACTCTGTATCAAATAAGTTAGAATTAAGAAGTAACATTTTTCTCCCTTTGCAAGCGCACAGGTGGAAATTGAAGACTGTAGCAGAGCAGACAGAACAGCCGAAATGTCACGACGTTGTTGTTGTTGGTCCAACCAACTGGTAAGTGGTCGTACAGTTTTGTAGATAGGGTTGCGGTGAGTTGAAAGAACTTCCATGATAACTAGAGCAAAAGCCGGAAGGTTGCGTGATAGACAGAAGGTAGACAAGATGGGGGAAAATCAATCAGATAAACAGAAAATAAACGAGCTTGTTGAGAATAGGACAGACGGTGAACCTGAGAATAGGACAGACGGTGAATCAGAGAATAGGACAGTCGGTGAGCTGTAGAATCAGCAGGCTCGGTTAGATTGGGATAGAATTGAGACAGATCAGACAGATGGGAATCGAAGGGACGAGAACATCGAATTTGCAGAACACGAAATTCCGTGTAGGCCACATTCTGAGCCAGAAATAGACAGCCCACGCAGGAAATGGCAAGGATTAGCAGCGAAGCGAGCTAAAGAAACGCATTTGTTTGGCGCATATCCAGAGACAGAAT
The DNA here is from genome assembly GCF_023864275.1 of Schistocerca cancellata. Classification (NCBI taxonomy): domain Eukaryota; kingdom Metazoa; phylum Arthropoda; class Insecta; order Orthoptera; family Acrididae; genus Schistocerca; species Schistocerca cancellata. The sequence goes on from NC_064632.1 coordinate 128,924,055, forward strand.
ACGCGTCAATACAGTTAATGAATCGGCAGTTAGCTGACGTCCAAAGAGAAGTGGACAGTGAGGAGGAGGGGGAACATTTAGAATACGTCGAACCTCTCGTACACATTCTCGATATGCCTCAGCAACGGGCACACACTCACACAGTGAACAACTAAGAAAACGAGACGCCACTGTCGCTATTACAAGATGCCAAGCTATGAACGGCACCAACGTGAGCCGCACACGGCTCAGTTATTCATGGGCAATAATGAAAGTCACAGAGATTAGTGGTGGTCCCCTGGACATTACAAAAGGCTTGACGTGGCTCTTAGTAGGCTGTGTGATGACCGTGAACAGCAGTGCATGTTCTGCAACGTGCTTTCGTGCTGGCCACAAGGTTTGTGAGGATTTATTTTGGTAGGGCGTTTCATTCCTATACCAGCTTGGTTTACAAATGCTGGATGGTCGTTGGTTCATATTGACGCTCTGCAATACGTCTTCCCAGTGTGTCCCAAACGTGCTTGATGGGACTTACGTCGGAGGATAAGACGACCAGTCCACTCGTGGAATATCCTGTCGTTCCAAGAGCTCTCCCACCTGCGTGGTTCGATGTGATTGCGTATTGTCATCTTTAAAAATCGATTTAGGCCGACTGGACCACCGAAAAGACGCACAGGGAGAACAGTTCCACAACAGCACAGATCAGTAAGTGTACCGTGTTCAGAAATTTGGTCAGTACGTCCACGCATCATTATGACATGCCACACCTTAACACCTGGACCACTAAAACGATAATGTCCAACACTGTTCCTGGGTGTGTTACGTGTTCCCTCTTGTCGTCGTCTGGTGTTATGTCAAGAATCACTACTCAGACTAAATATGCTCCTAACCGAGAAGAGCACACGACCCCGAACCTCTCTTCTTTGGTCCAGTAGCTATGCCCTTACTTGGCACCGCCGCAAATGGTGGCGCCGATGTACGGGTGCAACGGAACACAACGTACTGGTCTCTTGGCAAAGAGGCCACACCCACGCATTCGCCGTATCACTGTGGACCCTGAGACAGCGCGCCGTGGTGTTCTGCCAAATATTGTTTCAGTTAGACCCGCTGTTTGCCGTGGGTTCCTTCTTGCATGCTGCACAATGCAACCTCCTCTCCGTGGGACAGCCTGTGGTTCTGAACGCTCCTCATTCACATGAAACAATGCTGTGACCTATACCAAACTCCTGGGCTACAATCGTCGCACTTTGTCCTTCTTCCAGTTTAGTGAAATACAAGTGTTCTCTCCAGGCGATGTTGTAACGAAGACACCACTACCGCACTGCAGGGCTCCGTAACTGCTCGCCGATTGACACATGCCGTCTTTTCCCGTTTCTTCAACTACCTCGTGATGTGGAGACAGCCCCATACGGACCTATAGTCACACTGATCTCACGCCGTGTGACATCAAGTTTGCTGTGCACTACCGGGAGAGCGATGGCAACATACTTCCACACTTTCATTAATTTCTACAGAGTAGTTAATATGTTATGTAACTTTATACACCGAAGACCAAAGAAACTGGTGTATCTGCCTAATTTTGTGTAGAGCCCCCACAAGCACGCGGAAGTGCCACAACACGACGTTGCATGGACTCGACTAATGTATGAAGTCGTATTGGAGGGAATAGACGCCATGAATCCTGCAGGGATGTCAAAAATCCGTAAGAGTATGAGGGAGTAGAAATCTCTTCTGAACAGTACGTTGCAAGGCATCCCAGATATGCTCAATAATGTTCATGACTAGGGTATTTGGTGGCCAGAGGAAGTGTTTAAACTCAGAACCACTCTGTAGCAATTCTGGACGTGTGAGTGTGGCATTGTCCTGCTGGATTTGCCCAAGTCCGTCGGAATGCACAGTGGACATGAGTGGATGCAGTTGATAAGACAGGATGCTTACATATGTGTCAACCATCAGAGTGGCATCTAGCCGTATTAGGGATTCCGTATCACTCCAACTGCACACGCCCCACACCATTACAGAGCCTCCACCAGCTTAAACAGACCCCTGCTGACATGCAGGGTCCATGGATTCATAAGGTCGTCTCCATACCCACACACGTCCATATGCTCGATAAAGTTTCAAACGAGACTCGTCCGACCAGGCAACATGGTTCCAGTCATCAACAGTCCAATATCGGTGTTGACAGGCCCAGACTAGGCGTAGAGCTTCGTGTCATGTAGTCGTCAAGGGTACACGAGTGGGCCTTCGGCTCCGAAAGCCCATGTCGATGATGTTTCGTTGAGTGGTTCGCACACTGACATTTGTTGGTGCATTGAAATGTGCAGCAGTTTGCGGAAGGGCTGCACTACTGTCATGCTGAACGGATTCTCTTCAGCCGTCGTTCGTCCCGATCTTGCAGGATCTTTTTCCGGCCGCAGCGATGTTGGAGATTCGATATTTTACCAGATTCCTGATATTCACTGTACACTCATGAAATGGTCGCAAGGGAAAATCACCACTTCATCGCTACCTGGGAGATGCTAAGGCCCATCGCTATGGCGCCGACTATAACACCACGTTGAAACTCACTTAAATCTTGATAACCTGCTACTGTAGCAGCTGTAACCGATCTAACAACTGCGCCACACACTCGTTGTCTTATATAGGAGTTGCCTACTGCAGCGCTGATGCTGCCTGTTTACGTATCTCTGTATTTGAATATGCATGCCTATGCCAGTTTCTTTGGCACTTCAGTGTACAAGGTGCATTCAAGTTCTAAGGCCTCCGATTTTTTTTCTCCGGACTGGAAAGAGATAGAAACATGCGCATTGTTTTAAAATGAGACCGCGTTCATTGTCAATACGTCCTAGAGGTGGCAGAACCGTACAGCAGATGGAATTTTACCGCCAGCGGCGAGAATGAGAACTGTTTTAAATACTTAAAATGGCGACGTTTTCCTTACTTGAACAGCATGCAATCATTCGTTTTCTGAATTTTCGTGTTGTGAAACCAATTGAAATTCATCGACAGTTGAAGGAGACATGTGGTGATGCAGTTATGGATGTGTCGAAAGTGCGTTTGTGGGTGCGACAGTTTAATGAAGGCAGAACATCGTGTGACAACAAACCGAAACAACCTCGGGCTCGCACAAGCCGGTCTGACGACATGATCGAGAAAGTGGAGAGAATTGTTTTGGGGGATCGCCGAATGACTGCTGAACAGATCGCCTCCAGAGTTGGCATTTCTGTGGGTTCTGTGCACACAATCCTGCATGACGACCTGAAAATGCGAAACGTTTCATCCAGGTGGATGCCACGAATGCTGACGGACGACCACAGGGCTGCCCGTGTGGCATGTTGCCAAGCAATGTTGACGCACAACGACAGCACGAATGGGACTCTCATTTCGTTGGTTGTGACAATGGATGAGACGTGGATGCCATTTTTCAATCCAGAAACAAAGCGCCAGTCAGCTCAATGGAAGCACAAAATTTCGGGTAACCGCCAGTGCTGAAAAAATGATGGTGTCCTTGTTCTGGGACAGCGAGGGCGTAATCCTTACCCATTGCGTTCCAAAGGGCTCTACGGTAACAGGTGCATCCTACGAAAATGTTTTGAAGAACAAATTCCTTCCTGCACTGCAACAAAAACGTCCGGGAAGGGCTGCGCGTGTGCAGTTGCACCAAGACAACGCACCCGCACATTGAGCTAACGTTACGCAACAGTTTCTTCGTGATAACAACTTTGAAGTGATTCCTCATGCTCCCTACTCACCTGACCTGCCTCCTAGTGACTTTTGGCTTTTTGCAGCAATGAAAGACACTCTCCGTGGCCGCACATTCACCAGCCGTGCTGCTATTGCCTCAGCGATTTTCCAGTGGTCAAAACAGACTCCTAAAGAAGCCTTCGCCGCTGCCATGGAATCATGGCGTCAGCGTTGTGAAAAGTTGTACGTCTGCAGGGCGATTACGTCGAGAAGTAACGCCAGTTTCATCGATTTCGGGTGTGTAGTTAATTAGAAAAAAAATCGGAGGCCTTAGAACTTGAATGCACCTCGTATATCTCGTCCTAACGCTTTGCAGCGTATTATAGTTTATTCCCATACACAAATGAACATGTAATATTTTCTTCTGAAAGACATTTTCCAAATGAATAATACTTCTAATGTCAGACTTATTTTCCTTAGGTGGCCAAAAGATTATTCAAGTGTAAACTTTGCCGTACACTGATACTAAACGTAGCGAGCGAGTCGGACTATACAGTACTGGGACGGGGCGCAGACCGCGGCGCCAAAGTTCCACGCAGTGTGCCGGAATGTAGGTCGCCTGCGGAATTCATCCTCTCTAGTGCGGCGGCGCGACCGCGGATTCGCTTACGCTTCGGGCGCTGATAAGTACTGCGTCACGCTGTGAGTGGGAACAGTCTTCTCTCACTGTGGTACAACTCGGCAAAGCGGAACGGAGCCCCGACAGCATCGTACTGTAGAGTGTAGACGACAGAGGAATAGAGAGACTGAGATATTAACGGCGCGCACTCTCACTGCTTGTTTACGTCGGAACGAATGGAAGTGAACACAGGCGAACGAGCATTCATAGGCCATTCGTCAGTGTTCACTGCCATTCGCCTGTACCTGAGAATAGATGTATAGAGGGAACTGTAATGTCTATTTTGGTAATTGCACGATTTGTGTGGGCCAGAGTAGATATTTCAAAAAAATGCTTCATATGGCTCTGAGCACTATGGGACTTAATAGCTGAGGTCAACAGTCCCCTAGAACTTAGAACTACTTAAACCTAACCAACCTAAGGACATCACACACACATCCATGCCAGAGGCAAGATTCGAACCTGCGACCGTAGCGGTGGCGCGATTCCAGAAAAGAGCCTAGAACCGCTCGGCCACTCAGGCCAGCAGTAGATAGTTGCTAGCGGTCTCAGTAAAGAGTGCATTCCGCGTACTGTTATCTGTGGCGTTGCTCCATACAACCACTGTCTACGACGAACAGTCGCGAAACTCTATAGGGCAAAAATTGCAACCTTACGATAAATGTAGCGATGCTAGCGCTCCAAGTGGCTGGCATGTAATAACAGAAGAACAGCATGATATCAACTGAGAAATTCCTATTTTTAACGCTGTTACTTCCATATTTACTAGTAATTAATCGGGGTGGTGATTTTTCCAATACGAATAGGAAAATACAATTAAACTATCATCCCGTCTCCTGGTAACTTAAACACACAATAAAAAAATCTCAGTGTAATGTGACAAACTGCTGTCCAAAATTTAAGCAACAAACGGAAATTTTGCAAGGTTGCATCTATTTTGATGCAAAACAGACCAAACAGGTGATAGTAAAGCAGAAACAATTTAAAGAATGCAGAACGTAAACAACTGCAACATGCATAACTGTGGACAAAAATGTTCTTCATTTTTTCCAACTTAACCGCCTTTGGCAGCAATGCAGGCCTGACAATGACGGGGAATGCTGTCAATGATGTCACCAATCTCATGCGGAAGCAGTAACTCTCGCTCTTCCCGCAGAGCTGCTCGCAACTCATGGAGACTCGTTGGTGGACGTTGAAGTGATGCAAGCCGCCTCCCTAGTGCATCCCTTAGAAGCTCAGTGGGGTTCAAGAGCGAGCTGGCCATGCCATGCGTGCAATATCTTCCATTTCCAAGAAAACATCAACCACCCGAGCTCTGTGAGGGGGCGGAGGGGGGGGGGGGGTATAATGGTCCATCGTTACAAAGTCTGGGCCCGCTGTAGCTCGCAACAACAGCACATGAGGTCCCAACATCTCTTCACGATTCCTAACAGCAATTAAATCTTACTGAATCACGAATACGATTTCATGAAGAGGTATTCGAGTGGTCGAGCGGTCCCTGTCGACACCATTAGGGATTCTCCTGGATATCGTTCTCCTTCCGCAATGTTTGGGTCCCGAAGTCCTGTTCTACGATCCCTTCAGATGTGAATCCGTTTCACTCACCACACCAAATCTGGGCTCATCTGTGAAAAGAACATTTGCCCCCTGTTAGACCATCCAGGTAGTATATTGACGACTTCAATCTAGACGTTCCCTGCTGTGAAGAAGGGTCAGAGATAAACGTAAAGCAGGTATCCGACAATAAAGGCCATTCTGTCGATGCCTTACGTACACCGTATGTCTCGATACAACAAGTCCAGTGGGTGCCGCGAAGCAGTACCGTCGTGCCCTTACAACCAAATAATGGTCGTCTCTTTCGGATGTCACACATGGTTGGCCCTGCTCTGGTCTTCGGGCTACAGTTTCGGTCTCTATAAACTGTCGCTACATACGAGAAGCAATAGAACGATTCACTTTAAGCCATCGGGAAACACCAGTTTCTTCCATCCTTCCTATGGCCCTCCACCACGGAGAGTCTAGCAGGCGTCTTCTCGGCGCCACACTGCACTGTTTGTGACTGTGTACACAGTGATTGTGGGTGGGTGACGAGCTGGCAAATCCTACTCGGTTTGATAGGTACCTCACGTCATCGATGGTGTGGTTGTTCTTTGACCAGAACGCCATCTTCCCTGCAGAACACGATCGTACAGACATCTGTTGACATTATGTATGATTATGTCGTGAATTGGACTCAGGCTGGGGAAAAGCGGTATGTTGCTTTAATTTTGGGCAGCACTGTATATAGGTTCACAGTACCCGTCATCCACCATCGAAAATGAAAGGAACTGTTTATGATTATATCCGCGTGCTTGCTGAGTAGTTTTTGATAATTTGAGCCAATGATAGTTGGTTTCGCGAGTTCCTTTGCGTATTTTAGACTCACTTAATACATTCAAATGTTCTTGGACATTAGCGCTACTTATAGGCCTACGTATGAAACAACATTTGGCCTTGTCCTTGCTTCTGTACCTTACTTGAACATTTCGTGTTTATTCTGCTTCTCACTTATCAATATGTACACTGAAGCGCCAAAGAAACTGGTAAAGGCATGAGTATTCAAATACAGAGACATGTAAACAAGCAGAATACGGCGCTGCGGTCGGCAACGACTATATAAGACGATAAGTGTCTGGCGCAGTTCTTAGATCAGTTACTGCTGCTACAAAGCCACGTTATCAAGATTTAAGTGAGTTTGAACGCGGTGTTATAGTTGGCGCACAAGGGATGGGACACAGAATCTCCGAGGTAGCGATGAAGTGGGGATCTTCCCGTACGACAGTTTCACGAGTGTACCGTGAATGTAAGGAATTCGGTAAAACATCAAATCTCCGACATCGCTGCCGACGGATAAAGATCCTGCAAGAACGGGTGCCAACGACGACTGAAGAGAATCGTTCATCGTGACAGAAGTGCAACCTTTCCGCAAATCACCGCAGATTTCAATGCTGGGGCATCAACAAATATCAGCGTATGAACCACTCAACGAAACGTCATCGATACGGGCTTTCGGAGCCGAAAGCCCACTCGTTTGCCCTTGATGACCGCACGACACAAAACTTTATCCCTCGCCTGGGCCCATCAACACCGACATTGGACTGTTGATGACTGGAAACACGTTGCCTGGTCAGATGAGTCTCATTTCAAACAGTGTCGAGCGGATGGACGTGTACGGGTATGGAGACAGCCTCATGAATCCATGGACCCTATATGTCAGCAGGGGACTATTTAGGCTGGTGGAGGCTTTGTAATTGTGTGGGGCGTGTGCAGTTGGAGTGGTACGGGACCCCTGATACGCCTAGATACCACTCTGACAGATGACACGTGCATAAGGATGTTGTACGATCAACTACATCCATTCATGGCTCAAATGGCTCTGAGCACTATGGGACTTAACATCTGAGGTCATCAGTCTCCTAGAACGTTGAACTACTTAAACCTAACTAACCTAAGGACATCACACACTGTAACCTCCCCCTCACTTATCGACCTTAATGACAGTGAAAAATTAAACCGCGTGTACCTAATGGAAATTTGGGAAAAAGCAATCGTCACCGAAGTTAATTTGTCGGTAAAGAGGGAGGAAAGGGTTACATCTAAATGAAAGGAAAAATGCTAATGAAACTGGTGGAAATTAATTTTGAAAAAGGAGTAAAGTTAATAAAGAAAGTAAATGTGCGGCCGTTACGTTAACAATCAACTAGTGGTAATTAGATATTTGAGATTTGGGGGAAATTACGGTCGCCAGTCCTGAGGACAATTACTATAGTAACTGAAAAAGAAAGATTATTACACATATAATTAGCACTAGAAGTGTGGCAACTGAAGGTTGACACGTGTAGTGTGAAAACTGAAAGTTTGTCAGAAGTAATAAATTTCGCTACACTCTGACTTAATTTAGCAAAAGAATTAATAAAACTGGAAAATCGAAAGTTAATTTAGTGACTGAAGTTAATAGTGAGCTTTCTTTCTGAAGCACATCGAAATTCAGTAAAATACGGTTAATCTTGGACTACCTCAACAATCATTTCAAAAGCTACTTGAATCTACGCAATTTAGAAATAAGAGATTTAACTTTGAACTTGAATTAAATGATTCTGAACAATTAACAATAGTAAAATTTAGTACGTACCAAGCTGAGCTGCAGTCACAGGTAAGCTAAAATACAGTAACAAAACTCGAACTCTTAATTCGTGCTTGTGTAATCTAAATATTGTAGCCAGCTATGAATGCCTTAACTGAACTTTGAAATTAAAGCAGTGAAATCGAATTATATTTGAATTTCAACGACACTCGGGTTTATTTCGGAAAAGGTAGGGACCCTGCTTGGCAATGCAATTGGGACAATGAGCAACAAAGGTTCATGCTAAGTTGCTGTAATTTTGCGATGCAACAATTTTAAAAGTTTGAAAAGCTGAGGTCTGCCATACAGTTCTAAAACTTTACGTGCTTCCAGTCTTCCTTGTTGGTTGATTGAAGGTTTGAAGCCGTCGATCAAGGAGGTGGCGACAGTTACTCATTGTCGGCCGTCGCTGTTGCAGAAGCTGGATGTCGGCGCGCCTTCTTCTCGACACGGTCACCAGACGAAACGGGCTCTTGATGTGCGCCAGCTAATGCTTCCCGTCCGCGACACCATGTCAGAAACCATCATCGCAAGTCGAGCGCAATTACATGCTGCCAAACCCCGAAAGCGCGGCAACTCCCGGGAGCTTCACACAAAACACCTGTTCCACTCGCTATTCCAGCCAGACTCCCTTTGCTCAGCCCGCGCTCCACGCGGCAGAGTTAACACTACCGAAGATCCTACACACTTTGATTCTTCACACGACCTATCGATGTAATCGTTCGATAGCAGTTTTCCCTAGGCAAGACCCAGCGTAAAAATACAAATAATATTTACGAAACAAACCAATTATACATCGACATAAATGCATATACAGGGTGTTTCAAAAATGACCGGTATATTTGAAACGACAATATAAACTAAACGAGCAGCGATAGAAATACACCGTTTGTTGCAATATGCTTGGGACAACAGTACATTTTCAGGGGGACTAACTTTCGAAATTACAGTAGTTACAATTTTCAACAACAGATGGCGCTGCAAGCGATGTGAAAGATATAGAAGACAACGCAGTCTGTGGGTGCGCCATTCTGTACGTCGTCTTTCTGCTGTAAGCGTGTGCTGTTCACAACGTGCAAGTGTGCTGTGGACAACATGGTTTATTCCTTAGAACAGAGGATTTTTCTGGTGTTGGAATTCCACCGCCTAGAACACAGTGCTGTTGCAACAAGACGAAGTTTTCAACGGAGGTTTAATGTAACCAAAGGACCGAAAAGCGATACAATAAAGGATCTGTTTGATAAATTTCAATGGACTGGGAACGTGACGGATGAACGTGCTGGAAAGGTAGGGCGACCACGTACGGCAACCACAGAGGGCAATGCGCAGCTAGTGCAGCAGGTGATCCAAAAGCGGCCTCGGTTTTCCGTTCGCCGTGTTGCAGCTGCGGTCCAAATGACGCCAACGTCCACGTATCGTCTCATGCCCCAGAGTTTACACCTCTATCCATACAAAATTCAAACGCGGCAACCCCTCAGCGCCGCTACCATTGCTGCACGAGAGACATTCGCTAACGAAATGGTGCACAGGATTGATGACGGCGATATGCATGTAGGCAGCATTTGGTTTACTGACGAAGCTTATTTTTACCTGGACGGCTTCGTCAATAAACAGAACTGGCGCATATGGGGAACCGAAAAGCCCCATGTTGCAGTCTCATCGTCCCTGCATCCTCAAAAAGTACTGGTCTGGGCCGCCATTTCTTCCAAAGGAATCATTGGCCCATTTTTCAGATCCGAAACGATTACTGCATCACGCTAACTGGACATTCTTCGTGAATTTGTGGCGGTACAAACTGCCTTAGACGACACTGCGAACACCTCGTGGTTTATGCAAGATGGTGCCCGGCCACATCGCACGGCCGACGTCTTTAATTTCCTGAATGAATATTTCGATGATCGTGTGATTGCTTTGGGCTATCCGAAACATACAGGAGGCGGCGTGGATTGGCCTACCTATTCGCCAGACATGAACCCCTGTGACTTCTTTCTGTGGGGACACTTGAAAGACCAGGTGTACCGCCAGAATCCAGAAACAATTGAACAGCTGAAGCAGTACATCTCATCTGCATGTGAAGCCATTCCGCCAGACACGTTGTCAAAGGTTTCGGGTAATTTCATTCAGAGACTACGCCATATTATTGCTACGCATGGTGGATATGTGGAAAATATCGTACTATAGAGTTTCCCAGACCGCAGCGCCATCTGTTGTTGAAAATTGTAACTACTGTAATTTCGAAAGTTTGTCTGCCTGAAAATGTACTGTTGTCCCAAGCATATTGCAACAAACGGTGTATTTCTATCGCTGCTTGTTTAGTTTTTATTGCCGTTTCAAATATACCGGTCTTTTTGAAACACCCTGTATATACAAATAGTAAAACAATTATAATATACAAAGACACAGAAATGTTATATCTTCAGGTAACAAAATAAAGAAAAAATATTATAGTACAATAGATGGAAATAGGAGGATATGCATTTCCGGCGTTACAACACATCCATGCCCGAGGCAGGATTCGAACCTGCGACCGTAGCGGTCGCGCGGTTCCAGAGTGAAGCGCTTAGAACCGCTGGGCCACACCGGCCGACTATCCATTCATGTCCAGTGTCCGTTCCGACGGACTTGGGCAGTTCCAGCAGGACAATGCGACACCTCACAAGTCCAGAATTGCTACGGAGTGGCTACGAAAGCACTCTCCCGAGTTTAAACACTTTCGCTGTCCACCAAATTCTCTAGACATGAACATTATTGAGCATATCTGGAATGAATTGTAAAATGCTGCTCAAAAGAGATCTCCACCGACTTGTACTCTTATGGGTTTATGGACAGCCCTGCAGGATTCATGGTAACAATCCCTCCAACACTACTTCACACATTAGTCGAGTCCATGCCACGTCGTGTTGCGGCACGTCTGCGTGCTCGCGCGGGCCCAACACTATATTAAGCAGGAGTACCAGTATGTTTGTCCCTTCAGAGTATATACGAGTATCCCTTCTAGATTCTCTTTTCCGACTTTCCTCAAGTAGGTCCACGAGTAATGCTTTCTTTTTATTTATGTCAATATATTAAACTACACCTAGCACACATTGTACTACACGTAGCGCAAAGCCCAATTCCTCTTCACTTTTGGCCACTGCTGCTGCATCAGCAATGAATCGTAATGTGTTAATTATCTGTTCTTCACGAATAGTAGTATTCCTTCACTTCGCTCATTCCCTTTTCAACGAATAAATAAACGTCAATGGTGACAATGAACTTACCTTACACCTTTCCTGGTTTTGACTTCTATCACAAATCTGTTACTACACGCTATTCTAATTTGCTTTGAAAATAGTGAATTTCAATCTCTCTCTCTTCTATCGGTACTGCATTACAAAAAAGAAATACTTTTAATTTAATCCCTCAATATAAAACTCATTTTATATCTTTATGTCACAATAAACTCAAAAATATGTCTCATTTCAATTCTGAATGAACTTCTCCACTCCATATACACAATATACAATCGTAGCGTTCGAAGTGTCTTTATACAGATCAGCCGTTTTGCCAGCGATGGAGTAGCGAAGTTACAGAAAAACGGTAGGAGTTTCGTAACTCATTGTCTTGGACTCTGCTTCAGCTGTTGCATAACGTGAGAGAGGACAGAAAAGGAGAGTCTAGGTTTCGATTACGAGCTATATATGAGACTAACCTTTGATCGACTTTCGGAGTTACTTGTGGTATCTAGTTTCCTATTCAAATTCATTGTGGAAGGATATCAATGATAAGGTTCGCTGATGACATTGCTATCCTCAGTAAAAGTGAAGAAGAATTACAGGATCTATTGAATGGAATGAGCAGTCTAATGTGTACTGAGTTTGGACTGAGAGTAAATCGAAGAAAGATGAAGGTAATGAGAAGTAGCAGAAATAAGAACAGCGAGAGAGTTAACATCAAAACTGAGGATAACGAATTAGATGAAGTTAAGGAATTTTGGCACCTAGGAAGCAAAATAACCCATGACGGACAGAGCAAGGAGGACATAAAAAGCAGACTAGCACTGGCAGAGAGGGCATTCCTAACCAAGAGAAGTCTAGTAGCACCATACGTAGGCCTTACTTTGCGGAAGAAATGTCTGAGAATGTACGTTTGGAGCACAGCATTGTATGGTTATGAAACGTGGATTGTGGGTAAACCGGAACAGAAGAGAATCGAAGCATTTGAGATGTGGTGCTACAGAAGAATGTTTAAAACTAGGTTGACTGGTAAGGTAAGGAATGAGGAGGTTCTCCGTGGAATCAGCAAGAAAAGGAACATGTGGAAAACGCTAACAAGAAGAAGGAACAGGATGATAGGACTTGTGTTAAGACGTCAGGGCATAACTTCCACTGTACTAGAGGGAGCTGCAGAGGGCATAAATTGTAGAGGAAAGCAGAGATTGGAATACATCCAGCATATAATTGAGGACGTAGTTTGCAAGTGCTACTCTGAGATGAAGAGGATGACGCAGGAGGGAAATTCGTGGCGTGTTGCATCAAACCAGTCGGAAGATTAGGACGAGGAAAATTTCGTTGAGATCATTCAAAGAAACAATCAATAATTTTCATTGAATTATGAAATGACTATAAACTGCTTCCTTTTATGACAACTGTAATCTGTGTTTGCCAGATAATGGCAAAGCAGAAAAGCAACTATAGTCTTCGGCCTTGTCGAGAACATTTCCATTTTTTATTTTATAGTACAAATGTACTTACCGCTGAATATTACCTGCGCAAAAGTGTCGCACTGCGCTGTGCGCAATATGCTCACAGCCAACAATATGGAATAGAGCACAATAGAACGAGCGTAACCTGTAACCTTACGAAATTACGAACGCTGCGGTCTCGTTTTTTTCGCACTAATAAATCTCACATAGAATTCAGTCGATACAACAGTGCTACAGAAACAGTACCAAACTTTGATATTGAGATAGGATTACTTTGCATCGCGAGCGCTCTGTTTTTTAACGAAGCAAGAAAAGTGGCATAGGAAAAAGATTTCTGTGTGTTCAGTTTGGGTCTAATACGTAGATTTTTCATGAAAACCTCGGGATAAATATTGTGAATAATAAAAGGTGAACGCTCCCTCTGCCCGTTGGTCCAGTCCTTTCGCTTAGTCCTTTGGGCGTTCCATGATATGCAGAGGTAATACCGGTTGCAAATACAATGACTACACAGAACAGAACAGATAAATCACAAGTTTATCACAAGTTGCAAGCATAGTGAAATGTCTTGCCATAACCTTCTTCAAGGTCGCATCGGAACCATAAGGGATCGCACACACTGCTCGCAAAGCCCAACTCGTTTACGATAAAGGCCTTGGCGATGTGAAGACGCCCCACTCTCTAACCATTATCCATCTGTGGACCTCTGGTGGATTGCTCAGTAACATCACAATCAACTGTTGCACACTCCAACGATGTACGCGCATATGTCAGAGTCGGTTGACAACACGGCGATATTTGGTGGTCGCGATAAATACTCTGCCGCCGTCACGTTGCCATCTATGTCTACAGTGATCAGCCGAAACTTTATGACCACCTACCTAATAGCCGGTATGTCGATTTTTGGCACAGATAACAGCGCCGACGCATCGTGGCATGGAAGCAATGAGGCCTTGGTAGGTCGCTGGAGGGAGTTGGCACCACATCTGCACACACAAGTCGCCTAATTCCTCTAAATTACCGGGAAGGGAGCGATTAGCTCTGACGCTAAGTTCAGTCACATCCCAGATGCTTTCGATGGGTTCAGGTCGGGCGAACTGGGGGGGGGGGGGGGCGCATCAATTAGAACTCGCCACTGTGCTCCTCGAACCACTTTCTCGAACGTCTCAACCACACTCCTGACATTGTGACACGGTCCATTTTTGTTGTTGTGGTCTTCAGTCCTGAGACTGGTTTGATGCAGCTCTCCATGCTACTCTATCCTGTGCAAGCTTCTTCATCTCCCAGTACCTACTGCAACCTACATCCTTCTGAATCTGCTTAGTGTATTCATCCCTTGGTCTCCCCCTACGATTTTTACCCTCCACGCTGCCCTCCAATATTAAATTGGTGATCCCTTGATGCCTCAGAACATGTCCTACCAACCGATCCCTTCTTCTGGTCAAGTTGCGCCACAAACTTCTCTTCTCCCCAATCCTATTCAATACTTCCTCATTAGTTATGTGATCTACCCATCTAATCTTCAGCATTCTTCTGTAGCACCACATTTCGAAAGCTTCTATTCTCTTCTTGTCCAAACTATTTACCGTCCATGTTTCACTTCCATACATGGCTACACTCCATACAAATATTTTCAGAAATGACTTCCTGACACTTAAATCTATACTCGATGTTAACAAATTTCTCTTCTTCAGAAACGCTTTCCTTGCCATTGCCAGTCTACATTTTATATCCTCTCTACTTCGACCATCATCAGTTATTTTGCTCCCCAAATAGCAAAACTCCTTTACTACTTTAAGTGTCTCATTTCCTAATCTAATTCCCTCAGCATCACCCGACTTAATTCGACTACATTCCATTATCCTCGTTTTGATTTTGTTGATGTTCATCTTATACCCTCCTTTCAAGACAGTGTCCATTCCGTTCAACTGCTCTTCCAGGTCCTTTGCTGTCTCTGACAGAATTACAATGTCATCGGCAAACCTCAAGGTTTTTATTTCTTCTCCATGGATTTTAATACCTACTCCGAATTTTTCTTTTGTTTCCTTTACTGCTTGCTCAATATACAGATTGAATAACATCGGGGAGAGGCTACAACCCTGTCTCACTCCCTTCCCAAACACTGCTTCCCTTTCATGTCCCTCGACTCTTATAACTGCCATCTGGTTTCTGTACAAATTGTAAATAGCCTTTCGCTCCCTGTATTTTACCCTTGCCACCTTTAGAATTTGAAAGAGAGTATTCCAGTCAACATTATCAAAAGCTTTCTCTAAGTCTACAAATGCTAGAAACGTAGGCTTGCCTTTCCTTAATCTTTCTTCTAAGATAAGTCGTAAGGTCAGTATTGCCTCACGTGTTCCAGTATTTCTACGGAATCCAAACTGATCTTCCCCGAGGTCGGCTTCTACTAGTTGTTCCATTCGTCTGTAAAGAAATCGTGTTAGTATTTTGCAGCTGTGGCTTATTAAACTGATTGTTCGGTAATTTTCACATCTGTCAACACCTGCTTTCTTTGGGATTGGAATTATTATATTCTTCTTGAAGTCTGAGGGTATTTCGCCTGTTTCATACATCTTGCTCACCAGATGGTAGAGTTTTGTCAGGACTGGCTCTCCCAAGGCCGTCAGTAGTTCCAATGGAATGTTGTCTACTCCGGGGGCCTTGTTTCGACTCAGGTCTTTCAGTGCTCTGTCAAACTCTTCACGCAGTATCGTATCTCCCATTTCATCTTCATCCACATCCTCTCCCATTTCCATAATATTGTCCTCAAGTACATCGCCCTTGTATAGACCCTCTATATACTCCTTCCACCTTTCTGCTTTCCCTTCTTTGCTTAGAACTGGGTTTCCATCTGAGCTCTTGATGTTCATACAAGTGGTTCTCTTATCTCCAAAGGTCTCTTTAATTTTCCTGTAGGCCGTATCTATCTTACCCCTAGTGAGATAAGCCTCTACATCCTTACATTTGTCCTCTAGCCATCCCTGCTTAGCCATTTTGCACTTCCTGTAGATCTCATTTTTGAGACGTTTGTATTCCTTTTTGCCTGCTTCATTAACTGCAGCATTATCTTGTTGAAAAATGCCACGGCCATCAGAAAACATGATAGCCATGAAGGAGGATACATAGTCTGCAGTGTACGATACTCCTTGTTCGTCGTGGTGCTTTGCACGAGCTCCACTGGACCCACGGATGCCCACATGAATGTTCCCCAGACCATAATGAAACCGCAGCCAGATTCTGTCCTGCAGTACAGGTGTGAAGGAGCTGTTCCCCTGGAAGACGACGGATTCGCGCCCTCCGTCAGCGTGATGAAGAAGGTATCGGGATTCATCAGACCATGCAATGGTCTGCCACTGCGCCAATGTGCAATGCCAATGGTCACGTGCCCATTCCAGTCGTAGTTGCTGATGATGTGGTGCTAACATTGGCACATGCATGGGTCGTCGGCTGCGGTGGCCCATCGTTAGGAGCGTTCGGCGCACTTTATGTTCAGACACGCTTGTACTCTTCCCAGCATTGAAGCCTGATGATACTTCCACCACAGTTCACCGCCTGTCCTGTTTTACCGGTCTGCCCAGCCTGCAACGCCCGACATCTGTAACAACGAATGGCCGCCCAATCGCACGACCTCTGGACGTGGTTTCACCTTGGTTTCGCCACATGTTGAACAAAATCACCAGAGCATTCCTAAAGCCCCCGACAAGTCGTGGAGTTTCCGAAAGGTTCGTGCCGCGCCTCCAGGCCATTGCAATTTGCCCTCGGTCAAACTCGGATAGATCCTCATTCTACACACGGACAGCACGGACACTCCATGCACCGTGTGTGTGTCTGACTAGCGGTCATTCCTCGGCAAGTGACGCTCTATTGTCTGGACCGGTTTATATCGATAGTAGGTCGCTGATCATAATATTCTGGCTGAGCAATCTATATTGTCACTGTTTTCTGCATTGCCTTCCGATGACACCTGCACATGATTCGCGGATGTGTGGGCTTTGCTGGTCTCTGTATGCACGATGGGCCAGCTACATAATCACTTTGCGCCGTTGTCTCATTTTGTCTTCGTCGCTGCTGTAACTCTCGCATTCACTTGACACTAGTCTTTTTACGATTTTTGTATCCCTTCAGCGAGTTTTTCTCTGACTAACGTTTGCTATAATTCCAAGCATATTTATGAGTCATATGAGACGACATCTTTCGTTATTTTGTAATTTTCAATTTAGTACCGATTTTCGTTTATACACTCCTGGAAATGGAAAAAAGAACACATTGACACCGGTGTGTCAGACCCACCATACTTGCTCCGGACACTGCGATAGGGCTGTACAAGCAATGATCACACGCACGGCACAGCGGACACACCAGGAACCGCGGTGTTGGCCGTCGAATGGCGCTAGCTGCGCAGCATTTGTGCACCGCCGCCGTCAGTGTCAGCCAGTTTGCCGTGGCATACGGAGCTCCATCGCAGTCTTTAACACTGGTAGCATGCCGCGACAGCGTGGACGTGAACCGTATGTGCAGTTGACGGACTTTGAGCGAGGGCGTATAGTGGGCATGCGGGAGGCCGGGTGGACGTACCGCCGAATTGCTCAACACGTGGGGCGTGAGGTCTCCACAGTACATCGATGTTGTCGCCAGTGGTCGGCGGAAGGTGCACGTGCCCGTCGACCTGGGACCGGACCGCAGCGACGCACAGATGCACGCCAAGACCGTAGGATCCTACGCAGTGCCGTAGGGGACCGCACCGCCACTTCCCAGCAAATTAGGGACACTGTTGCTCCTGGGGTATCGGCGAGGACCATTCGCAACCGTCTCCATGAAGCTGGGCTACGGTCCCGCACACCGTTAGGCCGTCTTCCGCTCACGCCCCAACATCGTGCAGCCCGCCTCCAGTGGTGTCGCGACAGGCGTGAATGGAGGGACGAATGGAGACGTGTCGTCTTCAGCGATAAGAGTCGCTTCTGCCTTGGTGCCAATGATGGTCGTATGCGTGTTTGGCGCCGTGCAGGTGAGCGCCACAATCAGGACTGCATACGACCGAGGCACACAGGGCCAACACCCGGCATCATGGTGTGGGGAGCGATCTCCTACACTGGCCGTACACCACTGGTGATCGTCGAGGGGACACTGAATAGTGCACGGTACATCCAAACCGTCATCGAACCCATCGTTCTACCATTCCTAGACCGGCAAGGGAACTTGCTGTTCCAACAGGACAATGCACGTCCGCATGTATCCCGTGCCACCCAACGTGCTCTAGAAGGTGTAAGTCAACTACCCTGGCCAGCAAGATCTCCGGATCTGTCCCCCATTGAGCATGTTTGGGACTGAATGAAGCGTCGTCTCACGCGGTCTGCACGTCCAGCACGAACGCTGGTCCAACTGAGGCGCCAGGTGGAAATGGCATGGCAAGCCGTTCCACAGCACTACATCCAGCATCTCTACGATCGTCTCCATGGGAGAATAGCAGCCTGCATTGCTGCGAAAGGTGGATATACACTGTACTAGTGCCGACATTGTGCATGCTCTTTTGCCTGTGTCTATGTGCCTGTGGTTCTGTCAGTGTGATCATGTAATGTATCTGACCCCAGGAATGTGTCAATAAAGTTTCCCCTTCCTGGGACAATGAATTCACGGTGTTCTTATTTCAATTTCCAGGAGTGTATATTGTCACTGTTTTCTGCATTGCCTTCCGATGACACCTGCACATGATTCGCGGATGTGTGGACTTTGCTGGTCTCTGTATGCACGATGGGCCAGCTACATAATCACTTTGCGCCGTTGTCTCATTTTGTCTTCGTCGCTGCTGTAACTCTCGCATTCACTTGACACTAGTCTTTTTACGATTTTTGTATCCCTTCAGCGAGTTTTTCTCTGACTTACGTTTGCTATAATTCCAAGCGTATTTATGTGTCACATGAGACGACATCTTTCATTATTTCGTAATTTTCAATTTAGTACCGATTTTCGTTTATATTCTGGCGAATATTTTTGTCTCACTTTGGGTCATGGTAGAGCTCACTATGACACCCGAATCAGTCTCGTAGCTAAAGGCGTTTCCACGCTACAGCACTTTATAACTTTAATGAAGCTAATTCGCAAAATCATGCGTATCCCCCTACACTGTTACGATGATGGCACAGGCGTAATAAAAATCCTGCACGATTAACGCGTGTAGACTTGATATATCCGTTGTGGGCTCAACCACCGTTTACGCATTGTTAGTCTCAGCAGACGCGAATTGTCAGCGGAACCATGAGATCAACCCCTACACATTGGCTGCCAATTCTAAGCCACATACCACCTGCGGACCTAAGTCGGAAGAATGCTCTTCTCCGGCAAAATAGGAAGATACTCGACAACGCCCAGCTCCCTATACACTGCGACATACATGACCTGGAAAGAAACAGGCTTAGGTCGAGACATCCAACAATGATAACAGCCAAGGAATTGCAAAGTAAAAACTTCGATGCAATAAAGACCTGGAGGGAAGAGTGGCGAGAGGTGTGCCCTGAGCATTGTCAACCTCTCCCCTGCATCACTGAGAGACCGGCCGGATATGTACTGCCAAGTAAAATATGGTCATCTCTTAACAGAATACGGCCAAATCACGGAAGATGTGCAGATACCTTTTACAAATGGGGAAAAACACCAACTCCCAACTGTGACTGCGGAGCCAGCAAACAGACCTTCCGCCACATCGTCCAGGAGTGCGACAGAAGACCATACAGTGGTAAGTTCAGTTATTTTCTGATGGCAACAGACGTCACAAAAGACTTTATATATAATCTTGATGTTTGTATTTAATTGTATTGACCATATATAATCTTGATGTCTCTATTTAATTGTACTGCCCATTATCTGTATGTTTTATTGTGCTTTTTACGTATATCTCTGTTTAAACATTTGTAAGAAGCGTAACATGATGTGCAATACCATACGCTAAATAAATGTTAGTTTCAGAGTTATAAACGATTCAAAACTGTCGGTATTTTGTAACAGACGAAAGTTCGATCGGCGAAAGAATTGAACATAATGTCTGAAATTAAACGCAAATATGAATTGCATGAAGATAATGCATTTAACATTGATCTACAGCTTCAGTCTTCCTTAGCATTACTCCAAAACTTGGCACATTATGTCGGTTGACAGTTGAGGAGGTAATTTAAAAGCAGAACCCTAATTAACGATGAGCAACGTAATCTAAAGAAGGCTAGCATTTACACTCCAGTTATTAGCAACCGGAGGCTTTTATTTTAGAAATTGTTTCGCAATTTAAATAGCTTAGATAGTTGCTGATATATGTGGTGACATATGCGAAACATATCAATTATTTTATTGCAGTACGTACAAGGAACATAATGTCAATAAAGTATGACTTATTAAATGTAAAATACACTCCTGGAAATTGAAATAAGAACACCGTGAATTCATAGTCCCAGGAAGGGGAAACTTTATTGACACATTCCTGGGGTCAGATACATCACATGATCACACTGACAGAACCACATGCACATAGACACAGGCAACAGAGCATGCACAATGTCGGCACTAGTACAGTGTATATCCACCTTTCGCAGCAATGCAGGCTGCTATTCTCCCATGGAGACGATCGTAGAGATGCTGGATGTAGTCCTGTGGAACGGCTTGCCATGCCATTTCCACCTGGCGCCTCAGTTGGACCAGCGTTCGTGCTGGACGTGCAGACCGCGTGAGACGACGCTTCATCCAGTCCCAAACATGCTCAATGGGGGACAGATCCGGAGATCTTGCTGGCCAGGGTAGTTGACTTACACCTTCTAGAGCACGTTGGGTGGCACGGGATACATGCGGACGTGCATTGTCCTGTTGGAACAGCAAGTTCCTTTGCCGGTCTAGGAATGGTAGAACGATGGGTTCGATGACGGTTTGGATGTACCGTGCACTATTCAGTGTCCCCTCGACGATCACCAGTGGTGTACGGCCAGTGTAGGAGATCGCTCCCCACACCATGATGCCGGGTGTTGGCTCTGTGTGCCTCGGTCGTATGCAGTCCTGATTGTGGCGCTCACCTGCACGGCGCCAAACACGCATACGACCATCATTGGCACCAAGGCAGAAGCGACTCTCATCGCTGAAGACGACACGTCTCCATTCGTCCCTCCATTCACGCCTGTCGCGACACCACTGGAGGCGGGCTGCACGATGTTGGGGCGTGGGCGGAAGACGGCCTAACGGTGTGCGGGACCGTAGCCCAGCTTCATGGAGACGGTTGCGAATGGTCCTCGCCGATACCCCAGGAGCAACAGTGTCCCTAATTTGCTGGGAAGTGGCGGTGCGGTCCCCTACGGCACTGCGTAGGATCCTACGGTCTTGGCGTGCATCCGTGCGTCGCTGCGGTCCGGTCCCAGGTCGACGGGCACGTGCACCTTCCGCCGACCACTGGCGACAACATCGATGTACTGTGGAGACCTCACGCCCCACGTGTTGAGCAATTCGGCGGTACGTCCACCCGGCCTCCCGCATGCCCACTATACGCCCTCGCTCAAAGTCCGTCAACTGCACATACGGTTCACGTCCACGCTGTCGCGGCATGCTACCAGTGTTAAAGACTGCGATGGAGCTCCGTATGCCACGGCAAACTGGCTGACACTGACGGCGGCGGTGCACAAATGCTGCGCAGCTAGCGCCATTCGACGGCCAACACCGCGGTTCCTGGTGTGTCCGCTGTGCCGTGCGTGTGATCATTGCTTGTACAGCCCTCTCGCAGTGTCCGGAGCAAGTATGGTGGGTCTGACACACCGGTGTCAATGTGTTCTTTTTTCCATTTCCAGGAGTGTATACAGACGGACATGTCACATAGGCTGCTTTATAAAATCCATATGTAGTTTGTCAGGGGGCTGACAGGGTGATTGTGGGAAACCGATTTTAATTTTTTCGTTTCTTACATCAGGAACTAGTGAAATAACAGCGATAGATCAGATATACTTGTACCTGATTACTTTCAAGCAAATTTCTTTTCCTTTTTATTTTCAATAAAAAATACAAATCGTGCAATTATTCAATCCGTTCACAGCCTGATGGCAGCATCTAATGACTAAATCATCTTCTTCATGTCTCCAGTTGACCTACGAGTGCTCCACCTGTTTTCTACCAATCATATTTCTTCGCCATTTCGACGTTTATGCTGTGGATTTATTCAATTCCACAAGCATCTGTGATATTTATGTTCTCCTATCACCGATATTACATTCTCTCCGTATCGATCTAGCGATCACGTAGCTCCTGTCAATAAGCAAAAGTAGTCCCCACGCTAAAACAGCAGACCAATGATCTGTCTTATGTAGATTCTCTAATCTCTCTGTGTTGCCAGCGCCTAAGAGCAGAGGACGCTGACTTCCTTTGGTAACTCGCTCAGAGATCACAACCAGAGGAACACGGGCGAGCGCCAGCGAACGTGAACCGAACATGTCCGAATTCTGTTCTGTCGCGCATGCCTGATGTTTAGACAAGGGTAATTTGTCCTTCGCTGATGCTCGATTCCTTTTGAACGCTCAAGCGTAAACTGATGTTATCGCTCGGCTGAAATATAGAGCGTATCAGGGGTATAAGTGCAGATATTTCTATTGATGACTCAGGACATGAGAATTTACTTCATTTTCTGACTGATAATTACAGCTGTTTTTAGACTGGTTAGTTCCTCAAAGCCCATGTACCTACATGTTTAGTTTGACGTTGATACTACATAAGAATATTTTATGATCTGAATATGACAGAAGCCGAAACCCGTAATAGTGAAGTTGTAATGTTATGTGAGCCTCACTGCCCTTTTTTTAAACTAATTTGTGTCTTATTTTATTCTGAGAAGCTCAGTAATGTATGTAAATACCGTAAATGCAAATGTGATTCAAAAAGTACTTGAAGTGAAGCGCAGCTGGACAGCAAGAACCTCTTTAGCGCGCAATCCCCGCCACGACAGTAGTTGTGAATCTTCCAGTATGGACTCTAAAAATAAAGACAATTGATTTATTAAAAAGAAAAAGAGGACTGTTGATCTATATCTTGTGGAAAGAGGACATGTTGTTTGGCCGTCGCTCAGAACGTATTGTTACATGTGATGAAAATTGCTATTGTAGTGATAAA
Source organism: Schistocerca cancellata (assembly GCF_023864275.1). Taxonomy (NCBI): domain Eukaryota; kingdom Metazoa; phylum Arthropoda; class Insecta; order Orthoptera; family Acrididae; genus Schistocerca; species Schistocerca cancellata. Next base: position 128,947,362 of record NC_064632.1, read on the forward strand.
ACTGAGTAAAGTTTGTGTAAGAGTTGCCGAACATTTATGTATTCAAATTTTCTGGAAGTGAGGAATAGAAATATCTTGTTTTTGGAAAAGGAGGTGAATTTCATTGTCGTCGCCGGCTATCGATCGACAGATTTGTAAGTGTACAAAGTTCACCTAAATACAGCAAAGGAAATGCATTCTCTATAGTTTTCATTCAATACGTAACAACCTCTCATAATTTCTTAATTACAGTAATTGGATTATGATTTTGTACAATAGTATGGTGCTGAACTCCACTAACTAGTTTTGATGTAGCAGGACCTGTAGTTTGAAGGAAGTTTGTGTGCCAAGCAATCTCCTTTTCTCACAAAAAGCAGATTGCTGTTTGATCGTATTTACTTCCAACAGTGGTCCCTTAGGTATGATAAGCTACGAAAACTTGGGCTCAAAGCTATCGACAATGCGGCCAAGTAACCAACAGAGTCGCACTTTAAATCTTAAAGGACAATAACTTCCTCCAAATTATAACAAATCATCAACTGGTGCAGAAGCTGATCATTTAAGGAGGCAGAAACCAAAATTCAGGCACCAGTTACGACTTAAAGTAAAATCTCAATCAAAATCAATCTCTCTCTCTCTCCAAACACATATATATTCATATTATTAAGATAAAAGTCATTTTATAAAGTGTAAGAGTTTGTCTGATCAAGACGGACCTGTAAAATAAAGTGCCAAAAATATGATCACGGACTCATTTTCAGACTTTGTCTTCAGTTGATTAATGTTTATTTTACCGTGGGTAGCATATGAGGTGCTGAATTGTGGACAGGTGGACAGCAAAACGGATACTCTTTACTGACAGGCGTAGTCCACTTCACGGCGCAGTTACGACTGCACAGAAAACACCAGGTTGTAAATTATGTGATGTATCTGCAGGAAGACTGTTAGACGCAGAGAAACAACATCTAACACACTGAAGTGGCTTCATATTATCGCACCAATTGTCACCATATGTGTTATTATACTCGTAACACTCTGTATTTACCAGCAGCAAATACAGAACCAATGGAACTTCGTAACTGTATTGCAGAGGGAGAAGAGGGGATGGGATTTGGGGCAGTGTTGCCACAATGTAGCCAATCACACTTAACACATCATTATGGAAATGATCAATAAACTGCAGTGAGAGATATTACAAGGCAAACGTTGTATATCTTGGTGAGGTTTACTGGTGAAACTGTGAGAGGGTACACTCCAGGAAGTGGCGAGCAACGTATTACTTCTACACTCCTGGAAATGGAAAAAAGAACACATTGACACCGGTGTGTCAGACCCACTATACTTGCTCCGGACACTGCGAGAGGGCTGTACAAGCAATGATCACACGCACGGCACAGCGGACACACCAGGAACCGCGGTGTTGGCCGTCGAATGGCGCTAGCTGCGCAGCATTTGTGCACCGCCGCCGTCAGTGTCAGCCAGTTTGCCGTGGCATACGGAGCTCCATCGCAGTCTTTAACACTGGTAGCATGCCGCGACAGCGTGGACGTGAACCGTATGTGCAGTTGACGGACTTTGAGCGAGGGCGTATAGTGGGCATGCGGGAGGCCGGGTGGACGTACCGCCGAATTGCTCAACACGTGGGGCGTGAGGTCTCCACAGTACATCGATGTTGTCGCCAGTGGTCGGCGGAAGGTGCACGTGCCCGTCGACCTGGGACCGGACCGCAGCGACGCACGGATGCACGCCAAGACCGTAGGATCCTACGCAGTGCCGTAGGGGACCGCACCGCCACTTCCCAGCAAATTAGGGACACTGTTGCTCCTGGGGTATCGGCGAGGACCATTCGCAACCGTCTCCATGAAGCTGGGCTACGGTCCCGCACACCGTTAGGCCGTCTTCCGCTCACGCCCCAACATCGTGCAGCCTGCCTCCAGTGGTGTCGCGACAGGCGTGAATGGAGGGACGAATGGAGACGTGTCGTCTTCAGCGATGAGAGTCGCTTCTGCCTTGGTGCCAATGATGGTCGTATGCGTGTTTGGCGCCGTGCAGGTAAGCGCCACAATTAGGACTGCATACGACCGAGGCACACAGGGCCAACACCCGGCATCATGGTGTGAGGAGCGATCTCCTACACTGGCCGTACACCACTGGTGATCGTCGAGGGGACACTGAATAGTGCACGGTACATCCAAACCGTCATCGAACCCATCGTTCTACCATTCCTAGACCGGCAAGGGAACTTGCTGTTCCAACAGGACAATGCACGTCCGCATGTATCCCATGCCACCCAACGTGCTCTAGAAGGTGTAAGTCAACTACCCTGGCCAGCAAGATCTCCGGATCTGTCCCCCATTGAGCATGTTTGGGACTGGATGAAGCGTCGTCTCACGCGGTCTGCACGTCCAGCACGAACGCTGGTCCAACTGAGGCGCCAGGTGGAAATGGCATGGCAAGCCGTTCCACAGGACTACATCCAGCATCTCTACGATCGTCTCCATGGGAGAACAGCAGCCTGCATTGCTGCGAAAGGTGGATATACGCTGTACTAGTGCCGACATTGTGCATGCTCTGTTGCCTGTGTCTATGTGCCTGTGGTTCTGTCAGTGTGATCATGTGATGTATCTGACCCCAGGAATGTGTCAATAAAGTTTCCCCTTCCTGGGACAATGAATTCACGGTGTTCTTATTTCAATTTCCAGGAGTGTATCAGCGTAAGGCTCGCGGTCTCGTAAACTGACATGTGCTGGCCACATGCGCCTCCAAATCCACATCCAGTGCCGCCTGTGGGCTGAGGATGACACAGCGGCCGGTCGGTACCGCTGGGCCCTCATGACCTGTTCGAGCGGAGTTTAGTTTTAGCATACGGCTCGAGAAATTCCAGTAACAAAAAAATCAGGGAAGTTAGAGCTCGTAAGGAAGCATACTGACAATCACTTTCGCCAGCCGCTGTGACCGAGCGGTTCTAGGTGCTTCAGTACGGAACCGTGCTGTTGCTACGGTCGCAGGTTCGATTCCTTAGGTTAGTTAGGTTTAAGTAGTTGTAAGTCTAGGGGACTGATGACCTCAGATGTTAAGTCCCATAGTGCTCAGAGCCATTTGACCCATTTGAAACAATCACTTTCCCCGTGGATCTGTCATGACTGGAAGAGGGAAGGGGAGAATCTATAGTTGTACTAAAAGTACGCTCCACCACACAGCTTGAGGTGGATGCGGAGTGTACAAGAATATTCAGATCAAGACATTGAAAGAACTGTGGTTGGCGACTGGCGGCCGGCCGGTGTAGCCGTGCGGTTAAAGGCGCTTCAGTCTGGAGCCGCGTGACCGCTCCGGTCGCAGGTTCGAATCCTGCCTCGGGCATGGATGTGTGTGATGTCATTAGGTTAGTTAGGTTTAAGTAGTTCTAAGTTCTGGGGGACTGATGACCACAGATGTTAAGTCCCATAGTGCTCAGAGCCATTTTTTTGGCGACTGGCCTCTACTACTTGACTCGCTGAAATGTCGGAAACAAAGTTATTTCAATAGGAATACAATCGTACATGTTTACAAGGACTGGGCTTTGGGAGAAACAGATGCCCTCTAAAAGAAGAAGATACAGTCTCTACAAACAACGAGGGGCGTTCTATAGGTAATGCAACACTTTTTTTCTGAAAGCAGGTTACTTTTATTTAGGATTCCAATACACAATATTATTCCTCGCTCTTTTGGCTAAAGAACTCTATTTTTCAACATAATCTCCGTTCAAGACTTTATTCCATCTTACTGGGAGGGCCTTTAAACTCGCATGGCACCACTCTACTGGTCTACGTCGGAACCAACGTCTTGTTGCATCAATAACCTCCCCATCATCCATGTACTACTTCCAATGTAGCGCAACCTTCAGTGTGCCAAACAAATGAAATCGGACGGTGCGAGTTCTGCACTATAGGATCGATGCGAAAGTATAGTTCATGAAGTTTTGTGAGCTCCTCTTGGCGGAACAGATTTGTGTGTGACCTTGCGTTGTCATGGAGATGGAGAAGTTCGTTTGCATTTTTGTGGCGACGAGCATGCTGAAGTTTCTCAATTTCCTGAGGGTAGCACAATACACTTCAGATCCGATCGTTGGGAGTTGGATAGCATTCTCAACTGAAATTTGCGCATTGTAAAGTCATGCAGAGTTTTCTATAAACATTCCGCCTTCAGGCCACAAGTGGCCCATCGGGACCATCCGACCGCCGTGTCATCCTCAGATGAGGATGCGGATAGGAGGGGCTCTCTCTCTCTCCCGGTCGTTATGATGGTTTTCTGTGACAGGAGCCGCTACTATTCGATCGAGTAGCTCCTCAATTAGCATCACGAGGCTGAGTGCACCCCGAAAAATCGCAACAGCGCATGGCCGCCCGGACGGTCACCCATCCAAGTGCCAGCCACGCCCAACGGCGCTTCACTTCGGTGATCTGACGGGAACCGATGAATCAACTGCGGCAAGGCCGCTGCCCAGAGTTTTCTTTATCTAGCGCCATTGTTTTGTTCATAATAGATAGAGAACACCACTACTTTCGCAAATATCGCTGAAGGACAAAATTGACACCAGCCACACTTTTTGATGATTGGTTTGTTTTGCCATAACTAGTTTCAAGCCTGGGTCCATTATCAGGTGGCAGCAAGGATTATAGCATCATCTTTTTCTCTGGTGCCCTAGATGTAATGCATAAAGGAAAACTTTTCTCAATTAAGTAAATGCAATGACGCTTTATACGGGGCGGTCCACTTAAACATTTCAGCACAAGTACCTCTGCAACAACAATAAGTGTTGAAAAACGACTAACACGGGGATGAATGTAGGGGCAAATGAAAGTAAATGCTACGAGACATTCTAAATTGTAAGTAAATATTAGTTTCAAGGCAGACTTAAGTTTTTTTTAAAAAAATGGACACCCCATATTGTTTCTTATGCAATCAGTAACATGAAAAATCACAAAAAAGGATGGCGTTGGTTGCATCACCATAATCAGTTACATCCTGAGGAACTGCAAAACGAAATTAACACTTGACATAAACGAAACGCACTGCTGCTGCACATCCCGAAGTCAAAGCGTGAGCCCGACGTTGCTCGTAATCGCGCTGTGATTAACTTACTACGATGCAACAAACGCTGTACTTATTGCTATTTACACTGTTATTAAGTGAAATGAAAACAATATAGATGTCCAGTCAGACGGCTACGTAAAATTATTATTCACCTTTCTGTTCGATCCTTGCTCAGCCATTAAATATGTTTATTCTGGTCGGTGATATTCGGGTTTCTTTACCGTTATATTGATTCTAATATGTAATAAAGATTAATGAACCACGACCGAGTAAATCCATTCCCAATTTTTTTTGTTTGTGACCGGACGTTTGTCTTATTTCCAATCCACTTAATAACTGTGTAAACAGAAATAAGTACCGCGTTTGTTGCATCGTACGAGGTCCATTCAAGTTCTAAGGCCTCCGATTTTTTTTCTAATTAACTACTCACCCGAAATCGATGAAACTGGCGTTACTTCTTGACGTAATCGCCCTGCAGACGTACACATTTTTCACAACGCTGACGTCATGATTCCATGGCAGCGGCGAAGGCTTCTTTAGGAGTCTGTTTTGACCACTGGAAAATCGCTGAGGCAATAGCAGCACGGCTGGTGAATGTGCGGCCACGGAGAGTGTCTTTCATTGTTGGAAAAAGCCAAAAGTCACTAGGAGCTAGGTCAGGTGAGTAGGGAGCATGAGGAATCGCTTCAAAGTTATTATCACGAAGAAACTGTTGCCTAACGTTAGCTCGATGTGCGGGTGCGTTGTCTTGGTGAAACAGCACACGCACAGCCCTTCCCGGACGTTTTTTTGGAGTGCAGGAAGGAATTTGTTCTTCAAAACATTTTCGTAGGATGCACCTGTTACTAGAGTGCCCTTTGGAACGCAGTGGGTAAGGATTACGCCCTCACTGTCCCAGGACATGGACACCATCATTTTTTCAGCACTGGCGGTGACCCGAAACTTTTTTGGTGGCGGTGAATCTGTGTGCTTCCATTGAGCTGACTGGCGCTTTGTTTCTGGATTGAAAAATGGCAACACACAACCGACGAAAAGAGAGTCCCATTCGTGCTGTCGTTGCGCGTCAACATTGCTTGGCAACATGCCACACGGGCAGCCATGTGGTTGTCCGTCAGCATTCGTGGCATCCACCTGGATGAAACGTTTCGCATTTTCAGGTCGTCATGCAGGATTGTGTGCACAGAACCCACAGAAATGCCAACTCTGGAGGCGATCTGCTCAACAGTCATTCGGCGATCCCCCAAAACAATTCTCTCCACTTTCTCGATCATGTCGTCAGACCGGCTTGTGCGAGCCCGAGGTTGTTTCGGTTTGTTGTCACACGATGTTCTGCCTTCATTAAACTGTCGCACCCACGAACGCACTTTCGACACATCCATAACTCTATCACCACATGTCTCCTTCAACTGTTGATGAATTTCAATTGGTTTCACACCACGAAAATTCAGAAAACGAATGATTGCACGCTGTTCAAGTAAGGAAAACGTCGCCATTTTAAGTATTTAAAACAGTTTTCATTCTCGCCGCTGGCGGTAAAATTCCATCTGCCGTACGGTGCTGCCATCTCTGGGATGTATTGACAATGAACGCAGCCTCATTTTAAAACAATGCGCATGTTTCTATCTCTTTCCAGTCCGGAGAAAAAAAATCGGAGGCCTTAGAACTTGAATGCACCTCGTAGTACATCAGTCACATCGCGATTACGAGCAACGTCAGGTTCACACTTGGCGTCTCAGGTTGAACAATAGTGGCGCAGTTCGGTTATTTCGAGTGTCAACTTCACTTCACAGGATGTAACTGACTTATTATGATGCAACCAACGCCATTCTTTTGGTGATTTTCTTGTAATTGATTGCATAAGAAATAATGCGACAAGCCATTTAAAAAAACCATAAGTTTGCGTTGAAAATAATGTTTGCTTACATTTAGAATGTCACACAGTATTAACTTTATGAGCCCCTGACTTACATTTATATCCATGAAAGTCGTTTTTCAATATCTGTTGTTGCCCTGAAACGATAAAATGAACCACACTGTGTAATGTAAAGTTTTTCTAAAGACGAAATTCAGGAATGAATATTCTGTTATACTATGAGATCAAAATAATTTGAAATTTGTTCAACAAACCATTGCTGCCATCTGACATCAGTCTCAGTCGTGGAAATAATTATAGTGAAATAATGCATTAATATAAAAGTATGGCTAGTGAGTGTTCTCCTTCAGTAATATTTATGATTATGGATAAAATCATGTTCTATGGGTGTTTTCAAATAAGTAGAACTGAGAAGCTGTGATGAGTGACGCGATCTAATAGCAAAAAACTCATTTATAATATTCAAAATTTGTGTAAACAAGAGGGGCAGTAATGTCTCACTATGAAATGTTGGCGCCAATAAATATCGTGTCACAGACACGATTTTATAAGAAAAATTTGGTTTTTGTCTAGCATTTCCTCTCTAGCATTGTCACCTAAATCCAGTCAAAATGATTTGGTATATAACTAAACAATAAATATTTGTAAGATATTTAAACAATCTTTTGATGAAAACTTTGAATGGAATGACAAAAGGATTTATGAAGTAAGTAGCTGCAGATGACTGAACTTTAAGACCTATGCACACATTACAAATACTAAAATGGAATATTTAAAACATAATGTTTTAATGTAGCCAGTATATGTAAAGGTATCAGGAAGACGACGCTGATACTATTATATTTTACAAGAAAAGAAGCAACTAAGACAACTGTTGATAACGTATTTATTAAAATTACAATCAATGACGGCAAAAAAATGTTTTAACGAGTTTAAGAAGCAAGTTGGATGTAGAAGTCGTTACAGTCAACAGTAAACATGCAAATCGTGTTGAGTTAATCAAATGGAGCAATAAGTAAGAATTATCATATTTTGTGGGATTCATAAATTTTCAGAGAGCCTTTAACTCTTTTACTGAAATTTGTACGAACATCTATTGAAAAATGTGACACTGATAGAACATAATTATGTTCATACGGACTACTGAACAATATATTCGTCAGCTCTACACAGTTTATTAGATTTCATCAAAATAGTGAAAACTGAGAAAGAAGACAGACAAAGAGATTCTACAAGTTCAAAATTATTCCTAGCAGTCCTTAGATGTTTCAGTTGAGAAAACTAACTTTACATTACACTGTTTGCTTTTAGTGCAGATATACATCAAAAGGAAATGTAGATAATTAATAAAGTGTGGAAGTAACAGTTGCAATGACACTAGAACAATGTATAAGTAACTCAGCAGAAAGAAAATTATGCATAAGGTTGAAAATAAATGAAAAGATAATAGCTATAAAGGAATTCCGTTACTATAAATCGCATATAAAATATTTTCAAGATTCTACTCAACAGGTTAGAAATAGCAATGGGCAGTCGTTTAGTCGAATATCAAAGGCAATATTCTAGGAAAGGCAGACCATGTTCTGAACAAATATTTATGTTTAACATGAAGTCAAACATTTGTCACAGATTACTGAATTCAGAAGGCATTGTAATGAAGTTTGTTGTTTTCAAAAAGGACTTTGTGTTGATAGAGAAGCTCTAGATAAAATAATCTGTGAATTTGGTTTATAATCTACATTCTAAATCGCGAAACACTTACGGACACAGCAATCAAATTGACATTTATGGAAGAAAAATTTGAGCACTTTGAAAGAAATCCAAGTGTATGGCACAGTGATGGCGTATCTCCAGTTCTTTTTAATTGTGTTCTAGAAAAAAGCAGTGACAATAAAAAACCGAATGATTTCACCAAAAAGGCCGGGAAGAGGAAACAAAAATGTTGGAGTATACTGTCTCGCATTTCCATATGTCTTTCATATACTTTCTAAAAATGTGACATCGGCAGTAATACGAATTAATCTTTTAAAAGAAGTAGCAAGTAGGGCTGGCTTAGTAATGACTACAGAATTTTTTAACAAGTATTAAAAATGCACTGACATCTGAAAACAGATATTGGGCAAATGGAGAAGATTTAAAATATCTTGTGGAGATAATCCAAGAAAATAGTTTGAAAAAAGCCGCTGTACAGGAAAAGATGCATTAAATAGAAAGGCCATATGGTACAACGCAGTAGTAAAGTCACAATGTCTATAAGTAAGCGAATGTCTAGCATTAAAATGTAAGGACGAATCATTAGAAAAATATTAGGTCCACGAAAAAGTATGGAAGGTTGGAAATTTATCGAAACATTCCGAACATATCAGAAGTAATGAGAAAAAGTAGACTGGCATTTTAAGCAGCGGAAAGGTCTCCAAATAGTTGTGGGATAAAACGTAAAACGTAAAACGAAGTAAAAAGTTACACAAAATTAGAAGCATCATCTGAAAGGGAAGTATTTAGAGGAAAAGTATCGAATATGGAAGGACTTTGAGGTAGGAGAGTGAAAAATCTGGTCTGACGTGGTCAGAAGACAGGGAGAAAAAAGGTAGTGATGAGATGATGGAGTACTCTAAGAAAAGAAAAACAAATAAGGAACAGTGATTGGTACGTTGTCGTTAGTAGGTCCATCCGAGAAAAAAAAGTCATGGTACTAAACCTCTGAAGCATCTGAAAAGGAAATGCCTTCAACCACCGTGTATTACCATTTTTCGTGTTCAAATGCGAAAACCATCCAAAACGGTGGGATGCTCAACGAGCAATGGAGATATGCATGCTAAGAACTACTAGGAGAGACAGGACCAGGGAATAGGCTTATCTATGACTGTAATGCAACGCATTTAAAAGGACAATTTCGACAGCCGAATGAATGGTAAACGGCCAAATTTCTTCGCTGTATTGCAAGAGAGAAGCAAAGATCGAGATGACGACCTTGCAGAAGGTGCCATTAGCAAGCCATATGTGTGTACAGCTGGATACTGTGATCCATGGAAACGTCTTGTGGACGCCTTTATTCATCGGCTGACGTCGAATCTTTCCTGTTGATGATGCTGATATATATGCTCAGGAAATTAAATGTGCCCGTAACGGTGCTTCGACAATGAGGTAACGGAATTTGAAGCAGACACTGTTGGAACTTCGATCTTGTTCATTACATTTAGGTCCCTCAACTTTCATCGTTTTCCCACATGAGAAGAAATTTGTGGCTGGAAAACCATTTGAGCTAAATGAAGAGGTTATAACTCTAGTACATACGTTACCGACTTTCTAGAAACATACGCCAGGGATATTACTTATACACTGACAAAAAGTTATACAAAGAGTATGAGATAAAATGAGACTATGTCGAACTATGCATTTTCATCTTCAAAACAATGTTTCACAATCAAGCCATTCGCATAAAGCAATCTAAGGCCAAGAAGAAAGAAATCCTAAAAGTGAACGACGACGTCTTGATTAGAGATGAAACTCCAGGTAAATTATGAAAAAAATAAGTAAGACTAACACTCCTTCTACGTAGCAATACAGTACAAATTTAAAGCACCAAGTGCACAAAAAGCCACACAGTGATTAGCATTCATTTAGAACTAGAATTTTACCTGTGGCTTCCCCCATACATACGAATGCACATGTATCGCACACATCTCCTCTATTGTTCCTCTGCATTTTCACCTCCTCCTCTCTCTGTCCATCTCCTCCCCCTCCTTCTCTCTGTTCATCTCCACTTCCCCTTCTCTGTCCTTTCTTGTTCTCTTCCCCTATCCATCTGTTCCTCTCCCCTCTCTCTGCCCATCTTATCCTCCCATCGTTATCTGTGTATCTCCTCCAGCTGTCCCTTTCTGCCAATGTTCTCTTCAACCCCTTTCTCACTGTGCAGCTTCTACTCCCAACTCTGCCTATGTCCTCCTTCCCCCCTTCCTCTGTCCATCTCATCCTCCCCCTATCACCTACCCATGCCTACTAACATGCCTGTTGTGCAGGGTGGTATAGATATCAGGGTTTACCAGCCCTTTTCACCAATAGTTCTGCTCGTATAGGAGCTACGCAGTTTCCACCTGCACAGTACTGCTTCCTAGAAATAAGTAGTCATCATCATCATCTTGGACAGTTTCCAGCCTCTGGCAGGGTCTGTTTGGAACATAAGCCTCTCCACTATCTTCTGTCTTGCCACCAACTCTCTGTCCTTCACCTTGGTCCAGGCTTCTCCTTTTTTTCTGGATGCATTCCTCCACTCCTTTCAGCCATCTGTCTCTCACAAGGGGAAGGCCTCAGACACGGCCAACCGATTCGGCTCAAATTTGGCAGGTCGCTTGTGTACAACCTAAATCGATGGAATCTAAAATATTTTGGGTCAACACCCCCGCGTTTTTGAGAAATGACAAACAACCGACTCAAAATTGGCGGGATCGAAAGATAATTGTAAAAAGAGCATTTTTCATCATCAGGTATGGGTTCCGAAAACGCATACTTTTCCAGAAATCGAGGTAAGAAACCTTTACAACTGCCCCTTCTGTACCCACATGTTAAACGCTTTTCGCCGACAGCACGGATAGCGCCGGCACGGTAGCTCAGCGTGTTCGCCGAGAGAGTTGGTTGGCTTCTGTAATAAGAAAACTGAGTAGAAGGATCAACACACGAACTTTAAAGGATGTCATGTGACGTCCGCAACGACCAAACCCAACGATCAACACCGAACAAAAATGCAAAAAACAAAAAAATAGCGCAACGGGCAGTGTAACTGGCTGGGAATCGGGTTCGAACCTCGAAGAAACCTAGCGGATGTTCTTCTTTTCGTTTGTATTTTTCCATATCAATTGATAGGGATAGGGTGGTTAATAAGGTAAATAAATCAATAAGGTATGATAATAATAAGGTAGGCAAATAAATTTCTCAAACCTCTTGGGATAGTAAACAACTAAAATGTTACGCGTCCTCACTTTTCTTCGAACAACTAGATGGATGGTATTTGTCATATAAACATTCGAAACAAATATACTCACGGCACCAAGAACATCCAATGAATGCAATCTTTCGACAGCTACACTGTTCCTTCCGAAGAGTCGAGAAAAACAAACTTGGTTTATTTAAAAATATTTCTTTTTCGGGAATTAATTTTGATGCCTACCACGCAGACGATATCATTGCCTGAAAAATCGGTACTGAAAGTTGTTTATGTATTATGCTGTGAATAGTTATTGCATCCGTGCGGTTGTGCAATTCCCGCTGGGTTTCCAGAAGCACACTGCAATTCTGAGGCCTGGAAATAAAGTTTTTAACCTGACGATAGAAATAAACAACACACAGCTGGCACTCAGATGTGCAGTTTGGCGGTATTACTTTTACTGTGCACGTTGGCTGACCCTCACCATCTATAAACATTGTGTCATATATTGTAGTATTAATTTGTCCACTCCAGGAATTCAATATTAGACAAAACGCGTTATCAGTAACGTATGGTTTTAAACCATTCTCAAGAAATGTTCTGTAAATCGCATTCGACAGTTTCCTGGATTTGGAACAGGTAATGTAAACATTTTTCAACGAGTCGGTTAAACGAATGACCTCTTCTATAAACCGAGGACCAAATGTAACATCCGTTTCTTGTAAACACAGGAAAACCTTAGGCAACATTTTTCCAGAGGCTGTGATGGCATATTATTGCGCCGTGTACGAATGTGTTAGTTTGTTTTTACTACCAACTGCGACAAAGGTTCGTTTTTCTCCCTTATGCGATAACGTGCGTCGAATGTTCACCCGACATTTGCATCCTGTTTGATCGGTGTTGATCACGTAATTACGGGAGAACCAGTTGTTTCCGTACCATGTACAGCGTGTGCAGGCGCTATCAGCAGCTGATTGGCCTCCACGGGTACACTTCTGCGAATGGTTCATCCAACAATGTGTCAATCCACATTTCAGTGCAAATGTTCTCTTTACGGATGAGGCTTCATTCCAACGTGATCAAACTGTAAATTTTCACAATCAACATGTGTGGGCTGACGAGAATCCGCACGCAATTGTTCAAACACGTCATCAACACAGATTTTCTGTGAACGTTTGGGCAGGCATTGTTGGTGATGTCTTGATTGGGCCCCATGTTCTTCCACCTACGCTCAATGGAGCACGTATCATGATTTCCTACGGGATACTCTACCTGTGCTGCTAGAACATGTGCCTTTACAAGTACGACACAACATGTGGTTCATGCACGATGGAGCTCCTGCACATTTCAGTCGAAGTGTTCCTACGCTTCTCAACAATAGATTCGGTGACCGATGGATTGGTAGAGGTGGACCAATTCCATGGCCTCCACGCTCTCCTGACCTCAACCCTCTTGACTTTCATTTATGGGGGCATTTGAAAGCTCTTGTCTACGCAACCCCGGTACCAAATGTAGAGACTCTTCGTGCTCGTATTGTGGACGGCTGTGATACAATACGACATTCTCCAGGGCTGCATCAGCGCATCAGGGATTCCACGCGACGGAGGGTGGATGCATGTATCCTCGCTAACGGAGGACATTTTGAACATTTCCTGTAACAAAGTAAGTCACGCTGGTACGTTCTGTTGCTGTGTGTTTCCATTCCATGATTAATGTGATTTGAAGGGAAGTAATAAAATGAGCACTAACATGGAAAGTAAGCGTTTCCGGACACATGTCCACATAACATATTTTCTTTCTTTGTGTGTGAGGAATGTTTCCTGAAAGTTTGGCCGTACCTTTTTGTAACACCCTGTATATTACAGCGCTAGTCGAAGGGTGTACAAAACAAAATGGTTAAATGGCTCTGAACACTATGGGACTTAACTTCTACGGTCATCAGTCCCCTAGAACGTAGAACTACTTAAACCTAACTAACCTAAGGACATCACACACATCCATGCCCGAGGCAGGATTCGAACCTGCGACCGTAGCGGTCACGCGGTTCCAGACTGTAGCGCCTAGAACAGCTAGGCCACCCCGGCCGGCGAAGGGCGTACACCCTCCATTATTCAGATTATGCACCTGAAAGACACAACAAACAATAACTACTTACTACAGCATAAACAGACGAGCTAATTACTACAAACTACATACAGTACTCCTCATATGTTACTTACTGAAGAACACTGTATTCATTCACAAAACGTATTTCATTCGGCGCATTAACGATGGAAAAATCACTACATGTATCCACGAGGTTCGCGATATCCTAATGACGGAAAACTACGCTTTCCGATTGACTTCTATAAGGCTCGTGCTGGACACATTCACTCGTCAAGGTACGCAACTATGATATGACGAAGAGGCAACCGGGACAACATAACTCTCCCCGCGTGCATTCTGTCGCGTTGCTCGCTGTAAACAAGCCTCGCGCGGTTGGCTATCTGTGATCCCTTGTGAGGAATTCGCAGTACTCTTACTCGGAGTTGTTTTCATGTGGCAAGGCTTAAAAGTTTAATACTTTACTAACTCACGGCGTTTGGTAAATTAGTTTGTCTACCTTATTGTTACAATTCCTTATTGATTTACTTACCTTATTAACCCTCCTATGCCTATCAACTGAGATATGGAAAAATACAAACAAAAAGAATAACATGCGCTACGTTTCTTCCACATTCGAACCCGGGTTTTTCGATTCCCAGCCAGTTACCTTGGCTGTTGCGCTATCGGCGCTGTCTGCGAAAAGCGTTTACCATGTGGGTAGAGAAGCGGCAGTTGTAAAAGTTTCTTTCCTCGATTTCTGGAAAAGTTTGCGTTTGCGGACCCCACACCTGATGATGAAAAATGATCTATTTACAATTATCTATCGATCCATCCAATTTTGAGACGATTGCTCGTCATGACCTTTAGGGGTGATTTTCTCAAAAACACGAGGGTGTTGACCCAAAATATCTTAGATTCCTTCGTTTTAGGTTGTACACAAGCGACCTGCCAAATTTGAGCCGAATCAGTTGGCCGTGTCTGAGGCCTTCCCCTTGTCAGTCTTCCTCGTGGTCTCTTTCCTTCCACTTTCATCTCATGTATCCTCCTGAGTATCCTCTCCTCCCCCATTCGCTTAACATGCCCATACCATCTCAGCCTTGATTTCTCTATCTCCTCCTGTAATGGTTCCACCTTTATTAACTCTCTGATTCTCTCATTTCTTAACCTGTCTATCTTTGTCACTCCAATATTGTTCCTCAAGAATTTGATCTCACTAGCTTGTACTTTGCTTTTCTCTCTTCCTTTCATAGCCCAGGTTTCAGATGCATGTGTCAGGATCAGGACATAGTATGACTGGTATATAACGTTTTTACCGATTTGGGGTAAATCCTTGCTCCATATTAGGTTTCTGACACTCTTCCAAAATGTTTTTGCTGTTCTCCACCGTTCGTGTATTTCTCTGTCGTTTTTTTCCATCTGCCTTATCAGGCTTCCCAGGTGCTTGAAACTCTCCACTCTCCTCAATCGTTCCCCACCAATTGTTATTCCATTTGTTCCTCTTTCCTTCGTTTTTGTTGTGATAATCATCTCACTGTTACTTATACTAAACGTCATCCCGTACTCTTGTACTGATCGTTCCCAAATGTCCAACTGCTCTTGTACTTCCTCATTTTAATTCCCCCATATCATCAGATCATCTGCAAACACCATAGCTTTCATCTTTCCTTCACCAATTACTTGTGCTACTGTACTCATTATATCATCCATCACTACAATGAAGAGTAATGGTGAAAGTGCACTTCCCTGCCTCAAGGCGTTTTCTGTTCAATCCAAGCTGATCTCTCTCCTCCCACTTCCACACAGCTCAGACGTCCATGGTACATTTCCCTTATCCTCCAAATAATCTGTTTTGCTACTCCTTTCCACACTTTGCTTCTACATACTCTGTCATATGCTTTTTCAATCTCCAGGAGGGTCATTAGTAGATCTATTCCATATTCATAATGCTGTCTTAACAGCAAAAATTAGATGCACCGTGGACCTCCCTGTTCTGAAGCCATGTTGCTCTTCTCTCATCCTTCCATCTAATTTTGCCCGAATTCGTGCTTCCAAATTTTTTTCAAAAATATTTGTACAATGACTCATCAATGTTATCCCCCGGTAGTTTTTGCACTCTTTCTATTCCCCTTCTTAAAGACTGGGATAATTATTCCCTTCTTCCAGTCTTCTGGGATCATTTTCTGTCTCCTTACAATTTTCATTACTCGATATAGCCATTGTATCCCCACCTCTCCTGCTGCTCTCACTATTTCTATACTTAGCTCATCCAGACCTGGTGACTTTCCTCCATTCATCTTGCCCATACTCCTTCCACATATTTGAGTTCCTCCTTAGTCTCTACATCTTGGCCACTTTTGTTCACCATTCGGGCATGTCGTACCGTTCTTACTCTTACTTTTAATCATCCCATATATAACACCTTTTTTGAACCTTCGCTATCCTCCTCCATCCTTCTGGTCTACTGTTCCTTCCACTTTCTTCTCTCCTCCGCCACCACTCTTTTTGCTTCTATCTTTCTTGGTTGTAATGAGACGTTCAGTCGTTTTTCCCTCGAGCGATCCTCGAGTGGAACAGTGGGGTGGGGGATAGGAGGGGGGGATTATGACTTTGGCGCGAATAGTGCACTC
The DNA here is from genome assembly GCF_023864275.1 of Schistocerca cancellata. Classification (NCBI taxonomy): domain Eukaryota; kingdom Metazoa; phylum Arthropoda; class Insecta; order Orthoptera; family Acrididae; genus Schistocerca; species Schistocerca cancellata. The sequence goes on from NC_064632.1 coordinate 128,963,920, forward strand.
CGCGACACACCGCTTGGTGCCTAGCGGAGCATACCTGTATATGTAGTAGTAGACGTAGATACTATTCTCTTCTGGAACCATAACCTAAAGGCTCTATTCTTCTTCTATACTACATCCTTCGTTTTGTCATTTCTCCAGGTTGTTTCTTTCCATCTCTTTTTGTTGCTTGTCCTTCCACATATTGCTTCCGCCGCACTTACTAATGTTCCCTTGAATCTACCCCATTGCTCTCCTACCGTTTTTGGTTCATCCTTTTGGATGCTTTCCTTCACTACTTGTAGGTACTGTAGCCTGCTTTCTTCCTTCTTCAACTTCCATACCCTTATACGTCTTTCTTGGTTTTCTGTCCCTTTATTGTCCTTAGTCTCTCTCAGGTTCATTACCAGCAATCGGTGGTCGCTATCCAAGGCCTCTGACGGTATTAAAAATGGCTTTAAGCACTATGGACTTAACATCTAAGGTCTTAGAACTACTTAAACCTAACTAACCTAAGGAGAACACACACACACACACACACACATACACACACACACACACACACGCACACACACACACACACACACACACACACATGCCCGAGGCAGGATTCGAACCTGCGACTGTAGCAACAGCGCGGTTCCGGACTGAGGCGCCTCGAACCGCTCGGCCACAACGGCCGGCTTCTGATGATATTCAAATGGTTCAAATGGTTCTGAGCACTATGGGACTTAACATCTGTGGTCATCAGTCCCCTAGAACTTAGAACTACTTAAACCTAACTAACCTAAGGACATCACACACATCCATGCCCGAGGCAGGATTCGAACCTGCGACCGTAGCAGTCGCGCGGTTCCGGACTGAGCGCCTAGAACTGCTAGGCCACCGCGGCCGGTTCTGATGATATTACCTTAATGCCAATGATGTTCCTGTTCCTCTCACTATTGTACAGGAAGTAGTCAACTATCAACTTTCTGTTTAAGTCTTGACTGTATCAGGTAATCTTGTGGTTCTCTCTTTTCCTGAACCAGGAGTTCCCAACCAGCAAGCCATTCCTTTGACACAACTCCAATAGTCTTTTACCTTCCTCCTTTCGGCAGCCCCAAACCCATGGTCCAAGCACACTTTTGCATCCTTGTCTTTCTCTTCCAATGTGTGCGTTTAAATCCCCAATTACTATCACATTCTTCCTTCCCATATGCTTCTGCATTTCCTCTTCAAACGCTTGGTTCTCCTCAGAAGTGCAACTCACCTGCATACACTTGTATTGCCTCTATGGTTGTGCCCATGAGTGGTATTTTGATCTTCATCATCCTATCACTTATTCTCTCCACTTCCTCTTTTAATCCATCTCTTAATACTGTTCCCACTCCATTTCTTCTTCCCTCATCATTTCCACTCCAGTACAGTCGGTAGCCTTTCCTGAGTTCTCTCCTTCCTTCTTCTTTACATGTCGTTTCAGCTAACCCCAATAGGTCTAACGGCCTTCTTTCCATTATCTCTACCATCGCCTCCACCTTTCTAGTCAATGTTTGTATATTTAATGTTCCAAATCTTCGTCCTTGTTTATAGCCAGTTCGTCGTCGATTAAATCCGTCCTTTCCGATGCCAGTTCTATTTTTGAAAACAGAAATCATAATCCACTATTTGCTGAGCCTATAGTAGCTTCACCAGAGCCCCGTTAGCCGTCACTTTTCAGGGTTCTTGTAGGACCTTCACAGCTACCGTAGCGATCCCGGGGCACACACAGTCTCACTGTACCTCACTCCTACAGGCAATCCCCTACTTCTTGCCGTTGCCCATCTCCCACGACTTGGATGAGGGGTTGGACTTGTGCACCAAATTTGGTTGAAATCGATCCAGTGGTTTAGGAGGAGATGAGGGACATACACATATACATATATGCATCCATTTTTATATGAGTATATGATATGGATGATGCCAAAATATAACAGTTTAATCGATATAACAACAATGAATACAGTCATTTCATCAACATATCGTTACTAACTGAGAACTTGTCTTTCTGAACTATACAAGAAAATTTAAAGTGCTCAGGTTCTCAATATTCGCTGTGTTTTATATGTCAAAAGGGAAACCGTCGTTTCTGTGTTCCTGAGGACCTTCATTTATTTAACAGAAAATTCTGATTTTCCTGTTTGTGCTCCCTCATTGCTGTTATCGTCTTCAGTTTAGGAAACTCACGCCAATTATATATCTAGGATGTTATTGTTGTAAGTAGGTTCTTACAAAAAGCTCCCCATTACGCAACCTGCATTAAAATCATATTATCAAACTGCCACATTATCATCATTAAGCTTTTAGGAGACATAGCGTTTGCTGCAAATAGAATTTTTCTATCGTTTGAACCTTTTGTGATAACTAAAACAGCATAGTCAACGTTCAGATAGAGCGGCTGTGATACAGTTAGCTGAAGTTTTTTAAGAAAACCAGTCATTCTTTCTATTTTGTGACCTGCAACTGGGTTATTATTTACGATAGCACAGTGGGAACCTATGAAATACTTTGAAGTTTTGATGTATGAGTGTTATGTTAGCAGATTTTCAGTTACCTATTTACTATAAATGTGAAGGGTATGGCAAAACATCAGATAGTGTGTCATTAACGATAAGTCACGTATACCACAACACTGTAATTGCTTCATTTAGACGCACTATTGATCAGGCGATGTAGTTTCAGTAGACATGGAGCTATGGTCATCTAAGTAACGTGGAGGTATTTTTTTTTATTTTTTATTTTTTTTAGCTGGTGGTTCTTGGGTTCTTGAGTTGCAACTCCGCGTTGGTTCCGCTTGTACCTCAACATGGATCGAAGAGGATGCGTTCCATACTGTAACATAATTGTGGTTTGGATGAAAATCTGCAGAAAAACAGTCCAGCTGTGAAACGAAAGTCAAAATGTGGTCGTCTTCAGCAACACCAACAGAGAAACACGGTGTGTATAGAAGTCTCACCGGCTGCTCATAACCACTCTTTTGCTATGCATATCTCTAACCGCAGCTTAAGGCGACTACCTCTATTTCATCACTCTTTCATCGTAACAAAATGGCTGTGGTTCAGTAATGAAAGGTTCGGATTAAGTAAAACGAGTCATATTTTTAGAAAAGGATTTGAAGTGGTGTCTCACGATGAGCGACGATGCTCATTTCAGTTTATCTGCTTTTTTCAGCCATCACAACCTTCGTGGTTGGCCGAATAAAAATTCTAAACAAATGCATGAATATCCTCTTCTTGGTAACAAAGTGACTAAGCGGTGTGGAGGTATGAAGAAGTACGTGATTGGACCATACGTCTTTGAGGAAGATGGCAGAGAAGCAGTTACAGTGACTGCCAATACATGAGAATTTGTAGTTTATTATGCAAGTTTTCCGTCAGACTTTCATAAAATATTTTATTAGTGACTAGTTGCCGGCCGAAGTGGCCGTGCGGTTAAAGGCGCTGCAGTCTGGAACCGCAAGACCGCTACGGTCGCAGGTTCGAATCCTGCCTCGGGCATGGGTGTTTGTGATGTCCTTAGGTTAGTTAGGTTTAACTAGTTCTAAGTTCTAGGGGACTAATGACCTCAGCAGTTGAGTCCCATAGTGCTCAGAGCCATTTGAACCATTTTTGACTAGTTTCGAACAACATTTCTGTTCATACTCAAACGATTATATACGTTAGAAGGGAGAATACATTTGCGAGAGACGAAATACAAAATTTTCAAACTTTTTGTGTGCACAGATTACAGTAGTGCAAAAAATCTTTTATGACATACCTGCACTTTCCATGTCTGACTGTACATATTAGATTTGGCTTTACATCAGATCAACGTAACAAAGTTATTTGAATGTATTATGATTGTCGTGCTACACTCCAAATTCACACATACATTAAAATCTGACAGGTGGCCTCAGTTCTATATTATATATTCATATGCTCTGTCTCTCAGGGATCATAATGTTAAAACTAAATACATAAACACTGTGTTTATAAAGGACTCATAAACTGTCGCATTATTTTAGAAATTACTGATATGTCGTCAGCTAACTGGTTTACTGAATCATGAATCACTTTTAAAAAGAACAAAAAAAATATTGTGTTTAAAATCTGACTGCTCGTTCATCAATTCGTCCGGATCATTTACCCTCCGTTTACATACTTCCCATTCTTTAAGTGCGTCTAACCTCATTCCTTTAAGGGCTAAATTAAAATTTTCGTAGTACATTCAGTACTACCTGCTGTATGTTTTGTGCTTGGCAAATGATGGCCAAACCAAAAGCAGTCTTGACGTTTTGTCTGATACGTTCTTCGTATCTACACTCCTGGAAATGGAAAAAAGAACACATCGACACCGGTGTGTCAGACCCACCATACTTGCTCCGGACACTGCGAGAGGGCTGTACAAGCAATGATCACACGCACGGCACAGCGGACACACCAGGAACCGCGGTGTTGGCCGTCGAATGGCGCTAGCTGCGCAGCATTTGTGCCCCGCCGCCGTCAGTGTCAGCCAGTTTGCCGTGGCATACGGAGCTCCATCGCAGTCTTTAACACTGGTAGCATGCCGCGACAGCGTGGACGTGAACCGTATGTGCAGTTGACGGACTTTGAGCGAGGGCGTATAGTGGGCATGCGGGAGGCCGGGTGGACGTACCGCCGAATTGCTCAACACGTGGGGCGTGAGGTCTCCACAGTACATCGATGTTGTCGCCAGTGGTCGGCGGAAGGTGCACGTGCCCGTCGACCTGGGACCGGACCGCAGCGACGCACGGATGCACGCCAAGACCGTAGGATCCTACGCAGTGCCGTAGGGGACCGCACCGCCACTTCCCAGCAAATTAGGGACACTGTTGCTCCTGGGGTATCGGCGAGGACCATTCGCAACCGTCTCCATGAAGCTGGGCTACGGTCCCGCACACCGTTAGGCCGTCTTCCGCTCACGCCCCAACATCGTGCAGCCCGCCTCCAGTGGTGTCGCGACAGGCGTGAATGGAGGGACGAATGGAGACGTGTCGTCTTCAGCGATGAGAGTCGCTTCTGCCTTGGTGCCAATGATGGTCGTATGCGTGTTTGGCGCCGTGCAGGTGAGCGCCACAATCAGGACTGCATACGACCGAGGCACACAGGGCCAACACCCGGCATCATGGTGTGGGGAGCGATCTCCTACACTGGCCGTACACCACTGGTGATCGTCGAGGGGACACTGAATAGTGCACGGTACATCCAAACCGTCATCGAACCCATCGTTCTACCATTCCTAGACCGGCAAGGGAACTTGCTGTTCCAACAGGACAATGCACGTCCGCATGTATCCCGTGCCACCCAACGTGCTCTAGAAGGTGTAAGTCAACTACCCTGGCCAGCAAGATCTCCGGATCTGTCCCCCATTGAGCATGTTTGGGACTGGATGAAGCGTCGTCTCACGCGGTCTGCACGTCCAGCACGAACGCGGGTCCAACTGAGGCGCCAGGTGGAAATGGCATGGCAAGCCATTCCACAGGACTACATCCAGCATCTCTACGATCGTCTCCATGGGAGAATAGCAGCCTGCATTGCTGCGAAAGGTGGATATACACTGTACTAGTGCCGACATTGTGCATGCTCTGTTGCCTGTGTCTATGTGCCTGTGGTTCTGTCAGTGTGATCATGTGATGTATCTGACCCCAGGAATGTGTCAATAAAGTTTCCCCTTCCTGGGACAATGAATTCACGGTGTTCTTATTTCAATTTCCAGGAGTGTAGTTATAAGCTTCTGACCAGTCTGACCGTCCAGTTTGGTGTATGTAGAAACGATCTCATGTTCCACATTGTAATCTGTAATGCCTAAATCACGACCCGGATGTGGTTCCAGCAAGATAGGGCAACTGCTCACACAACCAATGTCGTGATGCACATCTGAGAATTACATTCTCTAACCACCTAATTTCTCGTCCCCCATGTCTCAGTATAAATAATCTTTTTCTGTGGATATATTAAATCGAGAGTATACGCAAAGACTGAACGCTGGACGAACTTAAAAAAAGTTATATGTCAGTTAATCTCTGCCAAACCAAATAATTTTTGACAGCATCAGTAGGAATCTTCAAGAGTGTATAGCAAAACATTTATACCACTTAGATAACATTATTTTCAAAAACTAAGGCTTTGTTAAAATGTTGTGTATTAATTGAGGTATTAGGAACTGAAAACCATAAGATATTTTGCCACACCCTGCACACATAAGTGTCAATTTTGATCCTCATATCACGTACACTATTACGATTTCTGTATGTGAAGAATATAAGACGAGAGTAGTTTCTTTCTTGTTTCATTGCTGTTTATTACATCATCGAGAACGGTGCATCTAAGGACGAAATGAAACACTAGCTTATACAAAAAAAGATTGGGTGATGGATTTTCTGAAGGAAAACCACTCAGAATCTAAATGAACACGTTGGGGAACATTCTCAGTTCGGATTTTCCAGAATACGCATCCATAATCTCAACCGCATCGTAATGTCACTCGGGTCGGTTTTCTATTTATTATTATTATTTCGGTGCATTTTCAAAGAAAGAATAAAGAGCGTCAACTGGTAAGTTCTGTTCGATTTGGACAAAATGTATGCTTCAGCTGTCACTCTCTGTTTCAGCCTTTCCTTATTTAGTTGAGTACACTTTTGGTGAAAATGTCCGCTAATCTTGAAGCTTTAGCCCCAAAGAGCGCCAGTCAGAGAGACGTCGGTTATTTGTGGTACACTTTCCGTCCGCATACGGGCATTTACCCAGCAAACGAATCCCACGATAAGACGTTTCCCTTAACCTGTCAAACATTTCATGATAAGAACGAGGAGGAACGCTTTGTCGTTGACGGTAAACGATATTTAGAAGGAAACAATTTGTGGACACTGAAACTCATCGTATGTGTGCAGGAAATATGTGAACGGAGGTCATAGGCGCCTGTTTGTTTTAAGAGTCCCAGTCTTGTACATCGGTACATTTGTAACCAGACTTAAGATTTTGAAACTATTCACAGAAATACTACCGAAAGACACACTATCAGAATACATTCCAAGGCAGGACAATATATTTTTGCCTCCACCCGCACCCGCTTATATCCAACGAGCCAAATTTTTAAGCCAGCCACTTTGACCGAGCGCTTCTAGGCGCTTCGGTCCGGAACCGCGCTGCTGCTACGGTCGCAGGTTCGAATCCTGCCTGGGGTATGGATTGTGTGATGTCCTTAGGTTCTTAGGTTTAAGTAGTTCTAAGTCTAGGGGACTGACAACCTCAGATGTTAAGTCCCATAGTGCTTAGAGCCATTTTGAACCAAATTTTTAAAATATATTCTATTGTTAACCGGGTATGTGTATTGAAGGCAGGGCATTTATCGGATAAAAGTTTTACTGCCTAGAATTCTTTCTTTTTAACCCACCCTATTTCTTGTTTGAGGATGCCCTCCCATTCTGTATTTTTTGAGTAAATCTTTTCATCTCTTCATTCTCAGCACAGCAAAAATTCGCGTGTTTCAAGGTTCTGTAAGAGGCAATTAAGTGAAAACGAGATAGATGAAAAAATGTAAGCAAACTGTTTCTTATTTCAGACTTAATCGCTATAGTGAAATCTGTTGAATCTTACCGAATACACTAGTTAGGACATTTGGAGAGGATGACGGATTGTAGGATACCCAAAAAATAACGAAAGGCAGGTTGTATTCCACCGGAAGGAGGGGCCAACCAAGAGATAGATGGCTGGACAATATGTTGGGCGACCAAACCAAGGTGGCGATCGGAGGATCGAAGAGGAAAGCAGAGGTGTATGGATGAAGACTTTTGAGGAAGCCAGGACCCATCAAGGGCCGTACTGCCAAAAAAGAAGAAACTGTTAATACACTTATCGCAAGGTGAGACAAGACGGTCAACGGCTTCATGGAAACTGTTTGCAGTTGCCTACAGATTGTACCTAGCCGTTTACCTCTTCGTCCAAAGTAAACAGACGGCCACGAATGTCTTCCTTCAAGGTTCCAAAAATATGGATATCTCACGGGGACAGGTCGGGATTGTACGGATGATCTGTAACGGTTTCCCAGTGGAACTTCTGCGGCGTTGTCGAAACACCATGTGGGCTCGCCCACGTAAGTTTTGCTGGGAAACTCTTACACTTCATCCTTACAGTCTCGATCTCTCCCCACGCGATATCCAGTTTTCGGAGCTCTGAAGAAAGACTTCCGTTATCGTCTGTTTGCTTCGGACGAAGAGGTGCAAATCGGGGTGTAAACATGGTTATGTTGGCAACCGCAAACATTCTTCCGAGAAGGCACTGACCGTCTTGTCGCACACTAGGAGAAATGTATTACCAGTGATGGTGATTACTTTTACAGTGATGAACAGTTTACTTACTTTTTTCATCCGTTTCGTTTTCATTTGACTGCCCCTTATAGTTTTTGTTGAAAGTAGTTCATTAAAATGTCAGCTTTCAAGTTATTCATTCTTACACGAGTTATGAGTTGCAAGTTTGCTGCAAAGAATTCTGGACGCTGGGTATCGATTGGTTAGCGTATTACAGTCTTTGACTGGTAAGTGAAGGTATGTCTGCTAATCTATACTTTGGAGACAGTGTATACGGACCAATCTGAGACCTGACAGCGCCTGACAGCGTGTTTGCGAACCTCGTTCAACGGTGGAGGATGCACTTTAACTCGTTCTGTGTCCTGAGTCAGTCCGCTCGTTTTTACTTGCGTTTGCTACGGAGGCCTGGTGTCGCAGCTTGCATACAGACACTGGGTATTTGAACTGAGGTTTATTTTCTGAAGGACATTCTCATGCTATGAACTACGAGAATTATGGTGAGATTGCAGCATGTATTTATAGCTTGGCGTAATGTTTTGTTTTCAACAATTTCAGGTCTGTAGATGTGCCTTAACTCTTGTTCATACAAAAGTTCCCTTGCTGAAAAAGATAGATTATGTCCCATGGTCGGGTACAGTATCGTTATTTCACTTGCTCAACCGTGAGACTAGCGTACGTGTTTTCATCACATTCCCGCTGATGTAAAGGTGTTTAGGTTTGCTAATGTGTATAGAGCCAGTGACAGCGGATAAGATAGCCTCCACATTTGCTCGTCGTCGAGTTTTCGGTCTCTCAGCGATGAGTACTTGCGGAGACCACATTATCTACTATCACACTTATTCATTTCACGAGAAATGTTCTATTTGCATGGCTTGTGTAATACAAGACTTGTATTGATGGCTGATTTTATAATGGACAAGCAGCCAGAAACCGATAATTAATAACTACATGTTTTTTCAGTGCACAATTTTCACAACGGTTATTGTAATCACAAAAGGTTGCGAACGCATGCTAGAGATTAAAAAACGGCAGGTTGTTATTCCCCTGCAGCTGTGAACGAGCATCTCGGAAATGGCGGAGCTAGTCGGCTGTTGGTATGCTGTTGTCGTCAGATTTTTTGGAAAGTGGTTGAAGGACGGCGAAACCACGAGTAGGCTTCTGTGCAGTAAGGCTGGCATGTCATTTCGATTTTCGTAAGTTACCGATGTGCAGGTCAGAGAGAGAGGGAGCAAGTTATGTTACTGTTAAACATTCTTTGGTCTTATGGTGGCAAAGTCTTTGCCTCTGCGCAGTCTGATATATTTTTAGTTGAAGTGTGGTAGGTTATGAACGTATTCAGTAGTGTTGCGTTGCCTTGTGATTGATTGTATCTGTTAAATGACAGATTTCTTATAAAGGACAGCAAGGATGAATATCATGTATATGTATTAGAAAGCGAAAAGAATGTAAATTTTGAATAATGTTATTATTTCTGAAGAGTAGAAGTTGGAGGTAAGACTACTGCACTGAGCAGCTAATCCGTTCAAAATGGTCCAAATGGCTCTAAGCACTATGGGACTTTACATCTGAGGACATCAGTCCACTAGACTTACGACTACGTAAACCTAACTAACCTAAGGATAGCACACACATCCATGCCCGAGGCAGGATTCGAACCTGCGACCGTAGCAGCCGCGTAGTTCCGGACTGAAGCGCCTAGAACCGCTCGGCCACAGCGGCCGGCCAGCTAATTCGTTAGAATAATTATTGTCAGTTAACTTCCTCAAAGCTAAGAGGAAGACAACCCCATTCCCTGAATCACGCATCAATATATCAACTAATTAAGCTGTTTGGCTTTTTGTAGAAATCCCCTATTAACATTGTACCCTTTTCAAATCACTGTTCACTTTGCTAAGCACAGTATTGTACATACCAATATTATGTGTGAAGATCACGCCAAATTCCGCTCTGTCATTTTGAATACATGCTTCATTCTAAAACAGTGTCTTGGAATATTATTTCATAACGGTAATTGCTCTCCCCGTCCCACTGTTTAAATAAGATTTGTCATTACGCATTACCACGTTACGCCATATGGTATGCAACAATTAGAATACTGTTTCGAAATTTTATTTAGGAACAGAAGCCTAGCTTAGCCTCTACCTGCTTTGATGTTTGCTGTTGTACTTTCGAGAAATCTTGCAACAATGTTGTCAAGATGCCAGGTAAGTGGAAATTTTGATTAGGCCCGGATAGTTGTTTTACTTCACTTATTTGTTTAATATAAAGACAAACTGTATTCAGAACAGTTACAGTTCAATTTATATTAGGTTCTGTTTAGTCGAAGGTTAGCATACGAGTGTAAGATGGATAACAGATTGTGGGTTCATAGCTTTGGTAATACGTAGACTTTTTATAGAAAAGGAGGTAAAGTTGGTGTAAATTTCATACAGAAACTCACAATGGGGGATTTACAAGGTGTTGGACATCGATACCTCATTTCAGGACATGGAAGTTGGAGGTTTGCATACTGTGTTAAGCCGGCCAGTGTGGCCGAGCGGTTCTATGCGCTTCAGTCCGGAACCGCGCTGCTGCTACGGTCGCAGGTTCGAATTCTGTCTCGGGCATGGATGTGTGTGATGTCCTTAGGTTAGTTAGGTTTCAGTAGTTCTAAGTCTAGGGGACTGATCACCTCAGATGTTAAGTCCCATAGTGCTTAGAGCCATTTCCACCATTTGATTTGAATCTCTGTAAAGTAGGATAGGTGGCGACCTGTGGTACATCTGACAAAGGAGTACAGTGCTGACGCAGGAACAAATTTTCCGGAAAACACTGTTCAGCGCATATTGTGCAGCATGGGATTCTGCAGCAGATGACCATGAGCTGTTCCCATCTTGATCCAACGACATTGTGATTCACGATTGCAGTCGCAACGATGTCATCGGTATCTGACTGTGAATAAATAGCTACGTGCTGCCTGATCGGATGAATCACGTTTCTTCTTGTGCCAAGTAGATTATAGTGTCCACATATAGTTGATTGGTTGACTGATTCGGGGGATGGGACCAAACAGCGAGGTCATCGGTCCCATCGGAAGAGGGGAGGATGGGGAAGATAGTCGGTCGTGCCCTTTCACATGTACCATCCCAGCATTTACCTGAAGCGATTTAGGGAAATCATGGAAAACCTAAGTCAGGATGGTGTGAACCGTCGTCCTCCCGAATGCGAGGCGTGTGCTAACCTCGCTTGGCGTGTACGGATATATTGTCATCGATGCGAACGGCTTCTCGAAAGATACGATGCGCCTCGGACTCTGGCCAGTGGGGCAGTGTTATACCATGGATTACCAGGGATTCAATGGGATCTTTGGTTGTAATCAAAGGCACCGTGGTAGCTGTGGATTACGTAAATATTATTGCCGATCACCTAAATCTTTTCGTGCATGGTATCTTCGCAGAGGGCTGTGACGTGTTCCAGCAGTTAACCGTCCATTTAATTAGTGCAGGCTCGTGCTACAGTGGTTTGAGGAGCATGATGCTGAACTCAAGTACCATCAGCTTCGTGTGATCTGAAACCATATGGATGACATCTACAGGGTGTTTCAAAAATGACCGGTATATTTGAAACGGCAATAAAAACTGAACGAGCAGCGATAGAAATACACCGTTTGTTGCAATATGCTTGGGACAACAGTACATTTTCAGGCGGACAAACTTTCGAAATTACAGTAGTTACAATTTTCAACAACAGATGGCGCTGCAAGTGATGTGAAAGATATAGAAGACGACGCAGTCTGTGGGTGCGCCATTCTGTACGTCGTCTTTCTGCTGTAAGCGTGTGCTGTTCACAACGTGCAAGTGTGCTGTAGACAACATGGTTTATTCCTTAGAACAGAGGATTTTTCTGGTGTTGGAATTCCACCGCCTAGAACACAGTGTTGTTGCAACAAGACGAAGTTTTCAACGGAGGTTTAATGTAACCAAAGGACCGAAAAGCGATACAATAAAGGATCTGTTTGAAAAATTTCAACGGACTGGGAACGTGACGGATGAACGTGCTGGAAAGGTAGGGCGACCGCGTACGGCAACCACAGAGGGCAACGCGCAGCTAGTGCAGCAGGTGATCCAACAGCGGCCTCAGGTTTCCGTTCGCCGTGTTGCAGCTGCGGTCCAAATGACGCCAACGTCCACATATCGTCTCATGCGCCAGAGTTTACACCTCTATCCATACAAAATTCAAACGCGGCAACCCCTCAGCGCCGCTACCATTGCTGCACGAGAGACATTCGCTAACGATATAGTGCACAGGATTGATGACGGCGATATGCATGTGGGCAGCATTTGGTTTACTGACGAAGCTTATTTTTACCTGGACGGCTTCGTCAATAAACAGAACTGGCGCATATGGGGAACCGAAAAGCCCCATGTTGCAGTCCCATCGTCCCTGCATCCTCAAAAAGTACTGGTCTGGGCCGCCATTTCTTCCAAAGGAATCATTGGCCCATTTTTCAGATCCGAAACGATTACTGCATCACGCTATCTGGACATTCTTCGTGAATTTGTGGCGGTACAAACTGCCTTAGACGACACTGCGAACACCTCGTGGTTTATGCAAGATGGTGCCCGGCCACATCGCACGGCCGACGTCTTTAATTTCCTGAATGAATATTTCGATGATCGTGTGATTGCTTTGGGCTATCCGAAACATAGAGGAGGCGGCGTGGATTGGCCTCCCTATTCGCCAGACATGAACCCCTGTGACTTCTTTCTGTGGGGACACTTGAAAGACCAGGTGTACCGCCAGAATCCAGAAACAATTGAACAGCTGAAGCAGTACATCTCATCTGCATGTGAAGCCATTCCGCCAGACACGTTGTCAAAGGTTTCGGGTAATTTCATTCAGAGACTACGCCATATTATTGCTACGCATGGTGGATATGTGGAAAATATCGTACTATAGAGTTTCCCAGACCGCAGCGCCATCTGTTGTTGAAAATTGTAACTACTGTAATTTCGAAAGTTTGTCTGCCTGAAAATGTACTGTTGTCCCAAGCATATTGCAACAAACGGTGTATTTCTATCGCTGCTCGTTTAGTTTTTATTGCCGTTTCAAATATACCGGTCATTTTTGAAACACCCTGTAGGATGCTACGTCAGAATCGCAACTGTGTAGCATTACAAAGTTAGATCAACATGCTCTTAAGGAGATGGTCCATTAGGTTTTGGTTCGTCTATGTATTTTTAGCTGTCCTTTTGCGGACTGTCGCTGATGTATGTAACCAGTGGCCTCTACTCCTGCTGTTACCGTCATGACTTGAATCTGCTGCTTCAAGGGAAATGAAGAGCTACACACAAGTTTGGAAAGACAATTTTCGTATATTTGGTCGCAAAGTTAATCGATGAGTTTCCATCCAGCGACATACTTCCAATTCCCACAGTTGACGGAAGCTGTTGCGCCGCCCGGAAATTGCAAATATTATCTGATTTCAGGCAACTGCCTTTGGACTCAAACGACCAATGGAAACAGTTGTACCAGATCTACACAGGAGGCATTGGAATGTAGATACTGTTTCTCATTGACGAGTATTTAACAATATGGGGTACTGACTCCACATCTCTGCTCCCAGGTATTTGTGTATGAGCTGTCATTACGAAGTCAGGGAAAATCAGTTGTTTGAACGCTGCTTGATTTTGGACAATATAACAATGTGTTACGGTTCAAGACTGCCTGTTTGTTAACACTGATGGAATACTTTTGGGCAGAAATATGATCAGCTGTGTGGCGGCTTGAAACTGGAACCTTTCTCGCAAAATAACCTCCCATTTTAGACACCTGAACACATTTATTTGACCGTGTCCAACTCAGTCCAGTCGTTACCACACTCGTTTGCTATCTGTCACCAAAGACGCTGTCATACTGTACTGCAGCTTCTAACAACCCTACCACAACAAAGGTCAAAATTTAATAATGATTGTGGTGTTACTCACGCTGCTAAATACTGCATTTTCGGGCAACAACTAATTTATTATATGGCAGGTGTCATTAGGGCACAGTTAATAAAGTCATTTCATGTAATAATGAATAAACTAGGCACTCATCTTTTCGTGTTTCCAACGCTGGTCTCGTTGTAAAATCATGGCTCAATCGTCGAAAATCTAGGTGGTGATGAGTCCAAGCTCGGATGCAAAGAGGCCTAGGTTTTATTCTGCTATATTCAAAAGTTTTGTAGATGCGCTTCACAAACCATTCTTGAAGATTACACTTTTGCAGGACAATGGTGATGTAAAAAAGTAATCAGCTCTCCGAATTTAAGTTACACTTCTTTTTTATTACTTTCGCTGCAATATCACGTAACACACAAAACATCACTTCACAATACAAAACATACTTGAAAACATCTTCCACACTGTTAAAGTTCACATTTTATAAGCTGACTACTATAATCGCGTCTTTCCAACATGACGTCCAAGACTTGACCCTCTCAAGGTCCGACTCTCTAACAACTAACTAATAATCGCTTACGCGCTCAAAAATCAGATTTACAAGTACGTCAAAGATCATAGTGACAAATGAAAGAATACACATAAGAATAATATCATTGCAATACAAACATATCGATGTATCAAAGTACCTTTACATCAATGAAATCAAATCTGAATGTTGTCTCAGAAATATGTCAACTACTTTACAGAAACACAGTAGAATATTGCTGGTATCGAGAGGTTGAGTTGAGGTGCCATAATGGTTGCGTAATTCAAGTACCATTACAAGGTCTAGGCAGCGAACTTGAGATTAATGTACAAGCGATCCATCGGTTGCTGTTTTATCGAACTACTCCAGCAGCTACGTGGATTAAGAAAATTTTGGAAAATCTAAACCACACTGACTGTTCGTTGGACCTGACATCGTGGCTGAGGAAGACATAGCGCTCTCTATTGTTATAAATTTTAATGGCGCAATAAAATGTAATTACAACTAGATGCTTGGAGGTTCTGTTGACTAGCAACCATCATGCTTACACTAGAACTAGCATAAAAGTATAGTCTTGATCCCAACACCATTGTTGCTAAATGTAGCTTGTCAATATTTAAAGGCTGATCAAAGCATAACTGTTTGCGTATAAAACCAACAGGAGAGAGTCTTGAACAGAAGAGAAATTCAGCTTGCTCTTTATGTTGAGAAGTGTGCTGAAGAAAACAAGCAGCCAATGAAGGAAAAGTATGCGATTCTTCAGCATTTCCCGGCCTACTTCATGACTAGATAGTTCGTGGATGAACGGCCAGATGCCAGGGCTCAAAGGACACAATATTTCGGCAAGCGACAACATAGCCATCATCAGTCTCTGTCGGTCCATTATGGCCTGGGGGACATCGGCTGGTACGTATTTTTTGATTCAAAAACTTTACCAACAGCCGTATGTTTTGGTTTATTATACACTCCTGGAAATTGAAATAAGAACACCGTGAATTCATTGTCCCAGGAAGGGGAAACTTTATTGACACATTCCTGGGGTCATATACATCACATGATCACACTGACAGAACCACAGGCACATAGACACAGGCAACAGAGCATGCACAATGTCAGCACTAGTACAGTGTATATCCACCTTTCGCAGCAAAGCAGGCTGCTATTCTCCCATGGAGACGATCGTAGAGATGCTGGATGTAGTCCTGTGGAATGGCTTGCCATGCCATTTCCACCTGGCGCCTCAGTTAGACCCGCGTTCGTGCTGGACGTGCAGACCGCGTGAGACGACGCTTCATCCAGTCCCAAACATGCTCAATGGGGGGCAGATCCGGAGATCTTGCTGGCCAGGGTAGTTGACTTACACCTTCTAGAGCACGTTGGGTGGCACGGGATACATGCGGACGTGCACTGTCCTGTTGGAACAGCAAGTTCCCTTGCCGGTCTAGGAATGGTAGAACGATGGGTTCGATGACGGTTTGGATGTACCGTGCACTATTCAGTGTCCCCTCGACGATCACCAGTGGTGTACGGCCAGTGTAGGAGATCGCTCCCCACACCATGATGCCGGGTGGTGGCCCTGTGTGCCTCGGTCGTATGCAGTCCTGATTGTGGCGCTCACCTGCACGGCGCCAAACACGCATACGACCATCATTGGCACCAAGGCAGAAGCGACTCTCATCGCTGAAGACGACACGTCTCCATTCGTCCCTCCATTCACGCCTGTCGCGACACCACTGGAGGCAGGCTGCACGATGCTGGGGCGTGAGCGGAAGACGGCCTAACGGTGTGCGGGACCGTAGCCCAGCTTCATGGAGACGGTTGCGAATGGTCCTCGCCGATACCCCAGGAGCAACAGTGTCCCTAATTTGCTGGGAAGTGGCGGTGCGGTCCCCTACGGCACTGCGTAGGATCCTACGATCTTGGCGTGCATCCGCGCGTCGCTGCGGTCCGGTCCCAGGTCGACGGGCACGTACACCTTCCGCCGACCACTGGCGACAACATCGATGTACTGTGGAGACCTCACGCCCCACGTGTTGAGCAATTCGGCGGTACGTCCACCCGGCCTCCCGCATGCCCACTATACGCCCTCGCTCAAAGTCCGTCAACTGCACATACGGTTCACGTCCACGCTGTCGCGGCATGCTACCAGTGTTAAAGACTGCGATGGAGCTCCGTATGCCACGGCAAACTGGCTGACACTGACGGCCGCGGTGCACAAATGCTGCGCAGCTAGCGCCATTCGACGGCCAACACCGCGGTTCCTGGTGTGTCCGCTGTGCCGTGCGTGTGATCATTGCTTGTACAGCCCTCTCGCAGTGTCCGGAGCAAGTATGGTGGGTCTGACACACCGGTGTCAATGTGTTCTTTTTTCCATTTCCAGGAGTGTATTTTATATCTCACATGCTACCAGTTTCGGCAACTCACTATTACCATCTTTGGGCCCCATACCCTATTATCGTATTAAAAATCTCATCGAATGGTGCCATAAAACTGAAATCGTAAATCCGATCGTTATCCAACAGATTTCTGTGAACGGGTGACACTGACTGAGCCTACATACAGTCCTAGAAACATGGTCAATCACCCGTGAAATATTTCGCCAAGGAGAAGTATTATTGCGTTATCTGTTTTACCATACGTAAATTACATTTGAAAGTTCCTTCCAACGACACATGTTGTCCGTGTGATAACTCTTACACAAAATTAACGATGGGCTTACATCAACATTCTACTCTTCAGGCGTATGCTTCACACCAGTGTAAGTTCTTTCTTTTATGTTCTATTTTGTCTATGGCTGATATCATCTCAAGATTATTTAGCAATAAATATTGTATCTGAAGCCTGATAGTCAAGGGAAGGCAGGATTCGGTTCAAATGGCTCTGAGCACTATGGGACTTAACTGCTGAGGTCATCAGTCCCCTAGAACTTAGAACTACTTAAACCTACCTAACCTAAGGACATCACACACATCTATACCCGATGCTGGGTTCGAACCTGCGAGCGTAGCGGCAGGATTCGGTTACGATTGTGGACGGGGCTGTGATCAATTACTGTTGGTTGCATTTTACAGTTACACACAATTTATTTTAAACCAGTAAACCAGTATTTTAAACCAGACTCAAAAATAAATAAAAGCACACGTTATTAATGAAGGAATAAACAACTGTGTAAATAATAGTGTTTTCAGTGAGTTACAAGTTAGCAAATCACCATTGAATACAGATACAGCAGATAATGTTTTAAAATCAAGCCACTATGATCTGGGCAGAAGGCCTTACGCGCCAGGATTGGCAATAAATTAAGAATTGTTTAAAACTCGCTGCAATTTACAACTTACAAGTATTGAAATACTAAAGGCAAGTCGCCACAAACACAGCAGAAGGCATGGACTGAAGGAGCGTTACACTGAACTACTGGCCATCAGACCTTTCAGAACACACATGTCTTACAAGAAGCAGGGGGCCACAGACGGTGCTCCAGGAAACGACCTCTGAGAAGGTCCGGCAACAAACACTTTCGCGAGCGATGAGATAGGCGGCCAAGAGCTGCATTCACTTCACAAGATGGTAACTCAGACTAGTGGCAGTCTAACGAATGACTAATGACAATCTTGCTGAAGCTACCTGACGTGTGATAAACCAAAGGCAACGATGGAACAGTACGCCAAAGCCGGAAGCACTCCACTCGCTGCTCTTCGCCTCGGTGACACTACGAGCAGCAACACGAAGTCGCTGGAGAACCGCGAGATATGACAATGGTGGAGGTTTCTCCACTTGGATTAATATGCACTCATCTTAAAGCTTGCCGGATCCGGTTTACGACGAGGTCGTACACCCTGGTGACCACAGCTCTTCCATCAAGCAGTGCATGCGTGCCACCAGCGGTCCCGGCGTGTTCTCGCACTGCGCGGACCTGGCTCCTCCTGAGTCCCCAACCGAATTCGCACACTCACACGACCCGGAAAAATAACGACGTCGCCCCAAAGATAGGGAAACAGTTACTACATATCGATAACCGCCGCTGTTGCCACTAGCGGACAGGCCACGACTGCGAAACGAGTGGCGCCAGTCAACACGAAAAGAAGACAAACAACCGCAACCATACCAACAAGACGATACTGTCTGGCCTCCAAGAGAGGGCGGAAACCTTAAACAGCACTAACGCGAGCCGCAGCACGGCTCAGTATCTATGAGAACAGTATAAAATAATATTAAATCATTATGATTTCTCTCTATATAAGATTTTATGCACTGTCGAAAAAAATAGCAACAGCTAGAAGGACTGTCTTAAGTGGTACCATTCTATAATACATGCATAATGAAGGGTTGCAGTTATAGGTATTCATCTGTCATGGTCATCGGCAATCAGATACCGCTCAGGATTCCTCTGTTTTGACGCTGCAGGTAATAACTGTGCTGAGATTAGAGGTGAACAGTGTTTGCAACTATCATGCCCCGTCGACGAGTGCTTCCTCCTGTTCAACATTTTCAGCTATTTGAACGGGGCCACAGTGAGGGCCTGCGGGAAGCTGTATGGACGTATCGACTGCCTGCTGCACATTTTGACCACAATGTATCGATGTGTGTGGCTGCTTTCAACAGTGACCTGCGAAACACTCCCTCACCTGTAGGCCGTGTTCTGGACGTCTGCATACTACAGACGCAAGTCAATATCGACGCACTGTGCTAGCAGCGGTGGTCGACCGACGAAATCCAGGATGCGTCATCAGGGACCACTGGGAACCGTTCCCTTCCAGCAGGATTGAGACCACATGTGCCTCTGGTCAGGCTACCACTGACACCACCGACCATGGCTACTCGGGTGTAGTGAAAGGGTTGACTGGAGAATCTTCAGTGATAAGAGTAGGTTCTGTCTGTATGCGAGTAATGAACATACGTGTGTTTGGCCTGTTCCAGAGTGCATTCGTCCATGACATACAGATTATAACTTGCGGTCATATTTGGTGCTTCTGTAGATCAAAATAACCAGTCACTGTTACAATGCAATGACACTGCCATTTCTTCGACAGGAAGGCGATGTGCCTTTTCAATAGGACAATGCACGTCCCTCGTATACGTCTGCTGCGATGCAACGTGCTCTTCATGGCAAACAGCTGCTCTGGCCAGCAAGATCACCAGGTATCTCGAGATAAACGCATACGGGGCATGATTAAGCGTGAACGTACTCGTTCTCCAGTGCCTGCAAGAACCATTGCCGAATTGCACAAATGGTGCAAGATGCTTGAGACAGTCTATCGCAGAACGCCATTCAGCACCTTTATGATCGTTTGCATTTGCTAACATAACGATAAAGCCTGGAGAGCCTCGCCTGGTTCGTGACCATATCGGTTGGGCCCTAGATGGCTGGAGAACCGTGGCCTGGTCAGATGAATCCCGATTTCAGTTAGTAAGAGCTAATGGTAGCATTCAAGTGTGGTGCAGACCTCCACGAAGCCATGGATCCGTGTTGTCAACAAGGCACTGTGCAAGCTGGTGGTGGGTCCGTAATGGTGTAGGGTGTGTTTACATGGAATGGACTCGGTCCTGTGGTCCAACTGAGCCGATCACTGACTCGAAATGGTTACGTTCATCTACTTGGAGACCATTTGCAGTCGTTCCCAAACAACGATGGAATTTTTATGGACGACAATGCACTATGCCACTGGTCGTCAGTTGTTCACAATTGTTATGAAGAACATTCTGGAAGATCCGAGTGAATGATTAGGTCACCTAGATTGCCCGACATGAATCCCCTCAAACATTTTCGGTAAATAATTTAGAGCTAAGTTCGCGCACAAAATGCTGCACCTGCAACACTTTCGCAATTATGACCAGCTATAGAATCAGCATGGCTCTATATTTGTGGAGGGGAGTTACAACTACATATTTAATCCACTACTCTGGGCAAAAGGTTTCCGACACAATATTAGGAGGTACCCCATGACTTTTGTCTCCTCAGTGTATTTTGTTCAGTAAACGACAGAGTGGAACTACATCGAATGCCTTCTGGAAGTCAATGAACAATATGCAACATGTGGCTCCGTAACCAACGCTCAGTTCTCGAATGTTCCTCTCACATCTCAAAACCGATGAGTCATTCTTCATTTCAGACATATAGGAAGCCTAGTTTGCAAAACAAAGGAGCATTGGGTTAATGTCTCGTCGACAGTGAGGACCTTAGATACGGAGCACAAGCTTGGACTGTGCCAAGGACAGGATAGGAATCTGCCATGGCCTTTCAAAGGAACCGTCCTGGGATTTGTCTGGACTGATTTATTGTTAATTTCACACCTGATACAGGCAGGCCAGCAGCGGCATATTACGCCACTCTTCGGCCACAGATAAAACTAAAGATACAAAAGAAGACAATTGCAAAACAGGGTGGATATACAGACGTAGACATACAAAATTAAAACACACAGAGCCGTTCACGGGCGCAGAGTCCAAAATAAGAATGTTCAGGCACGTGGACACCCAAAGAGATGATAGATGGCATACGTGAACGTTGGAGCACAAACGAATAAACACTAGAACACTTGAGCACGAACACGACGCCACACACAAACACTAGGCGATGATCTCCGGCGCGCGAATGTCCACTTAACGTGTGCGAGTCCGGGGACCTGCCAAGAGGGGAAGAAGGGGTCGGGGGAGGGAGAGGGGAGAGCAAAAATGCCAATGGCAGAGGAGATGGTAAAAGGAATGTAGGTATGGGGTTGGGGGAGCCTGGGGGAGGAGTGGGGAGAAAGGGAGGAGGGAGGGAAGGGGGAGAGAAGGGAGAGAGGGTGCCCATAGGAACAAACACAGGAATAGGGAGGGAAGATCAAAGTTGGTAGGAGGGGTAGATGGAGGGGATGAGGACATCATCAGGGAGAGGGAGCTGGTGGAAGCCACCTTGGGAGAGGGTATGGAGAGTGGCAAGATGTAGAGCAGGTGGGACGTGAAAATACAGGTGCGGCAGCAGACAGGGGTGGGAGAGGATGGGAGAGACCAGCGGGTGAGGAGGATCGAGTTTATGGGAGGTGAAGAGAATCTGTATCCGTTCGAGGAAAAGGAGAAGGTGGGGCAACGGAATAAGGTCGTACAGGATCCTCGTGGGGGAGGGGAGACAGATGCAATAGGCAAGACGAAGAGCATGGCATTCTAGGATCTCAAGGGATTTGTAAAAGGTAGGGAGAGCGGAGATCCAGGAAGGGTGGGCGTAGCAAAGGATAGGGCGAATGAGGGATTTATAAGTATGGAGGACGGTGGAGGGGTCCAGACCCCAAGTACGGCCGGAAAGGAGCTTGAGGTGACAGTCAGGAGTGTGCCTTGGCTTGGATCGTCCAGAGGTGGGGGGACCAGGAGAGGTGATGGTCGAGGGTGACACAAGGTACTTAAGGGTGGGGGTGAGGGTGATTGGACGGCCATAGATGGTGATGTAGAAGGATTGACCTTAAGCAACCACTGGTTGCACCAAGCGTTGAACCGGTCAAGATGGGATTGGAGAAGGTGTTGGGAGCGCTGTAGGGTGGGGGCAAGGGCAAGGAAGGCGGTGTCATCGGCGTACTGGAGAAGGTGGATGGGGGGTGAAGGCGGCGGCATATCCGCCGTATACAAGAGGTACAGAATAGGGGAGAAGACAGAACCCTGGGGCACACCGGCAGAGGGGAAAAAGGTGTAGGAATCCATGTTGTGGATGGTGACATAGGAAGGACGTTGGGAAAGAAAGGAGCCGATCAGACAGACGAAGTTAATAGGAAGGGCGAAGGTTTGGAGCTTGAAGAGGAGACCAAAATGCCAGACACGGTCATAGGCTCGTTCAAGATCAAAGGAGAGGAAGATAGCAGAGCGACAGGAATTAAGCTGTTTGGAGAGGAGATGAGTGAGGTGAAGGAGAAGGTCATGGCCAAAAGCCACACTGGGTAATGGGGCGGTGCTGGCAGAGATGCTGGTGGATGCATCGAGTGAGGATGGATTCCAGGACCTTGCTGAAGACTGAGGTAAGGCTGATGGGACGGTAGGAGGAGACAGCGGACGGCGGTTTACCGGGTTTAAGGAACATCAGGATACGGGAGGTTTTCCACAGGTCGGCGTAGTAGCCAGTGGATAGGACTAAATTGTAGAGCCTGGCCAGACTGGAGAGGAAGGAGGCAGGAGCTTCACGGAGGTGGCGATAGGTGACACGATCATGACCAGGAGCGGTGTTGCGTTTCGTGCGGAGTGTAGCGATGAGATCCTGAGTAGTGATGGGGGCATTGAGTTCAGTGTATATCATGAAGGAGAGGGTAGTAGGGAGGGGGCTTAAATCTGGTAAGGCAGTGGAAGGCTGACCAGTACTTGATGAGTTGATAGGAAGTGTAGCATTAAGACGGATGCATGTCTGTCGCCAGTCCCAGTGTTTCTTAGCTGCGAGCAAGTTCCTGACGTGTCGTTGTAGTTGCCGGTGGCGTCGTAGTGTGTCCAGTCCACATGTGTGGAGGAAGGCACGGTAGAGATGGTGGGATTCATGGAGAAGGAGGACGGCCTGTGGGGGTAAAGTAGGACAGTGGGGTTGGATGGCGACAGAAGGGACGTGGGCCTCCATGGCCTTAGACAAGGTCTGCTGGAGAAAGGAGGCGGCACAGGTAACATCATCAGGATGGTGGTAGGTGAGGGAGTGGCTATCGACCTGGGTAGAGAGGGTATCCCGGTAGGCATTCCAGTCGGCACGGGAATAATCATGGACGAATTTCGGGGGAGGGTCAGTATGTGGGTCAGAACAGGGGCTACGAATGTCTGAAATGGTGAGGAGGACAGGGATATGGTCACTACCAATGGGGTCCAGGACATCCACCGCTATGTGGCCAAGGAGGTTAGGGGAGGAGAGGATGACATCGGGGGTGGAGTTGGATTCAGGGCGGGTGTGCTAGGGAATGGGGACGAGGTCGCCCTGGAGGGAGGAGAGGAACCGGTGTCACCGCCGTAACTGGGCAACTGAACGACTATGGATGTTAAGGTCGGCGGCGATCATGTAGGAGGAGAAGGTACGGTCAGTGTGGGAGAGGAAGTCGAAAGAAATAGGGGCGTTGGGGCGGACATAGATGGTGACGCAGGTGATGGTAAGGCAGGGGAAGAAGAGACTAAGGATTAGGTGTTCTGTGGGGTCAGGAGGGAGAGGTTGAAGCTGAACAGGGATCTGGCAGTGGTGGCCTA
Organism: Schistocerca cancellata; assembly: GCF_023864275.1. Taxonomy (NCBI): domain Eukaryota; kingdom Metazoa; phylum Arthropoda; class Insecta; order Orthoptera; family Acrididae; genus Schistocerca; species Schistocerca cancellata. The sequence continues at coordinate 128,987,843 of NC_064632.1, forward strand.
TGGCTACTCCATCAGGAGGGGATTATCAGAGAGGTGGAGGAGGTATGGCGAGGTGTGGACAGTGTGTTGGGGCTGAAGAAACGTTTCATTGAGGAGGAAGGCATCACATGGTGGGTTGCAAGGGTGTGCAGGAAGAAGTTCTTGTTGGTGGGAAGGGAACAGATGTTATTGAACAAGATATGGTGCTGTCGCGCCATGCAAGGGAATTAAACGAGCCTGTCGAGAGGGGAGAAGGTGAAATGAACCTGGTTATGGGAGTAGGTGGCATACATGTTGAGGTGGAATATGGAACAGGCGGCGAGGGAGATCTGCTGGAGGATGTGGGGGCACTGGAAAGGGTGGACATTTTGAAGGACGATGGTGAGGAACCTGATGATGTCCTCAGTGGTGGGGGGGGGGACGCAGGGAATTGCCAGGAGGGGTGGGGGCGTCCAGAGTATGGACAAGGACGGTGAGTTCAGGAGTGGTGGGAGTGGGTTGGGCTTTACATTTCTGGGAGTAGGTGGGATGTGGGAGATTACGGGTGTTGCAGGAGGGAGGGGACTGGAGGTTGGAGCACTGCCAAAGGAAATGCGCCTGTTTATAGTGCGGGCAGATAAGGGCCTTGCTGCACACAGATGTAGTGTGTGCGTTATAGCACAGGCACCTCTGACAGCGTAGGGATTGAGGAGGGGAATGGGAGGGGTTGACCTTCTAACGTCGGTGGAAGAGGAGGGCACCCTCCTTCAGGAGTCGGTCAATAGAGGGGGTGTGTTCCGAGAACACCAGCATAAGGCGGGTGGGGCCGGCTGGGTTAAAGATTTGGCGGACTGCTCGGATTTCCAGTGACGGGTGCGCCGTGACCTCCGCCAACACCTACTCCTCAGTGATCGTCAGACTAAGCCGAGTGATCACGGTGGTGAGGGTTGGCGGGCAATGCGGGGGTTAGGGTTGGCGGGAAGGGGACAGGGAAGGAGCAAGGGTGAGGGAGGCATTGGGGCCAAACCAGTTGATGGGGATTCAGGAAAGGATGTATGAAGGGTGCGGCTGGGGGAGGAGTTGAGAATGGAGTCTCTTCAGGGAGAGAGGTGGGAGATGGGGGCTCCAGGAAAGTGTTGGCGGAGGAGGAGCGAGAGTTTCTGGGCCTCGAGGAGGGAAGGATCGGGACAAGAGGAGGTATTTGTAGGAGGACGGGGAGCAGGAGGAGGAGGAGGAGGAGGAGGAGGAGGAGGAGGAGGGAGCAGGGCCAGGCGGGTAGACATCCATGGCATCCTGGGGGGGGGGAAGGAGGATGGGGTGGGGCCTTCTTGGAAGCAGAGGAGGCAGTGGTGCCACTAGGGCGTTTGAGGCGACGGAAGGGAGAGAGGAGGAGTGTGGGACAGGAGCAACAGGGAGGTGGCGGGAAGTGGCAGGCCCTGGCGTGGACGCTGGAGCCGGCGCCGGAGATGGGGATGGCGATGGTGAAGGGGACGGCGATGATGTAGATGATGGCGAAGGTGAAGGCGAGGGCGATAGCGGAGCATGGGCTGTGGCCCTCCAGGCCACCACCCTAGCGGGAGCTGCAGTAGCAGGCTGAGGGAGGGGAGGAAAAGGATCAGAGGCAGAGGTGCGTGAGGAGGAAGATGGGGAGGGGACGACAAAGAGCGAGGGCGAAGGGAGAGTGAGAAGTGGCGGGATGGAATGGGGGGGGGCGACTGGGCACACTATGTAATGGTAGTGGTGGCGGCGGAGGGAGAAGTATATACTATTGCGGTGGTAGTGGTAGTGGTAGTGGTGGTGGCGGTTGACATGATGACAAGGAGGAACAAAGACAGGACAGGACGAAAAGTACAGGAAAACAGGGGATGGACGAATACAGATGAAGACGGATGAAGACGGATGAAGACTGGTCGAATGCCAACTGGGGACAAAGCTCCACTCCGCTGGCGCTGGCGGGAGGTGGATGCAGGCAGGAACACTGGCTGGCTGGCTGGAATGCAGGCAGCAACGCTGGCTGGCAGGAACGCTGGCTGGCAGGAACGCTGGCTGGCAGGAACGCTGGCTGGCAGGAACGCTGGCTGGCAGGAACGCTGGCTGGTGGAACGTTGGCTGGCGGGAATGCTGGCTGGCAGGAATGCGGGCTGACAGTAACGCCGGCTTGGAGGAATGCCGGCTGGCAGGAGCGCCAGCTGGCAGGAATGCCGGCTGGCAGGAACGCTGGCTAGCAGGAGCGCTGGCTGGCAGGAATTCTGGCTGGCAGGAACGTCGGCTGGCAGGAGCGCCAGGTGGCAGGAGCGAAAGCTGGCAGGAACGCTGGCTGGCAGGAATGCTGGCTGGCAGGAACACTGGCTTGCAGGAATGCTGGCTGGCAGGAACGCTGGCTGGCAGGAGCACCGGCTGGCAGGAACGCCGGCTGGCAGGAACGCCGGCTGGCAGGAACGCTGGCTGGCAGGAACGCTGGCTGGCAGGATCGATGGCTGGCAGGAATGCTGGCTGACAGCAACGCTGGCTCGCAGGAATGCTGGCTGACAGGAGCGCCGGCTGGCAGGAGCACCGGCTGGCAGGAATGCCGGCTGGCAGTAACGCTGGCTGGCAGGAATGCTAGCTGGCAGGAACGCTGGCTGGCAGGAGCGTTGGCTGGCGGGAATGCTGGCTGGTGGGAACGCTGGCAGGCAGGAGCATTGGCTGGCAGGAACGCTGGCTGGCAGGAACACTGGCTGGCAGGAGCGTTGGCTGGCAGGAATGCTGGCTGGCAGCAATGGTGGCTGGCGGGAACGTTGGCAGGTGGGAATGCTGGCTGGCAGGAATGTGGGCTGGCAGTAATGCCAGCTGGCAGGAACGCCGGCTGGCAGGAGCGTCGTCTGGCAGGAGCGCCGGCTGGCAGGAACGCCGGCTGGCAGGAACGCCGGCTGGCAGGAACGCTGGCTGGCAGGAACGCTGGCTGGCAGGAACGCTGGCTGGCAGGAACGCTGGCTGGCGGGAACGTTGGCTGGCGGGAATGCTGGCTGACAGGAATGCGGGCTGACAGTAACGCCGGCTTGGAGGAATGCCAGCTGGCAGGAGCGCCAGCTGGCAGGAATGCCGGCTGGCAGGAACGCTGGCTGGCAGGAGCGCTGGCTGGCAGGAATTCTGGCTGGCAGGAACGTCGGGTGGCAGGAGCGCCAGGTGGCAGGAGCGCCGGCTGGCAGGAACACCGGCTGGCAGGAATGCTGGCTGGCAGGAACACTGGCTTGCAGGAATGCTGGCTGGCAGGAACGCTGGCTGGCAGGAGCACCGGCTGGCAGGAACGCCGGCTGGCAGGAACGCCGGCTGGCAGGATCGCCGGCTGGCAGGAACGTTGGCTGGCGGGAATGCTGGCTGGCAGGAACATTGGCTGGTGGGAACGCCGGATGGCAGGAACGCCGGCTGGCAGGAATGCTGGCTGGCATGAACGCTGGCTGGCAGGAACGCCGGCTGGCGGGAACTCTGGCTGGCAGTAATGCTGGCTGGCAGTAACGCTGGCTGGCAGGAACGCTGGCTGGCAGTAACGCTGGGTGGCAGAAACTCCAGCTGGCAGGAGCGCCGGCTGGCAGGAGTGCCTGCTGGCAGGAATGCCGGCTGGCAGGAACGCTGGCTGGCAGGAATGCTGGCTGGCAGGAACGCTGGCTGGCAGGATCGATGGCTGGCAGGAATGCTGGCTGACAGCAACGCTGGCTCGCAGGAATGCTGGCTGACAGGAGCGCCGGCTGGCAGGAGCACCGGCTGGCAGGAATGCCGGCTGGCAGTAACGCTGGCTGGCAGGAATGCTGGCTGGCAGGAACGCTGGCTGGCAGGAGCGTTGGCTGGCGGGAATGCTGGCAGGTGGGAATGCTGGCTGGCAGGAACGTGGGCTGGCAGTAATGCCGGCTGGCAGGAACGCCGGCTGGCAGGAGCGTCGTCTGGCAGGAGCGCCGGCTGGCAGGAACGCCGGCTGGCAGGAACGCCGGCTGGCAGGAATGCTGGCTGGCAGGAACGCTGGCTGGCGGGAATGCTGGCTGGCAGGAACGCTGGCTGGAAGGAGCGCCGGCTGGCAGGAGCACTGGCTGGCAGGAACGCTGGCTGGCGGAACGCTGGCTGGCAGGAACACTGGCTGGCAGGAACGCTGGCTGGTGGGAACGCTGGCTGGTGGCAACGCCGCAGCTGCTGCTGCTGCTGGCTGGACCACCGCTCGCTGACCTGCGGCTGCTGCTACTGGCTGGCTGGCTGGCTGGCTGGCTGGCTGGACCTGTAAAAACCCTAACGCTTCGATGAGAGGTACCGCTGGAGATGCGATGGACGCCTAAATCAGGATGGCCGAATATGGATTTGATCCATCGTCCTCCACAATGCGAGTACCATGTGCTAATCACTGCGCATCCTCATCGGTATATACCAGATGATCTAAAAGTCAGTATAAATTTGAAAACTTATTAAACCATGGAATAATGTAGATAGAGAGGTAAAAATTGACGTAGATGGTTGGAATGACATGGGGTTTTATTAGAACAAAAAAAGTGTCCGACAGATGGCGCTGGACAGCACAATGTCAGTGACTGCGCATGACAATCGTGTATAAAAGGAGCTGTAATGAGAGAGAATCAGATGCGCCAGCAGTCGCAGCATGTTGACGTTACCTGAAATGGCGCTTTTAGTGAAGCTGTATTATCAGAATGGGGAATGTGCTAGTTCAGCGTTATGATCCTATCGCCATAGGAAGCGGATTCGAACGGGTAGAGGTCCGTTAACAAATGCAGCTGTGGCGAGAATAAATTCGAATTTCGAAGCCACGGGTTGTTTAGACGATAGACCCCACAGTGGCCGACCGAGCACAAGGCGTAATGCTGCTGAGACAGTTCAGGAAGAAAAGGAGACTGTAGCGGGTTCGTCTGTGCACGGGGAAGTCAGCACTCGTGCAATCGCACGTCGCACCGGCGTTCCATACACTACTGTTTGGTTGGCACTGAGGCGTACCGTCCGATGCTATCCGTACAAAATCCATCGGCATCATGAACTGTTACCTGGCGATTTAGTGAAGCGGAGAGCATTTGCGGTGTGGACGTTTCAAAAGATGGCGGAAGATGACGGTCGGTTGAGTAAAGTGTGGACCGACTAAGCTCATTTCACGCTCCGAGGGTCTGTCAACGCTCACGACTGCAGAGTTTGGGCTACCGAAAATCCTAGAACTGTCGTGGAAACTCCATTGCACGACGAGAAAGTCACGGTATGGGTTGGATTTACCACATCTACCGTTATCGAGCCTTTTTTCTTCGAGGAAATGCGTGATTCTGGTTTTGTAACTGCTACCGTGACGGGTGAGAGGTACGCCGATATGTTAAAAAATCGCATCATCCCCAGCCTGGCTGATAAACACCTGCTGGAACGTACGATGTTTATGCAGGATGGCGCTCCACCCCATATTGCTAGATGCGTGAAAGATCTCTTGCGCGCGTCGTTTGGTGATGATCGTGTGCTCTGCCGCCACTTTCGTCATGCTTGGCCTCCCAGGTCCCCAGACCTCAGTCCGTGCGATTATTGGCTTTGGGGTTACCTGAAGTCGCAAGTGTATCGTGACCGACCGACATCTCTAGGGATGCTGAAAAACAACACTCGACGCCAATGCCTCACCATAACTCCGGACATGCTTTACAGTGCTGTTCACAACATTATTCCTCGACTACAGCTATTGTTGAGGAATGATGGTGGACATATTGAGCATTTACTGTAAAGAACATCATCTTTGCTTTGTCTTACTTTGTTATGCTAATTATTGCTATTCTTATCAGATGAAGCCCCATCTGTCGGACATTTTTTGAACTTTTGTATTGTGGTGTCACCGCCAGACACCACACTTGCTAGGTGGTAGCTTTTAAATCGGCCGCGGTCCGCTAGTATACGTCGGACCCGCGTGTCGCCACTGTCAGTGATGGCAGACCGAGCGCCGCCACACGGCAGGTCTAGAGACAGATCATAGCACTAAGCCCAGTTGTACAGCCGACGTTGCTAGCCATGGTTCACTGAGAATTACGCTCTCAATTGCCGAGACGATAGTTAGCATAGCCTTCAGCTACATTTGCTACGACCTAGCAAGGCGCCGTATTCAATGGATATTGAGATTCTATTAATGTATCATCAAGAGCGATGTTCTACAAGTGTGGATTAAAGTTAAGTATTCTAGAAGCTACGTACTTTTCTTTATAGCATTCATTACGTATCCTGTTTCAGACCTCACGCCAGCCTGCGTGAGTTTAAGCGCGTGCCTTTCGCCTCCCTCTCATTGTGTCTAGGCTGTCTTGTCTAGACACAACATGCATTTTTTTGTTCTAATAAAACCCCATGTCATTTCAAGCATGTATGTCAATTTGTACCTCTCTATCTACATTATTCCGTGATTTATTCAGTTTTCAAATTTATACTGACTTTTTGATCACCCGGTACCTTAGCAAAGTCACCACAGGCTACTGCTACCTTAGCCCAATAACGCCAAATTTCGCCGCACTGTCGTAACGGAAACGTTCATCGTTACGTCCCGTTATTTCGCGCAGTGTTGCTTATCTGGTATCAGTGACAGCTCAACGCAAACGCCGCTGCTCTCGGCCTTTAAGTGAGGACCGCCGGCCGCTGCATTGTCCGCAGCGAGACGTAATGCCTGAAATTTGGTATTCTTGGCACACTATTTTCGCTATGGCTCTCGGAATACTGGATTCTCAATGATTTCCGAAATGGAATGTCCCATGCGTCTAGTTGAAACAACCATTCTGCGTTCAGAGTCTGTTAATTCCTGTCATGCGACCATAATCATTTCTAAACCTTTTCACGTGACTCACCCGGGTGCCCTTTTATTCCTTGTGTACACGATACTACCGGCCTCTGTATATGTGCATATCGCTATCCTATGCATTCTAACACTTCAGTGTAGCAGTTTGCCGAGTATCGGACTACATTTGTGATTACATGGAAAATTTCTTTGCAGGTGGTACACAACATACCGTTCTGAACGGAACAAAATGGTTCAAATGGCTCTAAGCAGTATGGGACTTAACATCTGAGGTCATCAGTCCCCTAGACTTAGACCTACTGAAGCCTAACTAACCTAAGGACATCACACACATTCATGCCCGAGGCAGGATTCGAACCTGCGACCGTAGCGGCAGCGTGGTCCCGGACTGAAGCGCCTAGAACCGCTCGGCCACAACGGCCGGCTGGAACAAAATCGACAGATGTGAAGGTAATTCCTGGAGTACACTAAGGAAACGATATAGGACAATCTAGTGTATATCGTGAACTATTCGAGGACGAAGCTTGTGTCTACGGGAAGTCTGTAACGTCAGATGGCTGCAGTAATATTCAAGAAGGCCTGCAAAGAATCTACAGTTGGTGCATGGACTTGCAGTTGACTGAACGTAAACAAATGTATCGTACTCCGCGTAAATAAGCGAAGAGGCCCACGACTGTTCGATTACACTACTGGGGACAAATCACTGAAAAGAGGAACTACCGGAAAATGCCTCAGAGTAATCACAGGGTGAGACCTAAAGTGGAATGAACATATAAAACAACTACCGTTTTTTACGGACAGTAAGGCATACTTTTTTCTACGAAAAATGGCCTCAAAAATTCAGATAGGTCTTATACTCGAAACTAATGTGCACTCCGTGTGCACCAATGTGCACTCCGTGTGCATACCGGGCGGAGTCATTCCAGATGTGGAAAGGGTTCTTCCGGATGCCATGAAGGGTACAGGGTGCACCCATCTGCAGGTGGTCGCTCATGTCGGCACCAATGATGTGTGTCGCTATGGATCGGAGGAAATCCTCTCTGGCTTCCGGCGGCTATCTGATTTGGTGAAGACTGCCAGTCTCGCTAGCGGGATGAAAGCAGAGCTCACCATCTGCAGCATCGTCGACAGGACTGACTGCGGACCTTTGGTACAGAGCCGAGTGGAGGGTCTGAATCAGAGGCTGAGACGGTTCTGCGACCGTGTGGGCTGCAGATTTCTCGACTTGCGCCATAGGGTGGTGGGGTTTTGGGTTCCGCTGGATAAGTCAGGAGTCCACTACACACAACAAGCGGCTACACGGGTAGCAAGGGTTGTGTGGCGTGGGTTGGGCGGTTTTTTAGGTTAGATGGCCTTGGGCAAGCACAGAAAGGGCAACAGCCTCAACGGGTGCGGGGCAAAGTCAGGACATGCGGGGACCAAGCAGCAATCGGTATTGTAATTGTAAACTGTCGAAGCTGCGTTGGTAAAGTACCGGAACTTCAAGCGCTGATAGAAAGCACCGAAGCTGAAATCGTTATAGGTACAGAAAGCTGGCTGAAGCCAGAGATAAATTCTGCCGAAATTTTTACAAAGGTACAGACGGTGTTTAGAAAGGATAGATTGCATGCAACCGGTGGTGGAGTGTTCGTCGCTGTTAGTAGTAGTTTATCCTGTAGTGAAGTAGAAGTGGATAGTTCTTGTGAATTATTATGGGTGGAGGTTACACTCAACAACCGAGCTAGGTTAATAATTGGCTCCTTTTACCGACCTCCCGACTCAGCAGTATTAGTGGCAGAACAACTGAGAGAAAATTTGGAATACATTTCACATAAATTTTCTCAGCATGTTATAGTCTTAGGTGGAGATTTCAATTTACCAGATATAGACCGGTACACTCAGATGTTTAGGACGGGTGGTAGGGACAGAGCGTCGAGTGACATTATACTGAGTGCACTATCCGAAAATTACCTCGAGCAATTAAACAGAGAACCGACTCGTGGAGGTAACATCTTGGACCTACTGATAACAAGCAGACCCGAACTTTTCGACTCTGTATGTGCAGAACAGGGAATCAGTGATCATAAGGCCGTTGCAGCATCCCTGAATATGGAAGTTAATAGGAATATAAAAAAAGGGTGGAAGGTTTATCTGTTTAGCAAGAGTAATAGAAGGCAGATTTCAGACTACCTAACAGATCAAAGCGAAAATTTCTGTTCCGACACTGACAATGTTGAGTGTTTATGGAAAAAGTTCAAGGCAATCGTAAAATGCGTTTTAGACAGGTACGTGCCGAGTAAAACTGTGAGGGACGGGAAAAACCCACCGTGGTACAACAACAAAGTTAGGAAACTACTGCGAAAGCAAAGAGAGCTTCACTCCAAGTTTAAACGTAGCCAAAACCTCTCAGACAAACAGAAGCTAAACGATGTCAAAGTTAGCGTAAGGAGGGCTACGCGTGAAGCGTTCAGTGAATTCGAAAGTAAAATTCTATGCACCGACTTGACAGAAAATCCTAGGAAGTTCTGGTCTTACGTTAAATCAGTAAGTGGCTCGAAACAGCATATCCAGACACTCCGGGATGATGACGGCATTGAAACAGAGAATGAAACGAGTAAAGCTGAAATACTAAACACCTTTTTCCAAAGCTGTTTCACAGAGGAAGACCGCACTGCAGTTCCTTCTCTAAATCCTCGCACAAACGAAAGAATGGCTGACATCGAAATAAGTGTCCAAGGAATAGAAAAGCAACTGGAATCACTCAACAGAGGAAAGTCCACTGGACCTGACGGGATACCAATTCGATTCTACACAGAGTACGCGAAAGAACTTGCCCCCTTCTAACAGCCGTGTACCGCAAGTCTCTAGAGGAACGGAAGGTTCCAAATGATTGGAAAAGAGCACAGGTAGTCCCAGTCTTCAAGAAGGGTCGTCGAGCAGATGCGCAGAACTATAGACCTATATCTCTGACGTCGATCTGTTGTAGAATTTTAGAACATGTTTTTTGCTCGAGTGTCATGTCGTTTTTCGAAACCCAGAATCTACTATGTAGGAATCAACATGGATTCCGGAAACAGCGATCGTGTGAGACCCAACTCGCTTTATTTGTTCATGAGACCCAGAAAATATTAGATACAGGCTCCCAGGTAGATGCTATTTTTCTTGACTTCCGGAAGGCGTTCGATACTGTTCCGCACTGTCGCCTGATAAACAAAGTATGAGCCTACGGAATATCAGACCAGCTGTGTGGCTGGATTGAAGAGTTTTTAGCAAACAGAACACAGCATATTGTTATCAACGGAGAGACGTCTACAGACGTTAAAGTAACCTCTGGCGTGCCACAGGGGAGTGTTATGGGACCATTGCTTTTCACAATATATATAAATGACCTAGTAGATAGTGTCGGAAGTTGCATGCGGCTTTTCGCGGATGATGCTGTAGTATACAGAGAAGTTGCAGCATTAGAAAATTGTAGCGAAATGCAGGAAGATCTGCAGCGGAAGGCACTTGGTGCAGGGAGTGGCAACTGACCCTTAACATAGACAAATGTAATGTATTGCGAATACATAGAAAGAAGGATCCTTTATTGTATGATTATATGATAGCAGAACAAACACTGGTAGGAGTTACTTCTGTAAAATATCTGGGAGTATGCGTGAGGAACGATTTGAAGTGGAATGATCATATAAAATTAATTGTTGATAAGGCGGGTACCAGGTTGAGATTCATTGGGAGAGTCCTTAGAAAATATAGTCCATCAACAAAGGAGGTGGCTTACAAAACACTCGTTCGACCTATACTTGAGTATTGCTCATCAGTGTGGGATCCGTACCAGATCGGGTTGACGGAGGAGATAGAGAAGATCCAAAGAAGAGCGGCGCGTTTCGTCACAGGGTTATTTGGTAACCGTGATAGCGTTACGGAGATGTTTAACAAACTCAAGTGGCAGACTCTGCAAGAGAGGCGCTCTGCATCGCGGTGTAGCTTGCTCGTCAGGTTTCGAGAGGGTGCGTTTCTGGATGAGGTATCGAATATATTGCTTCCCCTTACTTATACCTCCCGAGGAGATCACGAATGTAAAATTAGAGAAATTAGAGCGCGCACGGAGGCTTTCAGACAGTCGTTCTTCCCGCGAACCATACGCGACTGGAACAGGAAAGGGAGGTAATGACAGTGGCACGTAAAGTACCCTCCGCCACACACCGTTGGGTGGCTTGCGGAGTATAAATGTAGATGTAGATATTGATGTAATACAAAAATGTCCAGTGTTTGATTTAAAATACCCGCCATTCTTAAAAATGGTCAAATATTCGATGTCACGGGAAACTTATCTCTGGCAATTTTGGAGTCAACTGGCAGCAGCAACGCACCGATGCGACGAACATGAGTTGCGGGGATTCACAAGCTTGCTAACAGTGCCTCCCTCCCGCCCAACCATCATAAACCCAGATCACTGTCTAGCCTATGACGCGTCATTGCGGTCTACGGTACCACTGAACTTGCATTGAAAGTAACAATACAATATTTTTTGTTAATAGCTATTTCAGTAATGGGAAAAAGTAAAAGGTATGGCCGGCCTCGGTGGCCGTGCGGTTCTAGGCGCTCCAGTCCGGAGCCGCGCTGCTGCTACGGTCGCAGGTTCAAATCCTGCCTCGGGCATGGGTGTGTGTGATGTCCTTAGGTTAGTTAGGTTTAAGTAGTTCTTAGTTCTGGGGACTGATGACCACAGCAGTTGAGTCCCATAGTGCTCAGAGCCATTTGAACCATTTTTGTAAAAGGTATACGTACGATGCGGGCTATAAATTTAATAGCAAATGGCCGGCCGGTGAGGCCGTGCGGTTCTAGGCGCTTCAGTCTGGAACCGCGTGACCGCTACGGTCGCAGGTTCGAATCCTGCCTCGGGCATGGATGTGTGTGATGTCCTTAGGTTAGTTAGGTTTAAGTAGTTCTAAGTTCTAGGGGACTTATGACCACAGATGTTAAGTCCCATAGTGCTCAGAGCCATTTGTTTAAATAGCAAATGCAGAAGAACATGGAAAAATAGCAGCTGTGCGGCATTTCGGCCCTTCACCTACAGAAAAAAACTATTCGCTACTGGCGGGGTAGTAGAGAAGATGTGAAAATAATGAGGAAGACTAAATGTGCAAATAGAGGACTGAATGCAAAATGGTATTGCAGTTGATTCAAGGACATCGTCAAAATGGCGTTGGAATTAATAGAAAAATGACTCAAATACACGCTCGTAAGCTAGCGCTACAGTGGAATTTAACAGACTTTAAGGGTGGAGTTGGTTGGTGCTACAGGTTTGTGAAGCTACAAGCACGTAGCATGCGAACCAAAACTAAAACGTCTCAGAAAATGCCACAAGAGTAAGAAGAGAAAATATTATCTTTCCATCGCTTTATTATTCAGCATCGAAAGCAAACCAGTGTGAAACGAAGCCAAACAACGAACATGGGCGAAACTCCTCTGACATTTGATGTGCCGAGTAACAGAACGCCGGCCGGGGTGGCCGAGCGGTTCTAGGTGCTACAGTCTGGAACCGCGCGACCGCTACGGTCGCAGGTTCGATTCCTGCCTCGGGCTTGGATGTGTGTGATGTCCTTAAGTTAGTTAGGTTTAAATAGTTCTAAGTTCTAGGGGATTGATAACGTCAGAAGTTAAGTCCCATAATGCTCAGAGCCATTTGAAGTAACAGAACTGTTGCCATGAAAGGTGCTGAAACTCTAACTATAAAAAAAAAGGATATGAAATTACACTGTTGTCCCTTCATGTTGTGCTGACGGTAGTAAACTTAATCCATTGATTATTTTCAAACGCAAAACAATCCAAAAGCTTCTGAAATACCGCCGGTGTTGTTGTTCACGTGCAAGGCTGAAATCAAATTATGGATTAACAGAGTGTGGGAAAGAAGAAAAGGTGCATTATTGAAGAAGAGTTCTCTTCTGGTGCTAGATTAGTTTAGTAGTCGTTTAAAAAATTCTATGGGAGAGAAATTGAGACAGGGAAATACATAGCTTGCTGTTATTCATGGAGGACTTATTTCACAATTGCAACCTCTTGGTGTCTCGGTAAATAAACCATTTAAAGTGTGCACGAGAGAGGAGTGGAACAAATGGCTGATGGAAGAAACCAACATGAATTCAGGCCGAGGGGAGCTTTAAAACAACCTACAATCAAACAAGTGTGTCAGTGGTTAAAACAGTCGTGGTCTAGAATGAAAGAAGAAATTATTTTTAAATGTTTCAAGCAGTGCGGTATAATAACGCTCTCGATGGCTGTGAAGATAATGTTATATATGAAGAGGACAACGGCTCAAAAATGGTTCAAATGGCTCTGAGCACTATGGGTGTCGATTAGTAGGCTCGATGCGCAAGTCTCTGACGGCCATAATAGTCGACGGGATGACGTGTCACAGAAAATCGAACGCACGAGAGTGACAGAGACGGGAATCAGAGCAGATACTACTGAAGACCTGGGTTTCAACCACAATCTTTTTATATCCATGCAAGGTTTCGAGTAACATGTTAGGGTATGAAGATAAAGGAGGATTGTTGTTAGAAGATAAAGAGGAGATCAAACGGAACGATGTACATCACCTAATCGAAGCTACAGTAGAAAGCTTATTGCTAAAAGGCAGTGTGGACAGCGGAAGCCGCCTTAACGCAATATCGGAATCGGCATTTGAAAGATGCTCTCATAAACGATCACGGGCGACTCTGTCTCTCAAGAAAACGAGGATTAAGGGGGCGTTAGTGGGTGAACAGTTTGAAGTCACTGGGCAATAACGACTCAAAGACATATGTCAAGGACACAGATGGCGAGCGATCTCACAGTGGGAATGGATTTTCTTAATGAACAAAAGGTCATACTAGACATTGGCAGAGATGAGGTTCCCCTAGCAAAGGGAACCATAATTAGAATCCGGCTTGACGAGCAAGCAGTCAAAACACAAATTCCAAACAATTGTTAGAAACTTAGTTTTTGCGAGAGAATAGGAGAGGGGAAGCGACATGGACGCGACACATCTTAGGTCATAAGTCCCCTAGAACTTAGAACTACTTAAACCTAACTAACCTAAGGACATCACACACACCCATGCCCCAGGCAGGATTCGAACCTGCGACCGTAGCAGTCCCGCGGTTCCGGACTGCAGCGCCAGAACCGCACGAAGAGGACAACGATGACGACGAAGAGGAAGAAGAGGAAGTAGAAGAAGAAAGTTCAGATGACGATTTTAAGGGATTTTAAAGGCCATTCCGGTTTTATAAACTAAGAATTTTTTTGTCTGCCTTGCTATCTAATAATAGAAATGGTGAAAATATAAGATAACTACTTAAAATTATGGTGCATCTTATAATCCGTAAAATGCTGTAGTAGGAAAGGCCAGTGGGAGCAGCACTTGCATCCGACGTCTTCAGTTATTTGTTGAATACACTGCAGTGTCTGCCTTCCTACACGGCTTTTATCCTCTACAGTTCTCTGAAGTATCACGGATCCTTGACGTCTTATCACATGGACTTTGTTTATTTCTTAACCTAGGCTATTGGTCAACCTAACGTTTAACGAGCTTGTATAGCACCAAATATCACGCTTCGAATCATCTTCTTTTTCCGTTTTCCCATAGTCCATTTTCTCTTCCATACAAGGCTGTGCACCAAACGTACTATCTCAGAAAATTTTTCCTCGCGTTAATGGCTGTATTTGTTATTAGTCTACTACTTTTGGACAAGAATGTACTCCTTGTTTCATCCGTCGTGTTATTTTGCATCCTTTATTTTCCTTAACTTCCTCTACTTCGTGATCTTGCATTTTTGTGTTATTACTAATCTCCCTCTTGATACTCCACATTACTGTAGTCTTTGTTCGGTTTACTCTTCATTCGCGGCGTGTGCTCAATGGACTTTCCATTACATTCAGAAGGTTTTGCAATTCTTCCTCACTTTCTCAGACAACAGCATTGTTATCACTGAACCTTATCATTGAGGGCTTTTCACCCTTATTTTAATCTCACTTATGAACCTTTCTTTTATTTCCGTCGTTGCTAGTCGGACGTATAGATAGGATAGTAGGGACGAAATTACAACGTCCTTGTGGTATAACGTTTCTCACCCGACCACTTCGTTCTTGATCTTTCATTCTTATTTTTCGCTCTTGATTTATGTACATATTATATACGAGAATTTTTTCGAAAGTCCTGTACACAGTGCATGCACGACCGTTACCATGGCGCGATTAAGTTGAAATTTATGTCAGTTGTGAGCGAAGCGTTAGGCGTGACGGCCGTATAAGAGGTGGCTGATTTGCGTGGCTCTGTTGTGAGTAACTTAGTTTTAAAATGAAAGCTGAAACCGACTCGTGTCGGATTGTATGTAGCGACGAGCGTTCCTACGAACGCTCATCAAAATCAAATCCTTATGTGGAAAGAACCCAACAGAAATATTCAGTTCTGTGTAAGGTGTGTGTGGGAATACTGTAGCGGGTCACAGTCCAATATTCTGGTGGCCAGTTCGTTTTCGCGAGGTCGGGTAAGCACTGAAAACAACCGAAGAAGTGGAAGGTCATCAACTGCAACAGACTATATCTCTCAGGTTATTGTTAATGAAATTTTCAGAGGGGATGGACGAAAGACATGTTAGGACATTGCATATGAGGCCAGAATATCTGTCACTTCAATTTACAGAATCCTAATTGAAAAGTTAAAGATGAGAAAAGTTGCTGCCAGATGAGTTCCGCATAATATCGCAAAACTTTCGGAATTGCTTCAGTGTTATCGAGCAGAAGGAGAACAGTTTCTGAAAAGGGTTGTTGCACTTGATGAAACCTGGAGATGAGATTTTGAACCAGAACTGATGTCTGAGTCGTCACAGTGGTAAAGTTCCGACTGTCCATGCCAGAAAAATTTCCGACGCTAACGATCAAAGGTGAAACTGATAATGTTCTTTGCGTATGACATGACTGGAATCACAGCTAGAAATAGAGAGTCCCAGGGGACGTCTGTAACATGAATGAACTACAAACTGTTACTGCAAAATGTTTTGCACCCGAAAATTCGACAGTGAACGCTTGACATGCTTGCGGCTGCTGTCCTCATTTTGCACAATAATGCAGGACCTCATATTGCCCTACCAGTGAGAGAAACACTAGACAAATATGGATGGGAAACACTTATCCACCCACCATACTGTCCTGTATGAGCCCACCAAACTTTGTTTCCCAAATTGAAGAAACAACTCCGTGGAAAACTTTTTCATACAACTGATGCGACTCGAGTAATCAGGCACCTCAACGATGAAGGTGCCCTACCCGCGATACAGAAGTTGCCAACACTTTGGGAAGCAGTCATAAGCAAGAATGGATATTATATTGAAGGCCTTTAAAGGTATTTTGTAAAATAAATTGTTTTCTTCAATTCTACCTTACAGGGCGCAGAACTTCTGAAATGAACCTGTGATTCCCAATAGCTTCTGCCTGTTTTCTTGAGAATTTCACACCTCTCGTGCCATTTTACATTGTCGAACGTATTTTATAAGTCGACAAATGCTATGAAAGTCACCTGATTTTTCTTAACTCTTGCTTCAGTTACTAACCGCAACGTCGAAACTGCCCCCCCCCCCCCCTTGTGTCGTTCTATCTATATCCGAATCTCGCTCCAGCTGTTGCCGGGTCTGGGTGCTGATGAGTCCTCTCCATTTGGCTCGGTCCTCCCACCACTTTTCTTCCTCCACTTGCTGCCAGGTCGGAACTCTCCTTTCTATAGATATTCTCACTCCCATTTTCCACCGTGTTCTTGGGCGCCCTCTAGGTCTTTTCCCATCCATCTTTAGTTCTTACATAATTTTGGGGAGTCTCTGCCCATGCATCCTCTTAGCATGCCCATACCATCTTAATCCCTTTCTTTCAATTTCTTCTCTCATACTTTCTTGTCTGAAGTCCTTTCTAATCTCTACATTCCTTACTGTGTCCATTCTTCTTTTTCCCTTAACTGCTCCGAGAAATTTCATTTTCCCTGCTTGCAGTCTGCTCCAGTCCCTTTCTGTCATTGTCCATGTTTCTCCACCATAGGTGACAATAGGGATGTAATAATTCTTATACATAAGGAGTTTTCCTCTTTCTGAAACTTCATTATTCCAAATCAAGTGTTTTATTGAAACTTCCTGGCAGATTAAAACTGTGTGCCCGACCGAGACTCGAACTCGGGACCTTTGCCTTTCGCGGGCAAGTGCTCTACCATCTGAGCTACCGCAGCACGACTCACGCCCGGTACTCACAGCTTTATTTCTGCCAGTATCTCGTCTCCTACCTTCCAAACTTTACAGAAGCTCTCCTGCAAACCTTGCAGAACTAGCACTCCTGAAAGAAAGGATATAGCGGAGACATGGCTTAGCCACAGCCTGGGGGATGTTTCCAGAATGAGATTTTCACTCTGCAGCGGAGTGTGCGCTGATAGGAAACTTCCTGGCAGATTAAAACTGTGTGCCCGACCGAAACTCGAACTCGGGACCTTTGCCTTTCGCGGGCAAGTGCTGTACTGGTAGAGCACTTGCCCGCGAAAGGCAAAGGTCCCGAGTTCGAGTCTCGGTCGGGCACACAGTTTTAATCTGCCAGGAAGTTTCATATCAGCGCACACTCCGCTGCAGAGTGAAAATCTCATTCTGGAGGTGTTTTATTGTTTGGTAGAAATTGTCTCCCTTCTGTAACCTCATATTAATTTCGTTAGTTATTCTTCCATCCCTAGATATTTCACTCCCTAGATAAGTGAAACTTTCTTCCACTTTGAGGGGTTCTCCATTCAAGGTAATATTTCCGTTGATTCCTTTCTCTCTTCCAAATACTATTACTTCACTCTTATCTTTATTTATTTTTAATTCATACCTTTTCATTATTTCCTTCCACGCATCAAGCTGTAACTGTACATCTACCTCTTTATCACCCCATATTACCATATCATCTGCAAAAATCATCTTTTTGTCTTTTATTTTACTATATCTTTAACTGCCCTATTCATTCCCTCCATCGCAACATTAAAAAGTGCAGGAGATAGAATACTTCCTTGCTTAAGTCCTTGGCTTATTTCGAAGTATTCAGAGTTCCCCAGTGGTGTTCTAATTCTACAATTGTGTCCTCTGTACATTGTCTTTATAACATTAATGTATCCATCTTCTATATATATCTTCTTCATTTCTTCCCAGAGTCTTTCCCTGTCGACTGAGTCATATGCCTTTTCTCTACCTTCCCTAAATCAAAACTAATTGTCATCTACAAGATCTGCAGTTTTCTTTCCCACTATTCTGCATATTATTCTTGTCAGCGACTTGGGTGCAAGAGTTGTTAGTCTGACTATTGTTATGACAAAGACAGACCGAATGCCCTCAGAAACACGAGTAGTTAGTTGCTAGACGACTGGTGTCGGCAGTCGACGACGCGGTGCTACCGCCCGTCAGCCGCAGAGGCCGACAGGACCTGCCGCACTCCACTCGCTGCTTGTAGGGCCATGTTCACGGCCGCAGCTTTCGCCCAGCAACTGGAGTGCTTTTCCCTCGCTACTGCTGCTTACAGACTTTCTCTGCGAGGTACGCAGCTGCACGCAGAAGCGCAGCTCCGGAAGTGCAAAACACGTACGTCCTGTTGCTACGCTGAACGCTTTGTAAGCATTTTCATGTGTATAACATTACGGGAGATGATACAACCTACCTACAGAATGAAGAAGAACTAGCGCACTTGAACTTCGCAGCACGATTCCTCACATTCTGGCAATACAAAAATGTCTGTCATAAAATTTCGTCGTGCGCGTATTTCGGCCAGTAAATGGACGCCAAAGATTGGCAGTCTGACAACACTGTAATAACATGTACGGTAACTACGAGGGCAGTTCAATAAGTAATGCAACACATTTTTTTTCTCGGCCAATTTTGGTTGAAAAAACCGGAAATTTCTTGTGGAATATTTTCAAACATTCCTGCTTCGTCTCGTATAGTTTCATTGACTTCCGACAGGTGGCAGCGCTGAACGGAGCTGTTAAAATGGCGTCTGTAACGGATGTGCGTTGCAAACAACGGGCAGTGATCGAGTTTCTTTTGGCGGAAAACCAGGGCATCTCAGATATTCATAGGAGCTTGCAGAATGTCCACGGTGATCTGGCAGTGGACAAAAGCACGGTGAGTCGTTGGGCAAAGCGTGTGTCATCATCGCCGCAAGGTCAAGCAAGACTGTCTGATCTCCCGCGTGCGGGCCGGCCGTGCACAGCTGTGACTCCTGCAATGGCGGAGCGTGCGAACACACTCGTTCGAGATGATCGACGGATCACCATCAAACAACTCACTGCTTAACTTGACATCTCTGTTGGTAGTGCTGTCACAATTGTTCACCAGTTGGGATATTCAAAGGTTTGTTCCCGCTGGGTCCCTCGTTGTCTAACCGAACACCATAAAGAGCAAAGGAGAACCATCTGTGCGGAATTGCTTGCTCGTCATGTGGCTGAGGGTGACAATTTCTTGTCAAAGATTGTTACAGGCGATGAAACATGGGTTCATCACTTCGAACCTGAAACAAAACGGCAATCAATGGAGTGGCGCCACACCCACTCCCCTACCAAGAAAAAGTTTAAAGCCATACCCTCAGCCGGTAAAGTCATGGTTACAGTCTTCTGGGACGCTGAAGGGGTTATTCTGTTCGATGTCCTTCCCCATGGTCAAACGATCAACTCTGAAGTGTATTGTGCTACTCTTCAGAAATTGAAGAAACGACTTCAGCGTGTTCGTAGGCACAAAAATCTGAACGAACTTCTCCTTCTTCATGACAACGCAAGACCTCACACAAGTCTTCGCACCCGAGAGGAGCTCACAAAGCTTCAGTGGACTGTTCTTCCTCATGCACCCTACAGCCCCGATCTCGCACCGTCGGATTTCCATATGTTTGGCCCAATGAAGGACGCAATCCGTGGGAGGCACTACGCGGACGATGAAGAAGTTATTGATGCAGTACGACGTTGGCTCCGACATCGACCAGTGGAATGGTACCGTGCAGGCATACAGGCCCTCATTTCAAGGTGGCGTAAGGCCGTAGCATTGAATGGAGATTACGTTGAAAAATAGCGTTGTGTAGCTAAAAGATTGGGGAATAACCTGGTGTATTTCAATGCTGAATAAAACAACCCCTGTTTCAGAAAAAAAAGTGTTGCATTACTTATTGAACTGCCCTCGTACTTCTGTCAGCTGGTGTTTGGTGCTGTACGTTTGATGCAGTGGAGTGAATTTTGGGCTAACATGCAGGAGGTCCATGGTTCGATTTAGGGTCGACGATCGTTTGTTTTTACTTGCTAAACACAGTCTGCCTGGTACGGTATCTGGCGTCTTAATCGTGATACAGAGATTACAGTGGGTCTTCTACAGAACATAAGCTGTTATGTATTCCGAACACCGAAATGGAAGTGCAATCGTTTTCGTTGGTCCGCTTTTAATGCAGCCTTTTGCACGTCGTGGACGCGAAATATTTCGCACCACTACTAGATTCGAGACTTGTTTTGTGTTTACCCTTCCCCCATGGTCCCATCAATTAATACCAACTATTATTCATCAGGTTGTAACAACAACAACGCTGTACTATTGTACATATAAGTAAATTTTTTTTCCATCTGATTTGCCGGCCGCGGTGGTGTAGCGGTTCTAGGCGCTCAGTCCGGAACCGCGCGACCGCTACGGTCGCAGGATCGAATCCTGACTCGGGCATGGATGTGTGTGATGTACTTAGGTTAGTTAGGTTTAAGTAGTTCTAAGTTCTAGGTGACTGATGACCTCAGATGTTAAGTCCCATAGTGCTCAGAGCCATTTGAACCACCATTTTTTTCCATCTGATTTTTCGATGAATTAGTGTAATCGATGTTCTGATTTCATTTCCTTTTTGTTTCATGTCATTGTGTTAAGAAAACTGTAAACGAATTTCAATGTGAATATTAATGTTTATGTCAAATGTCAAGCAATATTGTAATAGAATTGAAAGGTAACAAATGTTGAAACTGTTGTAACATGTTTAAAATTGTAACTGTGCGTCTGGTCCATACGTAGGCAATGTATTAGGATATGTAGAATGCAAAACTTCGGGTGAATACCCTGTCTGTAAGGGAGCAGTAAAAGGTGGATGGCAGGCGCGCGCGGGAAAATGCGCACGGGCGCTGCACGGCATAAAGGGCTCAGCAGTAGTAGTCGGAGTTGGGCATTGGTCTGAGCAGCACGTTCTGGATCGAGGAGGCTCTCCTGGAAGACGTGGTTTCATTGAGCCTCGGATATGCCGTTCCAACGCCTATACAGCATGGCAAAATTCCATAGGCACTAAATGGAAAAGTATTGCGACGCTAATAAGAAGTGAAGTGTCGATACATCAAGAGCCATTGCTGTGGTTGTATGTGTGCTCTGTGCCTCGCCATCTCGCCGCCTGCCAACCGCCGCATCGATACGAACAGGTTGAAACTTTTAGTACTGTATTCGTGTGGACCAGTGTTACTTTATTCCGTACTGTTCAATAACAACTTAAATTTTACCAAAACTGTCCTATCATTTTTTCTCTGCCTCGTGATGACTGGGTGTTGTGTGCTGTCCTTAGGTTAGTTAGGTTTAAGTAGTTCTAAGTTCTAGGGGACTGATGACCATAGGCACTGTTAAGTCCCATAGTGCTGAGCCATTTTTTTTGTCCTATCATTTAATTATCCTCACAACTAACCTAGACAGGGTCCTTTCCAAATGTTGTGCAATCCGAGTGTCCCGAAATGAAAAATTAAAGTTTGTGTTAATAATGATTACCTGCAGACCTAGCTATGTTAGAATGATGTTTAAAGAACTGTTTTGTTAATGAACAAATAGATGAATAACGAAGGTCTGACGAAGTTGGAAGATAATTTTGATATTGATTTAGTAATGAAGTTTAATTATTTCAAGACAGATATAATGGTATTTAAATGAGCAAGAAATAAGATGAAAAGAGTAGTAACTCATATATTGGAAATCTTGGGCATATAATGATTTCAGTAATCAAATTTTTTAATACAGTGATCATAACAGTTTCAGGGTCCCCCCCTTTTTTTATTCATTAGAATTCTGAAGTGTTCTAAACTGATTTGACCAGCAAAGCTAAAGTCAATATAAAAACAAAAATTTACCAGTGTTTTATCTTTATTAAAATTGACATTTTGTTTGTGGCTCGAAAGTGCTATTTCTAGGGTAACCTATGCCCGATTTTAATCAGATCAATAGACAGTACGAAGTTTTGTAGTAAACATTATAGTGTAGTGTTATGTATTTATGGTATATCCATATTAGTACAGAAAGTGAAACTATCAGTTCAATAGATTTTCTGGTTCCAAAATTTACCATATTATGCAGTGTTACTACGTGTTGTTTTACATGAACGTACGTCAACTTGTACAGGGAAGAAACTCAGTTAATGCCTAATTAGGCTGGCGACCGTATTATTAACAAATTGGTAGCATCTGCTGTGTTGCTTCTTGTCCGTCCTGATGTGTAGTTGCATTTCGGACTTACTTGACGTATCATTGTTATTACAGGGTGGGTGTAAGTCTGATTTGCCTCCATTCAGTTACACGCGGTCAATATCTGTACCAAAATCCTTTCTCGTAAGGAGAAGCCCGTCAACTTACCATAGTACAGGCTTTAAAGAGTATCGTGTGCCCCACAAGCGCACGTTACAAGTGGCTCCCGGTGTTCATTGAATGAGCAGTATTCAATGAACTGTGGGTGAAGCCCGATCAACAGGGACTTTGCTTTGAGCGAAAATAATAGTGCATTGAGAATGGCTAGCTTCTAGCCGAAACCTAAATCTGCATAATAAAATTTAAAAAGGACGACTGATTGCTGCAATCTATAATTTACAAGTCAATATAATAGTCGCTGAGTGCAACCGCTTTCCAAATGTAAGGTAACCTGATGAATAATAGTTGGTATTAATCGATGGGACCATGGGGGAAGGGTAAACACAAAACAAGTATCGAATCTAGTAGATGCAGTGGTGCGAAACAATTCGGGTCCATGACGTGAAAAAGACTTCTTTAAAAGCTGGCCAGTGAAAAGATTACATTTCCATTTCTGTGGTCGTAGAACGTACCTGCAAATGTTGTGTAGAAGATTCACTGCAATGGCTCTATTACGAATAAGACCCCAGCTGCCTTACCACACAGACTGCTTTTAGCTAATAAATAAGCCTCGACTCACAATAGAACCCTGGACCTCCTACATACTTTTCCAACACGCTATCCAATGAACCATATGCACAGAAGGCCTCCATTATCCTGACAAGAGGTCCTTACTCTGCACTTGATTACAGTGTTGTCAGCTTGCTACTCTTTAACGTCCATTTACTGGCCGAAATGAGCGCTGGACGAAATTTTGTGACAAATATTTTTGTATTGGTAGTATACGAGGAGTCGCTCTGCGAAGTCCGAGTGCGCGAACTTTTCTTCACCCAGCATTCTGTATCCCGCCTGGAAGGCGGCGCGTGGGTCTGTTCCTGTAAACTGAAGGGTAGGTCGAATGTAGAAAGCGAGTAGGAGCAGGTGAGGTAAAAATCTCGGTACTGCTTTTAACGCAAAAGTGCATTTAATAGAAAATATTAGTCAATGACATATACGTAACTTTTGGTAAAGATGAGCACGTAGTGTAGTGTAACGACGTATAGGTTTGTTTATAAATGGTTTTCTTTCGACATATGACCATTTGCAGACTTCGTCACCTACGTCAGTTACAACCCACTTCAAAATGATTTATATTCTTTTTAAATTGTCACAAAATGGTTTTTGAACGAAACTGTAAAACATCAGTTGAGTCGTATGCAAAGAATTACATCACTTGGGCCAATTGGTTTTCGTAAACTTTTGCAATTTTAGATGTCGTTTGTTTCTCCTCAGAAATTATATTGACACACGTTATCTTGGTTTAATCGATATTAGAAGCACACATTGAATAAACTTTTCAGATTCAAAGTTGCGATGACCGCTGTCAGAATTCAATAATCCTGTCAAATATATTATTAATCAATTCACATAATTCTTCATGAATAAATCCTCAGAACACGTGTTTCAACTTTAGTAGTATCCACTATTTTATTAGCTTCCTACATACAGATGTGAACTTGACCGTTGACAAACTAGGACTGACATTTTTCAATAAGATTAAGCTCTCTATGACGTCATTGTTGTACAAAAAGATTACATATTTTTTCATTTTCAATTTTTAGAAGCACGACGCAACAACTCGATTCCAGGATCTTCTGTTGCTCTTTGGCTGTCGACCCGCGTCGTATAGTGGCCATCAATTTTCCCTCTGGTCTCGGCAGCGAAGATGCTGTCTCCGTTCGTTGCGCCGCCCTCTCCGTACATGAAACATACAAAAATGCAAAAACTTTAGATAATTCACAGCTATTACAAAAATATTACAAAAATACATAAACAAAACTAAATTAAACTTATATTCACCGGCAAACTGGGCTGACACTGGTGGATGGGTGACGCTTCAGTTTCGCGTCCCACTACAGTAGGTGTGAAGCCGGATGTATCAAAGCTTAACACAGGCAAAATCTGTAACGGCTCGCCCACTATGAAGGTGAAACAATGTTGGTTGGTCGTCAGCTCGAGAACAAATGGGCTGAATCCGGAGCGGCGCTCGTAGAGCTGCACAGCGCCGGCTAGAGGGCGCTGTCGTCGGTGTCAGTGTCGTAGTGCCTACCTAGCAGAGAACATCTACGTTGTGGCATCGCAGCTATCGATACAACACTGCGTATTAGTAAACGGATAAAGCTAGCGCATGTCAGTCACATTTGTTTAGGTTGCGTACTTGCACCTACCTCTACATCTATACTCCATGAACCACTGTGAACTGCGTGGCAGAGGGTACGTCCCATTCTGCCTGTTTTAAGGCTTTATCCCATTCCATTGACGTATGAAAGCCGGAAAGAATGATTGTTTAAATGCCACTGTGGGTGCTGTAATTAATCTAATCCTGTCCTCACTATCTCTATGGATACGATATGTAGCGGGTTTTAGTATGTATATTTCTAGAGATTATTTAAAGCCGGTTCGTGAAAATTTGTCAGTAGATTTTCTCGGGGTTGCTTATGTTATCTTCATTAGTGTTGCAGTTCAGTTTTTTCAGCATCTCTGTGACACTCTCCCATGAGTCAAACAAACCTGTGACCACTCGTGCTGACATTCTCTGTACACTTTTATACCCCTGTTAGTTCTTTTTGGTACGAGCGCACTTGAGCAATATTCTAGGATGGGCAGCACGAGTGATTTGTAAGCAATATTCTTTTCATTTAATTGCATTTCCCCAGTACTCTAGCAATACATTGTAGCCTGATAACTACTTTACCCACGACTGAGCCTTTGCGATTGTTTCATGTCCCTTCTAAGTGATGCAGAAAGAGACAGCCAGAGTTGCAAATAAAATGGATGTTTATTAAGAACTTTACGCATATGTACGCACTTTGTTTACTGCTATTTTCACGGACATTTTACTTGGCAAACATCGGTTGGTTTGAGAATGGGCGTTGCCTGAAACAGTTCACCGACTAAATAAACATTCGTCTTAGTTGTAATTCTGCCTGTCTCTTTTTGCATCTCAATCCAAACATGAGCTGCTGTTCCAATATACCCACCACGCTGCGAAAAGTGAGGTTCCTATTAATATTCTCCCCTAGATCATTAATATACAGTCCGAGGAATAAGGGACCTAACACACTTCCCTGGAGCACACGCGATGTTACTTCTGTATCTGTCGATAACTCTCCATCCGAGATAGCATGCAGCGTCTTCCGTATCAATAAATCCTCAATCCAGTCACAAATTTCGTCTGACACGCATGCGATAATATGTGTAGGTGTGGTACTGAGTCAAAGGCTTTTCTGAAATGGATAAATATTGCATCTAACTGACTGCCTTGACACATAGCTTTCAGGAGGTCATGGCAGAAAAGATCGAGTTGCGTTTCACATGATTCAAGTTTTCGAAATCCTTGCCAGCTGGTATGGAGGAGGTCATTCTGCTATCTTTCTTGTAGGCAGGTGTGACCCATGCTTTCTTCCAACTGGGCACTATTTTCTGTTCGAGGGATCTACAATAGCTTGTAGTTAACAAAAATGACTAATTGAGTATAGAATCTGATAGGGATTCGACCAAGCTGTGGGAAGTTATACAAAGTCTTCTCAGAGCAACAACAGTTTGATTTCATATTTCACACAGTTATCGACTGAGTTTAAAAATCTGAAATGCTATTGTAATACAATCTTTAAGAGGTATAATATTACGTTAAAAGTTTAACATAATAAGACGAATATTACAGTTATATACTATGTATATGTCTTGCCGCAGCTTAAGTTTTGGCGCGCAAATTATGCAGACTACATTCATCTAGTGTTTGAGAATGAGAGTACTTAGCGACTTCCAACAAACAGTACATATAATTCCAAACATTTTTGAAACTATTCCTCACTGATGCCCACAAAATGAAAGGAAAGAGGTTTACCACTTACTGCATTTTCATGGTCCAGTAAAACTTCAGCATAAGACACGTCTTTTTAATTTATTACTTCTTCATTGTTAGATTTATTGGCTACACATTCTGCAGACGGTATCTGTAAATAACACTGAATATACTTGCAAAATTATACATCATGCGACACATAATTCATGAGATATGACGTCATAAATACTGAAATTAGTGAAAAACCATCTGTCTTTTTAAAACGGAGTACTGAAGCTGTTTTATGCATGGGAATCAGATTGTTTAAAGAAGCGGGAGTGACGAGTCACTAGTTTATACTGAGTGGCCAAAAGTCGTAGGAGGGCCTCCGTACAGTCGCGGTAGAAATGCGTGTCTGGCGTCCCAAATTCAAATCGGTGGCGACCGGTATCACAGTAGAATATCGATCGGTGCCTATGACAATGCTGAGGCGACATGATGTCCGTGCGACCTGTGCAGCGGTTAAAGGGAGTGAAAAGCACTGATGACCCAAAACATTATGAACCCTTGCTCAATACGGAGCTGATTCCGCGTCGTATGGGTTCGATACGTCGAGGGTAGCTTTAGGGAGATACGTGGCACCACATGTCTCACCACAGGGCGCGCAGTCCCCGTAAATTACGGGCCGTTGGTTTGTGGGTGCGGAACTGGCGCCCGAAAGCATCCCAGATGTGTTCTATCCCCTTCAGGTCAGGTGTATCTAGCGACCAAGTCATCAAAGTGACTTTGCCATCATCTCTGGCCTTGTGATACGGATAGTTATCCCTCTGGGAGAAGTCATCACCGTCGGGAAAGACATCAAATATGAAGGGATGCAGATCGTCTGTATAGTTGTCACGGTACCTTTGATCGCTATCGCAGCACCATGGAAGACCGGGCGGATGTTCCCCATAGCATAATACTGCCCCCCGATGGACTGTGTCCCAGGCATAGTACATGTTTCGAGCAGACGTTCGTCTGGGTGACGATGTGACTGGACAACGACATCGGCCCGATGTAACAAGAAACGTGACGCATTCGACCATTCGACACATTTACACTGATACCCCGTCATATGTCACGATTCTGTTCCCACTGCAGTCGTAACTGGAATTGTTGTCTCGTCATATGTCATGATTCTGTTCCCACTGCAGTCGTAACTGGAATTGTTGTCTCGTCAACACGGGAACATGTAGGGAAGAATTTAACATCCCGTCGACAGCGAGATCTTTAGAGACGGAGCACAAGCTCAGATTACGAAAGCATGGGGAGAGAAATTGGATGCGCCCGTCACAAAGGAACAATACCGACATTTGCCTGGAGCAATCTAGAGAAAACAAGGTAAAACCTAAATCTGGATGGCCGGACACGTATCCGAACCGTCGTTCTCGCAGTTGCGGTACATTGTGCTATACATTGCACCACCTCGGTTGGTTAACGCGCGTGAGGTTTCTAGCTTATTTGTAATATTCACAGAAAGTGACTTGAACTCTTTTTTTAATCGATATGTCATACTTCATATCTGTGCAATGGATATTTTTCAAACTAAAGTCTTCAATAGTCGATATGCAATGGCACAGAGGTTCCGAGTGCAAGCAATGTGATCTGTAGCATTGTCATTGCCAGTGTGGTTTTTAGTGAGAAGTAAGGGAGAGATGTTGATGGTGTTGGAGCAGCAACCAGCCACAAATTTGCTTTCAGTTCCTTTATTCAAAAGGTACCGTTACCGGTTTCGAATCGTTATGGTTGATCTTCAGACGGTTTTCATGCTTTCCTTACAACATGTGGTGCGTTTTTTTACTGATTAACTGTCCTAAAATATAAATAATACATAATTATAAGCACGACACACAGATGGTTGCGTTACAGATTTCCATTGGATGTGACTTACGTGAAATGTCGGTTTGCAGTGTTTGTTTTCACAACATTCGTCCAACAGATGTGAATACATACCCACTGCATTCTTATCGTTGCACACGTGAAGTTTTCTCACTGAACACTTTAGATTTGTCGCAGAAAATATTTCTACCACGCACCACATGTTTTGACACATACAAAGTGCTTACAAACATATGAGTGTCAAGGATGCTATGATACATCGTAACATTTGAAGATGTCCCATGTTTCGAAAAAGATCATATATTCACTTATGCCACTGAAATGTCTTTTACACTAGTACAGAGAGACATTGATTTTGTGAGTTTTAGAGCGAATACTGTTACATTAATTATAAAAAATGGAACAATTTTTCACATCTGTTGGACGAATCTTATGAAAACAAACACTCCAAACCGACATTTCACGTAAGTCACATCCAATGAAAATCGGTAACGCAACCATCTGCGTGGCTTGCTTATAATTATGTATTATTTGTATTTTAGGACAATTAATCTGTGAAAAAACGCACCACATGTTGTAAGGAAAGCATGGAAACCGTCTGAAGATGAACCATAACGATTCGAAACCGGTAACGGTACCCTTGAATAAAGGACCTGAAAGTAAATTTGTGGCTGGTTGCTGTCCCAACACCATCAACATTTGTCTTCAAGTAACAGCCACGGTCTCCAACCGTGTCATCGTATGACAGACTTGCAATAAGGGAGAGAGTCGGGTGTTGGTCACGCCACTGAGCGGTCTGGAAATAACTAGAAGAAAACAGAGATGTAAATGCAGAGGACGTTGCTTTTTGGAAATATGATTCTGTAAAGACTGATTTGAGAAGTGAAAATATTCTGGTAATGTGCTGAATTGCATGCCCAACGCATAATTTATCATGCGCTGAGGCAAATTTTTTGTATGATATTTGTTTATTGGTACGGGTCAGTTAGTTTGACTGTCAAGACGAGACCAAGCAAAGTTAACAGCTCACATGGTTTGCTCACAGTTATACACTGAAGAGCCAAAAAAATTGGTACACCTGCGTAATATCGTGTAGGGCCCCCGGAAGCACACAGAAGTGCCGCAACACGACATGGCGTGGACTCGACTAATGTCTGAAGTAGTGCTGAAGGGTTCAAATGGTTCAAATGGCTCTGAGCACTATGGGACTTAACATCTATCGTCATCAGTCCCCTAGAACTTAGAACTACTTAAACCTAACTAACCTAAGGACAGCACACAACACCCAGCCATCACGAGGCAGAGAAAATCCCTGACCCCGCCGGGAATCGAACCCGGGAACCCGGGCGTGGGAAGCGAGAACGCTACCGCACGACCACGAGCTGCGGGCAGTGCTGAAGGGAACTGAAACCATGAATCCTGCAGGGCTGTCCATAAATCAGTAAGAGTACCAGGGTGGTGGAGATCTCTTCTGGAGAGTATGTTCCAATGAATCCCAGATGTGCTGAATAATGTTCGTGTGTGTGGAGTTTGGTGGCCAGCAGAAGTGTTTAAACTAAGAAGAATGTTCCTGGAGCCAGTCTGTAGCAACTCTGGACGTGGGGTATCGCATTCGAAGTCCGTTGGAATGCACAATGGACATAAGAGGATGCAGGTGATCAGACAGGATGCTTACATAAGTGTAACCTGTCAAATTCGTATCTAGACGTATCAGGGGTCCCATATCACTCCAACTAAACATGCACCACACCATTACAGAGCCTCCACCAGCTTAAACAGTCCCTGATGAAGTGTACGGATCCATAACGTAGTCTGCATACCCGTACACGTCCATTCACTCGATACAATATGAAACGAGACTCGTCCGACCAGCAAACATGTTTCCTGTCATCAACAGCCCAATGGCGGTGTTGACGGGCCCAGGCGGGGCGTAAAGATTTGTGTCGTGCAGTCATCAAGGGTACACGAGTGGGCCTTCAGCTCAGAAAGCCTATATCGATTATATTACGTTGAATGGGTCGCACGCTGACATTTGTTGATGGCCCAGCACTGAAATCTACAGCAATTTGCGGAAGGGTTGCACTTCTATCACGCTGAACGATTCTCTTCAGTTGTCGTTGGTCCCGTTCTTGCAGGATCTTTTTCCGGCAGCAGCGATGTCGGAGATTTGATCTTTCATCGGATTCGTGATATTCACGGTACACTCGATAAATGGTCGTACGGGAAAATCACCCCGTCATCGCTACCTCGGAAACGCTGTATCCCATCGCTCGTGCGCCGACTATGACACTACATTCGAGCTCACTTAAATCCTGATAACCTGCCATTGTAGCACCAGCAACCGATCTAACAACCGCGCCAGACACTTGTCTTACATAGACGTCGCCGACCGCAGGGTGGTACTCTGGCTGCTTACGTGTTCCTGTATTTGAATATGCATGCCCATACGAGTTCCTTTGGAGCTTCAGTGTAAATATACCACTTTGCTTACCATTTTAGTAACTAATCACATGGCGGAATTGTATTTTCTTATAATAAATGAATTTTGTTAAGATTGTTGTAACTGTCAAGAAATAATAGTTTCACAATACAGTTTTTGAGTGCTAGCCTCTTCTACATTATTCAGTAATTCAGTAAGTTCAATTGCCGGCCGATGTGGCCGAACGGTTCTAGGCGCTTCAGTCTGGAACCGCGCGACCGCAACGGTCGCAGGTTCGAATCCTGTCTCGGGCATGGATGTGTATAATGTCCTTAGGTTAGTTAGGTTTAAGTAGTTCTCAGTTCTAGGGGCCTGTTGACCTAAGATGTTAAGTCCCATAATGCTCAGAGCCATTTGAACCATTTGAAGTAATTTCAATTACTTCCATCTCCCCACGGAAATCTGTTTTGTAATTGCGTACTACTGCATAGCACTTATCGTGATACAATAGTTCCATGTAAAGCCTGATGTGTACCACTAGTAGAGTTGCATTTCCTTACATTGCGCTTGGACAATGTTTAGTCTAGGTTTAGTCTCTGTAGCTGGTTTGTTGTCGCGCTGCGTGTTAGCTTTCCATTCCAGATCTATCAGGTTCAATTCAAGTTTAGTTCAGATCTCGCTTACTTTGTGAGACAGTCTTATTTTTTAGTGGAGTGCATATGCGTGTACGTGTCATTAAGTGTTCGGGATTTTACTCAGTCAGTTTGTGTACGTAAAATTACGAGGAATTTTAATAGAAGCATTGTGGACATTTATTCTTCAAAATTTGATTCGCAATTTTATGTAGAATTTTTATTCTGTTAGTTTTGTGTGTTGGAACTGCAAGTCACGTTCTGTGACGTTACGCATTGTAGCACTGTTCGCTGCACAGCACGATGCAGGATTTCACAGGGCAGTATCTTTCGTAAACATATTTTTTTCTAATTATTTTTGGTAAATGTTAATTACATTACAGCTATACAGTTTCAGTTAGATCTGTCGACTTACTTCACCCTGCTTGCATTGTTCTGTACATCGCCGATATACACGAAAGTTTGAGAATAGGAAACCGATTTACATACGCAGTAACGAACACAAACAAACAGAAATAAAACGAGACAGTTACAAACGTCGGGGCAGTTGCTGCAGAGCTCCATGTTCAACATGTACGCTGAACGGTATGCAGGAAATATTTGTACCTACACCAGCATAATATCGTCAGACTATCACAGATGGACGCCTTTCCTTCTTTACAGAGAAGGCAAGCCTCCGACCTCCATATCCAACACCCTGTCGCGTGCTCGTGGTTCCACCGTACAGTCACTTTCTGGTTCTATCGTACAGTCACTTTCCTTCATGATGATTTCTTTCCGTAGATTCTCAAGACAGTAGCACATGAACAGCAGGCCAGCTTCGCCATTTCCGAGATGTTCGGTCCCATGCACCACACTATAACTTTCTGCGTTTGTCAAAGACGCTTATGTCAGTGTGTGTCCACTTCTTTCGCCTTTATCGTCCTTAGAATAATTCACTATTCGTCTGCCCCTTTTATATACTTTCCTTACCGAGTCACGTATCAGCAACACCAGCATTCACTCTTGCGGTGGGCGGTCGTAGTGATATTTTGGCTCATTGCAATAACCCCCACTGATAAACCTCCAAATGGTTCAAATGGCTCCAAGCACTATGGGACTTAACATCTGAGGTCATCAGTCCCCTAGACTTAGAACTACACTACTGGAAATTGAAATAAAAACACCGTGAATTCATTGTCCCAGGAAGGGGAAACTTTATTGACACATTCCTGGGGTCAGATACATCACATGATCACACTGACAGAACCACAGGCACATAGACACAGGCAACAGAGCATGCACAATGTCGGCACTAGTACAGTGTATATCCACCTTTCGCAGCAATGCAGGCTGCTATTCTCCCATGGAGACGATCGTAGAGATGCTGGATGTAGTCCTGTGGAACGGCTTGCCATGCCATTTCCACCTGGCGCCTCAGTTGGACCAGCGTTCGTACTGGACGTGCAGACCGCGTGAGACGACGCTTCATCCAGTCCCAAACATGCTCAATGGGGGACAGATCCGGAGATCTTGCTGGCCAGGGTAGTTGACTTACACCTTCTAGAGCACGTTGGGTGGCACGGGATACATGCGGACGTGCATTGCCCTGTTGGAACAGCAAGTTCCCTTGCCGGTCTAGGAATGGTAGAACGATGGGTTCGATGACGGTTTGGATGTACCGTGCACTATTCAGTGTCCCCTCGACGATCACCAGTGGTGTACGGCCAGTGTAGGAGATCGCTCCCCACACCATGATGCCGGGTGTTGGCCCTGTGTGCCTCGGTCGTATGCAGTCCTGATTGTGGCGCTCACCTGCACGGCGCCAAACACGCATACGACCATCATTGGCACCAAGGCAGAAGCGACTCTCATCGCTGAAGACGACACGTCTCCATTCGTCCCTCCATTCACGCCTGTCGCGATACCACTGGAGGCGGGCTGCACGATGTTGGGGCGTGAGCGGAAGACGGCCTAACGGTGTGCGGGACCGTAGCCCAGCTTCATGGAGACGGTTGCGAATGGTCCTCGCCGATACCCCAGGAGCAACAGTGTCCCTAATTTGCAGGGAAGTGGCGGTGCGGTCCCCTACGGCACTGCGTAGGATCCTACGGTCTTGGCGTGCATCCGTGCGTCGCTGCGGTCCGGTCCCAGGTCGACGGGCACGTGCACCTTCCGCCGACCACTGGCGACAACATCGATGTACTGTGGAGACCTCACGCCCCACGTGTTGAGCAATTCGGCGGTACGTCCACCCGGCCTGCCGCATGCCCACTATACGCCCTCGCTCAAAGTCCGTCAACTGCACATACGGTTCACGTCCACGCTGTCGCGGCATGCTACCAGTGTTAAAGACTGCGATGGAGCTCCGTATGCCACGGCAAACTGGCTGACACTGACGGCGGCGGTGCACAAATGCTGCGCAGCTAGCGCCATTCGACGGCCAACACCGCGGTTCCTGGTGTGTCCGCTGTGCCGTGCGTGTGATCATTGCTTGTACAGCCCTCTCGCAGTGTCCGGAGCAAGTATGGTGGGTCTGACACACCGGTGTCAATGTGTTCTTTTTTCCATTTCCAGGAGTGTACTTAAACCTAACTAACCTAAGGACATCACACACACCCATGCCCGAGGCAGGATTCGAACCTGCGACCGTAGCAGCAGCGCGGTTCCGGACTGAAGCGCCTAGAGCCGCTCGGCCACAACGGCCGACCCTGAAACCTGCAGAAATGTCTCAGTTTAGCTGGTGAGTACGTAGATTTTGGTATAAGGAGCGTACAGTGTAGCTGGCCACTCATTCCCACATCAGTTTTGCAAAAATGAAGCCAGCCTGTCCTTGGACTGACTTAGTGAGCCTCCGCATAGGAATTCCTCCACCTGGTATGTTACGTATCTCTTTGCTGGCGTCACGAGTGATTTCTGCGTCGGCGGCTCACCCCACTGACTCTGAAAACGCCAAATGGCCAACCGCCTCTGCTAACCAGCATGGGAACCTACCGCTGCGTAGTGCAGCACTGATACATTTACTTCACGTATGTGAAATAGCAAAACTGGAAATAAAGGAAAACGCGCTCTTATCTGGAAATAAGGGGTACCTTTCATATCAGAGCATAGCTGATATGATACTTAAGATCCACCTTAGTCACATGTGACTTTGGAAACCCGAATTTTGGTGAAATATCCGATACGCTATGGCGTATGCGTTCAGCACCGATTATCGTTTCACGTTCAAAATCCGGTAACTCATCACGTGATGTTATGTTCGGAACATGGTTGTCTATAATAGACTGATCAAATATAATATCTACACTAGCGCTATACCCTCCATCTGGCCGCAACATTCGGAAGTCATACACGACAGATCTTCAGATTTTCAGGCGCTCCATTTATATATCTGCTATGGACTGGTGTACTTTTACTGCATAACAAATTAGATGCAACTGACTGATTCTAGAAAAAAGAAACAAGCTTTCAGAGAATTTAAAAGCAAAGGCGCCAACACTAAGAGTGCAAAATGATTCCACTGTTTATCTCAAATGAGAGGGCGGATTGCTGAAAAGAGAACACTGAAGGCCTTTACGAGAGAGGGAAACTGTCTCATAAAATTACTGGCGATGAGTTGGTTGTTGGTCTAGAGGACATAGAGAGTTCAGTGTTTGGCAGAGTTTTAGAAGACTTTTAATCAAACGAGGCAGGAAGGATAAAAAATTCTTGGAATTTCTAAAATAATTGGAGAAATAGTAACGGAACGACTATTCAAGTTATTGTGTAGAATCTGAAACTGGAGGCATCCCATCGGACTTTCAGAAGACTATTCACACAATCTAGCTGATAGCAAGAAAAAGAAAAATTTGAAAATTGTCGTAGAATCATCCTGACAGCTTATGCATCAAAGTTGTTGATCAGAATGATTTACAAAAGAAATGGAAAAGGAAGTTTCGGATCTGTTGGATGAATAATTTGGATTAAAGAAATTTTAGGCACGAGAGTGGTAGCCCTGACCGACTTAAGAAATAGCAAGACACTCTCATAGGATTTGACGAGCTATGAAAAGATTCCAACAATTGTCAGGTAGTGCGAGATATTTCACATCCTTGGAAAAAACAGTATAAGTATAGGAAAACTAGGATAAAATATGAGGTATGTTAAAGAAGTATCCGACTTTTTTTTGGCAAGCACCTGGTGGATTTAAAACTAGCACTCTTGCATGAGCCGACCTTGAACCTTCGTGCACTTGCGTGAATTTTTTCCCGTCTGTCGACAGGGTCAGTTTCTGGCAAGCAGC
Source organism: Schistocerca cancellata (assembly GCF_023864275.1). Lineage (NCBI taxonomy): Eukaryota > Metazoa > Arthropoda > Insecta > Orthoptera > Acrididae > Schistocerca > Schistocerca cancellata. The sequence goes on from NC_064632.1 coordinate 129,023,205, forward strand.
AGTTGAGTGGGGTAGTGTGATGTGATCGCGTCGGTTTTCCACTGCAAGGGCAAAGAAGGTACGACTGGAGCAGCGCTACTGGGTGACAGCCAGTGGATACCATTTGGAAGACCCCAGACGGCTTTCGGTGACGACGCTATGGGCATCACGCAGGTTAAGGGGAGGTACAATCGGTTTAAAGAGGGCTGCACGTCGGTGGAGAGCGAGTCACGCATCAGTCGGCCATCAACATGCCGAAATGACCAGGCCAGTGTCAAAGTGAACGGGACTATCAGAGAAACTACGTAAGAGACGGGCATCAGCACTTTTTCGGCACATTCCGTTGTGAGCGAAGACTTGGTCATGAAGAGCGTGTCGGCGAAAATCGGGACGAAGCTGCTGACGGCGGAACAAAAGCAAAGTCGAGTAGAAGTCTCACTGGACATGCTGGACTCCACAAACAGTGACCCCAACTTAGTGAACACCACAATCACAGGTGAAGAGTCCTGGATGTACGAGTACGAACCGCAAATCAAATCCCAGTCGTCGAACTGGAAGCATTCCTCATCACCAAGACCAAAGAAGGCCCGCCGGATGCCCAGCAACGTCAAAGTGATGCTGACTGGTTTCTTTGACTCCCACGGTCTGGTACACCACAACTACGCACCACAGGGACAAAAAAATCACCAAAGAGTATTACAGACATGTCCTCTGTCGCCTTTGATGCTGCGCAGCGCAAGAGACAGGACATGCGGCCAACTGGAAACTGGTACTTCCATCACGACAGTGCTCCTGTACATTACTCGCTCTTGATTCAGACTCCTTTGGCGAAAAACCAGGTTCTCGTGCTTCAACAGGCTCCGTACTCCCCATGATATGGCCGCCTGCAGCTTCTGGCTTTCCCCAAACTCAAGAGGCCATTGAAAGGAAAGCGATCTCAGGCAAGAGAGGACAGCCGAGCTAAACTCCATTCCGAAAGAGGCTTTTTCGGCATGCTTTCAACAGTGCCGGCACCGCTGGGAGAAGTATGTGGAGTCCTAAGGGAACTACTTTGAAGGTAATTAGGTGTCCAACGCTCCAGGTAAGCCAATTTTTTTGCGGCCAAAAGTGAGATACTTTTCTAACAGACCTCTTATGTACAAGAATCACGAGATAATTGTTCAGATTAAAAAAGGTGTAAAGCAGAGTAGCGATCTTTCTCTTCTGTTGTCCGGTCTGTACGTCGACTGAAGCAATGAAGGATACAAAAGAAAGTTCGGAAGTGGGATTGATATTCAGAATAAAAGGAGCTGATGATATTTCTGTACAGTGCGAAAATGAGGGGGAATTACAAAACTTGTTGAATGAAACCGTCTAATGAGCACGGAATATGAAATGAGGGTCAAACAAAGAAATAGGAAGGCTTTCATGGATGACAGACAACAAACGAAATTAACATCAAACTTAATATCAAAAGTGGTGACCACGAAATATGCGAAGTGAAAGAATTTTGCTACCTTGGAAGCAAAATAACGAATGATGGTAGAGGGAAGGAGGCCATAAGTTGCAAACTAACACAGGCGAAGGAAGCATTTCCCTCCAAAAGATGAACATAAACAACATTGAACATGAAAAAGGTATTCCTGAGAATGAACGTCTGGTGCACAGCACTGTATGGAAGTGGATCACGGACTGTAGGAAATCTGGAAGAAAAGAGAATCGAAGCGTCTGAGATGTAGAGCTACAGAAGGATGCTGAAATTAAGTGGACTAATAACATCAGAAATGAAGTTACTCCGCAGAATCAGTGAAGAAATGGCATTTGGAAAACACTGGCTGGAACAAGGGTGGGGATGGAGGGACGTGAGTTATGACTTCAGGGTATAGCTTCCATCGCACAAGGGGCAGCTATAAAGGGGAAAAAATATTGATGAAGACAGATGTTGGAATCTGTATATTAAATAATTGAGGACTTTGGGTGTATTTGCTTCCCTGAGAGTAAGACTTCAATACATAAAAGGAAATTTTAACGCTTTCGCCGGTCGGTGTGGCTGAGTGGTTCTAGGCGCTTCAGTCTGGAACCGCACGACCGCTACGGTCGCAGGTTCGAATCGTACCTCGGGCATGGACGTGTGTGATGTCCTTAGGTTAGTTAGGTTTAAGTAGTTCTAGGGTACTGATGACCTCAGATGTTAAGTCCCATAGTGCTCAGAGCCATTTGAATTTTTTTTTTGTGGCTTTCACACAAGGCGGATGATCTCAGAAGAACTGTGGAATATTCTGTATGTAATTTTATTACAAGTGTTTCGTTACAAGGGATAAATTGGAGTCTCGTGCCGTCTTTAATCGGCTTGCGGAGGACATCAGTTGTGCCCTTTCAAAGAAACCATCGCAGCATTTGCTATAAGCGATTTGGGGAAATCAAGGAAAACATAAATTTCGGACAGAACTATGAATTAACTTCGTCCCGAAAACCGAAAGCGTGGCTAAAAGAACTTAACTAAGCAACTATGTATAGTTTGCAACGAAAGTATATCGGAAAATTTGTTTGTTGTGCCTGGACAGTGCTGTATACTATAGATCTATGTAACATCTGAGTCAGTGAAGATCGCAATATGAAAGGAAAGAGCTGTGAAATAGGGTCATAAACGCAGATCTATTCAGTACATGTGAAAATATGCACTATCATTATGTACTCAGAACGTAAAAAAATAGTAAAAGAGAGAGTCGTATGGCATTGTTGACTGGGAGATCCCAGGAGGTAGGTTCAGCCGCCATCTTCCGCGCACTATGGCCCCTTTCCTCGCTGATATACTGGGGGAGGACAAAAATATAGAAACACGAAGACCACAACACATTACCATGCCTAACACGGTGTAGGAAAACTGCTGGTATTCATAACAGCTTCTAGTCCTCTGGGAATGGATATAAGCAGGTTTTGTTTGGTTTCCAAGGGAATTTTACACCATTCTTCCTGCAGAATAGTGGCAAGTTCAGGTTACTGTGATGGAGGTGGATAACGATCACATGCCACAAAGACCACAAACGCTCAGTAACGTTGAGACGTGATGACTCTCGTGATCAGTCGAGGTAAGACAATTCATCCTCGGGCTCACAAAACAAATCCTGCACAATGCGAGCTGTATGAACAGCAACAATTTCGAAATTGTGAGTCCGCCTTGTTGCAAAACATCTTGTTATTTGTTTGCTTATTTATTGCTCCAAACTAGTTTAGGTGATGTTGATATTTGCCGCCGAAACTAGTTTCGGCAAACAAATAAAAAGGTGTTTTGCATCAAGGCGGACTCACAATTCCGAAATTATTGTTTTTCTATGCGAAAACGGACAAAATGGAGAAGTTCCAAGCCGGCCGGAGTGGTCGAGCGGTTCTAGGCGCTACAGACTGGAACCGCGCGACCGCTACGGTCACAGGTTCGAATCCTGCCTCGGGCATGGATATGTGTGATGTTCTTAGGTTAGTTAGGTTTAAGTAATTCTAAGTTCTAGGGGACTGATAACCTCAGAAGTTAATTCCCACAGTGCTCAGAGCCATTTGAACCATTTCAAGAGTTACAGGATAAAGTTATCGTATGAACACAGCACTACTATTGGCTAACAAACATTGTGTCATGGGATGAACCTGATCAGCCATGTTTTTGTTGTGGTCTTCAGTCCAGAGACTGGTTTGATGCAGCTCTCCATGCTACACTATCCTGTACAACCTTCTTCTTCTCCCAGTACCTACAGCAACCTACATCCTTCTGAATCTGTGTAATGTATTCATCTCTTGGTCTCCCTCTACGATTTTTACCCTCCACGCTGCCCTCCAATACTAAATTGGTGATCCCTTGATGCCTCAGAATATGTCCTACCAAGCGATCCCTTCTTCTAGTCAAGTTGTGCCACAAATTTCTCTTCTCCCCAATTCTATTCAGTACCTCCTCATTAGTTATGTGATCTACCCATTTAATCTTAAGCATTCTTCTGTAGCACCACATTTCGAAAGCTTCTATTCTCTTCTTGTCTAAACTATTTGTCGTCCACGTTTCACTTCCATACATGGCTACACTCCATACAAATACTTTCAGAAACGACTTCCTGACACTTAAATCTATGCTCGATCTTAACAAATTCTTCAGAAACGCTTTTCTCGCCATTGCCAGTCTACATTTTATATCCTCTCCACTTCGACAATGAGGAGTTATTTTGCTCCCCAAATAGCAATCTGCGATAATTGTCACATAATCCTTACAGAGGATCCATGGAGCTCATAGAATACCACGATATGAACCCTGCCTTGTTTAACTCTGACCTGTAAATTCGGCGATAAATTGGAAACAGTGTGAAACAAGACTCAGCCCGCCAAATGACTTTCTTCCATAGTCCAGGTTTTATGGCTTCGGTACAATTTTTTCTTGTTATAGGCATTTGCATCACAGATATTTGATTTCGTAATTCCAACTTATTCCCAGCTTATGGAGCTCTCTTCGTATTTTGTTGCTCATACGGTTCGCAAGTGCGGCATTCAGTTCTGCAGTGACTTTGCAGTTGTCTTCCTCGAATTTTTCGCCACAATCCCCTTCGGTGGTTGTCAGTCACAATAAATCAACACACACTTTCATTAGCATGTGACTTAGCTGATGAAGGTTTTTCACTTTTCATGTATACCTACACTCCTGGAAATGGAAAAAAGAACACATTGACACCGGTGTGTCAGACCAACCGTACTTGCTCCGGACACTGCGAGAGGGCTGTACAAGCAATGATCACACGCACGGCACAGCGGACACACCAGGAACCGCGGTGTTGGCCGTCGAAAGGCGCTAGCTGCGCAGCATTTGTGCACCGCCGCCGTCAGTGTCAGCCAGTTTGCCGTGGCATACGGAGCTCCACCGCAGTCTTTAACACTGGTAGCATGCCGCGACAGCGTGGACGTGAACCGTATGTGCAGTTGACGGACTTTGAGCGAGGGCGTATAGTGGGCATGCGGGAGGCCGGGTGGACGTACCGCCGAATTGCTCAACACGTGGGGCGTGAGGTCTCCACAGTACATCGATGTTGTCGCCAGTGGTCGGCGGAAGGTGCACGTGCCCGTCGACCTGGGACCGGACCGCAGCGACGCACGGATGCACGCAAGACCGTAGGATCCTACGCAGTGCCGTAGGGGACCGCACCGCCACTTCCCAGCAAATTAGAGACACTGTTGCTCCTGGGGTATCGGCGAGGACCATTCGCAACCGTCTCCATGAAGCTGGGCTACGGTCCCGCACACCGTTAGGCCGTCTTCCGCTCACGCCCCAACATCGTGCAGCCCGCCTCCAGTGGTGTCGCGACAGGCGTGAATGGAGGGACGAATGGAGACGTGTCGTCTTCAGCGATGAGAGTCGCTTCTGCCTTGGTGCCAATGATGGTCGTATGCGTGTTTGGCGCCGTGCAGGTGAGCGCCACAATCAGGACTGCATACGACCGAGGCACACAGGGCCAACACCCGGCATCATGGTGTGGGGAGCGATCTCCTACACTGGCCGTACACCACTGGTGATCGTCGAGGGGACACTGAATAGTGCACGGTACATCCAAACCGTCATCGAACCCATCGTTCTACCATTCCTAGACCGGCAAGGGAACTTGCTGTTCCAACAGGACAATGCACGTCCGCATGTATCCCGTGCCACCCAACGTGCTCTAGAAGGTGTAAGTCAACTACCCTGGCCAGCAAGATCTCCAGATCTGTCCCCCATTGAGCATGTTTGGGACTGGATGAAGCGTCGTCTCACGCGGTCTGCACGTCCAGCACGAACGCTGGTCTAACTGAGGCGCCAGGTGGAAATGGCATGGCAAGCCGTTCCACAGGACTACATCCAGCATCTCTACGATCGTCTCCATGGGAGAATAGCAGCCTGCATTGCTGCGAAAGGTGGATATACACTGTACTAGTGCCGACATTGTGCATGCTCTGTTGCCTGTGTCTATGTGCCTGTGGTTCTGTCAGTGTGATCATGTGATGTATCTGACCCCAGGAATGTGTCAATAAAGTTTCCCCTTCCTGGGACAATGAATTCACGGTGTTCTTATTTCAATTTCCAGGAGTGTATCATTAAAGACCATATTGTTTCTCTCCAAAATGGCTTCTTTGGCTAGTTTCTCTCGCTATACCAAAGCTAAAATAAAATTTTGCAAACAAGAACAGTTACAAAATAACAGCGGTATCATAAATACAGCAAAACATAAGAGTTAGTACAAACCGTCTTAGCCGCCCTGGCGAAAACGTGCAGTGTCCCGTCGGTCGCCGACTCGCCAACCGACGCGCCACACTGACCTTTAAGCTAACCACGGGAGGCGAACACGTCAATAGCACACAAAATACTCTCTTACAAATATACGTAACAATTAAATACCAATATAAGGAACCAACCTCAATGTCAGGTGTGAGTGCAGCTTAGGAGAGATCGATAAAACAACATATTCAGGTGAGCGAGGTAAGAACGCAATGAATAATTAGTGTTAAGTTGATATCCACCTCTCCTTCCACCGGAATAATAAACGACTCGCCTGGAGCGCCAGAAAGGTTAGGGTAGACCGTAAGGTTCTCATATGTTTCTTGCTTCTGTAAGTAATTTGACACATTTACTGTACTGGGACAAAGGTGTATGAATGTGACCGTAGGAGTAGTAAATAAGAACCTTGACTCTGTGTTTAGTTTTATCTGTGATTGAGTTGTTACTCAGTTGTGCTAGACTGTGCTTGTGAAGGGCTGAGACAGTCTTTTTTGAGGCGTAGTAGCATGCAGTTCAGTTTTTCATAGAATGAGGTCTGTAATTGCGAATCTGGCAGAAGCTATCTGGAATACTTTATTTTGGAGACGGAATTCGTTTAATACTTTCTTTTTCCTATATTGGTGCAGATTTTGGATGAATCTTAAGGGGCGTTTCTAATTTTTGTAATGAGAGAATTTTGTAATTGTTAGAGTCTTCTTATTTTGTGCTTTCTTTTTCTCGATAATCAGAGTTTGGTTTCTCAAAAACTATTTTCTTTAAACTTATACCTACCTTCATGATTCATAGTAAAGTTTTGAATTTTATCTTGTGTGCATTGCACCTTGCGCCACACGAAGCAGAGAACTGTATCTGACAAAAGGAATTAAGAGTAGATTATTTATCTTTAACTGCTGCACCTATTGATCTATATTTGCGTTCGAGAACGTCAGTACATCAGCCACAAAACAGCATGCTGAGCAAGGGGTAAGTCACTTTTATTTCAGGGCAGATCTCACCTTGCATTCTTGTGCAAACAGTGTGTAGACAGGATTGTCAGGTGTCATGCTAGCAAGTAAATTAGCTTCCATTGAACGGTGTTCCTAATTTCAAACAATTATTTTCTTCCGAGTAGAGCAGTAATTTATTTTTGAGGGTATTCTTAATGTTAGTTCAACGTTGAACTTCATATTACGCATCGTTCATAATGTGTTTCAGTACTGAGTTTTAGCTGAATAGTTTTCATTGAGCACATTTCTTTTGGCATTTAATTGGATTCATTTTCTTTGTTTAAAATTCTGTGTTTCATGAGGTTCAAAGTTTTATTTCACCACACTGTTCACATGCGCAACATAGGTTCATCAAACAATTAATTCTGCTAAGCAATTGAATACGATGTCTAAAGTACACGTTCTCTAGCAGTAATTATTAAAGAACAAATCCAAAAACTTAGCAAAATCAAACTAAAAGAAAAATAATCAATACGAAAATAATATCTAATTATATTTAAATCAGCATATGAATAAACACAAATTATAAAAACAAAACTAGACAGAAATATTAAAGAATGAACCATGATGAGAAAGTTTTCGAAATCAGTGTATTCAGTTCTCTCACAAACAGACAATATTTTATACACAGCTTACAAGACCAACGACTAAATTAAAAACGGGAGAAAACAGCACACAAGACGTAGCAGGAAGAGCCCGAAAATTGTCGACTAATCATAAAATCCGCGGTAAGTGCCACAGCTGCTGTTTTCATGAAATCACAAATAACTTCCAGAAAGAATTCCTTTTCGATATCCTTATTTTATTATATCCTAAACAAAGGAAGACAAATAATCTACAAACTTTTTAGAGGAAAGTTACTGTACAACATTTAACAACAACAAAAAATTGTTGATGGAACAAAACAAGAACAAGGCTATGAGCCAACCTCCTTAACGTAATAACTGGGCTAAGTCTACCACTTGTATCTGTAAATAAAGGGGTTTGGAAAGGAAAATAATAATAATTTTACTATTATAAACATCTGGAAACTACTGTTTACAGTTTTTCTACAGTAGCTATGTTCGAGCTGTGAACAGCCCGTGTTCATGTCATTTATTGTTTTTCATCTTCTATTACGGTACTGTCGCCTCGTTTTCTTATTCCATTTACTGGCGTCACTAACTTCCTGCCTTACTAGACCGTGAGCGGCAGCATCACAACAAATCGATAAGTGCACTGTCGTACCATCTCTGGAGCGACCAATAGTATTTCTGGGTCGTCGTGTGTCTGGCAGCGGTTCGAGACAGACCAGCAATGCAATCAGATACGGAGCCCCAGTGAGATCAGCAATGGGGACGACCATTGGTTGGTCGTTCGGTTGGTCGCCTCATCGACGACGTGTATTTGGGTCGGTTCCTCCCTGTGCAGAGACGTCGGTTGCGTTACCTCTGAATGGTTGGGTCGGAGCCAGTGTCTCTGGGACGTCATCTGCCCAAGGGAAGAATCAGTCGTAAAAGGACCAGCAGGGAGGTCGCGAATCAGCACCAGTGCAGTCGAGCACAGAGCCTCAATGAGGTCGGCGTAGCCAGTACCAGTGGGAACGACCGTTGGTTAGTCGTTCAGTCGGTCGCCTCATCGATGGCGTATTTGGGTTGGTTCCTTCCTGTGCAGAGACTTTGGTTGTGTTACCTCTGCAGAGTTGGGTTGGAGCCAGTGTCTCCAGGACGTCATCCATCCGAAAGAAGAGAGTTAGTCGCAGAACGACCAGCAGGGCGGTCGTGACGCAGCACCAGTGGAGTTGGGCATGGAGCCCCAGTGAGGTTCGCACAGCCAGTACCAGTGGTGACGACCGTTGGTTTGCCGTTCGGTCAGTCGTCTCATCGACAACGTGTATTTGGGTCAGTTCCTTCCTGTACAGAGACGTCAGTTGTGTTACCTCTGTGTGGTTGGGTTGGAGCCAATGTCTCCGGAACGTCATTCGTCCGAGGGAAGAGAGTCAGTCGGAGAAGGACCAGCAGGGCAGTTGCGACGCAGCACTATTGCAGTCGGGTACGGAGCCCCAGTGAGGTCGGCACAGCCAGTACCAGTGCGGACGACCGTTGGTTGGTTGTTCGGTCGGTCGTATCATCGATGACGTGTATTTGGGTCGGTTATGTTCCCTCTTCGTGGCTGGGCCGGAGCCAGTGTCTCCGGTACGTCGTCCGTCTGAAGGAAGTCAGTGAGTTGGAGTCGCACCAGTAGTGCAGTCGGGCACGGAGCAGCAGTCGCGGACGAACGAGCAGTGTAGTCCTTCTGTTGGCGTGGAGCAGCAAGCAAGGCCCCGTCGCACGGATTCGGGCTGGAGCCGCTAGCGTCGCGGTTGGAGTGAGAGGTGCTGCTTGCGAGTGCTTCGAAAGTCGTCGCCCACCGATCTTGGTTATGAAAGTAGAGGCCTCACTTAACTTACTATCGATCCTTAACTGTTTACATTTTTTCGTTTCATCCTGCTACCACAATATTCTGTGTGTCGTTGCATTGAAATCTTGTGGTCGTCTTTCTGGTTGCGTCGAGCGGAAGTGATTTAGTTGATTGGTTGGCCAGCTGTTTGTCGGTTGGGTTGCCTTCCGATTAAGAGATGGTTGGTCAGGCTGCCTGTCTCGCCTAAATGGGCGTTTGTGTTACAATTCCAGCCCGCCCCTTGGAACTTCTGAGCGCCGTTTCGTGTCTGCTGCGTAGTAACTTCTCTGTTTGAGTTTCAGTTATTTGGTTGATGTGTGGCCTCCAGCCGAGTTTTATATATCCTGAATTAATGTTCTTGTCTTGCCCTTAAGGCATGAGATTGTTGTTCTTATAGGGGCCTTCAGCCGAATTTTACATCAGATCTTTTAAGGCCTTAAGCCCTTAAATTATTGTGTGATGTGTGGCCTTCAGCCGAGTTTTAACATCTCTTAAATTAATGTTCTTGTCTTGCCCTTAAGGCATACGATTGTGATGTTTTGTATGGGGCCTTGAGCCGAATTTGCTTCAATTGCTTTAAGATAAGGCCTTCTTCCATTGGATTGAAACGCTTCTTATTGCTTAATATGCGGCCCTCAGCCGAGTTCCAGTGTTAAGGTCTTCAGCCTGTTTAGATTGAAGGTTTAGAAAATGTTTTTGGGTGACACCTCCAGAAGAACCTTCTATGTCAATTTCTTACTTAGGCCTTGCGTCTTAGATTTTGAGTGTGGCCTCCAGCAGATCTAAAGTTAATCAAAGGAGATCCATTACAACTTTGAGTGTTTGCATTCTTGTGTGTGGTCAAATAAAGTTTGTATGTTGAGTGCAACTGATAGCAACCTCATTTTGGCCACTTTCCACAACCTAACCAGCCCTGGCCTGCTAGCACAGGCATTATGAAAAGTCAGTTAGGTCTACAGGAAGTGCTGTGTTAGCAAACAAACTAGTTGAAGAACGCAGACAAAATCAAGCACATTACTGTGTTCTTACAAGTTTTATTTCAAAATAAATTCCTTTTACAAGTTTAAAAAGATAAATTTTGTATTTATTAACCACTATTTTATAAACAAAATATTACAATGTTACAGTCTATAAACAGTTGCTGTTTACTCAGTCAGATTTTGGTAAAACAGTTCGTTTTCTTGCTTTAGATAAGGTATCATCTTTTTTAAGTCCTCCTTCTCAGTTTCCAATCTGGCTGTTGGTTCAAGGTGGGGTAGATCTAAGCCTTTTATGGTTTCCGTCTTCACATCTTTTTAGAATACATTCGTTTGCGTCCACGTTTCAACTTCGCTGCTGAACGTTTTTTTGGTAAACACTTTTCCTGTGTTGGTTTCGGAAACTTTGAGCCAAACGGGCTTGGAAACTTCTAACTTTTTTGTGATGAGGCGTTCTTTGGCTGCTTTGAAGAAGTCATAAAAATCGTCATCGTTCATCATAGTGGTTAGAAAAGGAGTTTTGCTATTGGCATTATACAAAACTCTCACAAGATCCAAAGGAACTTCACATTTTTCTACTCTTTTTCTTTTTTCAATTAGAGCAAAGTCTCGGCCACAGGTTACGTATGAGTGTCCAGAGACGACTTACTTGTGGTGAACTTCGTCAAAGAAATCATTACAGACCAGCTATATCCTTCGGAACAATACCATTTGATTTTTGTTTTGGCCGCAGCTGGTGTCAGAGCACACTATTAACTTTTTTTTCTGAGTAATTGTACTTTTAATCCCCCTTAACACACCGCTCGCTATTTCGTTGCGTCCCCTGCCACTCATGCCCTCGTGCCAAAGAAACATAAAACCTTTGTTATTATCTGCCATATGCAATCCCAAATTGTAACAAGAAAGTTTACGTAAATAATACATTTGGTAGTATGTCAATGTTGGTAAAGAGAAAACTTGTAGTAAATCTATGGATACTGTGCATGTATCACTTGTAGGATCGGTAGAATATACATGATCACTCATCATCTCTTTTCTAGCTTTTTCAGCGCGTCTATGATGATATTCTAGTGAAGTACGATGTACAGCTCTATTGGTTGAGTCATTCAACATTTTAGTTTTAAGCAGATCTCGCGTGTTACAAGCATCTTTCCTTGGCCGGTGAAATCTCAGTTTGGGAAAGAGTTTTTTCAATACTTTTTTGTAGTACAAACATCTAATGCTTGTGTTTGGATAAAGTGTAACAAAAGCCTCATAGATTCTGCTGTAATTTAAATCTTGGCTAAATAATAGAAGGGAGCTTTTAGACCTTGTGTAATGGCTTTCGTCCTTGGGGAAACTTTGTGTTCAACAATGCGTTTTACATCAACAGCTGTGTGTTTCCTTTCTTTGCTTTTATTTCCCTTACGTTCAATGTAGGTAATATCACCACTCTTTTTTACTTTTACCAAGGTTTCCACTCTCCGCCTGGTAATTCTGTGTATTTCCAGAAAGTTTTTTTTTTTTTTTTTTTTTTTTTTTTTTTTTTTTTTTGCAAACTTGAAAATGTCCGCCTTCGTCATCAGGAACTGTATTAAAAACACTAGCCGGTCTGCGACTCTCCTCGGGGTCTTCGTAAGAACCATGACGCCTTTATCTAACATTGCATACACTTACGTTTCCCTTCAAATAACAGTTTTGCTTAACATTATCACCTAGTTCATAGAACTGATTGAATATGTTTAATTTGTGTTCCATTGAAATGTCTGTATATTGATAGCGGCACCGGCATGAAGTCTACAACAAACAAACGGGAATTAGAGGCATTAAATAATTTGTGACTGCCACGAATAACCTGTTTGTTGTCTACTCTGCACAATTAGGTCTACTATAGTCCAGGAACCAAGTCAAACCTAACATAACGTGGTCTGCATAATCTAAACATATGTTAGTTTGAAACGCCACAGAGAAATCATAACGAAGGGAAGTTCTTCAAAGAAGCCTTAGTCCTAAGGCGTTAAAGTTATCATATATACTTAACTCATCAGGTGGAGGTTGTTTTTGAGGTACAGTAACTTTCTCATTGTTCTCATACAGTTTCCCCTCGGCTCTTAGTTTCTTATTTATTTGGGAAACACTACCTTCACCCCCTTTTCCTACGTTTTCTTGTTTCATCCATCACATAAACCACAATAGTAAACACTGCAACTTGAATACAGTCGAACCTCAAACTAAAAACAACAGCACGGGCACATAGCCCGAATTTTGTTTCAGAACAAGTGGCACTTAGCATCTGCCGCATTCTGCTGGTAAAGTTTTAAACCACTTCCACAATGATTACTAGGTATCCCGGTTTTTACTGGCGACGCTTAGGCACATATTTTGACAATAAAACGAATTTTTTATTTTTGGCACATGGAGCGGATTTTGTAATTAGTCGGCAATTTAGGAACGCCCGCTCACACTGATTTAAACTTGAACAAGCACATCCCAGGATAAATGCATTGCTAGTATACGGGTTAATTTTCACTTTAATCTTCCGACAAAAAGGAAGCAAGTTACAAATCAGAGCGGCACGAGGCAAGTAAGTCCGCTCTGTCTCAGTGCTTAGTGTACACAAATACCAGAGGATAATCAATATCCACAGTACAACGTCTTAAATAGAAAATAATCAGCAGCGTCAATACAGTCGGGGCCAATAGGTTAACGACCAGGGCGGCACGGATATCAAAATCTCTCATACACAAAATACTGCAGAATGGACAGAAGTGGCGCTAATCCGTGAACACTTACAATACAGGGAGGCTGAACAGAACCGCTTCATAGATCGTAGTAAAATATCGGCTAGCAACAGCAAAACTAGCGAATATTAAGGTTATGGCGGGAACCATTAGAACAGAGTCATGAAATAGCTGTCGACATAACCTGCATCAACAATCCGTTAAAGGCACCACAGAAACGGAACCGCAATTCGAATGATTCCACACTAAGTATGTTCTCACCAGATTTTTCGATGGCTCCGCCTGCTTAGCTGGATGGTAAGCTGCTTACCTCCCGTGCAGCGGGCCCGGGTTCGATTCCCGGCCGGGTTGGAGATTTTCTCCGCTCGTGGACTGGGTGTTGTGTTGTCCTCATCATCATTTCATCCTCATTACCGGCACGCAAGTCTCCCCGGATGAGGCCTCCCGGCCAACAATGCAATACGCTCATTTCATTTCTCAGTCGGCGCTGAAGACAGCTGATGCGGGTGACCTCGGGAGGGGGAGGTTGGCGGACAAAACTCCGAACAGTCACAACCTCCCAAAGCAGATCCTACTGTAAATAGACCAGATGTCCCAAACACCATCATACTCTGCACGCCCCGCGTTTTGTATGACCGCGACATCTCCTATGGGACCCAGGAGCCTTGCAAGTCAGAACGGCACGGGATAACATCAGTACCCAACCGCCACTTCGCTCTCTCCACCAGGCACCTCCCCGCATTGTCAAAATCCTCTTTGCCACTCCATGCGCGTCATCTCCCTGAACCAGAATCTTTGCCTCAGCGACGGGCTACGAATTACTGACAGGTCGTGGCACAACTCATAATGTTGTGTAAGTTCTCTCTAGTTGGAATCTTCTCAGAGATGACTCTCAACTAAATATATGTGACATCTGATGGTAGGAATTTTTGATGAACATTTCGCCATACTCTGCTCCGCTCTTCTTTAAAGGTATAACAATAATGTCTTCTCTCACGCTATACCACGATTGTTTTATCCACTGACACAGTTGTTTGATTGTAATTCGTTTTATAGCTCGCTTCGTATTGAATTCAGGTCGGGTTACATCCATCTGTTCCATACGTCTCTCATATACAGTTCAAATGATTTATTTATCGAGATATCAAGATGTTGCAATTGCGAAGGAAGTCCTCCCAGAATAACAGCAAGCTCTGTATTTCCCAGTCTCAGCTTCTCTTTCACAAAATTTTTCAATGACTATTTAACTGATCTAATACAAGAAGAAAACTCTTCTTCAGTAAAGCATCTTTCCTTCTCTCCCACACACTGTTAATACATAATTTCATACCAGCCTCGTCCATCCAACCCTTGTCATCTACGTTAACAACACCTGGCCATGTTTCAGAAGGTTTTGGCGTTGTTTTGCTTTTGAAAATCATTGGATTAAGTTTAGTACCGTCAGCACAATATGAAAGGACAACAGTGTAGTGCATTTTTCCATGTCCACTTGTTATAGTTACAGTTTCGCTCCTTTCTAGGTAACAGTTCTATTACTCGGTATATCAAATGTCTGAAGAGTTTCGTCCATTTGCGTTATTTGGCGTAGTTCCACACTGGCTTTCTTGCGATGTTGACTAATAAAGTGATGGAAAGATAATATTTTCTCTTCATACTCTTGGTGAATTTTCCGAGATATTTTGGTTTTGGTTCGCATGCTACGTCCATGACGTTTCATAAACCTGTATGACCAACCAACTCCACCTATAAAAAATGGTTCAAATGGCTCCGAGCACTATGCGACTTAACTTCTGAGGTCATCAGTCGCCTAGAACTTAGAACTAATTAAACCTAACTAACCTAAGGACATCACACACATCCATGCCCGAGGCAGGATTCGAACCTGCGACCGTAGCGGTCGCTCGGCTCCAGACTGTAGCGCCTAGAACCGCACGGCCACTCCGAACTATTAATATTACCATTGTTTGCCTTGATGTTGTAACCTGTATGTTTCCTAAGATCCGATGATGGCTGCTTTAGTTTCGCCGAAAACGGAAATCATGGAATAAAAACAATTCCTGCGATCTTGGCTACCAGTTTATTGTTTAACAAGCATCTAGATCACTCCCACATGAGCACAATGTGCTCCTTACAAAAAACTTGTTTATTGTTACTGCAGATTCAGGTTCTGTAGTAGTGATCTGATTAAAAGCCTGTTTGCTAACAACGTTTCACAATTACACATATCTTTTTTGAGTCATCAATCTTCTGACTGGTTTGATGCGGCCTACCATGAATTCCTCTCCTGTGCCACCTCTTCATTTCAGAGCAGCACTTGCAACCTTTGTCCTCAATTATTCGCTGGAGGTATTACAATTTCAGTCTTCCCCTACAGTTTTTACCCTTTACAGCTCCCTCTAGTAACATGGAAGTCATTCCCTGAGGACTAGCAGGTTCCTATCATCTTGTCCCTTCTCCTTATCAGTGTTTTCTACATATTCCGTTTCTTTCAGCATTCCTGACCTTATCAGTCCACCTAATTATCAACACTCGTCTGTAGTACCACCTCTCAAATGCATCGATTCTCTTCTGTTCCGGTTTCCCCACAGTCCATGTTTCACAAACATATAATGCTGTACTCCAGACATATATTCTCATAAATTTCTTCCTCAAATTAAAGCCTATGTTTGAGTCTAGTAGACTTCTCTTGGCCAGGAATGCTCTTTTTGCCAATACCAGTCTTCTTGTGATATCCTCCTTGCTCCTTGTGTACTTGGTTATTTTGCTGCCTAGGTAGCAGAATCGCTTAACTTCATTTACTTCGTGACCATCAATCCTGATGTTAGGTTTCTAGCTGTTCTCATTTCTGCTCCTTCACATTACTTTCGTCTTTCTTCGATTTACTCTCAATCCATACTCTGTACTCATTAGAGTGTTCATTCCATTCAGCACATGATGTAGTTCTTCTTCACTTTCACTCAGGATAGCAATGTCATCAGCGAATCGTATCATTGATATCCTTTCACCTTCAATTTTTATTCCGCTTCTGAACCTTACTTTTATTTCCGTCGTTGCTTCTTTGATGAATAGATTGAACAGTACGGGCGAAAGACTACATTCCACTCTTACACCCGTTTTAATCCGAGCACTTCGTTCTTGGTCGTCCACTCTTATTATTCCTTTTTAGCTGTTGTACATATTGTATATTAACCGTCTCTCCCTATATCTTACCCTTATTTTTCTCTGAATTTCGAACATTTTGCACCATTTTATATTGTCGAACGCTTTTTCCAGATTGACAAATCGTATGAACGTGTCGTGATTTTTCTTTAGTCTTGGTTCCCTTGTCAACTGCAACGTTAGAATTGCCTCTCTGGTGCCTTTACCTTTCCTAAAGCCAAACTGATCGACGTGTAACACACCCTCAGTTTTCTTCTCCCTTCTTCTGGATGTTATTCTTGTCATCAACTTGGATGCATGAGCTGTTAAGCTGATTCTGCGATAGTTCTCGCGCTTGTCCGCTCTCGTAGTCTTCAGGACTGTGGGGATGATATTTTACGAAAGGCAAATGGTATGTCACCAGACTCATACATTCTACGCACCAACGTGAATAGTCGTTTTTTTGCCACTCCTCCTAATGATTTTAGAAATTCTGATGGAGTGTTATCTATTACTTCTGCCTTATTTGATCTCATGTCCTCGAAAGCTCTTTCAAATTCTGATTCTAATATTGGAACCCGTATCTCTTCTAAATCGACTCTTCTTCTATATCAGACAAATATTCCTCGACATAGAGGCCTTCAATGTACTCTTTCCACCTATCCGCTCTCTCCTCTGCATTTAACATCAGTAAACCGTCAATTAGAGCGATTCACAAACAACAACTCAAGTACACATGTTATTCCAAAACGTTATCGTGGAAGTAGGGGCCAGGAGGTGCTGGTGAAATAACACACACTGCCAAAGGTACCTTTTGATTTTAAAAGACTTTTTCAATAATAAATTTTTAAGTCTGGCATTTTTTAAAAAAACAATTTCAATCCAATTTCCAATAGCTGACAAATTTCCTTTATGAAAAGGAGATTGCAAGATATGACGTGAACAACTTCCCAATAATAAGATTTTAAACTTATCATTCCTAAAAAAACTAAGTAGCTAATTTGTAATAAAGTTAAAATAAATGTCTCTTGACAATTAAATAACTTATATTACACCTGTCAGTTATTACAAGTTAAATGTGAATAAGCCAGCACACAAACCTTCACATTAAAGGCAGTTCCCAAAAAAAAAAAAATAAATAAATAAATAAATAAATAAATAAATAAAATAAAAAAAAAATCCTGAGCTCAGTGAGGGAGTGACACGTCTAAAGGGGCCCAAATCACAATAGTCGGAATAGTTATTGGTGGCCTACAGGGCCACAGAACATCAGCCCCAAAAACTTGCATTACAAGCCACCATTTTGACTTTTCTATATGTTGAGCCAGTCCTTCCGACAATCATTTCTTTTTCGATTTCTTCACATTTTTCATGAAGCCGTTTCCTCTTAGCTCCCCTGCACTACCTATTTATTTCATTCTTAGTGACCTGTATATCTGTATTTCTGAATTTCCCTGAGTATTTTCGTGCTTCCTTCTTTTATTGGTCAACTGAAGTATTTCTTCTGTAACCTATGGTTTCTTCGCAGTTACATTCTTCGTATCGATGTTTCTCTTTCCAACTTCTGTGATTGCCCTTTTTAGAGACGTGCATTCCTCTTCGACTGTACTGCCTACTGAGCTATTCCTAATTGCTGTGTCTATAGCCTTAGAGAACTTCAAACGTGTCTCATCATTCCTTAGTAGTTCCGTATACCACTTTTTTCCGTATTTGTTCTTCCTGACCAATCTCTTATACTTCAACCTACTCTTCATCTCTGCTACATTTTGATCTGAGTACATCTGTTCATGGGTACGCCTTACAATCCAGTATCTGATTTCGGAATCTCTGTCTGACCATGATGTAATCTAACTGAATTCTTCCCGTATCACGTGGCCTTTTCAAGATATACTTCTTCCTCTTGTGATTCTTGAACAGAGTAGTGTTTCTCATCTCTGATTCCTTGTCCCAAGTCTATATTCTCCTGTAACCTTTTCTTCTACTCCTTCTCCTACAACTGCATTCCAGTCTCTCATGACTACTAGATTTTCCTCTCCCTTTTCAAACTGTATTAACATTTCAGTATCCTCATATACTTTCTCTACATCTTCATCTTCAGCTTTCGACGTTCGCATGTACACCTGAACCATGGTTGTCGGCGTTGGTTCGCTGTCGATTCTGATAAGATCAACCCTATCGCTAACCTGTTCACAGTAACACACTCTCTGCCCTTCCCACTTCCGTTATACCACTTTTTATTCTGCTGCTGTTGTATTACCCTATACTCATCTGACCAGAAATCTTTGTATTCTTTCCATTTCACTTCACTGACCTCTACTATATCGAGATTAAGCCTTTGCATTTTCGTTTTCAGATTTCCTAGTTTCCCTACCACGTCAAGCTTCTGACATTCCACGTCCCAACTCGTAGTACGTTATCCTTTCGTTGGTTATTTTGTCTTTTTCTGATGTTTACCTCACACTCAGCAGTCCCCTCCCGGAAATCCGAATGGAAGACTATTCCGGAATGTTTTGCCAATGGAGAGATCATCATGACACC
The DNA here is from genome assembly GCF_023864275.1 of Schistocerca cancellata. NCBI lineage: Eukaryota > Metazoa > Arthropoda > Insecta > Orthoptera > Acrididae > Schistocerca > Schistocerca cancellata. The sequence goes on from NC_064632.1 coordinate 129,042,217, forward strand.
TTTTCAATTACAGGCTATATGTCCTACGCATACACGTTGTGTGCCTTTAATGCAGTGGTTTCCATTGCCTGCGTCGGCATGCCCTTGATCATTTCTGATTCTTCCGCCTTTAGGGGCAGTTTTCCCAACTCAAGGACAAGAGAGCGCCTCTGTCTGTTCCTCCGCTCTCTTTGGCAGAATGAGGGTCACTTCTTATTCCGGAAGACTTCGGCCGCCAATGCCGATTATTAATCAAAATTTAGGCGGTGGCGGGTTTCGAACCCTTGACTGAAGACCTTTTGATAGCTAACCAAAGATACTACCCCTAGCAATACACATCGTGGTACCTAGTTCTTTCGGGAGGTGGACATTACTTGGGCCTTGTCGTCACCACTATATTATTTTTCTAGCTGAGTAAAACAAATCCGGAGGTTAGGAACTGACAATTGACTACGGAAACGAGTTGCATTGAATATTGCGATTGTTAAGTAGCAATGATGTTCGTGAAACACAAGAAGTAGAAAATCCAGGACGGAATGTAACAATATTATGTAAATATTACGTATTGTATAATATTGTTACAAGAAGTAGAAAGTGTGACAATAGGAAACATATTAATAAAACAATTCAGGTGAAAGTAATTTAAGAAGTTTTGATGAGAAATGGTACTCGTCCGATAGTATTTGATTCAAGATTTCAGAAATATCATGGGAAATGTTCCAGAGTGGCGATAACCAGAGTGAAAATATTGTAAAGACAGTGACGGGTATGACTGTGAAAGGAAGTATTAAATTGTCTAATAAACAGTGACTTTAACTGTAAGTGCTTCAGTTGACTACAATATTAAATTTCTATATAAAAATATTGACAACTATGATGGAAAACCGAAACCGGAACATGGGAACTACTTTAAGAGCTATTCAATAATTTCCGATGGTCTTGGTTAAATATGTAACCACTAAGGGAATATTTCAAATATAGCGTGACGGGAGAAAAGTGTTACGAACGTTCTTTTCTATTTGTTGAAAATACGTTTTTCACCCTGATTATAGATGAATTGTGACCTACTTTCAAACAAACTCGACTAAACTCTTTAGTTGGGTTGCTTAAGTTTATATGCAGAAGAGGAAAACCGGTAACGTCGTCAGTCAAACAAAGGTGACTCAGGTCTATTGCGATAACATGAATTCCTTTTTCGTTTTCCCCGTTTAAGTTAGTGGGAACTTCCTCTTGGCGATTGAGAATAGTTGTGACTGACTTCTCGTATTATGCTGAATTTCGGTACTGCACATATATCACACGATGAGCTTGGCAGAAAAATGTCACGGGAAGTGTGCTAAATGTGAAACAGAGCTCTGTCGCAATAGCACTGTTTTTTTATCCCGTCATTTGATGTTTGTATTTGGTAGTGGACGTTAAACTGTGCTTTTAGCATGCTTTGATATCGCCCCGTTTTTGTAAAACTCTCTGACTGGGTAACCTGCAAGCATCGTAGAGGCGTTCTGGTCAGTTCATTACTATTCAAAACCTGCTAAAATTTCGATTTTTCTATGAAAAAATATAGTTACTTCAATTTCTTGCTAGATAGAAAACATACTTGTTTAATTACAGAGCGAAATGCTCGGTTTTTTGAGTATACCGTTTAACGAACATATTGTTTCGATTTTTTAAAATGTTTGTTGAAATGTTTGCATGACATGAGGCACGGACACATGATTTATTTTTTACACAAACCTATCTTGTATTCCGCCCATCACTTAATTGTGTATTGACATGTTTCAGACTATGTGGATAGACAGACAGTATTGCTGGCAGCGCCTCTGCTAAGGTGAATGGGATCAGGCGGTTGTCCCTTTTGAACTCTCGCCTCTAGCCGACTATACTGCAATAAATATCCATTTACTCGTGTAACTGCGTTACGTACAACATGTCTCTATGTGCTCCAATTGCCGAGATGCAAACATTAAATTTTTCCAAAAAGGAAAAGTGAATCGATTAAGTCAACGTCGCGGTCCATAGAGACGACAACTCCTTTTTTATTGAGAAATTATGATTGAACGTTTAATTAACATTTCCAATTTTCAGTGCACTTGGAAGTTAAGTAAAAGTAAAAAAATAGGTTGCTATCAACAATTTTTTGTGCACTATAAATTTTTGAAGCAGTAACGGTTAAAAGAAATAATAAAAAAAAGATAACAAAATAAATATATAATTTAGTAATTCAGAAAACAAACATTTCTGTGTCACTCATGAGAACTCTTTCATGTTCCATATCCGTGATCCTTGTCCATCGGTAATGTTCGCACCCGGCAGGTAGTTGTGGCTAGGAAGCACACTCCGTGAAGACGGAAAAGTTCGTGCAGGCAGATTTTTTGACGAATGCTAGCCCGCTGCGTTGCTGCGTTTTCATGTTGATATGTGTCCGCCGATCTGGCGTTGGTGCCGAACGGTTTGTTGGCCTGCGTGATTGTTGACATTCGTGTCTTTTTAAAGGCTGTGTCTAACGCTATGATTAGGAAGTTCGTGAACGTTTCTTCACAATTTTTATTTTTTCTTCTTTTTTCATGAGCGTCACATAGGTAAGTTAAAAATTGTAATTTTTCGGTGTGTTGCAGGCGGAAAATGGTGTGCGCTGTGTGGGCAACTATCCACGTAGTCGATAATATGCTGCGTACGGGCTATTCCACTTCGAATCGGACGAATAATTGGAAGTTAACCTTGTGAAACTTCCTGGCAGATCAAAACTGTGTGCCGGACCGAGACTCGAACTCGGGACCTTTCGCTTTCGCGGGCAAGTGCTCTACCAACTGAGATACCCAAGCACGACTCACGCCCTGTCCTCACAGCTTTACTTCTGCCAGTATCTCGTCTCCTACCTTCCAAACTATGCAGAAGCTCTACTGCGAACCTGCAGAACTAGTTCCCCTGAAAGAATGGATATTGCGGAGACATGGCTTAGCAACAGCCTGAGGGATGTTTCCAGAATGAGATTTTCACTCTGCAGCGGAGTGTGCGCTGATATGAAACTTCCTGGCAGATTAAAACTGTATGCCGGACCGAGACTCGAACTCGGGACCTTTGCCTTTCGCGGGCAAGTGCTCTACTAACTGAGCTATCCAAGCACGACTCACGCCTCGTCCTCACAGCTTTACTTCTGCCAGTATCTCGACTCCTACCTTCCAAACTTTACAGAAGCTCTTCTCCGAACCCTGCAGAACTACCACTCCTGAAAGAAAGTTAACCTTGTGTTTTTTAAAACCAATAATGATCCCTACATGCGTCAGTTAATGTAAAAGAGAAAAACATCCAGGAAGTTATGTCTTAAATGTTAACTAGTTCTCGACTTAAAATTCGGCAAAGTTAGAGTTCGTTTTCGAACAAGACTATTTGTCTGTCATGTAATTCAAGAACCTTACATCGGATTTTAGTGAACTACGATTAATTTTGAAGCTGAATGTCTGTTGTTGATGAAGATGTACAGGAACATAAGATCAATTAATACAATTTAAAAAAAAGGATAAACACAATTTTCATAAAGATTGAACTTACATAAGCTTGAACCTCTTTTCATTGCTATTTGGCTTCAGCTTTAAGTTTTATGGAGTTCTTTGTCTGGAAAACGAAAAAATAGTTAAAAAATAAATATTTTCACTCGCTCTGTATTTATGTCGCGAAGGCCTACCGTCTACGTCTCAACATTAGAAAGGCTTACAGAGTTGCGTTGTGTAATATGTAGTACAGCCAACGGGTTTTGCCGCTGTTTCAGTTTATTTTTTCTTTCTTTCTACACCTCTCTATTGAAGACACTATAAAATGTTCACTACTACCGCTCTTAAACCAAATACTGAAAAATATGGCGCAATTTTTATTCCATTTACAATTGTGTTTTTCAGGAAAAGTATGAAACATGATAAAAATTATGTTACACTTATGTTCTAAACCTACTGCATAAGTACCATTCAAACATTACAATGTTATCTTCCTTTTGAATTTTATTTCAGAATTTTGCATTGAACGGTTATGACCTACGAGTCTCAGAATTGTGTGATGCTATTAAATTACGGTAACTTTGACCCTTAAAAAACCTGGAGGTCTTTGTTTATTACAGCTACGATTTTGCAAGAAACATTAATTTAACGTCTACTTTAGACGACAGAAAATTCAACGCCCACAGAAAATGCACGGTTTCCTGCCGCCCGAATTGAAATGGAACAGCCATAGAGTGAACCATTCTAAAAATTTCAAACTGGAATTAAAACCCCGCTCCTGTGGAGTACGAATGTTTTCATCATTACATCAACCTTTTTGCCAATTTTTTTAACATGTGTAAATTTTTGCTTGTGATATTACCGACAGGTTCACGGTAAAAATGAATTTGTCACTCGTAAATATAACCGATAACATCACAACAGCGTTTTAATGTGGGACAGTTATGGACAAGTGACTTTGCTAACCAGGAAGCCTCAGTATAAAGTATTTTCTTTTTTCCAGACGGTCTGCCACTGACAAAAAATCCTGTGCTGTCATGTTTGACAATTATCTCGATAACCGTCAGGAGACAATGTGAAAGAAAATCGATTTACACGAATTGTTGTTTGAAATGAACAATAAACCTGGTATAACTGCTTCTAGCGCGGTTACGAATAGTGTGTAAGTACCCAGAATTAAAGACTGAGTCACAATACCCTGACACATCTTGGCGACAACAGGGTATGCCTAATGCCTTGGAGGACGCGAAGTTGGCACCTGATAACATCCAAGATATTTCCATCGGGTTTAGATCCCTCGAATTTGGTAGCTAAGACATAATCAGGAATACAGAAATACAAGTCGCTGAGGAGTAAAATAAATAGGAAGTGCAGGAAAGATAATACGAAATGGCTTCATGAAAATTGTGAAGAAATCGAGGACGGGATGACTGTGCAGCATACAGGAAAGTCAAAACAACCTTCGGTGACATTGAGGGGAGACGGTGGCAGTCTTGCACTGATATTTTTGTAAATCCATATCTTTGTCATTTTTGTTCAATCTCATTGAAATATTGCACACTTATGTATAGAGATCTAATATGATTTTTTTTAAAAAATTCAGAATTTTTAATAACAATCTAACGCAGTGAGATAATTTTGAACTTTTTATTGCATTATTATTTTAAGATACACTTTTTCATAATTTCGTGTTAAATTTGGCAAATTTTTTTAATGGTAAAGTAATCTACACTAATAGGTGTACAATTAAGTGCAGCAACTTTTTGGAAAATTAATGCTACTATTTTCTGTGATATTTTGGATTCGAACATTTTTTTACAAGCAAACATTTCAATATATTATTAACCATAAAACTGTATACAATATCACGATTAAAATTTTGTGCCACTTAAATATTGCTTCAAAGTAAAAGAGTAGGTGTGCCAAATTTCATTGCAATCTTTCCAGTAGTTTCTGATATATGTGTTCCTGAAAGCAGAAAACCTTAAGTTGCAGAAAAATCATTTTAAAGTTTGGATGAAATGTAAAAAAAGAAATCTATCATTCCTTAGCTAAAACTGACCATATACATATTCCATTTCTTCCTCATCATCCTCTACAGCTCTTTTAGCTTCTCTGCTCCTTTGCCTAGCAATTTTTTGTATGTTCTGGACTGAAGTTTCCACCTTCACCATTCTTTGCTTATCGATGATCTGCAATATCTGCTCAGTGAAGACTCCAGGTGTAAAGCCCAACTTGCTGAGGATGTGAAGTCTTGCCACATTCCCATCATTAAACACTGCTGCAGCTTCCAAAGCAGAAATCTTCACCACCAAATTGGAAACAAACACAGTCTTTGGACATTTTTTCCAAAAAAGAGCATTTAAACTTTCATTTGGGTTCTGTGTTTTCCCATGCAGACATTTTTCTAGCAGTTCTGGTGAAGCCAGTGCTCAAAAAGTTGGTTTAATGGCCATTGAAACCTCATAAGGAAGGTTATTTTTATGGGTATAAGCTTCCCCACTTTCCTTACTTTTCAAAAATTTGCACCATTCATTAGAACAGAGGCCATGTTGAGGCGTAGCATCTGTCGACAAGTAATGAGACCAAATGGCCCATACTGCTTTCCTCATACTGTCCAAGCTTGTGAGGTTACTTCTAATTGCAGCACCATAACAGACTTGTAGGCTGTCAATTCTCTTCTTTGTTAGTCTGTTTTTACCTCCCAGTGGCTTCCCACCCTCTAGTAGCTTGCCTTTATTGTGTAAAACAAGTCTTCGGAATCGTCCACCCATCCTCTTCTGAATATAGCCTAAGCACTCCAGTTTCTCAATAGTGCAATCTTTTCCATAGGGCTGACTTTCAACTACATTCTTGAAAGCACTAGAGTTACCATCTCCTAAATACTGTACATATCTTACTCCACACTTTTGCAAACATCAATGGAAAATGAATTTCATACCTGCAGCTTCCATCCCACCACTGGAGCCTGCAATTATGCCTGCTACAAACAGCTTTATGGGCTTCTTGCCAATCTGTTTCTTTACCTGCATCAATATAATTCTTGTGCAAGGAACATGCAGAACAATATTTAGGCATCACCTCTAAGTCTAATACTTTTCCAGTGTCGACACTAATGATAGTTGAAATCCCACCCAGTGAAGTATGCCCCCTCTTCATCCAGGAACTGTCACAGGAAACTGCTATATAGTTGCTATTAGTTGCTTCACAATTTTCTTGAATTGCCCCCAGGACTGCTATTTTCATGCTCTCTTCACTTACTTCTGCAACTGCATTGAGCAGTATTCATTGCAGAAAATTTTAGGGGAGGACCAGGCATGTTCATAATACCACATAAAAGGTTTCCACCATCTCTTCCAATCCCTATACATCTTAGTCCATAAGCAAATCTCATATTGGCTTCATAGATTCTATTACTGACCTCTGACGTCTTGAATGGTCTGTCAGCATCACAGTTTTGACACAAAATGTGCAATGTGCAAACCAAACCTTCTCTCTTTCCATCATCAACCAAATCCACATTTCCTTCACAAACAGAGCACTTGCAGACTTTTCTAAGTGCTTCTGCCACCATTTCCAGATCCACAATTATGAAACCTGTATTTCTGTCATGATTTGTTTCTTCTGACACAATCCATGTCCCAAGTTTTATTTTAGATGCACTTGGAGACAAGCTAATGTTTGCATCTGCACTCCCGTCCCTAACCTCACTGTAAGTTTTTGCTTTATATTAGAAATATGGGACTTACTATACTTTTAATACTTTACCAGGCCTAGGCATTGTAAAAAGGGATCAACGGATTCAACCTTGCACAAAGAATGGCACAATAAATCAAGCATCACTCGAATTCCTCTGAACAGCACAAAACTTGTTTACAACACTCCACAGCCTTCTATACCACACTGATTGAACCAGAAAATGACTCCACAGCCGTCTTTACAACACTGCTGTTATGTATACAAAAAATCACAGCCTTATAAAGCTATATTTTCTAGGTTCACAGGCCAAATTCTGCAATAAAATTTTTCCTCCATTTGGTACATTGAAAAGCTGGCTTGGCGCATTACACTGCTTAGGGTTTTAATTTTTTTATGCCCTTGGTAGTTCGAATGTCAAGGAAAAAATTTGGGATAATAATATCAATTATATTTACTATAAAGTAAGCAAATAAAAATAATTTCTAAATTTTTCCTTATTTCTGCCACCGTCTCCCCTTAAAAGCAAGGATGGTAACATTAAGAGTGCAACCGAAATTCGACTTTTAAATGCAGAGGACAGATAGGTGGAAAGAATACATTGAAAGCCTCTATGAGGGGGAAGATTTCTCTGATGTGACAGAAGAAGAAACAGGAGTCGATTTAGAAGATATGGGGGATCCAGTATTAGAATCAGAAATTAAAAGAGCTTTGGAGGGCTTAAGATCAAATAAGGCAGAAGGAATAGATAACATTCCATCAGAATTTCTAAAATCATAGGGGGAAGTGGCAGCAAAACGACTATTCACGTTGGTGTGTAGAATGTATGAGTCTGGAAACATAGCACCTGACTTTCGGAAAAATATCATCCACGCAATTCCGAAGACTGAAAGAGCTGACAAGTTCGAGAACTATCGCACAATCAGCTTAACAGCTCATGCATCCAGGTTGCTTACAAGAATAAAATACAGAAGAATGGAGAAAAAAATGAGGGTGTGTTACACATCGATCAGTTTCACTTTAGGAAAGGTAAAGGCACCAGAGAGGCAAGTCTGACGTTGCTGTTGATAATGGAAGTAAGACTAAAGAAAAATCAGGACACGTTCATACGATTTGTCGACGTTGAAAAAGCGTTCGACAATCTCAAATTCAAAATGTATAAAATTCAGAGAAAAATAAGGGTAATCCATAGGGAGAGACGGGTAATATACAACATGTACAAGAGCCAAAAGGGAATAATAAGAGTGGTTGACCAAGAACGAAGTGCTCGGATTAAAATGGGTGTAAGACAGGGATGTAGTCTTTCGCTTCTACTGTTCAATCTGTTCATCAAAGAAGCAATGATGGAAATAAAAAAAAAAAGGTTCAGCAGTGGAATTAAAATTGAAGGTGAAACGATATCAATGATACGATTCGCTGATGACGTTGCTATCCAGCGTGAAAGTAAAGAAGAACTACATCATGTGCTGAATGGAATGTACAGTCCAATGAGTACAGTATATGGACTGACAGTAAATCGAAGAAAGACGAAAGTAATGAGAAGGAGCAGAAATGAGAACTACGAGAAACTTAACATCAGGATTAAGCAATTCTGCTACCTAGATAGCTAAATAACAAGAAACGAGCAACGAGGATATCACAAGAATACCGGCACTGGAAAAAAGGGCATTCCTGGCTACGAGAAGTCTACTAGTATCAAACATTGGCCTTAATTTGAGGAAGAAATTAATGAGAATGTACGTTTTAAGTACAGCATTGTATTGTAGTGAGAGATGGACTGAGGGGAAACCGGAACAGAAGAGAATCGAAGCATTTGAGATGTGGTGCTAAAGACGAATGTTGAAAATTAGGTGGACTGATAAGGAAAGGAGGGAGGAGGTTCTGCGCGGAATCGGAGATGAAAGGAATGTGTGGAAAACACTGACAAGGAGAAGGGACAGGATGATGGGACGCCTGTTACGACATCAGGGAATGACTTCCATGGTACTAGAGGAAGCTGTAGAGGAAGACAGAGATTGGAATACATCCAGAAAATGATTGAGGACATAGGTTGCAAGTGCTACTCTGAGATGAAGAGGCTGGAACATGAGAGGAATTCGTGGCGGGGTACATCAATCCAGTCAGAAGACTGATGACCCAAGAAAATAAAACATAAACGTCAAAGAAAGAAAACATAAACGATAGTTGACTATCATTCTCCTCGAACCACTATACCCCTATTACGGCCTTGTAACATGAACAATAATCTTGCTGAAAAATGTCGTCGCCACTGGGGAAGACTTCAAGCACGAAGGGATGCAGGTCTGCAATTGTTAGTTACCTGTTCCGTAGATCATTTGAACGATTCTTTTACGAAATGTTGTGGAGCGAATCAGTTTACAGGAGATGTGTATATGATTATTGTTAACGTTAAAACACATTATTACCTTTAGTCGTACTAATGGAACTACTCTTAATTTATCTTTTTTTCTAATTTTTCTTTTATTTTTGCCAGTTCCTAAGTAGAAATTCGCCAGTGCAATAGACGGACTGTCCAGGAGAAACGATTTCAAAATAGATCTAAAATTTGCTTCACTACCTGTCAGACATTTTATGTTTTTGGTCAAATGATTTAAACTTTTTGTTTCTGGCTATTGAACTCTTTTTCTGAGCCACTGAGAGCTTTAAGAATGGGTAATAAAGATCATTTTTCCCTCTAGTGTGGTAGGTACGTATATCACTGTTCTTCTCAAACTGGGATGGTTTATTTGTGACTAATTTCATTAGCAAAATATGTACTGCGACGGCACACTTAAAATGCCTAGCTCCTTTAAGAGGAACCTACATGACGTCCTTTGGTGAATACCACACGTTATTCTTACTGCTCACGTTTGCCCAATCAGTACCGTCTTTCTAAGTGATGAGTTAGTCGAGAAAATTATTCCGTAGGACATTATTGAGTGAAAATGTGCAAAATATGTCAGGAGTTTGATACGTCTGTTTCTAAGATCAGCAGCTATATGGAGAGCAAAAGTAGCTGAACTTAATTGTTTGAGAAACCCAGTAATGTGCTTATAACTGTTCCAGTTTTCATCAGTAAGTTGGATAATTCTACCCTACTTACTAACTCCTGCTCATGTGCTACATCAGTTGTTGGTACGACTGTGACAGAATGTAGTGTGTGTTTTCCAAATTTAGGAAGAGTTCATTATCTGGGAACCACTTAATAATTCTGTGGAAAGTATCATTTACTAACTCGTCTGCAAGACGTACCGGTTTTGCTTGATGAATGTTAAGTGAAAGGTCATTCACATGTACAAGGAACAGAAGTGAACCCGTAATTGAACACTGTGGAACTCCGTTTGCGATTTTTACCCCAGTCACTAAAAGTTTCTACCTTTCCAACAGTGTCTAAATTATTTAGCACAACATTTTCCGTTCCATTTGTCAAGTATCATTCAAACCAGCCGTGTGTAAAGCCATCAATTCCGTAAAACTTGTGTTTTTCTGAGAGGGTATATGATCTACATAGTCGAAGGCCTCGGAGAGACCACAAAAAATATCAGTCGACGATATTATTACTTAAGGGGCTCCGGAACGCCCTATACTTGCAATGTTAAAATATCGCTTATAAATTACATCTTTCCTCACAAAGTATTTGAGGTAGGAAGTTGAACTTTTTACAGATTATTTATTGGAATATGGGCTACAACTTAACACAGGGATTTTACAAAATTTTAGTTCAGTTGTTAAAGATGATTTTTTTTTCAATTGTAATGAAAATTCACAACATTTTTTGCAATTTTTTATTTATATATTCAAAAATATACAGTTTTTTGGAAAAAGGCTGTGTCAAATTATGCAGAAGGTACTGTGTAACATTTACTGAAAGTTTGAAACAAATATGTTTGGAAGATCCTTAGAAAACATGTAATTAGTATGAGAAAATAAAAGTTTTGGGGATCGAGCGACAAAGATTGGATTAACTTTTTAGTGCATTCCAGGTCCATAGGATGGATTATCTTCATCCTCTGCAAACTCCTCCTCCAGCTTCCTCTTGTTCCTCCTCCTGTTTACTCTTGCTTGTATTTCTAGACTCTTTACAGCCCTGTCTGCAGCCCGAAGGCGTTCCTTGTCTAAAGCAAGCATCGCTCGTACCATGTTAGAACCTATCTTCATTCTCATATTTCTAAATACCTTGCACCTTACAATGTTGCCATAATTGAAAGTCGCAACAGCAACTTTACTTTCACTCATTATTATACTTCAACAAAACAGAGACTCAAGAAACAGAATTAATTACGAATATTTTCGAGATAACGACAGAGTAAATAAACATGAAACAATCGACAATCACACCAGCGATATATATTGAACCATCACAGGTTAGCCACAACACATACTTTATCTCACATCACTAAAATGTACCTGATGAACACGGGCGTTAATAATAACACCATTTGACAGCAGTTTAACAGCGCCACAGTGGGTCACGCCCATGTAGAACACATTTCAAAAAAAACTTAAAAATAGTTGTAGTCTTCGGAATTGAATAAATTATATATCTATTAAAAGGTAATAGTCTGCAGTTTCAGAAAACGCAAAAAAGTAAAAATTGAACTTTTCATGATTTTGAGCCTTTCCGGAGCCCCTTAAAGCTTGCACTGATTGATGAGTGAATGTGTAAATAGCATTTAGAGTCGTGCAGCCTTTCTGAAATCCAAATTGTGATGTGCCAAGTAAGTTGTTTCCACTTAACTATGCGACTTCTCTTGAATAAAATTCTTTTTCGAATATTTTGGAAATAATGTTCACGTTAATCATAGCGTGCAGGCTTTCACGGCCGGCGTCTTCAGTAATTAAAACTTCCGGGCTAAGAGGCCGTGGTCCAATAGTAGAAATACTTCTCCCTGATGTTTCGTTGCCAGCTGCGGGCAACATCATCTGAGGTGAGTCTACTGGCTGCTAGGCCGTGGAGGTCCTGTTTATATAGAGCGCGTAGAGGGCGCCACCACTCGTCACGTGTTGTCAACAGTAAAACTATCTCTGGCTGGCGTCATTACTCTCGATCGAAGGTAATCGATTGTCACATCTTTGGTACAAAGTCGATCGCCATATCTTATCTAACTTCAAGCCTTCTTCTTTCCTGTTAAAATTATTGTGGTGTTTAAAAATCTCTACAGCCTCTCTATACATACGTGCATAATAATGCGATGTATTAGCTAGCACGCTCGTCTCACTAAATTTTATTTCATGGTCACCCGTTTCAAAAACATGTTCCGCTACAGCCGATTTGTCCGTGTGTCCCAGTCGACAGTTCCTTTTATGTTCAGTTAGGCGAGTATTGATACTTCTTTTTGTGGTTCCAATGTAAACCTTCCCACAACTACACGGAATCTTATACACACCAGGAGTAGCTAAAGGGTGTCGTGCATCTTTCGCCGATCTTAAGCATTCACTAATCTTCTTGGTGGGTCTGAAGATTGTTTCAACTCTGAACTTGGCCAGAACTTTCCCAATACGGTCCGTAATATTGTGGATGAATGGAAGAAAAACTTTCCCCACCGATGGTTGTTGTTGTTGCACGTTTTCGGACATTTTTCTTCTGGGATGGAGTGTTCGATCTATCTCCTTGCCAGCGTACCCATTTTTCTGGAAAGCGGTTCGCAAGTGGTTTAGTTCCTCTTGCAAATAAGCTGGCCTTTCCTCCAAAAAGCTTCTTCATTAACACAAACAATAAAACAGTATTCTAAACAAGTTTTCATCTCCGTAATTCAAATGTTCAAATGTGTGTGAAATCTTATGGGACTTAACTGCTAAGGTCATCAGTCCCTAAGCTTACACACTACTTAACCTAAATTATCCTAAGGACAAACACACACCCATGCCCGAGGGAGGACTCGAACCTCCGCCGGGACCAGCCGCACAGCCCATGACTGCAGCGCCCCAAGACCGCTCGGCTAATCCCGCGCGGCTACATAATTAAGTATTCCAGGTAGTTTCTCCCAGATTCACAAACAACAAATCTCATTCTCTGAAAAACCCAACTTCTCGCTACTTTGCCTCAAATAAGAACGCCCCAGTGCTGCACTACTGAGTCACTAGCAAGTCAACCACAGATAAAACTGAACACAAATGATCTTATTCACTATTTGCGCAGTGCCCTCATTCATCTATGTCACAGTTCAGTAAAGGTGAATTATTTACTACAGCAGAAAACATATGAAAATATTATAACTAATTTACAGCTTGAATGGTTCTTCACTTGTCTTTGTCCACAGCGGCACCAGGCTGTACTCTATCTCACAGTGAGCGATGGTCGTAATGTTTTGGCTTAAAGTGTAAGTCTTAAGAACCACTTTTTAAAAATTTTATTCTCAAGGTATCTCTATTCGCTGTTAATGTTGACTCAATGTGAATAAAGATGAGGCAATGTGTAATCAATGTTGTTTAACGAAATCTGGAGCATAACGAGCAGCTAAGATGGTAGGAGCTGGTCACAGACTGAGGTAAACATTGTCACTATACGTTCCCGAATAAAGTTCCAAAGCTATGCTTGTGCACGCATTCTAAGAAGATAAGGAGAAATGATCCATGAGACAGTCAGAGAGGATAATATTTCCTTTTACACAAAGCTAGTATGAACAGGCAGCAATACACTAACGGGGAAAAAATCACAACATCAAAAAATAATTAATGTAGAGTAATGAAATTTCGGGAATACATTTGACTAGGTAACATATTTAAGTGATTAACATTACGAGATCACAGGTTAGTGTACGGGTGAGATAAGGCATTGCAAATGTGAAATGCTCGTACATTAACAACCGGTGTAACCGCCACAGTGTAGAATGTAAGCATGCAGACGTGGTTGCGTTGCACTGTACAGGTGCCGGATGTCACTCCGTGGTATGGAGTTCAATGTCTGTTGCGCTTGGTCTTCAATGCAAGGAACAGTAAACGGTGATTGTATTTGACGCTGGAGTTTTCGCCCGATGGTGCCCCAGTATGTGCTTTATTGGAGACGGATCTGGTGATCCAACAGGCCAAGGCAATACATCGAAACTCTGCAGAACATGTTGGGTTACAACAGCGGTATGTGGGTGAGCGTTATTCTGTTGGAAAACACTCCCTGGAATGTTGTTCATGAATGGCAGCAAAGGAGGTCGAATCACCAGATTGACGGATAAATTTGCAGTCACAATACGTGGGATAACCACGAGAGTGTTCATGCCGTCGTACGAAATCGCACTCCACACCATGACTGCAAGAGCAGGTCCAGTGTGTCTCGCACGCAGACAGAGTAGTTGTGGGCCCTCAACTGGTCTCCTTGTAATCAACCGACTGGCACCGAAACAGAACCAGATTTCATCAGAAAAGAAAACACCTCCACCGTGCCATCCAATGAGCACTCGCTTGACACCACTGCAGTTGAAAATGGCGGTAGTTTGGGGTCTGTGGAACGTAAGCCACAGGGCGTCTGTCTCGGAGCTATCGTTAAAGTAACCGATTTATAACATTTCGTTGTGTCACTGTGGTGCCAACTGCTGCTCAGATTGCTACTGCAGATGCAGTACGATGCGGCATAGCAATACGCCGAACAAGATATTCTTGAAACTTCCTGGCAGATTAAAACTGTGTGCCCGACCGAGACTCGAACTCGGGACCTTTGCCTTTCGCGGGCAAGTGCTCTACCATCTGAGCTACCGAAGCACGACTCACGCCCGGTCCTCACAGCTTTACTTCTGCCAGTATCTCGTCTCCTACCTTCCAAACTTTACAGAAGCTCTCCTGCGAAACTTGCAGAACTAGCACTCCTGAAAGAAAGGATACTGCTGTGAGGACCGGGCGTGAGTCGTGCTTCGGTAGCTCAGATGGTAGAGCACTTGCCCACGAAAGGCAAAGGTCACGAGTTCGAGTCTCGGTCGGGCACACAGTTTTAATCTGCCAGGAAGTTTCATATCAGCGCACACTCCGCTGCAGAGTGAAAATCTCATTCTGGTAAGATATTCTTCCCTCTCGGTAGTGCCATGCAGCCGTCCGCAGTCCCGTCTTTTTGCGACAGTACATTCTCGTGACCATTGCTGTCAGCAATCATGTACAGTGGTTACATTCCTGCCAAGTCTTTCTGTAGTATCGCAGAAGGAAAATCCAGTGTCTTGTAGCCCTATTACACGACCGCGTTTAAACTCCAGTGAGGTGTTGATAATGGTGTGTTTGCCGTCTTAAGGCATTCTTGACTAACGTCCAATCTCAAAGGTAGCCAACGCTCACGACCGTTGCAGCGTGCATTTAAAGCAAACCTGATTTGCATCATCATAGAGGCGCTATTATTGCCACTCTTATGCGACTGGCACAAAACTTGAACAGACATCGTCTTTCAGATGTACAAACATGCCTAACAACTTTCGTTTGTGTGACACAACTCCTCCTTGGTGATGTGATTTTCTTTTCCAACAATGTCTACATCTACATGATTACTCTGCAGTTCACATTTAAGTGCTTGGCAGAGGGTTCATCGAACCACAATCATACAATCTCTCTACCATTCCACTCCCGAACAGCGCGTGGGAAAAACGAACACCTAAACCTTTCTGTTCGAGCTCTGATTTCTCTTATTTTATTTTGATGATCGTTCCTACCTATGTAGGTTGGGCTCAACAAAATATTTTCGCATTCGGAAGAGAAAGTTGGTGACTGAAATTTCGTAAATAGGTCTCGCCACGACGAAAAACGTCTTTGCTTTAATGACTTCCATCCCAACTAGCGTATCATATCTGCCACACTCTCTCCCCTATTACGTGATAATACAAAACGAGCTGCCCTTTTTTGCACCCTTTCGATGTCCTCCGTCAATCCCACCTGGTAAGGATCCCACACCGCGCAGCAATATTCTAACAGAGGGCGAACCGTGTAGTGTAAGCTGTCTCTTTAGTGGACTTGTTGTTTCTTCTAAGCGTCCTGCCAATTAAATGCAACCTTTAGGTCGCCTTCCCCACAATATTATCTATGTGGTCTTTCCAACTGAAGTTGTTCGTAATTTTAACACCCAGGTACTTGGTTGAATTGACAGCCTTGAGAATTGTACTATTTATCGAGTAATCGAATTCCATCGGATTTCTTTTGGAACTCATGGGGATCACCTCACACTTTTCGTTATTTAGCGTCAACTACCACCTGCCACACCATACAGCAATCTTTTCTAAATCGCTTTGCAACTGATACTGGTCTTCGGATGACCTTGTTGTTGTTGTCTTCAGTCCTGAGACTGGTTTGATGCAGCTCTCCATGCTACTCTATCCTGTGCAAGCTTCTTCATCTCCCAGTACCTACTGCAACCTACATCCTTCTGAATCTGCTTAGTGTATTCATCTCTTGGTCTCCCCCTACGATTTTTACCCTCCACGCTGCCCTCTAATGCTAAATTTGTGATCCCTTGATGCCTCAGAACATGTCCTACCAACCGATCCCTTCTTCTGGTCAAGTTGTGCCACAAACTTCTCTTCTCCCCAATCCTATTCAATACTTCCTCATTAGTTATGTGATCTACCCATCTAATCTTCAGCATTCTTCTGTAGCACCACATTTCAAAAGCTTCTCTTCTTGTCCAAACTATTTACCGTCCATGTTTCACTTCCATACATGGCTACACTCCATACAAATACTTTCAGAAATGACTTCTTGACACTTAAATCTATACTCGATGTTAACAAATTTCTCTTCTTCAGAAACGCTTTCCTTGCCATTGCCAGTCTACATTTTATATCCTCTCTACTTCGACCATCATCAGTTATTTTGCTCCCCAAATAGCAAAACGCCTTTACTACGTTAAGTGTCTCATTTCCTAATCTAATACCCTCAGCATCACCCGACTTAATTCGACTACATTCCATTATCCTCGTTTTGCTTTTGTTGATGTTCATCTTATATCCTCCCTTCAAGACACCATCCATTCCGTTCAACTGCTCTTCCAAGTCCTTTGCTGTCTCTGACAGAATTACAATGTCATCGGCGAACCTCAAAGTTTTATATCTTCTCCATGGATTTTAATACCTACTCCAAATTTTTCTTTTGTTTCCTTTACTGCTTGCTCAATATACAGATTAAATAACATTGGGGAGAGGTTGCATCCCTGTCTCACTCCCTTCCCAACCGCTGCTTCCCTCTCATGCCCCTCGACTCTTATAACTGCCATCTGGTTTCTGTACAAATTGTAAATAGCCTTTCGCTCCCTGTATTTTACCCCTGCCACCTTTAAAATTTGAAAGAGAGTATTCCAGTTAACATTGTCAAAAGCTTTCTCTAAGTCTACAAATGCTAGAAACGTAGGTTTGCCTTTCCTTAATCTTTCTTCTAAGATAAGTCGTAAGGTCAGTATTGCCTCACGTGTTCCCATTTTTCTACGGAATCCAAACTGATCTTCCCCGAGGTCGGCTTCTACTAGTTTTTCCATTCGTCTGTAAAGAATTCGTGTTAGTATTTTGCAGCTGTGGCTTATTAAACAGATTGTTCGGTAATTTTCTCATCTGTCAACACCTGCTTTCTTTGGGATTGGAATGATTATGTTCTTCTTGAAGTCTGAGGGTATTTCGCATGTTTCATACATCTTGCTCACCAGATGGTAGAGTTTTGTCAGGACTGGCTCTCCCAAGGCCGTCAGTAGTTCTACTGGAATGTTGTCTACTCCGGGGGCCTTGTTTCGACTCAGGTCTTTCAGTGCTCTGTCAAACTCTTCACGCAGTATCGTATCTCCCATTTCATCTTCATCTACATCCTCTTCCATTTCCATAATATTGTCCTCAAGTACATCGCCCTTGTATAGACCGTCTATATACTCCTTCCACCTTTCTGCTTTCCCTTCTTTGCTTAGAACTGGGTTTCCATCTGAGCTCTTGATGTTCATACAAGTGGTTCTCTTATCTCCAAAGGTCTCTTTAATTTTCCTGTAGGCAGTATCTATCTTACCCCTAGTGAGATAAGCCTCTACATCCTTACAGTTGTCCTCTAGCCATCCCTGCTTAGCCATTCTGCACTTCCTGTCAATCTCATTTTTGAGACGTTTGTATTCTTGAAAAAAGAGACAGCATTGGTCGTATATTTTTCTATTGCAAAATCGATTTTCTGTCACTGAGTGACCATCTTCAGTGCTATACTGTATAACAAATTGGGATGTACTGTTGTTACTAAGCTTACGGCAATCACATAGAGTCTATACTGTTATACAGTATAGCACTGAAGATGGTCACTCAGTGACAGAAAATCGATTTTCCAATAGAAAAATATACGACCAATGCTGTCTCTTTTTTCAAGTATACCTGTTACCTGGTCGTAGTGCACAAGACAACATGGAGTCGCCAATCAATAACGTTTGTATTCCTTTTTGCCTGCTTCATTTACTGCATTTTTATATTTTCTCCTTTCATCAATTAAATTCAATATTTCTTCTGTTACCCAAGGACTTCTACTAGCCCTCGTCTTTTTACCTACTTGATCCTCTGCTGCCTTCACTACTTCATCCCTCAAAGCTACCCATTCTTCTTCTACTGTATTTCTTTCCCCCATTCCTGCCAATTGTTCCCTTATGCTCTCCCTGAAACTCTCTACAACCTCTGGTTCTTTCAGTTTATCCAGGTCCCATCTCCTTAAATTCCCACCTTTTTGCAGTTTCTCCAGTTTTAATCTACAGGTCATAACCAATAGATTGTGGTCAGAGTCCACATCTGCCCCTGGAAATGTCTTACAATTTAAAACCTGGTTCCTAAATCTCTGTCTTACCATTATATAATCTATCTGATACCTTTTAGTATCTCCAGGGTTCTTCCATGTATACAACCTTCTATCATGATTCTTAAACCAAGTGTTAGCTATGATTAAGTTGTGCTCTGTGCAAAATTCTACCAGGCGGCTTCCTCTTTCATTTCTTAGCCCCAATCCATATTCACCTACTACGTTTCCTTCCCTCACTTTTCCTACACTCGAATTCCAGTCACCCATAACTATTAAATTTTCGTCTCCATTCACTATCTGAATAATTTCTTTTATTTCATCATACATTTCTTCAATTTCTTCGTCATCTGCAGAGCTAGTTGGCATATAAACTTGTACTACTGTAGTAGGTGTGGGCTTCGTATCTATCTTGGCCACAATAATGCGTTCACTGTGCTGTTTGTAGTAGCTTACCCGCATTCCTATTTTCCTATTCATTATTAAACCTACTCCTGCATTACCCCTATTTGACTTTGTGTTTATAACCCTGTAGTCACCTGACCAGAAGTCTTGTTCCTCCTGCCACCGAACATCACTAATTCCCACTATATCTAACTTTAACCTATCCATTTCCCTTTTTAAATCTTCTAACCTACCTGCCCGATTAAGGGATCTGACATTCCACGCTCCGATCCGTAGAACGCCAGTTTTTTTCCTCCTGATAACGACGTCCTCTTGAGTAGTCCCCGCCCGGAGATCCGAATGGGGGACTATTTTACCTCCGGAATATTTTACCCAAGAGGACGCCATCATCGTTTAATCATACAGTAAAGCTGCATGCCCTCGGGAAAAATTACGGCTGTAGTTTCCCCTTGCTTTCAGCCGTTCGCAGTACCAGCACAGCAAGGCCGTTTTGGTTATTGTTACAAGGCCAGATCAGTCAATCATCCAGACTGTTGCCCCTGCAACTACTGAAAAGGCTGCTGCCCCTCTTCAGGAACCACACGTTTGTCTGGCCTCTCAACAGATACCCCTCCGTTGTGGTTGTACCTACGGTACGGCTATCTGTATCGTTGAGGCACGCAAGCCTCCCCACCAACGGCAAGATCCATGGTTCATGGGGGGAGCGGATGACCTTACTAGACGGTAAATTACAACATCGTCTGCTAACAACCTAAGAGAACTGCTCAGATTGTCACCCAGGTCATTTATATAGATCAGGAACAGCAGAGGTCCCAGGACGCTTCCCTGGGGAACACCTGATATCACTTCAGTTGTACTCGTGTCCTCCTGTTATGTACATCAGCTGCATCAAACCTTGCAGACTGCAACAGAACAAAAGATACGATCCAAACTGTTAGCAATTATCTTCATTATTGTGGCACCCAAACATGAAGGGCAATGATGTTCGTCGCATTACTTACGTCGTAACACACGATACAGGGCAAAGGATTTTTCTACAACGAGTGTGCTTCACAAATCTGTCTTCCATTCACCTTCATTGCTACACATTTCAAGTGCCCCTCCTATTTAACATACACTCCTGGAAATGGAAAAAAGAACACATTGACACCGGTGTGTCAGACCCACCATACTTGCTCCGGACACTGCGAGAGGGCTGTACAAGCAATGATCACACGCACGGCATAGCGGACACACCAGGAACCGCGGTGTTGGCCGTCGAATGGCGCTAGCTGCGCAGCATTTGTGCACCGCCGCCGTCAGTGTCAGCCAGTTTGCCGTGGCATACGGAGCACCATCGCAGTCTTTAACACTGGTAGCATGCCGCGACAGCGTGGACGTGAACCGTATGTGCAGTTGACGGACTTTGAGCGAGGGCGTATAGTGGGCACGCGGGAGGCCGGGTGGACGTACCGCCGAATTGCTCAACACGTGGGGCGTGAGGTCTCCACAGTACATCGATGTTGTCGCCAGTGGTCGGCGGAAGGTGCACGTGCCCGTCGACCTGGGACCGGACCGCAGCGACGCACGGATGCACGCGAAGACCGTAGGATCCTACGCAGTGCCGTAGGAGACCGCACCGCCACTTCCCAGCAAATTAGGGACACTGTTGCTCCTGGGGTATCGGCGAGGACCATTCGCAACCGTCTCCATGAAGCTGGGCTACAGTCCCGCACACCGTTAGGCCGTCTTCCGCTCACGCCCCAACATCGTGCAGCCCGCCTCTAGTGGTGTCGCGACAGGCGTGAATGGAGGGACGAATGGAGACGTGTCGTCTTCAGCGATGAGAGTCGCTTCTGCCTTGGTGCCAATGATGGTCGTATGCGTGTTTGGCGCCGTGCAGGTGAGCGCCACAATCAGGACTGCATACGACCGAGGCACACAGGGCCAACACCCGGCATCATGGTGTGGGGAGCGATCTCCTACACTGGCCGTACACCACTGGTGATCGTCGAGGGAACACTGAATAGTGCACGGTACATCCAAACCGTCATCGAACCCATCGTTCTACCATTCCTAGACCGGCAAGGGAACTTGCTGTTCCAACAGGACAATGCACGTCCGCATGTATCCCGTGCCACCCAACGTGCTCTAGAAGGTGTAAGTCAACTACCCTGGCCAGCAAGATCTCCGGATCTGTCCCCCATTGAGCATGTTTGGGACTGGATGAAGCGTCGTCTCACGCGGTCTGCACGTCCAGCACGAACGCTGGTCCAACTGAGGCGCCAGGTGGAAATGGCATGGCAAGCCGTTCCACAGGACTACATCCAGCATCTCAACGATCGTCTCCATGGGAGAATAGCAGCCTGCATTGCTGCGAAAGGTGGATATACACTGTACTAGTGCCGACATTGTGCATGCTCTGTTGCTTGTGTCTATGTGCCTGTGGTTCTGTCAGTGTGATCATGTGATGTATCTGACCCCAGGAATGTGTCAATAAAGTTTCCCCTTCCTGGGACAATGAATTCACGGTGTTCTTATTTCAATTTCCAGGAGTGTATTTAACATAATATCATACATACAGGGACGGACAAAAAAACGGAAGTACCCAGAATGGGAGGAGGAAACGAGATGGTATGAGACTGTATGTGATGTTTTTCCTTTGAGTACAAAGTCGATTTAATTTTCTTTACTTCCTTACTCGGACTTCGCAAAACTATTCTGTATAACAGCGGATGTGCGTGTGCATGAGAATTGTGGCATTCTTTCAAGCGGACGAAGAGCGGTCAAAGAAGTACACAATCCATTGCATTTGCTCGTAGATCTCTACAGAAAGCAGAAAGGAATTATTGTATATCAGAGCAGAAAGCTTTGGTTATAACTTTTGGATTGCAGAAATTTCACCAATATTTACTGGGACACAATGTAATTGATTATGTTGATCAGAGGGCTTTGATTATCTTACAAATGTTTACGTTGGAACATCCAAGGCTAGAAAGATGGGCTCTCTACTTACAGGAATACAATTTCAAAAACAAATACAGATGTTTTATCTAGGAGTGTAGAGGATATGGCAGAAAATGAGAATCCATTTTTGTATAAAGATGATTTCCGATTGGTGATTAGTAGAAAGTGAGTAAAATTATGAACAAATGCATTTGTTTATTCTGAAGATCTGTTTGCTGATTAACAAGTGTATCTGGTCGACTTTTTTAAATGGCCACTCAGATATCATGTATACAATAAAAAGAAATTTAAAATTTAATCTTAGTTCACTGCATATTTTGATATTTATTTTTTATTTTATTTTCTATACTTCTTTATTTCTTACTATTTTTTACCTTTCCTGAAATTCACGCTCAAACATACATCTCATCCCAAGCTGCGTGTAGGTACCTGGAGAATGAGTGATTATTACAGTCAGTACTGTAAACTGAAACGGACTTCTGCCATACACATAAGATGAAATTTCGGAAAACTTTTTGTAATAATAATAATAATAATAATAATAATAAACACCACGAATTTCGATTTATAATATAAAGTAATTTTTGAGACATACAGAAATACATGAAACACCAATGTAGAACGTTCATTGATAAGTCACTTACGGACATGTTGATATGTTTTGTGCAGAAGTCTGTCGTGAAGGCTGACTGAACATCTGAGCTATAAATAATAGAAGAAGTCACTTTTTTGGAAAAACACTCAATATTAAAGAATAATTTCATTTTTACGTAGATCCTGATTTCTGTTAAGTAATATTCATGTTTTTTTTTTTTTTTTTTTTTCTTTGTTGCCTGAGTAATGAGGGAATAAATCTACCATGTATGTGACGTATGAATCATTATAACTGTGCGTAACGGAGTATGTATGAGAGTGGGAATCTGATTCTATGGTGCTGATGTGAGTCACATATCGGGGGCAAAATGCGAATTGGAAAGCAAAAAATATGTGGTACTTTCACATTACAAAAAGTATTTCAGTTCTGAAAACATTTAAAGACGGGGCTAATTTGTTTTTGTTTCCTATTTAGAAGGTATTATTTGTAATTTCTATTAAACTTATTTCGGAATGGAGTCGATCCAAGACGAGAAAATACTAGGTTTTATGAACCATAATCGAATGTTGACTGGACACATCGCGATTTAGCCAATCAGAAGAGAGATATTTCACGCGCTGTAGTAGTGGTAGGGAAATTGCGAACTTGAATTGAGAGGAATCAGTGCTCAAATCCCGTTACGATTGATCGTGTTTCACTGAGCTCTAAAAAGTGTTATTGAGTAGCAGGAAATTTAGAAGTTAAAGAAATATCTGAAAACGTTTAGAAACAAAAGTAGACGAAGTTTATGAAAATTTCGGATTTTTTTCTGTATAACCTGAAACTTTCGTTGATAGGACAATAGTTCCGCACAGCGTGCTGTGCTGTCGTAAACGTAAACTTTCCAAGCCTGAAGTGATGTAAAGCGTATGAGTAACTCACAGCGTATGAGTGAATATTCAAACTGTTAAACACCGTGTGTATTTTCAATTTCAGGTCAGGGTGAAAACAAGTTGGCTACTTGAGAGAGAGAGCGAGAGAGAGAGAGAGAGAGAGAGAGAGAGAGAGAGAGAACGTGTTGTATGTATGGAAGACGTATTACATTGACATCTAAATACATGCTCCGTAACCCACCGTGTGGTGCTTGGTGGAGGGTACCTTGTATCACTACTAGTCATTTCCTTCCTGTATCACTCACAAACAGAGCGAGTGAAAAACGACAATCTACACTCCTGGAAATTGAAATAAGAACACCGTGAATTCATTGTCCCAGGAAGGGGAAACTTTATTGACACATTCCTTGGGTCAGATACATCACATGATCACACTGACAGAACCACAGGCACATAGACACAGGCAACAGAGCATGCACAATGTCGGCACTAGTACAGTGTATATCCACCTTTCGCAGCAATGCAGGCTCTTATTCTCCCATGGAGACGATCGTAGAGATGCTGGATGTAGTCCTGTGGAACGGCTTGCCATTCCATTTCCACCTGGCGCCTCAGTTGGACCAGCGTTCGTGCTGGACGTGCAGACCGCGTGAGACGACGCTTCATCCAGTCCCAAACATGCTCAATGGGGGACAGATCCGGAGATCTTGCTGGCCAGGGTAGTTGACTTACACCTTCTGGAGCACGTTGGGTGGCACGGGATACATGCGGACGTGCATTGTCCTGTTGGAACAACAAGTTCCCTTGCCGGTCTAGGAATGGTAGAACGATGGTTTCGATGACGGTTTGGATGTACCGTGCACTATTCAGTGTCCCCTCGACGATCACCAGTGGTGTACGGCCAGTGTAGGAGATCGCTCCCCACACCATGATGCCGGGTGTTGGCCCTGTGTGCGTCGGTCGTATGCAGTCCTGATTCTGGCGCTCACCTGCACGGCGCCAAACACGCATACGACCATCATTGGCACCAAGGCAGAAGCGACTCTCATCGCTGAAGACGACACGTCTCCATTCGTCCCTCCATTCACGCCTGTCGCGACACCACTGGAGGCGGGCTGCACAATGTTGGGGCGTGAGCGGAAGACGGCCTAACGGTGTGCGGGACTGTAGCCCAGCTTCATGGAGACGGTTGCGAATGGTCCTCGCCGATACCCCAGGAGCAACAGTGTCCCTAATTTGCTGGGAAGTGGCGGTGCGGTCCCCTACGGCACTGCGTAGGATCCTACGGTCTTGGCGTGCATCCGTGCGTTGCTGCGGTCCGGTCCCAGGTCGACGGGCACGTGCACCTTCCGCCGACCACTGGCGACAACATCGATGTACTGTGGAGACCTCACGCCCCACGTGTTGAGCAATTCGGCGGTACGTCCACCCGGCCTCCCGCATGCCCACTATACGCCCTCGCTCAAAGTCCGTCAACTGCACATACGGTTCACGTCCACGCTGTCGCGGCATGCTACCAGTGTTAAAGACTGCAATGGAGCTCCGTATGCCACGGCAAACTGGCTGACACTGACGGCGGCGGTGCACAAATGCTGCGCAGCTAGCGCCATTCGACGGCCAACACCGCGGTTCCTGGTGTGTCCACTGTGCCGTGCGTGTGATCATTGCTTGTACAGCCCTCTCGCAGTGTCCGGAGCAAGTATGGTGGGTCTGACAAACCTGTGTCAATGTGTTCTTTTTTCCATTTCCAGGAGTGTATATGCGTCCGTATGAGCCCTGATTTCTGTTATCTTATGTTATTCTTACGCGGAATGTACGTAGGCGGCTGTAGAACCGTTCTGCAGTCAGTTTTAAATTCCTGTTCTCTAAATTTTGTCAATAGTGTTCCTGGAAAATTACGTCGCCTTTTACTTCGGGCAGTTTTCGTCCTTTAATTTCTGAGCCGTTTACTAATTTGGACTTGTTGGATAATAACTGTACAGAAAAGTGACAATATAACGGGGTTTACATCAAATGACTTTCGATCTTTTGTGGTCTAGTCAGATCTGGAAAAATTAAATCGTTTTGCTCCCTGTCGACAAGTGTAGTGCAGTAAGCCTACAGCTAGTTTACAGCTACCTCAGCCAGAGAATATTATTGAAGGCAATCGTGTTTCTGCAGAGACTACAGAGCTGAACGCTTACCACTGTTAGTATGAAGCAGGAAAATCACCGTCTTTCGTAACAGCATACCCGTTGAGACATCAGGTGATAACTTCCGTGCTATTAGGAGCTGTAGAGGGTAAAAGCTGTAGGGGCAGACAGAGACTGGACTATGTCAAACAAGTAACTGAGGACACTATGTGTTTCTACTCTGAGATGAAGAGGTTGGCATAGGAAAGGAAGTCGTGGCGGGCTGGATTAAACCAGTCTTATAACTGATGATCCAGAAAAAAAGACTGATTTTCGGCAGAACGAGAAACTACATTTCCATTAACGTTGCGTGGAAGAGACAAGAGAAAATATCCGTGAAAATGGCGACAATATTTATTGCAGATCTGATATGTTCTTCAAAGCTACACCTAAGTTCTGTTTGATTTTGTAACCGGGTTTTGGAGTTTTGTCGAACAGAATAAGAGTCAGTTCTTCGCGGAATTCAGGATTAAATTAACTCGTGATACGATACTACAATTATTTTGGATTATTTTAACACAGATTTTGTGCCTGTCTGAACACCTAATACACGTCGACGATCACCTGGAAGATTGCAATATTGATACATTATCAGGTCTTGTACTTAAGTAAATATGAAGGTCATTGTCAGAGAAATGGTACGTATTTATAAGAGCACAGAATACAGGAGATATCACTGAGATACAAGTGGAACAACAGTGGGACCAGTACGACCCCTGTGACATTCTTGAGAGAATTTGCTCGCTGGACGGCTTTTCACTCACTCAGACAACTCGCTGTTGTCCGGTACTACGCCAAATTTTTAAGTCGCGTTTCTGTGAAAAGTTTGTCAAAGCTGACTGCACCAAATACATTGTCGAAGTGCAGTAATGTTGATATTGTGGCCTCCAGTTGTCTACGCCATGTTCGAGACCACCAGTCACATTAATTAGTGCAGCACTCGTAGCATGGAGCTTACGAAAGGGGACTGACAAGTTGAATGTGGCTAAGTTAGTCAATTTATTGTGGACAATATACTTCACGGCTTTAGATACAAAGAGTAAAATCGTGATCAATAATCAAGAGGTTCTTCTGACAGGAAGAAAAATGAGAGTCTAACGTCCCGTCGATAGCACGCTCATTAGAGACGTAATACAAGTTCGGAGTACGAAAGGATGGGGAAGGAAATCGGCGGTGCTCTTTTCAAATTAACCATCCCGGCGTTTGCCTGGAGCCATTTAGCGAAATCATACCTATATCTGGATGGGCGGACGAGGATTTGAACCGTCGACCTCCCGAATGCAAGTCCAGTGTGCTAACCACTTTGCCACGTCGTTCGGTTATGCTGGGTTTCCTTCTTATATATGTAGATTGTACTATGTTTTGTTTCTATTTCTTGATAATGGTTATGCCTGGATTGTCATTTACTTTCATTTCGGACGATTTTCGTTATTTCCTTTCCTATTATACATAGATATACATTATATTAGATACAGGCTCCCAGGTAGATGCTATTTTTCTTGACTTCCGGAAGGCGTTCGATACAGTTCCGCACTGTCGCCTGATAAACAAAGTAAGAGCCTACGGAATATCAGACCAGCTGTGTGGCTGGATTGAAGAGTTTTTAGCAAACAGAACACAGCATGTTGTTATCAACGGAGAGACGTCTACAGACGTTAATGTAACCTCTGGCGTGCCACAGGGGAGTGTTATGGCACCATTGCTTTTCACAATATATATAAATGACCTAGTAGATAGTGTCGGAAGTTCCATGCGGCTTTTCGCGGATGATGCTGTAGTATACAGAGAAGTTGCAGCATTAGAAAATTGTAGCGAAATGCAGGAAGATCTGCAGCGGATAGGCACTTGGTGCAGGGAGTGGCAACTGACCCTTAACATAGACAAATGTAATGTATTGCAAATACATAGAAAGAAGGATCCTTTATTGTATGATTATATGATAGCGGAACAAACACTGGTAGCAGTTACTTCTGTAAAATATCTGGGAGTATGCGTGCGGAACGATTTGAAGTGGAATGATCATATAAAATTAATTGTTGGTAAGGCGGGTACCAGGTTGAGATTCATTGGGAGAGTCCTTAGAAAATGTAGTCCATCAACAAAGGAGGTGGCTTACAAAACACTCGTTCGACCTATAGTTGAGTATTGCTCATCAATGTGGGATCCGTACCAGATCGGGTTGACGGAGGAGATAGAGAAGATCCAAAGGAGAGCGGCGCGTTTCGTCACAGGGTTATGTGGTAACCGTGATAGAGTTACGGAGATGTTTAACAAACTCAAGTGGCAGACTCTGCAAGAGAGGCGCTCTGCATCGCGGTGTAGCTTGCTCGCCAGGTTTCGAGAGGGTGCGTTTCTGGATGAGGTATCGAATATATTGCTTCCCCCTACTTATACCTCCCGAGGAGATCACGAATGTAAAATCAGAGAGAGATTAGAGCGCGCACGGAGGCTTTCAGACAGTCGTTCTTCCCGCGAACCATACGCGACTGGAACAGGAAAGGGAGGTAATGACAGTGGCACGTAAAGTGCCCTCCGCCACACACCGTTTGGTGGCTTGCGGAGTATAAATGTAGATGTAGATGTAGATGTAGACATCGAAAAAGGTTCGCTTCACCACGGTTCCCAGAACTTCTGAAGATAGATGTTCACTGTGGTTATTGTATCACAAACACAGTCCCTTTCACTGTTCAGAGATGTCACTAAACGCGCCCAGATATAAACAACCATGCACGAGCAGCGCCTATTAGACGAAGGGGGTCCGACAGCCGATCAGTTCCAGTCGTTCCAACAGGAAGGAGATACACGCCTCGTGTTGTCTGTAGTTCAGTCATGCCTAGACGGTCAATACCGCGGTCCGATCGCGTTCGCATTGTTACTTTGTGCCAGGAAGGGCTCTAAACAAGGGAAGTGTCCAGCCGTCTCGGAGTGAACCAAAGCGATGTTCTTCGGACATGGAGGAGAAACAGAGAGACAGGAACTGTCGATGATATGCCTCGCTCAGGCCGCCCAAGGGCTACTACTGCTGTAGGTGACCGCTGCCTGTGGATTATGGCTCGGAGGAACCCTGACAGCAACTCCACCGTGTTGAATAATGGTTTTCGTGCAGCCACAGGACGTCGTGTTACGACTCAAACTGTGCGCAATAGGTTGCGTGATGCGCAACTTCACTCTCGACGTCCATGGCGAGGTCCATCATTGCAACCACGACACTATGCAGCGCGGTACAGATGGGCCCAACGAGATGCCGAATGGACCGCTCAGGATTATTACTTCGTCTTTGCGACAACCTTGCTACGGTATATCTTCCACAGAATCGCGGAACACGTATCACTGTCGCAATGCCATGAATGTGCCTGTTTTTCACATTGAGAACGCATCGCCTTGCCTGTTTCACTATTTGCTGTATGTTGTTGCGTTAAAGCGCCAGATTCAGTGTAAAATCTCAATGAGTAGCTTCCTGTTGTTCATCACTTGACGTAAATCAGTTGTGAGTAGAGAAGGCACGCTTTTCTCTTTCTAACTACACATTTGGGCGCATCTTTGTTGTAGTGAGCCGTCAGCTTATCATTAAGTTCATGAATTTTTCCGCCTACCGATAGTTCTGTTTATTTGATGTAATTTTGTTTCTGAGCATTGCGCTGTAAGTGGCATATCTGTATGTTTAATGTTCCTACAAGTTATATGAAGCGATTGCGGGCTGTCAGGATCAGACCGCAAATATTACGTCACTTACTGAGAGACCGCAAGCTGGTATCTCTTACTACACTACTGGCCATTAAAATTGCTACA
Organism: Schistocerca cancellata; assembly: GCF_023864275.1. Classification (NCBI taxonomy): domain Eukaryota; kingdom Metazoa; phylum Arthropoda; class Insecta; order Orthoptera; family Acrididae; genus Schistocerca; species Schistocerca cancellata. The sequence goes on from NC_064632.1 coordinate 129,071,861, forward strand.
CCACAAAGATGACGTGCTACAGAATCGAAATTTAACCGACAGGAAGAAGATGCTGTGATATGCAAATGATTAGCTTTCCAGAGCAATCACACAAGGTTGGCGCCGGTGGCGACACCTACAACGTGCTGACATGAGGAAAGTTTCAAACCGATTTCTCATACAAAAGCAGCAGTTAACCAGCGTTGCCTGCTGAAACGTGGTTGTGATGCCTCGTGTAAGGAGGAGAAATGCATACCATCATGTTTACGACTTTGATAAAGGTCGGATTGTAGCCTATCACGATTGCGTTTTATCGTATCGCGACATTGCTGCTCGCGTTGGTCGAGATCCAATGATTGTTTGCGGAATGTGGAATCGTTGGGTTCAGGAGGGTAATACGGAACGTCGTGCTGGATCCCAACAGCCTCGTATCACTAGCAGTCCAGATGACAGGCATCTTATCCACATGGCTGTAACGGATTGTGCAGCCACGTCCCGATCCTGAGTCAACAGATGGGGACGTTTCCAAGACAATAACCTTCTGCATGAACAGTTCGACGACGTTTGCAGCAGTATGGACTATCAGCTCGGAGACCATGGCTGCTGTTAACCTTGACGCTGCCTGTGATAGTGTACTCAACGACGAACCTGGGTGCACGAATGGCAAAACGTCATTTTTTCGGATGAATCCAGGTTCTGTTTACTGCAACATGATGGTCGCATCCGTGTTTGGCGACATCGCGGTGAACGCACATTGGAAGCGTGTATTCGTCATCGCCATACTGGCGTATCATCCGGCGTGATGATATGGGGTGCCATTGGTTACACGTCTCGGTCACCTCTTGTTCGCATTGACGGCACTTTGAACAGTGGACGTTACATTTCAGATGTGTTACGACGCGTGGCTCTACCCTTCATTCGATCCCTGCGAAACCCTACATTTCAGCAGGATAATGCACGACCGCATGTTGCACGTCCTGTACGGGCCTTTCTAGGTACAGAAAATGTTAGACTGCACCCCTGGCCAGCACAATCTCCAGATCTCTCACCAATTGAAAACGTCTACTCAATGAAGGCCGAGCAACTGGCTCGTCACAATACGCCAGTCACTACTGTTGATGACCAGTGGTATCGTGTTGAAGCTGCATGGGCAGCTGTACCTGTACACGCCATCCAAGCTCTGTTTGACTCAATGCCCAGGCGTATCAATGTCGTTATTACGGCCAGAGGTGGTTGTTCTGGGTACTGATTTCTCAGGATCTATGCACCCAAATTGCGTGAAAATGTAATCACATGTCAGTTGCAGTATAACATATTTGCACAACGAATACTCGTTTATCATCTGCATTTCTTCTTTGCGTAGCAATTTAATGGTCAGTAGTGTATTTCAGAGTGTGTACTTGCGACTGTATATTTAAGGATGTTACTCTGCACCGTCTTGTGTATGGATTATGGTGGAATAACACTGAAGTCATTGCAAGTTCTCAGATTTATTACAGAAAGAGTGTTTCTCAATAAATCTGTGTTTATGTCTCCCATTGCAATGTGCTGAGATTGAGTCTGAAGTAAGTTTAATGCTGACTGGAAAAATGTCGAAGAGCTGATTTTGGGTGCTTATGGGCACCATGTTGCATGTACTTACTATGTAAGACGGTACTGAAAGTAAGGTATCTGATGCCAGGACATTTATGCAAAGTCTTATGGCACATTATATCTTAGCCACACAGTAACGGTGACGAAAATCTCCTTCATCGCCAAGATTCAACATTCCCGGCGCCGATCCAAGAGGAGGAGGGGGCGAGGGATTGAGTATGAGCGGGTGTTCATTGTGGTTCATGGTTGATAACATCCTCCTTCCCAAGAACATTTTAATAAACGCAAGTATATTTTTACAAATATCTGTTTCCATAATTACTCAACCTAAATGATGAAGAATGAAGTGCATGAAAATGGTGAGGATTTCTGCAAAATGTAACCTCTGTTTGATACAGGATACTTTTCAGTTGCTTACCTGACGGCTTGCACATACAGGGTGTTTCAAAAATGACCGGTATATTTGAAACGGTAATAAAAACTAAACGAGCAGCGATAGAAATACACCGTTCGTTGCAATATGCTTGGGACAACAGTACATTTTCAGGCAGACAAACTTTCAAATTACAGTAGTTACAATTGTCAACAACAGATGGGGCTGCGGTCTGGGAAACTCTATAGTACGATATTTTCCACATATCCACCATGCGTAGCAATAATATGGCGTAGTCTCTGAATGAAATTACCCGAAACCTTTGACAACGTGTCTGGCGGAATGGCTTCACATGCAGATGAGATGTACTGCTTCAGCTGTTCAATTGTTTCTGGATTCTGGCGGTACACCTGGTCTTTCAAGTGTCCCCACAGAAAGAAGTCACAGGGGTTCATGTCTGGCGAATAGGGAGGCCAATCCACGCCGCCTCCTGTATCTTTCGGATAGCCCAAAGCAATCACACGATCATCGAAATATTCATTCAGGAAATTAAAGACGTCGGCCGTGCGATGTGGCCGGGCACCATCTTGCATAAACCACGAGGTGTTCGCAGTGTCGTCTAAGGCAGTTTGTACCGCCACAAATTCACGAAGACTGTCCAGATAGCGTGATGCAGTAATCGTTTCGGATCTGAAAAATGGGCCAATGATTCCTTTGGAAGAAATGGCGGCCCAGACCAGTACTTATGGAGGATGCAGGTACGATGGGACTGCAACATGGGGCTTTTCGGTTCCCCATATGCGCCAGTTCTGTTTATTGACGAAGCCGTCCAGGTAAAAATAAGCTTCGTCAGTAAACCAAATGCTGCCCACATGCATATCGCCGTCATCAATCCTGTGCACTATATCGTTAGCGAATGTCTCTCGTGCAGCAATGGTAGCGGCGCTGAGGGTTGCCGCGTTTGAATTTTGTATGGATAGAGGTGTAAACTCTGGCGCATGAGACGATATGTGGACGTTGGCGTCATTTGGACCGCAGCTGCAACACGGCGAACGGAAACCCGAGGCCGCTGTTGGATCACCTGCTGCACTAGCTGCGCGTTGGCCTCTGTGGTTGCCGTACGCGGTCGCCCTACCTTTCCAGCACGTTCATCCGTCACGTTCCCAGTCCGTTGAAATTTTTCAAACAGATCCTTTATTGTATCGCTTTTCGGTCCTTTGGTTACATTAAACCTCCGTTGAAAACTTCGTCTTGTTGCAACAACACTGTGTTCTAGGCGGTGGAATTCCAACACCAGAAAAATCCTCTGTTCTAAGGAATAAACCATGTTGTCCACAGCACACTTGCACGTTGTGAACAGCACACGCTTACAGCAGAAAGACGACGTACAGAATGGCGCACCCACAGACTGCGTTGTCTTCTATATCTTTCACATCACTTGCAGCGCCATCTGTTGTTGAAAATTGTAACTACTGTCATTTCGAAAGTTTGTCCGCCTGAAAATGTACTGTTGTCCCGAGCATATTGCAACAAACGGTGTATTTCTATCGCTGCTCGTTTAGTTTTTATTGCCGTTTCAAATATACCGGTCATTTTTGAAACACCCTGTATGAATTTGCGTGTGGCTTGACCGGCTGCAGAAAAAGTTCCAGCCACCAAAGGACTCGCCTTTACACAGGCTGAACGTACCAGCTGTCAAGGAACGCCGTGACTCCACAGGTAGAACTGACAAACCGCGGGACATTGAGTAAAGCAAAACAGATAGAGAACGACTGGCTTTCCCGAACGGAAGCGAAAACAAGCGAAAGAAACGGCTTCCCCACCCACTGATACGCTCGCATAGCCATGTATGAAGTCAGCATATAAGAACGCCCCACACAATGTACATATTTGAAAAACGTCATGATTCGCTGCCAGAAGCTGCCGATAATTTTTTTTGTTTCTTATACAACCGGTTTCGGTCCATAGACCATTATCTGGAATGCTGCACCCAAACTGAAGTAGCACATGGAAAGCATTAAAAACTGAACAAACAGTATACCACTAACTGTTTTACGAGAAGCTCAAATAATAATACTACACACACTCACATAAAATATTTACAACAAAAGAACATACAAAGCGATATGGAATCATTGGTATCGAATAATATGAAATACATGGTTCGTCATTGCAAGTAAAAGTACGAAAGATAAAGTAATGTAACAGACTATGTCTCACATTTAAGTGGTGCTAATTTACTTAGCATATCAAACTTCACATTCCAAAAGGATTGCTCGACTGAGACTGGTATTTAAATATTCACTCATCAAACATGTTGTTGTTGTGGTCTTCAGTCCTGAGACTGGTTTGATGCAGCTCTCCATGCTACTCTATCCTGTGCAAGCTTCTTCATCTCCCAGTACCTACTGCAACCTACATCCTTCTGAATCTGCTTAGTGTATTCATCTCTTGGTCTCCCTCTACGATTTTTACCCTCCACACTGCCCTCCAATGCTAAATTTGTGATCCCTTGATGCCTCAAAACATGTCCTACCAACCGATCCCTTCTTCTAGTCAAGTTGTGCCACAAACTTCTCTTCTCCCCAATCCTATTCAATACCTCCTCATTAGTTACATGATCTACCCACCTTATCTTCAGCATTCTTCTGTAGCACCACATTTCGAAAGCTTCTATTCTCTTCTTGTCCAAACTAGTTATCGTCCATGTTTCACTTCCATACATGGCTACACTCCATACAAATACTTTCAGGAACGACTTCCTGACACTTAAATCTATACTCGATGTTAACAAATTCCTCTTCTTGAGAAACGCTTTCCTTGCCATTGCCAGTCTACATTTTATATCCTCTCTACTTCGACCATCATCGGTTATTTTACTCCCTAAATAGCAAAACTCCTTTACTACTTTAAGTGTCTCATTTCCTAATCTAATTCCCTCAGCATCACCCGACTTATTCTGACTACATTCCATTATCCTCGTTTTGCTTTTGTTGATGTTCATCTTATATCCTCCTTTCAAGACACTGTCCATTCCGTTCAACTGCTCTTCCAAGTCCTTTGCTGTCTCTGACAGAATTACAATGTCATCGGCGAACCTCAAAGTTTTTACTTCTTCTCCATGAATTTTAATACCTACTCCGAATTTTTCTTTTGTTTCCTTTACTGCTTGCTCAATATACAGATTGAATAACATCGGGGAGAGGCTACAACCCTGTCTTACTCCTTTCCCAACCACTGCTTCCCTTTCATGCCCCTCGACTCTTATAACTGCCATCTGGTTTCTGTACAAACTGTAAATAGCCTTTCGCTCCCTGTATTTTACCCCTGCCACCTTCAGAATTTGAAAGAGAGTATTCCAGTTAACATTGTCAAAAGCTTTCTCTAAGTCTACAAATGCTAGAAATGTAGGTTTGCCTTTTCTTAATCTTTCTTCTAAGATAAGTCGTAAGGTCAGTATTGCCTCACGTGTTCCAACATTTCTGCGGAATCCAAACTGATCTTCCCCGAGGTCGGCTTCTACCAGTTTTTCCATTCGTCTGTAAAGAATTCGCGTTAGTATTTTGCAGCTGTGACTTATTAAACTGATAGTTCGGTAATTTTCACATCTGTCAACACCTGCTTTCTTTGGGATTGGAATTATTATATTCTTCTTGAAGTCTGAGGGTATTTCGCCTGTCTCATACATCGTGCTCACCAGATGGTAGAGTTTTGTCATGACTGGCTCTCCCGAGGCCATCAGTAGTTCTAATGGAATGTTGTCTACTCCCGGGGCCTTGTTCCGACTCAGGTCTTTCAGTGCTCGGTCAAACTCTTCACGCAGTATCTTATCTCCCATTTCGTCTTCATCTACATCCTCTTCCATTTCCATAATATTGTCCTCAAGTACATCGCCCTTGTATAAACCCTCTATATACTCCTTCCACCTTTCTGCCTTCCCTTCTTTGCTTAGAACTGGGTTGCCATCTGAGCTCTTGATATTCATACAAGTGGTTCTCTTCTCTCCAAATGTCTCTTTAATTTTCCTGTAGGCAGTATCTATCTTACCCCTAGTCAGACAAGCCTCTACATCCTTACATTTGTCCTCTAGCCATCCCTGCTTAGCCATTTTGCACTTCCTGTCAATCTCATTTTTGAGACGTCTGTATTCCTTTTTGCCTGCTTCATTTACTGCACTTTTGTATTTTCTCCTTTCATCAATTAAATTCAATATTTCTTCTGTTACCCAAGGATTTCTATTAGCCCTCGTCTTTTTACCTACTTGATCCTCTGCTGCCTTCACTACTTCATCCCTCAGAGCTACCCATTCTTCTTCTACTGTATTTCTTTCCCCCATTCCTGTCAATTGTTCCCTTATGCTCTCCCTGAAACTCTCCACAACCTCTGGTTCTTTCAGTTTATCCAGGTCCCATCTCCTTAAATTCCCACCTTTCTGCATTTCTTCAGTTTCAATCTGCAGTTCATAACCAATAGATTGTGGTCAGAATCCACATCTGCCCCAGGAAATGTCTTACAATTTAAAACCTGGTTCCTAAATCTCTGTCTGACCATTATATAATCTATCTGATACCTACTAGTATCTCCAGGATTCTTCCAGGTATACAACCTTCTTTTATGATTCTTGAACCAAGTGTTGGCTATGATTAAGTTATGCTCTGTGCAAAATTCTACAAGGCGGCTTCCTCTTTCATTCCTTCCCCCCAATCCATATTCACCTACTATGTTTCCTTCTCTCCCTTTTCCTACTGACGAATTCCAATCACCCATGACTATTAAATTTTCGTCTCCTTTCACTACCTGAATAATTTCTTTTATCTCGTCATACATTTCATCTATTTCTTCATCATCTGCAGAGGTAGTTGGCATATAAACTTGTACTACTGTAGTAGGCATGGGCTTTGTGTCTATCTTGGCCACAATAATGCGTTCACTATGCTGTTTGTAGTAGCTAACCCGCACTCCTATTTTTTTATTCATTATTAAACCTACTCCTGCATTACCCCTATTTGATTTTGTATTTATAACCCTGTAATCACCTGACCAAAAGTCTTGTTCCTCCTGCCACCGAACTTCACTAATTCCCACTATATCTAACTTTAACCTATCCATTTCCCTTTTTAAATTTTCTAACCTACCTGCCCGATTAAGGGATCTGACATTCCATGCTCCGATCCGTAGAACGCCAGTTTTCTTTCTCCTGATAACGACGTCCTCCTGAGTAGTCCCCGCCCGGAGATCCGAATGGGGGACTATTTTACCTCCGGAATATTTTACCCAAGAGGACGCCATCACCATTTAATCATACAGTAGAGCTGCATGTCCTCGGGAAAAATTACGGCTGTAGTTTCCCCTTGCTTTCAGCCGTTCGCAGTACCAGCACAGCAAGGCCGTTTTGGTTAATGTTACAAGGCCAGATCAGTCAATCATCCAGACTGTTGCCCCTGCAACTACTGAAAAGGCTGCTGCCCCTCTTCAGGAACCACATGTTTGTCTGGCCTCTCAACAGATACCCCTCCGTTGTGGTTGCACCTACGGTACGGCCATCTGTATCGCTGAGGCACGCAAGCCTCCCCACCAGCGGCAAGGTCCATGGTTCATGGGGGGTCATCAAACATAACAAGTCTTAAATGATAAAATATCACTAGTTGTTATTTTTTGTAATCTTTCCAAGGCAACTGACTGGTTAGATCAAGTTAGAAAAACTCACGTTTTATGTAACTGATAGTTTTACACACAGCTAGTTTGAATCATACTTAACAAACAGAATGCAAAAGGTTGTACTGAATAATTCAAAAGATATTGGAAGGGTATAACGTTTTAGTAATTGAGGAGAAATCGCAAAGGGAGTCCCACAGGGTTCAGTTTTGGGTCTATTCCTGTGCCTTATATACTTGAATGACCTGTAGACGCAGTTAATGTTGTAATAAATCCCATTAGAGAGAAACTTACAATAGTCAGGTTCAGCTGCTTTCGCTCCTCGTATAATTGTTAATCTTGGAAACATACGAATTAAATTCCTGACGTATTTTGCATATGCCCACTCAATAATACTTACGGAATAATTTTCTAGAGTAACTGATCACATGAAAATATCGTTTGCACAAAAGCGAGCAGTAAAAATAATAACCGGTGATCAACCATGGACGTCATGTATGTACCTCATCAAGGAGTTAGGCATTTTAACTGACAGGCATTTGTGATGGAGGTCACAATACACATGTTCGTTAATGAAACTAGTCATAATTAATCCATCATAATTTGAGAAGAACAGTGACGTCTGTACCTACAACACTAGAGGGAAAAATGACATTTATTACCCATTGCTAAAGCTGTCAGTGGCTCAGAAAGCAGTTCAATATGCAGTAATAAAAATTTTAATCATTTGTCTAATACTATAAAATTTCTGACACGTAGCAAAGCACGTTTCAGATCTAACTTAGAACCATTTCTCCTGAACATCTCCTATTCCATTGAAAAAAAAGTGTAGCTGCATGAGTAGGACTAACAAAGTAGTGTATTCATCAATGTTAACACTAATTATGTGTACATATTCTAGCTCATTCCACATCATTTCTATTAAAGAGTCGTTCAAATGATCTGTGGAACATGTAATAAACTAACAAATCTTGAAATAGTGAGGTACATTCTATGTATACAGCATAATGCGAATCAAATAGTAATGTAAACTACATTGTCAATAACGAATAAGTACAAGAAACTTCTCTCCATATTATACCAACACTCAGCTTATAACACTGCGAGAGGAGGCATTCTGTACGCTGCAGACTGCACAGTTGATTACTGTTTACAAGTCGTACCGAATATGATCCATAGGTCTACATACTTCGACACCACAATCGGCATACCTGTGATCACAATGGTACTGCTAATGGTAAATACCAACTTCGATTATATATCGTATAAATTATGACTGTCAAAACTGAGTTTGTTGTTATTATAGTTCTTAAATCAACCGGAAAAGGGAAGGGAATTCAGCAATCAGTCGCAAATCCAATCTGTATTTTATTGCAGATTTAATTTCAGCTATTGAATAACTATGCCCAGTGATTAAAAAATACAAGAAATATACAGAAACGATTAAATGAAAGACATAAACTTAAATCAAATTGCACAATAATAACGACAACATATTAGGTAACGTACCATTTAAACCAATTCAGGCTTGTGGTAACGTATGTTAATAATTAGTATACGACCTTAACATGTATATTGCCAGATTTTAACTGAGGCTGTTATTTACAGAGCAGTACAAGCAGCCACAGCGTCATGTAAATGAAGCAACGCCTTCTATACCACTAACAATAATGCAGAATTAAAAGTCCACTCTTCGTATAAATTTAATGTTAAATTTAAAAACTAAAAATCAGGTAACCTTTATTACAATTAACAATTTGGCTTATGCCCTCGTATAATTAGAAATAGGAAGAGGTGCATTTTACATAAAAACGACAGTTAGATGTGTTAAGTAGAATATATTTGATGAATCTTATACTTAAATAACATATTTATTCGAACTGATCGGGAAAAACGAAAAAAAATACTGACTGAAACGAGACTCGATATGACAATTATCAGTCTCTTGCGGTTTATATATTCTACTCTTCAAGGAAGTTCTTGTACAAGATGCACTTTCGTTTAAAAATTTATTCCATCTGGAATCGATTCGAGGCAACCCCCCTCCCGTCACACAAACTCACACAGACACACAGACACACACACACACAGACACACACACACACACACACACACACACACACGCACTGAGCGAGCACTCTACCACAGAGCTACGCTGCTCCTCGCAGAATCTGTATCTTATTATAGCATGTTTAACATTGTTGGAAAATTCCAAAGTAGATTTCCTCCAGAATTTGAGAGAGCTGCTTCGCGAGAGGTTTATTTCAGTTCTGAATTTCATGTTCCATGAACATTAAATATTACAAAAACCCGATGGTCACGTAGTCCTCTCAGTTTTTTTTCGTCAGGCCTCTTTCAACGACTGTGCTTCATTCAGCAAATGAACAAAAATAAAATTCAATCTTTTCGATGGCGAAGTGTTATGCAGTATTGTAATGCATAAGCCAGGCAGTGCTATGTCAAGTGTAGGATGATCAAATATGGTAAGATGTTTCAGCGAGCCCAATAATTGGAGGAAGTAGCTAGGGCTGAATACTTAATGTAAAGTGTCTTAGATACTAAAAAGGAACAAGGATAAGAAAAGTAAATTAAAACGTAATTTGGAGACAGACAGTAAATATACACTCCTGGAAATGGAAAAAAGAACACATTGACACCGGTGTGTCAGACCCACCATACTTGCTCCGGACACTGCGAGAGGGCTGTACAAGCAATGATCACACGCACGGCACAGCGGACACACCAGGAACCGCGGTGTTGGCCGTCGAATGGCGCTAGCTGCGCAGCATTTGTGCACCGCCGCCGTCAGTGTCAGCCAGTTTGCCGTGGCATACGGAGCTCCATCGCAGTCTTTAACACTGGTAGCATGCCGCGACAGCGTGGACGTGAACCGTATGTGCAGTTGACGGACTTTGAGCGAGGGCGTATAGTGGGCATGCGGGAGGCCGGGTGGACGTACCGCCGAATTGCTCAACACGTGGGGCGTGAGGTCTCCACAGTATATCGATGTTGTCGCCAGTGGTCGGCGGAAGGTGCACGTGCCCGTCGACCTGGGACCGGACCGCAGCGACGCACGGATGCACGCCAAGACCGTAGGATCCTACGCAGTGCCGTAGGGGACCGCACCGCCACTTCCCAGCAAATTAGGGACACTGTTGCTCCTGGGGTATCGGCGAGGACCATTCGCAACCGTCTCCATGAAGCTGGGCTACGGTCCCGCACACCGTTAGGCCGTCTTCCGCTCACGCCCCAACATCGTGCAGCCCGCCTCCGGTGGTGTCGCGACAGGCGTGAATGGAGGGACGAATGGAGACGTGTCGTCTTCAGCGATGAGAGTCGCTTCTGCCTTGGTGCCAATGATGGTCGTATGCGTGTTTGGCGCCGTGCAGGTGAGCGCCACAATCAGGACTGCATACGACCGAGGCACACAGGGCCAACACCCGGCATCATGGTGTGGGGAGCGATCTCCTACACTGGCCGTACACCACTGGTGATCGTCGAGGGGACACTGAATAGTGCACGGTACATCCAAACCGTCATCGAACCCATCGTTCTACCATTCCTAGACCGGCAAGGGAACTTGCTGTTCCAACAGGACAATGCACGTCCGCATGTATCCCGTGCCACCCAACGTGCTCTAGAAGGTGTAAGTCAACTACCCTGGCCAGCAAGATCTCCGGATCTGTCCCCCATTGAGCATGTTTGGGACTGGATGAAGCGTCGTCTCACGCGGTCTGCACGTCCAGCACGAACGCTGGTCCAACTGAGGCGCCAGGTGGAAATGGCATGGCAAGCCGTTCCACAGGACTACATCCAGCATCTCTACGATCGTCTCCATGGGAGAATAACAGCCTGCATTGCTGCGAAAGGTGGATATACACTGTACTAGTGCCGACATTGTGCATGCTCTGTTGCCTGTGTCTATGTGCCTGTGGTTCTGTCAGTGTGATCATGTGATGTATCTGACCCCAGGAATGTGTCAATAAAGTTTCCCCTTCCTGGGACAATGAATTCACGGTGTTCTTATTTCAATTTCCAGGAGTGTATTAAGTCATTCGTAGCTAAGAAAGGTTACAACTGCTTCGAACTAAACAAATCGAAAAAAAATGTGTGGAAGCCAGTCAGATAAGGTGAATAGTACAAACAATAATAGGCTTTCATCTTAGTGAGGCAGGCAGAACATGACCCTAAGGGACGCCGGAACTGCAGCAGCTGTGGTGGACGGTGGGCGCGCTGGATCGTGAGCGTGTGTTGGTTTCTAGCACAAGTGTTTACAAATTTAACTGATTGAAAGGTGCTAGTTTTGCTAGCAGGTATACGTGCTGCGCTTTGGGCGTGAGTGTTGAGGCGTAATTGTGCAAACCATAGACGGGGCGGACAGCAGAAAACAGTAGACAAATCGTAAGTTGGACGTTGAACGTTCGCATTCAGAATAGTCTACAGCCGCCTGCTGCGAAGTGCTGTGAGATCGCTCGTGGCCATAATATAGAGTACATAATACACGAAGGAACTTTGTGAAAACACGTAGCAATTGCTTTTCTTAATTTTTTTAAAAATTTGCTCTCGTTTATTGAACTACACTTCCAACAGATAGGTGTGAATACAGAACATATCTACAGAGGACCAAGATATAAAAAGTTTGAACAATGATTTAAAATCATTAAGGATACCTGTCTTATTAACTGGAGACAAAACAGAAAGTAAAAATAGCTCAACAGAGATTCGTAAGCAAACAACTGGAGATTAGCGTGCATATGTAACTACAGATAGAATACTAAATTTCTTATATACAAGTTACAAACTTGTAGAAAACATGAAAGGACTACGTAGATCTGAAGACATTCATTACATAATAAAATAGTATTTAATATTCTACTGTCACATTACTTTACTAGATTCCAATAACCAGTAAGTCAAATCAAAATAGGTAGAAGTATTTTTAAAGACCATTTTTAAATAGAAGGTTTTGAAAAGTAACACTAATTTTCATTCTGAAGAGGTGCAAAATTGTTGACATTAAAGAAACTCAGTTAATTTGCAAATATCATATGTTCCATGGTAGAAGTGTTGCAAAGTGTTAGATGGTGCACAACTGATGTAGTTGACTTAACGATTCAGGCGCTATACAGTTAGTTTTAGAAATATTTGGAATTTTTTTCACTATAAAATTCTGTAACTGGAGAATTAACAATATCTTCCAGTTAGCTTTAATGTATTATACAGGACTTAAATACACAGAACTAAAAATATTCACAGATGCTGCTCAAAACATAACCGCATATTTCACAACCACAAAAACACGCACCCCTTCATGTGATTCTAAAATCGGTCACTAGACTGAAGCACCGATCAAGAAACATCAGTGTTGGTGGGTAAACTAATTTCAAGGTGCAATTTATTCTCCTGTTGTTTGGTATATCGAAGGTGGATTGTCCAAACGAGATAATACAGCTGTTTATTCTCCATCGAATCCATTTTTGAATGATTTCAAACGTTGCGAAGCTTAGTAGGAAGGCGATTTTTATTTTTATTTTTTTGGTCGGCCCACAACACAGACCACGTTAAAGAAAGCGAGGTCTGCTACAGGAGAGTTGTGTGCAGAGACAGTTGCTGACTTTCATCATGTTGATGAGCGAGAAAAGTAGAAACTCTCGCAAAAGCAAATACTTTCAACGTTACTGAGAATGTAGTTAGAATGGTAAGTTACGTACCAAATACGCTAACGTCGGAAGAATATATTTCATATTACGGTAAAACTAAAATCTTTTATGGCATTTCTTTAACATTTTCCATACTTTTATTGATGAGTGCGACATTTGAAGATTCGACAAACAATGAAGCTAAGAAATATGAACGTGATATTCTACACAACTTTGTGCTTGACTGCTATTATATTACATCATCATACCACAGAAACTAAGGTGTTTGGGACTAGAGTCGATAGAACAGTAGACAGATCAAGTATAATGTTGGAAAAGTGTGAGTATCTACACGCGGTATTCCAAGGGTGAAGGTGTTTCCTATATCTCTACAGAAAATTATTTTCACAAAATCGAAGCAAACCTTCAAACTATTAGCCAACAGCCTGTCGCTATGGACTCACTGCTGAGGATTTAATTTTCTCGAAGTGATACGTGTGGTGCACGAACACCGATTGTATTAAACTACATTCGAGGGGGAGGGTCAGTGGTTAATGCACTGTGTTCAAATAAAGTCTGGAGATACAGCACATACAGCATATAGTCATCGCCTAAAACACAGCTATCAGTGCAAATATGGCAATCGTAAAGAAGTCGTAGATTGCATATCTAGTAGACAAGACAATACCGTAGGCAGCTGAAGCAGGACGCGATGAAACAGGCGGCAGATAGCTGAGGCGCGTTTAATTCCCAGGATTGGCCCACGCATCCCTTGTCCGTGTGGGTGGCGTCGCCTGTGGGACGTTTGGCCACATACATTACAGATGCCCGCTTCTCAACTCTCTTTTCATTACCCAGCTTTATGTTGCCATTGGAAAGACAATGGCATTATACAGTCTGTATTCGGTTCGGTTCGTGCTGACTACGTCACTAGATGATTTAAATTTATCCCAATCCACATAACACAGCCGACTAAAATCAGCCACTCCTTGAATGATCGCTTTATCGCCGTGCCTCTTCTTATGGTTGCTTCCTGTTTGTGTTAGATGCTAGGGAAACAATGCCACAGTGTGGTGTGATCAGTAATGTTGGAGATCCTAGCACAGTGAATAAATCAAAAGACCCTTCTAACATCCTCCTGCCCTCTACAGATACTCATAAACTTGGTTTCTGGAACTTTTTTACCTTCCCCTTTACGAGATCCTCCTCGTCTTTCTTACATATCCCTGTCCACTAGCAGGCTGTGTAGCAGTAGCTTCTGGACGACATGTGCAATCAAGAGGATGCTTCAGCATTTGAACACTTCAATATACTATCATTTTCCGCTTTTAGGACAGATCCATATTCTTTTCTTTGACCACTCCGAAATTCATGGTCTAATCTGGTACTCTCACAAGTAATACATCAATAGTTCTTCCAGATCGCCACCAGTGCATGTAAGTTTGTGAATTACACAGCTTCAAAGCCACCAGAACGTTCTTTAAGATATCCTGCTGTGGTTCTTCACGTGTATCCTTTAAAAAAGTTTATGTTCGAAAGTGAAAAATCTTCTTGTATTCCTACCATCGGTTGATAACTGTTTACGTTCGAAAGTGAAAAATCTTTTTGTATTCCTACCATCGGTTGATAACTGCTTACTGAGCATGCGGTACATGCCCTTGTCAGCCTGGATCCTCGCTTCTTTAACACATGTTTTCTCGTCTTTTCCGTACGGACTGAAAGTTCCCTTACATTACGTTTTCCCCGAGATAACTTCAATTTCTTTGAAACGTAATGTACATGAACCTTTGGTTCCTATTATGAAACACATGTACTATTCAACTGAATTAATTACGTACATTAATTTACATAAACAGCCAAAAGGAGGGAATGTAATTAGATGAGTATTCAGTCAATGGCCTGCCTGTCAAATTTAGTTTAACAATATGCTTTAAACTTTTAGAGAATTCTCAAACGTGACTTATTTCAAACCCTGTTGTAGCAATATGTGTGTTGATGTTCTTGTAAAGCAGTTTAACAGTAACTCAAAAGGGTATCACCCTTACTGGTCATCAGCGATTTCGTCCAGATTTATGATACATGCAGGACTTGATCTGAAATGAAAGTGGCAGAAGTGGAAGCTCCAGATGGCTAAGCGTTTAGAAAGGAAAAAAAAATCAGCATCAACGGAGTGAGTACTAAAGGCTAATCCAATGGCCGTGAGGGTCATCGGGAAACTTTTTATTCTTTCCTACTTTCAATTTTTACGTTACTTGTGATGTAGATAAACCGAAATAATGCTCAGTGTACTGTCATAAAAGACATGACAAAGAACGGCAAAGGAAAATTTAAGATTGCAAAAAGTTTCCAGGAAGTGTTGTAAGGCGTTCACGAGAACTTTGTATATGAGATTAGATATTTTGCAGTTGATTATTTACACATACAGGGTTGATATTCATCGCAAAACCAGGAGATGCAGTAATAGTCTCGGCATCTTTCACACATTATGAAAGCCGTACTTGTTTTAACGTTTCTATACAAAAACAAAATTGGTTTGCACTCATAAAAGCTTCCCTCTTATCGCACAGTTCAGAATTAAACCACTTATAGCACATCATTTAGCTTAAATTGACGAGTATAGCTGGCGATGTACTATGAAATGTATTTTGATGGCGTCTTCTCGGAATGTGGCTTCTTTTTTCTCTGAATGAGATAAAAGTAGTTTTGAATCTTTTTGCTCAAATTATTTACGTGACGATAATAATAGACATCGCAAGCATTTTGGATGGGCTGTCACACTAATACTGTACAATGGCAGTCCTCCTCCTTATTGAAAATACGATATATTTAGCGTTATTTCGGTTTACTTGCAGAATAAGTAATATAAAAATTGAAAAGAAAAAAGTTCGCATAGGGACTCGACCCCACGACTTTCAGGCTACCTTTCTGAACTCTTTTTGCAGCGCCAAGCACTGTCTGGAAACTGCTAACATACAGACATCATGTCTGCTCCGAGCCAGAAATGCAGATTTTTTTCTAAACGTGTGGTCATCTGGAGCTCCTTGTCCTATCATTTTCATTTACGGCCAAACCCTGCGCATACCACAAATACGGACGAAATTGATCAGGATTAGTGGGCGTGGTCTCCTTGCCACACATCGATTTCGACACACTACAATCGCTGACAGAAACTGCGGCCCACACTATGAGGCGGAAGTCAAGTGTAGAGGGCCTATATAGAGAGAGGTGGCACATGGAGATATCGACGCTGATTGGTTGAGGCCTTAGGCCTGCTTGTATGAGAGTAAGTCAATTGTTGTTGTTGTTGTTGTGGTCTTCAGTCCTGAGACTGGTTTGATGCAGCTCTCCATGCTACTCTATCCTGTGCAAGCTTCTTCATCTCCCAGTACCTACAGCAGCATACATCCTTCTGAATCTGCTTAGTGTATTCATCTCTTGGTCTCCTTCTACGATTTTCCCCTCCACGCTGCCCTCCAATACTAAATTGGTGATCCCTTGATGTCTCAGAACATGTCCTACCAACCGATCCCATCTTCTAGTCAAGTTGTGCCACAAGCTCCTCTTCTCCCCAATTTTATTCAATACGTCCTCATTAGATATGTGATCTACCCATCTAATCTTCAGCATTCTTCTGTAGCACCACATTTCGAAAGCTTCTATTCTCTTCTTGTCTAAACTATTTATCGTCCACGTTTCACTTCCATACATAGCGACACTCCATACAAATACTTTCAGAAACGACTTCCTGACACTTAAATCTATACTCGATGTTAACAAATTTTTCTTCTTCAGAAACGCTTTCCTTGCCATTGCCAGTCTACATTTTATATCCTCTCTACTTCGACCATCATCAGTTATTTTGCTCCCCAAATAGCAAACCTCCTTTACTACTTTAAGTGTCTCATTTCCTAATCTAATTCCCCCAGGATCACCCGAATTAATTCGACTACATTCCGTTATCCTCTTTTTCCTTTTGTTGATGTTCATCTTATACCCGCCTTTCAAGACACTGTCCATTCCGTTCAACTGCTCTTCCTAGTCCTTTGCTGTCTCTGACAGAATTACAATGTCATCGGCGAACCTCAAGGTTTTTATTTCTTCTCCATGGATTCTAATACCTGCTCCGAACTATTCCTTTGTTTCCTTTATTGCTTGCTCAATACACAAATTGAATAACATCGGGGAGAGGCTACAACCCTGTCTCACTCCCTTCCCAACCACTGCTTCCCTTTTATGTCCCTCGACTCTTATAACTGCCATCTGATTTCTGTACAAATTGTAAATAGCTTTACGCTCCCTGTATTTTACCCCTGCCACCTTCAGAATTTGAAAGAGTGTATTCCAATCAACATTGTCAAAAGCTTTCTCTAAGTCTACAAATGCTAGAAACGTAGGTTTGCCTTTCCTTAATCTTTCTTCTAAGATAAGTCGTAGGGTCAGTCGTGTTCCAACATTTCTACGTAATCCAAACTGATCTTCCCCGAGGTAGGCTTCTACCAGTTTTTCCATTCGTCTGTAAAGAATTCGCGTTAGTATTTTGCAGCTGTGACTTATTAAACTGATAGTTCGGTAATTTTCACATCTGTCAACACCTGCTTTCTTTGGGATTGGAATTATTATATTCTTCTTGAAGTCTGAGGGTATGTCGCCTGTCTCATACATATTGCTCACCAGATGGTAGAGTTTTGTCAGGACTGGCTCTCCCAAGGCTGTCAGTAGTTCTAATGGAATGTTGTCTACTCCGGGGGCCTTGTTTCGACTCAGGTGTTTCAGTGCTCTGTCAAACTCTTCACGCAGTATCATGACTCCCATTGCATCTTCATCTACATCCTCTTCCATTTCCATATTATTGTCCTCAAGTACATCGGCCTTGTATAGACCGTCTATATACTCCTTCCACCTTTCTGCTTTCCCTTCTTTGCTTAGAACTGGGTTTCCATCAAAGCTCTTGATATTCATGCAAGTGGTTCTCCTTTCTCCGAAGGTCTCTTTAATTTTCCTGTAGGCAGTATCTATCTTACCCCTAGTGAGATAAGCCTCTACATCCTTACATTTGTCCTCTAGCCATCCCTGCTTAGCCATTTTGAACTTCCCGTCAATCTAATTTTTGAGACGTTTGTATTCCTTTTTGCCTGCTTCATTTACTGCATTTTTATATTTTCTCCTTTCATCAATTAGATTCAATATTTCTTCTGTTACCCAAGGAGTTCTACTAGCCCTCGTCTTTTTACCTACTTGATTCTCTGCTGCCTTCACTACTTCATCCCTCAGAGCTACCCATTCTTCTTCTTCTGTATTTTTTCCCCCATTCCTGTCAATTGTTCCCTTATGCTCTCCCTGAAACTCTGCACAACCTCTGGTTTAGTCAGTTTATCCAGGTCCCATCTCCTTAAATTCCCACCTTTTTGCAGTTTCTTCAGTTTTAATCTACAGTTCATAACCAATAGATTGTGGTCAGAGTCCACATCTGCCCCTGGAAATGTCTTACAACTTAAAACCTGGTTCCTAAATCTCTGCCTTACCATTATATAATCTATCTGATACCTTCTAGTATCTCCAGGATTCTTCCATGTATACAACCTTCTTTTATAATTCTTGAACCAAGTGTTAGCTATGATTAAGTTATGCTCTGTGCGAAATTCTACCAGACGGTTTCCTCTTTCATTTCTCTCCCCCAATCCATATTCACCTACTATGTTTCCCTCTCTCCCTTTTCCTACTCTCGAATTCCAGTCACCCATGACTATTAAATTTTCGTCTCCCTTCACTACCAGAATAATTTCTTTTATCTCATAATGCATTTCATCAATTTCTTCGTCATCTGCAGAACTAGTTGGCATATAAACTTGTACTACTGTAGTAGGCGTGGGCTTCGTGTCTATCTTGGCCACAATAATGCGTTCACTACGCTGTTTGTAGTAGCTTACCCGTACTCCTATTTTTTTTATTCATTATTAAACCTACTCCTGCAATACCCCTATTTGATTTTGTATTTATAAACCTGTATTCACCTGACCAAAAGTCTTGTTCTTCCTGCCACCTAACTTCACTAATTCCCACTATATCTAACTTTAACCTATCCATTTCCCTTTTTAAATTTTCTAACCTACGTGCCAGATTAAGGGATCCGACATTCCACGCTCCGTTCCGTAGAACGCCAGTTTTCTTTCTCCTGATAACGACGTCCTCTTGAGTAGTTCCAGCCCGGAGATCCGAATGGGGGACTATTTTACCTCCGGAATATTTTACCCAAGAGAACGCCATCATCATTTCATCATACAGTAAAGCTGCATGCTCTCGGGAAAAATTACGGCTGTAGTTTCCCCTTGCTTTCAGCCGTTCGCAGTACCAGAACAGCAAGGCCATTTTGGTTAGTGTTACAAGGCCAGATCAGTCAGTCATCCAGACTGCAACTACTGAAAAGGCTGCTGCCCCTCTTCAGGAACCACACGTTTGTCTGGCCTCTCAACAGATACCCCTCCGTTGTGCTTGCACCTACGCTACGGCTATCTGTATCGTTGAGGCACGCAAGCCTCCCCACCAACGGCAAGGTCCATGGTTCATAGGGGGAGGGTAAGTCAATTATTATCCGCAATTTAGCAATATTTTTTGTTTATTTTTGTAGTACTGTCGTTTTACTTTGATGACGCATAGTTTGTTGATTTGTTGTTACATCTTTGCAATTTTCAAGCTGCTATGTTAGTTTCGTTATCGCTGCCGTGCTGTTAATCATGGCTGCTCCGCCGTCTATTTGCACCAAAGAATAACAACGTTCAGTGATCCGTATTTTGTGATCGGAAGGCACAAGCTATATCAAGGGCCGAATTCCAACGAAGGCTTTCGGTACAGTACGGGAACAGTGTTTTTCCAGAACGGAGTGTCTACTAATGGACTGAAAAATTCCGAAATGGTCGCACAAGTATTACACACGACGAAGAAGCCGGAGGACCGTTTACTGCCACAAATGAAGAAACCATTGAGCGTTCACGTGAAATGATTCTCTTAGACAGACGATTAACTATTGGCGAAGTGGCACATCGTCTGCAAATTAGTTACGCTTCTGCCTACCATGTCATCCACAACAGACGTGGGTTTCATAAAGTTTGTGCAAGATGGGTCCCAAAACAACTCTCACAGTTGCATAAACAAACGCGCTTGGACATCTGCAAAAAACATTTGGATCGCTATGGTAACGAAGGGGGCAACGTCTTAGACAGGATCATTACTGGTGACGAAACATGGATTCATCATTACGAGCCGGAGAGTAAACGGCAGAGTATGGAATGGAAACATCCACATTGGCCGTGCAAGAAAAAGACCCAACCGTCCGCAGGAAAACTGATGACTGCGGTTTTTTGGGACGCACAAGGTCCAGTACTGGAACATTATGGGGAAAGGGGCACAACAATAAACAGTGCACGTTACAGCGAGACGCTTACAGCCAGGCTAAAGCCTGCAGTTCGAAGCAAACGCCGAGGATTGCTGTCAAATGTGTTGTGTGGTTGCACGACAATGCCCGTCCGCATACTGCTGCCCACACTGATGAAACGCTCCAGAAACTTAAATTTGAAGTACTGGATCATCCTCCATATAGTCATAATCTTGTCCCTTCTGACTATCACTTGTTTGGTCCACTCAAACAGGCATTAAGGGGCCGTCGATTTGTCTCGGACGAAGTAGTGAAAGAAGCGGTGCATTCCTGGCTCGCAGCTCAACCGAGAACCTTCTTTTATAAGAGCATCATGAAGCTTGTACAACGATGGACCAAATGCGTTGAAACGAAAGGAGGCTATGTCGAAAAATGATGTTCTTGTAAGTTTCATATTTGATTACAATAAAACTGTATAACTACTTTGCGGATAATAATCGACTTACCCTCTTAATATCACACTTTATTACGGAAATAACTGTGTCGGATATTGTGTTGTCTGCGGGAACCAAAGATGTTACTCCTTATGTAAGAAAAGCGAACATTATCATTGCATTTTCTCTGATTTTTGTTATCTCTGTTGTTGAATATAACATTAATGATTTCGATTTTGTTCTTGTTCTGATAAAGCCGAAGAGGACTTAATGTGAATACTACGTAATACAACTCGATAGTAAAAGTTGTGATAAGGAAGATGTTTGAGACTCGAACGTAAATATTACTCTTTCCAGTCATTGTAATTACTATGGAAAGTTTCAACTACACTACGTCAACGTGGAGTTGGAGAGACGCTGGGGAGGTTGGCAAACGAACCTGCAAATAAACACGGTTACTTTCGACGGACTCAAGAGCACGCAACAAGAAATCTACCACAGCTCTTTACCAACGTACTACCACACGACAAAATACACACAAGGCTCGTTTAGTTTCAATGGAAATTTCCATACACCATCTGAAAACCAAGAATACATGCTAATCTAGTTTATAAAACCATAAAATACAAGAAAAATAACAATATATTGCTTTCACTAGTCATCTAGTTACCGTGGCTGGAGTGGCGTTCGCGATGCTGTTATAGAGTGGTGTTAACGATTTCAGTACCTATTGTGTGGAATAATTATTTGCACGTAGAAATGTAGTTGGTCCTGATGCGCTTCTGATGCATCTGCGGTTCGTTTGACATAATTTACCACTGATAAAGAATGATGCTGTAAGTCGAATCTGCGGTGATAATGGTCGCATTACATTTTCACCCCAGTATTTGTAGACTAAATTTTGATTGATGGCGATATGGCATTAAGATAGTTTAAAGAATTTATATGGGCAATAAAAAGCAGTCCCAAGCTGTTCCGCTAGTGACTCTACAAACTGTAGAGAATGTAGCTCACGACGCTAATATGATGCTGTTCTTAAGGTTCTAGCTGTTCTAAATGCCAGAGAAGAAACACGATTTCCCTAGTATAAGAGAAAGTTATTAGGCCCACAGTGACTCACTGAAAATGTACTGCATGGTTATAATTGAAGTGGACCTACTAACAGAGGTCCAGAGTCGGTTGTGATCACGTCACCTCTCATAGTGATTTGTTAATGTAAAAAATTTGATTTGCCTCTTATGAGTTCTGTCTACAGTAACACATCCAATTTACAGACCACACACTTTTTTATTTACGGAACGATTTTTTAAATTGCTATTTACTGAGACTCATAGAGCAAATTGCTATTGAAAAGGAATGGCAAGCAACATAAATCTGACAATTGGTAGTTTGCTAGGTTGTATAACGTGGATAATCAGTTACTTGTTATACATTATTGCCACTGGGTCTGTGTAGAAAGTAAACGCAAATGCGGTATTTTTTTCCTATTCTTAAGGTTCTAGCTTTTCTAAATCACAGAGAAGAAATACGATTTCCCTAGTATGAGAGAAAGTTATTAGACCCACAATGACTCACTGACAATGTACTGCATGGTTATAATTAACGTGGACTACTCACAGAGGTCCAGAATGGATTGTAATCATCGTATTGCAGCGAAACTTGGTAGATATTCTAATGCGTTAAAGCGGAACCGATTTATGCTGATGAAAAAATTAGTTCCACTTTTTGCCACGACATGCATATTTGGCTTTGTGAATGCAGGTATAGAAATGTTTCGTATGCAATGGGTTAGGAACGGGTCGTGGGCAAACAACGTCAAACAAGTGAGAAAGGCAAATGTTGATTTTATTATTAATCGCCGCTTACACAATTCGTTCAGTATGAGCACCGGAAACGTCGACGAGATGCTGAACAGCGCACGACTAGCACCTGATCATCAAAACTGGAACTAATTTTCTCTGCCGTAAGTCGGTTCCGCATTATCTCATTAATACATCTACCAAGTTTCGCTGCCGTACGATAATTACAGCCCACAACTGACCTCTGTGAGTATGTGCACTTTAACTACAACCACCCTGTGTTATGTGGGAATGAGAAAAAGTTATTCTCAGCTTCAGCGATGAACATCCCATCAGGGGAAACTGAAATGGCTTCAGAACATCTGAAATAAAAAAAAATGAATCTTTATCTGATCGAATCCTATTATATCTCGAACGTCGAGAAAATGTTGTCCATATGACGTATAAGCTGATTCACACCAGACTGTTCAATACATTCCACATT
Source organism: Schistocerca cancellata (assembly GCF_023864275.1). NCBI lineage: Eukaryota > Metazoa > Arthropoda > Insecta > Orthoptera > Acrididae > Schistocerca > Schistocerca cancellata. The sequence continues at coordinate 129,095,186 of NC_064632.1, forward strand.
AAATATGCAGTCATATATGCATGGTATTCGCTTTCGCCTCGTGCCAAATGACAAGCTAGAGGTCGCGCTTTGGTGTCGCTTGTCAGAGCGATGTCCTATCAACAGCTGATACGCTGCTGCATTTCACATTGCGACGTTGCATACCTGTACATTCTCCTGAGCGCAATCTGGAAAACAGCACGGTGGCTGCCTGAAGATTGGCCACTCTTTCTATATAAAGGCTCTCAAGTAAAGTGGTGTACACAACTACGACACAATCACATTACTCCGCCGGCCGCGTAGTAGCACTTTGGAACTTCAAGGGGCTTTTGGCATCGCGTGAACCTATCGCGAAACCTACCATTGCTGGATAGTCGGATACGTACTGGATAACGATACAGAAGGACTTTACTATTGCTTATGGCAACTTGGCCTAGGATCCCTGGAGATTCTGGTTATATGCCTTGTTCTGTTTTGTGCTATAATTGAATTTGACTTGACATGGACAGGCTACACAATACTTCGCTTGTACTGTCACTGTTATTTTAAGGAGCTCAATAGATCTGAGTATTCGTCAAGTCTAGTGTCGAATATTTCAAGTGATATCTGCTCCTGTTTGTGCTTTATGTAACTTCAGTGAATTTTTATGCTACTTTTTCGCAAATTTCATTCCTCTCTGTAAAGAGTTAAGTCGGTCGGTAACTGTGGTTGAGTGATTTGACTTATCTGTCACTTGCGGTAAGTGTTTGGTCTATTCCTGAGCCAATACTTTTGTGTGAGACGTCGTGAATTTGGGATTGTAGAGTAACTAAAGATCTTTACTTTGAATGTTATTTAAAAATGAGTTAACATTATAATATATGCTATTTAGAAAAACAATAAAAAAATTAATAACTACCTCTCATTTGCCTCGAGAGAAAAATGCTTTCTGTGGCGTGTTTTCTTTATAATATTGAGGCTGGTTATAAAGTTTTGTATTCTGTGTTATAAAAATCTTCGACGTAAAATAGTACATTTAAACGACTTGTAAATGTTTGTACAGTTTTTTGGTACGAACTTGAGATGTCACTGAATAAAACTAATACTGATAATTGCGGCAGACCTGTTTCCAGAGGAAAAAATGTTAGACAAAATAATAAAATGGTATGATAAACCGTTGATTTCTGTCAAACTGATAGATTAAATGCAATAAAATTTGTAAAATATTGCTTTTAAGGGCGTTCAGTAGACTTATAGCTTGTTAAGTACATAACCCTATTCATATTATAGTGTAGTGCTGCACTGCCCCCCCCCCCCCCTACTACTTCCCCCTTCCCCCCTCGCAAGACAGAATGTCGTGCAGAATGAGGAGAATCATAGGCCAATGACGTCTTGTTTCTCCTCAGTGTTTGCATCAGTATTACGAGTATCGAGAAGGTCGATTTGAAGAACCAGAAGCGTTCAACAGGCTGATCTCACTTGTAGCTGCAGTGATGAAACTGCGTATACGGAGTGTAAGTTACTGATGTTTATGCAGCATCGGGGTCATTAGGGACCCAGGATTGACTCAGATGGACACATATGTGACAAGCCAAGGATTTATTGAATATATTATCTCTACACTCTGCCGCAGTCATTTGGGTTAATTACTGAAACCTTGGATAAGAATGGAGAGACTTCTGTACTGCTTTCCTCGAACTGCAATTTTATACTTTGTCAGTTCGTCATCAGATTTTTGAACCTTGCAGAAAGCAAAAACGATAGTGTGTTATCACGACGGCATGATCTTCAAATCGTGGTCCTCTGACATTTAAGCTCATACTACGAGTACTAGCAAAGGTCATCAATACACAGTTTTCAAGAAAACAAGTAGTGTGAATTTCTAATAATACATCTATTTTCTGCCTTGCCAATATACTAGTAGATGAGGTTTAGGTGCCGATATACTGCTTCTTTTGAGTAAAACTGCAGCAAAGTCAGCGACCTTCATACTGCATTTATACATTTAGTTATTTAACAGGTTTTGTCTGAAAAATTCTGCAAAGTACATTAATTAAAGCATTTAAAATATTCTGGTTCAAGAGCTTTCTCTTGCGCTCAGTTTGTATTTGGTTCATGTAACATCACAGGCCTCATCTCTCGGTGAGTCGTCAAAACTGCGTCGTCTGCTGATTAAATGAATATTTCTGCACAATTTTTAACAACAGGGACAAATGTACGATCATTTCCTATTGGATAAAGTAGAAAGTATAATGACCGTTGTGACCAGAATGGTCATTGTTGGCCGACCTTAGATACTTTCTTGACCTTTAGTAGTAAGACCTCACAGCATATGTATTTTGCGCTGCTTATTCCAGAGATTCTGCACATACTGCTGTCGTTCTCGTGTTTGATGCATCGGACTTTCGCATTTAGTGTTGCTGCTGTAATGTGGATGAACTGAAGAGTTTCCTATGTAATACAGTAAAGAATATACGAGGGGGGGGGGGAACTTAAATAGTGGCAACTATTTATTTACAGCTCGTACAAAATAGATACGTGTTTCAAGGTTTTACTGGCCCTCAAAGTAGTCACCGGAATTGTGTATAATCCGTTGCCAGCGATGTGGAAGTCGTAGGATAATCTTAGCAGTGCCATTTGTGTTGACAGTCGGAGCGGCGCGGTTTACTGCCCGACGAATATGTAGCAGTTCTGAAGCGAATGCCGTGAGATGTATCCTTCAGTTTAGAAATCGAGTTGAACTTAAGAGGGCTTAAGTGAGGGGAGTGCAGTAGGTGGTATAGCATTTAGCAGCCCCATCAGTGAGACAAATCGGTAAAAGCTTGCACTGTACGTGCTTTAGCGTTGTCCTGCAAAATGATGGTCAAGTCCTGCAGAAGGTGTCATCACTTTTGTCTCTATGCTGTTCATTTTTGGAACACAGCATATGACCAGCTTAAAGACGGAAGTAATGACACTTTCTGCTGGACCTGACCATCATTTTGCAGGACAATGCTCAAGCACGTAGAGTGCAAGCTGTTACTGATTTGTTTGACGGATGGGGCTGCTAAGTGCTATACCACCTACTGCACTCTCCTGACTTAAGCTCTCGTGAGTTCAACTCGATTTGTAAACTGAAGGAAACATTTCACGGCATTCGCTTCAGAATTGCTACAAATTCGTCTGGCAATAGACCGCGCCGCTCGAACTGTCAACACAACTGGCACTGCTAAGAGTATCCTACGACTTGCAGATCGCTGGCAACGGGTTATACACAATGCTGGTGACTACTTTGAAGGTCAGTAAAACTTTGAGACAGGTATCTATTTTGTACGAGATGTAAAGAAATAGTTGCCACCATTAAAGTTCCAATCATTTCTAACTCAATGAATTCGTCGCGAGAGGGCTATTTTTGATTTTTTTAGAGAGTTTTTCGGTAGCTTTGACTAGCTGTTTCCGTCAAATCGTTCCTACGCGTACAATACTTCAGGCGTTATTGGTTGGTCGTCCTATTTTTTCATTCTGATATACTGATTTTGTTGTTGAGGTTATTGCAGGTGATTCTTCTGACTTTATTGTAATTTAGATGTCATGTTATCATTAGTTACGAGATTTAAACCGGAGTGTTGGATGATCAACATTATTGAAAAAGAGAATTTATTCCCTGTTCTTCAACGATGCGCTGCAAGAAGTAATCTGAACCTGTGGAAAAAAGTGGAAAAGATTAATTATTGTGAGTCTATGTGGAACCAAAGTTGCGAGGCTTTCTCAGACGTGGCAATCTGTCCAAGAGCAGATAGTAAGCTACACATTCAATCCAGACTTTAAATCTGACACGTATACAAAATTCACTATTCCCTGCATGAGATTTGGTGTTGCTGCGTTAGACAGAAACGACGGCGTATGCTTGCTGGTTACGTAACGTCATTTCAGCTGCTCAACGTTCCAGCGATTATCTGCTGCAGCGCTGCGCTAACAAGTTGCTTTTGTTTTCCAATTTTAATGTTCCCCTTCGCTGTCACGGTACCTGCTACCTTTGTACGTGTTTTCCTTCACACGACTTTAGGCACTGTAAACTTGTTATCTTCTGGAGAGTGAACCTTTCTTTCTGCACCGGAGTGTAATCTCTTTTGAGACTACTTAACGCATTACGGTAAGGGCTGTTGTTGTTGTAGTGGTCTTCAGTCCTGAAACTGGTTTGATGCTGCTCTCCACGCTACTCTATCCTGTGCAAGCTTCTTGATCTCCCAGTACCTACTGCAACCTACATCCTTCTGAATCTGCTTAGTGTATTCATCTCTTGGTCTTCATCTACGATTTTTACCCTCCACGCTGCCCTCCAATACTAAATTTGTGATCCCTTGATGCCTGAGAACATGTCCTACCAACCGATCCCTTCTTCTAGTCAAGTTGTGCCACAAACTCCTCTTCTCCCCAATCCTATTCAGTACTTCCTTATTCGTTGTGTGATCTACCCATCTAATCTTCAGTATTCTTCTGTAGCACCACATTTCGAAAGCTTCTATTCTATTCTTGTCTAAACTATTTATTGTCCATGTTTCACTTCCATACATGGCTACATTCCATACAAATACTTTCAGAAACGACTTCCTGACACTTAAATCTATACTTGATGTTAACAAATTTCTCTTCTTCAGAAACGCTTTCTTTACCATTGCCAGTCTACATTTTATATCCTCACTACTTCGACCATCATCAGTTATTTTGCTCCCCAAATAGCAAAACTCCTTTACTGCTTTAAGTGTCTCATTTCCTAATCTAATTCACTCAGCATCACCCGACTTACTTCGAGTACATTCCATTACTCTCGTTTTGCTTTTGTTGATGTTCATCTTGTATCCACCTTTCAAGACAATGTCCATTCCGTTCAACTACTCTTCCAAGTCCTTTGCTGTCTCTGACAGAATTACAATGTCATCAGGGAACCTCAAGGTTTTTATTTCTTCTCCATGGATTTTAATACCTACTCCGAATTTTTCTTTGGTTTCCTCTACTGCTTGCTCAATATACAGATTGAATGACATCCGGGATAGGCTACAACCCTGTCTCACTCCCTTCCCAACCACTGCTTCCCTTTCATGTCCCTCGACTCTTATAACTGCCATCTGCTTTCTCCACAAATTGTAAATAGCCTTTCGCTCCCTGTATTTTACTCCTGCCACCTTCAGAATTTGAAAGAGAGTATTCCAGTCAACATTGTCAAAAGCTTTCTCTAAGTCTACAAATGATAGAAGTGTAGGTTTGCCTTTCCTTAATCATTTTCTAAGATAACTCGTAGGGTCAGTATTGCCTCACGTGTTCCAACATTTCTGCGGAATCCAAACTGATTTTCGCCGAGTTCGGCTTCTACCAGTTTTTCCATTCGTCTGTAAAGAATTCGCGTTAGTATTTTGCAGCTGTGACTTATTAAACTGATAGTTCGGTAATTTTCACATCTGTCAACACCTGCTTTCTTTGGGATTGGAATTATTATATTCTTCTTGAAGTCTGAGGGTATTTCGCCTGTCTCGTAGATCTTGCTCACCAGATGTTAGAGTTTTGTCACGACTGGCTCTCCCAAGGCCTTCAGTGGTTCCAATGGAATGTTGTCTACTCCGGGGCCTTGTTTCGACTCAGGTCTTTCAGTGCTCTGTCAAACTCTTCACGCAGTATCATATCTCCCATTTCATCTTCATCTACATCCTCTTCCATTTCCATAATATTGTCCTCAAGTACATCGTCCTTGTATAGACCCTCTATATACTCTTTCCACCTTTCTGCTTTCCCTTCTTTGCTTAGAACTGGGTTTCCATCTGAGCTCTTGATATTCATACAAATCGTTCTCTTTTCTCCAAAGGTCTCTTTAATTTTCCTGTAGGCAGTATCTATCTTACCTCTAGTGAGATAAGCCTCTACATCCTTACATTTGTCCTCTAGCCATGCCTGCTTAGCCATTTTGCACTTCCTGTCGATCTCATTTTTGAGACGTTTGTATTCCTTTTTGCCTGCTTCATTTACTGCATTTTTATATTTTCTCCTTTCGTCAATTAAATTCAATATTTCTTCTGTCACCCAAGGATTTCTATTAGCCTTCGTCTTTTTACCTATTTGATCCTGTGCTGCCTTCACTACTTCATCCCTCAAAGCTACCCATTCTTCTTCTACTGTATTTCTTTCCCCCATTCTTGCCAATTGTTCCCTTATGCTCTCCCTGAAACTCTGTACAACCTCTGGTTTGGTCAGTTTATCCAGGTCCCATCTCCTTAAATTCCCACCTTTTTGCGGTAAGGGCAGGACTAAGAAAATGAAATGGATCTATACAGTTCGCGAATGGCTTCCACTACACCGTTACAAATGTTGTAAAACAAATGTTTCACCTTGGTAACAGCAGAAAGAAGTTTATCTCAAAGGTAATATTCTACAAAAGATTTCTAGACGATAGTACTTTGATATACGAGGGGAAGGGGATGGGTTGTTTCAGTAATGAAGATATATGAAATATTAAATAGGAAACACATTCCTTATGGTCTGCAAAATATTATTTATTTGGCCAAGAACCAGTTTTCGTGTTCTTAGGCCACCATAAGATAACAACTGAACCATGTTTGCTGATTCTTCGGTGGCTTCTGGGTAGAAAAACATAATAATGAATGAAAAGCTTTAAACTGCGTATGTTCAGCGGGATTAATTTACTCGGGTTAACCGGTTTTCAGATTTAAGGCGATCATCAGCTTTTAACTGACTATCGTCGTCTGAAGTTACATCTTGCACACAACATTGGAAAAGGTATTACTCCATACCCACAGCCCAAGGTTTTCCGTTTACCAAACAAAGGCCAAAAACTCAACCTGTTGGAAGCCCAGAAACCAATAAACATGTAGCCCGCACTACTGATTTAATCTTAAATGACAAAACACGGCTTTACATTTCCCCTATTCTAAACGCCACACGGTTCTCTCAGTTTTCCGTTACTTCCTACACTGCCTGTTCCTTCCTATTCCTTTGTTTTCCTTTATTTATTCATTTATTTTTATTTTATTGAGATCGTGGTGTTCCCCTTATATTCTGTTGTTAAAACAGTTAGTTCTTTCTTTTAATTGATTTCTTTATCACTTTTCATATGTAATACCTCTTGATGTATACTTGTCAAGTACTAACATTATTTTATTATATTGCGTTCGTTTATATAATGTAAACTGTTATATAACCACTGTTTTTCGAGTTAGTGTTAATTTTTTCCTGGTTTTCTCTCTTTATGTTCATTTACTGTTCAAATTTTTGTCTTTTAAATCGTATTGCCACCGTGTGTTTGTGCCACGATTTAGATGAGTAATATATTTCCCAGTGTTATTTACAACCATTGTAAATTCTATGACGATAGTTAAAGTTTGATGATGGCCTTGTCGACCAAAAACTGGATAGCTTGAATAAATTAGTCCTATAAAACATTCATTATAGTACTTTTCATTTATCGTGACAACTGAACGTCGCAAGCACCCGCAAATACTGAAGAAACGAAGAAATATAGTGTTCATTTTTATATCAAGGTAGAAACAGCTACTTTTAACTAAAAATGAAAAATAAAGTTTATGTGGATATCGTCACATTTTTACAACAAATGAAAAAGGCTGAATTCAAATAACTGTAGCCTAATATTTGTAGATCTGAAAATTATCAGGCGGTAAAATGGAAACTGTTTTGATCACTTAAAAGTAAGCCGGCATTCTTTGTCGTAGGTTTATTTTATTGTAATGTTTTCCTTTATAAACACTTCGCATCTCATCATGTCTCCCATCTTTTACAAATAAAATCTGTGTAACACATCGTTTACCTGTGTATGCGCCCTTCAGTCGTCACTCGCTGATGGCCTAAAGATAATGTTCTGTCAAGCAACGTGCTTTCAGGACTGATGGAGAGAATATATCACTTTGATATGGAGAATCAAGTGTGCAAATGTATAGAAACTACATCTATAGTATTGTGCTCCACACGAGACATTTCGGTCTGCGGCGGAGGGTAATTGGTGAGCCATGTTCACTTCATCCCTCCCCCCTCCCTGCTCCACTTCTCCCCCCCCCCTCCCCCCGTTTTCTATTCAATTTCCGTTTGGTGTCCGGTGAGAACGACTGTCGGTAGACCTTCATGTAAGATCGAATCTTTCTCTTTTTACGTCCATAGACTTCCGGCATAAGAAGTCAGCCTCATTCTGCCAACGGCCTTGTCAAAGAGGGCGGAGGAGCGGATAGAGGTTCAGAGCACTCTCTTGTCCTAGGGGTGGGAAATTGCCCCTAAAGGCGGAAGAATCAGCAATGATCAACGACATGAGGATGCAGAAGGTAATGGAAACCACTGCATTCAAGACACGTAACGTGTATCCACAGGACATGTGGCCTGTATTTGAAGAAGTGTCATGATGATCTCTCCATTGGCAAAAGATTCCGGAATAGTCCCCCATTCGGATCTCCGGGAAGGAACTGCCAAGGGGGAGGTTACCATGAGAAAAAGATTGAATAATCAACGAAAGGATAACGTTCTACGAGTCGGGGCGTGGAATGTCAGAAGCTTGAACGTGGTAGGGAAACTAGAAAATCTGAAAAGGGAAATGCAAAGGCTCAATCTAGATATAGTAGGGGTCAGTGAAGTGAAGTGGAAGGAAGACAAGGATTTCTGGTCAGATGAGTATCGGGTAATATCAACAGCAGCAGAAAATGATATAACAGGTGTAGGATTCGTTATGAATAGGAAGGTAGGGCAGAGGGTGTGTTACTGTGAACAGTTCAGTGACCGGGTTGTTCTAATCAGAATCGACAGCAGACCATCACCGACAACGATAGTTCAGTTATACATGCCGACGTCGCAAGCTGAAGATGAACAGACAGAGAAAGTGTATGTAAAGGGGGACGAAAATCTAATAGTCATGGGCGACTGGAATGCTGTTGTAGGGGAAGGAGTAGAAGAAAATGTTACATGAGAATATGGGCTTGGGACAAGGAATGAAAGAGGAGAAAGACTAATTGAGTTCTGTAACAATTTTCAGCTAGTAATAGCGAATACCCTGTTCAAGAATCACAAGAGGAGGAGGTATACTTGGAAAAGGCCGGGATATACGGGAAGATTTCAATTAGATTACATCATGGTCAGACAGAGATTCCGAAATCAGATACTGGATTGTAAGGCGTACCCAGGAGCAGATATAGACTAAGATCACAATATAGTAGTGATGAAGAGTAGGCTGAAGTGCAAGACATTAGTCAGGAAGAATCAACACGTAAAGAAGTGGGATACGGAAGTACTAAGGAATGACGAGATACGTTTGAAGTTCTCTAACGCTATAGATACAGCAATAAGGAATAGCGCAGTAGGCAGTACAGTTGAAGAGGAATGGACATCTCTAAAAAGGGCCATCACAGAAGTTGGGAAGCAAAACATAGGTACAAAGAAGGTAGCTGCGAAGAAACCATGGGTAACAGAAGAAATACTTCAGTCGATTGTTGAGAGGAGGAAGTACAAACATGTTCCGGCAAAATCAGGAATACAAAAATACAAGTCGCTGAGGAATGAAATAAATAGGAAGTGCAGGGAAGCTAAAACGAAATGGCTGCAGGAAGAATACATTGAAAGCCTCTATGAATGTGAAGATTTGTCTGATGTGATAGAAGAAGAAACAGGAGTCGATTTAGAAGAGATAGGGGATCCAGTATTAGAATCGGAATTTAAAAGAGCTTTGGAGGACTTACGGTCAAATAAGGCAGAAGGGATAGATAACATTCCATCAGAATTTCTAAAATCATTGGGGGAAGTGGCAACAAAACGACTATTCACGTTGGTGTGTAGAATATATGAGTCTGGCGATATACCATCTGACTTTCGGAAAAGCATCATCCACACAATTCCGAAGACGGCAAGAGCTGAGAAGTGCGAGAATTATCGCACAATCAGCTTAACAGCTCATGCATCGAAGCTGCTTACAAGAATAATATACAGAAGAATGGAAAAGAAAATTGAGAATGCGCCAGGTGACCATCAGTTTGGCTTTAGGAAAAACAAAGGGACGAGAGAGGCAATTCTGACGTTACGGCTAATAATGGAAGCAAGGCTAAAGAAAAATCAAGACACTTTCATAGGATTTGTCGACCTGGAAAAAGCGTTCGACAATATAAAATGGTGCAAGCTGTTCGAGATTCTGAAAAAAGTAGGGGTAAGCTATAGGGAGAGACGGGTCATATACAATATGTACAACAACCAAGAGGGAATAATAAGAGTGAACGATCAAGAAAGAAGTGCTCGTATTAAGAAGGGTGTAAGACAAGGCTGTAGCCTTTCGCCCCTACTCTTCAATCTGTACATCGAGGAAGCAATGATGGAAATAAAAGAAAGGTTCAGGAGTGGAATTAAAATACAAGGTGAAAGGATATCAATGATACGATTCGCTGATGACATTGCTATCCTGAGTGAAAGTGAAGAAGAATTAAATGATCTGCTGAACGGAATGAACAGTCTAATGAGTACACAGTATGGTTTGAGAGTAAATCGGAGAAAGACGAAGGTAATGAGAAGTAGTAGAAATGAGAACAGCGAGAAACTTAACATCAGGATTGATGGTCACGAAGTCAATGAAGTTAAGGAATTCTGCTACCTAGGCAGTAAAACAACTAATGACGGACGGAGCAAGGAGGACATCAAAAGCAGACTCGCTATGGCAAAAAAGGCATTTCTGGCCGAGAGAAGTCTACTAATATCAAATACCGGCCTTAATTTGAGGAAGAAATTTCTGAGGATGTACGTCTGGAGTACAGCATTGTATGGTAGTGAAACATGGACTGTGGGAAAACCGGAACAGAAGAGAATCGAAGCATTTGAGATGTGGCGCTATAGACGAATGTTGAAAATTAGATGGACTGATAAGGTAAGGAATGAGGAGGTTCTACGCAGAATCGGAGAGAAAAGGAATATGTGGAAAACACTGATAAGGAGAAGGGACAGGATGATAGGACATCTGCTAAGACATGAGGGAATGACTTCCATGGTACTAGAGGGAGCTGTAGAGGAAGACAGAGATTGGAATACGTCAAGCAAATAATTGAGGACGTAGGTTGCAAGTACTACTCTGAGATGAAGAGGTTAGCACAGGAAAGGAATTCGTGGCGGGCCACATCAAACCAGTCAGTAGACTGATGACCAAAAACAAAAAAAAAACAAAAAAAAAAACAAAAACAAAAAAGACTTTTGGCGAGATATAAGTAGGAGGTATCAATGTGGTGATTGACTCTTCTAGGATTGCGTGATCCCGGTTTTTTTTTTTTTACACTGAACAGCATCGCAGCGCACAACAGCTCTATTGTTGCACGTGCCGCTGGAGTTGGGCTCCAATTGAACTGCAGTTCCCTGAAGCTTTCGTGCTTACTAGACGAACACGTGCTATTTCGTCCATCTGTTCTATCGCGGCAAGTGTTCAAACTGAGGAGCTGTTCTGAAATATGAGTCGAACGAGGGTTTCGTAAACCACATCCTTCGTGAGCGGACTATATTTTCTCACAATTCCTCCATTCAGTATTACTTCCACTTTAAATCATGCCGTACGCACAGACCCAGATGTTGAAGGCTAGCGATATTTCCCAGTGATTGCTCGGCAATAGGGAATTCAAAGAATAAGAGATGTTTCCCGTGTGTATGTGCAGTACGGTATATTTGATTCTGTTGGAGTTCAGCTACCAGTCACTACACCAAGCGTAGAAGCTCTGCATTTCGCACACTTTTCTAGCGTTGAGACCTGCGAACAGCCTCATGGAGCTTGCGACATTATCCATTGTAATGGCACACCCTTGGCGTACTCCCGAAGTTTCTTTAACATGACATAGCAAATGATAGATATTTGCAAATTCGCTGTAAGTCATGTCGTGAGACCGACTCGGATGTTTCAGACTGTATGGGCACTGCCGGAGAAAGACAAAAATCAGGAGTCCCAGCTGTATACCCACAATGGATCGATGAGAGAGTTTTTTCACCAGGATAGTCAATTACTTTAATTATTATAATTTGATGTCATGGACTTTCTGAATAAGTAAAAAAAGTTGTGTTATTTTGGAAAGAAGATTATGAAAATGACTCAGCTATGGAGAATCAGAAGCAAGTCGGATCACGTAGCGAGTTACCAGTAGGTGACGCTGCGTCTGCCACTTGGGGCTTACTTTTACGATAACGGTGAAGAAATGTTCTTTTACAAAAACATGTTTAGGCTGTGAAAATGGGCCAACCGTTATGCATAAATTTTTTTATTAGATTCGTCATGCTTTTAGGTACTTATTTAAAGATTAGCAGGACTAGTATAATTTCATAGACAGTTATAAGGTATTTTTTCAGTCTCGTCAAAGAAGTACATCACTATTGATGTGTCTACTCTTGCCTTCGAGAAACCTTTATAATTGTACTAAAAATGGCAGTCAGGGGGCATGCGATGATCATGTATTTTGAACGCTGAACATCACATTTCTTAGGCTGTATACTACAATGATTTAAGGAGGATATTGTTAAAAAAATTAAAATTCAACGGTCGATAGCAAGAATCGCATTTAAAATCGTATTTTCGCTCTTACAGTCTCATTAAAAAAAACGGTTAAAATGGATATAGGCACTATGGGACTTAACATCTGAGGTCATCAGTCCCCTAGACTTAGAACTACTTAAACCTAACTAACGTAAGGACATCACACACATCCATGCCCGAGGCAGGATTCGAACCTGCGACCGCAGCAGCGCCGCGGTTCCGGACTGAAGCGCCTAGAACCGCTCGGCCACAGCGGCCGGCCAGTCTCATTCAAACTGACCCAAATATTCATGTTCAGAGGTACGGAAGTTGAAACATCTGTATATAAAAGGCAATGTCCTGACTGACAGACTGACTCAGCATTGCCCAGCCTAAACCACTGATGACAGAAACTTGAAACTTGGTGAAGGTATGGATCTTATTCTGTGGGCACCGTCGAAGAAGGAATTTTACGAAATTACAACCCTAAGGGAGTGAAGTAGGAGATGAATGTTTTTTTTTGGAAAATGTCGCTATTAAGGCAATTTTGAAGCTAGACCTACAAAAGTTGTTATTTGGTTTCTCGGACAGAAATAAAGAAATAGGTGTTTCAGCATTTCTGGAAATTTAATCCTGTGGGGGTGAAATAGTGGGTGAATGGTTTTTTGGAAAATATATTATTATTAAGGAACTATTAAATATCTGGAAGCTACGTCTATAAGCATTGGTATTTGACTTCTTGACTTCAAATAAAAATTCTCGTGTTTTAGTGCTTTTGGAAGTTGAACCCCTAAGGGAATGAAATAGGGGATGAGATTTTTTATGAGAATATTTTTTGCGAAAGCAATTTTAAAGCTAAATCTTTGAAAATTGGTCTTTGGCTACTCGGTTAGAGATGATAAAATACGTATTTCCTGTTATTGGGAATTCAATCCCTAAGGGGCAGAAGTCAGACTCATTCACTGATTCATCATGGCCGAGCCCAAACCGCTAAGGACAGAAACTTGAAATTCGGAGAGGGTGTGCAGCTTATGCTGTAGGCAACGTTTAAGAAGGTGCTGTCCAAATTCCATTCCTAAGGGAGTGAAAGAGGGGATGAAAGGCTTTTTGAAAGTATGTTGCTATTAACTGAATTTTGAAGTTAGAATTACGGAAACTGGTATTTGGTTCCTCAGTCAGAAAATAAAAAATACGTGCTTCAGCATTTTTGGAAATTCTATCACTAAGGGAGTGAAACAGTGGGTGAAAGGTTTTTTGAAAGTAAATAATTACTAAAGAACTACTAAAGAATTTTTAAGGCTACGTCTATGACAACTGGTATTTGACTTCTCGGTTAGAAATTAAAAAAAAATGTGTTTCAGTGTTTCTGGACATTCAGCCCCTAAGGGAGTGCAACAAGGGATGAAAATATTTAAGGAAATATTTCGTTACATTAAATTTTAAAGCTAAATTCATGAAAACTGGTATTTTACTTCAAGGTATAAAAAAATATTTTTAGCATATGAAAAGAAAGTTGCTATGGAAATATCTCCACAAGAACGCAAAAGGCATGATTAACAAAAACTGCAGCTACCAGAATCACTTTTTGCTCAGAAGAACATTTGGAAAAGACCACACTCATATGGCATTAATTAGCGTGAAAAGCTTAGAATGTGTTGCAATTTGTGAACAACATAGAAACTCGATTACATAAAAACAGCAACAGAAAATCTCTGCACATCATAACTGATTATCCGAGCGAAGCAGCAGACGCTAAGCTGGATATTAATATGGGGGTGGGTGTGTCTGTTAACATATAAAAAACGATATACACCAACGACTAAAGCAATAGATAACGAAACTGTTGCTGTATAATCTTTTCAAAGTACATGAATGAGTCCACCACCATTTGGTCACAACAAAATCTTGCCAACAATGAATAATTTTACACAAAACATTAAAATATACACCACATTTGTTGGATGATCACTCAGGGTAGCAAACAGGTCATCCGGAATCTAACAACTTCTCTGGCGCAAGAACAAGACTTTCGAATGTAGCGTGTTAAAATCTGTACTTCGCAACCGCAACCACACACTAGTGACTTCTATCGTTGAAGGGACTATTGTAAGCCTGGCCCCATTCTGGATTATATGGCAGTTATACGATTAATCCCAAACAGTATATTCGACGACTTCTTGTAGTTAGGCTTATCATTAAGCAAAAAATATCCAGTAGCTGCAGGTGCTGATAGTACTGTTCCTGGCGGCACGGCGTGACGGTCACCAACAATGCACGTCGTCATGTAACGCTACTGTCTGCAGTATGATGCTGTTTGCGACCTATGAGTACTAGAAGTTAATTTTATTTCTGTTTAACATCTGTACAACGCTAAACTATGAAAAGCCAAATTCTTTTCCTAAACGGAACTTGTAGTTGCTCATAATCTTATATACTGTATTTTTTAGTTACGAAATAGATTGGTAGTAGCTTTTTAGTGTCTAAGTTTCGTCCCTACAACTAAATAAACGATTGTTTTATTTGCTCCCTGGACGTTTTTCGGTTCTTTTATTTTTGGAAATGTCATCAGCGGCGATTTCGTGTGATCAGTTTTCACGTATGTACCGCGATAGAACTGTATTTGGTTGTCCTGTAGAGTCCAGAATGACGAATTCCTGCCACCTTAGAGCACACTTACCTCGTGCTTTCACCGCAGTGTTTTTGAAAGCGTATGTTTACAGCATAGTGTATTACTGGAATGTACAGGACAAGCGCAGTTCCGTCATACCACTATGAAAGATAAGAAATCCAATAATTGTGTGTTATGAGAACACGTATTTTTGTCCGAGTATGTGTTCTAGGCTTTTTCTGGCTGAGTTGTTCTGATATCAGAGTTGCTATTAGTCTTGAGATAAGTTTAGAGTTTCATCAAGTGGATGTTGGCTGTAGATAAAACACACACTAGACTAACTGTGGAAGGGTTATTATATGGAAATAATTAATATAAAAAGTTTCTTCTGAAGTTATTCTTGATTACCGTCACAGAACAGAATGTGATGTGATCATTGGGATCTTGTTGCTTACTGAAAGAGACATGTGGGATCTACGATTCGAATAACCTATGTCAGCTGTAATTTTTCCATTTTAGTATCGAAATAAGCATATTGTCGTGGTTTGCGATAACAGCTGCTAGTGTTGACGTTAGAAAATCCAAGAGGCGGAACCAGAAGCGCTATCTGACGCAGCTTACATTCAGTCTAAATACATGTGCAAACCTCTGGATCCCACAGGGACAGAAACGACTATGTCGCACGCTCGGCCGGCGCCGTTGAAGGCAGCGTTTTATTCCCCCTCTGACCGCTGACGCTCACTTTTGGGTTTACAGTGACAGATTTGTACCAGATTTGCTGTAAGCACATGGTTAGCAATCCGCTCGCGAACGAATTAATAGCTCAGCGTGTCTCCGACGGCCGAGAGTTTTGGGTGGGCTTTTGAGTGGGGATCTCTCTCCAGCAAGGCGGAAGCAGTAACAATGAACTCCGCTCCACCAAACAGCGTGCGGGTGAAAATTGTTAATATTATTCATATCAAAAAGGCAAGGAATCCCCCCCCCCCCTCAAGACCACACACGAAGGGAGACGAGGATATTTCGTATAGTTCCGCGATGATCTGTCATGCGGAATGGCCAAGTGACCCCGCTACAGGGTAAGGTGGAGAAGAGAGATCTAGCCTATAAAATCCTATGACTTTCTGAAGAGCCAATATCTCAGTGTCTGTCCTTCGGACGCCGAACCTGTGACGGTTGGCCTCCGATGGGGAACTTTTGCTTTCTCGCGTCTTGCCTCTTTGCAGTTGGCACTGGAAGCCTGTTGACCTCTCATAGGATTGTTTGTGCTGTTCGTTTACACTTCTTATGTGTTTCTTATATCTATTAAACTTGAGTGTTGGTTCCTTGAGATTTCTTTTCTCTGTTACGCCACGTAGTCACCTCAGTTTTCAATGTTGATCTTACACGAAACAGGTGTTGACCGCTCTCAACGCCTAAAGGTGACGCTCAAGTCACCCGTTCACAATAGAATAACCAAGGAAATGTGGTGCCAGGTGCGTGTTGTTGAGTACTGTAGTTGTGATTGGACAATAGCCTTTTTTTTTAACTTTCGGAAACAATCGACCTGAAGTCAGACTAGGAGTGATGGCTCGAGATCCTATTCCTCTTGAACCGCACTTGTGCTGCCGAGAGATCGAGGACGAGAGAAGAGAGAAGCAGATGACGTGGGACAGGACACCTGAGCCAGAGACCAGCTGCTACGTGGAGTCTGTCCACGCCAGTACAACTCGACGCTCGCCGCTTCTATCTCGCACTGCTATCAACATCACTGAACACTCGTCGCCGCCCCCGCCACCGCCGCTGCCGTACCAGACGCCGGCCGCCGGCACCTCTGTCTCCGCCGCCTCCACTGCCACCGCTGTCCTCCAACAGATCGCCGCGAGTAAACAAAATGTCACGACGCGATAGGACAGCCGAGGCTGTTGGTCCAAGCCCTTAAACTAATAGAAGGGATCGGAGAGATATAGTCGTAAGCCAGATGTAACTACACTGATGCTCATAAATTAAGGATAATGCTGATACATGGTGAAACAACGCTCAGGTGACCGGTTTGCGGGTTTAAATCACCTCGGGGTACGACCATGCAGCTGCAATTGATCTGCGGTCTTCGCACGGTGGCGCTGGCAGCAGTCCACATACGCAGAGGTGTGTTGTGCATGTCAGAGTACGGTGCAGCGAGTAAGTGTGCAGACGTGCTAATGGTGACTGTGTGTTGAAAATGGCTCAAAGAAGCAGACACGAAACGTATCCAGGCGCTACAGTACGGGACATCCACAGTGTACAACACCACAATAAGACCCATATCTCACCATCAGTGCCTGCAGACGGCCACGGAGTACTGCAGATAGCCTTGCTCGGGACCTTACCGCAGCCACTGTAACAGTTGTCTCCAGACGACTGAACAGACATGGTTTATTCACCCGGAGACATGCAAGGTGCATTCCACTGACCCCTGGTCACAGGAGAACCTGTAAAGCCTGGAATCAAGAACACAGTAGATGGTCATTGGATCAGTGGTCCCAGATTATGTTCAGGAACGAGTACAAGTATAGTCTGAACAGTGATTCTCGCCGGGTTTTCATCTGGCGTGAACCAGGAACCAGATACCAACCCCTTAATGTTCTTGAAAGGGACCTGTATTGAGGTCGTGGTTTGATGGTGTGGGGTGGGATTATGATTGGTGCACGTACACCCCTGCATGTCTTTGACAGACAAACTGTTACGCGTCAGGTGTATCGGGACGTCATTTTGCATCAGTATGGCCAACTTTACAGGGGTGCAGTGGGTCCCACCTTCCTCCTGATGGATGATAACGCACGGCCCCACCGAGCTGCCATCGTGGAGGAGTACCTTGAAACAGAAGATATCAGGCGAACGGAGTGGCCTGCCTGTTATCCAGACCTAAACCCCATCGAGCACATCTGGGATGCTCTCGGTCGACGTATCGCTGCACGTCTTCAAACCCCTAAACACTTCAGAAGCTCAGACAGGCACTGGTGCAAGAATGGGAGGCTATACCCCAGGAGCTGCTCGACCACCTGATCCAGAGTATGCCAACCCGTTGTGCGGCCCGTGTACGTGTGCATGGTGATCATATCCCATATTGATGTCGGGGTACATGCGCAGGAAACAGTGGCGTTTTGTAGCACATGTGTTTCAGGACGGTTTTCTCAACTTATCACCAATATCGTGGACTTACAGATCTGTGTCGTGTGTGTTCCTATTAGCGCCAGTTTTGTGTAGTGCCACGTAGTGTGGCACCACATTCTGCAATTATCCTTAATTTATGAGCATGAGGGTAGCTTTGAGGTTCCACGGGTTTAAAGTTACATGAAAACCTAAAAATGTTTAATACAAAATACAAACGTTCTTTGTACATTAGGTAGTAGCTTAATACCTTGCAACGCGCGTAGTAAAATACTGAACTCCCTTTACGCTACGTAATATTAAATTTAGAGTCGTTATAACTAAGATTTAGTCAGTAGTGGCTTAAGACTGTATCTCCCGGAAAATAATTTAGGACGTAAAATATTAATTTCTATGAATTTATTTTGAACCACACAAATACATACGTAACAGATAAATCAGACTAATAAATAGTGAGGTAGTATAATCAAGGGAGTTCTTTTGTCTCTCCACTGTTCACGTTATTAGCAGAACATGGTTGAAATAAGTGTTGATTTCCTGAAGGTATGTATACCACGAGAGATAGGAGATCATCATTTTTGGAAGTAACTTTCTATAGTTTACAAAATTGTTAAGGCTTTCGTGGGCACTTGTTGACAACTGTCTGTTGGCTTCTGTCTCGGATTCTTCAGCCGACGTTTGCTTGATGATTTTTCTGACGTTTCGCCAGCACTAGTGGCTTGGCATTGTCAAAGCTTCACCCTCCATTGCTGATGGTGGACAGGAACGGACCCTGGAGTCCCGTGCTGCACCGAACGACCGTTGCTGGTAGCAAGGGGAGAACCACACCACAAATGGCCCCGGAAAAGCCCTTGGAGTCGGCTCGCCAGGTATATACAGGGTGAGTCACCTGACGTTACCGCTGGATATATTTCGTAAACCACATCAAATACTGACGAACCGATTCCACAGACCGAACGTGAGGAGGGGGGCTAGTGTAATTGTTTAATACAAACCATACAAAAATGCACGGAAGTATGTTCTTTAACACAAACCTACGTTTTTTTAAAATGGAACCACGTTAGTTTTGTTAGCACATCTGAACATATACACAAATACGTAATCAGTGCCGTTTGTTGCATTGTAAAATGTTAATTACATCCGGAGATATTGTAATCTAAAGTTGACGCTTGAAACCTCCGACGTTCAGTTGGGTGTTGTAACAAACACGGGCCACGGTCGGCGAGCAGCATCTGCAGGGACATGTTTACGATGACGACCGTGTTTACGAGTGTGGCTGTAGTGCACTGTTGTGGTTTGGTCTAGCTGTCGCAGTGTCCGCATGTAGCGCTGGCTGCTATTGTTATTCTGCATTCGTCTCCGCACGCAGACCAACTGTAGTAGACCGTGTTACCAGACGTCTGTGATAGTGTAGTGTTGTAGGAACTGTGACCATGGTGTATTCTAACTCTGAAAAGGCGGAGGTGTTACTCATCTATGGCGAGTGTCGACGAAATGCAGTTGAAGCCTGCAGGGTGTATGCAGAACGGTACCCGGACAGAGAGCATCCAAGGTGCCGTACATTGCAAAACATCTACCGCCAACTGTATGCACAGGTATGGTCGTAGCACGCAAACGGGTCCGTAACAGGCCCGTCACAGGAGAAGCGGGTGCAGTTGGTGTGTTAGCTGCTGTTGCCATGAACCCACACATGAGTACACGGGACATTGCGAGAGCCGGTGGACTGAGTCAAAGTAGTGTCATGCGCATACTGCATCGTCACCACTTTCACCCGTTTCATGTGTCGCTACATCAGCAATTACATGGTGATGACTTTAATCATCGAGTGCAATTCTGTCAACGGGCGTTAACAGAGAATGCGTTGCAGTTCTACCTGTTTACCGATGAAGCGGGTTTCACAAACCACGGGGCAGTGAATCTACGGAACATGCATTACTGGTTCGTGGACAATCCTCGATGGCTCAGACAGGTAGAGCGACAGCGACCGTGGACTGTAAATGTATGGTGCGGAATCATTGGCGACCACCTCATTGGTCCTCACTTCATTGCAGTGGCCGTAACAGCTGCAACATACATCGCGTTTCTACAGAATGATCTGCCAACGTTACTCGAAAATGTCCCACTGGAAACGCGTCGACGTATGTGGTATCAGCATGATGGTGCACCTGCACATTCCACAATTAACACTAGGCTGACCCTTGGCAGGATGTTCGACGGGCGTTTCATAGGACGTGGAGGACGCATAAATTGGCCAGCCCGTTCTCCTGATCTTACAGCTCTGGACTTCTTTCTGTGGGGTACGTTAAAGGAGAATGTGTTCCGTGATGTACCTACAACCCCAGAGGATATGAAACAACGTATTGTGGCAGCCTGCGGCGACATTACACCAGATGTGCTGCGGCGTATACGACATTCATTACGCCAGAGATTGCAATTGTGTGCAGCAAATGATGGCCACCACATTGAACATCTATTGGCCTGACACACTCTATTCCATTCCGTAATTGAAAACAGAAACCACGTGTGTACGTGTACCTCACCCCTCATGGTAATGTACATGTGCGTCAGTGAAAAAGACCAATAAAAAGGTGTTAGCATGTGGACGTAATGTGCTGTTCCAGTCTCTTCTGTATCTAAGGTCCATCACCGTTCCCTTTGGGTCCCTACGTAATTCGGTGCTCTCCGATACACAGGATCGAACAGCGGAGGAGTGGTACTCAAGCGTCAACTTCAGGTTACAATATCTCCGGGTGTAATTAACATTTTACAATGCAACAAACGGCACTGATTACGTATTTGTTTATATGTTCAGATGTGCTAACAAAACTAACGGGGTTCCATTTAAAAAAACGTAGGTTTGTGTTAAAAAACATAGTTCCGTGCATATTTTTATGGTTTGTATTAACCAATAACACTAGCCTCTCTGCTCACGTTCGGTCTGTGGAATCGATTCGTCAGTATTTCATGTGGTTTACGAAATATATCCAGCGGTAATGTTAGGTGACTCAGCCTGTATATAGTCTGCGGCCGCGAACTCGACTCCAGTCCACCAACAACAATGGAGGATGAAGCTTGGAAAATGCCTGCCACTCGTGCTGGCGAAACGTCAAAAAGCCACTCGTGCTGGCGAAACGTCAAAAAATCACAAACAAATGTCGGCCGAAGAACTCGAGACAGAAGCCGACAGGCAGTTTTTCTATATTTTACTGGCAACTGAAACAGATCTGGTTCTACAGGCCTTCCTGTCGTCTTGGTATCAATATTCTCCGCTGTGAGGGCTACTATGCTTGAATAGCAGTGCTTCACAACTAGCTTGAATTGATCCTCAGACCCAAACTTAAATCGAGTAGCTTCACTGAAACTGATGGGATGTGAATGATGTAGGTTTCGAGATTAATGTCTTAAGGTTGTCTAAATTTTTAGTCTTTTCTGTCCATTTTGGTCACAATGAATTTTTTTAGCCTTGTAAATTTTATTACTTCCGTCCTTCCATCTGTTCTGTATACTATGGACGTCCGTTTCATGCGTGCACTTCAGTGTGACCAGAATCACGATGGCAAAGGAGTCAAGTGTGACCTACCACAGGGAAGTGATACTGGACAGATTATAATCCTTTCGTAGCAACAAGAGACCTTTCCAAAGCAATAAGAGGTCAGTTCTTTCCCTGCCCCTTACAGTTACCTGTGACAATATGGAGATGTTTTGTTCGATGATCAGCTACCACTAAGTATTTCAAGAAGCAGCTCTCAGCCTCATCTGAACCACTTCCTTCATCCTTCCCGCTTTACAGAAACATGTAACACCTATTTGATCCACGGTCGTGGATACCGTAGATCGTAGTTATATGTCCATATTTTACTGTTCTAAAATGCTGAACCAACTGTTTGTTTAGGAGTATGGAACTTTTTTTACATTGTCATTGCTTGTTTAGGAGTATGGAACTTTTGTTACATTGTCATTGCTATTACATGGTGCTATTTAGAATCCTGTTTAGCCAGAGCAGTTAAAGCCGCAGTCATACTTTCCCAACCGTCAGCCCTTCTCAGGTACGTTTCATATTGTGATTTATTTTCTGTGACCTCTGCTGCACATAGTTCTGTGTTATGCACAGCCATGAGGAACGCAGCACATTTTGAACAGATGTCACTTTTGACAGTGTGAAGCCTGTGTTAAACTCCTCTGTTTCACTTCTGTCATTTGAAACGGGTTTATAATTATAATTATTTGTTCTAGTGGGAGACGTACGGAAATGTGTGTGCGACGGAAATTCAGATTGAGCACAAAATAAATTGAAAAAGGAACAGCAAAATTAATTTTGCCTCCCAAAAATTATAAACAAGTCTATTTTCAACCACCTGACTGGAGATTTAAAATATCGTCTAACGTCTACTAACAACTGTTCTGCAACGCTCCTGTAAGCAACAGATAACTTAGCTCGTCTTGTCGCTGCAACTGCGTGATCAGCAACATGCTAAAATATTTCAAAACAATACTGCGATCTACGTAGAGTGCAATGCATGGACTAATTGCAACAATTACTGCCATGCTTTAATACATAGAAATTGAATCATCAGGAGAGGTTTGGTCAACCAACCTTAAACGATGTAAAGAAAAATGAAAGAAAGCAACAAAAACTTTTAATTTACTATATTCAGAAAATTGATTATTTAAATGCCGACAAACTTTATACAGACTTTTCATTATTTTTCTATACTCAGGCCACAACAAAGATGCGAATATGACTGAGTGCTTGCATACATAAATCTGACAAAATCCCTCCAGCGCGCAAGCAATCAACAACTACTTGCAGCGAAAAGGCAAATTACCAAAAACACCCTCGGTTAAAACCAAAGTCTCCTCCGACGCTACTAGCACGATCACGGCAGGCTGCGAACTACCAAGTCGCGCGGCTTCTCTCCACCGCACCCTCCGTCCGATCACTTACGACTCCCCTCGACAACTGCTCGCTCGCTACTACTCGCGATAATAATATCTCAGACTCAGAGTTTGTGTATGTACACAGTAGAGTCATAGAGTCCAACTTTCACAATTAGAACTATTCATTGAAATATGTGAAGATGCTGCAGGCGCTCCTTAGCCATTTGTCATCTTGCTGCGGCCTGTGACTGTGTATCTTCCAAAAATATCACCGGATGGCATAGAATTGCACTCCGTCATATCCTGCCGTCTGTTGCAAAAAGACGGTACTTTTTCAACAGACTATAAAGAGAACACTATTAAGAATGTCGTAGCATGAAACACTCAATTTATGACTGCATCTTTCCGACCTCTTCAGTTCTCCGATCTTTTGCGGGCAGTAAAAAATAAGTGCATTCCTGGACAATAGTGATACAGCATTCGAATTAGTTCCAGAAGCAGAGCACGATGTCCCTACTGAAGTTTGTCAAAACTAGACTAGTTGATTCAGCCCACAGTAAGTTACTTACTAGGGACAGAATGATGTCAGAAGCATATCATTGGAAAATTATTCTAGCAAAAGATCTCTGGATTACTGTACATTTAAAACGTTTTCAAGCAGATAGGAGAAAAACAAATCGGTTTCGCTATGCAGGTTCTCGTATGGATGCCTTGTAACACCATTTGAGAGAAGCAATTCACGAGGTGATACGGCAGTCAGAGCTGAAAAGAAACTTTTCTGGAAGTTGAGAAGCACAGTTTTGATTCAGGGGATATACGATGAGACCATCAAGACGATAGAGGGAGCTGAAAAGAAACGTATTACGCTTAGTGAAGCAATAAAGATTGCGCTCAATGTCGATTGTATCGTTAAGGGAACAGAACTTTGCCTATAAAGCGAGCTTCACAAAGTAACAAAGGAGTCAAATGCTATATCTGCGGAAAATCATGGCACACTGCAAGAGACTGCCAAAGCACTAGCAGACGCGCTACAAGGGGAATCTCTCGGCTCAGACACGAATTTCTATTTAGAAGCTGTATGAACCACTGTGATTAGGATGGTGAAAACATTTGATTGTGTTACTCTTAGTTTGACCACCGGGCTTTAAAAATGTACTTGAGGTTCCTCAACAAAACGCATGAAACAATATGCAGAATCACAATAGCTACATTTCGCGAAAGCAATATCTGGACAATCCCCAGAATCACATTCGTGAGCTGCTAAATCAAATGCCACGTTACTCACATTCCTGAATTCGGCAACATGTGCGGGAAAGTTGTATTATTATTATTATTATTATTATCTGGCTGTATGGTCATGCATTCAGCGACATTACCCGCAAATGAATCATTTACTATTGTTGTGTCCTTGTGAGCACTCCAAGAATCACGCAGTAGTACACACTTACGGTAGCGTTCTCGCTTCCCCCGCACGGGGTCCCGGGTTCGATTCCCGACGGGGTCAGGGATTTTCCCTGCCTCGAGATGACTGGGTGCTGTTGTGTCGTCTTCATCATCATCATTCATTCTCATTACGTTCGGAGGCAGGCAATGGCAAACAACGTCCGCTAGGACCTTGCCTAGTAAGGCGGTGCGGATCTCCCGCATCGTCCCCTACGCACCTCGGAGTATGGGACCTCATCATCATCATACACTTCTGGTTATCTGTAACATTGTCATTAACAACATTCAGGAAAAAGGATTTTAAATGGTTTTCTGATATATTCCCAGTTTACTAATGTCCAAATGTACGTTTTGTGGAAGATTGTCTTCTATAGCCTTTTTAACTTTCAGGCCGAAAGTTTTTTACTGAAGACAAATATATAGATTTTTTTGTTAGCTGTCCACGCACTGAAAGTGCAACATCTATTTTATAGCTGTGAACTGTATTGTTCGCATACTGGGCCAAAACAACTGTTGACTTTTCCTCTTTCTCAGAGTGTTTCGTACCAGAAATTAGTTCATTAATAAATCTATGTGTATAATTAAATCCAAATGCACTTTGGCCGTATCTGGAAACCTGCAGTTTTATGGTTTATTTCTTCAGCAAAACGAGACCCAGACTGGGGAATATGTTGGTCTTCCTGTACGTCTCTGGCTGTCATGAAAGTACTGATGTGTCTACGGTACATTCTGTATTCCGTCTTGAGACGTGCTGTGAAAGCTGCAGAACATTTAAACTTTTGTGGGCCCAATTTCTCTTGCTTTATGCATTGCTCGGAATTGCAGGTACCAGTAATGGACATATTTTCCTTCATACCTTGCTACGTCAAGCTGGAATAGTTCTCTGATTGCCTTGTTTCCTCGAAATGGAAGTTCGTTACGTACTTTTTTTTTTTGCTCCACACAATCAAATATTACTTTGGTGTTCGATGTGCTTTTTGTATATGAGTGGCTGTTCACTGACGAGCAATAGGTCGCAGCTTTACGTGGAGGTGTATGAAAATCATCACAAATACGTTCAAACGTTCTTCTGAAAATTTTGTTAAAATACTAACAGAATTGGATTTCTTTTCCCTTAAAGGTTCATAGTCACCAGAACTGATTGCTTCTCTTTGAGAAGCACTTTTTCCGCCACTGCCACCAGCACCACAATCCTGAACACTATTAATCGCGTAGTCGTCTATTAAATCGTTTCCTCATCCGCTGTCCTATCCAGTGTAACTTCAGTTGAGCAGTCAATAAAAGATTCATGTTTCTGAATAATCAGATCCAACAAAAACATCGCGAAAGTGTGATCAACCTGTCGTAGCCACACTATTTAAAACATTCCAAACATTAATAGTTACGTTTATTTCTTATTTATTTATATGGCAATAGTGAAACACTTATACTAATGATGAGACACATGTTAACTAACCACGTCAACTATTTGCTGAGGTAACTGACTGCTCAGCATGTTAGTCTCCCCCTCCACCACAAGGGACTCACAACTCTTTTGCGAGTGCGTGCTTGGCACGCATGAGGCTACTGCCCTTTCATTACACCTTCCTTTTCCATCCTGTATGTCTGCCCCTCTAGTACTCTTTCTTCCTTCCGTTGGGGACCATCTGACGTGTACAATAGGGAAACTGAAACTTGTGAAAGTATCGGAAGACTCAGGTGGATTTCATTTTTATCTTTCTCTCCTTTCTTGTCCTGACTTCTCCTGTCCTTCCTCCGCTTCGGCGTTCGAGGTCTCCATTTTTGTCTTTCTTCCTCTCTATGCGTGCCTGAAGGACAGCTCACACTTTTGAAATGTAAAGAGCGACTGGGTAAGGACAACTCCCAGCATCCAGTCCGACAGCTAGGGCTCATGGATACCCCCCTTGTACAGGACAGGCTCAGGGAGCGTTGACTGCTTGAGCTGTCACGTTCCAAACTGCCGTTTGGTTCCTCTGCCTGGTTTTCGAGAGGTGTGGCCTGAGATGTGAACAGTCACCTGAGATGGGTGTGCTTCCCTCTGTGGGGGACATAGAAGGAAAGAGCACACCATCGGAGATGCAAGAAGTCATGGGGGATTCACTCGAGATGAGTACATCAACGCCATCTACGCCACTTCCGTTTAATAAATGGAAATGGAATGTGGCCAAAGATATGATGAATCTTCCAGATGCACCCCCTTTACCTCATGGTGTCACGCACAGAAGATGATCAGAACTTTTCTACAGTGAACCTGTTCGCCATTCAGAAAAGTGTGAATAAAAATGCAGGCCCATTAATGGAACTTTGTTTCTTGAAAAAGACAGTACCTTTCAGGCCCAAAAACTTCTTAAAGCTATACCCCTCCATGGATACCTCATTCCTGTAGAGGCTCGTCGAGCACTGAATTCTTCAAGTGGTGTCAAATACACTCAGCTGCTTGAAGGTTTGACTGAGGGAGAAATCAACATTATCTCTGATCAGTGTGTAACAGCAGTCCATTCGGATAGGAAGACGGTCAATGCAGTGTCTGCCCGCACCCTTTTCTTAACATTTTATTGAGGGGAGCTCTCGCCAAAGATCAAGGGAGGCAATGAAATCATCAATGTCAGGCCCTACATACTGAGCCCAATACGTTACTAACAATGTCAGTGCTATAAACATACTTGCAAATACTGTAAAAACGCAACCAAATGTGTAACTTGGGTCAAGGATGTTCATGAAGGAGATTGCCCATCTTCTTCTCCATGCAGCATCAACTGCACTGGCAACCATACCACTTCGCCCCATGAATGCCTCTGTACCTCAGTGAGTGAGCCGTACAGGAAATATGAGTGAAGGAAAGGGTATCCCTGAACGTTACTCACAAAATGTTAGCTAGTTGAAAGGTATTCATGCCATTATCCAGCAGTAACAGTAACATTGTTGCTATGTGACAATCCACGAAAGGTATGGCCATGCGCCGGCCGGTGTGGGCGTGCGGTTCTAGGCGCTTCAGTCTCGAACCGCGTGACCGCTATGGTCGCAGGTTCGAATCCTGCCTCGGGCATGGATGTGTGTGATGTCCTTAGGTTAGTTGGGTTTAAGTAGTTCTAAGTTCTAGGGGACTGATGACCACATAGTGCTCAGAGCCATTTGAACCATTTTTGTATGGCCATGCAGACTAGAGATGGGGGATCCGCTCCTGAACTGATTCATAGAGTTGAATCTTTCAAAGGAGTGAACAATCAGTGATTCAGAAAAAAAGAACGGTAGCTCCAGACGTTTCCCACAGCAAAGAGAGAGAGAGAGAGAGAGAGAGAGAGAGAGAGAGAGAGAGATGGAGCATATCAGCGGGGCCTCTGCGGGTCAGAGCACACTGCACGCCACACAACACAGCCAGCGCCGGCCTCTGCCCTGCTTCTACCTTGGCTGCCTGCATTGTGCAGTGCCCCATTGGATTTTGTGTTTCACATATGCCGTGCCGTCTCTGTGGTTCCTCTGCCGCGTGCAGTGTCTGGCGCAGCTTAACTTAGCAACGCACTCTGTCGGCGATCGTTGATGCGAGCAACAGGACAGAGAGCCTCCTAGCAGAGAAAATAAGAACTACTTGCAACAACCTGCTCGCAAGAGAACGGACGATTTGTCTCGGAGCGGGTGACTGGTGGCCGTTCATCGCTCCCCCCACCCTCGGAACTCGCCCGCTCAACGCTCATCCCACCGTTCTCGACTCTAGCCAGAGTGTTGAGCAAAGCAACTCAGGTGTCACTCTGGTCTCTGCGGTCTTAGCTCACGCAGTAATACAGCTCGCGGCTCGACCTGCTTGACTCAGCGCCTCTGCATCGGAGTTTGTCTCTACTGGATATTGTTCTTCGTAGTAATACCGCTATGTATATTACATTATTATGTTATGTATACATCATTTGTTTTTATTTTATTTTTATTTGTTTAAACTGATCAGATTAGGTCCCTGACGACTCCTCTTACTATAGAATTTTTATTATGGACACTCGAATTTACACTTTAATTACGAGCGAACCGATAAACGTATCGCAAAACGTGATACACCAATATTTTCCTTGTTTTATTCTGCGTAAGGCTATATGCACCACTTTAGTCTTACAGTCAAATTTATATATATATATATATATATATATATATTTTTCTTATTCTGGTTCGAATTTTGCGATTTTAGGCGTCTTCGGAAGGAAACGTTCACTTTAAAAATATATGGCTTGCGATGTATTTGTACGAGGTTAATGAAATTTTAATACATTGTAGCCAAATATATTGTTAATGTAAATCTCAAGTTACAACATTTTCCGATCACCCAAAAAACCACGATAGTGCAAAATAAATTAATAATCAAAAACTTTGTCATATCGTGGAAATTTCAATAAACAATTCAAAATTCTTACTCATTATCTGTGTTACTTCAAAATAGGATCAAATAAGATCAAAATACAGGTATAGTACTGGAATAAACCAAGTTTAAAGGGCAATGTGCCTTCCATTTATTTTCTATTGTGAATGAGTGGTGAGTCATGAAAAAGAGCTAGTTCATTGAAGGGAGTGAACAGTTCTGATCCGATCTCTGAAAAGAACAGTTTTGCCCATCTCTAATGCAGTCCTGCGAACGCCATTTCAGTGCTGCACTTGTGAAATGACCTAGTGCTAAGGTCACGTCCACTCCTGTGACGTCTTCTCCTTCATCCACTACAGTTGCTCAACGCACGAAAAAGACTTCGCCCACTCCAGTGAAGTCATTTGTGACACAATTAAAAGAGCTGAAATTTAAAAAGGAATACTCTCGACCTGAAGTCAGCAAATATCTAAGTCCACGTCTGACAGATTCAAAGGTACTAAGAAGTCCAACAAAACAAATGTTCTTCCCCTTCGCCAACTCTGAGATCCTCTACAGCAGTGACACCTTGTGCCGCCTCTGTCCAGCCGACATCCATTTCACCAGTGTGAATCAACCGATTTTCCATCCTGAAGTCAGCTGACCTACAGGTAGGTTACTGGTCCCCCTGAAGAAATAATGGAACAAGATCTCCCAGCCTCAGAACTCTGTAGTAGTATACAGCCGATATCTGGCACTCAGCAGCTATTGACGTAATTGCCCATTATAAGAGAAATGTCTCCTATCATCTAATACGACTGTTCTCCAATGGAACATTTGTGGCATCAGATCCCACATGGCAGACTTGCAGCTGGTACTGCGATCGCAATGCTCATTTGTTTTATGTCCCCAAGAAACGAAATTATGCCCTCAAGACCGCTGTGACCTCTTACACTTCACTCCAGTCTTTCTTCCAAGAAAAGAACTCCAGCTCATAGAGAGTCATGATGCTCATTCGGGACGACACCCATAGCCAGACCATTTCACTGAACACCCAGCTACAAGCTTTTGCTGTCAGTCTTTCTCTCTCCAGTTATGCCTTTTCTCTTTGAAATATACCCCTGTCATTTGATCTCTGAAAGGCATACATACTGCAGCTAACCACTCTGCTCTCTCAACCATTTTTTTGACTTCAATGCGCACCATCCCATTTGGGGCTCTCTGGGAACGTGCCTGAGAAGCTATCTTCTGGTAGCTATTCTCAACCAGCTTACTCTCATTTCTGTCAACAATGGTGAACCCACATTTCTTTCAAATTCCACAAATACTTCCTCACATATGGCTCTTTAATTCCAAAATACATAGCTTGTCCACCATCTAGAGTGGTCCGTCCTCTCAGACAAACACTCGAGCGACCATTTCCTGTGAACAATTCGATAATTCGTCTGTTAACTCATGTCCCATCTGTGTGCAAGACCAACTGGCGGCCGGCCGGAGTGGCCGAACGGTTCTAGGCGCTACAGTCTGGAACCGCGCGACTGCTACGGTAGCAGGTTCGAATCCTGCCTCGGGCATGGCTGTGTATGATGTCCTTAGGTTAGTTAGGTTTCAGTAGTTCTAAGTCTAGGGGACTGATGACCTCAGAAGTTGTCTCATAGTGCTCAGAGTCATTTGAACCACTTGAAATAACTGGAGGCTATCTAAAGCTTCACTGGCAACCTTCGACGAACAACATTTCCACAGCAGTGGTTATCAGGTAGAGTACCTTACGAATATTATCCTTACCACCGTAGAACGTTCCGTTCCCCGAACTTCTTCCATACTGTGATGTGTTCCCTGTGATTCAGGAGTGGATATGTGCTCTCCGTGTCTTTGAACGCTATGCCACAAAGGAGAACTGTATTCGTTATAAACAGTTGCTTCCAAAGTGTCGTCACATTTTCAGAGGCACCGAAAAACCTTGTTGATCTCTTTTACTAATTCTTTTAAGCGTTTTACTCTCTTTCTTCTATTGTTTGGGGTAACCTACGTCGTATTTCTGGAAACGAGGTACATCTGCCGATTCCTGGCGTGACTGTAGCGAATGATGTCTTCGTGGACCCTTTCGATACTGGGTCGATACTTTGCAGAGATCTTGCGTTCTGCCCATTAACATCCTGCCTTCCTACCTCGGAAACGAGTGGAGGAGGCTCGGGAAATGTCTTTCATCTCTCAGAATCGCGAATATTACCATACCGTTTTTACTATGAGCGAGCTCGAACATGCTCTCACCTCGTCACGATCCTCCGCTCCAGGGCCGGACGATATTCACATTCAGATGTTGCAGCACCTATCTCTTGACGACAAGCACTGTCTTCTTCGTACGTATAATCGCGCCTGGACGGACGGCACGTTTGCCAGACGTTGGCGTGAAGCCACTGTAATCCTCAAATTCAAGCCTGATAAGGACGAACGTGTTCCGTCCAGCTACTGCCCAATTTACTTCACCAGCAGTCTCGGCAAGGTGATGGAAGGCATGATCAATAGTCGGCTGTTATGATGTCTACATCTACATCTACATCTACATTTATACTCCGCAAGCCACCCAACGGTGTGTGGCGGAGGGCGGTGTGGTGGCTTGAGCCTCGGAATTTGCTAACGATCGAACAATGTGGATATCGTAAGCACCCTGTCAACCCAAATTATGAACAATTTTCTGCGGAAATGCCAGACTGTAGCGGCAGTTTTTCATTGGAGAAAGCTAACGACACCTGCTGGAGGATGGGCATCCTTTGTACAGTCCACTCATGGGGCTTCCGAAGCCGTCTGCCCCATTTTATTAAGGAGTTTTTAACAGATCAGGTTTTCAAGGTACGTGTAGGTTTGGCTTTGTCGAACATTTCTATTCAGAAGAACGGGATGCCTCAGGGATCTGCGCTGAGAGTTGCCCTATTTTCCCTAGCAAAACCCTACCATGGACTGTCTCCCGCCTAGCATCCCATGCTCTCTTTTCATCGATGACTGTGCAAACTATTGCAGCTTTCAACGCACTTGCGTATTTGAGCCGCGGCTTCAGCGTTTCTCGACCGTCTTTACTCGTGGAGCATCAACGGCTTCCACTTTTACAGTGAAAAAACGGTCTGTCTGAACATCTGGCGGCGTAAGGAGTTTCTTCCACGTCTTACACTCTATTCTGTGGCTATTCTGTTTGTCGAAACCACGACATTCTTCGGGCTCACGCTCGATAGGATACTGTTGGTCCTCACACCATATCTTATCTGGCATCACGCCGTACCCGATCTCTAAATACCCTATGTGCTTTAAACGGTGCTTCAAGGCAAGCGGATCTGAAAATTCTCCTCTCCTTATATCAGTCCTTTGTCCGATCAAGAATGGACTATGGATGTCTCGTTTACTTATTTGCACCCCACCGTCTATTTTATGACGTCTCGACACACTCCTCCATCGAGGTATACTTTTGGCGACTGGAGATTTTCACTATACCAGTTATGAGTCTCTGTGCAGACGCTGCCGAACTACCGCTGTCATAGCAGCGTCATGTTCTCCTCAGCAGATGCGCCTGCCATCTGTCCTCTTTGCTCAACCCTCCATCCTATGTGTCCTTTTTTGATGACATCTTTCACTGCCAATACGGGTTAAGCGCTACCTCGTTGTTGCCTCTCCGAGTTCAATTTTATATACTGCTTTGGAAGCTTAACCTAACGCTACCTGCCACGTTCCCGGTGGGTGAGAGACCTTCACCACCTTGGCTTCGTGCAGAGGTCCGCGCTCATCTTGCACTAAGTTCGCTTCCCGAGGACACTACCCTAGATTCGACCTATTGCTGTAGGTTTCTCGAACTTTGCAGGCAACTTGGAGACAGCACCTTCGTCTACACTGGTGATTCTGTGTCGTCGTATCCGCCTTTGTCACTGGCAACAAACATTTCAGATGCCATCTTAGAAAGTGCTCGATTTTTACTGCAGAGGTTCCCATCCTCTGCAGGCCATGCAGTACATCCGATAACACGAGCTTCTTAATTGTGAATTATGTTCCGATTCACTTACTGCCTTCCAGAGCCTCCGTGTGGTATACACACACCACCACTTAGTACAACGAATCCAAGATTGCCTCCACTCTCTCGCTGATAATGGAGCCGACGTGATGTTCGTGTGGGTTCCTAGTCACATAGGAGTGTCGGGAAATGAAGCTGCCGATGCTGCTGCCAAGGCTCCAGTACAATTACCTGGGTCTTTTAGCTATTCTGCCCCTTCAGATGGTCTCTGTTTCGCCGCACGTAGGAACGTTGTCTCACTCTGGCATGAATATTGCTCTCCTCTATATAGCTACAAAATCTGGGAAATTAAATAGCTCGCAACAGAGATACTTTTAGCTGAACTGCGTGTTGGGCACTATGTGCTTACTGCAATCAACCATTGATAGCAAGCCGTTTTCTCAGCCAATGCCGATTTTATAATTGTGTACATTTTAATGTATGTTTGCCATTTGAATAATAATATATTTTAGCAGATACAACACGGGCTATAGACAGCGTTTTACTTTTGACGTCGTAGTAATATGGCGAAGAAAACGGTTTGAACAACCTCCTCAAAGGAGAAGTGATCGTTTTTAGTCGATTAGGCTCTGAGTATTATCGACTTCCAATTCATTCAGTAACTGAACATTTTAAGTTATGACACGGATGCTTATGACCTTAGTTGTTTTGCACTCTAAAGCAACAACAAGGCCCCCCCTCCTCCAGGAGTGCAAGCACTGTTGTGTACAAACCAGAAGCAACATAGTCGCACGCCGTCGCAGGCGTGATTAGAAACGTGAGATGGCTCTGTGTACGAATGTTTAAATACGAATTCCTCTCCGAGCCGGGAGACGACCCGTTTTAAGTGCGGCAGAAGTTCCGTAATCACAGCACAGGAGACTAGATATGAGAAACGGGTACCCTCAAACAATTCAGTATAACCGTACAAACAATTCCAGAGAAATGTGTGTAAATGCACGAGAAACTACGTGAATTGAGAATTAGAAAAACACATATCAGAGATTTCCGTGGCATTTGTAGAGAGACAGACTAGCCACGAGCTGTGAGGTGCGAAACTTGCAGTTTGTCGAGACACAGTGGTTTCTGCAGGAAAACTGTACCAGTGGTACGTTACAAATGTAAGAGACCAGGGGACGTAACAGGACTACATGGAGTGCGCCTGGGTGATGCAAAGGTAGGGGAAAGGGAAACGGGAAATTTGAAACAGGCGTAAGTGAGCAGTCACCTTATGCCAGCCCCCGAAGCGAGTTGGTAACTGACTGCGAGAATAAAAATGAATAATGAGTTAGTGTGTCCATAGAGTAATACCAAGAGACTGTGATTTCTCGTGACAGTGGAGCACAAATAAGCCGCACCAACTGCGAGATGGTCGCATACTTCCATACATTAGTCGCACTAATCCTGTAACTGATTATGTCCTACCTATTCGTGGAATGTATAGCCAGAGTATATCATTTTATTTATTTACTATTAATATGTTGTTTAAAAGTTTTCAGTGGGAGACATATCACGCTGTATATAAAGCCCTCTAGTGGTTAAGTTCTTAAGATCGGTGCGCGCCTACGTAACATCCTGGCGGCCGACCCAACAGAGGGCGCTGATCATTGATCTGTCCTTCTTTCAGCTGTCATACAGACATTTTATATTTCATAAGCAATTTATAGGTTGCTACAGCCAATGTATTACGTATATTAATTGTTGACCGCAAATTCGCCATAAAAAGGATCGCTCCTATTCTATTCATATATTTTCTTTTAATAATTTTATATGGGTAACTGTATTCGTATTTTAATGTATCACAATTGGTTTCTATGATAGTTATCAATTTTAAAAGTCTGCTACGTGTATTTTACATAATGTGTTTTTATCAGATTATGTTTTTTGCGTAAATGATGACTACATCTACGCCCACAGTAGCGACATCTAGGGAGGATGTAGGCAAACAGATTTCTGGTAACTACTGTACTTCAGTAGCCAGTTGCAATAATGACTGTGTGGACGACGTGGCCTATTCTACACCTTATTTTAGATCTATGTGACGATGCCATTATGGCCTTATCACTTTAGAACATGGTGCAAAAAAGGTACGTTTTACCGTATTTTATCTGTACATTTCCATGGTTGTATGATAGTATGTTGTGATAGGTATTGCTGTATTATGTTGAAATACACACTGCTCACTAGGTCTATATATTTGTATATTATAGATTTGAGGATGGTCATTACGGACTGAAACCGGTCATCGTCTAAAGAATTGATATTCTGACCAAAGACTGGAATAAAAAAAACATTTTACAAATAAGCCTTGTACACAAGAAATACTTGAAGGGGCACGTGCGATACAAACCATAAGGGATTACCCGAATTTAAGCCAGCTGAAAATCATTAAGAGAAAGGTAACAAAAATTTGATGGTGATCTAGAAGTGACTCTAGATTTCACGTTATGGAGGAACTGTTAGACTTCCTGTACTGTGGATTAATAGGCAGTGATTTCTTTAAGAAGTACTTCACCTTTAACTATGCAAATAAAAGCTTGTGGATCAGAAATGGATGAGTCGAGTTAAGTACGGAAATACATTCGAAATTAGAAAGCAGCAGATAAAAGCAACCGATTCGCCGAGAGAAGAACAGAGAAGGAGTAAAATAATCAATAGTCAAGAGGAAACGACTAATTTTCCGCAACGCATCCACTCGGTCTATGCTATAAAAGAGTAACCATAGCCACATACCACAAAAGAGTAGAATTCGTTTCTTGCGTTAATCGGATATTATTGACAGTTTATAAATGATTTGCGCAGAACAGCTAGAATGCTGCCTGAACTCTTAAAGAAAGGAGCATAATTTGAGTTAGACAAGAAACAAAAAGACGCGTTTCAGATGTTAAAATCCATGTATATAACAGTATTCAGATGTTTCGAAACGACTCATTGTAACTGGTACGAACCATGTTGTCCTTAGAGCTGTTCTGAGTCAAGGCGAAGAAGGGAAGGAGTCACCTGTCGCATTTGTGGAGAAAAATTACAGTATGATAAAATGGGAACAGCTGGGTATTGTATGGGCAGTAAAGCATTTCAGACCCTATATTTACAGGAGAAAGTTCACCATATGTATGGATCACAAGCCGCTAAAATGGATAGGAAATGTGACTGATCTGCACTTCTAAAAGCTTGAAGAATCCTATTAAGAGAGTATATACAAACAGAAAAACGATATAGCTGATGCCCTTTCATGCATGAGGAAGATACGTATAACAGAAGAAGACAGTGAACACTCTGCTGGTTCCGAATACACACTTGTGGAACCTGATATAAGTGAAGAAATCCAAGAAGTTTGAAGCAGCTCCATGACTCGCTTCTAAGCAGCACCAAGAAAAGTCACACAAACAAACATGTAAAAACGTACAGAATGTGGTCGGGTATGAAGTGACATATTGCAGTAAACGTTGAAAAGTGCGAAGGCTGCCAAAGGAACGAAGTCACGAAACACAAAATAAAGATACCGCTAGAAACAACGACGGTTCCTGAACAAGTATTTGGAAGCTAAAACATCGAAATCGTGGGCCTCTGAAACGGACAGACAAAGACAATTGATATATTCCAACATTCCAGAATATTCAGTGTTGCAGAACAAGTCGAGAAAGAAGACGCTGACACAGTAGCATCTGTCTTAGTGATGAAGATTATTTTACAGTTCAGAATCCCATTTTTTATACTACGTGATCAAGGGAGTAACTTCATAAATGACTCCATGAAAAGGATGTGCAAGTTACTTAAAATCTAGAAGACACAGATCACTACGTATCACCCACGGAGCAGTGGGGCTTTAAAATGGTCTCGTAGAACCCTAATGGAGTTCCTAAGACATTACGTCAACAAGGCACAAAATGATTAGACGATTGGGTCCTTACGCTGTGTTGTTGTTGTTGTGGTCTTCAGTCCTGAGACTGGTTTGATGCAGCTCTCCATGCTACTCTATCCTGTGCAAGCTTCTTCATCTCCCAGTACCTACTGCAACCTACATCCTTCTGAATCTGCTTAGTGTATTGATCTCTTGGTCTCCCTCTACGATTTTTACCCTCCACGCTGCCCTCCAATGCTAAATTTGTGATCCCTCGATGCCTCAGAACATGTCCTACCAACCGATCCCTTCTTCTGGTCAAGTTGTGCCACAAACTCCTCTTCTCCCCAATCCTATTCAATACCTCCTCATTAGTTACGTGATCTACCCACCTTATCTTCAGCATTCTTCTGTAGCACCACATTTCGAAAGCTTCTATTCTCTTCTTGTCCAAACTAGTTATCGTCCATGTCTCACTTCCATACATGGCTACACTCCATACAAATACTTTCAGAAACGACTTCCTGACACCTAAATCTATACTCGATGTTAACAAATTTCTCTTCTTGAGAAACGCTTTCCTTCCCATTGCCAGTCTACATTTTATATCCTCTCTACTTCGACCATCATCGGTTATTTTACTCCCTAAATAGCAAAACTCCTTTACTACTTTAAGTGTCTCATTTCCTAATCTAATTCCCTCAGCATCACCCGACTTAATTTGACTACATTCCACTACGCTGTGTATGTGCGTAATATTACATCACACAGACTGAAATGACACTAGCCACACAAATAACTTTTCAGAAGAGTGTGGAATACATCAGGTGCAGTTCGGAAAGATCCCTCCATTATAATTCATAATTATGACGATTTTGTGCTGCAGTCTAATAATGCAGTGGATGCACTACTTAGGAAGGAAGTTCAGTAAGCAATGTAAATTGAAAAGTAAGGAAAATTACAGAATAACCCAAAACCCAAAGCAGTTTAATACCAGAAATAACGCATTATTTTTCAATAAGAGTAGAAAATAGTTTATGAAGAGGACCTCTTACAGTTGCGTGAACGAAGGGGCCGAATGTAGTCAGTCGCATTAAGAAAAATAAGAACTGACGGTGCTTGCAAATAGACTAAAGGAGTTTTTCTAAACTTCAGATGCGCTGCAGTCTTATCCCTGCTGCACTGCCAATTCGTGAGAATCGTGGGATAAATCAGAACTGTCATCTTGAGAAATTCCACTCATCACCGGGACATTCATGAATAAGATAATAAATGCAAGATACAGTAAACAGAAGCTCACAAATCTGCACCCAGGTGACGGGGAACGTAATAAGGTGCAACAAGCCTTAATTTGTAGCCTAAGGATATTTCAGAATTCGCAATGTCTAATTGGGCTGTTAGCACAACGAGGAGTTAGCCGGAAATGTGATATATTAAATTTCGAGGGAGACATTGAGGTACTGTTTGGCACAATCGATGAAGAAGATGCTTCGTATTTTGACACGGAAATACACTGAAGCACCAAAGAAACTGGTATAGGCATGTATGCGTATTCAAGTACTGAGATATGTAAACAGGGAGAATACGGTGCTGCGGTCGGCAACGCATATATGAGACAACAAGTGTCTGGCGCAGTATTAGATCGGCTACTGCTGCTACAATGGCAGGTTATCAAGATTTAAGTGAGTTTGAACGTGGTGTTATAGTCGGCGCACGAGCGATGGGACATATCTCCAAGATAGAGATTAAGTGCGGATTTCCCTTACGGATTTCCCTTAGGATCATTTCACAAGTGTACCGTGAATATCAGGAATCAGGTAAAAAATCAAATCTCCGACATATCTGAGGCCGGAAAAAGATGCTGCAAGAACATCTACATCTACATCTACATCTACATCCATACTCCGCAAGCCACCTGTGTGGCGGAGGGTACCTTGAGTACCTCTATCGGTTCTCCCTTCTATTCCAGTCTCGTATTGTTCGTGGAAAGAAGGATTGTCGGTATGCCTCTGTGTGAGCTCTAATCTCTCTGATTTTATCCTAATGGTCTCTTCGGGAGATATACGTAGGAGGGAGCAATATACTGCTTGACTCTTCGGTGAAGGTATGTTCTCGAAACTTTGACAAAAGCCCGTACCGAGCTACTGAGCGTCTCTCCTGCAGAGTCTTCCACTGGAGTTTATCTATCATCTCCGTAACGCTTTCGCGATTACTAAATGATCCTGTAACGAAGCGCGCTGCTCTCCGTTGGATCTTCTCTATATATTCTATCACACACTATCTGGTACGGATCCCACACTGCTGAGCAGTATTCAAGCAGTGGGCGAACAAGCGTACTGTAACCTACTTCCTTTGTTTTCGGATTGCATTTCCTTAGGATTCTTCCAATGAATCTCAGTCTGGCATCTGCTTTACCGACGATCAACATTATATGCTTATTCCATTTTAAATCACTGCTAATGCGTACTCCCAGATAATTTATGGTATTAACTGCTTCCAGTTGCTGACCTGCTATTTTGTAGCTAAATGATAAAGGATCTATCTTTCTGTGTATTCGCAGCACATTACACTTGTCTACATTGAGATTCAATTGCCATTCCCTGCACCATGTGTCAATTCGCTGCAGATCCTCCTGCATTTCAGTACAATTTTCCATTGTTACAACCTCTCGATACACCACAGCATCATCTGCAAAAAGCCTCAGTGAACTTCTGATGTCATCCACCAGGTCATTTATGTATATTGTGAATAGCAACGGTCCTATGACACTCCCCTGCGGCACACCTGAAATCACTCTTACTTCGGATGACTTCTCTCCATTGAGAATGACATGCTGCGTCCCGTTATCTAGGAACTCCTCAATCCAATCACACAATTGGTCTGATAGTCCATATGCTCTTACTTTGTTCATTAAACGACTGTGGGGAACTGTATCGAACGCCTTGCGGAAGTCAAGAAAGACGGCATCTACCTGTGAACCCGTGTCTATGGTCCTCTGAGTCTCGTGGACGAATAGCGCGAGCTGAGTTTCACATGACCGTCTTTTTCGAAATCCATGCTGATTCCTACAGAGTAGATTTCTAGTCTCCAGAAAAGTCATTATACTCGAACACAATACGTGTTCCAAAATTCTACAACTGATCGACGTTAGAGATATAGGTCTATAGTTCTGCACATCTGTTCGACGTCCCTTCTTGAAAACGGGGATGACCTGTGCCCTTTTCCAATCCTTTGGAACGCTACGCTCTTTTAGAGACCTACGGTACACCGCTGCAAGAAGGGGGGCAAGTTCCTTCGCGTACTCTGTGTAAAATCGAACTGGTATCCCATCAGGTCCAGGGGCCTTTCCTCTTTTGAGCGATTTTAATTGTTTCTCTATCCCTCTGTGGTCTATTTCGATATCTACCATTTTGTCATCTGTGCGACAATCTAGAGAAGGAACTACAGTGCAGTCTTCCTCCGTGAAACAACTTTGGAAAAAGACATTTAGTATTTCGGCCTTTAGTCTGTCATCCTCTGTTTCAGTACCATTTTGGTCACAGAGTGTCTGGACATTTTGTTTTGATCCACCTACCGCTTTGACATAAGACCAAAATTTCTTAGGATTTTCTGCGAAGTCAGTACATAGAACTTTACTTTCGAATTCATTGAACGCCTCTCGCATAGCCCTCCTCACACTACATTTCGCTTCGCGTAATTTTTGTTTGTCTGCAAGGCTTTGGCTATGTTTATGTTTGCTGTGAAGTTCCCTTTGCTTCCGCAGCAGTTTTCTAACTTGGTTGTTGTACCACGGTGGCTCTTTTCCATCTCTTACGATCTTGCTTGGCACATACTCATCTAACGCATAATGTACGATGGTTTTGAACTTTGTCCACTGATCCTCAACACTATCTGTACTTGAGACAAAACTTCTGTGTTGAGCCAACAGGTACTCTGAAATCTGCTTTTTGTCACTTTTTCTAAACAGAAAAATCTTCCTACCCTTTTTAATA
This sequence comes from Schistocerca cancellata, assembly GCF_023864275.1. Taxonomy (NCBI): domain Eukaryota; kingdom Metazoa; phylum Arthropoda; class Insecta; order Orthoptera; family Acrididae; genus Schistocerca; species Schistocerca cancellata. The sequence goes on from NC_064632.1 coordinate 129,135,885, forward strand.
TTTCTATTTACGGCTGAAATCATCGATGCCGTAACCGCTTTATGATCGCTGATTCCCTGTTCTGCGTTAACTTTTACAAATAGTTCGGGTCTGTTTGTCACCAGAAGGTCTAATATGTTATCGCCACGAGTCGGTTCTCTGTTTAACTGCTCAAGGTAGTTTTCAGATAAAGCACGTTAAAAAGATTTCACTGGATTCTTTGTCCCTGCCACCCGTTATGAACGTTTGAGTCTCCCAGTCTATATCCGGCAAATTAAAATCTCCACCCAGAACTATAACATGGTGGGGAAATCTACTCTAAATATTTTCCAAATTATCCTTCAGGTGCTCAGCCACAACGGCTGCTGAGCCAGGGGGCCTATAGAGACATCCAATTACCATGTCTGAGCCTGCTTTAACCGTGACCATCACCCAAATCATTTCACATTTCGGATCTCCGTCAATTTCCTTCGATACTATTGCACTTCTTATCGCTATAAACACGCCTCCCCCTTCACTGTCCAGCCTGTCTCTGCGGTATACATTCCAATCTGAGTTTAGGATTTCATTACTGTTTACGTCTGGTTTCAGCCAACTTTCTGTCCCTAGTACTATATGGGCGTTGTGACCGTTTATTAATGAGAGCAATTCTGGGACCTTTCTATAGACGCTCCTGCAGTTTATTATTAGCACATTAATATTGTTATTTCCTGTTGCATTTTGCCTACTCCTACCTTGCCGCGTCTCAGGAGGCGTCTTGTCGGGCCTAGAGAGGGAATTCTCTAACCTAAAAAACCCCCATTTGCACTCCACACGTACTCCGCTACCCTCGTAGCCGCTTCCGGCGTGTAGTGCACGCCTGACCTATTCAGGGGGACCCTACATTTCTCCACCCGATAGCGGAGGTCGAGACCAACGACGACTGAAGAGAATCGTTCGACGTGACGGAAGTGTAACCCTTCCACACAATGCTGCAGATTTCAATGCTGTGCCATCAACAAGTGTCAGTGTACGAACCATTCAACAAAACACCATCGATATGGGGTTTCGGAGCCGAAGGCCCCCACGTGTACCCTTGATGACTGCACGGCACAAAGCTTTACGCCTCGCCTGGGCCCGTCAACACCGAATTTGGACTGTTGGCGATTGGAAATATGTTGCCTGGTCGGACGAGTCGCGCTTCAAATTGTATCGAGCGGATGGATGTGTACGGATATGGAGACAACCTCATGAATCCATGGACCCTGCGTGTCAGCAGGGGACCGTTCAAGCTGGGGAAGGTTCTGCGATGGTGTGGTGCGCCTGCAATTGGAGCAATATGGGACCCAGATACGTCTAGATACGACTCTGACAGGTGACACGAACGTAAGCATCCTGTCTGATCACCTTCATCCATTCACGTCCATTGTGCAGTCTGACGGACTTGGGCAATTCCAGCAGAACAATGCGACACCCCACTCGTCCAGAATTGCTACAGAGTGGCTGCAGGAATACTCTTCTGAGCAACGTGCTGTTCATGCTGTTCAGAAGAGATCTCCAGCCCCTGGTACTCTTACGGATTTATGGACAGTCCTACAGGATTCATGGTGTCAGTCCCCTCCAGTACTACTTGAGACATTAGGCGAGTCCACGCCACGTCGTGTTGCGGAACTCCTGCGTGTCCGCGGGAGCCCTACACCATATTAGGCAGGTGTACCAATTTCTTTGGCTCTTCAGAGTAGATCAAGTGGAAGAAGAACAGTGTTAATTGCTAAACATAACTAAGAGAACAGGTCACAGTGGTTAAAGCAACGTTAAACAACTTCAGTCACACAATAGCCAGTCTGGCACAAGATGAGAAAAAATAATCGTAACTGAGATGGAAAATCTACTCAGATACGTTAGCGAATACATCATCCGTACTGAACAGAGGATACAACGGTTAGCTGTTTTTCAGTATTGACTTTAAAGAATTCGACCCAGAGAACGTATGTGTCACAGTCGTCGGAAATACATTGGTGGTGGACGCCCATAGGGTCACCGCACTGACTTCACACAGCCTGCACGTAGTGGAATGGAACATGCATTTGAGTAGCCACACAATACATCATCCCGTTTATCAGCAGACACAATGACAATCATCTAACCGAGGGTTCCAACAGGACAGACGCCACCTAGCGGATGCACCTGTTGATGCGCCACCTCCTCTGCTGCAGCCCGTGGCCCCACCAATCCAAAATGAAACCTGGTATGCCCGTACCAGATAGTTTCCACACCACCTGCTACCTTAACATATGTACGGCGTCTTCGCTTCGAGCGACACCTCTCCAAGAAACGCTCCAGTCGTGTCTCTTTACCATAGTATTAGCGCTCAGGAAAACCTGTGCAACGCATCGCCGGGAAATGATCCAGCCATGTCCGGTCCTCACCCCAGGCACGACACGGCTGGTCACGCACATTTGAGGCATTCAGAATAGAAGTGGTACAAGTCCAAAGGAAGTGTTTCAGAGATGCCAGAGGATAAAGATATATGGGAATAAAGAAAACATAAATTTTACAAACATAAAATTGCTTTGTTTCGAGACAGACAATTATACTTCAACTGTTCCATCCAGGATGGAGTACATAGAAGGAACGTTGGAAACTGCAACAACGTTTGAAACGGAAAATATAGGCTTGCTTCAGTAATCACTTGAAAATAGTTGCAGTTAAAGTAGTACACAATATAATAGTACCATGTTTAACATTTCCATATCCGTTCTTGTATAGAGTACATTTACCTATGTATTCACACGTAGAACAATTAATCATTGTTTTCAGACTCAGCGCCATTTTCAGGAAATCGTTTTTGAATTGCATTTGCAATGCAAGGAATATGTTTGAAGAAACGGTGCTGACTGGGAGGAATAAAAGGCAGCAACTTCAGCACGTAATTCTTCTTTGCGTCGGTAGCTGAATGTCACTGCTTTTATAGATTGTCTTGTTCTGGCAGCTGACTTGCTAATTTTCCTTTACCTGTCTCTGCCAAATTAATTTCATGGAACTGCATGTCAAGATAGTGGCTGTTTTTTTAGTTTGGTAAATATACACATCAGTTTTCGTGCCTCAACCACTGAATGCGACCGTCAACAGCTTTCTTCCAGTGTGCAATGGATGCTTCCAAGTTCTTTGTGGACAAAAAGTCAGTACGTATCAGGTGAACTGTTCTAAACGGATTTTTCTTTGTGGGTTCTTTCATAATACTTATCCAGTCATCCGGCGAATAAATATGGTCTGCTTTTCCCATCTTCTATGAAGCCAAAGTCGGCATCACTTGGTAGGCATGACTGCCCTGACACGAGAAATTTATGGTCTATGATTTCTGTTTCCATATCAGAGTCTTGTAATAGTTTCTCCAAAGCAAGTACCATTTTTATGTTCAGATTTTGACCTGTGCAGCTGTCAAAATGTAAAATCACGTGCTTGCAATCTTTTGCATGTTGCTTGAGATGCTTCACAACGCACATGGAAAGGTCTTGCGGTCCTTTTCCCCCTTCCATTTCATCCCACATTTACATAAAACAGCTCTTTTCATTAAATGAACACACACAGATTTCTCTTGTAGTATGCTACTGATGGGGACAGTTTTGGAAACGCGAGTGCCTTCTGTAGATCGAAAGTCAATATGACCAAGTCATATGAAACATTTGCCGCGCCTGATTTCAAATTCTCCTTAACCTGAACAGCTTCTCTTAAGTGCATATCCCTTTCCTGAATAATAGGCACCCATGTAGTTTCATTCTCTTCCTCTGAAATCTTTATGTTAATTTCATCACAGAATCTGCTCATGTCTTTTGATTGTAGCTTGAAAAGGATGTAGCTTCAATCTGTTCCACTGAAATCTTAGTGTTAATTTCATTACAGACCCTTCGCGCGGCATTTTATGGTAGCTGGAAACGGAAATTAAATTTTATTGAAAAAGACATGGTAACAGAACATATCTTTTACTGGTGTTTTATGTTCTTCATCACATTCTAGACGTACATGCTGTATATTTTGGACATAGACAATCTGGGTTTAAGTATTTTCTTTCAGGACTTTTGTTTCTTGTATAGTGACTTTGATAGCCTGGAAATGATTTTATATGTTGCATAACCTCCGTGTCATTAATTTTATTCCCTGGATTCTTCTTGATGTGCGAGTCAACTACAGAACAAACATCCAGCTTTAATACGCAACGATGCAGTCGTCCATCGGATATCTGAAATGTTTTAAGAAAGAATGCTATACAAATCTGGATACTTTGGGTGTACACCTGTAGGAAATTCTTAAATGACGTTGAGTTTTGATTTCCAGAATCATTTCGCCACCATCTCCTTTATACACAGAATGATTGCACTGTTCCCTAAAGATAAGTATTTTGCTGCGAACAGTCACCTACGTTCCAAAAAGAATCTGACAATTTCCTAGACTGCTCTTTCGTTATTCTTGGAGAGCGTTTTAATCGACACTTGCAGATTATATTGGTAGAAACTTTTCTTTTATTCAGTTGTCCTTTTCTTGTTATATATTCTTAGCCAGAATTTCGGAGGGTTCTCCTTTCGTTGGTCTTCCAGGTTTCTGCATTACGTGTACATTTCCTTGCTCCCTGCTTTAATGGTGACTGTCTATTCTCTACGATTCCGTCTCTCACCCCTGTAACAAAGCATATAATGAAAATAGCTATTACAAACATCAAAAGTGAAATTCGAGATAAATAAATGTGTAATATTGCATTAACGGTTTCAAAACAAGTAACGTTGTTGTCAAAACATGTGCACAAATGGTGTAATTGATAAAAACATGATCTGTGTTCCACAGTACATTTTTAATTACATTAGCTTACCTCCTTTTTCTTCCGAACAGTCATCTATGTCCATAATAATAATTATTTTGTGTAATGGAACTACAAAACTTTGAAACACAGCATGCAGTGAGGACTTGTTTCACTTGTCGTCTGGAATAATAATCAACTGTTTCAGTTGCCAAGTAAAGTGCTGCCATCTGACGCCATACAGCTCAACTAGGGACTTCGTTCACTAGTCTGCTGAAAATTCTCTGTAAAGGAAAATGTACTATGCCTCGACAACAGCCACACAGCATCCTCCTGTGTTCCACACTACCGGGGGGGGGGGGCGAGGGATTCTTTGGGGACATCGACATTGAAGCGCTACTTCGAAGCATGAACATCGCTGGACAGAGATAGTAACAACGTGGGACTGGAATATCTGCGCAATAAACAAAGACTTCAGTGTACTGTATGAGCCATGTGATGGAGCAGTCACGCTTTTCTATTATTTGATCACGATAAATTATTTTTCACTCACAGCTGTCTTTTCTCTGTTATTGTAAAAAATTGTTCAAATGGCTCTGAGCACTATGGGACTTAACTTCTGAGGTCATCCCCTAGAACTTAGAACTACTTAAACCTAACTAACCGAAGGACATCACACACGTCCATGCCCGAGGCAGGATTCGAACCTGGGACCGTAGTGGTCGCGCGGTTCCAGACTGTATCGCGTAGAACCGCTCGGCCACTTCGGCCGGCTCTGTTATTGGAACTTTCCTTACATCCAGTAGGGAAATCTTCCATAACAATGCGAAGAGCAAAGCAAATACACTCCTGGAAATGGAAAAAAGAACACATTGACACCGGTGTGTCAGACCCACCATACTTGCTCCGGACACTGCGAGAGGGCTGTACAAGCAATGATCACACGCACGGCACAGCGGACACACCAGGAACCGCGGTGTTGGCCGTCGAATGGCCCTAGCTGCGCAGCATTTGTGCACCGCCGCCGTCAGTGTCAGCCAGTTTGCCGTGGCATACGGAGCTCCATCGCAGTCTTTAACACTGGTAGCATGCCGCGACAGCGTGGACGTGAACCGTATGTGCAGTTGACGGACTTTGAGCGAGGGCGTATAGTGGGCATGCGGGAGGCCGGGTGGACGTACCGCCGAATTGCTCAACACGTGGGGCGTGAGGTCTCCACAGTACATCGATGTTGTCGCCAGTGGTCGGCGGAAGGTGCACGTGCCCGTCGACCTGGGACCGGACCGCAGCGACGCACGGATGCACGCCAAGACCGTAGGATCCTACGCAGTGCCGTAGGGGACCGCACCGCCACTTCCCAGCAAATTAGGGACACTGTTGCTGCTGGGGTATCGGCGAGGACCATTCGCAACCGTCTCCATGAAGCTGGGCTACGGTCCCGCACACCGTTAGGCCGTCTTCCGCTCACGCCCCAACATCGTGCAGCCCGCCTCCAGTGGTGTCGCGACAGGCGTGAATGGAGGGACGAATGGAGACGTGTCGTCTTCAGCGATGAGAGTCGCTTCTGCCTTGGTGCCAATGATGGTCGTATGCGTGTTTGGCGCCGTGCAGGTGAGCGCCACAATCAGGACTACATACGACCGAGGCACACAGGGCCAACACCCGGCATCATGGTGTGGGGAGCGATCTCCTACACTGGCCGTACACCACTGGTGATCGTCGAGGGGACACTGAATAGTGCACGGTACATCCAAACCGTCATCGAACCCATCGTTCTACCATTCCTAGACCGGCAAGGGAACTTGCTGTTCCAACAGGACAATGCACGTCCGCATGTATCCCGTGCCACCCAACGTGCTCTAGAAGGTGTAAGTCAACTACCCTGGCCAGCAAGATCTCCGGATCTGTCCCCCATTGAGCATGTTTGGGACTGGATGAAGCGTCGTCTCACGCGGTCTGCACGTCCAGCACGAACGCTGGTCCAACTGAGGCGCCAGGTGGAAATGGCATGGCAAGCCGTTCCACAGGACTACATCCAGCATCTCTACGATCGTCTCCATGGGAGAATAGCAGCCTGCATTGCTGCGAAAGGTGGATATACACTGTACTAGTGCCGACATTGTGCATGCTCTGTTGCCTGTGTCTATGTGCCTGTGGTTCTGTCAGTGTGATCATGTGATGTATCTGACCCCAGGAATGTGTCAATAAAGTTTCCCCTTCCTGGGACAATGAATTCACGGTGTTCTTATTTCAATTTCCAGGAGTGTATATAAATATGTAATACATTTTGTTGAATAACTTTGCTCTAAATACACGAATGGCAAAACGTCATTTGTTCGGATGAATCCAGCATCATGATGGTCGCATCCATGTTTGGCGACATCGCGGTGAACGCGTATTGGAAGAGCGTATTCGTCATCGCCATACTGGCGCATCACCCAGCGTGATGGTAGGGGGTGTCATTGTTACACGTCTCGGTCACCTCTTGTTCGCATTGACGGCAGTTTGATCAGTGGACGTTACATTTCAGATGTGGCTCTACCCCTCATTCGATCCCTGCGAATCCCTACATTTCAGCAGAATAATGCACGACCGCATGTTGCACGTCCTGTACGGGCCTTTCTGGATACAGAAAATGTTCGACTGCTGCCCTGGCCAGTACATTCTCCAGGTCTCTCACCAATTGAAAACGTCTGGTCAATGGTGGCCGAGCAACTGACTCGTCAGAATACGCCAGTCACTACTCTTGATGAGCTGTGGTATCTTGTTGAAGCTGCATGGGCAGCTGTATCTGTACACGCCATCCAAGCTCTGTTTGACTCAATGCCCAGGCGTATCAAGGCCGTTATTAGGCTAGAGATGGTTCTTCTGGGTATTGATTTCTCAGGATCTATGCACCCAAATTGCGTGAATATGTAATCACATGTCAGTTCTAGTGTAATATATTTGTTGGATGAATACCCGTTTATCATCTGCATTTCTTCTGGTGTAACAATTTTAATGGCCAGTAGTGTATCACTGCTGGCTGCCAGGCTGAATGGTGAAGGTCAATGAAGTTGGTGTCCTACCGCAACTCCAGACAAATCTTCACCTGTCATGGGGCTCTATTCAAAGCGGGACTCGTCACTGAAGACAAATGTACTCCATTCAATGAGATTCCATGCCGAAAACGTATCTGGAGACGCTCCGAAAGCAGTGGGATACCAATGCGACAGTCGCCAGCCATACGGCCCGACAACCAGGAATGCTGGTCTGGAGTGCCATTTCATTTCGCAGCAGAACGCCTTTCGTTGTCAACTGCGGCATCGTTGAAGCACAGAGGTACGTCAACGACATTCTACGCACCGTTTTGTAGCCCTTCACGGTAGGGCATCCGGGGCTTACACTTCAGCAAAATAATGCCCGCCCGCAAACGGCAAGAGTTTCTATTGCTTGTCTTCGTGCTTGCCTAATCCTATTTTGGCCTTCGAAATCGCTTGTTTGTCCCTCATGAGGACTCCCGACTCTGCCATTCAACGCTAAGCCGAATAACTGGTTGCATAAATGCCAGAGTTGGTTCAACGGGTTACTGACTAGCTCGATTTGTGAATATCTCTTGAACAATTCATCCATTTTTTCTAAAATTGTAATAATTTGTCTGTACGTGTACAATTCCGCCCCATTCGAGTAATTCCTTCGTGGCGTGTCTTCTTTTTTGTCTTGGAGTGTATGAAGGGAGTCGTCTCTGTCGCGTATGACGCCCAAATGTAATGGGTAGATGCTGGGCACAGTGTGACTGTAGATACGATATCTGATCAACCTGATATAGTCAGCCGTGTACTGAACATGATAACATGTCATGAGTTAACCGATTTCCGTCCCATTCGGATAATTCATTCGTGGTGCGTCATCCTTTTTTGTCTTAGAATCTGTGTCTAAATCATGAACGAAAGTAATTTAAACGAAAGATATTTGCAAAATGAATTAAAGAATTACGTGTAGCCATTTATTGTACCTCCTTCCTGAGAACTTCTAATTTATTACATTCGGGGTTGTACATTGGACGTGTATCGTGTAGCCAGCAGAGAGAATGTTACCACGTTGTCTGGCATCTGCTCAATTAAGCTTATCTAGACTTGGCGCATGCATGGATCAGTTGAAGGGGCACTTCCTAGCGGCTTATGCAACCGGAGAGAGAGACGGGGAAAGCTATGGAAGTGCTGAACGCTTTATAGTCGCGAACACACTAACACCTCTCACTTTTTTCAGCTATTTTTCAAGTTTAACACCGTATTCCGTCTGTCCCGTGTTAATATTTCTTTTTATGCATATGTAATAAAGCACAGGTAATCGGAATTCAAATTTGCGATCCGCCTACGTAGCCGTGATCGCTAACGGATGCCTATGCGATTGCACTAGACTCAGAGGTAAGCCGGTTCGAAGCTTGGTGCTATATGAAATTGTCACTGTCAATATTACCCGGCAATCGGAGGAGTGATGATGCCCTGAAGTTCCTGATAAACAAACTGTGTACCTGCATTAAATTCGAAACTTCTCCACAATGCCTCGTGGTGTGAGGGCATGCAACATTATTGATGATGAATCATCCTTCGGATGAGGAGGTTATGGTTCAAATGGCTCTGAGCACTATGGGACTTAACTTCTGAGGTCATCAGTCCCCTAGAACTTAGAACTACTTAAACCTTACTAACCTAAGGACATCACACACTCTCGTGCCCGAGGCAGGATTCGAAACTGCGACAGTAGCGGTCGCGCGGTTCCAGACTGTAGCGCCTAGAACCGCTCGGCCACCGTGGCCGGCTGAGGAGGTTAAAGCTCGGCAGCTACATTTGATGCTGTTCGAGAAGAATAGGGTATCTGCCGGCACCACTTTTCACCCTAACCCTTCTCTCATCACCATCATACAACACAAACATAACGCTACACTATATACACATCTATAAATAATGTAAATGTCGTGTGACTAGGGCCTCCCGTCGGGTGGACCGTGACGCCACTTCGGCGACTTGCGCGTCGATGGGGATGAAACGATGATGATTATGACAACACAACACCCAGTCCCTGGGCGCAGAAAATCTCCGACCCAGCCGGGAATCGAACCCGGGCCCTTAGGATTGGCATTCTCTCGCGCTGGCCTCTCAGCTAACAGGGGCGGACTACACATCTATTGCACTCCACAAATAGTGATACGAGACAACTCTCAATCTCCGCAAGGAAAGGGACCATCGTGTGTGGTGGAAGAAACACCTTTCCAAATCGGGATCTGAACCTACCCTTTGTGGTCTCCCAGCCAACAAATACGAATTTACTTTTAGTATACGTATTCCAATCATTGCTGCCCCTGCTGTTCCTTCCAAGGTAAAATGAACTACACCCGGATATCCCACTAATACAATGATGGTTAAAAAATTCGGAACACCAAGAAGGAGTTTTGCGGCGTAAACGAAAGTTGGCGGGCTTCATTCTACCTCTGGCATATGATGTCTGTTCACATTTCGCGCCAGCCGCTTACGAGTGCCGCCGCTATGAGGATGTAAATCAGGTTTGCTTTACACACACGCTTCAGTGGTCGTGGGCGTTAGTTACCTTTGACATTGGACGTGGTGAGTTGCTGTTAGTCAAGATGGCTGTAAGGTGACAATAACGCCATTATCAATACCTCACTGAGTTTAAACGAAGTCGATAATAGGGCTACGAGAAGCTGGATGTTCCTTCTGCGATATCGCAGAAAGACTCGGCAGGAAAGTAGCCACTGCTGGCAGCCGTGGTCACGGGAATTTACGGTCGCCACATTAGCGCACTCTGGACGACCATGCGACATTCCCGAGAGGGAATACCATCGTGTTCGGCGTATGACTCCGGCGCATCGTACTGGATATGCAGCAGCAATTTGAGCAGCAGTTGGCACCACGGTGACACAACGAACTGCTACAAATCTGTTTGTTCTAGGACATCTCCGAGCCAGATGCTCATTAGCGTGCATTCCACTGACCCCAGACTACCGTCATTCTAGCGTCAGACGAGAGTTCATTCGAGGCCAGCGGGGAGTCTGTTGTGTTTTCTGGTGAAAGCTGCTTCTGCCTCGGTACCAGTGGTGGCTGTGCGTTGGTTAGAAGGACGTCAGTTAAGGGTGTGCGTGCAACCTGTATGTGTGCTGGACACACTGGACTTATGCCTGGAGTAATGGTCTGCGGTGCGATTTCTTATGACAGTGGGGCCTCTCCTGTGATTCTCCGAAGCACCCTGACTGGTGATTCGACTTGTGCTGCAGTTCATGAATGGCATTCCAGCAGGATAACACTCGCCCACGCACCATTATTGTAGCCCAACATGTTCTACAGATGTTTTCTTGGCCTGCACGATAACCAGATCTGTCTCCAATCGGGCACATATAGCGCATCACGTATGTTACCCAAGGTCTGGGGGTAGCGTCTTTGATTAGTAATCGCTCCCGGGTTCGAAGCCCTCCACTGCCGAAGAAATCACCCTCATTCTGCCAACGGCCTTGTCGAAGACGGCGGAGGAGAGGACAGAAATCCAGGACACTCTCTTATCCTCGGTGCGGGAAACAGCACGTAGTGGCGAAAGAATCAGCAATGATCAACGGCATGCGGATGCAGAAGGCAATTGAAACCACTGCATGAAAGATGCATAACGTGTATCCGAGAATGCGAAGCAGATTTATTGTCGTGTGGTAGTTAATTGGACTGCTACACTGCATGACTAGTTATGCAAAATGCTCTTGCCATCTAAATTGTGTTTACTTAAAGGCGGCCCTACAACACACACACACACATACACACACACACACACACATATATATATATATATATATATATATATATATATATATATATATATATATATATATATATATATATATGAGTCGCGTAAGACGTAACACCCCGTTTAATCCGGGGGCGATTGCACGTATCGGCATGCGGTTTTCGGCGAATCATAGCGGACTATGAGGCACATACGTTGGTACATGCACAATTATCACAACGTTTATATTGACCGAGATAATGAGGCAAGTACATGTTTTTTAAATGGGACGCTATACTTTTTTTTACCATCATTCGAACGCTCTGGAAAAGACGCGTATAGTGATGTAACGCATGTTGCTATTGTGATTAAAAATCGCTTAAAAGACGCTAGGAAATATTGTACGATTGAAGGTCGAGGCGGTCGGAAGCGGCTGCAGACTGTAAACACGCCTCCGTGATCTATGCAGCATGCACGACGGTCTACGCTACGTAGATAAATCCTCATCTTCCCTCATTTATCTTGGCCACCCTAAATAACTGTTTGTCCAGATGCAAATTACAAAATGTTCCAAACAAACGTTCTTTAGCTGTCAGGGGGACATCAATCAGCATGATTTCCTTCGTTGTAGCTTTGTTTTTTACAAAGATACGAAGAGCGGTATGACTTTTTTAAATGGCACCCTGTATTTTTTATTCGGTAATTCATTTCCTGTCCTAAAGACCTATTCAGAAATGTATCACAGTGTACCATTCACTAAAAACAACATAATTACATAACGCAACACTCACTTTGAGCACGGGATAACAAACTCGTCCACTTGCTGGAGTTGTCAGAAAACAAATGAAAACCAAGTAAAAGCATAACACAAAATTGACTTTGACTCTCCTGCACCATTGCCCAGGAGTAGAACATTCAAAGATGCTCAAAGTGGTGACCCTGGACACCGATACACTAGTGCATTCGTTGAGTGAAAGAAATATTTTCTGCTTCCTGCGTTGCCTGCTGATGAGAATCACAAGCAAGCAGGATACGTGCCTGCATCTCCTCTGGAGTTGTTGGAATATCGCGATAGACAACGTCTTTAATACATCCCCAAATGAAAAAGTCAAGATGATTTAAATCAGGAGACCTAGCAGACCAAGTAACTGCTCCTCCTCGACCAATCCATCTGCCAGGATACCTTCGGTTCAGAACACGACGTGCACGGAAAGTATTATGTGCTGGACATCCATCGTGTTAATACCACATAAGCATTCTGGTTCTTAGCGGCACTTCATCCAGAAAAGGAGGAATAATTCGTCTGAGGAACTTGGCATACGCTATGACGTTTAGACTACCATTGATGAAATAAGTACCGATAATTGTAGTATCAAGCATTTCACACCAGACAACTCTCCACTGACGCTGGTGTTCCACCTTTATAAGCCATCGTGGGTGGTTGCTGGACCAATAATGCATGTTCCTTGTAATTTACCTGTCCTTTGTTTGAGAAGGAACATTCATCGGTAAATAACATTCATCGGTAAATAAAATGGAGAAGAAGCTCGGGTTGGCGAGGATTTGATGCTGTGCCACACGATTCTGGAAATCATTCCCATGTAATTCTTGGTGTAGGTGTACATAGTAAGGATGGAACCGGTGACGTGTAAGAATACGATGTACACTGGTTTTAGGAATGCCAATCTCGTGTTCAAGCTGTCGTGTGCTCACATGTGGATTCATAGCAACGGAAACAAGAACAATAACTTCGGAAGCTTCGTCTGTGCGAGTGTCACGACGATTGCATTGTCGTGGGTTGAAACTTCCCATTTCCTGAAGTGTCGCAACAAGACGAGAAAACATTCGTCGGGAAGGTGGGTTCTTGTCAGATATCGCTCTCTGTACAGTTCCGCTGCCTGCGTAGCATTTCGCCTACCTTCAACAACAATAACAATGAAAGAAACGTTACGTCGATGCAGTTTGTAGGAAGGACAGCCTGTACTGTGCGTCTACGCTACACAACAATATTTAAAAGGACTAAACTACTGTACTAAATGTACCCGTATATAAGAAAACAGTATTGCAATTACTGTTCTGCTAATTTACATTCCAAATAGATGAGTAGCATTTCTACCTTCTCTTCGATGTTGTACATGATACTCCCACAACTCTTCAACTGACGACGGTTGATGGCGTACATTCTTCTTATGTTTACATTTGCCCTCTGTCAACGTCAGCACATGGATGTGTTCCAGTACCCTGACTACCTGCACTAAGTGCTGGGAGCGTCAACGTCAGTGTTGTGTTATGCAATTAATAACGTTGTGTTTCAGTGAATGGTACACTGTGATACATTTTTGAATAGGTCTTTAGGAGAGGAGATGAATTACCAAATAAAAAATACAGGTTGCCATTTAAAAAAGTCATACAGTTTCTCAAATCTTTGTAAAAAACAAAGCTACAACGAAGGCAATCATGCTGATTGATGTCCCCCTGACGGCTAAAAACATTTGCTTGAAACATATTGTAATTTGCATCTGGACAAACAGTTATTTAGGGTGGTCAAGATAAATGGGACGCCCTGTAATTCGCAAAGTATATCTTTGGTCGCGGCTAGTAGTGGCATGGCTGACTTTCCTTGCAGTCTTCGATGATGTGCACAGTGCGGATAATAGGCCAGCTTCCCGTGACGACCCAGCGACTAAACGTGGGCGATATTTTGTAGCAATGGAAGACGTAGCGATTCCAGAGGACGCCATTATGGCATCGTTAGACATCGTGAACCTCTACACTAACATACCAATTTTAGAAACTTTAAAAATTATTAGGGATAATCTGATAAAAATGTCAGTGAGCATTTGTGAAAACTTTACGCTTTTGTACACGATCGATTCCGTATTGTCTTTTAACTGTTTTAACAAGGTTTGTATGCAAGATGATGGTTTAACCATCGAAAATCAAGCATTTTAGCTGAAATTTTTGTCAGTGACTTTGAGAACAAATTTTTCATCTCCTTTCGAAAAAGTAAACGGGAGATTACTAATGGTTCTGTTATTTAAGGCAATTAAAGTAAAAGTACTGGAAATGTCACAATAAATGAGCAGCGTCCAAAAATAAGTTTCGCATTAGTATCGCAGGAGAGTCAACTGTCACTCAAGGAAGATGAATCACAGAAAGAATTAGGCATTATTAAACAGATAGGAGCAGCTAATGGAAACAGGATGCAGGACGTCATACGTCTGTTTATTAAAATCAAATACAAATTTGATGGCATGAACGACAAGGGTAAGAAGATCAAAGTAAAGAAATAGTTTCTCACTTTGACATCAAAGGGCCAGTGTTGGAGAGAAATACTAAATTCGTTCCGAAAACCTTACCCTGGCATATCAAAATGAAAGGCAAATGACGCATAATTTAGGGGATAGACCAGCCACAAGAAACAAGACAAATACAGTGATTCCGCGATATGGAAGACTAAATGTGCGGACTGTGATAAGTATTACACAGGGAGAATGGATGAAATTTTGAAGTGCGACCCAAGGAACATTGTGGTCATAGTAATAGGTCAGCATTTGGAGCGCACGTAAAAGATAGTAAGAGCGAAGTCAGCACAGCAAGTGAACAAATGGAGGTGTTACTCAGGGCTCCAACAAGTTTTTATGTAAATGAGCTGGTTGAACTGGAAGTTTACGCTCACCAACTGAAAAACCCAGAAAATCTCTAATGAGCAAAGGTATTTTATGGATAGGAATTTCTACAAATTTTTTAAAGAATTTTTTAGCCTTAATAGGGATGAGAAAGGATGATGTGCCAAGCACTAGTTGCTGCGACCCTCAGTGTACTGGCGGCGGCGAACTGGAATCGACAGACAATACTTTGGTGTGGAGCTGTGTGCAGGGCAAGCTCCCTCTAGGAGCATCAAATAGAAAGAAGACAAGACACAATTTTCTAAAAATTTCTTAAGAATGTTTGTTAAAAATTGTTTTTAAGGTCCAGTGATTTTTTCTAAAATTCTATATGCGGACGGGCATTGTCTTGCAGCAAAACGATGCCCTTGCTCAACTTCCATGGACCTTTGCTTTGATTCTGGTGTGACATACGCCACCCATGTTTCATCGCCCGTAACAATTTGGCTTAAGAAATCATCACCGTCGTTGTGGTACCGCTCAAGGAAAGTCAATGCACTGTCTAAACGTCTGGTTTTGTGCACATCCGTCAACATTTTCGGTACCCAACGTGCGCACAATTTTCGGTAATTCAAGTGCTCGGTCACAATGATATACAAAACACTACGAGAAACATTAGGAAAGTCATCCCGCAAGGAGGAAATCGTAAAGCGTTTGTTTTCTCTCACCTTACTGTCCACTTCCTGTACCAAACTTTCATTAACGACCGAAGGACGCCCACTCCGTTGTTCATCATGCACATTTGTGCGGCCATCTTTAAATGCTCTCACCCACTTTCTTACCATTCCATCACTCATAATGTTTTCTCCGTAAACTGCACAGATCTCATGATGAATATCGATCACTTTTAGGTCTTTAGCACTAAGAAATGGTTCAAATGGCTCTGAGCACTATGGGACTCAACATCTTAGGTCATAAGTCCCCTATAACTTAGAACTACTTAAACCTAACTAACCTAAGGACATCACACACACCCATGCCCGAGGCAGGATTCGAACCTGCGACCGTAGCAGTCCCGCGGTTCCGGACTGCAGCGCCAAAACCGCTAGACCACCGCGGCCAGCCGACACCCCCGGGATAACAAGGCCGCCCAGCAGTGTTAGTGACGTCACACTAAGCGGCCCATAGCCGACGCAGCAGTCCACGGACACCTCCGTACAGACGCGCCTGATGCTAACGATCTTCTGTCCGTCATACAGAAAGGAGCGAACTATAATTCGAACCAAAGACCAAATTATATATATTCTTGTAAACAGCATAAAGGTTCATAACGAAATACCGATTACATATACGGGCAGGAATAGGTTTAATCGATTGAGGAACTTTGCCACTATTTTATAATTGTCAGAACACTATTTAGCTTTAAAACTCGCATACAGGTGGTGACAAATGCCAACTGACAGCAGGACTTAACATTTCCAAGCTATTACACTTAAAGTAAATTATCTTAAACACTGTCATACATAGCAAAACCCCCACAGCTTTCGTTTACAATAAGGTAACAAGAGTTCGCTTTATCTCATAAAACACATGACTATTGTGAATTTACTCATATGTTCATGGTGAGAGCTCTTTTCAAGAATTTTTATAAGTGTATCCTCAGTAATAAAGAATGGAAACAAAAGATAGATATCAAATATTCTCCTTTTAACATAGACATCACTGAACACAAGATTCTGTCTTGCACTGTGATACTAAGGGACTGCTCTTTCCTTTAAGAAAAGCCTGACAATTTGAAGTTCAGTCTGCTATTGAAGATACACTTCTTGAAACAATATTAAAAATGTTATGAAAGGTAAGGAAATGAAAAACAACCAAGTGCATTACATGTAAGAATGTGAGCAAAAGGCTGAGGCTCTCTTTACTTACCATTTTCAATCTCTCTACAGCTTATTTCCTTTTCCACGTAGAAATCACCAACTGAAAGTCTCATTATTGCTGCCTCTTACTAACAAAGTGCGTTTCTATTTAGAAAACCTGACAATTTGATGTTCATTCTGGTACTGAAGATAAACACTTTTCAGAGGAGTTCTAGAACCTATTCCTGCCCGTATATGTAATCGGTATTTCGTTATGAAGCTTTATGCTGTTTACAAGAATATATATGATTTGGTCTTTGGTTCGAATTATAGTTCGCTCCTTTCTGAATGACGGACAGAAGATCGTTAGCATCAGGCGCGTCTGTACGGAGGTGTCCGTGGGTTGCCGCGTCGGCTATGGGCCGCTTAGTGTGACGTCACTAACACTGCTGGACGGCCTTGTTATCCCGGGGGTGTCGGGCCGGCCCACTAAGAAATCTTACAACAGCCCGTACTTCACTGTCGGCGGGACTCACGATTATCGGAGGCATCTTAAACACTCAGTACACAACGTAAACAAGGGAGATTCAGACTGTAATGGCGTCACTGGGTAGATTAAGGTACAGGCTTTCATGTAAAAATAAAATTATTGAGATATCTTAGCACGTCTTCCTTTAATTTCAAAACAGTACTTACTTAAAAAAAAGACGCCTCGTATTACATCGTCAATTTATCCTTGGTACCGGCCATCAGTGTTTTATTCGAAGAAATATTAACGTTACAATGCCAGGCACTAAGAACTTTACATACAAACAGGAAGTGCAAAGTTATCGAAGGCTATTCTTGCCAGCAGTTTCAACAAAAATTGTTTAAGTAGGAAACTGATTTTGGAATGCCTGAAAGTGAACTAAAAAAGTCAAGCAAAAAAGCAAAAATAGATAAAAAGGAAGTGAAATTACTTGGCTCTAATCAGAAATTGAAAAAGAATTTTTGAACCTGCTGTGGTATATTTACATTTATAATTAAGTGTTCGTAGTCAGGACGCTCCCATATAGCTAAAATATGGTACCCATGTGAAGTTATGGAACTACAGTATGATGTTAGATACAGAATAAAAAAAACCTGAAATTCCTCGTTTCACATCATTTAAATGTAACATATGGTAAACTTAACTAAGCCGGCCGAAGTGGCCGTGCGGTTAAAGGCGCTGCAGTCTGGAACCGCAAGACCGCTACGGTCGCAGGTTCGAATCCTGCCTCGGGCATGGATGTTTGTGATGTCCTTAGGTTAGTTAGGTTTAACTAGTTCTAAGTTCTAGGGGACTAATGACCTCGGCAGTTGAGTCCCATAGTGCTCAGAGCCATTTGAGCCAAACTTAACTAACGTCACAGTCAACGAGGAAACATTAAACTTGCTAAATAAAAGACTTACAGATAACGGTAGCACAGATCTAAATTAAAATAATTTACTGACTTAACTGTAGACACTAAAATAGACCATAACACGGCCAAACTAAGACAGAGTGACCAGGCAGTCATAGAACACAAAGCTAGAAAACCAAAGGGATAAATAAAATATAGCTTTTTAACATAATATTTTTTTAAATGAAGAAAAGTAAAAGAATTACAGGTTCCTAACCCGGTGCAGATAGTCCTAAAAATTGTGCTTGTGAATTTTTAATAGCTACGACAATAACTGTAAAATTTAAAACGAAAAACCAGGAGAACATACAATAGATAATCGATGGACTGATAGTTCATCTAAGCCACTAAGAACTTTATTGAACTGTAGGTGATAAGAACCATTACGTGACTCTTCTCAACCACAGCTATTCTCTACACTCCTTACTATTATCTACTGCATGCGCCCCACGTTTTTCGTTTGAAATTTTGTAACAGTTGTCACAGCTAGTAGAAATTCACAAGCACAAGTTCTGATGTCTATCTCCATGGGGTTAGCAATCCGCATGGGGCTAGGCGAAACTATTTCACACTTCTTATTATGTTTTGAAAACGTGTTACACTAAAAAGTTTTTATTTCAATAATTATTTTGTGCTTTTTAATATGACCAATCATTTTCAAACCTTTTGATGACATGACAACTGGCACGTGCTAAATTTCATGTTTATATCAATTTCTCCTCACCTGATTCAATCGGTATATGGCGTCCTCCTACGTATATCTCTCGAAAAGATAAAAAGGTAAATATTACAAAGAATCGAACTCACACGGAGGATTATCAGCAATCATTCTTACCGTGAAACATTCGTAACTGGAACAGGAAAAGAAGGAAAAGGCAGTGGTACACACCGCCGCATGTCAGACAAGAAAGCGAGTAAATATTGCATTGTCATCCAGTTCTGACCTGTGTTGCATGTTTCAAGTTTCTAGCTCTTCGGAAAATTAGGTTAAAATAATTGCAAAACTGTACTGATCATACAGACAGAAAAGCAAAATACTCTCCGTCACAAACCAGACACGAAAGCGAGTTAACATTTCATTGTCATCCAGTTCTGACTTATGTGGAAAGTTTCAAGTCTGTGGCTCAACAGGAAGTTAGTTTAAACTCAACTGCAAGATTTGCACCGAATAGACAAACTGACAAGAAAGCGACCTAATAAAAACGTGTTGAAAAGTAAACACAACAAAGATAAAGAAAAATGTCTGGTTGCTGTATTTGTTCAGGTAATATGCTACACCAATAATGGCAAAGCGTAGATACAATGAACATAGTCTGCTTGAAAATTTTCACATTGTATAGTTCGTCTTAGCGACAAGATGAAGAGCATACCTGTGACTAACCGGATATTCCGATAGACTGGGACCTCCGTTTGCTCACCGAGTATCGATTGAATTCGCCTTCGCCAGATGCTTGCGTGAGACAGCTGCATTACTTCCGTCCGAAAGATGAATAACGTTTGATGGTTTAGACCTACTGTTAGTGATGTAGAGAACAGCGCCTGAAAGCTGAACATCGTCCGCGTTTTTGAAGTGAAAGTTAGAATCCCGACGTGTCTATAGACACTCAGTAATTTTCTTTATTTTGAGGAGGCGAATGGCATATGAATGCTAAGAATCCCCTCTTGGGGTGGAAAAATTTGTACAGCTAAAATTTGTGTACCCGCCCTACTCGAAACACCAGCTACGTAGAGAGGATATTGCACACATAAGCAGAGCTCACAGTTAAGTGTTCCCCTGTTGATAAGCATTATAAGTAGGGCGGGAATGTACTTACAGATGCAGAGTCTGTACCAACTGAAGACTGACTTTTTAAGTGTCTGAACTGGTCGCTAGTTAGTTAGTTAACTAGTAATTGCATGATCTGTGAGTCACATTTGCGACACGTCAATGCTACGTGGAGCATATCAACAGGTTAACAAATAAGATAAGCTTCCACGGGAAAAAAAAGAAAAAAAACAGCTACATACTGGCCATTTGCATTACTGGATATTTATCAGAGATATTATCCATTCACAAGAGGACTAGAAGTTGTCATGCATTAACTATTTCAATCTGATTTTGAAACTTTTTCACTGCCTGCCAGGACCTTTGAGTCACAAGAGACAAGGTCAGTATCTTTATGGTTGTTTACCTCGGCCCTTTGTGTCGAAGAGAACAGTTACGTTGTAGATAGTAGAGGCTACATTTGTTTGCAGTGTTATATTCGACAATACTATCATTATATTAAAGCTGTAAATGGTTCTTCACAACAAGTGTCATTAGTGAGTAAATACCTTATGAGGTTGTTGTTAATGTGAATTTCGAGGATGGACATCCACACCTTTTTAACTTCTAATGACGGAATTGTACAAAATTATAAAGTTATTCCAAATCATACTAAAGAACGGAAATATGTAAAGTAGCCCCTACATTCTAAAACGCAGTACTGGACCAGATATGTGGACGACGTACTATGATTGCGGACGGGTAACACCAGAAAACTAAACAGATTTTCCATCATTTAAATTCAGACCATAGTAAATTAAATTTACAATAGATATACGAGGAGACTCGATCAAATTCTTAGACGTTACCATCGACATTAGCCAGCAAATACATTTATTTAAGAGATATGGGAAGGTAACGTTTACAGACACACTAATAGCTGCCAATTCCCAGCATCCTAAAACACACAAACATGGAGCCTTTCATTCCATGTTATCTACTCCACAAACCAAATCGGATTTAGAAGATAATTAAAACTAACTAAAGAAACTGCGTACAGCAGCGGTTGCAGTCTTCCTGTAATCGATGAACATACTTAACAGAAGACAGAGGACAACAGTACATCTATATCTTCCTCAGAAGACATTGAGTCACAGTGACAACAAATAGCGCCCCCCCCCCCCCCCCTGTTATATGTAGGTAGGACTTCACAAGTAATTGGCAGTAAACTAATATCCAGGAAATATGTACCAGCTTTCTGCACCAGGAATACTGTTGCCCAAGTCCTGTTCAACAGTGAGATTCCACGTTTAGAACAGAGTGGAATTTATAGGATTTTCTGAAATTTGTATGGTAAATTATAAGCACATAGGTCAGGTAAAGCTATAATTACTAGAATGACTAAACACGAAATCAATTTGAGACTGAAAAAGACAGATTCCACTAGAGAGCAACCTCTGAATGTAACATCATTCCCATGATGAATAGTTATGTTCTGCATAGAGCAAAAATAAATAAATAAATAAAAATAAAAAAATAAAAAACAAACTTTACTTGAAATTCAGGCTATCAACAAACACCAATCATATATTCCTGATTCAACCCTTAATGATCAAATACAATCCCCCATTCATCCTCGTTAAAGTAGTAGCAGCAGTCAGTTAACAAATTGTTTTTCCTCAGCGCTCAGCGTAAGATAATATGTTTGTCGTAGCTAGTATAACTGTTCCCTATTTCTCATAATGCAGGGACTTGTATCTTACTTTTATCCGAGCCCCCCTTTTGCCTGTTCTTCACTTTCATTAGTTGGTTGGTTTGTTGATTTGGGGGAGGGGAGCAAACAACAAGGTCGTCAGTCCTATCGGATTAGGGAAGGCTGGGGAAGGAGGTCGGCTATGCCCTTCCAAAGGAATCGTCCCGGCATTTGCCTGAAGCGATTTACGGAAATCACGGAAAACCTAAATCAGGATGGCCGGACGCGGGTTTGAACCGACTTTCATTAGTAATTTTGGACATAAAACGTAGTAGTCTGTAGCAGTACTCATTTGGTGTACTGTTTTAGCCTGGTAGTCCTACACTTTCAGTCTTTGAATGTATTATAAGACTTATTAGTTAAAATGTTCTTTGTGCTTATTTCAGTATGCTTACCAAATGCTTAATGATAGTTTATCAGTTTGTGTGCAGATGAGAGAGCTTAACCAATACCTGCATAATTTGTTTAGTACACTGTGTCTACGTCAGGCAATCAGAGGGAAAAGGGATACACACTTGTAACTTTAGGGAGTTTAGAACATTTAATACATCATTACAGACTGTTTCTTATGTATTTTGTCCCCTGTAAAACAGAATCACTGCAGTTTCTATGACTTGTATATACCGGGCGTACCGGGTACAAGTGCAGATGTTCCTGTTGGTGACTGAGAGCGGTGTCCTGAATAACATTACTTCAGTATTTACGTCATTTCCAGACTATTACAAGTTCATGTTTTTAGACTGGGTGGAACCTTTAAGCACATGTGGCAAGAGGAAGCTATTAACACTTATTTTCCCCTGGGCAGCAGTCAGTGATTGAAGTGTGGATGCGTGGATGCAAAACGGTTAGCCTATACTGAGAGGCATAGTGTACTTGCTGGTGCAGTTCTCACCCTGTAGAAAGTATCAGGTCATAAAGTTTGTGGTGTGTTTGTGGGAAGCCAGTGTCACTCGGATAAAAAAACAAGCGCCACACTGATGTGTGTACATATTAAGGTAGCACGTATAAAAATATCTGCACTTACACTGTTACACCTTGAATATAGCTGTAAAATGGTCACATATCTTTGGTAATAACTATCTTCATACGGATGGTAGCTGTCTCTAATCTGATGAAGGCCTAGAAAATCTAAATCTGGTTCATAATGAAATATAAAATATTGTGGAACATTAATATTGTGTGCTCCAACAAGCTAACAAGCGAACATTCCCAAGTATCAATAAACGATTTCTGACGTTGGAAAACTTGTGAGAAGAATTTCAGATCTAGGGCAGTTGAATGATTATGATGTCAGTCTCCACTTGAGAAACAATAAAATCAAGCTGCAGTCACTAGTACATAATGAACTCTCTTCGCCTAGGTTTACCAATGTACTGAAACGTGACCTGTACAAATCAGGGTATTTAGAAGCTCCCCTGCGACGACCTGAAATCCCGCTGATCCCTTTTTTTACGTATTGTGTTCTCCTTTGTGTATATTATGTGAAGAAGTATCGTTCATTTTATGTGCATGTTGTAAAAACACAGTATGTTATAGGCATTACCTTAAAGATTGACATTATTGTAATGATTTTGTATCATAATAATGAGTTACGTTTTTTTGTCAATTATCAAAATAGACGTTTGTGAAGCGGTGAACACAAACAAAAAAAAGAACGTAATAGGTAACATAATAATTAAAAACACAACAAATGTAAGTAAAATAAATAATTAGAACAATAATGAATGTTTAGATATTTTAATTAGCAACAGCGCTCTGTATACAGCTTATCTCCCAAAAATGATATTTCAATAACCAGCTTCATTATACATGGATGTATGCCACTTGGAAGCTTCTTTAATTTATGTTGTAATAAAAGTTTTCAATTTTCAAAATTAATTAATAGTGCGTATTTTGTAAAATTTGGAATTATTAGAAAAGTTGATTATACAGTTTTCAAGAACGTTAGTTACATATCAACTTTTATATGAAAAACATTTTTATGTATCATCGCTTCGAAGATATTCCCTCTAAACCTAATATGCTAAATTACCTTTTATGTCCTTACAAGTGAAAATGGATACGCATAGCATTAATCTTGCCCCCTCTAAACATTCACCAAGTTTCATAAAGATCGTTTACTGACACTTGGGAATGTTTCCCTGTGATCTAACTTTCTGACGTTTTAAGCACAAAAATCAACAATTACGCGTAGAGAAAATGCAGCTGTAATCAAGACAGAGAAAATGTGATTTACAGTTATGATCACGTTGCACACCCAAGATGCTATATATCTTATCGTATGCAGAGTCGCATTAACATTATTTTCAAGTGTAGGCCATCTACCGAGAGTCAATCGATAAATTTTCTGGATACTTCGTTTATCGTGATTTCTGTTGTTGTACCTCTGATGGTTTTTTTATGATGTTTACATCGTGAGAAAAGAGCGTATTTCTAATGCGGCGTGAAAGATTTTTCATAGCTAGAACAGGGGCGGTTGCAAAGTTATACTCTGTGGAACGTCAGTGGTAACTGTTCACATACAGAAAAAGATTCACCATAAAACTGTATAAGCTGTGCAAACAAATAAAAAAATGAAGGAACTATAGCCGATCCGGTACTCTCATAAACTTACTTAAAATTTTTCAGTGGTTGTAGCGACACCTCGCTGTAATTTTCTAACAAATGTACACCATTCGAATAGAGAATCCTGTGTATAAAATAATTTCACTCGAGAGATCTATTCGCGACAAATGAAAACAATTTTCATTGCGGATCAAAACAGTTTCACTGTACTTGGATACAGTTGCTTTTACAAATTGTTTCTGAAAAGATTTTAGCTGAATGTAAATGGTGGATAATTCCTGACATTCAGTCTTGGCTACTGATTAAATAAATGTGAGAACTTACATTCAAAAGTTGTATTAGTAAACCACTAAAAAACTTTGTGTGATGTTAAAAGCGCCGTACTATACATGATGATGGAAAAGAACTGTACAAAATTCATGCTGACTTTGCAATTGCATTTTTAATTTGGACGAATAGTTGTCTACGCTACGCTGCCTGTTCTACCTTATTGTTAGATGTAAGAGCTAGTTATTTTGAACCTTCCAGTCTGCAGCGGTCGCGCTATTTCACGATGCCGCTTTATGAAATTTTTATTCATTTACGAATTTATTTCACATGATAGTGCAGTACCGTAACAACGTGTACTCATTGTTGGCAACTATTTTATAACATACATGAGACTTGCCCCTATACGGCATAGCTTTCGTTACTGACAACGTCGGAGAGACTCTTTCTGGACAAGCGCTATTAAACACCCTATTTGGCAGTAATACAAGGAAGCAGTTGCGTATGACAACTGAAATAAGTGCTCACTCATATGTATACAGCTATGTTATTTAAATACATGTGAAGGACGTAAGACAAATTTTGTTATGAATAAATATATGGAAAGGTTGCTCATTATTTCGTTAGCGGAGAAGTCACTTTGTGCTATTAGCAGTAATAAAAAGAGAATATTTCTGAGAGATGCCTAAAGGTTTCTAGTGTGTGGTGCTTTTCACAAGTATCCTTACTTTACGCCTCTGTGAACGAAGTTGGGATGTTAGCAACCTTTGTGGTTTCTTGTAGTCTTTCCGAGTGACAGGGGTTTTTCCAGTCTTCCATCAAAGCCTTACGGGCTCTGTCCATCTATTATCAGGTCAGGTCAGAGATTTCATGGTGACAAAAACATCTTATCTGTTTCCGAGGCCAGGATTTAATTGCAGCGCTGAGAGCTGGGTGTGGATTAGCGTCAGTGATGTGTTAGATAGCGGGGAGGTCACATTCACTGATGCGTCCGATAAGGGAAAGTAGCCTCATTTATTGATACTGTGTTAATGTCACCTGCCTCCAAGAGATTTACTTTCTTCACATGGGTAGTTCAAATGGCTCTGAGCACTATGCGACTTAACTTCTGAGGTCATCAGTCGCCTAGAATTTAGAAGTAATTAAATATAACTAACCTAAGGACATCACATACATCCATGCCCGAGGCAGGATTCGAACCTGCGACCGTAGTGGTTGCTCGGTTCCAGACTGTAGCGCCTAGAACCGCACGGCCACCCCGGCCGGCTTTCTTCACATGCAGGTCGTTCTGAGTACTCAAAGAGTTGAATGAGTGCTAAAGATCTGTTGTATTTTCGCTAGCACTGGTAAATTAAATATTGATTTTTCTTTCAAGGAGTAACAAAAGTAAAGAAAAGTAAAATTTCAGTAAACAAAAATTAAATTTGTGTGCTTTTACGCGTTCGAAATTCTGAGCATTCTAAAGACGTCATTCTGATGTTGCCCTGTGCTGATGGCACATTTATTTCCTCAAGTCTTCTGAGGTTATCTGTAATGGTGCGGCAGGGTAACCGAGGATATAATTCGTGTCTTGGACTTAATTGTGTCCACATAGAATGTCGTCTTCCATTTTCTTCTTCTTATTCTTCTTCTGTTATCATGGTCTAGACTATAGGCCTGTTCCGTCTTCTAAGTTTCCAGTCATCTTTTTCTTTGTCTTCCTATGAATCTTGTACCTATAGGTCTGAAATTTGTTTTGGTAGTCTTGAATCTGGCGTTACTTGTAGACGTTCTATCTAGCTTTATCGATTAACCATGATGTCCTCATTTATGGCATATATATCCCTAGATCTGCTCTTATATCTGCGTTTCTCAATTTATTTAATGTTGTACAACCTTTAGCTCCCCTCAGAAATTTCATTACTGCCGCTTCGATTCTACTTTATTGCTTCTTAGTAATTGTCAACTTTTATTTCAAAATGCCCTTTACCTTATAAAACTTGACTTTTCTGTCTTTTCTCACATTTCTTCAGTGTCCTTTGATTGTTCCACTTATAATTTGATATTTCCGTAGTTTGTTGTCCATGTCGAAAAATGATTCAAATGGCTCTGAGCACTATGGGACTGAACTGCTGAGGTCATCAGTCCCCTACAACTTAGAACTACTTAAACCTACCTAACCTAAGGACATCACACACATCCATGCCCGAGGCAGGATTCGAACCTGCGGTGCGCGGTTCCAGACTGAAGCGCCTAGAACCGCTCGGCCACTCCGGCCGGCGTCCATGTCGAGTTCATTGTGTTAGCTTATGATATTCCCCGGTAATTGAAGTGACTAACTTGTTCAATGGTTTTCTTTCCCATTAAGATCTTAGTTCTCAGCGGTTTTGCCCCTTTGAATACCATAACTTTGTTTTTGGAAAGGATATTTTCGTATTACATTCTTTAGAAATTTGGTTCAATCTATAGATGGATCTTCGAAGCCAAATCTCACTATCCCGTGCAGTTGCAAGGTCTTCGGCAGAAAGAATGGTACAAGAAACATCTTATGTGATCATCTCCAGCCTGAATTAATTTGTTGTTTCCATGTTTCAACCATATCGTCAATGTATGTATTAAAAAGTATGTGTGATAAGCTATGTCATTGTCGAACCCATTGATTTATCGGCATGTCTTCTGATATAGCATACTTTATTCTTGTTTTCTTACCTCTGTATAGGATTTCTGCCACCTTTATTATTTTCTGAGAATACCTGTCATTGAGTAATACGTTCCATAAATTTTTCCTATCTACACGGCCGAAGGCTTTCTCTAAATCTATAAATGTGATGTACGTTTTCCCATTGAACTCTCTTTGTTTTTCTATAATTTATTTAAGTGTGATAATATTATCGGTACAGGATCTTGCTTTTCTGAAACCATTTTGTTCTTCGGATAACAGATTTTCGCCAATAATTTGTAGTAGATGATTTATTATCTTTTTATAATTCTTCGTCTTCGATTTTTAGACTTCAGTTTGGCAGTTGTAATTTGCAAATGCTACGTCCGTTCGCGTCCTGGTATTTCTGTATCTTCCGTTTCAGCTGAACGGCAATAGGACAAGCGGTTTAAAGTGACTACTGTATTAGTGCTCGTACGTTAAATACCCTTCAGTTTCAGTCGATGAGGTGATACATCAGAGGCCCACATTAGACGTAGGGTTTTCTTTGCGTTTCTGCCCGAATTTACCGACACACTCGTGGATTGCTCGACGTATTCTTTGAAGAGATGCGTATGCTGATTCAGGTGGTACGTCCATGGGGATGGCTTTCATCCAGTCTTTTATTGTTACAAGTTGTAACCTCCCCACAAAATAATAAAATAATAATAAAATAAATATTATGGATAGTGATTCTAATTTTAGTGTAACCTTCCCACAAAATTCATTCTTTCACATTTAATGTAAGCTCGAAACAGAAAAATTCCTAAACCTCGTAATAAAAAATAAATTCAGTAACCTGGTAAATTTTGGACGACAGCAGTGCTGCGTCATGGCCCTGTAAGATCATTCTGAATAAAAAAAAGAAAAATTCTTACCTCAATAAAGTCGCCGAATATCTGCTCTTACAATAAATTTTTCAGGCACCGCTCTGTACAATTCTGGCCGATAGATTTGTCATTTATGAAAGGAAGGAACTGATTTTTCTTTTGCAACAATCGGAATGATCATGGATTGCAGAAATTAGTAAATTCTTTAAATTGAAATGAATGTTTGTAAAAAAAAATTACTTTATATGACAAAGATTATTATTACGACATTTTTAAAACATTTGCATGGGAGTTCAGATAACATTACTAGATATGCGCGAGGCTGCTTTTTACCTTATACAATAATACTCAGGCTCCGGCATCGCTGCACCGCGACCGGCCACCCAACAGGATACACTAATCCAGACCAGAGCAGACTGCAGACAATCGCGGACTAGCAACAACTTACTGCTACAGCTACACAGTACCTACTGCAGTCAACACTGCTCTCTGGTCAGCGATTCTCTTGTACCTTGCATATCGCAGGCAGCGCACGAGCAATACATCTGCATTACATCTGCTCGGACCTCTTACATAAAATTACATCTGCATTACATCTGCTCGGACCTCTTACATAAAATTACATCTGCTCGGACCTCTTACAAAGTGCTTCATTGAGAACCGCTGCGCCACCCTGACACAGTGGCTTTGCACAACTGCACAGACTATTCTAGCAGTTTTCAGTCCAAATTGCCATTCAGTCCACAGTCCCACTTACGCCACAGCCCAATTATCTGCAGAGAAACACAATTCATTTGCTATTGATTTTAGAAATGAAGGATAGACATTCCACTGGGAAAAATTCAGAAGCCATGTTGTTCAATACGGTGCCAATTTTCTCCACACAACACTAATGTATTGTTTCTTTGTTTGTTTTATTTGACCTACAGAGTTTGTACTCTATTTAGCCATCAACAACCCATGTTTGCATAGAACAGATAATTGTACAGAGAAAATACATAACTGCATATTTACGGAACTGAAAGTTAAAGCTGTCCCTTTTTCCGCAAAAAGTGTTTAACAAATGAAATGATAAGTAAACTAGACATATTTGTATTACTAATTCACACTATTTCTTAGATTTAATAATAAGTGATACAGGTAAATGAAAATACGAGTCCTACAGATTTTTCACTGTACTCTTGAGACAGTTAAAAATCACTTTATACAGGAAATATGACGTCTTTAGAAACCAAAAGCGAAGACGCTGATTGAGGGAGGAGTTAACCCATACTTATCAAATTACTCAGATATTCCGATCGTTCGTTGACAAATTTGGTACATGAAAACAAGATGTCGTTGACATCAGCTTCTGATGGGTAATTACACTGAGATTCAGAGGAATCGCAGACGCTGCGTATACAAGGCACGAGGCATGGTCAAAGCGAAGTCAGATGATCATGGAAATCGTTGACTGGAGAAAATGCATGGTCGTAAACGTAAATACACATCGAAACTCACCATTATAGATAAGTTCGGTCGTAATATAATCATTAAGATCACATTTATGACACAGAAATTGTTAGTGTTTATTATTTTTATTCCTACTGTTCTCTCAGTCCCCTAGCTCACATAGCGGTTTTGTTCACAGTGGTCGGTGACACCGTTCCGAAGGTTTTGCGTCTTGTAATGGAGAAAACCGGTAGGGAGAAGCAGTTTAGGATGATGAGGTGTGGAGTAGTTGTTGCGTACTTGGTCTGAATCGATCTATTATCATAGGGAA
The DNA here is from genome assembly GCF_023864275.1 of Schistocerca cancellata. NCBI lineage: Eukaryota > Metazoa > Arthropoda > Insecta > Orthoptera > Acrididae > Schistocerca > Schistocerca cancellata. The sequence goes on from NC_064632.1 coordinate 129,165,886, forward strand.
AACCAAGATGTAAGAGACAGGTGGAACTGTTGAATCTGTATTACGGGCAACGTCTGTTATGAGGGGAAGAAGAGGAAGGAAGGTTCTGTTAGATTTGATAGTATAGCTGATATCGCATTTTCTGTCCTGGGACTAAGGGGCTTGTTGTTTCGTAGCGATCGATTGCAATCTATTGCCTACTTTACCTACTTAATGCATTTCTCATTAACAATAAGAACAGCTGAAATGCTATGAAAATAAATACTGAGGGAAAATGAAATTGGCTTTTCAGTAAAAATGGGTGATCCAAAAAATATAATCTTAAGATATAAATTGTTATACGACCATAAAAGAAGATTAAGAAATATCTTACGCAACATCCACAACAAATACATAAGTCCGTTTAGTCTGAGATCGATAACAGGGACTCAAGACGGAGCTTGGAAGTTATGCCCTTACACTTGCACTATCTTGGCCGTATCTACTCATAACCCTGAATTTTTCTCCGTCTCCTTCTCCATTACAGTCATCGCCTCTGGAGCAACTTGTACCTGATCCAAAATCACGCTGCCTTCCAGAGGAGATTAAAAATTTTATCATCGGCATAGCTTTCATTAGGTATACATAATTGTCTTTCTCATGTCGAGGAGCGAATTGGTATGTGTCACATCGTCAACTCTCTCCTAAGTTTAGTGATCTATATTTCCGTTTCTAACTTCATATAATTTGCTAATGTACACCATGTGATGAAAAGTATCCGGACACCTGGCTGAAAATGACTTATAAGTTCGTGGCACCCCCATCGGTAATGCTGAAATTCAATATGGTGTTGGCTTCCACTCTCGCAGGCATACGTTCAATCAGGTGCTGGAAGGTTACTTGGGGATTGGCAGCCCATTCTTCATGGAGTGCTGCACTGAGGAGAGTTATCAATGTCGGTCGGTGAGGCCTGGCACGAAGTCGGCGTTCCAAAACATACCAAAGGTGTTCTGCAGGAATTCAAGTCAGGACTCTGTGCAGGCCAGTCAATTACAGGGATGTTTCCAGAATGAGATTTTCACTCTGCAGCGGAGTGTGCGCTGATATGAAACTTTCTGGCAGATTAAAACTGTGTGTCTGACCGAGACTCGAACTCGGGACCTTTGCCTTTCGCCGGCAAGTGCTCTACCTTTTTTTTTTTTTTTTTTTTTGGACCGGTGGGGGCTCGGGGGGCAAAGTGGGCAGGGGTCGAAACCTGAGGCCTGGCCACAGTGTCCCCCTCACCACCACCGAGCCTGTGGTGCTTAGGGAAGTGGGAGAAACAGGAATCAACAGTAGTGGAAGGCTTTGTTATTTATTTATTTGCATGTGTTTTTGTAACATTCACTAATAGCATGAAATTATGGGAACACATATGCGAAAGAGAAAATGAAATATAAATTCTGGGTAAAGAAAAAGAAAGGAAAAAGGAAAAGCAAAAAGAAATAAAATCCGCGCAATCTGCGACGCGCTCTCCCATCCGCGGAGGTCAGAATTAGAATAGATCGTCGGCGGTTGAAACTCAGACACCGCCGGGGGAGGAGGGTTGGGTGCCCTCTGTGCCAGGCACCCCCCAACTCAGTGGAGGTCTAACAAAGACCGCTCGAAGATAGTTAGCAAATAATGTTCGGTAACGTGGCGTGTTTTCGAGAGCTGCATGGGCTGTTCGTAAATAGGTCCAGAAGTCGAGGCGGGATTTAGGTCCCTCATGAAAGAGATAAGCGACCGCCCACCCTTTGACCCACGTAATAACATGACTTTTGGCGGCGGGAAAATGTCGGTCCTCCGGGTATAGAAACATTCGAGGCTCGACTGTGTCTGGTGGCACCCGGAGATAGCAGGCAATGATTTGCTGCACGAAGCGCCATACATCTCGCGATGAGGCGCATGTCAGACGGTGTTCATCAGTGTCCAGTTGCTGGCAAAGGAGACAAAGAGGGGATTCTGACAAGCCAATGTTGTGCAGGCGCTGCTTCGTGGCAAATTTCCTGTTGACTATGTGATACCACAGTGCCCGGACGTTCGTAGGGAGGAAGGGCTGGTGGACGGTAGTCACACTATGGGCCACTGGATGGAGGGGTGTTTGGTCTCCATCACATTCCGGGGAACACAGCGCAGCAACAGGCTGTAAAAATCCTTAGTCCTAGGTGGGCGTGTATCTGGAAGACTGGTATGTATGTAACTGTAGTCGACGAAAAAGGTCGAAATATGGGACAAATGAGGCACGATATGGCCGACAGACACCGGTGGTGAGGTGGAAGCAGGTAGGAGGACCTCAAGCAAGCTGCGTGTTAGAGATGTACCCTGGCCCATCCAATGTTTTCTCATGGTACTCATGTACAAGGCTGCAGCTCGCATACGGACATTGACGAGCCCGACGCCACCATACCGTGAGGGCAGGGTAAGTGTCTCATAACGGACTTTAAACATTGAACCAGCCGTGAGATAATAGCCAAAAGCCGCCTGAAGGTTGCGCCCAATTGCAGTTGGCAGAGGGAGAACTTGCGCGATGTGAACCAATTTTGATGCCACATAAAAATTAATAAACGCAACCCGTTGAAGTGTGTCCTGGCGGCGCAAGAGGTTCTGGCGGACGTCGTTGCGGATGACGTGTAACAGGCGACGGAAATTCGTTGCCGCCGTGCGTGTGACCGTGGGGGTAAAGGTAATGCCCAGGTACCGGAAAGTCCGCACAAGCGGCAGTGGTGCCACTTCACCCTCCTGGAGGCCTCGTCCAATGTGCATTGCAGAAGATTTGGCGACATTCATGGCACTGCCAGCGGCAGCCCCATAACGGGTAATCAATTCGAGGACATCCCGAATCTCAGAGCCGGAGCGAATGAGGAGGAGGAGGTCATCAGCATATGCCCGACAGCGAAAAGTGTGTTGGCGTAGGGTGAGGCCAGAGAGCTTGGTCGTCAAGCCTCCAATAAGGGGCTCAAGGGCAATAGCATACAGGAGGGTAGAGAGGGGGCACCCCTGCCGTATCGAACGGCAGATAGGTACCGGCCCTGCTATACGTCCATTGACTTGGACACGTGAACTGGCACTGTCGTAAAGACGCCGGATGACGTCGAGAAACGGAGGGGGGATGCCCATTCGGGCTGCCACCGAAAACAGGAAACGACGACGCACTTTATCGAAGGCGCTGTCGAAGTCTATAGCGACGACCGCTGCCCGGAGCCTGCAGGCCGCCGCTATCGCAATTAAGTCGCGGCATTCCCCTGTGGCAGTCTGTATGTTAATCTGTCCGCCAGGCGTCGTTTGCTCTGGTGAGAGGATATGAGGGAGTGTAGTTCGGAGCCGCATTGCCAGTAAGTGCGCGAAAATCTTGTAATCGGCATTGAGGAGGGTGAGCGGTCTGTAACTCGTGACCGTCGAACCACGGGCTGGTTTGTGGACTGGTATAATGATGCCCTCAGCAAAGGCGGGTGGGATTGCTTGGTCAGATGTTATCAGTTCTTGATACATAGTCGTCCACCGTGGGGCCATGAGGTCCCGAAAGGTACGGTAAAACTCAATCGGTAAGCCGTCAATGCCGGGCGATCTGTTGACTGCCCCCTTGGCGACTGCGTTGTTGACTTCGTCTAGCGTGACCGCCACTGTCAAAGCATCCGCCTCCGTGTGGGGGAGGGTGCGCGTGACGTAATTCAAAATGGAGTCGTCTGCTGCAGTTTCAGCGTCGTCATCACTATAAGTACGACGGTAGTGCTCGACGAATGTGCGGACGATGTCATTCTGAGTGGTCACCTGCGTTCCATGAGGCGTGGTCAGAGTGCTGATGATCTGCCGATGACGCCTTCGTTTGTCGGACACTATATCATGCATGGATGGAATTTCTAAATCCGCGCGATCGTGGCGCCGCGTCCGGATCACGACCCCTTGCAGTTTCCGGCGTGCCAGCGCAATTATCTTCGCCTTAGTTCTTTGCCGTTCCAACTGGTTGTCCGGGGTTGGCGGTTGAGCATCCAGATCTCGGAGAATCGCGTAATAGAAGTCAACAGTGGTGCGATGCCAGTCGCCATGTCCTTCCCGTATCTCATCAGTGTCCTCCGGATCGCCGGTTTGGCGCAGTCCAACCACCATGTCAATGTCGAGTAGTAGCGGGGAAGGCGTCGTTCGCAGGCTGTCCACGTTTCAGTGACTTGTTGGCGACACGCCAGGTCATGCAAGTGTGAGGTATTGAGTTTCCATGGCGCACGGCTGCGCCATACTGATTGCGGCGGAAGGAGGACCGTACAGATGTAAGCGCAATGGTCGAAAAAGGCCAGCGGCCAGCGTTCGGCGCCCCGTATCGCAGATCTAAGAGTTTGTGAGACATATATCCTATCTAGTCGGCTTGCGGAATGACTTGTAAGAAAGGTATGGCCAGAAAGGTCGCCGTGTTGTACTTCCCAGGTATCGTGAAGCAGGAGGTCTCGCACCACTATACGTAGCTCCTGGCATGTAGTATAGTGGGGAATCTGATCTTTAGGATGCAGAACGCAGTTAAAGTCACCTCCTAGTAGGCAATGGTCATAACGCCCTAAAAACAGGGGAGCGATTTCCTCGGAATAAAACTGGGCTCTTTCATGCCGTCGGTCGGTGCCTGAGGGAGCGTAGACATTAATGATGCGTGTCCCCATGGCAGTGAGTGCCATGCCCCGAGCTGATGGAAGGAAGGCGACATCGGTCACAGAAATCCCGTGGCGGACGTAGATGGCCACCCCGCGGCCCATAGAATCACTCGCGGAGGCGTGGGCGGTATAGCCATTGATATCCGGGAGACTAGCCAAGTGAACTTCCTGCAGAAGGGCGAAATCAATATCCGAAGCCCAGAACATCTCCTGCATAAGGCGGATTTTCACCCTGGAACGGATGGTGTTGGTGTTGATGGTTGCTATCCGGTAGGCCTGGTGTCGGATTGCTGGAGGCTGGTCCACTCCGCCGTCTGCGCAAGGGTGTGGGCGTCGCAGCGGAACGTTATCCCGCTGGCCCGCAGGGGAGTCTGGGGAGAGTATGATTAGTGGTGCGGCCGTGACGGCGCAGGGTCCCGTAACGGCTCCTGCTCCGTGACCTCCTCCTCGTGCCACGCCGTGGAAGCGGAAACTGGTGTATCGTCCATTTTGTCTGCAGAAGATGTTGTAATTGTGCGTGGTGTAGTGTCGCCTGTGGGACGTTCATGATTTAGTTCAGCGTCAGCACGGGGCGCAGGCTCACCGATAGGTGTCTCCGCGCTCATTACGTCTCCGTCAGCAGTAGCGGGTTCTGAGGCCTCTTGCTGGTCGACGGTTAGGTCCTCCTCGACTTGTAACGTCTCCTCTTGGCCGGAAACGGTGCGACGTCTTCGCTTGCGACGTTTGGGGGAACGTTGTTTCCTTGTGCGACCCTCCGTGTCCGACGACGGAAGGGAGTCGCGTCGTTCGGGCAGAAAGGCTGCTGTAGGAACGATGAGCGAGTCGATCTCCATCGTGTTTCCGAGATCAGGGTCAACGTCTGGTTGCGCCGGCATCTTCGGATCGGCGTCAATGGCCGGCCGAGGCGGCGGGTAGTCCGAGGCGCTCTCCGTCGGTGTCTGGTCGGGCTCGTTATTGGCGTCGTTTGTGGTGACCGGGCGACGTTCAAAGTGGTAGGAGAAGCCAGAGCAGCGGCATAGGTCACCGGTAGCACTGTAGGTTGCGACGTGGGTGGTTTTTCGGCAGCTGGAAGTTGCGTAATACGCCGTTGTAGGCATTCGGATCTAAGGTGGCCTTCTTTGCCGCACCCGGAACAGGTCCGAGGCTGGCCATCGTATATGATTATGGCACGGCATCCGCCGATCTGTAAGTAGGACGGGACGTGGCTTCGCAGATCTATGGTGACTTGTCGGACCCCGTTTAGGACAGGATACGTCCGAAACTGTGTCCACTTCTCCGCAGTGTGGCCGTGGACTGTGCCGTATGGGCGTAGTGCCGCGACGACTTCCTCAGCTGGAAGTTCGAATGGCAATTCGAAAATGCGTATCGTTCGCATACCTAAGCCTGCGTGGTCGACGGTGACCTCCCCCACATTGCCATCAGCGTGACAGAAGCGGAGCCCCTGTTTGGTCTCACGTAGTATGCGGTCGCACGCCGCGTCGTTAATGATTTTCACATAGACCGTGCTGCTCACGATGGACAAATGTATGCCGATAATATCGGTCGCCGGGATCTTCACTTCCTCTCGCAGAAAACGCTCCACCTCGAGTGCTTTGGGTCGGGCATAATCGTTGCAGAAAGTAAATCGGAGTGTCGATTTACGGTAACGGTTCGCCATGGATCGTACAAAGTAAGCCGGCACTTAAGCAACGGCCGTCAGAAAGTAAACAAGGCGAGCTCGCGCGCCGCACGAAGTCAACACGTACGCGTCCGCTCTGTTGCCCTGCCGAAGGCAGACTGCCCCATCTGAGCTACCGAAGCACGACTCACGCCCGGTACTCACAGCTTTACTTCTGCCAGTACCTCGTCTCCTACCTTCCAAACTTTACAGAAGCTCTCCTGCGAACGTTACAGAACTAGCACTCCTGAAAGAAAGGATATTGCGGAGAAATGGCTTAGCCACAGCCTGGGGGATGTTTCCAGAATGAGATTTTCACTCTGCAGCGGAGTGTGCGCTGATATGAAACTTCCTGGCAGATTAAAACTGTGAGTATCGGGCGTGAGTCGTGCTTCGGTAGCTCAGATGGTAGAGCACTTGCCCGCGAAAGGCAAAGGTCCCGAGTTCGAGTCTCGGTCGGGCACACAGTTTTAATCTGCCAGGAAGTTTCATATCAGCGCACACTCCGCTGCAGAGTGAAAATATCATTCCGGAAACATCCCCCAGGCTGTGGCTCAGCCATGTCTCTGCAATATCCTTCCTTTCAGGAGTGCTAGTTCTGCAAGGTTCGCAGGAGAGCTTCTGTAAAGTTTGGAAGGTAGGAGACGAGGTACTGGCAGAAGTAAAGCTGTGAGTACCGGGCGTGAGTCGTGCTTCGGTAGCTTAGATGGTAGAGCACTTGCCCGCGAAAGGCAAAGGTCCCGAGTTCGAGTCTCGGTCGGGCACACAGTTTTAATCTGCCAGGAAGTTTCATACAGGGATGTTATTGTCGTGTAACCACTCCGACACATGCCGTGTATTAGGAACAGGTGCTCCATCGTGTTGAAAAATGCAATCGCCATCCCTGTATTGCTCTTCAACAGTGGGATGCAAGAAGGCTCTTAAAACATCAATCTAGGCCTGTGCTGTGATAGTGCAACGCATGCAAGCCCCCTCCATGAAGAACACGATCACATCATCACACCACCGCTTCCGAATTTTACTGTTGGCACTACACACTCTGGCAGATGACGTTCACCGGGCATTCGCCATACCCACACCCTGCCATCGGATCGTCATATTGTCTACCGTGATTCGTCACTCAACACAACGTTTTTCCACTGTTCAATCGTCCAGTGTTTGGGCTCCTTACACCAAGCGAGGCGTCGTTTGGCGTTTATCGGCGTGATGTGTGGCTTATGAGCACCGCTCGACTACGAAATCCAAGATTTCTCACCTCCCACCTAACTGTCATAGTACTTGCAGTGGATCCTGATGCAGTTTGGAATTCCTGTGTGGTGGTCTGCCTATTACACATTACGACCCTCTTCAACTGTCGGCGGCCTCTGTCAGTCAGCAGGCGAGTGCGGCCTGTGCGCTTTTGTGCTGTACGTGTCCCTTCACGTTTCCACTTCACTATCACATCAGAAGCAGTGGACCTAGGGATGTTTAGGAGTTTGGAAATCTCGCGTACAGACGTATGACACAAGTGACACCCAATCACCTGACCACGTTCGAATTCCGTGAGTTCCACGGAGCGCCCCATGATGCTCTCTCACCATGTCTAATGACTACTGAGGTCGCTGATATGGAGTGCCTGGCAGTATGTGGCAGCACAGTGCACCTAATATGGAAAACGTATATTTTTTGGTATGTCCGGAATCTTTTGACCACGTAGTGTAACTCCATTATGTATATATACGGAGACTGAAACGACTGAAAATGTGTTCCAAACTGGGGTTCGAACCCGTGTGTTCTAACCACAACGCCACCTTGGTACAGTGGCTTTGCACAACTGTGCGGACTACCCTAGCACGCCTCCCTCCACGATTCAAATTCCCATTCACGTCTCAGCCCACTTCGCACTCCCCCTAAACTATAAAAGGGTTGCTGAAGGTCTGCAACTTGGAATAGTACCTCATCATCGAACGAAACGGGGGATCTTATCTGCAACCCAGGTAATACAATTATTTATCTTTCTTTAGGGACCAGTTTACTTCTACAGTTTCTATTTCTTCTACAATGCTGGCACGCCTGTTTGCCGCTAATTGATTCTTCCTTTTCGATGGGAACATTATTAGACATGTAGGTAACAGAATATTAATATACTGACTTTACTGTAATGCCTACGGACATTGCAATGTTAATTGCAAACAGCCGGCCGCTGTGACCGAGCGGTTCTAGGCGCTTCAGTCCAGAACCGCGCTGCTGCTACGGATGCAGGTTCGAATCCTACCTTGGGCATGGATGTGTGTTATGTTCTTAGGTTAGTTAGGTTTAAGTAGTTCTAAGTTCTAGGGGAGTGATGACCTCAGATGTTAAGTCCCATAGTGCTTAGAGTCATTTGAACCATTTTTAGCTGCAAACAGGCACTCTAAGAATTTCTAGTTAATTTTACTTCCACTGAAAACCTGAATCTTCTCAAATAAAATAAATTCATAAGCAAATATAAAATAAGAGAACAATGAGAACTCGGCAATTCGAAAAACTTTGGACAGAGCTGAGAAGGATTTTTTACAGACATCCACGTAACTGAACGATACTTTCTTAGCGTTAAAAAGGTTTATTTGAGGTATAGTTAAGGATTTCACTAGTGGATACAACATCATGTAAGTCACAAAGTTGTATAACACGCAGTATACGTCACAGATTTTTGCAGAAGGGACACATGACAGCCACAGCCTATTTCTACTAGCTCGCCCCCCCCCCCCCCCCTCCCGGCCCATGAAACGTGGACCTTGCCGTTGGTGGGGAGGCTTGCGTCTTGCGTACCTCAGCGATACAGATAGCCGTACCGTAGGTGCAACCACATAGGAGGGGTATCTGTTGAGAGGCCAGACAAACGCATGGTTCCTGAAGAGGGGCAGCAGCCTTTTCAGTAGTTGCAGAGGCAACATTATGGATGACTGACTGATCTGGCCTTGTAACACTAACCAAAATGGCCTTGCTGTTCTGGTACTGCGAACGGCTGAAAGCAAGGGGAAACTACAGCCGTAATTTTTTCCAAGGGCATGCAGCTTTACTGTATGGTTTAATGATGATGGCGTCCTCTTGGGTAAAATATTCCGGAGGTAAAATAGTCCCCCATTCGGATCTCTGGGCGGGGACTACTCAGGAGGACGTCGTTATCAGGAGAAAGAAAACTGGCGTTCTACGGATCGGAGCTTGGAATGTCAGATCCCTTAATCGGGCAGGTAGGTTAGAAAATTTAAAAAGGGAAATGGATAGGTTTAAGTTAGATATAGTGGAAATTAGTGACGTTCGGTGGCAGGAGGAACAAGACTTTTGGCCAGGTGAATACAGGGTTATAAATACAAAATCAAATAGAAGTAATGTAGGAGTAGGTTTAATAATGAATAGGAAAATAGGAGTGCGAGTAAGCTACTACAAACAGCATAGTGAACGCATTATTGTGGCCAAGATAGACGCGAAGCCCACGCCTATTACAGTAGTACAAGTTTATATGCCAACTAGCTCTGCAGATGACGAAGAAATTGAAGAAATGTATCATGAAATTCAAGAAATTATTCAGATAGCGAAGGGAGATGAAAATTTAATAGTCATGGGTGACTGGAATTCGGTAGTAGGAAAAGGGAGAGAAGGAAACGTAGTAGGTGAATATGGATTGGGGCTAGGAAATGAAAGAGGAAGCCGACTGGTAGAATTTTGCACAGAGCACAACTTAATCATAGCTGACACTTGGTTCAAGAATCATAAAAGAAGGCTGTATACATGGAAGAAGCCTGGAGATACTGACAGGTTTCAGATAGATTATATAATGGTAAGACAGAGATCTAGGGACCAGATTTTAAATTGTAATACGTTTCCAGGGACAGATGTTGACTCTGATCACAATCTATTGGTTATGAACTGTAGATTAAAACTGAAGAAACTGCAAAAAGGTGGGAATTTGAGGAGATGGGACCTGGATAAACTGACTAAACCAGAGGTTGTATAAAGTTTCAGGGAGAGCATAAGGGAAAAATTGACAGGTATGAGGGAAAGAAATACAGTAGAAGAAGAATGGGTAGCTTTGAGGAATGAAATAGTGAGAGCAGCAGAGGATCAAATAGGTAAAAAGACGAGGACTAGTAGAAATCCTTGGGTAACAGTAGAAATATTGAATTTAATTGATGAAAGAAGAAAATATAAAAATGCAGTAAATGAAGCAGGCAAAAAGGAATACAAACGTCTCAAAAATGAGATCGGCAGGAAGTGCAAAATGGCTAAGCAGGGATGGCTAGAGGACAACTGTAAGGATGTAGAGGCTTATCTCACTAGGGGTAAGATATATACTGCATACAGGAAAATTAAAGAGAACTTCGGAGAAAAGACAACCACTTGCATGAATATCAAGAGTCAGATGGAAACCCACTTCTAAGCAAAAAAGGGAAAGCAGAAAGTTGGAAGGAGTATACAGAGGGTCTATACAAGGGCGATGTACTTGAGGACAATATTATGGAAATGGAAGAGGAGGTAGATGAAGATGAAATGGGAGATATGATACTGCGTGAAGAGTTTGACAGAGCACTGAAAGATCTGAGTCGAAACAAGGCCCCGGGAGTAGACAACATTCCATTAGAACTACTGACAGCATTGGGAGAGCCAATCCTGACAAAACTCTACCATCTGGTGAGCAAGATGTATGAGACAGGCGAAATTCCCTCAGACTTCAAGAAGAATATAATAATTCCAATCCCAAAGAAAGCAGGTGTTGACAGATGTGAAAATTACCGAACTATCAGTTTAATAAGTCACAGCTGCAAAATACTAACGCGAATTCTTTGCAGACGAATGGAAAAATTGGTAGAAGCCGACCTTGGGGAAGATCAGTTCGGATCCCGTAGAAATTTTGGAACACGTGAGACAATACTGACCCTACGACTTATCTTAGAAGAAAGATTAAGGAAAGGCAAACCTACGTTTCTAGCACTTGTAGACTTAGAGAAAGCTTTTGACAATGTTGATTGGAATACGCTCTTTCAAATTCTGGAGGTGACAGGGGTAAAATACAGGGAGCGAAAGGCTATTTACAATTTGTACAGAAACCAGATGGCGGTTATAAGAGTCGAGGGGCATGAAAGTGAAGCAGTGGTTGGGAAGGGAGTGAGACAGGGTTGCAGCCTCTGCACGATGCTATTCAGTCTGTATATTGAGCAAGCAGTAAAGGAAACAAAAGAAAAGTTCGGAGTAGGTATTAAAATCCATGGAGAAGAAATAAAATCTTTGAGGTTCGCCGATGACATTGTAATTCTGTCAGAGACAGCAAAGGACTTGGAACAGCAGTTGAACGGAATGGACAGTGTCTTGAAAGGAGGGTATAAGGTGAACATCAACAAAAGCAAAACGAGGGTAATGGAATGTAGTCGAAATAGGTCGGGTGATCCTGAGGGAATTAGATTAGAAAATGAGACACTTAAAGTAGTAAAGAAGTTTTGGGGAGCAAAATAACTGATGATGGTCGAAGTAGAGAGGATATAAAATGTAGACTGGCAATGGCAAGGAAATCGTTTCTGAAGAAGAGAAATTTGTTAACATCGAGTATAGATTTAAGTGTCAGGAAGTCGTTTCTGAAAGTATTTGTATGGAATGTAGCCATGTATGGATGTGAAACATGGACGATAAATAGTTTAGACAAGAAGAGAATAGAAGCTTTCGAAATGTGGTGCTACAGAAGAATGCTGAAGATTTGATGGGTAGATCATATAACTAATGAGGAGGTATTGAATAGAATTGGGGATAAGAGGAGTTCGTGGCACAACTTGACGAGAAGAAGGGATCGGTTGGTAGGACATGTTCTGAGACATCAAGGGATCACCAACTTATTACTGGAGGGCAGCGTGGAGGGTAAAAATCGTAGAGGGAGACCAAGAGATGTATACACTAAGCAGATTCAGAAGGATGTAGATTGCAGTAGGTACTGGGAGATGAAGACGCTTGCACAGGATAGAGTAGCATGGAGAGCTGCATCAAACCAGTCTCAGGATTGAAGACCACAACAACAACAACACTAGCTCGCAAATCAATTTGAATAACGAGTTGTTGCTGCACTGAGATCTGGTCCCAGTAGGCAGCGAAAAATGTAACTGATTTTTCGCGTTATTAGAAAGCAATATCATATATTTTCTTGTATCTTTGAGTTAACTACACTGTGCTTCTGGCTATTTGTACTTTTTAATATTCTTTTCCAACGACATGTGGATAACTCGGTATATTTCTTTTAAGAATGTAAAGTGAATACCAAATAGACTTAAAATGTGCTCAATGCGGAAAAAACGCCTCGGAGTTTTCTTTTTATTTTCGTTCTCATTAGTGCGCTGACACCGAAAGGAAAAGTTTTGGTTACCACTAGCATCGACTGTCTCACAAACAAAGTTGTACTATTTAAATGCCGGGAACTAGAGTGTGACTTATCTGATTACGATGACGCGGGTGAACGCCGTTTCCGAGATAACGATACTGCGGCGTTGTTGCTGCTCGTAGGAGCTACAAAGATACAATGTGTACACTGTGCCAGTGCGGGCAAAGCAAAATATTTATTGAACGAACTGTTTGTGGTGTAAAGCGTTACATACGTAGAAATTGCTCTCTTCTTGAACAAATGTGGAACACCGGATGGCAAAGACAAATTATGGAAGCGGGATCTCATGGAGCCAAAAGCAACCTAGAATAAAAATAAACGAACAAATACCGAAATTTGAAAGTTTTGCAATCGAGAAAATCTTGTCAGTATTGTACACACATCGTAAAAAGTTTTACATCTCCTCGGTTCCGAGAGTTCCGGAACCCGTACAGAAAATTGGAATAGAGATCAACATAAACATCATTTTCGCCCTTTTTATTGCTCATGAAAACCACACATTGCATGTTGTGCCACCATACAGCGAGACTTTCAGAGGTGGTGGTCCAGATTGCTGTACACGCCAGTACCTCTAATGCCAATGCATTGTTGCAAGCCTGAATTCGTCGTGTTATACTATCCACAAGTCCATCAAGGCACTGTTGGTTCACATGTCCCACTCAATGCTGCACAAAACACAACCTCATTTCTAACAATAGCAAAAACTGTAGAAAATGGCAGAAACAGTTTAAGGCGGTTTCTAGTGTGCGTTTCTTCACGTGATTCTAAAATCAGCGACTAGACTGAAGTAACGACCAAAAAGCATCCTTTGATGTGCACGGGACACGTTGTGTTTGTTCGCCTCCACCCCTGGCCACACAACTGGTGCGATGGATATATTGTATGTTCCTTTTTATGAGTTTGAAAAGCCATTGCGTTAGTGACATGCCTGCATGTTAATATGATGACAGGTATATATTGTCGAACCGGTCACGGTGAAACAAACATACCAAGCTGTATTGGGTGCATACGATTTTCCTATTGATTTGTTCACCATGATACCGTTTTTTCTCTTTAGTTTCTACGCTTATTATTAAGAATTACCGCTATTTTATAATTCGTGAATTCATTTCGGTACCATGGAAAAGTTTACAAATATTGATCACCATTTTGAGAGCTGGTGTGTTTTGCATCTTTAGGTCCGCTATGACATCATTGGTCAGAGCTGACTTTATCCAAAAGCTTCAGTTTTAAACTAGTCCTTCTCCCATCCGTGTAAAACTCCTCGTACTAGATCCAATCGGGCGTTACTTCGCTCATCATACACCTTAGTTTTACGTTTAGTCAACTGCCCTGCCCACTGACAGAGAGGTCATGGATGATATTTCAGAAATTCCAAAAGGTAAAAAGCCTGGAAACGATTGGTTCATGTTTTTTTATGATAGCAACATCAGTATTTTTTCGTCAGATTGGGCTATAGAAACAGCTGTGTCGTTGTGACAACCAGATGACGCTTCCGTCGGTGGCAACCTGCCAATCTTTAGACATTAAATGATAACAAAATAAATGGAACACAGGGAATGACTGTATCCATTCCTGCCTACCGCTTATTTGAGTAAACTGCTCCTCGCATCTCTTTGCAATATTTTCTACACACAATTTACTCTCAAAAAATCTTGACAGACATTGTTATTTATCACATGTTTTCTACCGTTGAGCTTTCTCCCCGAGAAGCCTTTTCGCTATTGAGGTACATTTGAACGTCAGTGGCCGTTGTTGTGGAAGATATCTGCTTCGATTTCATTAACTGCCTTATTTCCAGATATCAAAGTATTCTTCTTTTTCCGATGACGCCTCGTTGGGCTATTCCGGTATTTGAGCAGCATTACTGGCATCCTTGACAATGAACAAAGTAAGAGCATATGGACTATCAGACCAATTGTGTGATTGGATTAGCCGGCCGGAGTGGCCGAGCGGTTCTAGGCGCTTCAGTCTAGAACCGCGCGACTGCTACGGTCGCAGGTTCGAATCCTGCCTCGGGCATGGATGTGTATGATGTTCTTAGGTTAGTTAGGTTTAAGTAGTTCTGAGTTCTAGGGGACTGATGACCTCAGATGTTAAGTCCCATAGTGCTCAGAGCCATTTGAACCATTTTTTTTTGTGATTGGATTGAAGAATTCCTAGATAACAGAACGCAGCATGTCATTCTCAATGGAGAGAAGTAAGAGTGATTTCAGGTGTGCCGCAGGGGAGTGTCGTAGGAGCATTGCTATTCACCATAACATAAATGGCCTTGTGGATGACATCGGAAGTTCACTGATGCTTTTTGCGGATGATACTGTGGTATATCGAGAGGTTGTAACAATGGAAAATTGTACTGAAATGCAGGAGGATCTGCAGCGAATTGACGCATGGTGCAAGGAATGGCAATCGAATCTCAATGTAGACAAGTGTAATGTGCTGCGAATACACAGAAAGAAAGATCCCTTATCATTTAGCTACAATATAGCAAGTCAGCAACTGGAAGCAGTTAATTCCATAAATTATCTGGGAGTACGCATTAGGAGTGATTTAAAATGGAATGATCATATAAAGTTGATCGTCGGTAAAGCAGATGCCGGACTGAGATTCATTGGAAGAATCCTAAGGAAATGCAATCCGAAAACAAAGGAAGTAGGTTACAGTACGCTTGTTCGCCCACTGCTTGAATATTGCTCAGCAGTGTGGGATCCGTACCAGATAGGGTTGATATAAGAGATAGAGAAGATCCAACGGAGAGCAGCGCGCTTCGTTACAGGATCATTTAGTAATCGCGAAAGCATTACGGAGATGGTAGATAAACTCCAGTGGAAGACTGCAGGAGAGACGCTTAGTAGCTCGGTACGGGCTTTTGTTGGAGTTTCGAGAACATATCTTCGCCGAGGAATCAAGCATTATATTGCTCCCTCCTACGTATATCTCGCGAAGAGACCATGAGGATAAAATCAGAGAGATTAGAGCCCACACAGAGGCATACCGACAATCCTTCTTTCCACGAACAATACGAAACTGGAATAGAAGGGAGAGGTACTCAAGGAACCCTCCGCCACACACCGTCAGGTGGCTTGCGGAGTATGGATGTAGATGTACATGTAGATCCATTTATATAACTGATGACTTTACTTTTAGCTAAATAATCTGCAACATGTGACAACTTGAACCTCGGCCGTTTACTAATTTGCTTTTGCAGTTCATTTTCGAATTACGCAACACTGCGATCTGCTGGTGAACGGTTTTTCAAGGCTTCGTTTAGGCAACTTGCACGTTGGCACGCTGTTTCGGGGTTCGCGGAGTCGCGCCGGCTCCGTATCGAATCTGCTCGGGGGATGAACGACGAGGGCCGGCATATCGGCCAGTCTGGAAGCAGTCAACAAGTCATGGTAAGTCATATCGCGTTGACAACACAATAGTGCCAAAAATGATTTTATCGTATTCCACTTTTCATTGCCAGATTTTGAGGCGGTTTACCACATCCGACTAAAGAAATTCATATCTGATACCCACATCCCGGCTCAGAGGCATAATTCGTAAATATTTACAAAACGTTCGCACACTCTCATAGGGGATTACACTATATATTGCAGCCTGGAAATGAAATAGTGGTAAATAAATATTTTATTGCATGTGAAAAGACCGAAGTGACAAAAGCACAAAAATCCAATAACTAAGATAATAGTCGTATCTGCGAAGCAACAAAATCAAAGAAAATACCATATTAACTGCTAAGACAAATTATGTAAGGACTGTGATACTTTTAACACTTACTTCGGATCGAGTGCGGAGAATAAGACGCAAAATTGTACGCTAACATTTTATTACGTGGGTGGACAGGTCTGTGATGTAATCATTTCTGTTTGTTATCTCAGAATATAATTATTGTTCGTTAACAAAAAATAACATTTTATTTAATGTTCATATGTGTGTAAAGCAGTTTCCTCCGAGCTGTTGCCATTTCTAGTATAGCGGATGGATGTTAATTGTTGGCATCCACTATTGCAATATTCTCTAAATTCACCTGAAGCTGGGCGTGGCACCCACATATTCGCTAAAAACTGGTTAAATTACTTCAGGTACACAAGGACGCAGCCAGCCGCGTAGGTTAAACAACGACACAGTTCATTTTCTTTCACTATTTTCAGCTAGGCCATCAGCAGCCGTATACGAAGAAACCACATTTACCCTGAAAATAAGATAGTGAAACGTCCCCTTTGAAAAATTATACATGACTGTCCTTAAACTCACACACAATATTTTTAGCGCAACGCAATCTGAATTTCAAAAATCCCTACAAAAGAATGGCCCTCACTATCAGTAACCTATACGTTTCACAAATCACTTACCTCACAAAAATCTTCGTTACTCGAACTACTGCAATACAGCGAGCGCCACTACTGCCAGCTAAATAAAAGATTCAAACTACTGAAGGCACTAACTACTGATAGGCATAGTTAGCAAATGAAAGATTTTGATAGAGAACAAACAATGTATTTACCTTAATAGTGTTCAAAAGTCATAATATATATAGCAGTTCATGACATCCATTCTTACAGATGTACTGTTTCCGATGGACACACGTCCATATCATCCGCTCTCAAAAATCCGCCATCTCACTTTCCCACATCCACCACTGCTGGCGGCTCACCTCCAACTGCGCAACGCTACGCGCTGTTCACATCCAGCTGCCGCTGCCCAACACTACAATGGCAGACAACAATGCAATCTAGCCACAGACTGCACACAGCACAGCCAGTGATTTCATTATAGAGCGCTACGTAACGTTGCCAATAAGAAAACATAAACAGCCTACTTACATAAAGAAAACATAAACAGCCTACTTACATAGCCCCCATGCTCCCCACAAAAAAATTTTACAAATTGTTTTGGGCAGTGGCCAATAATGATTTGATAAAAATTTTCATAATTACAATAACAAAGAAATCAAATGCACACACTTATTGATACAATGTTGGTCAAAAGCTAAAATTTTCTCACAGTCCATAAAGATAGTCCTGATCATTCATCGTAATAGTAATTACAGTTTTTTTTCACAAAGTCTCATTAGTAAAAGAAATTGCACACAGAAGTAGTGGATTTCCATGCAGTCTTGAAGAAGTAGTGTTGTCCTTCCAACTGAAAGACAGTGCTGACTCTTGACATGCTGACAGGTAATGGGCCACAACAGAGCAAACCCACAGCAGAGTCATTCGACGTTTTGAAGAATATTGGTAGGTAGGTCATCACAGAGCTGACCCACTATAGTCCTGGTAGAGATTGTGGTATTGGTGGGCCACCAGAGGTGCAGACCCACTGTAGTCCTTGTAGAAATGATGGTATTGGTGAGTCAGCAAAGGTGTGGACCCACTGTAATCCTTGTAGAAATGATGGTATTGGTGAGTTAGAAAAGGTGTAGACCCACTGTAGTCCTTGTAGAGATGGCCAGCAGCCATCTGCTGCGACTGTGCAGGTGCACAATCACCATCGAAGAGTCTTGCAGAGAAGATAGCAAGTCCATAATCACCACTTGTGCACTCACAAAGTTTTTGGAATTGTCCTTAGAACCAGCAATGCTGTTAACCAGTCCCTTGCTGAATTAGTAACACACGTGCAAACACTAACAGTCCTAACTTCTCACATATTGTGCATTACTATGACCAACAGATGTGTGTGCAGTGAAATGAATCCTTACAAGTTACTTAATTTGATGAACTGGTGTCAATTACAATATTATAACATGAGAATACAATTACAAAGGTACAAAATACATCATTAAAGAACATAACAATACAGATAACATTTGTAGTAATACAGGCTTTACAGAAGAATAGAAATAACATATACATCAGTGTTACAGGAATTATGACATGAGTACATACATAAAAGATCAGAATAACTTGCGAAACATCAACTTCACACATGAGCATTAAAACAAAACAGAATAAATAATGTCTAAGCATATTTACAAGGTAAATAACAGATTATTAATGCCAATTATATTTGAGGAGAACAGTATTCCTCATCATAGTGAATGTAGCTTAATATTAAAAGAAGAAAAAATTCTATGAAACTACACAGAGACAGGAAGAAAACAAATACACAAGGATACACAAACACATAGTGGGATAACACAAAAGGAAAGGACAGGGTTTGTGTTCAGTGTAACATTTGGTACTGCAGTCCAACCCAAAACTTCATTCCATAGATCTTTCGTCTTATTTCAACATTTGTTTCCACCAAAACATCCTATCCAAGCATGCTTTCTGTATTTTTCTCGTATAACCTCTCAGTGCATTTCTTCAAATTCATCGCAACTCATTCTCTTATAGGCTACCCCCTCTTAAGCTAACTTAAATCTACTGAGCTCAGATGCTAAACTAAGGGACGAGGCAATGCAGCAGCACAAAACAATTAACACAAACAGCAATGACCAAAAAAAATGGAAAATTGCAAAGTAAGCTACAGTAAATCTAAATTACCAAGCAATGCAACATTACAACTAATATGAGCCAATGTGCAGCAACAAGAAAAATAAATCAGTAGTAAAATTGGCTTAGCAGAGTAACACAAAGTCAAATTCAGTAACACTATGCCTGGCAAACAGCAGTAACTTATACCTAAACATGACATAGCTCAAGCAGAAAAAATATTACAGTAAAAACAACAATGCAGATAAGGGAAATGTATATTCACATCTTAATGTCTATGTAATTAAAGTGGTGCACCACAAAAACTAATTCTACAAAAAAATTACCAAGTGCTTGAAAAGAAAATTATATATGCAGTTATTGTTATCAGTCCCTTCTTATTGTTCTTTCCATTCCAAGAGCTCCTTTTTCAAAGAATGTGGATCATAAAATAATTATTTAATAGATCTGTTCACAGAAAGTGTTCACATTAGCAAATGCATTTAATTTTATTTTATGAAACCAATGCTGCAAGACAGCTGGAAACTAGATATCAAATGAAATAAGCAACTATGTACAAAGTAAAGCATAAAATAATCATTCAGTAGTCATGAGGCATTTCATAAGTTAGTAGAAATTCTCTCAATTCTCATAGAAAAACACTTGTCATAATCAGGTGTGCAGACGTACAAATATTTCCCATCAATTCATAAGCATTTCAGTAAGTAGCACAAAGTACGAGTAATCATATGTTTTCAAGTAACGAGTGTGTCGTATTAGTGATGCTTTCTACAAAGGAATGTCAACAGCGAGGTTAATGGCCTCTTTTTTTCTCCATCTAATGGCTTTCTTTTGTCAGACGACTACCTCTCAGCTGGGTGCCCACGACACATTACGTGCAGGTGGTCACTTAACTTTCTTACAGAAATATTTATGACAGCAGTTTCCGCTACAGTGACAGTCTCATATACAAAATTTCACGGGTCGAGAATTTGCGTTGAAAATGTGTAGAAACAAAATCTTATGAATATAACAGTGTCCAAAAAATTTTCGCCGGCATTGTGATACATTCACGCATTTACACACATTTCATATCTCTTAAAGTACGATTCTTGGTTTCCAACAACCTTTTTCACAAACCAGAGTCCCTAAACACTACTCATTACTCCTTACCTTATTCGTCGACACTTCTTCAATATTTCATCATAACAGATACGTAGCTTAATCAAATAACTCATATAGCATCAGCTTATTGATCATAAACATACCGCAACCGCATAATACACATAGTCATCGTAATAATAACATAATAACACCTCAGTCAAATCTCAAAAACGTCGTAGCTTTCTGCAATAATTTCAAAACCTAAAGAAAATTCTCTGCTCATTTCAGTAGTGTCATCTACCTCAAACATACTTTAAAAATCATGATCTCATACCAAATACATCATTCAAAGCTCTCATAGTATCACAATGGTTCCAAAAAAATATGAACAGTTCACAAAGTACAGACAAAATACAATTTCGTAAGTGTGAAGTTATCCAACAGTGTAATTACGTAAACATCTGTCACTGCCGTAGTAAAAAAAAAATGTTTATCTCTCAGTTAAATGATCAGATAGCTGTGTAATTTATGTGTTAGAGAAATATGGTACCGATGTGTAAAGTTGTATAAGCAAATACCATATTAGCTAGTGCTCCTTGTGCTTGCCAAACACATGGTACACAAAGTAGGCGTGTACCCCCCCTGAGGATTAATGTAATTATACCCTCAGGTGTTACAGATTACAGCAATGAAATGAAATGTATCATGGAAAACTTTCTTTGTAATTCAAAAATCTTGAAAAATAAATGGTTTAAGTACAAAATTAATCACTGAAATGCGTGTCCTGTAGCGCTAAATGTGCGTCTTGCTGTAAGATAATTCTGTGGGAGTGTCGTAGTTATCGTCCTATGTAAGCAAAGTTCTGCTGAAGTCAGTGTACTTACCTCATCATAAACGAAAGTGAAATTCTTTGCGTATAGATATCGTAGTTATTAAGTACCTTACCGTGATCAAGAAAGTACTATAATGTAACGTATTGTTGTGCTACGGAAAAGGCTGTCTCATTGTAGCTGTACCACAAAAGTTACTACTAAAACATGTTTTCCTTTCCAGAATAATTCAGAAAAACTGTGCAGATATAAAACAGAAACACCGCAAAAGCAACATTGTAAATTGTCACTCATTAGTAGCGTCGTGATAAAATCGTGTAGCTGTCACATAAACTAACCACTGTGTCATCTGGTATCTCGCAGAAAGTACTTTAAATCCAGAATGTATTTTCAAGTAAACCAAAATGTTGCATTAAAATCTCATTAGCAGTACCAGTATATGTTCTAAGTATGTGAGCCTTATAGTCGTTACGTAATCGTGCAACTAACAAGCAAGAATGTACACACACAATAACACTGTGTCGTCTGTTCGCAATAACGATGCATTCGTAATTTCTGTTTAAATAAGTTCTCTTGGTTCTTGACTGGATATTTAACTTCAAACACTGTTGCATGGTAACAGTTTCTAAAGCATACTAGTAACGTGAAGTGAAACGTTTTATGGCAAAGACAAAGTTAAAAAGCAGATTATCTTTCAATAAATGGTTTCACATGTGAAATGTGGTGTACCCCTTTGCTCTTCCTAGTACGCAGAGTTTCAACTTTAACGCAATTATCATGTGGTATACGTCGGTAAAGAATACTGGAATTTTTCTCAAGGTTAGCGTCTATGTTATTTTTCCCTGAGCCAGCGGGCGGAGGTGGCTGCCTGCGGTGCGAGTCATTGTCTGTTTCTTTGCTGGCGCGCGTCGTTACTGGGATTAGGAGACCTAGCTTCTACAAATTCACATTGTCGAAAGTGCCCTGCTCTATTTGAATCCCGCAAGTTCTGATAAAATTCAGGTCTGTCGTTATGATTATATCGTCTGTCGTCATGTCGGTAGATCCCACAGTTTCTTTCTTGTCGGTCACGTCGTGGAGACTTTCTCCCTGAATCGTAACTGCCCGCTGAACTGTTGCGTCTGAAATGATTCTGTCTCCCTTGATAATAATAGTTCTGGTTACCATATTGTCTGTTTCTATGATTGTCTCTGTCATATTCATTACTACGGAAATGCGATCTTTCTCTGTAACTATTACTCTGCCAGTGGTTGTCATACGGGTGGTGTCTCTTTTGGTCACGATTTACATTGTAAGAATAGAATTGTCGTGTCCAGTTATTGTTTCTGTCGTCACGGAATTGTGACGGATGTGACCTGTAGTGATTGTTTTCCTGTTTTCGCATCCCGCGACTATCTGTGTCAATTTCTAATTCTTGTAAGAGTCCCTGAAAAGCTTCAATGTCGTCTTTGTAGCGTCCTGCCAAAATAATATGTCGTAAATGTTCAGGTAATTTTATTAAGCAAATGCAGATGGGTTCTGAGGGGCTGTATGGGTTTGACAGGTACTGATTCTTGTGCAACATGTCTTCAAAATGTTGATGGTGTTATGACAGTAACCAGCCACAAATTTACTTTGAGTTCCTTTATTCAAAGGAAACCGTTACCGGTTTCGAATCGTTGCGATTCATCATCAGACGGTTTACACGCTTTCTTTCTGACATTTGGTATTTTTTCTATAGATTAATTGTCCTAAAATATAAATAAAACATAATTAGAAACACGCCACACACAGATGGTTGCGTTGCAGATTTTCGTTGTATGTGACTTACGTGAAACGTCGGTTTCGAGTGATTGTTTCCATAACGTTCATCCAATCGATGTAAATGCATTTCCACTGCATCCTCGTTGTTGCACATGTAATAGTTCTCACTGTACACTTTAGATTTGTCGCTGAGATCATTCCAACCACGCACCACATGTTTTGGTACATACAAAGAGTTTACAAACATATGGGTGTCACAGATGCTATGATATATCGTAACATTTGACAATGATGTCCTATGTTTGGAAAGGATCATATATTCTTTTACAAAACTAGATCATATATTCTTTTACAAAACTGTAATGTCTATTACATGAGTACAGAGAGATTGAAATTATTATTATTATTTTTTTTATAATATATATCTGTTATTGCTAATTTAATTATAAAGTTTTTTATATATATATGTAGAACTGTATAGGAAAAATAGTATATTATTTTATTACATTTGGCAGCATGAGAATTATAGTAACATATAAATTTTCTACTTGATCTGCAGATAGGTGTATTAATATTATTTGCTTTGGAGGCTGGAAAGTAATTTTTGGAAATTTTTCAGGAAAGGGGTGTTAGCCAACTCTGTTTGTTCGTTAAGGATATAGTCTGGGGTGCTGTTTTTGTGTGTGTGTATTTCTAATTCTTCTAATATATTCATAGTGGCTCCTTTTTCTGTTAGATTCATAATCTTTAAATTGTCCTCAATGCTTCCCACTGAATGGTTTTCTTCAGCAACATGGGCTGCAAATGCTGATTTGTTCAAGTTAACAAGTCTTAGAGCGTCAATATGTTCTTTGTATCTAATTTCAAAACTTCTGCCTGTCTGTCCAATGTAGAATTTTGGGCATGTATCACATTTGAGTTTGTATATTCCTGATTTACAGTAGGGACTCTTGGAGGTGTATACATCATGGATTACTTTTTGTTGTAATTTATTATTTGTGGAAAAGCTGATTCTGATATTTTTCTTCTTTTTAAATAAGTTTGCTATTTGGTATGAAAGTGGGCCTATGTATGGGAGAGTAGCATATTTAGGTTTGGCTTCAGTGGCACACTGATTTGGCTTGAAGTGACTGCTGTGAAGTGGATCTGTGGGTTTTGTCTGCATTTTGTTGTGGAGTTTTTCTATTATTGTGGGTTTATATTCATTATTATGAGCAACTGTTTTAATTATATTGATTTCATTTTGTTGGTCTGTGTCACTCATTGGTACTTTTTTAATTCGGTGTAGCATCGTTGTGAAATATGCCATTTTTTGTTGGCGGGGGTGGCAAGATGAGTTGCAGTATTGTATCATCAACATATCTTCTGTAGTATATTACTTTGTTTGAGATGTGCTGGTTGGCAGAAAAGAATTTTTGTTCTACACTCCTGGAAATTGAAATAAGAACACCGTGAATTCATTGTCCCAGGAAGGGGAAACTTTATTGACACATTCCTGGGGTCAGATACATCACATGATCACACTGACAGAACCACAGGCACATAGACACAGGCAACAGAGCATGCACAATGTCGGCACTAGTACAGTGTATATCCACCTTTCGCAGCAATGCAGGCTGCTATTCTCCCATGGAGACGATCGTAGAGATGCTGGATGTAGTCCTGTGGAACGGCTTGCCATGCCATTTCCACCTGGCGCCTCAGTTGGACCAGCGTTCGTGCTGGACGTGCAGACCACGTGAGACGACGCTTCATCCAGTCCCAAACATGCTCAATGGGGGACAGATCCGGAGATCTTGCTGGCCCGGGTAGTTGACTTACACCTTCTAGAGCACGTTGGGTGGCACGGGATACATGCGGACGTGCATTGTCCTGTTGGAACAGCAAGTTCCCTTGCCGGTCTAGGAATGGTAGAACGATGGGTTCGATGACGGTTTGGATGTACCGTGCACTATTGAGTGTCCCCTCGACGATCACCAGTGGTGTACGGCCAGTGTAGGAGATCACTCCCCACACCATGATGCCGGGTGTTGGCCCTGTGTGCCTCGGTCGTATGCAGTCCTGATTGTGGCGCTCACCTGCACGGCGCCAAACACGCATACGACCATCATTGGCACCAAGGCAGAAGCGACTCTCATCGCTGAAGACGACACGTCTCCATTCGTCCCTCCATTCACGCCTGTCGCGACACCACTGGAGGCGGGCTGCACGATGTTGGGGCGTGAGCGGAAGACGGCCTAACGGTGTGCGGGACCGTAGCCCAGCTTCATGGAGACGGTTGCGAATGGTCCTCGCCGATACCCCAGGAGCAACAGTGTCCCTAATTTGCTGGGAAGTGGCGGTGCGGTCCCCTACGGCACTGCGTAGGATCCTACGGTCTTGGCGTGCATCCGTGCGTCGCTGCGGTCCGGTCCCAGGTCGACGGGCACGTGCACCTTCCGCCGACCACTGGCGACAACATCGATGTACTGTGGAGACCTCACGCCCCACGTGTTGAGCAATTCGGCGGTACGTCCACCCGGCCTCCCGCATGCCCACTATACGCCCTCGTTCAAAGTCCGTCAACTGCACATACGGTTCACGTCCACGCTGTCGCGGCATGCTACCAGTGTTAAAGACTGCGATGGAGCTCCGTATGCCACGGCAAACTGGCTGACACTGACGGCGGCGGTGCACAAATGCTGCGCAGCTAGCGCCATTCGACGGCCAACACCGCGGTTCCTGGTGTGTCCGCTGTGCCGTGCGTGTGATCATTGCTTGTACAGCCCTCTCGCAGTGTCCGGAGCAAGTATGGTGGGTCTGACACACCGGTGTCAATGTGTTCTTTTTTCCATTTCCAGGAGTGTATATGGTTGATGTAGATGTCAGCCAATATCCCAGCTAAGCTACTTCCCATTGCCAAACCATCATGTTGTTGGTACAGTTTGTTGTTGAAGCTAAAGTAATTATGCTCTAGAATAAGTGAAAGTATTTCTATGAGTTCACAGATCTCTGCAACACTAATTTTCTTATATTTAAGCAGATTGTTTCTTATAATGTTAATAGTCTCTTTTACAGGGATGTTCGTGTACAGGTTGACTATGTCTAGTGATGCTAATTTAGCTGTTGGTGGGATGTGGATGTCTTTAATTAAGCTTATGAGTTCATGTGTGTTATGTATGGTGTAGTTATTTTCAAATGTATAGTATTTGGTAATGAGGTCTTTTAATTTTCGGCTTATGAAGTATGCAGGGCTGTTTCTTGAGTTAACAATCGTGCGAATGGGACAATTTTCTTTATGAACCTTTGGCTGTGCACGCAGTTTTGGTGCCGAGGGGTTCATTGTTATGCAGTTACGTATTTCATATTTGTTCAGTAAAAAGTTACAGTTTTGTAGTAGCTTTCGGAGTTTAGTTTGGAATTTTACTGTAGGATCTGTCTTTATTTCAGTAATATTGTTGCTATGGAAAAATTGCAAGGTTTTCTCTACATATTCTCTTTCATGCATTATGATTAAAGAATTTCCTTTGTCAGCTTTTACTATGAGTGCTTTACTTTCAGACAGTTTGCTGTTAATATTTTTCAAATCTTTAAGTTCAGTGTTTTTGCGGGTATTATTTGTTTGAAGTTGTTTCATTATCAGTTTATTTGTCTTGTACGCAACTGCATTTTTCTCACATGTGTCTAGTTTTTCTGTGTCACAAGCATGTTTTGTGCAGGCTATGAGGTTTTTAACACCAATATTATGTTTCAGACCTTTATTTAATAAAGTGAGTTCACTGCTGCTGCTTCATGTTCTGTAATGTATTTTCATGCCGCGAAAAAATAGGTTGGAAATGCTCACAAATTTGTGTTTTTACATCATTACAGACTTTTTGACATTTCGATTCGATTTTATGTAACTCAGTAGTTAAATCTTCACGTGTTTGTTCAAGCGTATGTTCCACTGAGTCTAACTTTTGAAGCTTTTGTTCCATTGCGTCTAACTGTTGCTGTGTTTGTCTCTGGTGTTGTTCCATTGTGTCTAACTTTTGAAGATTTTGTTCCATTGTGTGTAACTTTTGAAGATTTTGTCCCATTTGTTTCTGATTTTGTTCAAGCGTTGTGTCTAACTTTTGTATCCTTTGTCCTATTTGTTGCATTAACTGTAATAACAATGCACTGGTGTCTGAAACATGTTCCTCAGTGCTTTTCGGCAGTGAAGTTGCACCAGCAACATTCACATTTTGACAAGCAGAAAATGTGTCTTGTCTTATTTGAGAAAACGATGAGGACCCAAAACCTGAGTCTACAGTATTTGCAAGATTGTGTCCTGTCATTCTCGATTCCTGAGGCGAGCTGTTGCCGACCGATCGATCGATAATGCTTCCCTGTCCAGTACCTGTTTCACTGTCTACTCCATTATTTGACGCCCGCTCCATTTCCCTATGCACAGTTACCAAATTACTACTTTGAATATTTGTTAATTCATTACATGGTGGCGTTAACACACTGCTTTCGTCTTCACTGTTATTTCTCAGTTTACTTTGGAGCCTAGTATTACGTTTTTCACACGCCATTATTGTCACAATATTTCACACGACAACACAGAAAAGCACAATTTGAAGAGCAAAAATAAGAGAACACATTAACATAGCAGTGAAAATAATATCTAGTTAATTGCAGCTGCGAAATACTTGGTGCAAATCTACATGCGTGCCACACCTGTTGTACTGTACAACAATGAAAGACTGCAACTACAAAGGAAATTCTCTCTATAATTACGCGCTAGCAATAAACAATAGCTACACTAATTACACAAACTACAAGAAAAAATCAGAAGATTCCAGTGAGGTATCCTAGGCTAAGGGTCGACATATGAAACGTCCCCTTAGAGCAATTATACATGACTGTGCTTAAACTGACACACAATATTTTTAGCGCAACACAATCTGAATTTCAAAAATCCCTACAAAAGAATGGCCCTCACTATCATTAACGTATACGTTTCACAAATCACTTACCTCACAAAAATCTTCGCTATTCGAACTACTGCAATACAGCGAGCGCCATTACTGCCAGCTAAATAAAAGATTCAAACTACTGAAGGCACTAACTACTGATAGACATAGTTAGCAAATGTAAGATTTTGATAGAGAACAAACAATGT
This sequence comes from Schistocerca cancellata, assembly GCF_023864275.1. Lineage (NCBI taxonomy): Eukaryota > Metazoa > Arthropoda > Insecta > Orthoptera > Acrididae > Schistocerca > Schistocerca cancellata. The sequence continues at coordinate 129,193,759 of NC_064632.1, forward strand.
ATTTACCTTAATAGAGTTCAAAAGTCATAATATATATAGCAGTTCATGACATCCATTCTTACAAATGTACTGTTTCCGATGGACACACGTCCATATCATCCGCTCTCAAAAATCCGCCATCTCACTTTCCCACATCCACCACTGCTGGCGGCTCACCTCCAACTGCGCAACGCTACGCGCTGTTCACATCCAGCTGCCGCTGCCCAACACTACAATGGCAGACAACAATGCAAACTAGCCACAGACTGCACACAGCACAGCCAGTGATTTTTATATAGAGCGCTACGTAACGTTGCAAATAAGAAAACATAAACAGCCTACTTACATAAAGAAAACATAAACAGCCTACTTACAATAGGTCATGTTCTCCTACTTGATCTGCTGTTTAAGACAGTAATCGTGGTCACACTCTTATGAAGCTAGGGACATCTTGAAGCAAATATTAATTATTGTGAGACGCTCGACTTTAACTACGTGTACTATTACGTGAAACGGGCATCATTCTCTTAACGATGTTGTATAACCCAACTTACATGAACTCCGTATGGAACTTAAAAAATTTTCAAAGCAAAGATTTAAAGAATAACAATAACCATTCTCAGAATGAGATTTTCATCCTGCAGCGCAGTGTGTGCTGATATGAAACTTCCTGGCAGATTAAAACTGTGTTCCGGACCGAGACTCGAACTCGGGACCTTTTGCCTTTCGCGGGCAAGTGCTCTACCATCTGAGCTACCCAAGCACGACTCACGACCCGTCCTCACAGCTTCAATTCTGCCAGTACCTCATCTCCCACCTTCCAAACTTCACAGAAGCTCTTCTGCGAAACATTCTCCTTTTACCTTTCTCATTAAATTTAGGAAAATTAAAGTGCAACATTTTTTTCTTTTTATTCATCACATACATTTTTAACAAGTTAGGATTTATTGCAGCTAGACACAGACAGATGGGATACACAAATTTCGTCCAGAGGGGGGGGGGGAGGAGGGGATCAAGGGGTGGCGACGGCAACGGCATCCGGCCACCCTCTACCACTGACATTGCCAAGTCCAGGTCAACACTCCGAACCCGTGAAGATGCCGGATAAAGTCCAGGTAAAAGTTTGCTGGCAGTCACGTAACAATCCCCTGATATCTCTTTGTTACTGTTTCGTAACATTTTAATAATTTGATATCTCCTTGAAACTTTTTTAGGTTACAAGCAGTAATCATAGAGGAGCTGCAGCCCAGGTGAGTAATATTTCACTTACTATACGGAAACTAACTGTGCAAGCCTTTCCAACACATAGCAACACGAGTTCTATCATACTCTAAAATCTAGAATCGTATTGTTTATATTGCCCTCAGAAGACGCGGTACCGAAGAGATTTTTGAGCAGTTCGCCGCTGTGTTAAAGTTTCTCTCAATATATAGAACTATGTTGCGCGCTTTGCTGACCAATGCTTGACATTTCTGTGGGTTTATCTACAGCCTCAGTGACCATCAAATTTATAGTGTGTGCGAAACAAGGAATATTTTTTTGCCACTGAACCAGCTACGATTCCGTTATCGTAGTACAATGAGAAACCTACTGCGTGCAAACTTTCCGCTGAGTTAAGACTCTTGTCAGTTCTCGTCCCATGTACTCGGCTGTATGACTTTCGTACAGCTGGAATACGGCTACTGCTTTACTCTAAAGCTATAGTTCATGCAAACTAATTGATTGTTGCTCTGTATTCTCTCCGTTAAAATATCACAGATTAAGCAGTGCATTCAATGACTTATTTTGGATACCTTGGCGAAAAACATAAATATCGTAATAAAATGTGTCATGTATCACTGAATGGCGTGAAGAGGATACAAAAATTTTCGAAACAACAAGGACATAGACAAAGGGGGAGTCCAGGGGGCCGGAACCCCTTATCACCTAAAAGAAATTACACACGACCTAGTTGCCGTGTAATGAAACTGAAAGATATTTTGATTTTCACACGAAGAAAAAGGGATATGTCCCATCGGTAGTCAGGAAGACCAACGATAGATACAAACTATCTATACATCCGGAGCACTATCGGCTATCGTCCATCTCTATTTTTAGCCAAGACCAGTTTTTGGTCATGCTTGGGCTCAGTTTCTTTTAGGCAGTTCAGTTTTTACTTGCAGTTGAAGTTAATGTAAGTGCTGTCGTAAATCGTTTTTTTACTTCGTGCTGTTGAGATAGTTTCTGGTTATGGAGAAGTTTGTAACAAGAGAAAAACCGATTTTATTCGTCCGCTAGCGTTATTGTAAGTTAACAATGTGTACGCGCTACAATAATAGCCTAATTACCTATCTATAGCAGTTTAATGTTAGCACTAGCGTCTTTACTTGGACGCTAGTAGAATATTGTGGTAGCAATACTCCAGTATTTCACAAGGCACTGGAGCGGTAAATATAATTACAAATAACATTAAATTAAAATCCGTGCATTAAAATACACATGGATTTGATTGCGTCCCCGAAAAATCACGTTGGTCAACAAAAATATCGGTGCATTTCTTTAAAAAAATTGCTCAACATTCGATGATTAGTAGCCTAAATGGCAAAATATCTCCCAATCTGGTCACTTGGCCAACACTCTATTATGAAAACCAGTCACAGTACAGAGCGATGTGGAGGGGTTTGTGCAGAGCAGCATCGGTGTGTGATGACAACACATTCTATAGTTAGTTTACAAAAGATTTTTTTCAGTGGGCTGCTTGAATTCGTCCGAACCAACTCCGCCCTATATCCCTCCCTCCCCCTTTAGTCCAAAATCTATTTAAGCTCTTTCAATACTAAAATAGCTGATGCCAGCAATTTCGTACACAATAAAATCTTAAAATATGAATGCATTCGCGCACTATCAAATGACTAAACATGCACAATTAAAGGGAAAAAAATGCAATGTTAGAATTCAATCTTCTGTTGTGGTGTGCATTTTATTTTATTTTAAAACAACGTGCAACAACCAGTTCTTCCAAATTCTCCGCCAACTTGGATTAGCTCTGCCTACTGAGCCCCTGAGCTATCACTCCCTGGATTTGAGACACGAGATGGTTTGAATCAATCTGCCGGCAACCTTGAACATTTTTTTCTGTGGTTTCCCATTTTCAATTTAGGGAAACGTTGGGGTTAGTCCCTGACTATAGGCCACGGCCAATTCCTTCCGAATACCTTTATTTCCTAGCAGATTGCAGTTCTCATTAAAAAGCAGCACCTTTGCTTGATTGAAAAGAGCTGCATCAAAGGCAATCTGAGTATCTCTTCCGCGATTCCCAGCACTAAAAGTCATATGATAAATGAATAATAATGAAAGTTCTCGTTTGGGCTCATGCATTTGACTGCCGGAACAGTCTTTAATGTAGAAAATGATCTTTCTTGCATTACTAGAAGTGTCAGATGTATACTAAAACGAGGAAATTTGAGAAAGTGTAAGACTGAATAATTGCTCTAGCTTCTCTGTCGCAAAACTCCTGTCGGTAATAATCACGATGTTCCAAAACATTAGCGCTCGTCTATTTCTGATCACTTCCCCACCTCAAATCCAGATTGAAAGATGAAGAGTGTAAAATGATCTTGGAGGCTGCATGGAGATTGGAGCATGACTGCTTCTTCGTAGTTTGTCAAAATATAGCACTCCTAAGTAACGAGATTATATCTCCGTTTGATGAAGAAAATAATCAAGTAAAATGTTTTTTTAGTTCTTTATGGAAATTTTTAGAGAAATAAAAAACATGAGTCTTTTAAGGTCCTCTTTAAGAAATCGGACCATCGCTTTGACAAAATCCTGGCTATGTCCTTGGACACAATTGCAGTTTTTAAACATATGTTGTCGGTGTGATATGGCTCACCATTATCATTGTAACCTGTTACCGATCCGTCTTAGTTTTGACCGTTTCACCATTGCTACTCAGTAGTTTTACAACGCTCAGTGTCACGTAATATTCAAAACTGCACGTTCCCTCTAGGCTAGTGGCCTTGTTCACGCGCACCACTGGTGCCACAAATGGTTCAGATGGCTCTGAGCACTATGGGACTTAACATCTGAGGTCATCTGTCCCCTAGAACTTAAAACTACGTAAACCTAACTAACCTAAGGACATCACACACATCCATGCCCGCGGCAGGATTCGAACCTGCGACCGTAGCACTCGCGCGGTTCCGGACTGAAGGGCCTAGAACCGCTCGGCCACTCCGGCCGGCCATTGGTGCCACAGTTATGACTTGCTTATACCTGTTTCCAGTTCTTGCTTGCGATTGAAGAAAGCCTCTTGGAACTGAGAAAGGAAAACTATTCTGAACTCAGCAGTGCCAAGCCACATACTGGTAAACCAAATAAGTAAAGGAGGATCACTCCCGGCTAGTGTGATACTGCGTTTGTTTTTCAGGTCAAACCAACGAAAGGCGAGGTGATGTTCGCGTCACTTGTCTCTACCACCGTGTTGGATGATTTTGTATCTCAGGCCAGTAGCAAGCCAAGCCAAACGTGGAGCCGATAACTATACGAGGGTCACGCAAACAAGCGCGTCCTGACAGCAAATACACACTTAATGACAAAAGTCAACCAGCCCCTCCACCTACGCCTCGCCTGTTTATACGTCTACCTGTCATCGCCAACCAAAGAAAACAGCCGGCCGAAGTGGCCGAGCGGTTAAAGGCGCTACAGTCTGGAACCGCACGACCACGACGGTCGCAGGTTCGAATCCTGCCTCGGGCATGGATGTGTGTGATGTCCTTAGGTTAGTTAGGTTTAAGTAGTTCTAAGTTCTAGGGGACTAGCCGGCCGGTGTGGCCGTGGGGTTCTAAGCGCGTCAGTTTGGAACCGCGTGACCGCTACGGTCGCAGGTTCGAATCCTGCCTCGGGCATGGATGTGTGTGATGTCCTTAGGTTAGTTAGGTTTAAGTAGTTCTAAGTTCTACGGGACTGATGACCTCAGTAGTTAAGTCCCATAGTGCTCAGAGCCATTTGAACCATTTGAATCTAGGGGACTTATGACCACAGCAGTTGAGTCCCATAGTGCTCAGAGCCATTTTTTGAACCAAAGAAAACAGTCAATGTTACTCTTTCACAGAAAACTATCTTAGCTCGAAATGCGGTAACAGTCATTGCCACAATACTGTATTTGAACACAAACATGACATTCCGCGACTGGAAACTATAGACCGCTCATAGTGAATGGGTTACCATCAAATGCAGAACACAAAGCTTAGCACAAATGAGGTCTAGACACTCATTGTGAGTTGGGTATGTGCCGAGGTGAGAAATGTTATCAAATCACTTTTGTTCAAATGGTTCAAATGGCTCTGAGCACTATGGAACTTAACATCTGTGGTCATCAGTCCCCTAGAACTTATAACTACTTAAACCTAACTAACCTACGGACATCACACACATCCATGCCCGAGGCAGGATTCCAACCTGCGAACGTAGCGGTCACGCGGTTCCAGACTGAAGCGCCTAGAACCGCACGGCCACACCGGCCGGCCATCACTTTTGTATTCGAGTATTCAATGGGATTTGTTTGCAACATTAAGCCGAAAGCCTCTTTATTTTTCTGTTTCTTCTTATTCATCTTGTAGAGGACAAATGGTTATTTTTAGGAAATACGGTGCGAAATTGTGATTTAGTGTGTTTCAGTGCGCGATGCGCCAGCCTCACGGCAAACGGCGCATCTAGTTTTTGTTGTGAGTTGTAGTTCAATACTTGTTTCGTTAGTCTTCCCCCTGGCATTCAGTCTACATGTTACAGCCAGATTTTGTTTAATTCGTTAACTGAATAAATTCCCAACTTAACCATGTCTTCATTTCTTATCTGTTACCTCAGGCGGCAAACTTCATTTGAATGGCTTGTTTACGCATTCCTCCTTGTTTTAGTTTCGGCTACGGCTCGAGTCGTGTGTCAAAACAGGTGTATCCATTACATTATGAAATTCAGTTTTGCTGGCTTAAGCATTTTGTTACGTAGTGTTTTTCGTATTGTGCCACATTTCCTATGATATTTATCCATTTTTTCTATATTTCACTTTCAGTCTGGTAGCTTACACGCAGTCTAAGAAGTTAAAACATGTAAAACGTTACCCGACACTATTTTTGAACATACAGGGTCTTTTCTTTTAAAGCCACAATCTTAGCCTCTTGAGAAAAATGTTAAAATTGTACTGATTGTGTATTTGTTCAACATGATATAGTGCCCTCTGCAGATCGCCATTGCTCTCTTGTGAAATTATTTGGTCCTCAACAAACATGATGGTGCTCATCCATTTACCTAGAAATATTTTAATGGCTCAGTTTTCCATTGTCTAACTGTGTCCTCAATATAGATATTCAAAGCTGTGGGTGAACGGCTGCTTTTCTATTGTGACCTCCTAAGATTTTCTCGGCGTCACTGAGTAATGGCGCTCTTTCGGGTGTTCTGCTGAGTTGTTTCCATGTTACTCGCTGCATGGTTTCCAAGAAGTCCCCAGCAGCGAGTACTCCAACAAAACTCGCAGCTCCGGAAGACGACCGTTAGGTCGCTCGTCGAATACTGTGCATAAAATGGAAACAACTCGACTGAGCACCGGCAATCTCACCTTTAATGCACCTTTCCTCGAGTTTAGTACGTCACCATATTACAGCCATCCTTTCTTCTATGATCTGTTACAAAAATATTCTCAGTACAAGATCCTCTCTTTCTAAGCCAATTTTGCTCTTGTGATAGCAGTGGGTCGAGTAGGTTTTCAGCCGAAAGTTCCAGCAGTAAACACTTCTATTTCGACAAGTATAATTTCTTTTATTTTTTCTTTTTTTCTTTGTGATTTCACAGCGGCACAATCCACCACTGCCGGCCGTTATGACCGAGTGGTTCTAGGCGCTTAAGTCCGGAACCGCGCTGCTGCTACGGTCGCAAGTTCGAATCCTGCCTCGGGCATGGGTGTTAGTGTGTGTGTGTGATGCCCCTAGGTTACTTAGGTTTAAGTAGTTCTAATTCTAGGGGACTCATGACCTCAGATGTTACGTCCCATAGTGCTTATAGCCATTTGAACCAGTTTTTGAATCCACCGCTCCAAATGGTTCAAATGGCTCTGAGCACTATGGGACTTAACATCTATGGTCATCAGTCCCCTAGAACTTAGAACTACTTAAACCTAACTAACCTAAGGACATCACACACATCCATGCCCGAGGCAGGATTCGAACCTGCGATCGGAGCGGTCACGCGGTTCCAGACTGAAGCGCCTTTAACCGCACGGTCACACCGGCCGGCCAATCCACCGCTCTTCAGCCGAGTGACATGACAGTTAATAAAAGGAGAAAACTATACATATAAAGGCGATAAAAAGGGGGACTCAAAAACAGAATGAGAGTAGACAATGGAGGTTAAAATATACACTGACACGGAGACGTACATTGTGGGACAGTTAAAAAAGTCGACATAAAGTTAAGAAACACAGCTGGCGATTCGTGGAGCACGTAAAATACACTGATGTCACAAGCACAGGTTAAAAGTTGGCCACAATATTAAAACACTCCAGTACAAAGACACATTAAAACCACTGTAAGAGACGAAGCACAGACGACGAAGAATAAAACTTCCGGAAGGGACAAGTATAATTTCTTAATGATTAACGGAATGTTCTGTTTACGATCAGGACCAGTTCGAGAACATTTTCCACAGAAGAGACATGTAATTTGGCACCCCCTCCCTCCCCCCCCCTAAATTATTTCACAGAAGCAACGCCTCATTTTCTGCCCCGTTTTATTCCTCCCTCATACATTAACTGCCGTTCCTTTAAAATAAATCTAAATGTAATGACAGTGAAAAGTGTTTGGTTTCACAGTTAATTGTGATACATCCTGTGTACACACTTTGCACTAAGGCGCCCCAAATGGCAGATGGTGTCGCTTGGGCCTTACACCGACGCTGCTTAAGATAAATATTTTCTTTGAAATTAAGACTTTTCGCGCTAAAATGTGTTAAAAATATGTACAGTATGTATGTAGGATTTGTAGAAACTCCTCGTGTGCAACATGTACATTATGTGTCAGGAGCCAGTTTCTCTCGCACCACATACCGTGTGTGCGCCACGGATAACAATGTTTCACTACTGTTGTCGTAGATCTCTAAAATGATCTTGAGATATAATTCTGCTCACGGAGCTTTTCATAAATCCGAGATCGATGCTGCCAATTGTTCTGTTTCAGATCTAATACTTCAGATGAAAACTTATTTGTTCGTCATAAACTAAATTCCACGTAATAGAAGTTGATGCAGATAAAACATGCAGACACTTTTAGTCACTACACAAAGTTGCTTGGAATTATCCGTCCTTTTTCATGTAAGACTTATTATTTACTTCTACTTTTTCTCACGTGGTTAAAATTTGCATATTTCATGTGTCTTTTAGAAATTACTCCAGCGTTCCTGACGTCTCTTGGAAATCAGAACCACTCTTATTCGCCGTGACGTAACAGGTTATGTGGGGGTGTGGATTCCATCCACTAATCTTGCCAGACTGTTCACTTCAATTTGGACTTTTATTTAGAAGTAAATTTACATGAACAGACAAAAAATTATTATAACTTCAGAAAAAATTGATAATTTATTCAAGACAAAGAGTTTCACAAATTGAGTAAGTCAATAATAACGTGTTAGTCCAGCAATCGCCAGCCCTTATGCAAGCAGTTATTCGGCTTGGCACTGATTGATGGAGTTGGATGACCTACTGAGGGACATCGTGCCAAATTCTGTCCAATTGGTGCGTTAGATCGTTAAAATCCCCTTGTTGGCCAAGGTAGGATTTGGGATGCGTGAAACCATACAGTAGAAACTCTCGCCGTTTGCGGGCGGCCATTATCTTGCTGAAATGTAAGCCCAGGACGGCTTCCGACAAAGGGCAACAAAACGGGGCGTAGAATATCTTCGACGTGCCACTCTACTGTATAGGTGCCGCGGATGACAACCAAAGGGGTCCTGCTATGAAAACAAAGCTGGTGGAGGCTCTGTAATGGTGTGGGGCGTGTGCAGTTGGAATGATATGGACCCCTGATACGTCTAGGTACGACTCTGACATGTGACACGCACGTATGCATCATGTCTCATCACCTGCATCCATTCATGTCCATTGTGCATTCCGATGGACTTGGGCTATCCAGCAGGACAACGCGACACCCTACTCCTCCAGAATTGCTACGGATTGCCTCCAGGTATACTCTTCTAGGTTTAAACACTTCCGCCGGCCAACTAACTCCACAGACATGAACATTATTGAGCATAATTGGGATGCCTTGCAACGTGCTGTTCAGAAGATATCTCCACCCCCCTCATACTCTTATGAATTTATGGACAGCCCTGCAGGATCCATGTTGTCAGTTTCCTCCAGCACTACGTCAGACATTAGTCGAGTCCATGCCACGTCGTGTCGCGGCACATCTGCGTGCTCGCGGGCGCCCTACACGATATTAGGTAGGTGTACCAGTTTTTTGTGTGTGTGTGTGTAGGAACTTGCGCATTTCTAGGAATGGTAGGGAAGCGCATTAGCTTCATTACATGCTTCTTCTTTTCTGCATTCACAAGGTTTATCTTGTGAATAATTGCAGCACGTTTCGTGGTTTTGAACGCGGGAATGATCTTCTCCAAAAGACATCATACTTCTGATTCAGAGAAATACGTCATTCTAACAGCACATAGATTTACCAGTGGTTTGTCTGTAAGTTATTGTTCGTAGATTCACCATTTTCAAAGGTAAGGCAGACTTCAGTATTTCTTTAGAAATCCGTTTCAAGTCCTAGGAAAACCAGTGTTCTCTGCCCCGACAGCTTTATAATTTTCGCTAGAATTTCCTGTATTCGCAAGCTGATATTATCTCTTCTTTCTTCCGATGTTCCTTCTCAGCTCTACTGAACACGATCCTGTGGCATGAAACTATGTTCACGAACAGAAAAATAGTGGGTGAAATCAGAGAGCACTGTTGTGCATTCCATAAAATTTGCCAGCATACAGAGCACTGTGGAATTCTTGTTCTGGCTGGTGCCGAATCTGAAAAAATTCAAACCTCTCTTAGCAATATTTCCAGTCCTCTCTTCCAAATAACGTAGGAGAACATGTAGTGCAGATGTAATTTCATTTGCATCTCTTCCAGCTTCTGTTTCACACCAAGTCTATTGAAAAATACATCAAATGTATTCGCAGCTGCGAATTTTGATAGCTGTACAATGGTGATAGAAGGGTTAATGAAGCACACCTGTTGTGTGTAAGAGACGTTTCCAATAGAGAGGTTTTGCAACGTTGATTTTGTTGCATGTCAAAGATAAGTTTTACAATGTGTTAAGAGTATTTGTTCGTGATGCTGTGGAGCTTTTTTTACTGGGGTTTTATGCAATTGCAGATTAATTTTACACACTTCCTGGCATTCTTTGGCTTCTGTGACCTTTATTTGAGTTCGAGCTCCTTGCATATTGGACATGTGTCGCTGTTTGGGTTGCCAAACCCGGGATTAAAATTCTTATAAGGCACTGTCTTAAATTTTGACACAGGACAGCTTTTACGGCCTGCTTGTCTCTGTTCATTTTTAAAAAAATTTCTGCATTGTATTTCCATTTAATTCAGGGGGCAAATATGACCTACTGATTTTCCCTCTGCTATAATGACACACCCACACGTATACTTTAAAATGTGCTCTCTCGCTTGATGGGTCATATTTATGTCGGCTTGAGTTGTTCTTGAGCCACCTCTTTGTTAGTGTAATGCTGTCCTATGTTCTGATAGTGCCGAGCAATCCGGGCTTAATGACCGCTCGATAGACCTGTAATTTTATTAAATGTAGTTTCACAAACTGGTAATTGGGATCAATCTCGAACTTTTGCCTTATATTTGATAGACACTTCTTTAGAAGCCTTAGCTTCAGTGGAATCTACAACATACGTAGCTGGTTCGGAGATAACCATGTATCACAGAATGAATGCTTCTTGTTTGCTCTTATATCCTGAAGAATATAACAGATTACTGAACTAAAATAAGTTGGCATAAGAGAGTTTACCTGTATGACAGTGTTTGCCTCCAAGGTTGCTTGTTCAGAATGGTTCAAATGGCTCTGAGCACTATGGGACTTAACAGCTACGGTCATCAGTCCCCTAGAACTTAGAACTACTTAAACCTAACTAACCTAAGGACAGCACACAACACCCAGTCATCACGAGGCAGAGAAAATCCCCGACCCCGCCGGAAATCGAACCCGGGAACCCGGGCGCGGGAAGCGAGAACGACAAGGTTTCTTGTCTCTCTTCTTTCAGCATGTCGGCAGTCAATATTAGGGGCTGCATTTTGGTTTGAATATCGAGATGATTTTGCTTTGGAGATGGTTTAACTGCTTCGTTTCTCTTCTTTTATGCCAACCACGTGTTTTACTCACGTGAATACTGTGTTCACCATTACCTCCAATATTCACTATTTAACGCAAATCTAGTGTTCTATAGTTAATTTCCACGAAATACCTGGTAACCACATCACATAACAGCTATCGCCAACAATCGTAATGTAATACTGCCCACGCAAACTAAATAGGCACTGGGAACGGTAGCAAATGGGAGCTCCAATCAGTCACAGCGGCGGCTGTCAGCTTAGTTGGTGCGCACAGTAATACGCTGTGCCATGTACAGCCAAGGAAAACAGTTATTCCAGGAGTGCCATAACACAGTCAGAAAATTACTTATCTGACATATATCGCCCACAATGGAAATTATGAGAAAACCCACCAATACCTCTAACGTATTTGGGAAACTATAGCATAAAGAGGATGAGCCGTGGTCAGCTCGCGCTGATGCCGTTTTCTTTCTTGGCATTTTGTCACCATCGAGTGGCGTCTTATTGCTCCCTCAGTTACTACCTGAACGAGATCCTCACTTACCTCCGTCAATGACAGCAGCAGTGTTTATCGATATTAGTATTGCTGTACCTTCTTTGGTGTGGCCGGTATATTTCCGTGTCGTGGTGTGTGTGTGTGTGGGGTCCGCAGCTCGTGGTCGTGCGGTAGCGTTCTCGCTTCCCGCGCCCGGGTTCCCGGGTTCGATTCGGGGTCAGGGATTTTCTCTGCCTCGTGATGGCTGGGTGTTGTGTGATGTCCTTAGGTTAGTTAGGTTTAAGTAGTTCTAAGTTCTAGGGGACTGGTGACCATAGATGTTAAGTCCCATAGTGCTCAGAGCCATTTTTTTGTGTGTGTGGGGCAGTTGGTCGGTTGCGATGGAGCAGCGAGGAAGTCTCCGCGGCGTGAGGTCAGGCCGGGGCCGTCGGAGTTGTGTAGTACTAGCTGCGAGAGCTGCGAAGTTCGTCGCCCACCGAACCTGCATACTGAGTAATCAGTGAACCTGTTATGAAACCTCAACTGCTGTGACATCTCTTCGTTGATTACTGGTTGTTGCTTCCTGGGCTGTTCCCGCAAGCACCAACGTGATGGTGTGCTGGAGTCGGCAAAATTTTGCAGCCGTCTTCCTGTATGGTGTCTAACTTTTGAAATAATTATAATTTATTAGTGAAGTGCACCGGCGGTATCTTCTGCCTTGTGGCCGTTAACGTTCCGGTTACCTGCCCTGGTCGTTAGCGTAGTTTCGGGCAGTGTGTTTTCCTCGCCATGTTGATGCTGTCTGGCAGGGTGTGTAGTTCGACAGCTTGATATTGTTCTCTCTTTTTCTTTGAGTGGTTATCGTGCCTTCTTTGTGTTTAGACGCCAATATTAAGACATAGTCGTGCTGTGATCCTCGTCCTCGCTGATATTTTTGGTTGTCGTCCTGCTGGTTGGGTGGAAGGGAATTGATTGGGTTGTTGGTTGGTTCTTCAGCCGTCCCTAGGTCGTGCTGCCACACGATTATTTAGTGTTAAGCTTGCCTGCCTGTCTCACCTAAACTGTTGTTAGAGTTTCCTCCCTAGACCGACCCTTGGAACACTTCTGAGCACCGGTGTTCTGTTGTTTGTGATTGTGATTTTCTTTTGTCGCAAGTACTGTGCCAGACCTTCAGCAGTCTATTAATTTTGTCTGTTCTATGTTCAGTATATGGTCTTCAGCTGAACCTTATGTGAAGTATTTTTAGATTAGGCCTTCAGTCATGTTCTTATTTTCTCTGTATTTAGGCTTCAGCAGCGTTTGTTTTAAAATTTGTGGCTTTCAGCCGTAATGTGTAAATTCCTGTCTGTAAGTTTATCTTTAATTATCTTGTATTCTTAACATGGCCTTCAGCCGTGCTGTGTAAATGCTTTTGAATAATGGTTTGTGCCTTCAGCCGTTAAGATATGTCAAGTTTTCTTAAGATGGTTTTCTGCTGTATTGTGTAAATGCTTGTCTTTAAAGGTTGCCTTTTATTATGTTGAAATACACTCCTGGAAATTGAAATAAGAACACCGTGAATTCATTGTCCCAGGAAGGGGAAACTTTATTGACACATTCCTGGGGTCAGATACATCACATGATCACACTGACAGAACCACAGGCACATAGACACAGGCAACAGAGCATACACAATGTCGGCACTAGTACAGTGTATATCCACCTTTCGCAGCAATGCAGGCTGCTATTCTCCCATGGAGACGATCGTAGAGATGCTGGATGTAGTCCTGTGGAACGGCTTGCCATGCCATTTCCACCTGGCGCCTCAGTTGGACCAGCGTTCGTGCTGGACGTGCAGACCGCGTGAGACGACGCTTCATCCAGTCCCAAACATGCTCAATGGGGGACAGATCCGGAGATCTTGCTGGCCAGGGTAGTTGACTTACACCTTCTAGAGCACGTTTGGTGGCACGGGTACATGCGGACGTGCATTGTCCTGTTGGAACAGCAAGTTCCCTTGCCGGTCTAGGAATGGTAGAACGATGGGTTCGATGACGGTTTGGATGTACCGTGCACTATTCAGTGTCCCCTCGACGATCACCAGTGGTGTACGGCCAGTGTAGGAGATCGCTCCCCACACCATGATGCCGGGTGTTGGCCCTGTGTGCCTCGGTCGTATTCAGTCCTGATTGTGGCGCTCACCTGCACGGCGCCAAACACGCATACGACCATCATTGGCACCAAGGCAGAAGCGACTCTCATCGCTGAAGACGACACGTCTCCATTCGTCCCTCCATTCACGCCTGTCGCGACACCACTGGAGGCGGGCTGCACGATGTTGGGGCGTGAGCGGAAGACGGCCTAACGGTGTGCGGGACCGTAGCCCAGCTTCATGGAGACGGTTGCGAATGGTCCTCGCCGATACCCCAGGAGCAACAGTGTCCCTAATTTGCTGGGAAGTGGCGATGCGGTCCCCTACGGCACTGCGTAGGATCCTACGGTCTTGGCGTGCATCCGTGCGTCGCTGCGGTCCGGTCCAGGTCGACGGGCACGTGCACCTTCCGCCGACCACTGGCGACAACATCGATGTACTGTGGAGACCTCACGCCCCACGTGTTGAGCAATTCGGCGGTACGTCCACCCGGCCTCCCGCATGCCCACTATACGCCCTCGCTCAAAGTCCGTCAACTGCACATACGGTTCACGTCCACGCTGTCGCGGCATGCTACCAGTGTTAAAGACTGCGATGGAGCTCCGTATGCCACGGCAAACTGGCTGACACTGACGGCGGCGGTGCACAAATGCTGCGCAGCTAGCGCCATTCGACGGCCAACACCGCGGTTCCTGGTGTGTCCGCTGTGCCGTGCGTGTGATCATTGCTTGTATAGCCCTCTCGCAGTGTCCGGAGCAAGTATGGTGGGTCTGACACACCGGTGTCAATGTGTTCTTTTTTCCATTTCCAGGAGTGTATTATTCGGCTTTCAGCCCAGGAATTAATTCAAATTTTCCTTAATATGGCTTTTAGTCGAAATTGGTAAATGCTTGTCTTTTAAAGAATTTCCTTTGTTGATCTGAAATATTATTCGGGCTTTAGCCGATAAGATATTTTAATTTTACTTAAGTAAGGCCTTCAGCTGTTTGTCTAAATTTTTGTGCCTTAAAAGGAAATATTTAAGGATATGTTAATTTTACTTAAGTAAGGCCTTCAGCCGTTTCTCTAAATCCTTGTCTTTTAAAAGGAATTAGTTAAACCTTATTATTGAGAAGTTACTTGGGCCATCATCCGTAAACTGATCCTTGTTGTTTTAAAGAAAAACTGTGCATTGTGTTTTCGGGAAATGAAGTTGTGTGATCTTGTGTAACTAACAATAACTGATCTTGGACCCTTTCCACAACCTGATTCGCCCTGTCCTGCGAAACCAGATTTCAGCAAATTTTGAAAAACCTCTGCATACGCAAGAGGGACGTTTTGCAAAAACAGGCTGTATTCTCTGTTCTGTAAGTGTGGAAAAAGCAAGTTTTGCTGAAGCCGAGCTTTATATATCAAGTAAAAAAATTGTTTTTAAAAATATGAAAGAATAAATAAATTGTAAAGTGGGTTTTGCGAAAATGGTCCGCAATTCCACTATAGTCAATGAGATCCCATACCAAAGCCGCGTCTAGAGACGACCAAGTAGGATGGAATGGGGTGCAATTTTTTTTTTTTTTTCGTAGCAGGACCCCTTTGGTTGTCATCCACGGCACATTTAGAGAACAGTGATACGTCGACGATATTCTACGCACCCTTCATGGGAAGCCCTCCTGGGCTTACATTTCAGCAAGATAATGCCCGCCCGCACATGGCGAGAGTTTCTACTGTACGGCTTCGTGCTTGCCAAACCGTGCCTTGGCCGGTAAGGTCGCCGGATGTCCCCCCAGTTGCCAATGTCTGGAACATTACAGAACGGGCCTTCCAACCAGATCGCGATTTTGATGATCCAGCGAGCCAATTGGACTGAATTTGGCACGATATCCTGAAGAAGGACATCCAACTCTACCAATCAATGCCAAAGCGAATAACTGCTCACATAAGAGCCACAGGTCGACAAAAGTGTTATTGACTTGTTCAATTCGCGAAGCTCTTTGTCTTGAATAAATCATCCAGTTTTCTGAAATTGTAATCATTTTTTTGTCTGTGCATGTACATCGCATTTGCCGCTTTCCGTCCGGATATTTCCTTCGTGGAAGGTAGTTTTTTTTGTCTTAGAGTGTACCTCTAGATTCATTGGTAGTTTGACTAAAAAAGCGATGTTTTGATTACTATTAATACAACATCGGTAAAGATGGTACTTTGCCTAGAGAAAAGTCTCATTTTAGTTTCGTAATCTTCTGATCAAAATATATCGTTTGAATTACATCAAAACATTTGCAATACACCACGATATTATTCTGTCTTATTTTTATTTTGGTAATTTTAGTGATCTTTCTTTTTAGCTCTTCCAGTCGCACTGAACCCTGTTCATTCAGCACAACTATAATAAACACGATTTCCATGCGATCAAAACTGACAGTTTGAGGGACTCCCAATGACATTTGGATGCCTTGAATTATATGTGTAATTTGACATCAACATAAATTTTCACGACACATAATTTTATCAACATTCAGCAGCTGAAGTGGCGCTCTCGGCACTCTAGCAGTTTTGCTAACAAGCTTGGTATACGGGTAACATCAAGTGGTATAGCAAGCAACACTTCGACAGCTACAGATGTGCGTATATTTTCATGATGAAAACGTACAGTTTTTTTTCCATAAGATGAAGGTGATAAGACTGACTCATTTAGACAGCAAGAGACTTCACTACGTCGATCTCGCTTTTTGATTATGTACGGAACAATAATAAACTAATATCATTCAAATTTTGGTTCGTTATCTATGAAGCTGGAGAACAGCTCAATCAACATATGTTCCCATAGAGCTTATCGAGATTTTCTTTTTAGAAGTATAACGCTTCACATCCCTCCTCCGCAGAGACATAGCCCGCAATCTTTCAACAGGAATGACCTTCAGGGCCAGGAAACTCATAACCAATGTCATCAACATTCAATCGTTTATGTGAAACGTAAATGACATATCAGCTTACACAAATAGTAGCGTAATTCATTAATTTTTGTCGCCACAACAATTCTTGAAATTATTTCCAACTGTTTCACAGTGTACTTAAAATCTTATCTTCATGTATTGACACGAGTTTTGAAGTATTAGTGTAAACAATGCATATTACTTTCCTGGATGTTGTATATGTGTAGGAGTAATTTAATTCGATCTACATTCCATGTTTTTGAACAGTAGTAGATACCTCAGATAAATTACTGGAATGGGTAAGCACATAATATTTTTTCGCTAATCAGAGGGTTTCTGTTATATTCCCAATGTACATCGTAGTGCACAATGTAGGTGATTTTTTTGGCTTCATTTATTTTATATAATTCTGTTTATGTCGCTTCACTTATTTTATACGTAGTTTTCTCTAATTCGAAACTTTAAGTTATAATTACTTTTGTGAATTTTCTTGTACTCGCAGAAATAAGTTTGTATTAAAAAAGCTACATTGTCGTGTTGTGGAAAGAACAGCCTTTCAGTTTTTTTTAGACTGGCCTACGTTTTTTACGGGGTCTAACCTTTCAATAGCATTGTGTGAGGTTAGAGAGCTGCCGTAACCGCCAGCTTCCATTAGCAGACTGACGCTGTTGCAATGTCGAAATGTTATTATCACCTGGTGAAGGCTGCGCATGTGTATTTGCGTTGGATTTCTGTGGTGCCACAGACGTTTAAGGCGACGGTCCCGCTGGGATATGCAGGCTGTATCAAAAAGAATCGTCCAATTTTCAAAAATCATGACTATTATGTTATTTGAGATATATGCGTGAACGAAGTACCATTGAAAAGAGCAAACTCTCGAATTTTACATGGGTGCCGCTACGTAGCAGCAGTATGCACCTACTTCAGTTCTAGTAAAAATTGTATCTGGACAACTGAAAGCGTTTTGTGTTCTACGTGTTGCGCAGTGCGGGTCAGTAATAACTGTTCAGCGTGACTTTCGTATTAGGTAAGGTGTGGATCCTCCTACAGCACGATGCCATGAACAATTCGGAGAAACAGGTTGTTTGTGTTAAGCAAAATCGCCGAGCCGTCCCCGAGTATCTCACAAAGACGTCGAACGCATCCGCCATAGTTTCACATGGAGTCCGCAGAAATCCGTTCGCAGTGCAGCTCGACAGCTCAGCACACCCCCAATGTCCGCCTGGCGTGTGTTGTGTCGACTTTTACGCATGAAACCATACAAAATTCAGCTACTGCAAGCTATTCTTGAGGGTGACAAACAACAGCGTGTTGAGTTCTGTAATTTCGGTCTTGGCAAGACGGAGGATGACAGCTTTCTTCCACGCTTAGTGCTGAGTGACGACGCAACATTCCATTTAAATGGAAAGGTGAACAGTCATAATGTGAGAATATGGGGTACGGAAGAACCACATGAAGTTGTACAACATGAAAGGGAGTCTCCAAAATTTAATTTTTTTTGTCCTGTTTCATGGGAATAGGTGGATGGTTCATTTTTCTTTGCCGAGAACACTATTACAGGAAGCACATATCTCGATACGCTAGAGAACTTTCTATTCTCAGAGTGGGAGACTGATTCCAGCGACTTCATTTACCAACAGGATGGGGCACCGCCACGCTGGCATCCGGAAGTGCGGGAATTTTTAACTCAAAGGATGACTGAACAATGGGTCGGTCGCAATGGGCCTAGTGATTCAGCCTTACATTACTGGCTTCCTGCATCTACATCTACATCTACATGGTTACTCTGAAATTCACACTTATTTGCCTGGCAGAGGGTTCATCGAACCATTTTCATACTATTTCTCTACCATTCCACTCTCTAATGGTGCATGGGAGAAAGGAACACCTAAATCTTTCCGTTCGAGCTCTGATTTCTCTTATTTTATAATGATCATTTCTTCCTACGTAGGTGGGTGTTAACAAAATATTTCCGCATTCGGAAGGGAAAGTTGGTGATTGAAATTTCGTAAATAGATCTCGCCGCAAAGAAAACCGCCTTTGTTTCAGTGACTGCCACCCCAACTCGCGTATCATTTCAGTGACACTCTCACCCCTATTGCGCGATAACACGAAACGAGCTGCCCTTCTTTTCACTTTTTCGATGTCCTCCGTCAATCTTACCTGGTAAGGATCCCATACCGCACAGCAATATTACAGCATAGGACGGCCAAGTGTAATGTAGGCTGTCTCTCGAGTGGGTTGGTCGCATCTTCTAAGTGTTCTGCCAACAAAGCGCAGTCTTTGTTTCGCCTTCCCCACAATATTATCTATGTGGTCTTTCCAATTTAAGTTACTCATAATTGTATTTCCCAGGTATTTAGTCGAATTGTCAGCCCTTAGATATGTACGATTTATCGTATTTCTTTTAGTACACATGTGGATGACCTCGCACTTTTCTTTGTTTAGTGCCAATTGCCACTTTCCGCACCATACAGAAATTCTCTCTAGATCATTTTCTAATTGGAATTGATCGTCTGATTTTACTGGGCGGTAAATTACAGCGCCATCTGTAAACAATCTAAGGGGGCTGCTCACCTAAATCATTTATGTAAATCAGGAACAGCAGAGATCCTATGACAATACCTTGCGGAACGCCAGATATCACTTCTATTCTACTCGATGATTTACCGTATATTACCACGAACTGTGACCCCTCTGAGAGGAAATCACGAATCCAGTCACACAATTGAGACAATACTCCATATGCACGCAATTTGATTAATAGTCGCTTGTGAGGAACGGTATCAAAAACCTTCTGGAAATCTAGGAATATGGAATGGATCTGAGATCCCTTGTCGACAGCACTCATTACACCATGGGAATAAAGAGCTGTTCTGTGTTGTACAAGAACGATATTTTCAGAATCCGTGTTGGTTATGTATCAATAGGTCATTTTCTTCAAGGTGATTCATAGTGTTCGAGTACGGTACAGTATATGCTCCAAAATCCTACTGCAAATTGAGGTCAGTGATATGGGTCTGTAATTTAATGGGTTACTCCTATTTCCTTTCTTGAATAATGGTATGACCTGCGCTACTTTCCAGTCTTTAGGAACAGACCTTTCGTCAAGTGAGCGGTTGTATATGATTCCTAAGAAAGGCGCTATTGTGTCTGCTTACTCTGAAAGGAACCTGGTTGGGTATACCATCTGGACCGGAAGACTTACCTTTCTTAAGTGATTTGAGTTGTTTTGCAACACCTCAGATATCTACTTTTACGTCACTGATGCTAACAGATGTTCTGGTTTCGAATTCTGGAATATTTACTTCGTCTTCTTTCGTGAAGGAATTACGGAAAACTGTATTTAGTAACTCCGTTATAGTGACACCATCATCGGTAACATTTCCATCGCAATCGCGCAGTGACGGTATTGACTCTTCTTTGCGACTGGTGTACTTTACATACGAGCAGAATCTCTTTGGGTTTTCTGCCATATTTTGAGACAATGTTTCACTGCGGAAACTATTAAAAGCTTCTCGTACTGACCTGACTGTAAGTGATTATTTCTTGTGGAGGTTTGTAAAAGATCCTGTTTGTGTGCCTTCGTTACCAACAACAGTAAACGAACTGAGACACCACATAACAGCAGCTGTGGAGGCTGTTACTGAAAACATGCTGGCTGCAGTGTTGGAACAATGTGAATACCGCATTGGCATATGTCGGGCATCTCAAGGGGTATATTGAATACCTATGAAAAGGTACGAAAAAAGAACTTTTTGAGTGTCCCGTTCATCAAAAAACAAAATTCATTGTATATGTCCATTACTTTTAGAAATATAGACGTGTCAAATCGGATGATTCGTTTTGGTACACCATATTTCTTCTACTAAACTCGGTAATATCATTCAGTGACTCTTTCGAATGAAGGTATTTAGTTTTTATGGGTGTAAAAGTAACGTCTAAATTTAGAGCTGGATGTGTTTGGTTCTCTCATCTAGTCAGCTGTTACAAGGAATTCGTTACTCGTTAATGATCAAAATTATTTTGACTGCTCAAGAGGTTGTTACTCGAGTGCTACAACTTTTTGTCGTTGCACATTATTTAAACTTTATCTCAGTAAACGTAAATTAAGCATCAATAGCTGCAGTAACTCGCCCAAAGTTTTTGCATTTGGTCTCTAGGAAGTGTAGTATGTCAACAGAATCTTAATTTTATACACTGGAAGAAAGACGGAAATTTTAATTTAAGACTAGTTTTTTTACATCGTTACGATCATGAATTCACGCAGAACATGAGAGATATTACTATTTTTATTGTTTTACATGTACACAAGTACCCGTATTGTGAACAAGAAAACATTATTCCAGTTACTGTTCTGTTAACTTACATCTCCATGGATGAATAGCACTTCTATCTTGTCTTCGTTAGGATATATTGTGCTCAACAAGCCTTCAACTGAAGACGGTCGACTTAATGGCCGGTGTGCATTTTTTTGTTTCCACTTGTTTACTGTCAACTCGAGCATGTGGACGAGTATTTGTTCTGTATGTGATTACTGGAGAGTCAAAGTCTGTTTCACATTACGTTTTTAATCCCGCCATTTTTACGTGAATGATACGGGCTTATTCGGTTTTGAACGGGTGTTGATAAAAGAGAGTGGATTAAAAAAAAAGACTGGGTACTATTTAGAAGAGATGCACCGTTGTTCATATCTTAGTAACAAACAAAGTTACAAGAGAGGCAAACAAGTTTTCCTGGTGGCTAAATAATTTTTACTTGATACCTATTTTAATTTTCCTTCTATAGAGTAAGTTGTTTGGGATTGTTAAGACAAACGAGACATCCTGTATTTACAGTGTGCACATTCTGTTGTCCAAAGAACATAGAGAAAGAAACCCATCCCAAATAAGGGCGACAACAAGAAAGAAAGAGACATGACACTGTAGATCGTGAGCTAGACGTATGAAATCGGAATTTAGTTGCAATAATTAAACGTCTGTTGTTTGAAACTGATAGACAATATTTTATACAAAATAATCTCCATTGCTAGTTATACATTTTTTCCATCTCTCCGGAAGGCTAAGAATGCCACGCCAAAAAACAGTTCTTGTTTTGAAGCGAACCAGTCAGCGAACCATTTTTGTACATTTTCATACGAACTGAAGCGTTGGTCAGCGAGAGGATGTCCCAGTGATGCAAAAAGATGATAACCGGACGGAGCTAAATCTTGAGAATGTGTCACATGCCCTAGTGTTTCCCAACTGAATGCCTCGATCATTTCCCTGACCCGTTTTGGTGTGGAAATGGGGCGTTATCATGGAGCAATATGACTTTGTGTTGCCTTTTTCCATATTTCGGTCGTTTTTCACGCAATGCTCGATTTAAATCGATCATTTGCTGTTAGTAGTGATCAGTGTTAGCAGCTCATAGTACATGACATCCTTCTGATCCCACCAAACACACAGCATTATCTGCTTTCGAAAGCGATTTGGTCTTGCAGTAGATATTCATGGTTTGTCTGGATTCGCCCATGGTTTACGGCGCTTATGATTCATTTTTTATGACCTGTCACTACTCGCCGGAGAAATGACTTTCTTTTGTATTAGGCGAGAAGCATTTCATAAGTGGTCTTTCGATTTGCTTGCTGTCTTTCATTCAGTTCATGCGGAACCCATTTTCCCACTTTCTGCACCTTTCCCGTAGCTTTCAACCGAAGAGAAACGGCTTTCTGCGACACCTGCATATATACTCCGCTGGCCACCAAGCGGTGTGTGGTGGAGGGCACTAGTCGCACCAAAGTCATATCCCCCCCCCCCCCCCCCCTTAGTCTGTTCCACTCGCGGATCGCGCGAGGGAAAAACGACTGTCTGAACGTCTCAGTACGAGCTATAATTTCCCTTTGAATGGTGATCATTGCGCTATTTGAAAGTTGGTGGTAATAATATATGCTCTACATCCTCTGACAAGATTGGATTTTGTAATTTAGTGAGCAGCCCCTTCCGTTTAGTGCGTCGTCTATCTGCAAGTGTGTCCCACTTCAACTCTCTATGACATTTGTAACGCACTCGCGGTGGCTAAATGTACCAGTCACATTCAATTGTTCCGCAAGGTCCTGTTGAGTCTGAGTATCATCTTCATCCAATAAGAGATGTAATTCGCTGTCTCTGAACTTTTTCATTGGTCTCCCGCGCTCTCCGTTTCTCACATCAAAATCATCACTTTTGAATTTTTTGAACACTCGAAACACTGTGTCTTCAAAAATGGTTCAAATGACTCTTAGCCCTATGGGACTTAACATCTGAGGTCTTCAGTCCTCTAGACTTAGAACTACTTAAACCTAACTAACCTAATGACATCACACACATCCATGCCCGAGGCAGGATTCGAACCTGCGACCGTAGCGGCAGTGCTGTTTCGGACTGAAGCGCCTAGAACCGCTCGGCCACAGCGGCCGGCCACTGTGTTTTCCCAAGAATATGTTCGCCGAAAGCTTCGACAAGCATTCGATGAAATTCTGCAGCAGTTTTCTTCAAATTGTAAAAGAAAATCAATGCTGTCCGCAAATCGTAGTTTTTAGGCACAAAACTCGGCATGTTTACGGTTTTGAAACAATACCAAGCAGATGGCGCTGCAGACGCAGTCTCACGTGCCCTACACTGACAGTTAGCACCATTTGTAGGGAAATTCCGGTTTCATACCTATACACCTGGTAGATTCAGCCATCTAATCGGAAAGGATTTCCTTGCGTCGCGCACAATAGTCCCTTTCTCAGCGCTGTATGAGTGTTGCGTCTTAAGTGTATCTATAGGGTCAGGGTGACTGTACAGATATGTGTATAATGTGGTGTAGTTTCTGTGTTGTATGAGGAAGAGAGAAGGGAAAGGAAAAAACAGCGCTGGACTTCGGTGATCTGACGGGAACCGGAGTTACCAGTGCGGCAAGGCCGTTGGCTTTGGTTGCATAAATCACTAATAATTACATTTTTTTCCAAATATCTACTAGAATCAACGCGTGGCATAGTTTGGTGGAGGTTACTGCTTGTGAAGCGAATATATGAACACCTTCCTCACATAGTGCGCCCACTATAGACATATTTTGTACTTGTACCAGTGACAGTAAAACTGAGATATATTCATTACATATACGGGGTTATTACAAATGATTGAAGCGATTTCACAGCTCTACAATAACTTTATTATTTGAGATTTTTTCACAATGCTTTGCACATACATACAAAAACTCAAAAAGTTTTTTTAGGCATTCACAAATGTTCGATATGTGCCCCTTTAGTGATTCGGCAGACATCAAGCCGATAATCAAGTTCCTCCCACACTCGGCGCAGCATGTCCCCATCAATGAGTTCGAAAGCATCGTTGATGCGAGCTCGCAGTTCTGGCACGTTTCTTGGTAGAGGAGGTTTAAACACTGACTCTTTCACATAACCCCACAGAAAGAAATCGCATGGGGTTAAGTCGGGAGAGCGTGGAGGCCATGACATGAATTGCTGATCATGATCTCCACCACGACCGATCCATCGGTTTTCCAATCTCCTGTTTATGAAATGCCGAACATCATGATGGAAGTGCGGTGGTGCACCATCCTGTGGTACGTTTAGCTCCCTGCTTGCTTTATTCGTCGACTTCTGCGGGCTACGCATGAAACTTGGCCGCACGCGTTCAACCGTTTCTCCGCTCACTGCAGGCCGACCCGATGATTTCCCCTTACAGAGGCATCCAGAAGCTTTAAACTGCGCCTACCATCGCCGAATGGAGTTAGCAGTTGGTGGATCTTTGTTGAACTTCGTCCTGAAGTGTCGTTGCACTGTTATGACTGATTGATGTGAGTGCATTTCAAGCACGACATACGCTTTCTCGGCTCCTGTCGCCATTTTGTCTCACTGCGCTCTCGAGTGCTCTCGCGGCAGAAACCTGAAGTGCGGCCTCAGCCGAACAAAACTATGAGTTTTTCTACGTATCTGTAATGTGTCGTGACCATATGTCAATGAATGGAGCTACGGTGAATTTATGAAATCGCTTCAATCATTTGTAATAGCCCTGTACTTAACTATGTGATGAAGACACCTTCTCGTAGTTGTGCGCAGTTTCCGCAACAGACCATTATTTGCTACATTAGTTACTTCACAACGGTAAGCTAATTGACAGCACAGCGCAGCAGTAACTAAGAAATGGCTACTGCACTGCTACAAGGCTTACACCGTATTATTACTCTTATTAGTGGTAGTGTTCAGGCACGAAGCATCGGCACCCTGAAGTTTTGAACAAGGTCTGAAGTAAAGAGAGGGAAACAGAGGACCTAATTACAGAGCACGCATGTTAATTTGGTTGATTTTAAATGGGGGCGTAGGGAGTGGGCGTGGCAAATGTCGCTAGGGAGGGTGGTTTTGTAACGAGTGTCTGCCCTCAATGTGGAGAGTTAGCTTTATTTTCTCAGAAGCAGTTGTCGGTGGCACTACCGATGCACTGAGAATTGCTTTAGCATTCTTTAAAGTAGGTTGTTAGCAATAAGTAGCACTAGTACGTCTTTTGAGTTGTACTCTTTGGAAATTAGCCTGTATAATGTTACTGCTTTACAGGGCGACAACTATTGAACTATATGAAAAAAAAAACGTAAATTAGTTACAAATTACGACGTGCACACACTTTATTCAACATGCAAACATCACTACAGATATTCGGATTTAGATAGACAGATATTCAGCGATCACAGGCCCTGCAGACTACGCGCTGCTTCCACAAACTGCCTCCATTGCTTCCTGTTTTGTGCCCGGTTCCTCCAGCTGTCTTCGATTCCTAGGACTGCTAGGTCCTTCGCCAGGTCGTCCATCCAGCGCTGCCTTGGTCGTCCAGTGGGGCGTTTGGTGTTTGGTTTCCCCGCTAGTGCCATCTTCGCCTATCTTCCATCTGGCATACGGGCTACATGGCCCACCCATTGTATTCTTTTGCTCTTTATCTTCTGTAGGATAGTTGGTTGTCGCATCGGAAGGTAGATTTCCTCGTTTTTCCTCCTCCTCCCCTCTCCGTTATATAAAACTGGTCCCCATATCTTACTCATTACTCTTCTTTCAAATATTAATAGTTTTTCCCTTTCCTGCTTAGTCATGTTCCATGTTTCTGGACCGTACATTACTCCTGGGCTTATCACTGCGTTGTAGATTTTCATCTTGGTGTTCACTGAGATCGATTTAGAGCCGAGCGCCTCTCTGAGGGAATGCATGCATTTCATTTCCACTGCTATTCTTTCCTTGATGTCCATTTTTATGTTGTTGTCCTTGGTAAACCAAAATCTCAAGTATTTGAACTGGTGTACTCTCTTGAACCTCTTGCCATCTATCTCAAGAAATTCTTCTTGCTTTTGTCTTCGTCCTAACTGCATTAACTCTGTTTTGTCTTGATTCACTTTGAGCCCTACCTTCTGTACACAATTGTCCATTTTCTGGTACATTTATTTCAACTCGGATTTAGGTTATGAAATTTCCAATATGGCTGCCATCATTGGCGATGTTCTGGCGCAAACGAAAGCGAAATTCTGTGTGACTCTCTGAAACGTCGGAAAATCGATGCTATCGATGACCTCCTGAATGGCTTTTTTGAGCTCAGCAATGGTTTTGGGGTTATTGCTGTATGCCTTAATATAGCCCCGTAAAAAGGAGTCGCCTGGGTTCAGATCCGGAGAATAGGGCGGCCAATTGAGACCCACGCCAGTGGCCTCTTGGTACCCCAGAGCCAGAATGCGGTCCCCAAAGTGCTCATATAGGGTTCAAATGGCTCTGAGCACTATAGGACTTAACATCTGTGGTCATCAGTCCCCTAGAACTCAGAACTACTTAAACCTAACTAACCTAAGGACATCACACACATCCATGTCCGAGGCAGGATTCGAACCTGCGACCGTAGCAGTCGCGCGGTTCCGGGCTGAGCGCCTAGAACCGCTAGACCACCGCGGCAGGCGCTCATATAGGGCATCGAACACTCCCCTGCTTCGATGGGGTCGAGCTCCGTCTTGTATAAACCACACCTTGTCGAAATAATAGGGCTGAAATCATCTTCCAAAACCTTCACGTACCGTTTGCTAGTCACCGTGCCGTCAAGGAACATCGCACCGATTATTCCTTGACTGGACAATCCACACAATCACCTGAGGGTGAAAAGAAAGTGTGGATTCTCAGTTCCACAAATGCGCCATAATTGCTTATTGACAAACCCATCCAAATGAAAGTGGGCTTCGTCGCTAAACCAAATCAGACAATTCCCATCATGCCCCCCGGCAGCTGTGCAGAGTTTGAAAGTCCCAACGTAAAACCATTCAGAAGTTGACTTTTTTTCACGTAGTTCAATAATTGTCATCCTGTAACTACTTGTTCAGCAGCAGTAACCATTCCGCTTGATACATCATTGTGAACGTTCAGCAACTAACAGAAAAAAAGTAAAGCTCTGCGCTCAGGCCCTAGACAACCCAATGGAGCCCGACCGGCCGCCGTGTCGTTCTTAGGCAAAGGCGCTATCGGATGCGATACGGAGGTGCACGTGGTCAGCACGCCGCACTTCCACTCGTTGTCGGGTTTCTTGAGCTTGGGACCGCAACAACTCGGTCGTGAGGCTCCTCAGTTGGCCTCACCATGATTAGGGAAGCCCGTATCAGTCCTCCCACCGAGGAAAAATCCCTGACGGTGCCGTGAATCGAATCCGGTCACGGACATGGAAGTCAGCCGTGATGACCACTCACCATCAGAGGTTGACAGATAACAGATAAGATTGCACATAATACAATTAAAATATTTCTGCATATATACTCTCCGAGCGAACGCTATTGCGTACCGCCGTTTGCTACTGCTTTACGCTCTCCAGTTGCGAAAGGAGCAAGGTGTGTGTGTATGCCTCTGTACACGATCTAATCTCTCTTATCTTGTTGCTGTGGTCCTGACGCGAGATATAGGATGGGGTGAGTAGAGTCGTTTTACAATCTCTCCCAAGCATCCGTTTTCTTAGCCGGTCCAGCAACAGCTCAGGAGAAGAACTTCTTCTTTTCTCGAAATATTCTGTCTTTTATTACTGAGAATCTCCGTACGACTTCTGCTGACCAAGCTGACTGGTTAAGAACCCAGTATCACGCATGTCAAATACTTCAATCTCTCGATCTGTACCTTTACAGTAAAACGACACGCTTAGGATCCCCAATACAGGCGCCCTACCTTTTATTGTATCGAAGTCGTCCATGTGTACCTCCCTGGCGCACGTTACCACCTCTCTTCCCTTATCAGATACTGACAGTGACTATTTCTCTAGCAATTTTGGCAAAGAATAGTCTTTCTTCTCTTTACTTTTGTTTCAGTTACTTACTTTCTGACACTGAGAAAGTTGTCTATGTTCAGCCATTTCATTAGCAAAAATTTCTAGTTTAACGTAAAATAATGTAGCAAATTAAAAAGTAGGTGACAATGTTACTGAATCGTTCTTGGTAGAACAACATTATAATAAATGAAAAGCACTAGTTTGCTTCTGTTCTACAGTATTATTTTTCTTGTGTTAATCAGTTTTCGGCTTACAACGCTATCATCAGACATTTACTGACTTTTGTCGCCAAAGAAGCTACAATGTTTGTAAACAACATTGGAAGAGAAATTACACATCTGCATTGAAGCAGAAACATACAGTAAGTAACATCTTTGACAGAGTGGTGGTAATACAATGTAAAAAGTAAAAAAAAAAAATTGAACAGTAAATAAATAAAAATATAAACGGAGTAGACAGGAAAAAAATTTAACAGAAAGTAGGAACAGCATGCCTACATAACAGTTTCTGTTGATAAACAAAACTAACAAAATAAAATAAAATTAGTACTCGACAAGCTACTTCAGGAAGTATAAAACATGGAGGGTGATACACAAACCAGTTAAAAGAAGAAAGAAATATCACTGTAACTACAGAATATATAAGGAACTTAAACAATATATAATAAGATAAACAGATATGAATAAATGCAGGAAAATGGAGGAGTATGGGGGAACGTACTGCAAATGCAATCTCTGAGAGTGTGGTTGTACTGCATTTTAAATGGCACAAGAGGCTGAACAATTAATAGAAACTGTTATGTAGGCATGCTGTTCCTACTTTGCGTTAAAGTTTTCTCCCGTCTACTCCGTTTTTATTTCTATTTATTTACTGTTATGAATTTTTTACTGTTTACATTGCATTACCACCACACTATCAAAGATGTCACTTACTGTATGTTTCTGCTTCCATGCAGGTAAGTAACTTCTCTCCCGATGTTGTTTACTGACGTTATAACTTCTTTGATGACAATACTCAGTAAATATCTAAAGATGGTCTTGTAAACCAAAAACTGGTTAACAGAATAAAAGTAATACTGTAGAACAAAAGCAATCTAGTGCTTTTCATTTATTATAGTAGGTGACAATGTTTATGAAAAGAGGATGGTCATTCGATGTAAGATATATTCATTATATATTTACATTTGCAACATTTTTTTCACTCTGTAACACGAAAGCATTTCATCCAATTACATATACCATATTAACAGGGACAACTACACGTAAAAATTTAATAATTTTAATGTTTCAAGTGGAATTATGGTTGATGATAAAATACCACACACACTGGTAGGCAGTTTCATGATATGGGTAGGTAATTCCGTGATATGTTTAAGGTTATTTCGTGATAGCGCTAAGAAAATTAGCAGAGCGCAGCTAGGCCAACAATATCTACCAACAATGATGTCCCAAGAGACTACAAGACGAAATGACACGTTGCTCCAACAGATGTTGTTGCAGTGAGTTAAGAAAAAATTACCGCGAAAGTACCTATAACACAGAAATACCTCCATTTACCTTACTCCATGTTTCGTAAAAATTTACAAAGACACGCTAGTTGACACTTCTATGATATTTTCGATATTTTGTCTTTTCTTGTGACATATTCAGACCTCAAATAAGAACAAAGTATTTTAAAGTAGGTTATTTTGCGATATTCTGAAACGAAAAATTATTTACATGAGCGTGAAGCTAACTACATAGCCAATCAAATTTGCTAAGTACGCAATGTTCATAAAGTTCAAAGAAACCGAGCTACAGCGCATAACATTGGACAGCGCATAACTTCACGTTTACTATGCTAAGTAGCTGGAACTTCTGTCATGCAACTAACAAGAGTAAGTGCGATACATAACGAATCAGAAACATTCTTGGCTAACAAAATGATATGCAACTGTTGCTCTTGCCTTGATTAGTTACTGCGAATTTTCAGAAACAGCGCGCACATTGCTTCAGCTATTATTGAACACCTCCAGCGAGAAACGACAGACGTACAAACCCTTTTTCTCTCTCGACTGAGCGCTTGCAGCTAGGTCTACGTCTATGGGTCTACCCCTGTGTCTACATGATGACCCTGTAATTCACAATTAAGTGCGTGGCAGAGGGTCCATCAAACCACCTTAAAGCTATTTCTTTACGGTTCCACATTCTAACAGCGCGGGAAAAACGAGCACTTAAAACTTTCTGTGCGAGCTCTGATTTCTCTTATTTTACCATGATGATCGTTTCTCGCTATGTAGGTTGGAGCCAACAGACTTTTTTTCGCATTCGGAGGAGAAAGTTGGTGACTGAAATTTCACGACAAGATCGTGCTGCAACGAAAAACGCCTTTGTTTTAATGACAGCCACCCTAATTCACGCATCATATCCATTCCACTCTCACTCCTATTTCGCGATGAGACAAAACGAGCTGTCCTTCTTATAACTTTTTCGATGTCCTCCGTTGGTTCCATCTGAAGTGGATCCCACATTGCACACCAATACTCCAGAAGAGGGCGGACGAGCGTGGTGTATTCAGTCTCTTTAGTCGATCTGTGGCATTTTGTAAGTGCTCTACCAATAAATCGTAGTCTGGTTTGGTAGGTCAACAATATGTTGTACTGCCAACAATGATGTCCCAAGGAACCACACTGAAGAGCCAAAGAAAGTGGTAGACCGACCTAATACCGTGTAGGGCCCTCGCGAGCACGCAGAAGTGCCACAACACAACGTGGCGCGGACTCGACTAATGTCTGAAGTAGTGCAGGAGGGCACTGACAACATGAATCCTGCACGGCTGTCCATAAATACGTAAGAGTACGAGGGGTGGAGGTCTCTTCTGAACAGCTCGTTGCAAGGCATCCCAGATGCTCAATAACGTTCGTGTCTGTGGAGTTTGGTGGCCAGTGGAAGTGTTTAAACTCGTAAGAGTGTTCCTGGAGCCAGTCTGTACCAATTCGTGACGTGTGGGGTGTCGCATTGTCCTGCTGGAATTGCTCAAGTACGTCGGAATGCACAATGGACATGAACGGGTGCAGACGATCAGATAGGATGCTTACATACGTGTCACCTGTCAGAGTCATATCTAGACATATCAGGGGTCCCATTTGCCGCGCGGGATTAGCCGAGCGGTCTGAGGCGCTGCTGTCATGGACTGTGCGACTGGTCCCGGCGGAGGTTCGAGTCCTCCCTCGGGCATGGGTGTGTGTGTTTGTCCTTAGGATAATTTAGGTTAAGTAGTGTTAAGCTTAGGGACTGATGACCTAGTTAAGTCCCGTAAGATTTAAAAAAAACTCCAACTGCACACTCCACCAGCTTGAACAGTCCCCTGCTGACATGCAGGATCCATGGTTTAATGAGGTTGTCTCCATACCAGTACACGTCCATCTGCTCGATACAATTTGAAACGAGACTCTCCGACCAGGCAACATGTTTCCAGTCATAACAGTCCAATGTTGGTGTTTACGGGACCAGGCGAGGCGTAAAGCATCGTGTCGTGCAGTCTTCAAGGCTAAACTAGTGGGCCTTCGGTTCCGAAAGCCCAATTCGATGACGTTTCGTTGAATGGTTCACGCGCTGACACTTGCTGATGTTCCAGCATTGAAATCAGCAACAATTTGCGGAAGG
Organism: Schistocerca cancellata; assembly: GCF_023864275.1. Classification (NCBI taxonomy): domain Eukaryota; kingdom Metazoa; phylum Arthropoda; class Insecta; order Orthoptera; family Acrididae; genus Schistocerca; species Schistocerca cancellata. Next base: position 129,225,549 of record NC_064632.1, read on the forward strand.
GTTGCACTTCTGTCACATTGAACGATTCTCTTCAGTCGTCGTTGGTTGCGTTCATGCAGGATCTTTTTCCGGCCGTAGTGATGTCGGAGATTTAATGTTTTACCGGATTCCTGATATTCACGGTACACTTGTGAAATGGTCGTACGGGAAAATCCTACTTCTTCGCTACCTCGGAGATGCTGTGTCCCATCGCTCGTGCGCCGAGTTCAAACTCACTTAAATCTTGATAACCTGCCATTGTAGCATCAGTAACTGATCTAACAACTGCGCCAGAGACTTGTTTTCTTATACAGGCGTTGCCGACCGCAGCGCCATATTCGGCCTGTCTACATACTTCTGAATACGCATGCCTATACCAGTATCTTTGGTGCTTCAGTGTATAAGCCGAAGTTGCGCGTTGCACCTCCAACAGATGTGGTCGCAGTGAATTCGCAAAAAAGCATAAAATTATCTTTATCACGAAAACACCTTCCTTTATCTTACATTCTCTTTATTATGTGGATGGTATTTTCTTTTTCCCTTATTTTCATTCTATTAAATGTTTCAGACATCATACAATAATGGTAGCGGGGCAGGTATTGCTAGAATCGAATGTTAAAGGTTAATTTCCAGTACGCATTTCCATTTATTCACGGTGTACGTAGACATTAATACTAAATTACTGCTGACAGCTTGCAGGTTACCCCATAAAGCGATCTAGGTGATGGGACGATGAAGCGAGATGTAGGAATACTTTATTTATGTGTCGTCGCTCGCGACACTGCTACAGGCAAATCACCTGCATTGACCACAAACAGTTGTGTACAGTACTGCTGAGATTGGCGCTTTTAGAACTTCCACCCGTTGTTCTTTCTGTCCGCTGCTCATATGTGGCTCATAGCAGAGACATCGCATTGTATGTACTTAAGGAGAGTTTGAACGTCCTATCCTGTCAATGTTAAATTTAGTGCTTCGCTGTATTTCAGGAACCACTGTAGCCATTGACATGAAACTTTTATAGGACATTAAACCGTATGTTCTGTGTCCTCTGAACTACAATAATTGCATTTCAGCCACTGCTTTGGAAAATACAATTTTTTAATTACACAGTTAAAATGTTGTGTATTTTTGTACGTTATCCTAAATAATTTTAAATTTACATAACATTATGTTCTTCTTTTCGTTCAGTAGACTCGGGATATGTATGTTATGACTCCCCGAAAATTTGAATACTCTACTCGAAGTGGTTTCTGACATTTAGGGGAAAATGCAACAGAAAATGTAATTTTTCAGGAACGGCTTCTAAAGTTTCAAAAGACTGTAACTGACTTGATATATGCTTAATTTTTTATTTTTAGTCACTCAGAAGCACCCTGCACCATACTGTGTATCATCCTCTTGATCTTTTTCCAAGTTTTTTCTTCTTTTATTCTTTGTGGACTCCTTAATGGCCAACTGTGCTGCATACTCTTCTTCATCAATGCAAACCTTGTCCATCCGTTCAAGTTCTCTGATGCAGTTTGCTCCAGGATTAATTCCCATATGCTGTAGCACTTTCACCCTGCCAATGTTGCCATCATTAAAAGCAATAATAGCACCACTGTCCCCCACACTTTAGTGTCTTCTTTCCAACAAAAACATTTTTTGGTAAGTGAGTCCATATAAGATTATTGAACGACTCATTGGGATTTTGAGTCTGACCATGCAGACACTTCTTTAGTAATTCAGGATTTGCCAGGTCTCTAAATAGGTTTTATGATATCCATGACTGCTGCTAGGATGGAATGTTTATGGCTGTATGAACTGTTTGAGTACTGGGCAATGCGGTAATTGCACCATGAATCAGGTCCAGCAGAGCAAAGGCGATGTACTGGATTTTCATCAGTTGACAGTCTGTGGAAGAAAGTAGCCCATACTGCATACTGCTGCTTCATTTGCAACAAATCCTCAGTATTATTTCTAATGGCCATCCTATAATACTGATGTAGTTCATCAAACATTTTGTCTGTCAGCCTACCTCTTATGGTTTTACCATCAGAAAGTTTCTTGTCTCTCAAACTTGTGTCAACTTCCTCAACCTAGTGTCCATCCTCTTGTGGACATGACCAACACATTCCAGTTTTGTGATAATCTTCTTACCACAAGGCTGACGGCTACTACTTTGTTATATGATTTTGAGTCTCCTTCACCTAAGAACTTAGTGTAACACACTCCTCTTTCATTCACAGATCGTCTAAAATTTCAACAGCTGCAGATGCCTCCACACCAGCACTTGTTCCTTCATAATATCTGTCACAGGTATGCCCTTCTTCATTCCCTCATTTAGACTTACAACAATGTTTGGTTAAAATCTGGAAATCTACTACCTTTCCAGTATCCACACTGGTCACCATAGCAACACAATTCTTAGAACTGTAGCCGCGCTTCTGCCAAGTGCCATCAAAAGCTACTGGTATGTCAGTCATACCATCATTTATTTCAACAGCTTCTTTTGCAGCAGCCTTCATTGACTCACATGCAACAGATTCCACAGCAGCTCCAATAAATCATGAATACTTGTCGATTTTACAAGGTGAGCGTGGCATATTCATCACGGCACACATTGTTTCTGCTGAGGTGTGTCCTTTGCCAATAGCTCTAAATCCATAAAACCACCTAAGATTCACTTCAAAACAATTATCTTTACACTTATCAGAATTCCAAAGTGAATGAGTATATTTACAACTGGCACAATTAATGACAAGTTTCCTGGCTAGTGTATTTGATACCTCGTAGTCTTCACGTAAACTAACTGGCCCTCCACATATATTACAACACACATTCACCTAACACCCTTGTTAGGATGTGTAAACCTATCAGAATATAACCTAACCTACCATTTACCGCAGAGACAGGCTGGATAGTGAAGGGGGAGGCGTGTTTATAGCGACAAAACTGCAGTAGTATTGAAGGAAATTGACGGAGATGCGAAATGTGAAATAATTTGGATGAAGGTCACAGTTAAAGCAGGCTTAAACATGGTAATTGGATGTTTCTATAGGCCCCCTGGTTCAGCTGTTGTGGCAGAGCACATGAAGAAAAATTTGGAAAATATTTCGAGTAGATTTCCCGACCATGTTACAGTTCTGGGTGGAGATTTTAATTTACCAGATACAGATTGGGAGACTCAAACGTTTATAACGGCAGGGACAAAAAATCCAGTGACATTTTTTATGTGCGTTATCTGAAAACTACCTTGAGCAGTTGAACAGAGGACCGACTCGTGACGATAACATATTAGACCTCGAGACAAACAGACCAGAACTATTTGAAACAGTTAACGCAGAACAGGGAATCTGCGATCATAAAGCGGTTACAGCATCGATGATTTCAGCTGTAAATAAATATATTAAAAAAGGTAGGAAGATTTTTCTGTTTAGAAAAAGTGACCAAAAGCAGATTTCAGAGTACTTGACAGCTCAACACAAAATTTTTATCTCAAGTACAGATAGTGTTGAGGATCAGTGTACAAAGTTCGAAACCATCGTACAATATGCATTAGATGAGTGCCAAACAAGATCATAAGAGATGGAAAAGGGCCACCGTGGTACAACAACCGAGTTAGAAAACTGCTACAGAAGCAAAGGGACCTTCATAGCAAACATAAACATAGCCAAAGCCTTGCAGACAAACAAAAATTACACGAAGCGAAATGTAGTGTGAGGAGGGCTATGCGAGAATTCGAAAGTAAAGTTCTATGTACTGACTTGGCAGAAAATCCTAAGAAATTTTGGTCTTATGTCAAAGCGGTAGGTGGATCAAAACAAAATGTCCAGATACTCTGTGACCAAAATGGTACTGAAACAGTGGATGACAGACTGAAGGCTGAAATACTAAATCTCCTTTTCCAAAGCTGTTTCACAGAGAAAGACTGCACTGTAGTTCCTTCTCTAGATTGCCGCACAGATGACAGAATAGTAGATATCGGAATAGATGACAGAGGGATAGAAAAACAATTAAAATCGCTCAAAAGAGGAAGGGGCGCTGGACCTGATGGGATACCAGTTCGATTTTACACAGAATACGTGAAGGAACTTGCCCCCCTTCTTGCAGCGGTGTACCGTACGTCTCTAGAAGAGCGAAGCGTTCCAAAAGATTGGAGAAGGGCACAGGTCATCCCCATTTTCAAGAAGGGACGTCGAATAGATGCGCAGAACTATACACCTATATCTCTAACGTCGATCAGTTGTAGAATTTTGGAATACGTATTATGTTCAAGTATAATGACTTTTCTGGAGACTAAAAATCTACTCTGTAGCAATCAGCATGGGTTTCGAAAAAGACGAGCGTGTGAAACCCAGCTCAGCTCGCGCTATTCGTCCACGAGACTCAGAGGGCCATAGACACGGGTTACCTTAAGTAGATGCCGTGTTTCTTGACTTCCACAAGGCGTTTGATACAGTTCCCCACAGTCGTTTAATGAACAGAGTAAGAGCATATGGACTATCAGACCAATTGTGTTATTGGATTCAAGAATTCCTAGATAACAGAACGCAGCATGTCGTTCTCAATGGGGAGAAGTCTACGGAAGTAAGAGTAATTTCAGGTGTCCCGCAGGGGAGTGTCGTAGGGCCGTTGCTATTCACAATATATATAAATGACCTTGTGGATAACATCGGAAGTTCACTGAGCTTTTTTGCGCATGATGCTGTAGTATATCGAGAGGTTGTAACAATGGAAAATTGTACTGAAATGCAGGAGGATCTGCAACGAATTGTCGCATGGTGCAGGGAATGGCAATTGAATCTCAATGTAGACAAGTGTAATGTGCTGCGATTACATAGAAAGAAAGATCCTTTATCATTTAGCTACAATATAGCAGGTCAGCAACTGGAAGCAGTTAATTCCATAAATTATCTGAGAGTAGGCATTAGGAATGATTTAAAATGGAATGACCATACAAAATTAATCATCGGTAAAGCAGATGCTAGACTGAGATTCATTGGAAGAATCCTAAAGAAATGCAGTCCGAAAACAACGGAAGTAGGTTACAGTACACTTGTTCGCCCACTGCTTGAATACTGCTCACCGTTGTGGGATCCGTAACAGATAGGGTTGATAGAAGAGATAGAGAAGATCCAACGGAGAGCAGCGCGCTTCGTTACAGGATCATTCAGTAATCCCGAAACCGTTACGGAGATGATAGATAAACTGAAGTGGAAGACTTTGCAAGAGAGACGCTCAGTAGCTCGGTACAGGCTTTTGTTGAAGTTTCGAGAACATACCTTCACCGAGGAGACAAGCAGTATGTTGCACCCTCCAATGTATATCTCACGAAGAGACCATGAGGATAAAATTAGAGAGATTAGAGCCCACACAGAGGCATACCAACAATCTTTCTTTCCACTAACAATACGAGACTGGAATAGAAGGGAGAACCGATAGAGGTACTCAAGGTACCCTCCGCCACACACCGTCCACCATCAGGTGGCTTGCGGAGTATGGATATAGATGTAGATTTACAAAACCTACGGTTTGAGAAAACGGTGTGTCACAACGTTTTATTTTAATCTTCGAAGCACTAGCGCGTTTCTTTCTAGGTACTGACGATTTTGCCTGTATTTCATTGTCCGTAACTTCACATGCCACACGTTGAACACAGTGTTTCCCTTTATTCGAAAATCTATTACCGTGAAACCCACGTTTGTTAAAAACACTTCGTTTTGGCGTCATACTTTACTTTTTGAGAGATTTACCAATCTATCTGTCACTTTTCCTCGGAAAAACGTTAGCACCTCGAATACAACGCGTGTTTATACTATGAAACGATATGATACTGTTTGTGACAATGCTACCAATACAAACACGTAATTTAACCTTTATAACACAGCGATCCACAGCCTTCTATATAAAAAATTACCGATTTTATTAGATCTTGAAGTAGTGCACGTAAAAATTTTAACATTTTCAACCGGTGAAGATTTTATTTAAAAAAAATGAAATAAAATACTTCCCTGGGTAGTATTTATTTCATTCAGAAAATTGCAAATTTTATAATGAGATAAAAATCCGAAAATGTGAAAAAAAATTTTTACGTTCTAACTCCCCTTAAGGAAAAAAATATTCTGTCCCGAGAGTTCCACAAAACATGAGCGTTTTCGGCATCAGCGAGCGTCTTCTTACTACTAAGTAAGGCATTAGCTTCACAGAGTTATAGCACGTCTAAATACGCATCAGGCTGAATCCATAACGGAACACGAACTCATAACCAATTGTCACATATCTGGCAGAAAATTCAACTCCCATGCACGTCTTGGAAACACAATGAGCAACAAGACGTTCACAGATTATGTAAACCTACAGTTTAGTCTTGTAATTACATGCCGACCTTGTATCCACTTACTCGCCAAAACAGTTATAGAAGATCAGAGTTCAGTCGTTTCTGTTTAATAAATACGTATTGCTGTGTTAGTGTACAAGTAAATATTAGAGCTGGTTGATTTCTGGTTTCTGTTAGTTAGTTCTGAAGACGCTGTTTTGAAAAATATTTACAACTTATTACATGGAGAACTGAAACAACCTTAGTTTCTTTGCTTTCGGAAAACATTCTGTCCAGTCGTAAGTTTCACTGAAGATCTTTTCCTTTCGGCCAAATTCCAGCTAGGTGGGAATGAGAAACTCGAAAGCAAATACCTGTCGAAAACAAAGAACGGTAGGACTAGAGCTTCAAAAAAAAATGGCTCCGAGCACTAAGGGAGTCAACTTCTGAGGTCACCAGTCCCCTAGAACTTAGAACTACTTAAACCTAACTAACCTAAAGACATCACACACATCCATGCCCGAGGCAGGATTCGAACCTGCGACCGTAGCGGTCGCGCGGCTCCAGACTGTAGCGCCTAGAACCGCTCGGCCACTCCGGCTATTTTTAATATATTTCTAGGAGAATATGTTCCAGACCAAAATGTAAACAAGAAATGTATTCGCAGTTGCGAATATGGACTACCATTAGCTGTATAATGGACGACGACAATGAAAATTTGTACTGGATTGGGAATCGAACTCGGATTTCCCGCCTATCGCGAGCGACCGCCTTACCACCTTTTTTTTTTTGTCTTTGGTATATGGGACTGTAGCGCCTAGAACCGCTCGGCCACTCCGGCTATTTTTAATATATTTCTAGGAGAATATGTTCCAGACCAAAATGTAAACAAGAAATGTATTCGCAGTTGCGAATATGGACTACCATTAGCTGTATAATGGACGACGACAATGAAAATTTGTACTGGATTGGGAATCGAACTCGGATTTCCCGCCTATCGCGAGCGACCGCCTTACCACCTTTTTTTTTTTGTCTTTGGTATATGGGAGGAGGTCAGGCAGCAGAGTGGGCAGGGGTCGCAACCCGAGGCCTGTCCACGGTGTCACCGCCACACTTTGAGGGAAAAGGAGAGAAGGGAAGGAATACGGCAAATCAAAGAAAACACAAATATCGTAGTCTACAGCTATAGAACAACATTTTTTTTCGATTTTTCACATGAAGAACGGGAAGGACCAATGATACGCCATGCTAATCCGGAGGGGGAGAACTAAATGACGCTTCTAGCTCCTGTCTTTGAGGACGAAAATGAAAAACAAAATAGTAACAGACACTGTGAAAGTGACGCACCATCGCTCTGCGTATCTTCTCGTTTAAGTCGGTGTTGTACCAGGTTCGTTAAAGAGTGTAATCAGTCGATAATCTTCTCGCGCCGGGGACGTTACAGTTACTTGGTGGATGGTGCAATACACTCCATAGCTAAAGTAGAAATAGCTGACCGTATTGTGGGTGGCGAAAGTGGCGTGGTGCCGCTCTTGGAGACAACACCAGAAATCAGAACGAGTCTGGGGTCGTCACGGCGCCGTCAAGCTATCCGAGCACAACTCACTGCCAGACCCAAACCTCCATATGTCATCAACTATGTGTCTACAAACTGTACTCATACATACATTATGAAAACGGAGAAGATACACTCCTGGAAATTGAAATAAGAACACCGTGAATTCATTGTCCCAGGAAGGGGAAACTTTATTGACACATTCCTGGGGTCAGATACATCACATGATCACACTGACAGAACCAGAGGCACATAGACACAGGCAACAGAGCATGCACAATGTCGGCACTAGTACAGTGTATATCCACCTTTCGCAGCAATGCAGGCTGCTATTCTCCCATGGAGACGATCGTAGAGATGCTGGATGTAGTCCTGTGGAACGGCTTGCCATGCCATTTCCATCTGGCGCCTCAGTTGGACCAGCGTTCGTGCTGGACGTGCAGACCGCGTGAGACGACGCTTCATCCAGTCCCAAACATGCTCAATGGGGGACAGATCCGGAGATCTTGCTGGCCAGGGTAGTTGACTTACACCTTCTAGAGCACGTTGGGTGGCACGGGATACATGCGGACGTGCATTGTCCTGTTGGAACAGCAAGTTCCCTTGCCGGTCTAGGAATGGTAGAACGACGGGTTCGATGACGGTTTGGATGTACCGTGCACTATTCAGTGTCCCCTCGACGATCACCAGTGGTGTACGGCCAGTGTAGGAGATCGCTCCCCACACCATGATGCCGGGTGTTGGCCCTGTGTGCCTTGGTCGTATGCAGTCCTGATTGTGGCGCTCACCTGCACGGCGCCAAACACGCATACGACCATCATTGGCACCAAGGCAGAAGCGACTCTCATCGCTGAAGACGACACGTCTCCATTCGTCCCTCCATTCACGCCTGTCGCGACACCACTGGAGGCGGGCTGCACGATGTTGGGGCGTGAGCGGAAGACGGCCTAACGGTGTGCGCGACCGTAGCCCAGCTTCATGGAGACGGTTGCGAATGGTCCTCGCCGATACCCCAGGAGCAACAGTGTCCCTAATATGCTGGGAAGTGGCGGTGCGGTCCCCTACGGCACTGCGTAGGATCCTACGGTCTTGGCGTGCATCCGTGCGTCGCTGCGGTCCGGTCCCAGGTCGACGGGCACGTGCACCTTCCGCCGACCACTGGCGACAACATCGATGTACTGTGGAGACCTCACGCCCCACGTGTTGAGCAATTCGGCGGTACGTCCACCCGGCCTCCCGCATGCCCACTATACGCCCTCGCTCAAAGTCCGTCAACTGCACATACGGTTCAAGTCCACGCTGTCGCGGCATGCTACCAGTGTTAAAGACTGCGATGGAGCTCCGTATGCCACGGCAAACTGGCTGACACTGACGGCGGCGGTGCGCAAATGCTGCGCAGCTAGTGCCATTCGACGGCCAACACCGCGGTTCCTGGTGTGTCCGCTGTGCCGTGCGTGTGATCATTGTTTGTACAGCCGTCTCGCAGTGTCCGGAGCAAGTATGGTGGGTCTGACACACCGGTGTCAATGTGTTCTTTTTTCCATTTCCAGGAGTGTATTTTACTTGAAGGTTGCTTGCCCACTGTCGGCGGATAAATGTGATATTGCAGTGTCTGCGTTGCTCCGAACACTCCCTGTCGTCGCTGCAGGAACGCGTGTCCGAAGGAGCATTGTATCCTAATTCGGAATAACAGAGGCAGTGCAATACGGCAAAAGGTAAACGCCTAGTGTCTTTTTGCGTGTCGTCTTTCGTGTGAAAGAGATCAAGATCGATCACTTTTCAAGTGTTCCTGCCTCATTAGAAGTTCCACGTATCCTTTTTAGTGGCCTTTTCATTCATTACTCCTAAAAATTATGGTGTGCTATTATCGAATGCCTATCTAGTGTAGAGGCAGGATATTTTCAGTTAAATTCCAGATGAGCTGGTACGAGATGGACGTAGCCCTTTCCGGGAATACGAGGTGCGACAATAAAGTAATGAGACCGATTTTCTTTGCCACATGTGGAAACCTTGCAGGCTTGCATAGGCACAATATCTTTGAACTTGGTCTATAAGCTGCTTCTAGTTCAAGCGGCACATCGATGCAACTGCTCAGTCGTGAGCCGTGCTGTAATAAGTTAACTCGTGTTTTTGTCTCTCGTCACAGAAATGGCACTGCATAATATTGCGCAACGGTATGCCATTTCTTTTTGCGTCAAATTGGGTGAAAACGCGACGACAACTTACGGTAAGCTTCAGAAAGCTTTTGGAGAGGAGGTTATGTCAAGAGCTCAAGTTTTTCGTAGGCATAGAATGTTTAGTGAAGGTAGAACGAATGTTGAAGATGAGGACCCCAGTGGACGACCATCAACCTCACAGACAGATGTCAATTTGGCCAGGGTGCGTGAACCCATACGATCTGATTGAAGATTATCCGTAAAAATTATTGCAGAAGAACTGAACATCGATTGAGAAACGGTTCGTCTAATAATAACTGAAGATCTTGGTATGAGAAAGATTTGTGCAAAAATTGTCCCCAAAAATCTCACACAGCGAGAAACACGGAAAAATTGAGGCAGCTGATCTGTTAGAGCAAACGGAAATCAATCCAGAATAGTTGAGTCGTTTTATCACTGATGATAAAGGTTCTTTTTTTTTCAAGTACGATCCAGAGACAAAACGCCAAAGTTCGCAATGGTGCTCAAAGGGATCACTCAGACCAAAAAAAGCTCGCATGTCAAAGTCAAAAGTGAAATGCATGCATGTGTGCTTCTTTGATTCCAAGTGAATTGTTCATAAAGAGTGGGTGAATCCTGGACAAACAGTTAACCAATATTACTACAAAGAAATTTAAGAAAGACTTCGTAAAAGAGTTCTTCGTGTCTCTGCCAACATTGCTGATAAATTGGATTCTGCATCACGATAATGCGCTATCCCATACAGCTCTGTCAGTACAGCAATTTTTAACCTCAAAAAAATTTCAGGGCTACCACAGCCACTTTATTCACCAGATATCACTCCGTGCGACTTTTCTCTATTTCTAAGAGTCAAAACGGCTGTCAAGGGACACCATTTTCAAACAACACAAGATGTACAAAAAGCTGTGACAAGGGTCTTGGAGGATATTACGGAAGATGAGTCCCAGAAATGTTACCATCAATGGCAGAAGCGCTGGAAAAAGTGTGTGCAATCAGAAGGGAACTACTTCGAAGGAGACAACACTAAACATGACTAAAACGGTAAGCAACTTTTTTTCACACCAGACACATTACTTTATTGTCACACATTGTAGTTCTTGGAGATGAAGCGGCATGGTGCTCAGTGACCGCTTCAGAGGGATGGAAGAGTCGTTCTTCTATATTGACGAGGAAAAAAAATCGCAACACCAAGAAGGAGTTTTGCGACATAAATGAAAGTTGGTAGGCGTGTCTCGATATCTGGAAGAAGACATCAGTTCAAATTTTACGCCAGTTGCCTAAGAGTGACGCTAGTAGTGCCACTATGAGGGTGGAAATCAGATTTGCTTTAAATACACGCCGAAACGGTAGTGAGCTTTAGTTATCTTTGAGACTGGATATTGTGAGTTGATGTTAGTCAACAGCGCCTTTGAGGCGTCAAAGACTCCGTTATCAACATCTCACTGAGTTTGAACGATGTTGTGTGGAAGGGCTACGAGATGCCTGATGTTCCTTCTGCGGCTTGGCAGCAATGTAGCGGCTGTACATACGAGGGTGAGTCAAATGAAAACCTTGAATATTTTTTAAAAATATTATGTATTGTGCACAAGTGGTACAAAGTTGTATCACTTTTCAACATAATCTCCCCCACGATCAATGCAAGTCCTCCAGCGCTTACAAAGTGCATAAATCCCTTTAGAAAAAATTTCTTTTGGTAGTCCCCTCAACCAATCATGCACCGCGTGGCGTACCTCTTCATCAGAATGGAACTTCTTTCCTTCCATTGCATCTTTGAGTGGTCCAGACATATGGAAATCACATGGGGCAAGGTCTGGTGAGTGTGGTGGATAAGAAAGACACTCAAAATGCAGGACTGTGATTGTTTCAACTGTTGTGCGGGCAGTGTAGGGCCTTGTGTTGATTGCAAAAGGACACCTGCTGACAGCAATCCACGTCGCTTTGATTTGATTCCAGGCCGCAGACGATTTTTTAGGAGATCTGTGGATGATTCACTGGTGACAGTGGTCCCTGTAGGCATGTAATACTCCAAAATGACGCCTTTTTCGTCCCAAAAGAGAGTCAGCATAACCTTCCCTGCTGGTGGTTCTGTTCGAAACTTCTTTGGTTTTGGTGATGAGGAATGACACCATTCCTTGCTCGCTCTCTACGTTTCCGGTTGGTGGAAGTGAACCCAGGTGTCGCCCCCAGTAACGATTCTTGCAAGGAAGCCATCACCTTCTCGTTCAAAGGGCCGAAGAAGTTTTTCACAAGCATCAACACGTCGTTCTCTCATTTCGGGAGTCAGCTGCCGTGGCACCCATCTTGCAGACACATTGTGAAACTGGAGCACATCATGCACAATGTGGTGTACTGACCCGTGACTAATCTGTAAACATGCAGTAATGTCATTCATTGTCACACGCCGGTTTTCCTTCACTGTGCCTTCACGTGCTGCAGTGTTCTGTGGAGTCACAACTCGTTGTGCCTGATCTGGACGAGGAGCACCTTCCACTGAAGTCATACCATTTGCGAACTTCCTACTCCATTTGTAGACTTGCTGCTGTGACAAACATGCGTCACCGTACTGAACCTTCATTCATCGATGTATTTCAATAGGTTTCACACCTTCACTACACAAAAACCGAATAACAGAACGCTCTTCTTCCCGGGTGCAAGTCGCAAGTGGGGCGGCCATCTTTATACTGATACTGTGACGGTATGTGTGCATCTGCACTGTGCTGCCACCTACAGGCCATTCTGCACGCTGTTTGTAGCACGCTTACCACTTTACAGGATTACGGTGCGAAATTTCGATTTGTTATTACGGATTTAAGGTTTTCATTTGACTCACCCTCGTACCTCTTGGCAACGTTACGTAAGGTCGCGAGCAGACCGGGCTCCGAACGGTCATGTGTCACTACAGACAGGGAAGTCCATCGTGTTCGGTGTATGGCGCTGACGCATCGTATTGCATCTGCAGCGGCAATCTGAGCTGCAGTTGGCTCCACAGTGACACAACAAAGTGTTAAAAATCGGTTACTTCAAGAGCAGCTCCGAGCCAGACGGCCTGTAGCGTGCCTTCCACTGAGCCCAAACCACCGCCATTTGCGATGTCAGTGATGCCAACGAGAGCTCACTGGGGGGCAGCGCGGAGGTTTGTTGCGATTCCTAATGAAAACTGATGACGGCTGTATGTTGGTTAGAAGCAGGCTGGAACCGCGTGTCCGCTACGGTCGCAGGTTCGAATCCTGCCTCGGGCATGGATGTGTGTGATGTCCTTAGGTTAGTTAGCTTTAAGTAGTTCTAAGTTCTAGGGGACTGATGACCTCGGAAGTTAAGTCCCATAGTGCTCAGAGCCATTTGAACCATTTTAGAAGCAGGCTAGTTGAGAGTCTACAACCAACCTGCTGCACTAGACACACTGAATTTACGAGGTGCATTCAAGTTCTAAGGCCTCCGATTTCTTTTCTCCAGACTGGAAAGAGATAGAAACATACGCATTGTTTTAAAATGAGCCCGCGTTCATTGTCAATACGTCCCAGAGATGGCAGCACCGTACGGCAGATGGAATTTTACCGCCAGCGGCGAGAATGAGAACTTTTTTAAATACTTAAAATGGCGACGTTTTCCTTACTTGAAGAGCGTGCAATCATTCGTTTTCTGAATTTGCGTGGTGTGAAACCAATTGAAATTCATCGACAGTTGAAGGAGACATGTGGTGATGGAGTTATGGATGTGTCGAAAGTGCGTTCGTGGGTGCTACAGTTTAATGAAGGCAGAACATCGTGTGACAACAAACCGAAACAACCTCGGGCTCGCACAAGTCGGTCTGACGACATGATCGAGAAAGTGGAGAGAATTGTTTTGGGGGATCGCCGAATGACTGTTGAACAGATCGCCTCCAGAGTTGGCATTTCTGTGGGTTCTGTGCACACAATCTTGCATGACGACCTGAAAATGTGAAAAGTGTCATCCAGGTGGGTGCCACGAATGCTGACGGACGACCACATGGCTGCCCGTGTGGCATGTTGCCAAGCAATGTTGATGCGCAACGACAGCATGAATGGGACTTTCTTTTCGTCGGTTGTGACAATGGATGAGACGTGGATGCCATTTTTCAATCCAGAAACAAAGCGCCAGTCAGCTCAATGGAAGCACACAGATTCACCGCCACCAAAAAAATTTCGGGTAACCGCCAGTGCTGAAAAAATGATGGTGTTCATGTTCTGGGACAGCGAGGGCGTAATCCTTACCCATTGCGTTCCAAAGGGCACTACGGTAACAGGTGCATCCTACGAAAATGTTTTGAAGAACAAATTCCTTCCTGCACTGCAACAAAAACGTCCGGGAAGGGCTGCGCGTGTGCTGTTTCACCAAGACAACGCACCCGCACATCGAGCTAACGTTACGCAACAGTTTCTTCGTGATAACAACTTTGAAGTGATTCCTCATGCTCCCTACTCACCTGACCTGGCTCCTAGTGACATTTGGCTTTTTCCAACAATGAAAGACACTCTCCGTGGCCGCACATTCACCAGCCGTGCTGCTATTGCCTCAGCGATTTTCCAGTGGTCAAAACAGACTCCTATAGAAGCCTTCGCCGCTGCCATGGAATCATGGCGTCAGCGTTGTGAAAAATGTGTACGTCTGCAGGGCGATTACGTCGAGAAGTAACGCCAGTTTCATCGATTTCGGGTGAGTAGTTAATTAGAGAAAAAATCGGAGGCCTTAGAACTTGAGTGCACGTCGTACACCTGGAGGTACGGTCAGGAGTGCGGTTTCGTATGACAGAAGGAGCACTCTCGTGGCTATCCCTTGCACCTGATTGCAAAATCGTAGGTCAGTCTGGTGATTCTATCTGTTGTGATGCCATTCGTGTATTCCAGAGAATGTTTTCTAAAAAGGTAACGCTCGTCCACATACCGCTGTTGTAGCCAAAATTGCTCTTCAGAGCGTCGACGTGTTACCTTGGCCTGCTCGATCCCCAGATCTGTGTCTAGTCGGGTACATATTGGACATCATCGGCCGACAACTTCAGCATCATCCGAAATCAGCATTAACGGTCCTTGCACTGCAACAGGCATGGAATTCCATCCAACAAACTGACTTCCGGTACCCGTACATCAAAATGCATGGACGCTTGCATGCTTGCATTCAACATTGTGGTGGTTACATCGGTTATTAATGTACCAGCATTTCACATTTGCAATGATTTATCTCACGTTTACATTAAGATGTGATCTTGCAATGTTAATCACTGAGTGTATCACCCAAACAAATTTGTACCCAAAATGTCGCTGCTGTACATTAATTATTTTTGGTGTTGCGATTTTTTTCCATCAGTGTAGCTTAACGGTCGGCAACTGGCGGACAGCGGTCCAGGTCTGGATCGAGGAATGTCAAAAACTGGACGGCAATAATATTTCCAAGTGCAGCCAAGAAAAGTATTTAAAAATATTTTTCTGTACGTAACAATACTTTTAATAGTATTTTGCAATTCTTAATGGAAGCAGTTGGATTACGCTGTTTAGTTAAGGAGAATGCGGGGGCGGATGGGAGCAAGCTGGCCGGCCGGCACAGCGTTTGTGTTGATCTGCACGAAAGCATTTTTATAAAATGTAATACTCAGCCAACCGGTTGCTTACAACTTTTTTTTATATAGAAACACATTTAACAGGTTTCGATAGCTCTAAGGCTACCTTCATCAGAATGACAGAAGTTACATAAACTCACATGACAACTTTTAAGCTTCCAACAAACAGTGCTATCGTCAAATGACATAGTTTTGTTCCACGTGTCAAGAATATAGGTCATAATAAAAAAGAAAGACACTTATCATAGATTATTGTATTGTATGTTAACCAGGGCCGCAGAAACGACGGGGAGGCTCCGTCCCAGCCACAGCCGCAATGGTACACAACCCCACGACGAATACCGCCGCCCCACACCGAACCCAGTGTTACTGTGCGGTTCAGCCCCCCCCCCCCCCACCCCCCAGGGAACGTCTCACTCCAGACGAGTGTAATCCCTATGTAATGGTGGTGTATGCGTAAGTGGAGGGAAGTGGAGAACTTGTTTGCGCAGCAATCGCCGACATAGTGTAACTCCGGCGGAATAAGGGGAACCAGCCCGCATTCACCGAGGCAGATGGAAAACCGTCTAAAAACCATCCACAGACTGGCCGGTACACCAGACCTCGAAAACATTTGCCGGGCGGATTCGTGCCGGGGGACCAGGCGCTCCTTCCTGCCCGGAAAGCCGTGCGTTAGACTGGCCGGTACACCAGACCTCGAAAAAATTTGCCGGGCGGATTCGTGCCGGGGGACCAGGCGCTCCTTCCTGCCCGGAAAGCCGTGCGTTAGACAGCACGGCCAACCGGGTGGGCTATCAGAGAGCAATACAATCATAGTTGCAAGCGGCGGCACAAGTTAACTGCTGTAGCCGGCTAAGACCGGCACATACAGAGAGCTACAGGCATCAGACTATACGGCGTGTAAGCCGACACTGCCATGAGATGGACACGAGGATTACTAGTGCCATCTAGTAACAAAACGGGAAACTTATAAATCATCTAAGTTAAGAGCAAAAATTACATACACGAAAGCTCTGTACACCCGAAGGCAACACAAGAATTGTACTTAATGAAATAGGAAATTTTATGAATCGATCATCCGATGAAGCCTGTTTTAATCGGAGCAGGCATATTAATTTTAACACAGTTTTTGTGTTTGTAACTCGAATAAAACCCTAACGCCGCTGTATGAAACTTTGATGTGAAATGACAATTTTATATTTCGGGCGGGTGTATACGGCGACGGCGACCTGTGAGATGGGAGCGGCTCCCTGGCGGTTCATCGGCACAAGCCTTGTGCCGGGTGGCGGTATTTTTGTAAATAAAATAAAGAAATTTTATCCTCACTTCGTTGCCATTTCGTACCGAGCTGTACCTAGTTCACAAAAAGCTTATATAACGTTTCTATGCGTCGATATGGATCCTAAAATTCGTAAAAATGGCAATGAAAATAGGAAATTTTCGTCTGCGTGGGCTGAACAACACTTTTTTAGGCTGCCTGAAATGCTTCCAGTGTGGTTTATATGCAATAAAGCTGTCACTTGTGTTAAACGTGGCAATTTAAAGCGACACTGCAGAACATGTCCGCAATACTTCCACAAAAATTTTCCTCTGGGTAGTGAAGCTGTTCAAAGAAATATATAGGCATATCTAGCTTACTACAAAAAAAGCACTGCCTTACAAAATCAGTCTATGAGAGGGCAAGCAAAATCTGCCGACATGTGTGGGGCGCTTGTTGGGCGCTTAATTAACACCAGAACCCACTTCCAGACTCTGAGATACTAAAAAAAAAAAAAAAATGTTAGATGTGACCGCGACACTTTTTGAAGAGAAGAATGACGTTATTGCGGCAATTGATGGTGTTCATTGTCAGCAACAAGCAATACAAGAAGAACTGAAATTTTGGTTGCTGATAATAAAAGTAGTTGCTTGAACTTTTGCGGAAAACGCCTTGCCACGCCGTAGCACTTGATGAATCATGTGACATTTTTTAGTGAGGATCAAATGCCTAATTTTTGCTAATTTTCGATATTGAAATTAAAGCACTTGGAGAAGAATTGTAGGCAATACTGCCGTTCTAAGACAATACTCGCAGAGAAGTTTCATTCGAGATAATCTCATGACAAAATCAACTATTAGTTACAATAAAATGTCTCTTTCAACCGACGAGGCCCCAGCGATGATCGGCAAAGAAAAGGGACTAGCAAATATGAATTCTGGGCTACTATCTAATAAGTGCATAATTCACCCGACAGCCTTTGTGGAAAACTTAGCGCCACTGTGAAAGAAGTAACGGACAGCTTATCAAGTTGATTAATTTTGATAACGTCTCGTTTTGCTCTTCATCAGAGACAGTTCAAAGAGTGCGATTCGCGACATGTTGAGTCAATGCAGGACAACGATGTTCGTTGGCTAAGTAAAGGTCAGGTGACTGAATGCTTTTGGCAAACAAAAGAAGAAGTAACCTCTCCCGTAAACAAGAAAGCGTACGTATCTGAAGTTCCTAGCAAACGAACGCAATATTCTATCTGTGGCTTACCCGAAAGACGTTCTGAAACGTTCAAATGCTCTCAATACCGAGCTACAAGGAAGTGGGAAATTAATGTGTGATCTGATGCAATGCGTGTGTCTTTTCCGTCGCAAGCTGGATATATTTGAAAAAGATATTGCGAGTCAAGAATTTATTCACTTCCCAACAATTCTTGAATCTAAAAATAACTTTGAAATAGACTTTGAAGTATTTTCAGATTTTATGTCAGATCTTAGGAAGGAAATGGCAGAGATAGAGATTTTGTCGCAATTCTTAAAATCGCCTTTTGAAGTTTCTCCAGCAGCAGAGTCTGCGAAGTTCTTGGAATCCTTTCAAAGCCTTTCCTCCAGACGAAGATAATGGATTAATGGAAGACATTTCTTTTCAGATGCATAAAACTACATCCACCGAAGAATACTGGATTAAACATGTCCCAGAGAAATATGGAAATTACAAAAAGTTAGCCATTTACTATGTTTAGCTCCATATATACACTCCTGGAAATGGAAAAAAGAACACATTGACACCGGTGTGTCAGACCCACCATACTTGCTCCGGACACTGCGAGAGGGCTGTACAAGCAATGATCACACGCACGGCACAGCGGACACACCAGGAACCGCGATGTTGGCCGTCGAATGGCGCTAGCTGCGCAGCATTTGTGCACCGCCGCCGTCAGTGTCAGCCAGTTTGCCGTGGCATACGGAGCTCCATCGCAGTCTTTAACACTGGTAGCATGCCGCGACAGCGTGGACGTGAACCGTATGTGCAGTTGACGGACTTTGAGCGAGGGCGTATAGTGGGCATGCGGGAGGCCGGGTGGACGTACCGCCGAATTGCTCAACACGTGGGGCGTGAGGTCTCCACAGTACATCGATGTTGTCGCCAGTGGTCGGCGGAAGGTGCACGTGCCCGTCGACCTGGGACCGGACCGTAGCGACGCACGGATGCACGCCAAGACCGTAGGATCCTACGCAGTGCCGTAGGGGACCGCACCGCCACTTCCCAGCAAATTAGGGACACTGTTGCTCCTGGGGTATCGGCGAGGACCATTCCCAACCGTCTCCATGAAGCTGGGCTACGGTCCCGCACACCGTTAGGCCGTCTTCCGCTCACGCCCCAACATCGTGCAGCCCGCCTCCAGTGGTGTCGCGACAGGCGTGAATGGAGGGACGAATGGAGACGTGTCGTCTTCAGCGATGAGAGTCGCTTCTGCCTTGGTGCCAATGATGGTCGTATGCGTGTTTGGCGCCGTGCAGGTGAGCGCCACAATCAGGACTGCTTACGACCGAGGCACACAGGGCCAACACCCGGCATCATGGTGTGGGGAGCGATCTCCTACACTGGCCGTACACCACTGGTGATCGTCGAGGGGACACTGAATAGTGCACGGTACATCCAAACCGTCATCGAACCCATCGTTCTACCATTCCTAGACCGGCAAGGGGACTTGCTGTTCCAACAGGACAATGCACGTCCGCATGTATCCCGTGCCACCCAACGTGCTCTAGAAGGTGTAAGTCAAGTACTCTGTCCAGCAAGATCTCCGGATCTGTTCCCCATTGAGCATGTTTGGGACTGGATGAAGCGTCGTCTCACGCGGTCTGCACGTCCAGCACGAACGCTGGTCCAACTGAGGCGCCAGGTGGAAATGGCATGGCAAGCCGTTCCACAGGACTACATCCAGCATCTCTACGATCGTCTCCATGGGAGAATAGCAGCCTGCATTGCTGCGAAAGGTGGATATACACTGTACTAGTGCCGACATTGTGCATGCTCTGTTGCCTGTGTCTATGTGCCTGTGGTTCTGTCAGTGTGATCATGTGATGTATCTGACCCCAGGAATGTGTCAATAAAGTTTCCCCTTCCTGGGACAATGAATTCACGGTGTTCTTATTTCAATTTCCAGGAGTGTATTTCTGAGATTTCATTTTCAAAAATGAATTTTTTGAAGATAGTATCGCTCAAGATTAACAACCGTCTGCCTTCAAAACACTGTTCCCAGTGTGATATAACTTTAAAAAACTGCCTCAAGACAGTAAATATAATTTCTCGCATTGATTTTTGAATACAATTAAGCGTACCAATTGGTTTTCATATTACATTGTGAGTAAATATTAAAACAAAAATTAGTAAGGTATATGTGTTTTTTTGGATCTCGATGAAAATTTTCAAAAGTATCCGGACTCCGCCTAAAATTACTTGCCGAATGCCGTTCGACTACTCTCCATTTGGGCGTTGCAGGCTTAATGGGTTTGCGAATCCTACGGGAGTCCGTCTTAGGATTAAGGTGTCTGCAGCAAGCCATACGCCCTGCAGGTACACTCATTACTGTTTCAACAAATTTGTGCAGCTGCGGGTGCGCGCCCTCCTCGTGTGTCGCAGCCGGCCGTCCATCTGCAGTAGACTTGGCCACTGTTTCTATGTTTCGATACAGCGTATCGATACGTGGAACTGTTTCAGTGTTTCGAAACGGCTATGTTTCACTGTTTCGAAACAGTGGTGTCTCGGATACCGGGACCAGGCACAGAAACTGTATCGCTGTTTCAAAATAACGCTGTTTCAGTCCAATTATGCTTGGAACGGACTAATTTATCGAAACAGTGACTTTTCATTCCGCTCTGTCTCGGAAGAGTTACGCCACAGTACAGATACTGAAACACATTCGACATCTCACTTCATGAAACACTTTCAATTGTGTTGAAATCTTTTTGACACACAACAGCACGAAGCTTAAGGTTTTCGAAAATAAAGCTTCGTTTCTAATTGACTGCCGTATTCGGAAGTGGCGTAATATTTGCTTTATAAACACCAACAAACAATAAAATGAGGCACAGTATTCGCATTCAAAATAATAAAAGTGCGAAAATCATTCAGTCAAATTACACATCTCTTATAACATACACGTGCTGCAACTATAGTCGAGCTTGATAAATGTATGAAGATGCCACTGATACAAAGATCACAAGATCCATTGCTATGGTGGAAAGAAAATCATTTGTTGTTTCCTACGCTGTTTGAAATAATGAAAAGACGTCTTTGTGTTATGGCCAGCTCTGTACCATGTGAGCGCATATTTTCAAACTAGGGGCAAACAATAATAGACAGACGATCCCGTCTTTCAAGCTAAAAAGTATCGAAAATGATATTTCTAAAGTACAACTTAGAATAAGTACAGTAGATCTACTCAGAAATGATACAGTAAAATTTCAGATGATTTTGTTCTTCTCTGGCCAACGCACACTGAATTTGTATTTGAATGTATTTTGTTTAGTCCACTAAATCTTACATGTAGCTACCTTACAAGAACATTTTTCTCAGATTTGTTGCACGCAGAAGACACTTTTTGCTCACTATTCAGTGACTTTAATTTTTTGTGAGTACATTTATTTATTTATGTGTTCGAGAATAACTATCTGATTTATGTATGTATATGTTTGTGTGTTGTAAATGTGCTATGTTTGGTTGTTACACAATATAGACATCTTAATACTTCTGTATCATAGATAATTCTCAGGCAAATCAATAACGGTACTTTAATAATTTTGCTTTTGGATTTCAGACACTATGATAAAAAATGCATTTCAACAGCAACTTAACTTTATCTCTGATTTCCTAGGGAAGTTCGTAATAAAATGTTAATCTATCTTCTTGCTGTGAGTACTTGAGGGAACTTCATATAACTGTACCTCGAACAGACTCCCTTAACAAGAATTGTGTAGAGCCAGATCTGCCATGATATAGGTATTACTGTATGAATTGCTTTAAATTTTAGTGTGGATTTTATACTTACCGAAAACAATGGAAAATTTAACTGTGGGTAAGGAAAGTGTGAGTGGCACACTTATAAATGTTAATTCAGTGCCTTGCTTCCCAGAATGCTATCTCAATAAATTATATCCCATGATTTGCCTTTCAATAGAGCATACAGATCATCACTCATAATTCCTATCAAAATTATTCACTAGAATACAGGGAAACGAGTTTGGCAAACTCTGTTACGTCAAACATACATACTTTGACCTCAGCCAACTGGAAAATATGAAAGTCACATGACATGAAAGCAGCGCATTTGCTGCAGGAAATACGAAACTGCCGAGACACCTAAGAGAAATTTTCAAACTTACTGCGACATGATTGGCGCTCTCGCGCCTGATTTGTGTTTATATGACCATATTTATACAGTAGACACTCAAGATGATATAATGTGTAGGCCTATGCAATTATGAAACACAAACTGTCTCGCTGTTTCGAAACATTATATTGTACTGTCTCATTTGTTTCGAAACGGTTATGTGTTTCAGTTTGCCCACCGAGCGAGGTGGCGCAGGGGTTAGACACTGGACTCGCATTCGGGAGGACGACGGTTCAATCCCGCGTCCGGCCATCCTGATTTAGGTTTTCCGTGATTTCCCTAAATCGCTCCAGGCAAATGCCGGGATGGTTCCTTTGAAAGGGCACGGCCGACTTCCTTCCCCATCCTTCCCTAATCCGATGAGACCGCTGACCTCGCCCGCATCTCGTGGTCGTGCGGTAGCGTTCTCGCTTCCCACGCCCGGGTTCCCGGGTTCGATTCCCGGCGGGGTCAGGGATTTTCTCTGCCTCGTGATGGCTGGGTGTTGTGTGATGTCCTTAGGTTAGTTAGGTTTAAGTAGTTCTAAGTTCTAGGGGACTGATGACCTAAGATGTTAAGTCCCATAGTGCTCAGAGCCATTTGAACCGATGACCTCACTGTCTGGTCTCCTTCCCCAAACAACCCAATCCCTCAGTTTGCCCATGTCAATCTGCAGCGTCCATGAACCGCCTGTTTGGTCGAGCGCCGATACTGCGGCCCTCGAAAAGCGTTGGTGTGAGGGCGGCAGTAGCCGTTACTCTCGACACGACTCGAGGACGTACGGTAGTAACCTGGCGCATAAACACTGCCCGGCGGTGCTGTGTCAGATGCTCTGCGGCTGATTCTGTTGCTACACTACTTGCGAGACGGCCGAGTACAGGATGTGCTGGCCACCTACACGTGCTCTGAGGAGCGACGTGAGCTTATGCCAGCAGGGTGAAAATCATACAGGGACCTTTTTTTTTAAATTTATATACTGTGTAGTGTGGGCTGAAGAGATCATCCTCGATGACTTATTCTTCTAGGATGGGATGTAAGGATAAAAGGAAAACACTTTATTTATTACACATTCAGTTAGGCTTGGGCACTCAATGGGTCCTTTAGCCTGCTGTCTTTGGTGATGTCTATCTGCTGTGGAGGGTGAGATGTGTCTAGGCTGTTATGTGTGACTGCTTCCTCGTGTTATGACAGATTGCCTATGGGGGGGGGGGGGGGGGGGTGAAACATTATTGACTTCGGTACTCGAGACCGATTTTCACTGTCGAACTTCGTCCCCAAGTGCATCGATGTTGTCAAAAACTCGTAGAGCCTTGTCATGGACATTCTCTTGTATAGTGGTCTCGTGGAGTGCGGTGCGGATACCGACGTTTCTTGTCCACCATGGAGCTCCTGTGTTCCATCGATAGCAAATGTTTTGCAGCGTTTGGAGTTTGTTGTAGTTGGAGACGCACGTAGTTCCCCACGAGATGGAGCCATATAACATTGTGGGTTCCACCGTTGCCTTATACAATTGGAGTTTAGTCTTAGGGTTGAGATCCTGACTCTTAAGAAACGGAATCAATGACCTGGCCATCTTCTTGGATGCTTGTCGTCAGTATGCCGCGTAAAGAGTAATTTTTTGTCAAGGTAGACACCGAGGTACTTCACTCCCGGCGACCATGGGATAAATTGATCAGCTATTTGGAGTCTGTCGTTCAGAACTGGTTTCGTCCGTGTGAACATAACGGCTGCTGTCTTCGTCGGGTTGATCGTTACCTTATTTTGCAGCGCCCAGCGTTCCATTACAGCAAGTTGTCGTTGCGTCCTAGCGATTAGCTGGTCCAAGTGTCGTCCAGTTGCCAGAAAGGCCGTATCGTCCGCATAAAAACTCGCCGTAACAAGGGGGACTGTTGGAATGTCATTTATATATAAGTTGAAAAGCAAAGGCGAAAGGACAGAGCCCTGCGGAATTCCTGCTAAGATCAGTTTAATTTCGGAGTTTTTATCGTCGACTCGGACATACAGTTTCCTGTCCTGCAGAAAGCTGTCTAAGAGTCCAATGTAACAATCTGCAATAGGGGTAGTGCGATGCAGTTTGACGATGAGGTTGGACCGCCACACCTTATCGTAAGCTTTTTCGATGTCTAGGAATACACCAATCGTGAAGTGCTGCTTGTTGTATCCTTCTTGTATCCTTTCGGTGATCCGTAGAAGTTGAAGTTCGGCAGATAACTCGTCCTTGAAAGCGAATTGTTCAGGTCGTATAACATCATGCGCTGTAAGCGTGTCATGGAGCCTCTTCAACAGCACTCTCTCGAGCACCTTGCCAAGGATCGGCAAGAGGCTAATTGGCCGGTAACTGTTTGGTTCTGCTAGGTCTTTACTTGGATTGGGTATTGGAACTACTCGAGCTGTCTTCCATGCCGTAGGAAATTGTCCCTGCAGAAGACAGCTGTTGAAAATTCGGGTAAGGAGCACAGTTGGCTTCCTGGGGAACTGTTTCAAATCGGTGTTGCTTATGGAGTCGTTGCCTGGCGCGTTATTCCGAGTCTTCCGGATAATTTTACGGATCTCTGCTGGTGTGGTGAGGTGTGGGCGGCTCTGCACAGGCGCAGCACGAAAAGCAGTCCGTTCTGCTGTAACGACGGCTTCCTGTTCTTGCAGGCGGACGTCGATCACGGGGGTCGCTGGTGTAGACATCTGTTCTTGGTAAGTCATAGCATACAGCTCCGCCTGGGCGAGTTCGTCGTAGAGGAGGCCATCTGGTCCTCTGACGGCTCGTTTAGGTGGCCGCTGGTGTCGTATATTTTTGACTAACTGCCATTCGTTCTTGGTTCGAAGTAACAATTCATCCATCTTATCTTCCCAGACATGCTGCCGCCACTTGGCCACTCTCTTGTCCAGTTCTCGTGTTAAGACGTGTGTTTCTCGTCGATCGATCGGGTTTCTACAGCGAAGCCAACGTCGCCTGCTCCTGTTTCTCTGTGTCTTCAGTTCTTGGAGTAGAGGTGGGAACTCGTCGAAAGCTACTACAGGGTAGACCGTGTGAATAGTTGCCTACAGGGACCCGGCGGTAGCACGACTTTGGTTCGCTATCAGGCCACTTGGAGCGCTGCAAGTTTATCAGTCCATCAACTCGGTTTCTTATTAGGTCAGGGGCGGGCAAACGTTGCACGCGACTCATGAGCGCACAGCGCTGCACGTGTGCTGCTCGCGTGCAATCGTCGAATGGAGCAGTGGCGACAGCCGGCAGGTTGCGGCAGTGTAGTACCAGGCTAAGCTGCGGACGTCGATGCGTAGTGACTATAGATGGGCAAAACTGTTCTTTTCAGAGATTGGATCAGAACTGTTCACTCCCTGAAATGAATTAGCTCTTTTTCATGACTCACCACTCATTTACAATAGAAAATAAATGGAAGGAACATTGCCCTTTAAACTTGGTTTATTCCAGTACTATACCTGTATTTTGACCTTATTTGATCCTATTTTGAAGTAACACTGATAATGAGTAAGAATTTTGTATTGTTTATTGAAATTTCCACGATATGACAAAGTTTTGGATTATTGATTTATTTTGCACTATCGTGGTTTTTTGGGTGATCGGAAAATGTTGTAACTTGAGATTTACATTAAAAATATATTTGGCTATAATGTATTAAAATTTCATTAACCTCATACAAATACATCACAAGCCATATATTTTTAAAGTGAACGTTTCCTTCCGAAGACGCCTAAAATCGCAAAATCCGTACCAGAATAAGAAAAAAAATATAAATTTGACTGTAAAACGAAAGTGCTGCATATAGTCTTACACAGAATAAAACAAGGAAAATGTTGGTGTATCACATTTTGCGATACGTTTATCGGTTCGCTCGTAATTAAAGCATAAATTCGAGTGTCCATAATAAAAATCCTATAGTAAGAGGAGTCGTCAGGAACCTAATCTAATCAGTTTAAACAAAGAAAAATAAAATAAAAACAATTGATGTATACATAACATAATAATGTAATATACATAGCGGTATTACTACGAAGAACAAATCCAGTAGAGACGAACTCCGATGCAGAGGCGCTGAGTCGAGCAGGTCGAGCCGCAAGCTGTATTACTGCGTGAGCTGAGACCGCAGAGACCAGACTGACACCTGAGTCGCTTTTCTCAACGCTCTGGCTAGAGTCGAGACGGTGGGGCGAGCGTTGAGCGGGCGAGTTCTGAGGGTGGGGGGGAGCAGTGAACTCACCCGCTCCGAGACAAATCGTCCGTTCCCTTGCGAGCAGGTTGTTGCAAGTAGTTCCTATGTTATCCGCTAGGTGGCTCTCTGTCCTGTTGCTCGCATCAACTGCCCAGAGGGCAGGACGTGCGACTGAAACGATCGCCGACAGAGTGCGATGCGAAGTTACGCTGCGCCAGACACTGCAGGCGGCAGACGACGCACAGAGACGGCACGGCATATGTGAAACACAAAATCCAATGGGGCACTGCACAATGCAGGCAGCCAAGGTAGAAGCAGGGCAGAGGCCGGCGCTGGCTGTGTTGTGTGGCGTGCACTGTGCTCTGACCAGCAGAGGCGCTGCTGATATGCTCCGTCTCTCTCTCTCTCTCTCTCTCTCTCTCTCTCTCTCTCTCTGCCGTGGGAAACGTTTGGAGCTACCGTTCTTTTTTTCTGAATCACTGATTGTTCACTCCTTTGAAAGATGCAACTCTATGCATTAGTTCAAGAGCGGATCCCCCATCTCTAGTAGCAACCACTACGTAGTGAATGTCGTATTTCAAGAACCGGAAAATGCAGAGTGAATCAAGGAAACGGAGAAACGGAGATTTGCTATCTTTTAAAAAGTAATGGGAGAATCATTTTTTCTTTGTGCAAAAACGTGAAAATTCGAAATGTTTAATATGTGGCAGTATTCTCGCTGGTCAGCGGAAGTTTAGTATTGAAGGCCATTATAACAAATTTCACAAGGACGAGTACAATTTATTGTCGGATTCTGAGCGGATGGGGAAATTGACTGAGCTTAAGAAGAGCGATCTGACGATACTAGATGAATCTGTCGCAGTTGTTGTGGTCACGAGAGATCTGTGACCTCCTTTCGTCATGTCTCTCATCTAACTGATTTAACATTTTATGGAGCACTGTTATCAATTTTTCAGGACGACAACAATAATAGCCCAGTGGTGCGTGCAAGTTATAAGATTACTCTTAATATAGCGAGAGCTGGAAAACCATTTGCTGAATTAGTAAGTGTCGGTTAAGAGGAAATATCAGTGATGAAAATTTAAGTAACTGTTTGCATTTGTCTGTATGTAGAAATTTTGTTCCACTCCACCTGTGATAATTAAATAAAACGTATCGTAGGTAATAGGTACTCTTTCAAAACACGACATCTTTCAAGCACTCCTACTAACCTTATTTTGTTCCACTCCACCTGTGATAATTAAATAAAACGTATCGTAGGTAATAGGCACTCTTTCAAACCACGATATCTTTCAAGCACTCCTACTAATCTTATTCCTTCATTCAATAAAGCAAGCTAGGAAACAAAACGCATTGCAGAGGAAGGAGCGGATAGAAGGTATGGTGAGGAGGGGAGATAAGCAGGTGGCCAGCTTGCCCCTGTGTGCACGCAGGACGACTGTTCACTGCACGCGTGCAAGTGCACCGCACACGTGCAGGATTCCTGCCCGCCCCTGTATTAGGTGATTTAAACTCTTCCGCATTTGTTTTCGTTTCGTAGTAAACAGCTGGTTTCATCGCTTTCTGTTCCTAATTACGATTTCTTTGAATTCGATTGTGAGTACATTGGTCGTATTATGCTCGATTTTTGCTCCCATCTGTACTCTTGGGTGGAGTAAATGAATCCCTATTTATTTTTGTTTAGTATAAAAAAGAAGCTGGTCGCATAGTCTTGCGTGGAAATTTGTTCCTGCCTATAAATCCGTGTGTGAACTGCTCGATCTATATGTACTGTAATTATGTTGTTCTTATTCTCCTTTATTTTAGTTCGCATCCATTTTTCATTCTTTCTTGCATTTGGTGGAGAACTCCATGTTAGCAGCTTTTGACAAAATTGGTATCGAACTTCGTGCCAGCTTATCAAAGCGTGGCCGGCCGCGGTGGTCTAGCGGTTCTAGGCGCTCAGTCCGGAACCGCGCGACTGCTACGGTCGCAGGTTCGAATCCTGCCTCGGGCATGGATGTGTGTGATGTCCTTACGTTAGTTAGGTTTAAGTGGTTCTAAGTTCTAGGGGACTGATGACCACAGATGTTAAGTCCCATAGTGCTCAGAGCCATTTATCAAAGCGTGAGTATGAATTTCTGCTTTGAATGGTGTTGCTTTGTAGTATTAGTGGGAGTACGTACCAGGTATTATTACGCAGCCAAATATTCTAGACTGAAATGCATGTTTGTGCATGGGATCGTGTGGCGTAGTGTGAACGCACTGTCACCCTACTGAATGCTGCTGCGTTTAGTAAACTTTAGTTATACAGAATTCACTAGTGGATCCAATATGATAGCATGAGAGTATGATTAAGCAGCGATCAAAAAGTTTCCGTTCGAAGGCTTTACAGTCCAGAATTGGTACTACAGGTAGGAAATATCGCCGTGAGCATTGAGCCAATCGTCCCATCGACGTACCAGGCTGAAGATGTCCGTCTGGTAAACAGCGTGTCCTGCTGCGTGAAGAAGTTCGTAAGTGCCTGATGCACATCGTCGTCCGACAGGAATCGTGGACCCTTCAAGGTCTTTAGTTCACGTTTCCGCATCGACGCAAGCACGTCGGAAAGACACGAATGAAACAGTAATTCGTTGGATACATATCTGTGCTTATACAGGGTGTTACAAAAAGGTACGGCCAAACTTTCAGGAAACATTCCTCACACACAAATAAAGAAAAGATGTTATATGGACATGTGTCCGCAAACGCTTAATTTCCATGTTAGAGCTCATTTTAGTTTCGTCAGTATGTACTGTACTTCCTCGATTCACCGCCAGTTGGCCCAATTGAAGAAAGGTAATGTTGACTTCGGTGCTTGTGTTGACATGCGACTCATTGCTCTACAGTACTAGCATCAAGCACATCAGTATGTAGCATCAACAGGTTAGTGTTCATCACGAACGTGGTTTTGCAGTCAGTGCAGTGTTTACAAATGCGGAGTTGGCAGATGCCCATTTGATGTATGGATTAGCACGGGGCAATAGCCGTGGCGCGGTACGTTTGTATCGAGACAGATTTCCAGAACGAAGGTGTCCCGACAGGAAGACGTTCGAAGCAATTGATCGGCGTCTAGGGAGCACGGAACATTCCAGCCTATGACTCGCGACTGGGGAAGACCTAGAACGACGAGGACACCTGCAATGGACGAGGCAATTCTTCGTGCAGTTGACGATAACCCCAATGTCAGCGTCAGAGAGGTTGCTGCTGTACAAGGTAACGTTGACTACGTCACTGTATGGAGAGTGTTACGAGAGAACCAGTTGTTTCCGTACCATGTACAGCGTGTGCAGGCACTATCAGCAGCTGATTGGCCTCCACGGGTACACTTCTGCGAATGGTTCATCCAACAATGTGACAATCCTCATTTCAGTGCAAATGTTCTCTTTACGGATGAGGCTTCATTCCAACGTGATCAAATTGTAAATTTTCACAGTCAACATGTGTGGGCTGACGAGAATCCGCACGCAGTTGTGCAATCACGTCATCAACACAGATTTTCTGTGAACGTTTGGGCAGGCATTGTTGGTGATGTCTTGATTGGGCCCCATGTTCTTCCACCTACGCTCAATGGGGCACGTTATCATGATTTCATACGGGATACTCTACCTGTGCTTCTAGAACATGTGCCTTTACAAGTACGACACAACATGTGGTTCATGCACGATGGAGCTCCTGCACATTTCAGTCGAAGTGTTCGTACGCTTCTCAACAACAGAGTCGGTGACCGATGGATTGGTAGAGGCGGACCAATTTCATAGCCTCCACGCTCTCCTGACCTCAACCCTCTTGACTTTCGTTTATGGTGGCATTTGAAATCTCTTGTCTACGCAACCCCGATACCAAATGTAGAGACGCTTCGTGCTCGTATTGTGGACGGCTGTGATACAATACGCCATTCTCCAGGGCTGCATCAGAGCATCAGGGATTCCTTGCGACGGAGGGTGGATGCATGTATCCTCGCTAACGGAGGACATTTTGAAAATTTCCTGTAACAAAGTGTTTGAAGTCACGCTGGTGCGTTCTGTTGCTGTGTGTTTCCATTCCATGATTAATGTGATTTGAAGAGAAGTAATGAAATGAGCTCTAACATGGGAGGTAAGCGTTTCCGGACACATGTCCACATAACATATTTTCTTTCTTTGTGTGTGAGGAATGTTTCCTGAAAGTTTGGCCGTACCTTTTTGTAACACCCTGTATACCTGCATCGGAGTCGCGCTACGTGGCACACATGCTGCAGCCGTGCCCTCAAACGGAAACTTTTTGATCGGCCTTTGTATTATCTGCTGTTAAATTTTCCTTGAATTGGGCCGATGATGGTAGTACACTGATTTCTAGTAAAACGTATTATTTGAAGTCTCTGTTAATAACGTATGCATACATCTGCGTAATTGCAAAGAAGAATTCTTTAGTCACAAACATTGCAAAGCATAGCCAGTGTCAAGAAGCAGAACCATTCAAAGCAGAAAGACAATCTCATTTCGTGACAAGATGAAATAAAGCTGAACACCATTTCTATCAAAAGATGCTGACATGGAGTTCTCCATTAAATGCGAGAAAGTACGAAAAATGGATGCGGACTAAAATAAATTAGAATACGAATAATACATTTACAACATATTTCAGTCGAGTAGTTCACACACGGATTCATATAAGCAGGAGCAAATGTACCTGAGTCCACGGAACACTATGAGGCGAAACCAGCCTCTGTTATATGTGAAACAAAAGCAGAACAAAAAAAATGAACGATTTACTCCACCCAATAATACAGATGCGAGCAAAAATAAAACAGAATACGAGCTACATATGTGAAGTGGAATTCAAAGCGTGCAAGAAACAAGGGAAGTCATAATCAGGAATAGAATGGGATGCAATCAGCTTCTGTGTAATGTCGTGTCAGATGATTTTCAGGTTTTCACTTGTGTTAAGGGGCAATTATTTCCACTTCATGATGGCCACGTGGTCAAAACAGCAATGTTAGGTGTTACAAATCAATAATTTTACAATCAAAAGGTGACTACATCAATTACGGAACTTCACATGTTTGTGGTTGAGATTTCTCGAATATACACTGCCGGAAAAAAATAGTACGACTGGAAAGGACGACGTCTACTCCGATATGATGACGGAATATGCCAGCTGGGGGGCAGTAAAGAACGTTCCGCCAAGAGGCAGCGTAGTGGCATAGCTATCTGAGCGCCATCTATGTCTAATACGAAATGCTCACAACCAGTAAGCTCCGTGTGGTGGTACAAACGAGTGAGGTAAGCAGGCAACCATGCCACAGAGAAGCACTCGTACTTTCTACAGCCAACTGAGTGAGTCCGAAAGGGGTCAAGTTGTGGCCTTCCGAGTGGTGGGATGGTTTTTTTCCGGGGAATTGCCACACAAGTTGGACGTGCTGAGTCAGTTGCGCAACGATTCTGGTATCAGTGGATCCGTGAACATTCTCACACCCGTAGACGAGGTTCTGGACGTCCACGCAGCACAGACGCCAGCCAGAATCAAAAATGGCTCTGAGCACTATGGGACTTAACATCTGAGGTCATCAGTCCCCTAGAACTCAGAACTAATTAAACTTAACTAACCGAAGGACATCACACACATCCATGCCCGAGGCAGGATTCGAACCTGCGACCGCAGCAGCAGCGGGGTTCTGGACTGAAGCACCTAGAAGCGCTCAGCCACAACGGCCGGCTCAGCCAGAATCGTTGTACAGGGTGTTTATAAATGAATATCGGGGTATTAACGCTTTATAATATTTATTATATTAAACTTAAGCCGGCCGTGGTGGCCGTGCGGTTTTAGGCACTTCAGTCCGGAACCTCGTGACTGCTACGGTCGCAGGTTCGAATCTTGCCTCGGGCATGGATGTGTGTGATGTCCTCAGGTTAGTTAGGTTTAAGTAGTTCTAAGTTCCAGGGGACTGATGACCTCAGATGTTGAGTCCCATAGTGCTCAGAGCCATTTGAACCATTTTGAATCATTAAACTTACAATTATAAATGATATGTCAAATGAAATAGCAACTCAAACAGTTTTACCAAGAACCTTATAAATGTTCAATGTGTGCACCATTTGTCACACGGCACACATCAAGTCTATAGCCGAGTTCTTCCAAAACGTTGATAAGTGTGTCTTCGGTGATTGTAGCAACAGCTGCTTCAATCTGGTTTCTTAATTCAGGGAGGTCCGCTGGTAGCGGAGGCACGTACACACTATCCTTGATGAAGCCCCATAGGAAAAAATTGCATGGCGTTAGGTCGGTGAACGTGGAGGTCATGCAAAGCAAGCCCTGTCATTGTGCCCCTTGCGGCGTATCCAGTGCTTGGGTACAGTGAAGTTGAACCAATCTAGCAGATTGCGGCGGAAACATTGCGCGCTGCGCATGCGCACTGGTGCCAAACAGAACTGTTTGAGTTGCTTTTTCATTTGACATATCATTTATAACTGTAAGTTTAATGTAATAAATATTATAAAGCGTTAAAACCCCGATTTTCATTTATAAACACCCTGTATTGTAAGGGCAGCAGTGGTAGTTAGGTCGTACAGCTACCACAGAAAGCTTGTGAGTCCAGACGTGTCAACACGAACCAGTTATTAGCGGTGGAACTATGGGGACGCACACGTCTACCCTGTCTTCAACTGATGCTCTGGACAGTAGAATGGCGCGCCATGATCTTCAGCAAACGAAAGCAGATTCAAAATGGCTCTGAGCACTATGGGACTCAACTGCTGTGGTCATCAGTCCCCTAGAACTTAGAACTACTTAAACCTAACTAACCTAAGGACATCACACACACCCATGCCCGAGGCAGGATTCGAACCTGCGACCGCAGCAGCAGCGCGGTTCCGGACTGGAGCGCCTAGAACCGCACGGCCACCGCGGCCGGCGAAAGCAGATTCAACCAGCATGCAACTGATGGTCGTTTGCACGTACAACAAAGACTTCTTGTGAGCTGATCCTATACTGCATTCGTCCACGACACACTGGCCCTATCCAAACCCTCATGGTCTGAGGTGTGATAAGCTACAACTGTCGTTCACCTTTGGTGCTTCTGAAGCGGATATTAACCAGTCCTTAGCATGTGCGGAATGTTATTAGACCTGTTCTTTTGCCATTCTTGCAACAGGAAAGTGATGTGTTGTTGCAACAGGATAACGCTTGCCCAGCACTGCCAGTGAAACTCTACGCGGTCTGCAAGATGTACAACTCCCACGGCCAGCACGATCTCCGATCTCCAGCCGAGCACGTTTGGAATAAACGACTCGTGCTGCTCGTCAACCAACTACTCTTCCAGAATTACGTGAACAGGTCGATCAGGCGTGGCGTAACGCACTTCACGACAGTATTCTCCATTTGTACGATCGGGGTGGGTGCAAAATGTAAACTCTTCCCACGCACGGATAAGGTTACGTCGTCAAAAGATTTCTCTGTGGGATCTATCACAGAACGTCGGGATATAACATCAGACTCCGCGCGATGAAAACGCTCAAACTTTGCCAAATGCTGGGCATTAACGGAATTGTATTCCCAGTCAGCTTGAGTCCATGAAGCACCGTCCAACCAATCCCAAGTGGACTCAGGCAATTCAGACGCAACCTTATACGTGCTTGGGAAGGGTTTAAATTTTGCACCCACTCCGAAGAGTTTGCCGGTAGTTGATTTTATTAGTTCAATTGAACAGACGTTTTGCCAACTACCTCCTGACGCTGCAGAGGAGGTTAGGAGGGAGGCATGCCGTGTGTTGACTAGGGCTCGTCCACCCAAGAGTAATGTAACAGCAGCAGAGAGGGCTGCTTTACGCTCTCTCAAAGTTGATTCTGGTATTGTTATTTTACCTGCGGACAAGGGCAATGCCACCGATGTTTTAAATAAAAAGGATTATGTACAGAAGATGCAACGTTTACTATCTGATTCAGCGTATCCCAGAATCGATGCTGACCCCACAAAAAGTGTTGAGAGAAAGACCAACAGCCTCCTGAAGAAAAGTGGTTTGTCGCAGGACACTGTCAAGAGTCTTAACACCTATAGTACTGTTCCCCCTAGGTTATATGGCCTTTCGTAGGTTCACAAGGAAGGGGCTCCTTTCCGTCCTACAGTGAGTAACATAGGCGCTCCGAAATATCGTGTACCTAAGCATCTTGTTTCTCTTTTAAGTCCACAGGTAGGTCGGTGTGAACATCATATCAGAAACTCAGCTGATTTTTCACGCCGTTTGTAGGGACTGCGGTTGAATGACTCTGATATTTTAGTGAGTTTCCATGTGGTCTCTCTCTGTCTGATTCGTTGCGGTTAATTCATGCTAGGTTTGGTGCGGAATTAACAAATCTCTTTCGGCATGTGTTGACATCCACTTACTTTTTATTCAATGACCAGTATTACGAGCATACAGATGGAGTTACGATGGGTACTCCGTTGTCTCCTGTGATCACAAATTTGTTTATGGAAGACTTCGAGGAACGTCCATTGGAGTCGGCGCCTTTGAAACCCGCCTGTTTCTTTAGATATGTTGACGATACCTTTGTTGTTTGGCCTCATGGTAGGGAGAATCTGAATGCCTTTCTAGAACATCTGAACTCGATACACCCGAACATTCGTTTTACGATGGAGGTGGAAGAGGATGGTTGCCTTCCCTTTCTTGACGTATTGGTTAGGAGGAAGGATGATGGATCATTGGGACATGCAGTCTACAGGAAACGTACTCACACCGACTTGTACTTACAGGCTAATAGTTGTCACCATCTGGCTCAGCGTGAAGGGGTACTTCGTACCTTGGTACACAGGGCAAATGTCGTTTCTGACGCTGAGACTTAGCCAGCTGAGCTGTCCCATCTTGAAGTTACATTTCGTCAAAATGGTCATAGTGATAGACAGGTTGAACGTACGTTGCGCTATCGACCAACTATATATCGGGTGATTGATGATAATTCTGAGTCGACACTTAAGTCTACTGCCTTTTCGCCTTACGTAGGAAACACTTCCAACAAGATCAGTCGTATTTTACGGAAATACGATGTAAAATGTGTTCGCTGACCTCCATCTAAAATTAGAGCGCTTTGAGTTCTGTTAAGGATGATCTTGGTCTGTGTAAGGCGGGTGTATATGGCATTCCTTGTAGCTGCGATATGGCAATTATTGGTCAAGCTATCAGGACCGTGGAGGACCGATGTACTGAGCATAAACGGCACACACGATTACAGCAGCCAAGTACAGGGTGTTACAAAAAGTTACGGCCAAACTTTCAGGAAACATTCCTCACACACAAATAAAAAGATGTTATGTGGACATGTGTCCGGAAACGCTTAATTTCCATGTTAGAGCTCATTTTAGTTTCTTCAGTATGAGCTGTACTTCCTCGATTCACCGCCATGATTTCATACGGGATACTCTACCTGTGCTGCTAGAACATGTGCCTTTACAAGTACGACACAACATGTTGTTCATGCACGATGGAGCTCCTGCACATTTCCGTCGAAGTGTTCGTACGCTTCTCAACAACAGATTCGGTGACCGATGGATTGGTAGAGGCGGACCAATTCCATGGCCTCCACGCTCTCCTGACCTCAACCCTCTTGACTTTCATTTATGGGGGCATTTGAAAGCTCTTGACTACGCAACCCCGGTACCAAATGTAGAGACTCTTCGTGCTCTTATTGTGGACAGCAGTGATACAATACGCCATTCTCCAGGGCTGCATCGGCGCATCAGGGATTCCATGCGACGGAGGGTGGATGCATGTATCCTCGCTAACGGAGGACATTTTGAACATTTCATGTAACAAAGTGTTTGAAGTCACGCTGGTACGTTCTGTTGCTGTGTGTTTCCATTCCATGATTAATGTGATTTGAAGAGAAGTAATAAAATGAGCTCTAACGTGGGAGGTAAGCGTTTCCGGACACATGTCCACGTAACATATTTTCTTTCTTTGTGTGTGAGGAATGTTTCCTGAAAGTTTGGCCGTACGTTTTTGTAACACCCTGTAGATCTGCTATTGCCAAACATTACTTGGATACTGGTCACCCCATGTTATATAATAACACCGAGATACCTGAATGCACGTCCAGCTATTGGGACAGTGTCGTTAAGGAGGCAGTAGAGATTAAATTAGCGAGCAACCTCGTTGACAGGGATGGAGGTTTTTGTTTAAACTCTGTTTGGAATCCGGCTCTCTCCTTTGTCAAAAAACAGAGGGACAGAGTCAATGCTAACTCACCTGTGAGTGACTTTGGTCGTCTTTGGTGGCACTAGTGTTCAGTGTGAGTGTTATCTTTCCTGCTTCAATCCGAGAACCGAGGTTTTAAATTTGCATGTACGTCGCCTGTCCGTTGCAGTTTGCCTTGAAAATGGCGGGGTGTTCTCAGACCGAAATATCGACGGTCGCTGAAAGTGTTACTTGGCTGAATTCCCGGAACTTATTTGGAAAATGTCTCCCCTGTAAGGAAATATACAGGGTGTACATGAACAAAATCAACAAGCTGCAGGGATGGATTCCTGATTGGAAATAGAAGATCCCTTGGGCATGGGTGTGTGTGTTTGTGTGTTGCCCTTAGCGTAAGTTAGTTTTAGTTAGATTAAGTAGTGTGTAAGCCTAGGGACCGATGACTTGAGCAGTTTGGTCCCATAGGAACTTACCACAAATTAAAAAAAAATCCTTCTGTTTTTGCAGGTGACAGGGATAGTAGCGGTTGTCATGTAGAATAAACATAATCTTACCTTGGTCTTTTGCCTGTAGCTTGTACTATGGTTCGTCTCAATATCCTGTGAATCTGATCCTCCAAATATGGTGTACGCATAGTCCGCCGCCTGTCGCGCACATTGTCTGAAAGGACCATGATCACACATATGCCCAAAAAGAGCTTGAAATGTTGTGTGATGTGGTTGGTTTCTGTGAAGGTACTTCTTCCGGTACAGCCGGTGCTGCCTCTCGAAAATTTCCATCTGCTAGACGGTACACCAACACCGTCTCGGCTTCTTCACGACACGAAAATCGGACCATTAGGCTTACAGTTCGCTGCGCCGATCATACAGCCTGCAACACACAAGGAACACACGGCACGTAGTCAGATCAACTGTTATTCATCAGCGCCATCCATCAAGGTAACGAGGGACTTCCTGATACAAGTTCGTAGGACCTTTCTTCCTCCATTTCCAGTCTGGAAGCGTGCTGGCAGAGCCTGCTGGTAAGGTGACCGCTGCGATAAGCGAGAAATCCGGGTTCGAGTCCCGGTCCACGACAAATTTTCATTGTAGTCATTCCATTATACAGCTGATGATTGTCCATATTCACAACAACGAATACATTTCGTGCAAGACACAGCTTGTGGCGATGCCATCCGGTGCCAGAAAACAAAGAAAGTGAGAGAGAGAGAGAAATAAAATGAATACAGATTAGTGTTACTGACGAGACGATGACTTTATTTGTATCAAGCACAGACATATTAACTGCGTAATTAAAAATTTTACTATGGAAATCAATCAATTTGAGTTTCAAAACTAGTTTTCTCCAGTTCACAAACAACACTGATATCAAGCCCGCTTGATGGACTATTTGGTGGAAGGAGCTAAATATATTTCCCCTTTCAATATTCAATTAATATTAAAATCGCTCAAGATGGCGAGTTTTCTTAGAGTTGGCGCCGTTGATTTCAGATTTGACCAAAGAACATGGCGGCGTATAGGGACAGATAGGGGAAGTGCTCTATTATCGAGTACCGTTTCTAAATTTAAAATTACCAGTAAATTTAGGAGTCTTTAAATTGCGAAAAAATGTGTGATTCTATTACTAGGGAATTTTTAAGTACTACGCTTGCAAAAAAATCTTCCGAATACTTTCTCGTTTTGTGTTAGATGAACGAAGAATTAAAACGTTTAATTTTTACCGTTCTCTGTTAGATGAACGAAGAATTAAAACATTTAATTTTTAGCTCCGGAGAATATGGTTCCTAATTTCAGTTTTTCGAGTTCCCTAATTACGAGTTTTAAATAAACATTAACATTAATAAATTAGTGAGATAGCCTTTGTTTACACCAAATGTTTGTTTCAAAAGTAAAGAGTGCTGCATAGCTGTCGGTTACTCCGCAGACGTTTCGGCCATAACAAGAAAAATGCCCAGTCTTTGTGCTCTTTGATACAGAAATCACATTTAAAAACTTTCGAAGCATCATCATTACACCTGCACAAATCTCGGAACACCAGCGAAGGCAACCGATGAACTTACTCCATGTCTCTTTAGAGGTATCATTTGACCAAAGTCGGTCGCAGTAAATGCACTGCTCATTCTCTTCAGATGTGTCTTTCAATACGCTCTCTTCAACGGTTGTCCGCAGCTCGTGGTCATGCGGTAGCGTTCTCGCTTCCCGCGCCCGGGTTCCCGGGTTCGATTCCCGGCGGGGTCAGGGATTTTCTCTGCCTCGTGATGACTGGGTGTTGTGTGATGTCCTTAGGTTAGTTAGGTTTAAGTAGTACTAAGTTCTAGGGGACTGATGACCATAGATGTTAAGTCCCATAGTGCTCAGAGCCATATCTTCAACGCTTAAATCGAAGTCTTCCTCACTATGACCCTGCTGAGTCGTGACTCTCTGATTCTTTCTTACAAAGAGCTTCCTTTTGATATTCCCAGATGTTTAACGTCTATCAGATGCATCAAACGAAGCTCAAAATGGTTCAAATTGCTCTAAACACTATGGGACTTAACATCTGAGGTTATCATTCCCCTAGGCTTAGAACTACTTAAACCTTGTAACCTCCCCAGAGAAAATGTAAATGAAAATGAGCCAAGTGTAACCTCCCCAAAGAATAATAATTAAATGAATTTTAAATATTGTAACCTCTGAACAAAATTGGCTCCCATTTATAGTCTGTGCGCAGAAATGCATTCACATTAAATGTTCCCACAAAATTCTTTTCTCATTTAATGTCAAGTTCGAAACAGAAAAATTCCTAAACACCAAAAATAATAAAAAAAGTTTAGTAACCTGATAAATTTTATGAAGACAGCAGCGCTGCCCTTCGGCCCTGTATTCTGAATAAAAAAAGCAAAAATTCTTACCTCAATAAAAACTGCAATTACATCTGCTCTTAATTAGATATTCTTCGACACAGCTTCGTGCAATGCTGGCGTATTTTTTTTTTTTTTTCTTGGAAGGAATGATCATGCGTTGGAAATATTCTTCAAATTGAAATGAATGCTTTTCTTTAAAAGAGTTACTTTATATTATAAAAATTATTGGGGGATTTCTTTGGAACAAATTAAATTACAATCAACAAACATTATTAGATATGCGCAAGGCTGCTTCTTTACCTTCTACAACAATACTCATCCTCGAGAGTCCTGACCAGAGTCGCGAGCAGAGCACACAGCCGACACATGCCGACTCCCGCTGACTCACGTAGACTACACCAGACTACTGCTGTCGAGTCGCGCAGACAAGCGCAGACTAGCGACAAGCAACAACTAACGACAAACTATTCTCTGGTCAGAGATTCTGTCATGCCTCGCCCATCGCCAGCAAAGCATACATCTTACATAACCCTCCACTGGGGGGGGGGGGGGGGCAAAAATTTGGCAGCGATGGTGAGTCAATTGGACTTGCCATGAGCAACAAATTTTTCTTAATTAATTAACTTTACAATCACAGAATATATACATATATATAGATGCAGAACATGAAATAAAATATAGTGCACATGCACTAAGTACAGAACATTTCAGGCAATGACAAAATGTATACACAATGAGTACAAAACATATTAACAAATGGCAAAAGTGCACATGCACTGTAAAACTCTTTAGCATTTTTACAACAAATAAACATATCAAGGAGGGAAACAAAGTGCACACGCACTGTAGAAGTCTTTAGCATTTTTACATAACATATCATTGAGTGAAATGAAGTGCGCACACACTGTATAAGTCTTTAGCATTTTTACATATCGTATCATGGAGTAAAATAAAGTGCACACGCACTGTATAAGTCTTTAGCATATTTAAGACAACTGATCTTGTTAACAAATGAAATGAAGTGC
The DNA here is from genome assembly GCF_023864275.1 of Schistocerca cancellata. NCBI lineage: Eukaryota > Metazoa > Arthropoda > Insecta > Orthoptera > Acrididae > Schistocerca > Schistocerca cancellata. Next base: position 129,265,969 of record NC_064632.1, read on the forward strand.
ACACGCACTGTATATGTCTTTATCATTTTACAAGAATTTAAACACATTGTATAAGTGTTTACCATTTTACAAGAACTAGGAAAGGAATGGGAAGGATTGCGTCATGGTTGTAGCACTTTAGGTTGCACGCAGCTGCACTGAAAGTCCATATTTTTCTATAGAAGCACAACACCAAGTGAGACAATCTGAAGTTCTTTTCCTTGAAGTATTAATCAGTGTAGCCAAGACACTGAAATGTCGTAATAATGCTCCATGCTATCATTTTGGTAGTACACTAGGTACACCAAACAGAGGGACCATAATAACATCTCCATTGCTCAAGGTGGTGAACAGCATGTCGTGTCAACACCACGTTCTTGTAAAGCACACCAACGTAGAATTGGTGCAAAAACCAAATATAGTGCTCCATGATCATGAGGATGGACAGGACAAACAGATATTGCAGTAATTTCTGGTAATTAGGTCAGAAGGTGAAGGACATTAAGTCACATACTAGTCTTCATTGAGAATTACACTAGTCTAACAACTGATTTGAGTAATTGGTGGCACTCATCGCCCAGTTACTGAACATTTCTGTACCATGTATGTAGTATTACAGAATAATGTTCATAAACTATCTGTTTACAGAGTACATTGGCACTCATTGGTCAGTTCACAACCATCAGAAGTCATCATTCAAAACAGGAGCTAATGAATGGCATAGTATTAACATAATTCACTTAGTTATGGTAATAATTGGTACTCATTGGCCAGTTACAAAACATGTAGCAAGTATTGAATAGTACAAAACATTTTTCATCATTCAAGTGACATACAACATATTTAAAATAATTATTGGCACTCATTGGTCAGTTACAAACCATCAGAAGTCATCATTGAAAATGAGAGTCAATTATTGGCATAGCATTTATAGAGTATAACAAAATATTATTTACAGAAATTATGCGCATAGTATTTATGCATTATTACAAAGCATCATTCAGTATTACTCAGAATTCATTATTCAAGTGACATACTATTCAGAGCTGATCAGTATTACTCAGAACTCTCTTAAACTGGTAGCATTATTTGAGACTGGTAATACATTTTTTTTGTGCTAGCAATGCATTGCGTTGGGATCGATAATTAATTACTGGGGCATAACAATATTTGCTTTTGAGTTATTGCTGCAAATTAAGATGTGTAACGTCATTCGTCATGAGTCAGCTGTAGCAAGGTTATGAAACAAGTAGAGTATATGTGATCACATTCATAAATGACATAGGTTTAATGAACAACTGCTTATAGCACATTAATTTCATGAATAATTTCTCCTGCAAAATATACAAAATGGATTATTAAACTGAAAGAAGAAACGCATATTATGCTGAAAAGTAGTGAACTTCGAATTAACAGATAGTGAAATGTGTATAAAAAATATATATGTTCTCTAGCTGTCCTTTCCAAAACCTTCAGTCATCATACCATGCGACATAAGACATACTGTCAAAACGAACTGCAACAAATACCTAAATAACTACATAGCATAAATACATACATAAACTTCAACATTATCCTCATCTGCAAAGAAAAAACTTCATTATCCATATTATCATAATTCCCTTATTATCATCACCTGTAAAGAAAAACTTCATTATCCATAGTAGCATATTCTTCATCATTATTCATCACCATTCATTATCATCTGCAAAAAAGTCACTTCATTATTCATAATACAACTATTCCTTATTTCAGCCGGCCGCGGTGGTCGTGCGGTTCTAGGCGCTCCAGTCCGGAGCCGCGCTGCTGCTACGGTCGCAGGTTCGTATCCTGCCTCGGGCATGGATGTGTGTGATGTCCTTAGGTTAGTTAGGTTTAATTAGTTCTAAGTTCTAGGGGACTGATGACCACAGCAGTTGAGTCCCATAGTGCTCAAAGCCATATTCCTTATTTCTAGCATATTTCATCACTAAAACTAAGATGTGTAGTTCTGTCTGACAGCCTGCATCAATCGCCTCGTATTCTGAAAGAAAAAAATTAGTTAAGACTGCTATCATACGATGTGTATAGTATATTCTTGTTAATGCTTGTTAATTCTGATCCATTTACTCTTCGTCACGAGGTATTGCATCTTCTTTCGTTCATTCCGAAGGTGAAATTCCCATTTCTGTTTAATTTATTTCTTTTACACGTTATTTCTTTCTGAAAATGATGAACAAAGATTAATGTCTTGCATTTAATTCATATACCCATTAAATAAAAACTGGTTTCTAGTGATATAATTGAGCATACAGGATAGCATGACAGAAAACGTAATATGTCAAAAACATAGACAGTGTTCAGAGGCAAAAATGTACACAGTGTATCACAATGTAGCAGCAAAAAAAGTAAAGTAGTCACAATGTTGAGATATCATAAGGCAAAATGTTAAAGTCAACTGGTGTTTGTTATATCTTAAATATTTCATAGTGTATACAAACAAAACAGGAAAACAATCATACATACATGAAAAATGTAAAATATGCACGGTCTGATATGTAACGACAAGAAGAGCGACCTGCTAACCTTACCTTGCAGGGCACTTGCCAAGAAAAAATACTATCATCAGTAAGTAGTCACATAAATATAATTGCATAAGTGGTCATAAAATGTGTAAGTTCATCTGGAAAAATATGCACGGTCTGATGTGTAACGACAAGAAGAGCGACCTGCTAACCTTACCTTGCCGGGCACTTGCCAAGAAAAAATACGATAATCATCAGTAAGTGTTCATGTGAATATAATTGCATAAGTGGTCATAAAAAAATTAGCAAATAGCATTACAGTGTGATAAATCATAAAGTATGTTCATTCAATAAAAGGTTTAATGTTGGAGACGTGGTGGTTCCCTTTGGTTTTTCTGGTTCTCAAAGTTCCGACGTGTACTACATTGGGGTGAGGAATGCTGCGAATCCGATATAGACCTGCGTATAGAAGCTCAAATTTACTGCATCTACTCTTTCCTCTGTTGGATAAATAGTGTGTACGTACTAATATCTTCTGTCCAATGTGAAAGTCACGGCGTGTACAAACCTGTTTTTGCTGTCTTCTCCGGCGCTCTGCGGCACGTTTGATGTTGTTCAGCGCAATGTCAATTATTTCATGGTGTCGTAGTCGACGAGATGTAGGAAAGGTTACTAATTCTTTAATTTTGTTAGGTGGTTCAACATTTTTCAGTATAACAGACGGAGATAGCATAGTAGATTCATTTGGTATGGAATTAATCACATCCTGGAATGAGAGTATGTATGTGTCCCAATCAATATGTTTTTTATGGCAATATATTCTACACAGTTAGCCAATTTCTTTCATTAATCGTTCACAAGGGTTCGAAGAAGCATGGTACCTGGATATATAGATCGGAGAAATGTTTCTAGCTCGTAACATACGTGTCCATATAGCAGATCGAAACTGTGATCCATTGTCGGAAATTACTTTCAACACATGCCGTACATGAAATAGAAAATGTTTTACAAATGCTTTCGAAACAGTTTTAGCAGTGGCTTTGCGTAACGGAGTGAAGGTAACAAATTTTGAAGTGAGTTCTACAGCGACAAAGATGTAGCAAAAACCTCTATTAGTTCTGGGAATGGACCAAAAATGTCTACAGCGGCCATGTGTCTCAATTTAACAGGTACAATGGGATGTAATGGAGGAACATGTGAAGTCTTGTCTGATTTAGCTTTCTGGCAGATTTTACATGACGCTAACCCCGTCGTATACGTTTCTCCAGGTTGGTAAAATAACAGTTCTGTCTCAGTATAAGAAAACATTTTCTGGCTCCGTAATATGCGTAACTTAAATGAGTATACCAGATTAATTTGTTAACAACTTCGTCAGGAATGCATAATAACCAATTGTTGTTGTCAGGATGAGAGCGGCGAAACAGAATGTCATTGCGTACAATGTAATGGTTTCTAATGGTAACATTATTCCTATCTTGCCAAAGGTGTTTAATTTCTTTCCGTACGTTGTCTTTACTCTGCTCTTGTGCTATGTCTTGTAATGACGACGAAATGAAATTTTCAAATGCAACTTGTTGAATGTACATGACGCTGAAATTTGCTTTGCAGAAGTTGGTTGCGATGTCTTGCTGATTGTTGTTAAGAGAACGGGATAGTGCGTCTGCTACAATATTTTGTGTACCGGGAATGTGAACAATTGTAAAATTAAATTCCTGCAAGTAAAGTTTCCATCTACTTAAACTGTCGTGTGTAAATTTAGCCGAAAGTAAAAATTGTATCGCTCTATGATCAGTGTAAACGGTAGTGTGTCTTCCATAAAGAAAATGCCTAAATCTGGTAAAAGCCCATACAACACATAATGTTTCAAGTTCTGTAACAGAATAATTTCGTTCAGCAGGTGACAGAATACGACTTGCAAAAGCGATGTTTTCAATTACTGTACAACCATCTTCTTCAATTTCCTGAAAAATATGTGCGCCTAAAGAGGTGTTAGAACTGTCGGTGGCAATGGAAAAATTTCTGGTAAGATCTGGGTGCGATAAATGTGGTGTATTCAACAAAGCATGTTTCAAATAACATTTTCGTAAACAAGATTCTGTGTATCTGAAGTATTGCTTGCGTTGCTGGAAGATGCAACCTGTACTGTATCTAGTCAAATTCTATCTGACGCGCTATTATTTGCGGGAGGATGCTGTGGCGTTTCAACTATTTGTACTGTTCTGTTATATCTTCCTGACGTATTACGTTCCGGATGATACCTACTGTCTGGTTCATTCATGATAATATGTTGTTGCTGATGTTCTTGCTGCTGATAAGATCGACTGTTATTAAATGTACGCTGAAAATTGTGCTCATTATTTTTACGTCTGTCATGATAGTCATTTCTATACGGTGCATTGCGATAGGAATTTAAATAGTGTGTTTTCTGTACGTAGTTATTTCCTTGTTGCTGTGCGTTACTATTTGTTGGGGCCGACGCTATATGCGTACGCGGCGAAACATTAAAGCTTGGTTGACCTTGTGCATTACTTTGTTGGTTAGGTGTACTAACCGGTTGGTTTTGTTGCTATTGCAGTGAAAAACCTCTATTGTTACCAAAATGCGTTCGCTGTTTCTGATAATTTTACACATGCTGATGATTAAAATTTTTTTTGTCTGTTATTAAAGTTCTCGTGGTTGTCATTTCTGGAGCGTCTAATGAAAAATTGTCACTTTCGGTAAAACTTGTCTTATCGGGTTTTCTTTACTCATTCTTAATCCTAGATAGAGCGATATCTGAAGAGCTGTTTTAATAGATATAAAGGATAGTAGAAGAGAAGGCAGCAGTGCAGAAAACTAAAGATGAAATAGCACTACTACGGCTCGGGGCCCTGTGCAGGCTACGGCACATATTCATCGAAGCGTAATGAATCCCCTGAGGTCATTACGCGCTGCAAACAAATTTTAGCTTTTGCGTTACAGGCAACGCCGGTGAAAATTCAAAAACAAATTGTTGTATCCAAGCCAATGCTAGTTTCTGCATTACAGGTAATGGCGGTGAAAGTACAAAAATAAATCGACGTATCCAGATCAAAGCGTGTACTTGTACTCTGTCATTTTTAAATACCTTAAATTTCTTTACACATACAAATTGCTTATAATCAACGTTATCGTCACTGAATGTGTGAACAGGTTCAGGATTGCATAAGAATCTGTTTGTCTGTGTCTTTTCGGATTTTAAGTCACGTAGTCTCTGTAAAATACTGAAGTTATACTGGCTGTACGAGTGTGAGAAATGTTCGGAATGAGGCGTATGCTGTGCCGTGTTATTGAGTGAAACATTTTTCATTTCTGTTACTTTAATACGTTCCTCAATTTGGTTGTTCTGTTGTTCACAGTTCTTATCGGCTTCCGTATCCAGAGTGTATGAACGTTCTGGTGACTTTAAATTAAACTCGTCGCGTATCTGTGTTGCGTTTTCTGAACATTGTTCACTGACTGCATTAATTTCATCTCTAAGTGATTCTGTTGTGCCTACACGTGTACTATTTAATTCCTGTACAACAGATGTAATTTCTTCATTACTGTTCCTAGCATGAGCCTTACTTTCTTCACATGATTGTTCTTTCGTGTCGTGACGTTGCACGGTAACAGCTGTAATCTGTTCACTAACTTGTTTGTTCTGTTCGTTAAGGTTGTCTTGAGCCGGCCGCGGTGGTCTAGTGGTTCTGGCGCTGCAGTCCGGAACGGCGGGACTGCTACGGTCGCAGGTTCGAATCCTGCCTCGGGCATGGGTGTGTGTGATGTCCTTAGGTTAGTTAGGTCTAAGTAGTTCTTAGTTCTAGGGGACTTATGACCTAAGATGTTGAGTCCCATAGTGCTCAGAGCCATTTGAACCATTTTTGAAGGTTGTATTGTTTTTCGTTCGTCAGTTTGAAACTTTCATTAAATTGTTTGCGCGATTCAGTAGGTTGTTTGAAATGATTATCTAGTATTTCATTCCGCTGTTTGAGACTTTCATGAATTTGTTTGTTGGATTCATTGAGTCGTTTGTATTTGTCGTCTTGTTTTTTATCGTTTTCAATAATTTGCTGTTTGAGAAGGTCTTCTTGTTCTTTCTTGTATTGTAGAAATAATGCTATTAATTGATCCAAGGCAGTATTACCTACTCTATTCTCGGTGCTGTGTGATGGTGTATCTGCTTTTGTCGCGTTTTGTGTAACTAGGTGGTCATTCTCTGATTCTTGAAAAGCTTCGCCACTTGGATGTGCACTGTTATTCACTATACCGGAATTAAATAAATATGACGTATTCTGATTACACTGTTCATTTTCGTTAGAAAAATTTATCTGTTCGTTACGTAAGTTTTCCAAACCGGGTGTGTCAAACTGGGCAGCGTTCATTGTAACAGAACGTGCCGCGTCATCAATTGTCTTTAAATTAACAGAGGACACAATTGAATTTATTTGTTCATCATTAGCATTAAAATCATTACTATTGGTCGGTACGCACTGATTGTCTACAATTAGGGGGTTATCATCATTACACTGAGTGTCGCAAATACTATCGGTCAAATTATTCGAGTCGGCTATTTCACTCATTGCACATCGCGATGTACTATTAACAGTTTTTCGCGGCATTTTTCACAAAACAAAATTATTCACAAATGAAACAAAGACAATGAAAAATGCAACAAACACAAATACAACAAAGAGCAACAAATTGCCGATGATCTGTGAAAGAAAGAGTGACAAATTAGTAAAATGCGTTGCGCCAGATGCAAACTACGTTCAAGTAAATAAGAGCAGATATATGACTACTTATCAGAAGATTCACAAAGAAATGCGATCCTGGCCGGATGTCGCCAAGTGTAACCTCCCCATAGAAAATGTAAATGAAAATGAGCCAAGTGTAACCTCTCCAAAGAATAATAATTAAATGAATTTTAAATATTGTAACCTCTGAACAAAATTGGCTCCCATTTATAGTCAGTGCGCAGAAATGCATTCACATTTAATGTTCCCACAAAATTCTTTTCTCATTTAATGTCAAGTTCGAAACAGAAAAATTGCTAAACACCAAAAATAATAAAAAAAGTTTAGTAACCTGATAAATTTTATGAGGACAGCAGCGCTGCCCTTGGGCCCTGTATTCTGAATAAAAAAGCAAAAATTCTTACCTCAATAAAAACTGCAATTATATCTGCTCTTAATTAGATATTTTTCGACACAGCTTCGTGCAATGCTGACTTTTTTTTTTTTTTTTTTTTCTTGGAAGGAATGATCATGCATTGGAAATATTCTTCAAATTGAAATGAGTGCTTTTCTTTAAAGGAGTTACTTTATATTATAAAAATTATTATTGGGACATTTTTTGGAACAAATTAAATTACAATTAACATACATTATTAGATATGCACAAGGCTGCTTCTTTACCTTCTACAACAATACTCATCCTCCAGAGTCCTGACCAGAGTCGCGAGCAGAGCACACAGCCGACACATGCCGACTCCCGCCGACTCACGCAGACTACACCAGACTACTGCTGTCGACTCGCGCAGACAAGTGCAGACTAGCGACAAGCAACAACTAACGACAAACTACTCTCTGGTCAGAGATTCTGTCATGCCTCACCCATCGCCGGCAAAGCATACGTCTTGCAACCTAACTGACCTAATTACATCACACACCTCCATGCCCGAGGCAGGATTCGAACCTGCGACCGTAGCAGCACCGCGGTTCCAGACAGAAGCGCCTAGAACCGCTCGGTCACAATGGCCGGCGAATGAAGCTCCTGGACTAGATTTTGTTGAAGTTAATTAGAATTATATATTAATACCTTCAGCTGCTGATAGGCGTTGATATACACTCCTGGAAATTGAAATAAGAACACCGTGAATTCATTGTCCCAGGAAGGGGAAACTTTATTGACACATTCCTGGGGTCAGATACATCACATGATCACACTGACAGAACCACAGGCACATAGACACAGGCAACAGAGCATGCACAATGTCGGCACTAGTACAGTGTATATCCACCTTTCGCAGCAATGCAGGCTGCTATTCTCCCATGGAGACGATCGTAGAGATGCTGGATGTAGTCCTGTGGAACGGCTTGCCATGCCATTTCCACTTGGCGCCTCAGTTGGACCAGCGTTCGTGCTGGACGTGCAGACCGCGTGAGACGACGCTTCATCCAGTCCCAAACATGCTCAATGGGGGACAGATCCGGAGATCTTGCTGGCCAGGGTAGTTGACTTACACCTTCTAGAGCACGTTGGGTGGCACGGGATACATGCGGACGTGCATTGTCCTGTTGGAACAGCAAGTTCCCTTGCCGGTCTAGGAATGGTAGAACGATGGCTTCGATGACGGTTTGGATGTACCGTGCACTATTCAGTGTCCCCTCGACGATCACCAGTGGTGTACGGCCAGTGTAGGAGATCGCTCCCCACACCATGAGGCCGGGTGTTGGCCCTGTGTGCCTCGGTCGTATGCAGTCCTGATTGTGGCGCTCACCTGCACGGCGCCAAACACGCATACGACCATCATTGGCACCAAGGCAGAAGCGACTCTCATCGCTGAAGACGACACGTCTCCATTCGTCCCTCCATTCACGCCTGTCGCGACACCACTGGAGGCGGGCTGCACGATGTTGGGGCGTGAGCGGAAGACGGCCTAACGGTGTGCGGGGCCGTAGCCCAGCTTCATGGAGACGGTTGCGAATGGTCCTCGCCGATACCCCAGGAGCAACAGTGTCCCTAATTTGCTGGGAAGTGGCGGTGCGGTCCCCTACGGCACTGCGTAGGATCCTACGGTCTTGGCGTGCATCCGTGCGTCGCTGCGGTCCGGTCCCAGGTCGACGGGCACGTGCACCTTCCGCCGACCACTGGCGACAACATCGATGTACTGTGGAGACCTCACGCCCCACGTGTTGAGCAATTCGGCGGTACGTCCACCCGGCCTCCCGCATGCCCACTATACGCCCTCGCTCAAAGTCCGTCAACTGCACATACGGTTCACGTCCACGCTGTCGCGGCATGCTACCAGTGTTAAAGACTGCGATGGAGCTCCGTATGCCACGGCAAACTGGCTGACACTGACGGCGGCGGTGCACAAATGCTGCGCAGCTCTAGCGCCATTCGACGGCCAACACCGCGGTTCCTGGTGTGTCCGCTGTGCCGTGCGTGTGATCATTGCTTGTACAGCCCTCTCGCAGTGTCCGGAGCAAGTATGGTGGGTCTGACACACCGGTGTCAATGTGTTTTTTTTTCCATTTCCAGGAGTGTATATCGACGGGGACAGGTGAAAATGTGTGCCCCGACCGGGACTCGAACCCTGCTTACATGGGCAGACGATGCATCCATTGAGCCACCGAGGGCATAGAGGATAGTGCAACTGCAGGGACTATCTCGCGTACGTCTCCCGCGAGACCCAAATTCTCACCTTATATGTCCACACACTACAATCGTAGTGTCCCTACCAGTCACATTCATTACTCGTGGAAGACATTCTTACCAAGTCCCGTAAGAGTTCGGGTAATATGTGTGCATCCGCATAGAAGAGGAAGGTCATGGCCGGTATTGCCAGAACTAGATACTTATATGGATATGGTGTCTGTTCTTTCGGACATATAAGGTGAGAATGTGGGTCTCGCGGGAGGCGTGCGCGAAATAGCCCTGCAGATGCACTATCCTCTGTGCCCTCGGCGGCTCAGATGGATGGAGCGTCTACCCATGTAAGTAGGGTTCGAGTCCCGGTCGGGACACACATTTTCACCTGTACCTGTTGATATATATCAACGCCCGTCAGCAGCTAAAAGTGTTAATATATAAGTCTAATTTCGTTTTAGACGGCTTCTGGTCATCAATGGTGTCTGTTGTTTCAGACATGTTTGAAAGAACAGACACCATATCCATATAAATATTTGTTGAAGCTGGTGTCTTCCCTGTCTTCTTGGTACTTGCTTTCTTTAGGCAGGGACTCGATTTTAAAACGAAACAAGATCAACACTATTACTTTACGTGCTCTTGGTATTGGGTTTGATGATCGAAGTACAGGAGGTGGGCTACTTTCAAAAGTAAAAACAGATTCTGCATTCCATGAACTGCGGTCTACAACGGCCCTGCTGGGCTCTTGAGGCCTTATCCACATTTGCTGCTGATTTCTGAGGAAAAGATCCATAGCTGAAGAAACAACGGATTCACAAGCATGAATCTGACGTTTTTGAAACCATTTGCAGCCACTTCCACTGCTGCGACACATCAATGGCCCATCGTCTTTGTCTCTCAGACACTGGAAATATGGCATCTGTAATACAATTCGGAACATCTGTTTGTATGAACAGACGCCAAATTGCGGGCACCCGAAATAGCGCTACCCGATATTAGGGACCATCCCTTACTTCTATCCAGGGATAAAGTAACTCTTTAGTGAACAGCGGACAATACATTTTATCAGTCAGATTAGAAAGAGCACGGTTCAGACTAATGTTCCGTACGGAGTACTTTGGAAGTACGTCTTAATTGCCTTTACGAAGGATTTTCGTCCGAACTCTGTAGAAAAGGCTTCTCTTGATCACATTGCGAAAATAGTTGTGGGGAACCAGCGTCAAACTCACAATAGCGTACCAGAATGACCTTCGCTACTGGCTGTCGGAGCAAGCTACGTAGAACAGCAGCAAGCAAGGAAGATATTAAGCTACTCAAAATTAGGCAACTACCTGAAATATGGGAACTTTACGTCACTGTCGGCGCGTTCGAAGAATTGACGTCTTAACAGGTTGTGTTACCTACACTTCAAACGGCCGAGCCTCACCGATGGTCTGAATCCATAGGAACAATGGGCCCCACTGCGCCTCTCATAGAAGTTTAGTACGGGAGGGGACCCAAGGTAATAAAAACACGGAGAGACAATCTCCTGATCTCGGTTTAATGCAGTCGCTTCAAGATGTTAGACATGTCGCTTCATGACTAGCCGCAAAGTGGAAGTTACCGCCATCTTAGAACATGGAGGACGCTCCGTCACCATGGAAGCAGCAATGCGTCGGCAGTTAGCAGGAAATACGGTAGCTGCTACCATGCAGTCAGACCGAATGCGTGTCTTGCATTCAGCTCTACGAGTTTATCAGCAGTAATGCTGTAAGCTACAGAGCGCCGCCCCTGTTTGTGCTAACGTATCTCGATTGCGATGCATTTCTCATTTTCGAGGTTCGGCTCTCTCTCTCTCTCTCTCTCTCTCTCTCTCTCTCTCTCTCCCTCCCTCTCTGGCCTACAGCAGGAAGACAGCTCACCAAACCGTTTGTAATTGTGAGTGGATAATTGTAAATGTGTGACAAGGCTTCATCAATTTGCGTTCATTTTCGTTTAGAATATACTTTCACGGTTAAATTCACTGAAAGCTTATCACTTACTGTAGCCTTACGCTGTCCCTTTTTAAATCAATTAGCAGCTACAAAAAAGCCCCTAGTGAAGAAAGGACAGCCGGCCGGTGTGGCCGAGCGGTTCTAGGCGCTTCAGTTTGGAACCGCGCGACCGCCTCGGTCGCAGGTTCGAATCCTGCCTCGGGCTTGGATGCGTGCGATGTCCTTAGGTTAGTTAGGTTTAAGTAGTTCTAAGTTGTAGGGGACTGATGACCTCAGATGTTAAGTCCCATAGTGCTCAGAGCCATTTGAACCATTTGAAGAAAGGACAGAAGATCAGCAGGTGAGCGACACTCTCGGTGTCTGATAGGAAAATTGTGTTAGGCCATCCTTCATCCTTTTAATCTCAGTGGACCGTGATGTGACGACAGCTACGATCACTGTAAAACCCCGTTACGACCAAGTGATAAATACTCCAGTCGGTACAAACTGCGCGGACTGTTGCCAGAATGTTGATTCTTGCACCCGGTAGGCTGGAAATGGGGTGGGTTCCCCACTGGGGATATTTGGAAGGGATTGCCATTTTTGGTGTCTGCCTGATAACCGAACCTTCTTCGGAGCTGGGGGACCGGAATTTGTTAAGTTCAGTTCTGGGACAATGGGGATTATTGTCCTAGTCCCTTTAATTTAAACAGTTCTACCTCTGGACTTGTTACACCCAACGAAGCTCCTGATGCTCTTCCACTTTATATAAATTCCGTGTGTGTACTGAATGTACACATTCCTGCATTGTGTCACGTTGGTTCGAGATCATTTCAAATTACAGAAAACGCAGGGAGATGGCACGCTTCATCACTGGGAAAGCTGCAACAGATTAGTAAGTGTAAAATTCAGAAGTAGTTTGGAAACATATAACATAAGGTGGGGCTAAATGAGTCATTCCAACAGTTTGGGCCCCAAAACTGTAGTAAATGTTTTACAATTCATTTTAAATTGTAATGGTGAAGTTCAATGTTACAAAGGAACATTGCTTTAAGATCTACTCTTTTGCAATGTAAAGAGCAAAGATTGAAAATGTTGAAACAACTGAAGCATTAAAAATGTTTGAATCGTAAATTAGGCTACGTGAATCATTGTAAACCGTTAGACAGTTATTCACAGCATCGAAGATTACACTTTTTAACTATTCCAATAGTCGTTATGTGTGTTTTCTACCACAGAACTGGTTACGACCAGCAGGCTCCACACAAATTTTGCTAACCCATCACTTATCACACATGATCCATTGTGTGTATGTATTGAACAGGACACCCAGAAACGACGGAGAGGCTTAGTCCCGCCGTAGCCCTCAGTGGTTCAGGACCCCACAACAGGCTACAGCAGTCCACTCACCCCACCGCCGCCCCGCACCGAACCCAGGGTTATTGTGCGGTTCGGCCCCCAGTGGACCCTCCCCCCCCCCCCCCCCCCGGGAACGTCTCATACCAGACGAGTGTAACCCCAAATCAAATGTTTGTGTAGTAGAGTAATTTGGTGTATGCGTACGTGGAGACAGTGTTTGCGCAGCAATCGCCGACATAGGGGAACTCAAGCGGAATAAGGGGAACCAGCCCGCTTTCGCCAAGGTAGATGGCAAACCGTCTTAAAAACAATCCACAGGCTGGCCGGCACACCGGACCTCGACGCTAATGTGCCGGGGACCAGCACGCCTTCCAGCTCTGGAAGTAGTGCGTTAGACCGAGTGGCTAACCGAGCAGGTTACCTGATCCATACTCATTTCTTCACAGATCAAGGGTCGTGTATTCAATGTTGCAGAAAACAAAAGTATGTTTTATTCCTCCAACTCAGCTTCAGGTGGTGATGAAAATGAATCCTTTTCTGTCTCTGAAGGTTTCTCCTGAACATCTATCGCATTTCTCTAACGCTTGACCTTCTTTCTTTGGAAGTTTTCAAAAGTGCGATTCTCAGTTCCCTCTTGTAAGACTGAGATGAACTGGTGAAGTCAGATGGCATGCTGAATTTTTCTCTCTCCTCACACGTGTGGTTTCCGTGGGGTTTGCAAATTAGAAGAAAATGATGATGACGATGTTGCTGAGCTCTGACTTCCCGAATTTATTAGGATTAGAAGGAGTTTCAGGAGCAGGGTTTACTTCTGGTTCTGTGGTAACAGAGCGGGACTGATCATTCAGGAAGGTGGACGATGGAAGGAATTTGTATGATGGTATTTCGTTGTGACTGAAGAGGAAAATTCCCGTGCACTAAAATCCATGCGACGTCGACAATTTTACCAAAACTAAATTTTGTAATGAGGTAAAGTGGTTATTGTGTATAATTAGACTATATATTTTCTTTAATAAAGAAGAATTAATAGATATTATATTCCGAGTCAGGAAGCCCCAAGATTACTGATACACAAAGCCCAATTCCCTTATTATCTTTTAAAGATGAGTAGTTGCTCAAATTAATGACAGATATCGAAATAGCATTCATGTATTTCAACACTAGAACTTATTTTAAACAGACTTAATATTGTATGGTGTATTTTTATAAGCAATACCGTCTTACCTCTTCCATTTCCTTCTCGGTGACCGCTGTGTCGATTAAATATAACTGGAAAAAGTTTCTTGCCGCTTGTGCACGATTTGTCTGACAACGGTTCTGTAGCATAATGGCGTCCGAGCTGCGCACACAGGCTGAGTTGTAGAATATTTTCTTATATACGTACATCTACATAGTCCCATGATTCAGAAATGTACGCAGCTCGTGGTCGTGCGGTAGCGTTCTCGCTTCCCGCGCCCGGGTTCCCGGGTTCGATTTCCGGCGGGGTCAGAGATTTTCTCTGCCTCGTGATGACTGGGTGTTGTGTGATGTCCTTAGGTTAGTCAGGTTTAAGTAGTTCTAAGTTCTAGGGGACTGATGACCATAGATGTTAAGTCCCATAGTGCTTGGAGCCATTTGAACCATTTTTTTTTTTGACCCAGAAAGCCCGACCCCACCCTATGTTATACATTGTAAGAATGTTCGTGATTGTGACATTGTGAATACGTAGATAAGAACTAAAGAGCTTGAACTAGATCCAGGAGATTTTAGCTTCAAAATGAATACCTAAACGTAATACGTTTTTGATGCAGCTGCCACAAGTCACAACGCTTTTAATGAATACAAGAAGCCCTTCAAAAACGTTGAAAGGGTACAGTACCGCCCGACATTGAAAATAGGTACAACATACTTCATTATTTTTGTCAGAACAACACATTTCTTTTGTAAAATAACTCAATTTCAATTAATACAGCGAAACCGGATACCAGTGTAGGAAAGAATGACAATTTATTTATTTAATTTATCATATGTGCACTCCCACAAAATAAATCCCTACATCCAGTTTGGTGAGATCTTTTGAAATGAATGAATGTATGGTCGTCTGCTAACCGCAGATAGTGAATGTGAATATATGATCATCTTTGAGTCGATCCTTTGGCCACCTTTGGTGGGACCAAAGACATGAAATTTACCAGAGCTTTGAGCGCCTGAAATGTGGCTGGTCAATAGGGTAATAAGGTGCTCCCCCACTTCAGCAGAGGTGGAGAGGACCTCGAAAACGGCCATGTTTTAGGCACTCTGCCGCTGGATCCTGTGCTGTTAACACCTGTTTTAGTTGCGCTCCGTAATGACGAAAGAGTGGAGTCATGGTATGCATGTGGAATATTTAAGAGTAGTTTGAAATAATAATTTCTCTATTTCAGGAACTTTTGTGGGGAGAATTAAAGGTCAGGCAGGTAATATTAATGGGATTGTAGTAATCTTCGGAAGTGACCAACGGTCACAAAGAAACCACGTGTAGCAATAAGTTGAAATATTTCCGTGTGCTTAAGCTAAGCTGAATTACTAGCGTGTGTACAATAAGTTGAAATATTTAAGAAATAGCGTGTGTACCATAAGTTGAAATATTTAAGAAATGGCGTGTGCAGGACTTGAAATTAGAGACGAGTACTTCCACGTGGTGAGTACTGTGTGAGTCTCAATCTGTGTATGAGACAAAGGATAAAGAGAAGTACTCGTCCATGGTATTAGTTGAGGACTCGCGTGTGTGATGAATACATTAATATTACATTGCGTGTGACGCTAGATTCAAACTCTGAGAGAGAAGCTAGGTGAGTCGGCCGTCTATCCAGCAACGCCACATGGCTTGCATTGCACAGGAAGACGTGCATTTATCTCCAGAGTTCACAGTAGGAAAGTAGAATTACAAAGTGGGGCAGTGTCGTGTGAAACTGGGATCAATATTAATTGAAGTGGGAAAGCTGAAAGTGATAATGTTGTAACCATTCTCTGTGTAGTATTTCATATTGTTGTGTGGTGTATGTCATGTAATTTGGGTATGTGTGGTTTCCATGGGTGTGTAGCGAAGTAGTTTCAAAAGATTAGTGGGTTATGCTTGTTCCTTCTGTACCGCTCGGTCTGGAGGAAAGTTTCGTGATGATGATTGTGAGAGTCGAAGTGTGAGAGATAGTAAAAGATCCACCATCCTACCCAGAAAGTGCACTGTAGCGTTAAATAAATTACGAGACCATAATATAGAGATTCACTAATGTAAAGCCATGCCCACTGGGCGGAATTTCTCATATGTTATTGTTGTAGGTTATAGAATTTGTTTGTTTAGGTTAGAGAATTTATCGGAATAAATCAGATAGTGAAAAGAAAGAGATTGGTAGACTATTCCTTCAAATTGTATGTTGTCATAATGTCCCGAATTTATAATGTGTGCGCCATTCATATTCAGTGGGATGGCCACGTGTTAATAAAAGCCGTCAAATAAAAGACAAAAAGAAAATGTGGTACTGCTAGTGCGTAGTGTACAGTCAGAGTTCTGTAAATCACTGATAGTCAGATATGCGTTTCCGTTGCGTAGTAATCATATAGGAGGATAACTTGTAACGAAGTGTGAGTACTAGAGTTCATGTTACTCGTTAAATTAAGAAAGAATCCACTCGCTTGGCAGACCACTCATCTTGCAGGCCTGACTGCTTGATGCCACAGTACGAGCAAGGCATGTGGGTGCCTCTCAACGTTCAAGTCTCAAAACCCATATCTAATTTCATTTTGTCGACATGGTCGTGCTGCACATGTCTAGTAAACGTTGAAGACCATCAGTAGAGGCAAGTGAGGAAAAATTCTGCAAAATGGTGCGCCGGTAACAATAAGAATGCATCTCAGCTACAAAAGTACGTATACTTTTTCCGTTCTTGAAGCAAACATAAGACAATATTCTTAATTGTCTTCAAAATATGGGAAAGTTGGACATGAAATTATTGTCACCTCTGGCGATGATATTAGTTATCCTCCTAGACAGTAACTATGTTGATGTTGACGGCATTGGTGCACAAAATAGAACAGAAGAAATACCGGTGTCGTGAACAAAAACTGACGAGGATAGTCGTCAGATTTTTATCAATCATCTCAAGACACAGCGCGATATAGTAATTACGCCACATTCTGTAGCCTGTTCAGCGTTTAAACAGAGGCTATCGACGTTTTTCTAAAATCAAACATTTATTGAACAGAAAAATGCAAATAAGATGCGCAAAGCATAGTCTGGTTTTGCAGTTTTCTCTCTGAGTAAGTCGTCGAAATGAGAATGCATTTTCTAAGTAGGCTCTGAGAAAGTTTTTAAAAAGTAACGCTCATCTACATATTGTATTCCTCAAAACTATAGAAGTACTTCAACTAATAGGTGGAAACTGTCGTTTCCACTCAAGAAATTATACAAGTGCCTTACTGAATTAGCTAATTTAACTAGAACATCCATCACAATATCTGGGTGGCTGCCTACACTGCGGTTTGTCCAAGAACGCAAGGCTGACACTGTAGGTAGGGGATATCGGATTTTTTACCTGAAGAAAAGGTAATTTTTCTACGAAATGGCGTGCAATGTAATCTACTTTCTAATGCCCTCTTTGATGCATCGAATTCTTTTTGATCCTTTACCAAACTTCTGGGTGAAAATATCTTGCCCAGTATTCGATTGATTTCACGAGACACAAGTGCATCTTTTATTACATTCTTCATCGTGAAGACGTCGTTTCGTTGACGAAAACTGACTTAGTAGATCTTTATTAGCTGCTTGCAATTTCATCCAAATACTTTTCTCCTCTATTTTGCCGCTACGGAATTCTGTAAGATGGCTTTACCTGAATAATTACAAACAACTTCATCTGTAATGTACATTAATCAGTAATCATGTTTCGTTGTGAAAGCTTTTCTTATGTCTATATGCTTCTTCTATACATGGTGTTACTGAAAGAGTGTGCAAAAATGTAACAGGACGTAGAGAATGCTCTCCTGAACAATTTGAGGTAGGAATCCTGGGGTCGGAGAAGCCAGCTTAAGGAGATATGGAAGTAAACTTGTCTACCGCTTTGTCTTGCGTTACTGTTTTCCAGCTTATTCACGACTAACAAGCTTACAAGTTTACGTGTACTATGCTGTTTATTTACATCTACATTCTTTATTTCCTGCAAGAAAACAAGGTGGACGAGCCTGATAACTAGGATGTCATGATGCAGGTTTTGTTTACTTTACTTGTCCATAAGGTGGTTCTGTTGTGTCACATGTAGATTGTCCCACGACAGAACACGCTATGAAACGACAGACCCATTCATTACTCAATACTATTCAGAGACGTACAGTACAATACGATGGAGCAGTACCGGTACAGTTTGGCAGGACCTGCACCTTGCGTGTGGGAAGTACGTTGCTATACTCTCGCTGCTGGAAGGCTGTACGGGGAACGTCTTCCTAACAGGCATCATCCGTCACGACGAGTGTTCATTTCTCTCGATCGACGAATGCGGGAGACTGGTTCATTGGCAAGACGAAACGGGGGACCTGGCAACATGAGGATCATTCACACAGCCGATTATGAAGAGCAGGTGGTGGAACGTGTTGCAGCGCACCCTACTACAAGTACTCGTCGTATTGCTGGACATACTAGCGTGTGCGAGTACTCTTACGAACATATCACCGACACGAGTCCATGCAATGCTTCTGATTGGCTTTGGACCAAGGTTTGCATTGTGTCAGTGGTTGCAGCAACAATGGACTGATGGTCCAGATTTCCTCCAAATCGTGCTGTTTACTGACGAGGCTTCTGTTGACTGTGATGGTATTCCGGACAGCGGGAACAGTCATGTGTGGGATGAGGAAAACCCTCAAGCTGTACTAGAGTTACACCATCCAGTATGTTATGCTGTGAATATCTGGGCCGGCATTGTAGGCGAAAATCGCATTGGACCATATCTTCTACGTGACCGTCTGAATAGTCACCTGCACTTGAGGTTTGTGCAAAGAGTTCTGGCTGAGTTGGAGAACGTGTCCTTGGTTGTTCGGAGCGGATGTGGATACAACGTGACAGTGAACCGCCTCACTTCAGTGTGGATGTCCACAACCATCTCAGCCCTGTATTTCCCGGACTGGGAGGGGAGGCCTTATTCCATAGCCTGCGAGGACACCTGACCTGAATTTCCTTGATTATTTCCTATGGGGGCGCCTAAAGTCACTTGTATATGAGACCCCAGTGGATACAGAGAGGGAATTTGTCGCCAGAATTGTAGGTCCTACGACGTGATTCGAAACACACCAGAGATATTTGTCAGGGTGCGTCAGAATCTTGTTCGCCGATGTAATGCTTGCATTGAGGTTGAGTTTCCGCCCAATTTGTAATATACAGTACAGATGGCACGTTCATTGCGTCAGTGGTGGTATTTGTAGTTAACTGTAACTAATGTAAATAAAAAACGTACACAGTAATGCGATTTTATTCCTATTGTCTCCTACCTACCTCAAATGTTGCCTACCTCAAATTGTTCATTGAAACATCGTCTATGTCCTGCACGCTCTTACGGAAACACCCAGTAGATCTCACGTTTGTTGAAACGTTCCTTCCTTTCTTCCGTAACACGTGGTGTGCTATCACAGGCGCTACTACAACAAGGTAAATTATGCGATAGAGAAGTATGTAAGTGCCGGTATTACACTATCAAATTTCTTTGTCAAAGATATTTGATGGTGTAATAGGGAACTTTGTCAAATGTCGTCCAATATTTTATGAAATCTAGGGCCGTGCTGGAGATCTGATCAAAGAAGTCGCTTGTCTTCTGTTCACTGTAATGTGACATGTTACCACATGGAGCGCTAGCATCGCTGCAGCGCTCTGTCGCCTGTAGTGTTTTTATAAACATTGCTGGTAAATACAATTGGTGTGTGCCGACAACTACAAAATTAATAGAGATGTATGAAGCTGATGAGGTGCTTTACGACGTGAGCCACCCTGAATACAAAAATAGATTAAGAAGATTGGAGACCTGACCTGACCTAACCTAACCTAACCCAACCCTCTCCTGTAGCAAGGAATCAGAGTGTTACAGTGAGCCTGTCTTCTGCAGATGTAGCAGTTCTGAAGTGAATATTATGCTTTTTGACATGAGGATACACTTCACTGAGCACATACAGAAATGTACACTCATCCATTCTTAAGTAATGGATGTACCACTTGACGTCCTCCACTATAAGCTCACGTAACAAGTTCTGTTGAATGCATTTATCTTGTCGTCGTAAAACCTACGGCTTCACCAAGGTATGTTTCCTTTTTTTCCCCCACTTCTCTTCCGCATGTGCACACACTGCAATTGTGGTACATGCAACTGCTGTGGTTAATTACAAGTTGTTGTTGTCAGCCATCTTGAACTTTGACGAAAAATATGATGACAGTGTAATACCCCTTCTAGCGCTACGTCAAAGGTCTTTGTCAAAGTATATTTGACGGAATATTTGATCACATCTTTGATCAAATCTTTGACAAAAAATTTGATAGTGTAATACCGGCCTAAGTAAAACGACAACACTCATTTAATCACGTAGCCTCCAACACACAAATATGGGCGCATAGTGTTCCTCTCTGACGTCATGCTCACAATGGCAGAAGCGCTTTTGCTTCTGCGCAGCGTTTACTGCGCCCGCTCTAATACACCGCTGCAAATTCGTGGCAGTTGGCAGTGGCAGGGATGCCTCGTCTGCTCCCGCCTCTGCAGCGACCAACCCCGACCAGATAACAGCGCCACTTCCGGCACCTGGCCGCCGTCGCCAGCGATTCTGTGGTGGGCGGCCGAAAACGACAGCTCCACGCTCCGTATAAAGCCACGTTCACACAAGCAACAAAAGTGTCGGCACAGCTAGTGGCATACTGCAGTTTTAAAGCAGTGAATGTGTGGAACCTGTCGTTTTCACTCAAGAAATTATACAAGTGCTTTATTGATTTAGCTTATTGAATCAGCTAATTTAACTAAAACATCCATCAAAACAGCCGGGTGGCAGCCTAAACTGCGGTTGTCAGTGGCGCAACTTAAGAGATGCAACTTTTGTCACGCCACAAAACGTGCAGTTTAGTTGTACTTTGTTACGCCACTTTCTTTCCACCACTCCTCCCTGATGGCTGTATTTCGAAACTCGAGCATTCTGTCACAATTATTGTGGAGTATTTGCTGCTGAACTCCGTTCGATTTCAGTGTATTTTCATTTTACTACTGAAAAAGTCACACGCGTACACACAATATTCGCAGATCGATAATGCAGGCCTATCCCATAATCTTGAAATATGTTTGGGTGAATAAATAAACTTAATATCTAACAAAAAAAAGCGAGTCGTATAAACTTAGTTATTTCTAAGATCAAGCACTGTGTAAATTGTGGATTATGTGAAAGAAATGGCCCCTGGGTATGACGTGGCAGCTGTTAAACTAAATATTAGTTGTGTAAGTGTAACATGCAGGAGTGGGGGCGGGGGTGGGGGGTGGAGGAGGAAAGAAAAAGGTAGGAACTGATGTCAGCCGCATTGGGACTTTATGCGGAATCAGTGGCGACGAGTGAAAGTGTGTGCCATATAGGGATTCGAACCTGGCCTCTCCTGCTTACTAGGCAGTTGCGTTAACCTCAACACTACCCGGACACAGTGTTTACCACAATTACGCGAAATGTCTCGGCATGCCTACCGGGCTACCCACAGTACCACCTACGCCACCTATCTGCAGTCCCCATCCACGTGCTCAACGCTTGCTACTTTGAGATTCCTACAGGAAGTCGAACGTAATTGTACATCACCATCAAGATGAATTAATTATATGGAAATTTGAATGGAAATATTCCGTCAAATATGGAAAAAAAGTTCCTATGGGACCAAACTGCTGAGATCATCGGCCCCTTGGTTTACGCACTAATTAATCTAACTTAAACGAACGTACGCTAAGGACAACACACACACACACAACACACACACACACACACACACACACACACACACACATAAACACCATGCTCGAGGGAGGACTCGAACCTCCGACGGGTGAAGCCCCTCGCGAACTGTGGCAAGACGCCTTAGACCGAATGACTATCCTGCGCGGCTCAGTTATATGAATGCACGATGTCAGTTATTTTGCAGTTATTTTGGACATGCCAAAAAAAAAACAGACGTTACACAGAATCCATGAACACTTACGATACATATTAATGTAAATTGGATGTAGAGGTGGTGGATTAGTTGCCCATCAATACAAATCACCTTGAAGGGCAACGAATACACCAAATTCTGTGCGGATACACAATTACGATCAACCTTCTGCGGGAAGTGAAGAAGTGAACATGGATGGGGACTACGGATAGGTGGGAATGTGGGTCAGCCCGAGGCGTGTCGAGACATTCCGCCCAACTGCGGTTAACATTGTGTCTGGGTCGCACAGTGCTTAACGAGCTGCCTAGTAACCACCAGAACCCAGGTTGGAATCCTGGTCTTGCACACATTTTCATTCATAGCAGCAGATTCCGCCTAGATTCCCCCCGAAAGAACGGACACTATGAATTCATATAATAAGTATTGTAAAATGGAAATGAAATCCCATGCTTCTTGACAGAGAGTAGGGGAACAATGCGGGAGACTAGGCAAGGTCCTGATGGAGGTGGTTTGCTGTTGCCTTCCTCCGACTGTAATCGATCTATGATGATGATGATGAAGACGACACAACAGCCAGTGATCTGGGGGCAGGGGGCAGGGCTGACCCCGCCGGGAAATTGAACCCGGGACCTCGTGCTCAAGAAGCGAGAACGCTACCACGAGACCACGAGCGGTGGCCATTACAAATATTAATCATTCGAAATGCCTACATCAACGAATACAATAAGGTACTAAAATCTTCGGAGAGTGGAGTGTCTGCAGATGATATTTGCAAACCAGGTGTTGGTTAGTTTGCCACAGCAGACAGCATTTTCGACTTCGAGTCTTATTTCTCCCTTAAATGTGTTTCTGTCCCCTGATTTATCCCTGCACGAAATCAATTTTCGGATCTAACATTGGGTTTTGTCTTCAGTGTACGTAATTCTTGTCATAGTTCTAATGCCATAATCTGCACTATAACATTTATATCGAACCATATGTTGTAAGCTGTGCAACTATACAGAATATGTAGCGTGCCGCTAAAGAAAGCCAGAAGCTGTGGCGTCACATTAATTGCGAATGTGAATCTGGCTTAAAGTGCTCTGAGGGAGCGCTTGCACTGTGCCTTCAGCGGAAGATATTCCTATCACCCATTTTATTAATCCTCGTCCGGTAATCCAGAAATAGTTACTTCCTGTTTTTCCTGAATTGCTTAAAGTAAATAGTGGGATAGTTACTTTGAAACATGGTCCAACTTAAGTTAAGCTTATCCATTACGGATATTTTAGAACCTGTGATTGTTAATAGAATGTAAACAAAACTGCATCTAGCCACTTTTTTGAAAAGTTTTTTATTATTCCACGGACTGGTTTTTGGGCCTTTTCAGGAACATCTTCAGATGGGTTTTTGGAAGATACATCACTATTTCTAGCATAATACTGGGTGCTGACTCGCGACAGTGTGGGCGGCTTTTTTCTGTTAATGTCCATCTATCTGCTTCCATTTTGATGGTCAGTTGGTACATCACTTCTAACACTTTTACACTGTCTGTATGCATTTGGACTGTGATAGCGAAACTTCACCAGCATATACAACAGTTGTATGGCACATTTTAGAATTTCGCTCCCTCCATTCTTTCTTGGAAGAACTGTTCCATACCTGAAGAATAAAACACAACTAAAGTTATTTCTATATTCAAAAAAGATAATAGGGTACACACAGGAAATTATAAAGGAATAAGTTTACTAAATGTAGGGTATAAAATTTGTGGGAAAATTCTTATTCAAAGATTACAAACTAACACTGATTCGGAAGAACTGTGAGGCTTCAGAAAGGCACATTCGTTTAATGATAATATATTTATAGTAAGGTAAATTATTGAAAAACGTCGAGAATTTGTCTTAGAAACGCATTAAGCATTTGTTGATTATGAGAAGACTTCTGATAAGATAAAAAGATTCTTTTGTGGAAAATATTGAAAATAAAGGGTTTTCCTAAACACCTTACTAATACCGTAACAAATCTGTGTGAAAATATTAAAGTAGTTTTAAGTTTGGGTTCCAAAAGTCAGATGAAATAGTGATAAATCATTGTGTTTGACAAGGATACAGACTAGCACCCACTTTATTTAATTTATATATTGACGACCTAGTTATGAAACAGAAAGATGAAATAAACTTAGAAATTAAAATAGAATCTAGCTTACCATTAAATACTCTGTTATAAAAAAAAGAAAACAGAAGATACTTTGCAAAGAGAAATATAAAGACTGAGCCAAATTACTAGTTAAATATATCTGGAATATGACAAAGACTATAACTTTCAAGGGAATGAATCTAGTAAAATCGAAAACAATAATAAATGAGAAAATTTTAGAACATCCACCCCACTTCAGTTATCTAGAATCTGATATTAGTTTTAACTACGACGAAGACTTTCAGAAGAAGGTTAATAAATATCAAACTATTTACAGAACAATCGGAAAAAAATTTGGGAAGAAAACCAAGAAAACAAACAAAAAAATTCTACAAAGTTAGGACTGTACCCATTAAGGTATATAATTCCGAATCATGGGCAGTAACAAAAAAAAAAAAGGGAAAATTGTAAGTCTGTAGCATGCATTGCACTTAATTCATTTCTGGCTTGAATCGTTGGTATACATCAGGGCTTCCCAACGTGTGGTCCGCGGACCCCTTAGGGGTCCGCCGGCTCTTTCTAGGGGGTCCGCGGCCACCCTTCACCAAATCGTGTAAAATAATGAGTAAAATTATTGAATAAAAATGTGAAAATCAAATTCATCAATTTTTTTTCGTGTGAAAAACATGTGTACTTCTACTTCAGGTCAGCTTCCCTGCGGTTCCTAAGTGAGAACGCATACACAGTTTACTGCCGGAGAATGCGGCTTCTCTGATCGACTGTTTCGCAACAATACGGAGGTCGTTTGTGCACCGGCTCACGGCGATAGATGCGCTGAAACCTTTTACGCATGCGCGGAGCGAGCTTTGTCGACCAATCACAGCGCTCGCTGGCACGTATGCGGCCCCAGGCATCATTAAATGTTAAACTTGCTTTGTCAGTGCACTACCTGCTCCATAAGTCGATTTTTGACCTTCAAGTTGTTTTCATCCATTCATTCATCTCTAAACCAAAGACTATTGATTCTTTGGAGGGGGGGGGGGGAGGGGGGTAATTAGGAACATGGAACTTGCACTAAGAAGCTTTCAGTTCCCATGGGTTTCGCTCTGAAGTTAAAGTTACTGTGCTCTTGACTGACTAGGGGTACTAGGGGTCCGCCATGGATTTTCGACTGAAGAAGGGGTCCACCAGCTGAAAAGGTTGGGAAGCCCTGGTATACATGGTTTTGTAATTCACTGAACTTCTGTTATGTGGTACCACCTCGTTCTACGACTTCTTTACAGTATTTAACGTGCTTTTTTCCTCCACCTCTTTAAAATTCTCGTAATTATTTGTAACTTCACTCCATATTCTAATTTGCGTCTTTTAATTCGTTTGCACAACACTCTGTATTGGAGCATTTCTTACACGTAACCGAACGAAATTCGGTCAGACTGACGTCGCAACATCTCTTCTTCGTGTTCTTTGTACGGTTCATCAACATTCTCGTCATCTGGCACATACAACCCCGCAGCAGTCTGCAACGTTTCTTCATCACCCTGTCACTATTTATCAACAAATGTAGGAAATATTGCATGGGGGCTTAATTAAAATATAGATAAAAGAATGCAATGCAAATACTTTTTAATTTTCTGTCGCTGTATGTCCGATTACGCTGTTTCGTAAACGGCTGGCCCTGACTAGTTTTATTACGCAATCTGACTGCTTAGAATGACAACAAAGAATGTAAGAAAATTTTCGTTAACACAGTTAATTAATTAAGTCCCCAGCAACTATAAAACCTACGAAACAACAAACACAAGTGTAGCTGTTCTGTATGTGGTAGTATGACTCAACGCACATCTGGCACGGATCTTCTTCAACAAGACAAGAATTTTTAAATACCAATTATACTGACGTGATAAAAGAAAATTAGAAATACTATAATTGCGCAAGAAAACCAGAATTACACTCTAATACAAGAACACACGCCAGATGCTTTGTTGACTGAACCTGTAATGAAGCATTATTCAGGACACACAAATAATAAGAAAATAAAGAACAGTAGTTAGTTACCTTAATTTATATTGACGAAAAGCACTCAGATCATTACAATATCTCCATTGGAACAACATCTGCTATCTCTCCCATCAAATAACTGCATAAACATGGAACAACACTCTCCACTACCGCATCTCACTCTGACTTCAGCTACAAGCAGTGTCCACCACAACTTCTCGGCAAGAACTGCTTGCCGCTACGTCTCAATAATCACTGCCAGTGGAGGCGGCGGAACAATACTCTCTGGCGCGATTTCTGGCGCTGTGGCTCAGTGTAGCCACCTTTCAATATTGACACAAATATTGCACAATCATCTGATCCCTTAAGGAACTCGTAGATTCCTTTAAGTTCGGAAAACGTTCTTGGATCTTGTTATACGTAGCAAGTTATATTTTCTAGATCCATACTGCCCACGGAATACCACTCGTGTATTTGACACACCTATGCCCAAAGGACAGACAACCCACACCCAGCCAGGCAGCTTCGTCAACAGGAATTCTTCCTCTGCCGTGCACTGTAGTCAGCTGACGTCCTTCATATGTTTGTTTCATTTTGATTCATTGTTTGTTTAGTCGTAGCATCCTCATACCACAGCGCCGGAATCTCGCATCGGACCTGCTGTTTACACAGGGATCCCAAACACTAGCACGTTTGTATCCGATATCTCGTGCGTCTTCATCGGCACTCGACACTGGAACGCCTTGATTACAGGAGTTTGAGCTTCCAGGCGTACCTCCTATTTGTCCTATACAAATACCACATGCTATGACCCTTTCGTTCCGCTTTGGAAGTTTGACTCTTGAGTTCTGCTTAGTTGTTGTTTTCATTTCTGTGGGAGGGCTATGCGGCATCTTACCTCCTGTCAGTATTCATCACATTTACTTGCGACGTTAATGTATTCTTACCATACGGCTCATATTCTATAACCAATGTATAGTATCACAATTGCCAAGACTACAGAAAGAAAACAAACACGTCAGTGACCGGATGGACTGTTCAATTTTTGTGGAAAAAAGAAAAAATGGGGGACGAGGGAGGTTTGAACACTTTGCAGTCAACCACTGTGACCACATAGCAACGACGCCGTGATTCTTCTATTCGCTCGATGTTGCCCATCTTGAACTTGGACCGTTCCTGTTTCTGCACTGACAGAAAAAAATCGCTACATGAAGGAAGACGTGTGTGACATAAACGAAAATTGGTAGGTGTGTTTCTACTTCAGAGAGATGACGTCCATTCGTATTTCGCCAGTCATATGAGAGTGGCACTAGTAGTACCAGTATGAGTATGGAAATCGGATTTGCTTTAAATACATGTAACGGTCTTGAGCGTAAGTTACCTTTGGGATTGGACGTTTTCAGTTGATATTAGTCAAGGATGCCTCTAAGAGACAAAGGCACCATTATCACAACCTCACTGAGTTTGAATGTGGTCGTGTCATAGCGCTACGAGAAGCTGGATGTTTCTTCTGCGATGCTGCAGAAGGAATGTAGCCACTGTACAAGAATGCCGGCAACGGTGCTCACAAGAATGAACGGTCGCAAGAAGACCGGACTCCGGACAGCCACGTGGCGCTACAGAGAGGGAAGACCATCGTGTCCGGAGTATGGCTCTGGTACATCCTACTGCATCTGCAGTAACAATCTGAGCAGCAGTTGGCACCCAGTGACGCAAGGAACTGTTATAAATCGGTTACTTCAAGGACTACTCCGAGCCAGACGCCCTGTAGCGTGCAATTCCACTGACGCCAAACCACCGCCATTTGGGGCTTCAGTGGTGTCAAGCGAGATCCCATTGGGGGCAAGGTGGAGGTCTGTTGTCTGTGGACCTACAAATCGAGTTATGGTCTTCGGTATGATTTCGCATGACATCAGAAACACTCTCGTGGTTATCCCACGCACCCTGAGTGCAAAATTGTACTTCAGTCTGGTGACTCGACCTGTTGTGCTGCCAATCATGAACAGCAATCCAGGCGGTGTTTTTCAACAGGATAACGCTCGCCCACATACCGCTATTGTAACTCAACATGCTCTACAGAGTGTCGACGTGTTGCCTTGGCCTGCTCGATCACCAGATCTGTCTCCAGCACGTATGGGACATCACCAGACGACAACTCAGGCTTCATCCACAACCAACATTAACCGTCCCTGTATTAACTGACCAAGTGCAACAGGCATTAAACTCCATTCCACAAATTGCCATTGTACAAAACAATGAATTCACTTTTGCATGCTCGCATTCAACATGCTCGTGGTTACACCGGTTGTTATTGTACCAGCAGTTTACATTTGCCATGGCTTATCTTGCGCCTATATTAATTTGTGATCCTGCAATGTTAATCACTTAAATATATTACCTAGACAAATGCATTCCCAGGATTTTCATTACTCTACTTTAATTACTTTTTGGTGCTGCAATTTTTTCCGTCAGTATATTTTGTTTCATTTTTCACGGTTCTACAGTTCTATGCAGCTTCTTCCTATTTTCAGTTTGGCCTGTTTTCAGTTTTTGAGGGGCTATCAACTGGCTACTATTACCACTAAACCCGGGGGGGGGGGGGGGGAGACGATGGGGAGTTCCCTTTGTGAGTTTCATAATGGAATCCTTTAATTTTAGAAAATTTGCTTTTAATTGCACCTAAGGTTGACTTTCTATATGCTGCATCAGTCCTTCAGATGACCAAATCTCTTTCATTTCTTCACATTTCTCCTGGAATCTTGCGTTTACTTCCCATTTATTTCATTGCTAAGTGATTTATATTGCTATATTCCTTTCTTTCCATAAACATTTCTGAACAGCGTATTCGGTATTGCTAGCTGAAATATATTACAGAACTCTATTAGTGTTTGCTCTCTCTCGTTCTATTTTTTTTATTTTTTATTTTTATTTTTTGTCACCGATCCTGGTTTGATGGTTTGAAGCAGCCCATCATAAAATCATCTCGTGTATCAAACTCTTCGTCTCAGTGTGGCACATGCACCCAACGTCATTTGTTTGTTGGATATATTCCGATCTCGTCCGCCCTATTCTGGAGTATTGCTGTGCGGTGTGGGATCCGCAACAGATGGCACTGGCGGACGACTTCGAAAAAGTACAAAGAAGAGCAGCTCGTTTTGTATTATCGCGAAGTAGGGGAGATAGTGCCACAGACATGGTACGTGAATTGGAGTGGCAATCATTAAAACAAAGGCGTTTTTCGTTGCGACGGGCTCTCCTCACGAAATTTCAATCACCAGTTTTCTCCTCCGATTGCGAAAACATTCTGTTGGCACCCACCTACATAGGGAGAAATGATAATCACGATAAAAAGAAGAGAAGTCAGGGCTCGCCCAGAAAAATTTAAGTTCTCGTTTTCCCCGCGCGCTGTTCGAGAGTGGAACAGTAGAGAGATAGCTTGAAGGTGCTTCATTGAACCTTCTGCAAGGCACTTAATCGTGAATAGCAGAGTAATCACGTAGGTGTAGATGTTTCCCTAGACTTTCCACCCTGTACAGTTTCTGCTAGTATCACAGAAGTTAGTCCTTGGTGAAGTGTTTTTCTTGTGTGTTACGAAAATGGAACAGGGGAATTTAGAGCAGCGTTATACTGTCAAGTTTTGTGTTAAACTTGGGGAATCCTTGAGTGTGATCTTTGAAAAGTTGAAACAGACCTATGGGGAACATTCCTCATCAAGAGCACAAGCTTTCCGCTGGTTCAAATTATTTGTGAAATGCTGAGAACACGTTGAAGATGTACCACGCTCAGCAGATATTCAGCTTCAAAAACCAACGGAAACGACGAACGTGTGCGTAAAATTGTTCCTCCAGGACAAACTGTCAACCAAGTGTTTCAGAAAGATGTTGTTGAAAGACTCAGGAAAAGGGTGAATCGAGTGAGACCGGACGCTGCTGACAGGTGATACTATAATAGATCGTGACAACGACCCAAGACACCCGGCCACTTCCATCATGAAGTTTTTGGTCTCAAAACGTCTTCGTGTTGTCCCACAGCCCCCCTGTTCACTTGATCTGAGCCCTTGTGACATGTTCTTTCTTTGAAATTGAAACTGTCTTAAAAGGAAGTCATTTTATGACTCTGGAGAACATTCAAAACAATGTGACCGCTATGTTACAGACCGTAGCAGTTGAAGAGTTTCAGCGCTGCAACAAAGACTGGGAACAATGACTCCGCCGGTGTATGGCTGCCGATGGAACTGCTTTGAAGGGGACAATATTGTTGTTTGAAAAACATAAATACTTCCACAGATAAAAAATTTCAGTATATCCATTGTGGATGACGAACTGCGACTGTGATTTAATCTGGCGTTTATCTGGTAATAAAACTTCTTCTTAATACATCCACAATTTACTGACAAAATTCTGTATTATAGTAGATATGTGGATGACATAATAATACTTTTCAATGGTCCAAAAGAAGAACTAAATAACCTAGCAGATGAAATGAATAAAATGCACCCAAATATCAAATTCACACCAGACCAACTGAATGAATTAACTTCCTTGACATGACTATCTCCACTTACAATAACAAGCATACCTTCCAAAAATACAGAAAACCCACTACCATTGATGTTACCATTAATAATACCTCATGCCACCCGAACCAACATAAAACTGCTTTCTTCAGGTCATCTGTAAACCGTATGCTCCGCACCCCAATCATTGAAAAAAATGCATGTAAAGAAATGAACATACTTAAATTTACAGCCCAAAATAATGGTTATAATGCCTCTTTGCTAAACACCCTATTCGAAAAAATTCCTGAAGCAACCACCATCACCATTACAAACTAAGAAAGAAATGCTAAAATTTATCTTTCTTCCATTCCTTGTCAAAGTGTCATATAAACTTGCAAATCTTTTCAGATCACACAACATAAAAGTATCCTTCCATACTGACAATAAACTACAAAATAAAACTGTTCACAATAATAAATTCACAAGAGATTGGCATAAAAATTCTGGCTTGTACAAACTCACATGTTCCTGTTCTTCCTTCTACATAGGCCAAACAGGGAGAAATTTTGCAATTCGCTACAAAGAACATATGGATACCCTTCGACTCAAAAACTTAGATAAGTCCAGTTTTGCACCAGATGTTGCTCATCATGAACACTCTGTTGACGATGTCAATGACGGTCTTTCTGTGCTATTGCTGAGAAAGGACGACAGATAGACCAACTTGAAAAATTAGAAATTATCGACCACAAACTAAAATCACCCCAAAAAATCCTGAATGAACAGACTGAGTCAATGCAAAACTTTTCTTCCAGAATTTCCAAGGTACCCTGGCACAAAAAAAAAAAAAAAAATGAGAATAATTTATCTCCCTACATAAATCTTGTTCTCCTTGGTTTGTAACGACTATGGTATTCTGCAACTTACAAAAAGTTTTTAATTATGTATTAAATATTGATATCTAGCTGTTTATCTTTCGTATGCTGCTAGCAACGTTTCCTAAAATGTAAAACCTGTACTAGTAATATTTGTATCGTAATTCAATGCATCTCTTGCCAAAGACTATTATGTAGTAAAGTGCAGTATCTGTCACATCCGTATTCTTTGTAAAAACATCGAATGTTTACATGCTTTGAGCCAGTGTAAAACCAAGATTAGCTACATACTGTGTTTATTTGTGTACAAAGCATAATAATGCACGTTATAAGAAGCAATCTGATGTGAATACCACAAGGCAGTGCACTGAAAGTACCCAAAACATAAAAAAAACTTTCGGACTCGTAAATGTTGCGTCACTGATTAATAAATTTCCGTTATTTCCGCCAGCAACACACCTAATACACTTGGCCCACAAGATATGTTTCTGTAACACCTCCATCTGAAGATGAGTCTGCAGTGGCTCGAAAACATGTTCGAGGTCGAATAAACAGTAAGAAAGCAACTGGTTGCATATTTATTACGAGATAAACGCCAGATAAAAATTAGTCTTGTTACTTTTTTCAGACACTTTCTATGATAGCACTAGTTAGTAGAACGATATGAATCTAAAATTTGCCATCTCTGATAGCATTATACATTTTACTAACACCACGTTTACATGGGGCTTCCAGAACCGAATTTCGTAAACCGGTTTCCCAACACCGCTTCTGAGTGGTCATGTAAACACTTCAAAAGCGATTCCGGAAATCCACTTCTTGGTACCGGTTTTCCAATTCTGCAATCGATTTTCGCATCCATGTAAACGCGAGTCTATGGCAGCATCATAAAAAGAGGCTTCTGCAACACACTAAGAGAATTTAAGATACCCACTAAAATCATTAGAATGATTCAACTGTGCATGGATGGCTCACGGCCAGTAGTGTAGTTCAGAGCGTCCATATCCCCCAACTTCCCAATCAAAACAGGCTTACGACTGGGAGATGCTCTCTTTAACCTTGCATTAGAGAAAGTGGTTCGAGAGAGTAACTTACAGCTATACAATGGTCTCCGATTCGAACACAGCGAAGTAAAACTTCTGACATGTGCAGACGATACGGTGTTACTCATTGAAACAGAAGAAGAGCTGAAGGACATGCACAGTTATCTCAGGCACAGTACCAGCAAAATAGGACTTTTGATCAACCAAGAAAGAACAGAATATATAGAAATAAGTCGAGTTATAAACCCGAATACACGCTTTGAAATTGACCGCCATTCTTGATTTAGAGAAGTTAATCAGTTTAAATACCTAGGATCGTTCTTCAGCAGCAAAAATATCATAACACTGGACGTAAACGAGAGATAGCCTTAGGATGTCTGTACGATCTAAGCAGCCCTCTGAAAAGTAAAGCTTTGTCAGTCACCACTAAGATGAAGATATATAACACCATCATCTACCAAGTAGTGCCGTGTGGTTCGGAAGGCTGAACGCTTACCAAGAAAGAAAGAGAAGAACTGAATGTTTTCGACTGAAAAGTGAAGAGAAAAATTTGGGACCTTTGTTGGAGAATGAGGTATGGAGGGTTCGAAAGAACATTGAAATTTATCACTTAATGAAGCATCCGACTATCGTCCAGAAAGGACTAAGAGAAGGACGTCGCAGCATTAGGAATACCCGCAGGGTGCAGAGAGACAGCGAGATATACAAGGAGATGGAAGCAAATCGTTGATGCAGCGCGTGGTTTTGCAGGGCCTGTGCTCGCTGAAAAGAAGAAGAAGAAGTAAATGAAAGCGGTTTTGAAACGTGCTTGGGTTGTCAAGTGACGCCTTGTTTCCAGAATATTTGGTTAATATGGACTTATTGTGCAGTGGAGCTGTCTACCTGATATATAACTGGGCTAGCAAATCCGCTTCAGACCTTAACATATAAACATGACAGTGAAAAACGGATTCCGAAATTCGGTTTTCGTCTTTCAGATAAGTTGCACGTAAACGTAGTGTAAGAATCGCTCATAGAGTAGTACTCGATAAAAGTGCTCTGATACTATAGGTTACAAACAGCTTTTTCAACAGCTATACTTTGGACGGTTGTACATATCTGTTTCATCGATAATACTGTGGACACAAAATCGCTTATATGGGCATTTAAAGTTGCCACTTAGTTGTAGACTGCCGCTGCGCGGCGCAGATGGCGGCAGATGATATATTATAGCGCCGTACGCAGTTAAAGCCGTGGAGAACCTACCAGTGCCATCTCGTGGTGATTTTTCTAAGTTATTGCCAACTCAGCTGCCTCATTCCTGCTTTAGCTCAGCAATAGAGGGGTCTCTTTGGATGAAATCTGTGTGGCGAGTGCACCTTGGCACCGACGAAATTCAACCAGACTAGCGTTAAGCTAGCGTTCTAGCTTCTAGGCGATATTAGCAGGCCTAAGCGCACGGTCGTGCTACAAATATCTCCAAGTGAGCGCGGTTACACAAGCAGCTGATCGCGCAATTGCGCGGCAGCTCGTGGGGATTAGTAATGCTACAGTAAAGTCTTTATAAACGCCTTATGAGATCTATGTGAAACGCAACTTATAATCTCTGTCACAGCTTTTCGGTGGAATTGAAACAGTTGCCCAAATCAGATTTCTTAGATTTAGCTAATGTTAGTTTTAATGCATATCGATGTGTATAGGAAACTAGTCTCAACATCTAAAAACAAGCTAGCAGTCCTTTTCGTCAATGTTGAAAAAGTCCTTAATACACCATAGCTTATAGATAAAATTAACAGGGAGTTTGTTAAAGATGTTGCCGATGCTATTATTTATGACGCTATGATAAACCGAAAAATTATGTAAGAACAAATGCAGACAGATTAAACGAAATCCGGATAAAGATATCACGATTATTAAATGGTAAAATGATAAGGAAATGTCCTTGTATGCCCTTTACCATACTACAGGACTGTTCCATGACATGTTGCACGTTGTGTTACGTAATACGAACGTGCAGATTGGCAATCGCACTGTCAGACCGCTGGGAAAGGTTATCCAACATGCTGCACAAGATTTTCGGCCTTTTGCGTACTCATGGATGTATGAAATAAATTGTTGTTCCTGCAATCATTTCGGCCGGCCCGTGTGGCCGAGCGGTTCTAGCCGCTACAGTCTGGAACCGCGCTGCTGCTACGGTCGCAAGTTCGAATCCTGCCTCGGGCATGGATGTGTGTGATGTCCTTAGGTTAGTTAGGTTTAAGTAGTTCTAAGTTCTAGGGGACTAATGACCTCAGATGTTAAGTCCCATAGTGCTCAGAGCCATTTGAACCATTTCTTTTTGCAATCATTTCATCTATTTAGTAAACAGAAGGGGAGGGGGGGGGGGAGATTTGAGTTTAACGTTCGGTCGAGGACAAGGTCATTAGAGAAGAAGTATAATCTCAGATTAGGGAAGTACGCGAAAGAAATTGGGCCGCTCCCTTTCAGAGGAACCACTAGCACTCCAGCATGAGACTTCAGTGATTTAGCGAAGCCAACCCCCCCCCCCCCCCCCCCTCCCCGTTACCTCGCCCTCCTCCACCTATCCCAATCATAGATAGTATATGGGAAGAAAGCAATCCGTACACCTGGGTACAAGCCCAAATCGCTTTAATTTGGATATGTAATTATGCAAGATGTATGTTGCGTTAGTTACTTAGCTCCGTCTTCCATGCATCAAATCCACGATAAACATCATGATGTGGAACGTGCCAGCTGAAGAAACGTACAACAACTATTTTTTTTAAAACAAGAAAAATATTTATATGGAAATGCTGGTCGTAGGTTGTGTTCCAAAAATGAGACAGAAGTGATGACACTTTCTGCAGGACCTGACCATCATTTTGTAGGACAATGCTCAAGCACGTACAGTGCAAGCTGTTACTGATTTGTCTGACTGATGGGGCTGCTAAGTGTTTTCCACCTACTGCACTCCCCTGACCTAATCCCTCGTGAGTTCAACTCAGTTTCTAAACTGAAGGAAACACTTCCCGGCTTCCGCTTCAGAACTGCTACAAATTCGTCGGGCAATAGACCGCGCCGCTCGAACTGTCAACACGACTGGCACTGCTAAGAGTATCCTACGACTTACACATCGCTGGCAACGGGTAATACACAATGCTGGTGAGTACTTTGAAGGTAAGTAAAACTTTGAAACACGTATCTGTTATGTACGAGCTGTAAATAAATAGTCGCCACTGTTAAAGTTCCAACCCTCGTATATTAACGCCATTGTCCAGGTATTTTCGATCAGGTAGTGTATATTCCAAGATTTATACCGAAACTTGTAAGTGGTCTTTTGTAGGATATTTGGCGTCTGTCTTCAAGCGTCTGCCAGCTCAGGATTTTCAACATTTCAGCAACGCTATCCCGTGTTTCAACCAATCATGTGACGATTCGTGTTGCCCTTCGCTCTATGTGTCCACTATTCCGTTTTTAGACCTATCAGGCACGGGTTCCTCACACCTGAACAATATTGTGATAATGGATGACGCGAATTTTGTCAGCAGTGTCTTTTGTAAACTGACAGCATTTTCCCAAATTCCTACCCATCAACCGATGGCTGCCTTGGGGTGATGTAAATAGCGACGCCGCTGGACATTGGATGCCGGAAACCAGTGAGCTACAGTGATAAATAACGGGTTTTGGATTTGGCGAATGACGGGAGAACGTCACCTGTCATCATGTATAGTGACAGCAGTGACTTACGAGGTCTGTTCAAAAAATACCGGAATTGCCCATTAAATTTTTCAACGCTTACCTTTTATTTACACTCCTGGAAATGGAAAAAAGAACACATTGACACCGGTGTGTCAGACCCACCATACTTGCTCCGGACACTGCGAGAGGGCTGTACAAGCAATGATCACACGCACGGCACAGCGGACACACCAGGAACCGCGGTGTTGGCCGTCGAATGGCGCTAGCTGCGCAGCATTTGTGCACCGCCGCCGTCAGTGTCAGCCAGTTTGCCGTGGCATACGGAGCTCCATCGCAGTCTTTAACACTGGTAGCATGCCGCGACAGCGTGGACGTGAACCGTATGTGCAGTTGACGGACTTTGAGCGAGGGCGTATAGTGGGCATGCGGGAGGCCGGGTGGACGTACCGCCGAATTGCTCAACACGTGGGGCGTGAGGTCTCCACAGTACATCGATGTTGTCGCCAGTGGTCGGCGGAAGGTGCACGTGCCCGTCGACCTGGGACCGGACCGCAGCAACGCACGGATGCACGCCAAGACCGTAGGATCCTACGCAGTGCCGTAGGGGACCGCACCGCCACTTCCCAGCAAATTAGGGACACTGTTGCTCCTGGGGTATCGGCGAGGACCATTCGCAACCGTCTCCATGAAGCTGGGCTACGGTCCCGCACACCGTTAGGCCGTCTTCCGCTCACGCCCCAACATCGTGCAGCCCGCCTCCAGTGGTGTCGCGACAGGCGTGAATGGAGGGACGAATGGAGACGTGTCGTCTTCAGCGATGAGAGTCGCTTCTGCCTTGGTGCCAATGATGGTCGTATGCGTGTTTGGCGCCGTGCAGGTGAGCGCCACAATCAGGACTGCATACGACCGAGGCACACAGGGCCAACACCCGGCATCATGGTGTGGGGAGCGATCTCCTACACTGGCCGTACACCACTGGTGATCGTCGAGGGGACACTGAATAGTGCACGGTACATCCAAACCGTCATCGAACCCATCGTTCTACCATTCCTAGACCGGCAATGGACCTTGCTGTTCCAACACGACAATGCACGTCCGCAATATCCCGTGCCACCCAACGTGCTCTAGAAGGTGTAAGTCAACTACCTTGGCCAGCAAGATCTCCGGATCTGTCCCCCATTGAGCATGTTTGGGACTGGATGAAGCGTCGTCTCACGCGGTCTGCACGTCCAGCACGAACGCTGGTCCAACTGAGGCGCCAGGTGGAAATGGCATGACAAGCCGTTCCACAGGACTACATCCAGCATCTCTACGATAGTCTCCATGGGAGAATAGCAGCCTGCATTGCTGCGAAAGGTGGATATACACTGTACTAGTGCCGACATTGTGCATGCTCTGTTGCCTGTGTCTATGTGCCTGTGGTTCTGTCAGTGTGATCATGTGATGTAACTGACCCCAGGAATGTGTCAATAAAGTTTCCCCTTCCTGGGACAATGAATTCACGGTGTTCTTATTTCAATTTCCAGGAGTGTATTTTGCATAGTCTCCTTCGGAATACTCTCCTCCACAATTGATACACCTCTCCCAACGCCATTTCCACTTCCAGAAGCAGTCTTGGTATGTCTCTTGCTGGATCGCGCGAGGCGGCGGCTGCGAATTTTCTTTTATCTCGTCTATCGTTGCAAATCTTCGTCCTTTCAACGGTATTTTCAACTTTGGAAATAGAAAAAGTCCGCAGGGCCAGGTCTGGAGATTACGGAGAACGAGGCAGCACAGTGATTTCGTTTTTTGTGCAGTAGTCACACGCCAACGGGGATGAATGTGCCGGTGCTTTATCGTGATGCAAGAGCCACGAATTATCTCACCACATTTCTGGGCGTATCCTTCTCACATTTTCTCGCATGCGTCGCAACACGTCCCGACCCAGTGTGAAGGTTGAACCTTGGTCTCAACATGGTAACTGTAGATCCACGTCTCATCACCAGTTATGAATTTCTTAAGGAACATCTCGTTCTCATTTGCGCGATCCAAAAGCTCTTCACAGATTGCGAGGCGGGGGTCTTTTTGGTCTTGACTCATGAGCAGTGGCTCGAACTTGGCGGCATTCCAAGATGTTGTGTCAGGATTTCATGACACGATCCAACTGAAATGTTACATTCTCCTGCAATCTCTAGGACAACAGGTCTTTGATTGGCACGCACAATTTCGTTGCCGTTCTGACGTGAGCGTCGTCGGTAGATGTCCAAGGGTGTCCTGAAAGAGAGTCACCTTTATCTTCCGTCCGGCCATTGAGTTTCACGCAAAATTTAATGGGGACGCGTTGCTCCTCTACCTCTGCCGTCTCGAAATCCGCAAACTGTGCGACACAATGTTCTATCCACTAGAGCACCGAACAATAACTAACGGACGTGCAACAATGAAACCTTCGATAGTTATATACACTCCTGGAAATGGAAAAAAGAACACATTGACACCGGTGTGTCAGACCTACCATACTTGCTCCGGACACTGCGAGAGGGCTGTACAAGCAATGATCACACGCACGGCACAGCGGACACACCAGGAACCGCGGTGTTGGCCGTCGAATGGCGCTAGCTGCGCAGCATTTGTGCACCGCCGCCGTCAGTGTCAGCCAGTTTGCCGTGGCATACGGAGCTCCATCGCAGTCTTTAACACCGGTAGCATGCCGCGACAGCGTGGACGTGAACCGTATGTGCAGTTGACGGACTTTGAGCGAGGGCGTATAGTGGGCATGCGGGAGGCCGGGTGGACGTACCGCCGAATTGCTCAACACGTGGGGCGTGAGGTCTCCACAGTACATCGATGTTGTCGCCAGTGGTCGGCGGAAGGTGCACGTGCCCGTCGACATGGGACCAGACCGCAGCGACGTACGGATGCACGCCAAGACCGTAGGATCCTACGCAGTGCCGTAGGGGACCGCACCGCCACTTCCCAGCAAATTAGGGACACTGTTGCTCCTGGGGTATCGGCGAGGACCATTCGCAACCGTCTCCATGAAGCTGGGCTACGGCCCCGCACACCGTTAGGCCGTCTTCCGCTCACGCCCCAACATCGTGCAGCCCGCCTCCAGTGGTGTCGCGACAGGCGTGAATGGAGGGACGAATGGAGACGTGTCGTCTTCAGCGATGAGAGTCGCTTCTGCCTTGGTGCCAATGATAGTCGTATGCGTGTTTGGCGCCGTGCAGGTGAGCGCCACAATCAGGACTGCATACGACCGAGGCACACAGGGCCAACACCCGGCATCATGGTGTGGGGAGCGATCTCCTACACTGGCCGTACACCACTGGTGATCGTCGAGGGGACACTGAATAGTGCACGGTACATCCAAACCGTCATCGAACCCATCGTTCTACCATTCCTAGACCGGCAAGGGAACTTGCTGTTCCAACAGGACAATGCACGTCCGCATGTATCCCGTGCCACCCAACGTGCTCTAGAAGGTGTAAGTCAACTACCCTGGCCAGCAAGATCTCCGGATCTGTCCCCCATTGAGCATGTTTGGGATTGGATGAAGCGTCGTCTCACGCAGTTTGCACGTCCAGCACGAACGCTGGTCCAACTGAGGCGCCAGGTGGAAATGGCATGGCAAGCCGTTCCACAGGACTACATCCAGCATCTCTACGATCGTCTCCATGGGAGAACAGCAGCCTGCATTGCTGCGAAAGGTGGATATACACTGTACTAGTGCCGACATTGTGCATGCTCTGTTGCCTGTGTCTATGTGCCTGTGGTTCTGTCAGTGTGATCATGTGATGTATCTGACCCCAGGAATGTGTCAATAAAGTTTCCCCTTCCTGGGACAATGCATTCACGGTGTTCTTATTTCAATTTCCAGGAGTGTATTAAACACAAGCATGAGCAGGGATGCCAACCGCATTTCGCTCCAATGCACCATTGGCACGAAATTACGAATGTTCGGAATTTTTTGAACAGACCTCGTACAAAGCTTTTGTTATGGTATGGGTGTTCATATTGTGCTAGTGTAAGATCACTTTTTGTGCTTAAGAAAACGCTAAATGGGCACATTTTGCGGCATTGTGTACTGCGCGCACTAGATTTGGAATACTACATAGGTACTGCAAAAGATTACAGATCATGCTATGGGGTTCTTTTTTATGATGTCAGAGGGCCGTAATCAGAGAAAGCGTTACTGTCTGCTTTTTAAATCATTCCAGTCTATTATATTTCTGTCATTTTGTATTTGCTTCCATTCATGACCGTGACCGTTTTTTCACATTTACAGTGGTATAGGGTAGATGCCTCTGACTCTGTGTTTATTTCGTGCTTGAAACATTGATACTCACATAGCCGTTGCTTAATATGCTAGCAACTTAGGTGTTCAAATGGCTCTGAGCACTATGGGACTTAACATCTTAGGTCATCAGTCCCCTAGAGATGTTTCAGGAACTCAAGTGGTAATCCCTGGAGGGAAGACAACGCTCTTTTCGCGGAACAATGTTGAGAAAAATTAGAGAATCCGGCTCGGAAGCTGACTGGAGAACGATTCTACTACCGCCAATGAACATTTCGTGAAAAGATCACGAAGATAAGACAAATTAGGGCAAGTACGGAGGTATACAGACATTCGTTTTTCCCTCACTCCATTTGGTACAAGAAAGGAAATGACTAATTATCCTTCGCTACGCACCATAAGTTGGCTTGTGGAATATGTAGATACATGTACAATTGCTCAAAATAGACAGAATTAGAAAAAAATAGCAGGAATACGTTAACAAATTTCGGTGATTTCGATATAGCACTCTGACCTGATGTATCTCAAACATACACTTTATTTCAGTTTCGAAGTTATGTTTTTTCTTTCGTTTTAGGTTTAAATGGTCCAAATGGCTCTGGGCGCTATGGGACTCAACATCTGAGGTCATCAGCCCCCTAGAACTTAGAACTACTTAAACCTAACTAACCTAAGGACATCACACAGATCCATGCCCGAGGCAGGATTCGAACCTGCGACCGTAGCGGTCGTACGGTTCCAGATTGAAGCGCCTAGAACCCCTCGGCCACAACGGCCGGCTTAATTTTAAGGAACAAAGTATTAAATTTAATTTCTGTTATTAATTGACGAGCACTTGGTCTGTTTACTTTTGCTCTCTGACGTCATACATAATGGTGAGTATTACATTTTCTGTATATGACTATCCGATATTAGCTAACACTTTTGTAACTGTTTCTGTGGTGACAGAGTACCTTTACCTGCTGTGCAAAAAATGCTGTAATATAGCTGCGCACAGAATACGAAGAAGCAAAAAATGTGGTTTATGGCTTAATAAATATGTAGCTTTTATTTATAACTTCCCGCACTGGCCCCAGATGCAAAGTCAAGTGAGAAAGATGTACACCAAGTGCATGCAGCGAGCGTTACACCAATAGAGTGACCTTGTCCGACAATTGCCTAACAGTCTGTCGTTTCTGCGTACACCGCTAGTAGTTGCCATCACGACCGCTAGATGGTAGCGCCTGTACTTTGGCGGCGGATGGAACCTGCGTGACAACTCCCGCGCGGAAGAAAATGAAGTAACGGTATGCTGCTCGGGGATTTAAACGCGAATGCGTTGTTCTACTTCTTGTGTAAAAGAAAACAAGGATTTAACTCTCTCTCCGTACTTCTGCCAGACAGTCGTTCAGTGCAGACATTAAATGACAGTTGAAAGCTCAAAGTTTTGACCGAATCTCTGTTCAATGATGTATTAAACGCCACAATAAATGTAGTGAAGTAACGAAGTACGTAAATGGAGCTTCGAATGTTGTAATGAAGTGCGAGTGAAAAGCTAAGGTTCCCAGCTGATGTCAGATATGCATCAGAAAGAGTCAAGACACCTGTAGATGTAAATGAATCGATTAAAGCAAAATGTTGGTGTCACTACGAAGTCGTAGCGCGTTATTCAAAACCGAACATGAAACCATAGTACTGTTGACGTACAGAACTGCGCTGCAAAGTTTGTATATAAAAAAAAGGTGTTTACAGACATGCTGCAGAAATCAAAGATGTTAATTCTTGACTATAAATGAGGCGTGTCACAATTTCATAATTGTAAAGATCTGTATCTAGATAAATGGCCACGTTCATTATTTACAAGCTGTAATTTATAATTTATGATACGTGCTGTTGCTGAGAGTCATTTTTTGTCGTTTGGCTCTTGCCTTGATTGACTATTGCCATGCAGCTTAATTGCGTTGGTGCCTTGTTTTCTTTTTCACCAGGTTTCCAGGAATCTCGATCGATAGTAATGAATCGATTGGACAGAACGCACGCAGTGATGTACTCATTAATAGTTCTGAGCTTTGTTATCGATCTGATTGAGGTAGGTGCAAATCAAGGTATAAAGCAACTATTACTAATTTTCTCTAACTCGTTCGTACGCGAACCCGTAGACTATTATGCTCAAGGACACACAGATACCGTTCTTGACAGATAACATTGTACGACACACACAGCTTTAATAGATCTAGCATGTTATAAAAGATAAATGACCGCGAAGAAAGAGTCACGGCAATCTGTCGTGAGCAGGGGATTGACTATTGAGCACTTTGAGATTGGCCAATACATCTAACTTTTATGTCTATTAAGATACTTCAGCGACAGTTATTGTTGTTCCAGTCATCAGCACTAATGTTGGTTCGATACATATCTCCATTCTTCTCGCTTGCTAGTTACACCCGTTTTTTCAGCATCATCGTCAACGATCTACCTTCTACACTCACACACAATATCTGTCACTGCGATTCTTTCCTTCAACCATCCCTTCAGTTACAGCCTTCAGGCAATGACTGATGCATTATGGGCCCAACCATTCTACTCTTCGATTCATTACGTTCTTTGTAAGGCATTTTCTGATGCGACTTATTGCAGGACGACTTTATTCTATACGCTATCAATCAATCTGATCTTAAGCAGTCTCATACTTGAGTCGCATTCGAGAGGACGACGGATCAAATCCGCGTCCGACCATCCAGCTTTAGGTTTTCCATGGTTTTTCCAAATCGCTACAGACAAACGAGGGGTTGGTTCCTTTGAAAGGCCACAGCCTATTTCCTTCTCCATTCTTAAACAATTGCTCTGTCTGCACTGAATTTATTGTTGACAGTACGTTAAGCCCTGATCTTCCTCTTTCAACAGTCTCCTGCAACATCGTATTCCAAAGGCAGTCATCGTTTGATTTCAGTCTTCCTCAATGTCTACGTTTCGCTTATATAGAAAGCTGTGACCCAGACATAGCATCATATAATTTACTATTGTATGATTACCATGTTTTCAATGGGACGGAGTGCTTCTTTTAAAATAAAACTTCAATAGCGCCTGACA
Source organism: Schistocerca cancellata (assembly GCF_023864275.1). NCBI lineage: Eukaryota > Metazoa > Arthropoda > Insecta > Orthoptera > Acrididae > Schistocerca > Schistocerca cancellata. Next base: position 129,309,840 of record NC_064632.1, read on the forward strand.
AAATTCGAAAAGCAACACGCTTCTCAAATACAGCTAGTTGGTATCTTGTAAGTCAAGACCAAGGTTACCCGCACAATGCCTTGCAGATTGTATTAGTATACAGACATAGCTTTACGGTGTTGAAACTGTTTTTTAGACACAGACTTTTGGACCCAGATTTTAAATTTTCCCGGTGAAACGCTCAGCAGCGTTACTACAACAGATACTAGTCTTTTCAAGAACTGGGGAGTTCCGCAGAAAACAGTGCTTCGTTCCATTAAAAAAAAATAGCTTTCAAGACCTCGGAAAATGATAGAAAGTTACGATTATAATATTGTCAACTTTAATTACTATTACTCGCACTTCCTGAGAAGTGTGTTTCGATATTCTGAAGTATTTGTTTATTGGTATGCGTGTTTAAGAAACATGTGTGTGAGTTTTCTTCGAGAAAGATACGCTTCTACCATCCAACCCTCAGCGAGCAATATTGATCTGTTATCCACAATACCAACCAGGAAAAGGGTATAGTTGGTTATATTAAAAGTAGAAGCTCAGTTCTAACTTAGATTTTTACATGTAGTTTCTACAGTATATCTTGATACCTGAAAATTGCTTATAGCTTCTGTTGATCGATATTTTTCTCCTGAAATGGTAAATGTTATTGCTATGTTATTCCAGAATAACACAAACAGCTAACAAAAGGCTCTTCTGCTCCTCTGAACACTATAGACTCACGATCTCACGGTAAACATTATAGGACCATTTTATTACTGGTTTATACCTCTTTATTACTTACGTTTAACGTGTTGTTGTTGCCGTATAGCTCGAGGTGACGCTGTGGTTATTGTATTAGGGAACAGCAATTCAAATCTCCGCCCCCCTACACGCAACTAGCTTTCTCGTACCTTCCGTAATTCGCTTAAAGCAAATACCCGAATCGTCCCTTCGAAAAAGAATTAGCGATTTGTTTCCCTGCATTTCCCTGTTTGAGTTTGTGTTCCACTGTCGACGAGGCGTGAATAATCTTCCTTTTGAACTTGCCGTATAAGCGTCCCTCACCGCTTCGTCCTCAACTTTCAGTACAAACATTCCTCGTTATTCGATGTTCTTAATCTTTGTCATCTTAGCATTTTTTGTTTCGGCTGTTAGGACATATTCCTGGCCAAAAGACGCCTGTTAATATCAAACATCGGACTTAATTTAGGAAGGTGTATAGTTAGAGCACAGCATTGTTTGGAAGTGAACATGGATTGTGGGGAAGAAGAGAATGAAGCGTTTGAGATGTGATGCCTTAGAAGAATGTTGCAAATTAGGTGTACTGATAAGGTAAATAATCAGGAAGTTCTTCCCAGAATCAGCAAGGACAGGAAAACGCGACAAGATGTGTTAATACATGGAGATATAACTTTCATGGTGCTACAGGGAGCTGTAGCGAGTAAAGCCTGTAGGAAGAAACAGAAATCTAAATATATCCAACAAGTAATAGACGATGTTGGGTGCATCTGTTATTCTGAGACGGATACACGAATAGGTTGGCGCAAGAGACGAAATGAAATAAAATAAAACGGCACATGGAGATCAACAGTTTAGATGACGCTGGATTTTACATTCACATTACGTTTACAGAAAATTATTCGTAGTATCTCATGTTTCTGTGCAGCTATAGACGTTCACATATCAACTGAGTAGAACATATGGTACTATAAATATTCTTAAATGATGTTTAAGTGTTTTGTGCAAAGTATAAATTTTATATCTTATGACTATGTATATGGTATTCACATCGATGTGTCTAACTGGTAAACCGAGCGAGGTGGCGCAGTGGTTAACACACTGGACTCGCATTCGGGAGGACGACGGTTCAATCCCGCGTCCGGCCATCGTGATTTAGGTTTTCCGTGATTTCCCTAAATCACTCCAGGCAAATGCCGGGATGGTTCCTTTGAAAGGGCACGGCCGACTTCCTTCCCCCTCCTTTCCTGATCCGATGAGACCGATGACCTCGCTGTCTCGTCTCCTTCCCCAAAACAACATAACACCCACACACTCTCTAACTGGTAATCATTTCCTGGTACTATTATCTGACGCAATTAGATCTCCTTTAGTGCTCGTCAGTGCATCCACACTACAAATTCACACAAAGCCAGCAATTTCAGTTTTTGGGTCAAAATGTTCATAACTACTTCTACCTCCTATAATGGTCTCAAGCACTTTATTTTGTGGTCTGAGAGTCCCATTAACCGTTGAAAAATTTCCCCAAAATGTTAGTCCTTATTTGAGATTAGCTTGAAAATGTACGTAGGAAGCAATTAGAAACTGATGAGTGCAATTTTTTTTTAGGATACTTTAAAGATGTCAATCTTTAGTCAGTCTTGCACTCACTCATTCAACAAGTATGTGGCATTTTGTCACTTTGTATCGATACGTACCAAGGGAATTCACTGGATTTTTGATTTCACTCGATACGTTACTAATATTGACATCAGAATAATGTGACATTTTGAGTGTTGCAGGCTTTTATTGATAGCGCTGTTTATAATGGGCCGATTTTCTGTTGGTAGTGTACAGGTGGCTCGTACTGCGTGCCAGAGACATTCACTGTTTGCTATTCTTACTGCATTGCGTTCCTCTCCTGAACCCTTTCTTTCTCTGCAGTCTGTGTCATGTCTTTCACGTCTTGTGTGTGTGTGTGTGTGTGTGTGTGTGCGTGCGTGCGTGCGTGTTCCAAGAGTTCTGTTTACTTGAATACCGGCGAGCACGGCTTGGCAGCAGCGACAGGTAGCGCCTTGCAGCGGGCAACCCGCCAAGCACAGTCCGTTTATCGGTTAGCGCTGGGCCGGAGGTGGGGGGAGGAGGCAGTGAGTGGCTCTGGGGGTTTCATTAAGCGAAGCCTCCGCGGCACGTAGCTGCCTGCTACCATCCCAGGCTGGCGGTCTGCGCGGAACATCGCTCGACGAGTACCGATGCCAAACAACACGATGTGCCAGAGCACATCCTAAGCAACTCAACTATTTCTCTTAGCAAATACGTAGGACTAATGGCTAGATGTGACCAGATCGATTCGCTGTTTGTTGCCTTTCTGATAGTGTGTGACGCAGTACCACTCTAATGCTAATTTCTTAAATGTCATCACTTTTGCTGCAAAAACGAATATGTCGGAGATTCTTGCCGTTTGCAGCCCAGTTGTAGCAACAATTTAGAATTTTTGTCTGCTGTGTAGGGAAAAAGTTTTATTGCTTTTGACGTTTTATTACCGCTTTTTGTGGTTTTCAAATCAGCTACATTTATGATGGCTTACTTGGTACGTTAAGTAATGTAGGAATTGAGTTTATTTGACTGGTGGAGAATGTTATTTTGGTTGGGGAGTTATGGGGAGTTATGGAACTTCAAGAGCGCCCCACGCAATTGTGTTGGCTCTCCTCCTATTCGTGTTCTATATCGATGACCTGGTAGAAAATGTTTAATAGAAAAACTTCAGACTTTGTGCAGATGAAATTGTATGTGAAAAAAAGCTACACAAATATTCAGCAAGACGCTTTGAAGACTTCAGAATCAGGCAAAGACTGGCAACTGGTTTTAAATGTTCTCCTCTCCACCCCACACGTCGTGGATGACCTAACAGTGACGACCGATTACCGTGTCACCCTCTCCCAATGCCGTCATCATATACGGTATGGAAGTGCGTCAGGTCAGCGCATCGCTCTCCTGCCCATTGCCGGTCTTTGTGACCTGGATTCGCTACTACTCGGTCAAGTATCTCCTCAATTGGCCTCAGGGAGCTGTCCTCCCACAAGCGAAAAATCTTTGGCAGTAGCGAGAATCGAACCCGGATCCTCCACATTGCAGTCAGACATCCTGCCCACTCAACTATGGAGGTGGCATTTTAAATGTTCAGAAATCGAAGACGGTTCCCAACAGAAAACGCAACAAAACTTAATATCCTATTACTACAGTATCAGTCTGTCACAACTGGAATCAGTTAACTCATACTAGTACCTCGTTGTAACAACTTGTAAGGGTGTGAAATGGAACGGTCACATAGCGTCAGTCACAGGCAAGGCAGAAGACAGATTTCAGTACTCTGGGATAAAGCAGTCAGTCTACGAAACAGACTGCTTACAAAGCACTTGTGTGTCCCATACTGGAGTGTTGCTCAAGTGTGTGTATGTATTCTAATTATTCCCACATTATTACATTGCACTCGACTTTTTAATACAAGAATATTTGCTTAAATGTAATTACTTTTGCTGCATAAACGAATGTGTTGTTGTAGCAACAATTGTAGAATACGTTTCTTCAGTGTACGGAAAGAGTTTTATTGCTTTTGATGTTTTGTTACCACGTTTTTCTGGTTTTCCCTTCAGCTACAGTTGTAATGGCTTCTTTGCTACGTTAAGTAATGTAGGTATTGAGTTCATTTCCTATGTTCGTCATTCACTGATTTGACAGAAAGTGTAGTGAGCAATGCGTAGTTGGGTAAATATACGACGTCCTTCTGCAAAAGGTTAGGCTTTCTCTTCTTTACTAGACAGTTATTTGTTCTTAAAAGAAAACATCATTCATCAGTAAATATCTTTGGTTACTAGAGAATCGTTAAGCTGTCCCAGGGTATTAGGAATCTAAAGAAAGACAAATGTGGTATCATGTTTTAGTTCTTATCCATTTTTATGGCACTATATACGCTCCCTGCTGTTAAAACTAAGTTACAAATCATTGTAAATCATACTGTTTGCATCCATCCGATATCGTATTCAGAAGCGTAGCTTGCTGTCCGCTTGGAGCGCTGCAGTCGCAGTGTACACCAAATATCAGGAGTGTCGTGAACGTATGTTTCTGACTGTGTTACTAACTACAAAATTAATAATGCATAAACAGCAGTTGAGCCCAAAACGGATACATCAAGTCTGTACGTTTTTGTCGAGCAGTATTTGTTTTGCCTGGGACGTCATCGTACCAGTGTCGACGCATGCGCGTGGTGCTACGAAATAACTTCGTGTAAAGTTATAAATGGTGTCACGTAGAAACACGCTTAACTAGGACATTGAATCGGGTGCCATAGTGAAGAGCTTTAGGAGCGCTATTAAAACCCAAAGTGAGACAATAAAAATATTAGCTATAATGTAACTGAAAATCTATATTAAATTGAAAATTACAAAATGATGTAAGATTTCATCTCACATGACTCGTAAATACGCTTGGAATTGCAGAAAACGCAGGTCAGAGAAAATCTCGCGTCGAAAGGAACCCAAAAAGCTTAAAAAGTCCAGTGCCGATCGAATGCGGGAGCTACGGCAGCGTCGAAAGGGAAGTGAAAAGGCGGCTCAAAGTTATTACGTAGATGGAGTATCGGGTATACAGTGGCAAGCCACAGTCCAAACTTATGATTTGTCTATTCGTTAAACTTGTGATCCGTCTATTCTGTAGCCATTATACTACTCTGTGTAACCATTTTATTGAAGAGACTGATAATTAAATTATATATAATACGAAACACGTATGACGATTTTATCCCTGCGTTTTCACGAAATACGAGGGTAAGTCAATTATTATCAGCAAAGTAGTTATAAAATTTTATTGTAATCAAATAGGAAACTTACAAGAACGTCATTTTTTGACATAGTCTCCTTGCGTCTCAACGCACTTGGTCCATCGTTATAAAAGCTTCCTGATGCCCTCATAAAAGAAGGTTCTCGGTTGAGCTGCGAGCCAGGAATGCGCCGCTTCTTTCACTGCTTCGTCTGAGGCAAATCGACGGCCCCTTAATGGCTGTTTGAGTGGACCAAACAAGTGATAGTCACAAGGGGCAAGATCGTGACTATACGGAGGGTGATCCAGTACTTCAAATTTGAGTTTCTGGAGCCTTTCAGCAGTGTGGGCAGCAGTATGCGGACGGGCATTGTCGTGTAAAAACACAACAGCTTTTGACAGCAATCCTCGGCGTTTACTTTGAATTGCAGGCTTTAGCCTGGCAGTAGACATCTCACTGTAATGTACACTGTTTATTGTTGTGCCCCTTTCCACATAATGTTCCAGTACTGGAACTTGTGGGTCCCAAAAAACCATAAGCATCAGTTTCCCTGTGAGCGGTTGGGTCTTGAACTTTTTCTTGTATGGCAAATTTTGATGTTTCCATTCCATACTCTGCCGTTTACTCTCCGGCTCGTAATGATGGATCCATGTCTCGTCACCAGTAATGATCCTGTCTAAGAAGTTGTCCCCTTCGTTACCACAGCGATGCAAACGTTTTTTGCAGATGTCCAAGCCCATTTGTTTATGCAAATGTATGAGTTGGTGAGTTGTCTTGGGACCCATCTTGCACAAACTTTATGAAACACAAGTCTGTTGTGGATGATTTTGTATGCAGAACCGTGAATAATTTGCAGACGATGTGCCACTTCGTCAATAGCTAATCGTCTGTCTAAGAGAGTCATTTCACGTGAACGCTCAATGGTTTCTTCATTTCTGGCAGTAAACAGTCGTCGTGCGTAACTCTTGTGCGACCATTTCGGAATTTTTCAATCCATTCGTAGACACTCCGTTGTGGCAAAACACTGTTCCCGTACTGTACCGAAAGTCTTCGGTGGATATCGGCCCCTGATACGCCTTCCGACAACAAAAAACGGATCACTGAACGTTGGTCTTATTTGGTGTGAATAGACAGCGGAGCAGCCACGATTAGTAGGACGGCAGCGATGACGAAACTAGCCTAGCAGCTTGAAAATTGCAAAGATATAACAACAAATAAACAAAGCATGCGCCATCAACGCTTCGACCATAAATATAATAGACTGGCCCTGACGTCATTTTCGTGGCTCCAACATCTCTGGGCTGAAGGCACGTGAATATTGGCAAAAAATGGTTGTTTCGTGTTGCGCTTATGGCTGTACTCAGCGTTTTGTCGGGGAAATGGCATTACATTTCACGTGTAAGTGTTTCTATGATAGTGCAGATGCGTTTATTGAAATTTGATGAAGTGACTTTTATATGTTTTTTACACTTGAAATAGAGTATCACGTAAATTAAAGTGTTGAATGTGATGCCTGTAAAGTCAGACTCATATTACATTTTGGAAAGTATCTGTGATAATTCGGTTACAGAAGTAAGTATAATCGTTTCTCGTTCCTACTCATAGGTTCACTAAGGATGAAAACCAAAGGCAGCTTTGGATACAGGCTCTGAAACGGAAAAACTTTAAGCCATCTGCACATACGCGCCTTTGCTCGAAGTACTTCGCGGAGAAGTGTTTTGATAGCTTTATTATTATTTACAGTGTATATCTATAATTTGTATTTACAGTGTCTGTCATTTTTAAACCTAGGCTCCAAAATTATTTTCTGAAACTGCAAAGTCTCATCTTTCATCTAAAATAACATTTTTTTTAAACTGATAGTTTAAACTTTTGTAAAAATAGTGGGAACTGAACCTTTGAAGTGCACCTAAAATTGATTCTCTAAAATGGACCTGCTCCTAAAGTAAACAATTTTGACACTTATAGTTGACATAATTCCCATAGCCAATTTCTTTTATAAGTGGCTAGAACTCGAAACGTGGCGAATACAATGTTTAAAGTTTTGACACGAGCCCACTCTTACTGTTTAAAAGAATTTTAACGACGTTTATAGTAATTTCGTCCCGCTGCCCACCAGAGTGGCGTTCGATGTATTTGTTGGATTTTATAAATGGTACTTTGAACAAATCCAGGTCAAATGTAGTTCTGGCATAATTTTTCACAAATAAAAAAGTATTTTTGATTGGAAGCGTTTGGCAGTCAATTGAGAAATGTGGGTAAAATCCGATACAAACATAGGGTGGCAGACCGCTGATTTGAAATCCCGCCACGTTTTGCCAACAGTCACGTGATTTATGTTGGAGCCACACCAGCCCCATAGCTTCTGCACAGCAAGGCCAGTCTACTAGTATCTATGGTCGAAGCATCAACGTAAAACGACAGTACTACCAAAATAAACAATAATATTACTAAATTGCAGATAATACGTAATTGACAGACCCTCGTATCTACGACGCGGACCCGTATTGCGCACGCAGAATTCTTTTTTTTATTTTACATGCAACGTTGTATGTTTTTTTCCGGAAAAGATCAATAAGAATAGTAATCATCATAGTGGTCCATTCGTGGTAAGGTATAATAAGGAATAGTTATGAAATAAACTCTAGTTTATCGAGACATTCGTGCGTGTGTTAAAATGTTAGCGTACGGTAGTGAAGTCATTGGTAAGCCGACAGCGTTTTTGGTGGTATCTTGCATAATAGTATGAAAAACATGGTACAAATTTGCGCTAAACATATTTTATCAGTGCCACTTTCTCACATTCACATTTGATTTTTTATGATGATAATGGAAAATGTATCTCATTAACATTTAGGAAGAATGACAGTCAAAACTACGTTTTTATATAAATCAGTCATTTTAGAGCATATGTACAAATATCTGAGTTGATGCAGTACCCTAGAGTGAAGAGTTATGCAATCTTCTCTGGCGCTGGAATAATGTAAAATCATTCTACAACTGCTTCAGAAAATTTTTGTCTTAGAGGTAAAGGTAAGGCTGACAGAATGGCGTACAGTTCGGTGGTGTGATATTCGGCGTATACACGTATCAGTAGGCTATAACGAGAAATAAAAGTTGATTTTCTCACGATTCATTATTATGCCTCGATTATACATCACCACGAATATACCACTATGGGTATTATTATTACTATTATTATTGTTATTGTTGTTTCCTCATGATATAATTCGTTGATACAAGTGTATAGTGAATAATTAGAGCAAAACTGATGACACTCGAACGCAGTACGAGCAGAGTTCTGTTTTCCCGCCTTAGCTGGTTGCGCTAACGCCATTTCTGGAAGGCTTTAGCCCTGGTATGGTGTGCATCATACTCGTAAAACACTGGAAATGCTTCCCTTGCCAATATCTCACCGACACGGCGTGGCTAACGATGGCTCTAGCTGAGCTGGGATGTCTTGACAGCCATACTTTACCACGTATCTACATGTGCAGAAAGTCGGATAGGACAAGTCGGATAGTACAAATATTAATGACTTATCGCTCAATACCAGCTGCAGTCCAAGACTCTTCACAGCACACACGGTTTTTTGTGATTAATGGTTGTCCGTTAAATATTGTACAGTTAGAATCTGACAAAACATTGACCTGTTGCAAACACTGGCAGCTAGCCCGAAATGTAGGGAAATATAAAGGCGTGCGTTTTACAAAAAGTAAAAATGATTCCACAGTTAGCGATTTGCAACTGGAGCGAGTCTCGTCGTACGAATACATGGCAATAACAGTGTTTGTGAATAAGGAGTTGAGCTTTCACGTAGCTGTAGGTGAAATGAATGACAGAATTCCAGTTATTGCTAGGATATTGGAAAACTACAGTTTACCTGTTTTAATTATCACCTCAAGCTGTGATCATCAAACTTGGCGTCAGTTAATCTCTATATATATACTGACGCTGCAATGCGACACATTTTTCCCAACGATGTACCATCTGGCGGAGACCTTTGTTGTAGAAGTCTGCGTTTTGATTAAGCGGCGCTACTTTTCGTCATGTTCAAACAGTTGTTGTAGATGCTGAAAACTGATCCCTGACTGATTTTCACCTGTAGAGGTACCGACATTGTAATCGAGGTTAAATTCGTTGTCCAAAGCGAAGATCAATATATATCGGTACTCCATTTATTCGTCGGTGACTGTAGGCCATAGCATGCATTTCTGTCCCACTTCCTTTCTTTATGATTCAACTTGTTAGTAAAACGGTACGTCACGTGGTCCGTTAGAGGACTAATCTAACCTTGTTATTGCAATTTCTCATTGTTTATGGGATAATACTATGAATAAATTTTAATTTCTCTTTAATTATATTGATGGCACAGTTATTTCTGAAAACTGTTGTCCTGGGCTGTTCCCATGTACTCATGTGTTCTTACTTAAATTGGTAGCTGATACGACCACGTTTTCCAGAATCGTTTTGCAGATAAGCTGCCGTGCGCAGAAATACTTGCAGTTCGTTAGGGAGTTTCAAGTATAATTTAAGTCTGTACTGCTGAGAACTTCGAGAATTCATACTGATTCTGAATATGTTCGGAAGGATTACTATGATTCTCGTGATCATTGCAAAAAGGTGTTAGAGGATACCAAGCGAGGTTTTACGTTCTTATGGGACTTATCCTCTCTATAAGGAACAGTGCATCTATAATTTCATATCGTACCAGGAGGTTAGAGTGGGTTGATCGTAATGTTGCGTTGTCTTAAATACATGTTCAAGCTCTCCTTATATTGTTTGTTGTCCTACTTCTGAGTATGTTAATCAAACAGCAGTCAGATCGCGTTACTTTTCTTTGATGTGTCTGAGTTTTATTTAAAAGTGGGAATACTTTCAGGGCATTTTCACAGGAGTCACACCAGTTATGCAATCAACTTGGTTCAAAAAACAATTGGAAGGCTTTCATTACAGACAAAAAACAAAGATTGTTGGGTACCTTTACTTTTTCGAAGTGATACGACAATATTACTGTCACTAGTTGTAAGTGCAAGATTAGTGCACAATGGAAAAGATGTAGAAAAGCATTAGACCAGTAGACTTTTAAAAAATTGTTATCAGACTGTATCAGAATGTTTGTGGAATACTCTGTGAACGGCTGACGCTTGTGCGACGTCCTAAACCACCCGTTCTCAGCCCTGCTGAACATTTCTGGGTCGCCATGGAGTGAGTAGTGCGAGAGTAGGACGCAGCTTCGATCCTTTCCCGTGAGTTGTGGCCGGCGGTTGAGTGGTCAGAGCGGCGAATGGCTCTCCAGCGCCTTCGGTGTCACGAGGACGCGTACTCCTAGTTACCCATCTACATCTACACCTACATCTACATTTATACTCCGCAAGCCACCCAACGGTGTGTGGCGGAGGGCACTTTACGTGCCACTGTCATTACCTCCCTTTCCTGTTCCAGTCGCGTATGGTTCGCGGGAAGAACGACTGTCTGAAAGCCTCCGTGCGCGCTCTAATCTCTCTAATTTTACATTCGTGATCTCCTCGGGAGGTATAAGTAGGGGGAAGCAATATATTCGATACCTCATCCAGAAACGCACCCTCTCGAAACCTGGCGAGCAAGCTACACCGCGATGCAGAGCGCCTCTCTTGCAGAGTCTGCCACTTGAGTTTGTTAAACATCTCCGTAACGCTATCACGGTTACCAAACAACCCTGTGACGAAACGCGCCGCTCTTCTTTGGATCTTCTCTATCTCCTCCGTCAACCCGATCTGGTACGGATCCCACACTGATGCGCAATACTCAAGTATAGGTCGAACGAGTGTTTTGCAAGCCACCTCCTTTGTTGATGGACTACATTTTCTAAGGACTCTCCCAATGAATCTCAACCTGGTACCCGCCTTACCAACAATTAATTTTATATCATCATTCCACTTCAAATCGTTCCGCACGCATACTCCCAGATATTTAACAGAAGTAACTGCTACCAGTGTTTGTTCTGCTATCATATAATCATACAATAAAGGATCCTTCTTTCTATGTATTCGCAATACATTACATTTGCCTATGTTAAGGGTCAGTTGCCACTCCCTGCACCAAGTGCCTATCCGCTGCAGATCTTCCTGCATTTCGCTACAATTTTCTAATGCTGCAACTTCTCTGTATATTACAGCATCATCCGCGAAAAGCCGCATGGAACTTCCGACACTATCTACTAGGTCATTTATATACATTGTGAAAAGCAATGGTCCCATAACACTCCCCTGTGACACGCCAGAGGTTACTTTAACGTCTGTAGACGTCTCTCCATTGATAACAACATGCTGTGTTCTGTTTGCTAAACACTCTTCAATCCAGCCACACAGCTGGTCTGATATTCCGTAGGCTCTTACTTTGTTTATCAGGTGACAGTGCGGAACTGTATCGAACGCCTTCTGGAAGTGAAGGAAAATAGCATCTACCTGGGAGCCTGTATCTAATATTTTCTGGGTCTCATGAACAAATAAAGCGAGTTGGGTCTCACACGATCGCTATTTCGGGAATCCATGTTGATTACTACATAGTAGATTCTGGGTTTCCAAAAACGACATGATACTCGAGCAAAAAATATGTTCTAAAATTCTACAACAAATCGACGTCAGAGATATAGGTCTATAGTTTTGCGCATCTGCTCGACGACCCTTCTTGAAGACTGGGACTACCTGTGCTCTTTTCCAATCATTTGGAACCTTCCGTTCCTCTAGAGACTTGCGGTACACGGCTGTTAGAAGGGGGGCAAGTTCTTTCGCGTACTCTGTGTAGAATCGAATTGGTATCCCGTCAGGTCCAGTGGACTTTCCTCTGTTGAGTGATTACAGTTGCTTTTCTATTCCTTGGACACTTATTTCGATGTCAGCCATTTTTTCGTTTGTGCGAGGATTTAGAGAAGGAACTGCAGAACTTCCTAGGATTTTCTGTCAAGTCGGTACATAGAATTTTACTTTCAAATTCACTGAACGCTTCACGCATAGCCCTCCTTACGCTAACTTTGACATCGTTTAGCTTCTGTTTGTCTGAGAAGTTTTGGCTGCGTTTAAACTTGGAGTGAAGCTCTCTTTGCTTTCGCAGTAGTTTCCTAACTTTGTTGTTGTACCACAGTGGGTTTTTCCCGTCCCTCACAGTTTTACTCGGCACGTACCTGTCTAAAACGCATTTTACGATTGCCTTGAACTTTTTCCATAAACACTCAACATTGTCTGTGTCGGAACAGTAATTTTCGTTTTGATCTGTTAGGTAGTCTGAAATCTGCCTTCTATTACTCTTGCTAAACAGATAAACCTTCCTCCCTTTTTTTATATTCCTATTTACTTCCATATTCAGGGATGCTGCAACGGCCTTATGATCACTGATTCCCTGTTATGAGCTTACAGAGCCGAAATTTCGGGTCTGTTTGTTATCAGCAGGTCCAAGATGTTATCTCCACGAGTCGGTTCTCTGTTTAATTGCTCGAGGTAATTTTCGGATAGTGCACTCAGTATAATGTCACTCGATGCTCTGTCCCTACCACCCGTCCTAAACATCTGAATGTCCCAGTCTATATTTGGTAAATTGAAATCTCCACCTAAGACTATAACATGCTGAGAAAATTTATGTGAAATGTATTCCAAATTTTCTCTCAGTTGTTCTGCCACTAATGCTGCTGAGTCGGGCGGTCGGTAAAAGGAGCCAATTATTAGCCTAGCTCGGTTGTTGAGTGTAACCTCCACCCATAATAATTCACAGGAACTATCCACTTCTACTTCACTACAGGATAAACTACTACTAACAGCGACGAACACTCCACCACCGGTTGCATGCAATCTATCCTTTCTAAACACCGTCTGTACCCTTGTAAAAATTTCGGCAGAATTTATCTCTGGCTTCAGCCAGCTTTCTGTACCTATAACGATTTCAGCTTCGGTGCTTTCTATCAGCGCTTGAAGTTCCGGTACTTCACCAACGCAGCTTCGACAGTTTACAATTACAATACCGATTGCTGCTTGGTCCCCGCATGTCCTGACTTTGCCCCGCACCCGTTGAGGCTGTAGCCCTTTCTGTACTTGCCGTATATTGAAAGTAACTTCTTAATTCGAATAATAAATGTCAAATGACGATGGATAATTTTACAGGCGTTTTAGGTTTTCGAGTGTGAAATTTTATTCTTCAGTTTCATAATGTTTTACATTTTACTTAGATCGTAACATTTTATTCTGTTAATCAGTAAGCCGGCCGGTGTGGCCGAGCGGTTCTAGGCGCTTCAGTCTGGACCCGCGCGACCGCTACGGTCGCAGGTTCGAATCCTGCCTCGGGCATGGATGTGTGTGCTGTCCTTAGGTCAATTAGGTTTAAGTAGTTCTAAGTTCTATGGGACTAATGACCTCAGATGTTAAGTTCCATAGTGCTCAGAGCCATTGAACCATTTTTTAATCAGTATAGTAGTGGAAATCAGTATAAAGAAACGGATATTTGAGGAAAAGTTAAGGTTGTCGTCTGGAATTGTTTATACAGTTTATATGCAGTTGTCTGAGATCCAGTATACTGACAAATGCAGTCAAAAGGTATCCCATTTGATATCAGTAGTACAGTATATAAAAGACATCAACGATTGATGTAGTATGGGGTGGTACTCAGTATACAGACAGTCGGCTCTTTGTGGTGGTAGTGTGTGCTTATATGACTTTGTAGTAGATAGGAAACAGACACCACTAGTGACAGTGTCTGTTTTATACATAAACTACAATTGTGACAGTTCCACGCAGTTAACAGTTATCTTGAGATGAAAAGCAAAAATCGGTGCGTACAACGGAATGGGACTGTCTAATCGCCGAGAAGCTGAAACGTTCAGGTACAGTGATTGATAATTTCGTTAGTTTGGGAGCACGATTAGGACAGAACGGAAAATATGGGCTAAATAGAAAATTATTTGAGGCATTGAAACGGTTCCTTTAGCGCTAAAGCAAGGACCACAAACCGTTATTCTTCTGAACTTGTTGCTGATTTACAGTTGCCTGTAACTCTGAGACGTGTGCGACAAACTGTGTCAAATGACAAACATGTTGCATTCAAGAAACATCCAAACATAAACAGGTTTGATGAAAAAACGGACTTCAGTATGGGATAAAGTGATCTTCAGTGATGAGAAGAACTTCATTTTAGATGGAATGAATGGATTTCAATATTACTAGTGTGATCTGAGAACGGAGCAGCAGGTAAGAATAAGTAGAAATTTTAGTGATTTTAGTTTTAAGATTTGGGCAGCCTTCTGCGCTAATGGTAAATGATGTAGTGTTTGGCTGAACACTACAATGAACTCTAACATGTACACTGAGAGGCTACAGACAGAACTGATTACAGTGTATGACGACCGAGGGAACGAAAGTCTAATGTTTCAACAAGGTAATGCATCTGTGCCTGTTCCTACTACGACTAAAAAGTGGTTTGAAGATACATGCATCTAGCCCAGACATGAACCGCGTAGACAACGTTTAGGGAATACTTGCAAGGCGTGTTTATCGCATTGGAAGGCAATTTGAGGCCGTATGTGAGCTGAATAATGCGACACGGGAAGAGTCTGATGTCTGGTTTGTGGGGCGCTCTACTACGCGATCATCAGCGACCATACAAAGTCCCAATTTTTACACAGTCCAATTTTTGCACTGTCCAGTCTAGCCACAGTCACGAATGATGATGATAATGATGAACTGATGAGGACAACACAAACACCCAAACACCCAAGCCGGTCGGGAATCGAACCCGGGACCCCGTGATCCAGACGCAGCAACGCACGAGAAGAGTGGGCAACAATTCCACAGCAAGAACTACAAACCCTAACAAAAATCAATGCCGAAGAGTATTTTTGAGGTAATTAGGAGAACAATGACGTATATCTGACACGAAGTGCTTTGATTGGTCCACTTCTTGAAAAATTACTCAACCCCAGCCTAGGAAACTGTTTCCAGAATAGAGATTGGTAGGCCAAGGGGGAGGAGGGGGGGGGGTGCTGTAGGGGAATAAGCATGAGTCGTGCTTCGGTAGCTCAATCGGCGGAGAATTAGCTGGCGAAAAGAAACAGTTCAGGTTGAAGTCCCAGTTCGGAACACAGTACTAATCCGCTAAATATTTTGTAATCACAGATTCGGAGGAAACAAGGAATACTGAACGGAAAGGCATTGAATGTTACACACTGTTGACGGGGCTATAAGTGCATAACATGGTGAAGTCATATCTGTTATTGGAATCTTGTCGTGTTGATTCTATCTCTACTGAAAATCATCTGATTATTTTTTGTTTGTTCTCGCAATCAATCGACCGTTATCTAAGGTTCACAGCGTAATTTTTGTTCTTTAAACGGAAGTTTATTACCTTGGTTTTTTTGTATACAGTTATCGAAGAAGTCTAGCAGCTACTATAGTCTGATCCTTTACGGACTGATGACCTTTATTTGCGTCAACAGAAGAAATGCTAGCTCAATACACAAGAAAACAGCCTGATCACTTTTCTGATGAAGTATTTTTGTGGCACATTGGAGGATATCAGTGAAAGGTAAAAGATAATAATAGCTTATAAAATGTGGTGTTAGAGAAAACTGTAAATGAAGATTAGGTGGGTAGTTAGGATAACCAATAGAAGGTAGTAACTTGATGAAACACATTCTTAGGAATCAAGAAATGGTTTCATAATGGTGGGCTGTTTGAAAATTAAACTGTGGACGCTTGATTACAGTAAGAAGATTCAAATGGATGTAGGTTGTCATAAAAGATGTAGAAACAGGATAGACGCTGGAAACTTGCATCAAACCAGTCTTCGGACGGAAGACCACAAGAACAACAGAGCACGACTGATTTCGGTCCTCGAACTGTGCCCTTACGTTGGACTAAGCTTCAACAAAGCCGACCAACTCAGTGTCACTGGGCGTCAAGTTTACTACAGCCGTGGTACTGTTCTCCTCCAGGAGATATACACTGCATGATAAAAATTTTCCGAATACCTCTACGTAACGGAGAACTGACCATAAGATATCTCGAGTCGCGGACTCGTCAGTATAAAAGGAGGGGGAGTAGCAGCATATTGAGTCGAACAGGAGATCTCAGTGACTTCGAAAGTGGACTCGTCATGGGATGTCACCTGAGTATCAGATCCATCAAGCACATTGCAAAGCTTCCCAGGTCGCCTATTGGTAATGTGATTCTGAAGTGGAAACGTGAAGCAACGAACACAGCTAAAACAAGACGAAGCGAACTACTGACAGACCGTTGGGCATTTCGGGGAGTGATTTCAAAAGTCGCTTGAAATCAGCGGAAAAGATGACTCGAGAGTTTCAAAAGGCCACCAGCGGCCCAGCTAGCACAACTACTGTGCGTGGGGAGTTAACAGGAATTGGGTACGAAGATCGAGGAGATCCTCACAAGCCACACGTTTCTGCAGTCAGTGCTAAGCGACACTGCACAGCGGACGACTGGAAACGAGTGATGTGATGAAACGCACTGTACACTATAGCAATAAGATGGAAGGGTTTGGGTCTGGCGTATCCCTGGAGACCGTTATCTGCGATCATGTGCAGTGCGAACGGTGGGAAATGGAGAAGGTTGTGTTACGGTACGGGGGTGTTTTTCGTGGTTAGGGTGTGGTCCACTTACTGCTCTGAAGAAAACGCTAAATGGGGAAAGATATGAATACATCGTACAGCACTGCTTACTGTGTCCAGCGGAGGAACAGTTCGGAGACGTTTATTGTATCAGCACGACAGTGCAGCCTGTCATAAAGCAGCTTCTGTGAGGCAATTCTTTATGGACAGTACCATTTCTGGAAAGGAGCGGCCTGTGTAACACCCCAATTACAGAAACCCTAATAAACAACCCTTTGTTGTAAAAGAAGTAGGAAAATTAGTCATCCTGACAGTGACGGCAGCTACTGACGACAAAATTTTCACTTGCGATAATTTGATCAACAGGAGTGTCGTGTGAATTATAATATTTATCATGAAACAGGGACTCAATGAACGAATCTGATAAGATACGCAACAAAAACATCAAAGAAAGAATTGCAAAATAATTAATAATGAAGGTTAAAGCCCAGATGGTAAATAGGCCAAAGATAACATTTAGCATAGAAGAGAGTTGTGTAAGTAGGCTGTTTATATTTTCTTATTGGCAACGTTACGTAGCGCTCTGTATGAAAATCACTGGCTGTGCTGTGTGCAGTCTGTGGCTAGTTTACATTGTTGTCTGCCATTGTAGTGTTGGGCGGCGGCAGCTGGATGTGAACAGCGCGTAGCGTTGCGCAGTTGGAGGTGAGCCGCCAGCAGTGGTGGATGTGGGGAGAGAAATGGCGGAGTTTTGAAATTTGTAATACTGGATATTATGAACTACTATATATATTATGACTGTTAAGGTAAATACATTGTTTGTTCTCTATTATCATCTTTCATTTGCTAACTATCCCTATCAGTAGTTAGTGCCTTCTGTAGTTTGAATCTTTTATTTAGCTGGCAATAGTGGCGCTCGCTGTATTGCAGTAGTTCGAGTAATGAAGATTTTTGTGAGGTAAGTGATTTGTGAAAGGTATAGTTTAATGTTTGTCTGGGCCATTCTTTTGTAGGGATTTTTGATAGTCAGATTGCGTTGCGCTAAAATTATTGTGTGTCAGTTTAAGCACAGTCGTGTATAATTTTTCAAAGGGGACGTTTCAGTTGTAACCGCATCGAAAAGGAAGTTCGATGTGACTTCTATGTAACTCGGAAATGGAAATGTTAGCTTCAGTTGCTATCTAGTTGCTCTCTAGTACTATTGCGATCGTAGTATGCATGTAAGCGCTACTAGATTGTTTTAAGCTAATCGGAAGTTTGACAGTTTTGCGATATAGACTGAAGCATTATTCAGAAGTCATACTAAAGCAAAGTCATCTTTACCGTTAGCAAGATAACGGGATACGGAGATTCGCGACGAGGTTAAATCGTGTGAGATTTGTGATGGGACTTAGCCTTCGTGATACTGAATAAGCACGAACATTCAAGGACACTGAGAAGAGAAAGATAGCCGACAGAAAAACAATTATTAGTATCGAGTAGGTAACATACAAACGCCAACACGAAGAACGTACAATTCCGCCGAGTTGCCAGAAGTTGTCGTCAACGACAGGATTACTGATGCAAACGCAAGAAATTCCCTGAGTGAGAAATCGGTGTACGTGCTCAGCGTAGAGACAATTAATTACAAGGAACAATAAAACTGGATTCAAACTTTAATTCTTCATGTCGCCTACATAATTGAATTGACATTGTCATGTGTATTAGTGACAATTAATTGACTATTAGAATATTATGAAGTGAAAAGTGAATTCATGGTTATTTAACAGTGAACAGTCATCGATTTGTCCCAAGATTACGACGTATTCTCAACATTGCTTACGTATATGCTATCTCTGGATTACGTCGTATAGTTACTGAACACGCGACGCAGCGACGTCTTGACGACGGAATAACAATTTATCAACTTAACATCCTAGCAATTCGATAATGTGGCCACGACTTGGGTGATGAATTGAAGATTCAAGACTCTATATTATTAATATTCAACAATAATTAACTAACCGGGCATCATTAACTAACCGGGCATAATAAAAAGAAGAATTACAGTTAGCCAGTTCGCGCAACGTGAAAAGTCTGTCGCGGACTCACAACAAAAGAAAACCACGAGAGGAGTTTGTGTTTTTCTACCAGTTACAGGGTGGCGTTGTCGTGAGCGACGGACTCCGTTCCACCTCATACCGACTGGGACAACCATCATCGCCGAGTAGTGTCAGCTCTAAGGAGAAGCAGACGCCACACCTGCCCAGAGTCCCGACATGAACCGAATGGAATAGCTTTGGAATGAGTTAGAACGAACATTATGTTACTGACTCCAGTGTCCACTACAGTCTCGGTTTCGACTGTTGAGGAAAAATGACATTAAGATAGATCATTGCAAGTGTCCGCAGCAGTGGTCGAGTCGAAGACTGGACACACGCCGTATTATTCTCCGTATACTTTTGGTGATATAGGCTGAGGCACGAGATGTTTTAGAAACGAAACTGATGATATGCTGAGCAAATACAGAAGCGATCTAAAAAAAAAAAAAAAAAGGTTAAAGTCACCTGCTACTAGGCCGAGACGACTGCTCAGTGCCGACCGGCCGCCACGTCATTCTATGCCATATGCCGCATGGAGGGTTGCTGGAGCAGCACACCTCTCTCCTACGTGTTGTCTGCTTTCCAGATATTGTAGAGGCTACTTCTAACTCAAGTAGCTTATGAGCTGTCATCATGGGGATGTGTGGTTCCCTTCCCAGTCATTCCATCATGGAAAAATCCCTAGCAGTGTCGGGACTCGAACCCGCCTCCGTGTGGTCGTTTGATGCGCTGAGGCGGACAAAGGTTATTATAAATCCGCTGCCAAAAAACGTCTAGACGCGATGCAGAATTATTTAGAGAAAAACCATGAGAAATAAGAATGTCGTTTCCGGCCGTAGTGGCCGAGCGGTTCTAGGCGCTACAGTCTGGAACCGCGCGACCGCTACGGTCGCAGGTTCGAATCCTGCCTCTGGCAGGACAAAGGTTATTATAAATCCGCTGCCAAAAAACGTCTAGACGTGATGCAGAATTATTCAGAGAAAAACCATGAGAAATAAGAATGTCGTTTCCGGCCGTAGTGGCCGAGCGGTTCTAGGCGCTACAGTCTGGAACCGCGCGACCGCTACGGTCGCAGGTTCGAATCCTGCCTCTGGCAGGACAAAGGTTATTATAAATCCGCTGCCAAAAAACGTCTAGACGTGATGCAGAATTATTCAGAGAAAAACCATGAGAAATAAGAATGTCGTTTCCGGCCGTAGTGGCCGAGCGGTTCTAGGCGCTACAGTCTGGAACCGCGCGACCGCTACGGTCGCAAGTTCGAATCCTGCCTGATGTCCTTAGGTTAGTTAGGTTTAAGTAGTTCTAAGTTCTATGGGACTGATGACCTCAGAAGTTAAGTCCCATAGTGCTCAGAGCCATTTGAACCATTTTTTAAGCATGTCAAAGGCTCTAAACACGCTTTGAATGTTAGTCGGCTCTTAAACCGGTAGTAATTGGACTGTACACTGATCAGCGAGAACATTATGACCAGCGACCTACTGTCGATATAAACCCGTCCAGGCGACAGCAACGTCACCTGGCGAGGAATGACTGCTAGTCAGACACACGCACGGTGCATTTAGTATCAGTGACCGTGCTGTCCCGTGTGTACAATGGGGAGGGCACGCGATCAATCAGAGATTCACTGGGGGCAGTTTCTGATAGCATTGTAGCTCAGTAAAAGTATTTCGGAAAAGTCATGTCTTCTGTACTGTGGTGAGTGTCTTCGACACGTGGAGAAACCAAGGTGAAACCACGTCTAGAAGTCGTGGGGTTGGGCCGGCCATCCATTACAGATGTCGGACGTCGTAAGCTGGGCAGACTGGTAAAACAGGACAGGCGGTCAGCTTTGACGGAACTAACATCAGACTTTAATGCTGTATGAACACACAGTGCACTGAACACTCCTAACCATGGGCCACCGCAGCCGACGACACATGCATGTGCCAATGTTAACACCACGACATCGGAAACTACGTCTGAAATGGGCACGTGACCATTGGTGCTGGACGTTGGCGCAGTGTCAAAGCATTGCATTATTTGACAGATCGCGAGACTTTCTCACATCATCCCCATGGGGGGCCCGCGATTCCGTCGTCTTTCAGGGGAACAGCTTCTTGAAACCTGTTCCACTATGGTCTGGGAAGCAATCGCGTGGGAATCTATAGGTCCAGTGAAAATCGAAGTACACCCCTTCAACAGGATCATGTTTCCCAACGGTAGTGACATTTTTCAACAAGATAATGCGCCATGTCACAAGGCCAGGAATGTGATGGAATGGCTTTAGGAACGCAGCGGCGAGTTGCAATTGATGTGTTGGCCCCCAGCTCGCCAGATCTGAACCCGATCGAACACATCTGGGATGTGATGGAACGTGGCGTCAGAGATCATCCCCCCACCACCGCCCCCCACCCCGCGTCTGTAGATGTGGTGCTAACTCCGTGCAGCGAGCTAGCAAGGCCTCATTGCTTCCACGCCACGACGCGTCGTCGCTGTTATCCGTACCAAAGGTGGACATACGGGCTATTAGGTAGACAGTCACAATGTTGTGGCTGGTAAGTCTTATTCGAGGACATCAACTAATTGCTGTTTCTTAAGCACAATACAAATAAAAGCAGGGGCGGGCAAACGTTGCACGCGGCTCATGAGCACACAGCGCTGCACGTGTGCTGCTCGCGTGCAATCGTCGACTGGGGCAGTGCCGACAGCCTGCAGGCTGCGGCAGTGTAGTACCAGGCTAAGCTGCGGACGTTGAAGCGAAGCGTCCACTGCGTAGAGAACGTTGTATTTCAATAACCGGAAAATGCAGAGTGAATCAAGGAAACGGAAAATTGGAGATTTGCTATCTTTTAAAAAGGAATGGGAGAATCATTTGTTCTCTGTGGAAAAATGTGAAAATTGGAAATGTATAATTTGTGACAGTATTCTCGCTGGTGAGCGGAAGCTTAATATTGAACGCCATTATAATAAATTTCAGTATGTTGCCCTTCTTAGTGCAATAAAAGAGGAATTTCTCAAGCGATTTGGGGATATATCTTACTTATCCCAAGGTTTTGAATAGTTCTAGAGAGCATCTGGTTTCTGTAGATGATATTCATCTCAGTTTGCAAATGGAATTAATAGATCTACAGTGTAATTCTCGTCTGAGAGACAAGTTCCTTTTGGCAAGACGTGTAATAGATTTTTATCACGACTTTCCACAGCAAGAGTTTCCTCGTCTCCATCGTGAAGCCATGAAGATAGTCAATGTTGGGCTTGACATACTTTTGTGAGAGATTTTTTTCTGTTATGAAAATTAATAAGTCTCAGTTAAGAGCAAACATCAATAATGAAAATTTACGTAACTGTTTGCGTTTGTCTGTATGTAGGAATTTTGTTCCAGACATTAAACGTATTGTAAACTCCACCTGTGATAATTAAAGAAAACGTATCGTAGGTAATAGGTACTCTTTCAAACCATGATTTCTGTCAAGCACTCCTACTAGCCTTATTCCTTCATTTAATAAAGCAGGCCAGGAAACAAAACGCATTACAGAGGAAGAAGCGGGGAGACGGTATGGTGGGGAGGGGTGAAAAGCGGGTGGCCAGCTTTCCCCTGTGTGCACGCAGAACACCTGTTAACTGCACACGTGCATGTGCACCGCACACGTGCAGAATTCCTGCCCGGCCCTGGATAAAAGTGTTTTTAATTGTAGTCGATAAATACAATGAATAGGAATAATTAAAAAAAGATACATAAACCACTTAGGATTTATAAATTTCAGGTCAATGTGTTCGCTGTTGTAATCTGCCGTGACGTTTTCTGTATATTAGCTACTTGATTCGGAACTTATATTTCACAATCTCTTCGCTATTAGGTGAATCTGACTATCTGTGCACTAAAACGTGCTCTTCTATTAAAATTTCAATGTTGTTAAAATCCTTTTCATTTTATAACTGAAGTATTTGAGAATGACTGTACGAAACATCGCAAGTAAAAGACAGGACTGTTCAAGGGCAGCAAAACATCCGTACACTAATTTGCACCGATAGACACTTCCTCTGTTATGCGAGGGAGTGTCGTTCCTCTTTATGTGGGGACAGTTTACGAATTGCATGCGTCCTGACTTGCTGCACGCAGCCTGCGCCCTTGCAGGTGACTGGCGTTGCGCCTGCGCTGCACGTCTCACTACTGGCAGTTCTAAGCTCTGGGCTAGCGGCCAAGAAAAAACAAACCAGAGCGGCAGGTATGTGTTGGACACAACTGTGTTTCATTTACAGTAATTCTCTCGTCGAGGACAGACTAAAGCTGTCCTCACACAGAACGTGTTTCTCTCACCAGTACACTGTGGTTGGTGCACGCATAGACACTAACTGATACATCATCACGTCGTGACTGGTGTCAGCGGTGTTCTCCAGAGTCAGTTGTCGGCCGTGTCTGGCTCGTAAATCACACAGTTTGTTTACGGAAATTCCTACGTTAGCTCTATTGGAATGCACATTTCCTCCCTTGTCCGTATGCCAGTCATGTTGTGCAATACGCAAGTAAAACATTCGCTATTAATGAACGCATTATAAGGGAAAAACGAAAGCTTCGTGTCGTGTCAGTAACATCAGCATATAAAAGTTCCATTACAAATGGTGCGATAGCATTTTACAATAGTATTCCATATAAGACAAAAATTATTTGATTATTCTCATTTTTCAGTGTAACGCTAAGGGCATTGTTACTAGATCACTGCTTCTATTCAGTAGCAGAACTTTTATAACTTGTGAAACGCAAGACGCTACACAAGGAAGTGCAAAATGTCCTACTACAAGCAGAGCAAGCTACTTTTTTGTACCTGTGTGTGTGTGTGTGTGTGTGTGTGTGTGTGTGTGTGTGTGTGCGCATGTGTGCCCCGCGTAACTTAGTTTAAGTTAGATTAAGTAGTGTGTAACCCGAGGGACCGATGACCTCAGCAGTTGGGTCCCATAGGAACTTACCAAAATTACCAAAATGTCTGTGCATGTGCACACACAGTCATAAGCAATATTTCTAAAGGAATTTTGTATTCCAAAGTCTAAAAATTTTTTTTTGGATGAAGTAACCATTGAATTGCTATCGAATCAGGCAGTGGTGCAGAAAGCAATCTTGGAATTCATTGGTCCATATTCCCCGCCAGGTTCACAAAACAGAGAAAGTTCATTCCTGAGAGGATGCACTCCTATATTTATATAACATCGAATATTACAGGGGATAGTCCTATTAAACTTCTAAAAAAGTCCCAGAACCATTTATAAAACGCGAAGGTGGCTAAAAAAGTATTTAGGTACTTGATAATGGCCTAAGGCCGAAATTGCAATAGCGGAAATAAAAAGTTTAATAGTCACATGATGTCTTTCAAGAAATTTCATACGACTGTGAATCCCAGTTATGAAAAGTTAATTATTTAGATGTAGCAAGATATGAAACAACTACCCTTGACTTCATAACTCAGCACCTCTATCCACTACACTACGCTGAACTTGGATAGCATACGAACAACTCTTTTTATGTTAGAATCACCTGAATGCTTTCATCTCCGAGATGTTATCAAATGACATTTAATTAGAAGTAACTGTACCCACAACAAACGTCTTTGATAAATGTTCATTGTACTGTTGCCTTGAAACGGCATTTTCATAACACGCAAATGAAATACCAAAATAACCAAATAAGAAAATTCTTTAACGAATATGTGTTTTCTCTACATTTTACTGTAACAAATCGTATAATTAACGAACATTTTTTGAGAAATCCTTAATGTAATGATGTTTTGAAACGGCTTGTATTTATAGGACGAAAGCACGAAAGTTATAATACTAAACCCTTGAAATAAGGGCTTCTACTGAAAACGGTGAAATCCAATACGGCGTTTTCCAAGCTTTGCATGTGGCACAGAGCGCGATCTTGCGTTTCATTGGCCACGTTCTGCTCCAAGAAGCAAAAATCTCACTTATCTTACTCGGTGTGGAACGTGAAATTTCACGCTGTTACGTCGCAAAAGTCGACCAGCGACTCGTCCACGAACGCTTTCTCGTCGGCACATAGTCCCTGCTTTCGAACGTCAACGCTCAGTATGCCGAGTTCAATGTGCTGCTGAACGCTCAGGAAAGATGTGACTTGTGCATACGGTACGTGGGCCTCAACGTGGAAAACGCTATTGCAGCGCTCTCCAGCGGCAGTTGGCTGTATGTGGCTCGCACATCACATTGTTTACGAAATGGACTGGACTGGACTGATTTGGGGGAAGAGACCAAACAGCGAGGTCATCGGTCTCATTGGATTAGGGAAGGATGGGGAAGGAAGTCGACCGTGCCTGTCAAAGGAACCATCCTGGAATTTGCCTGAAGCGATTTAGGGACATCACCGAAAACCTAAATCAGGATGGCCGGACGCGGGCTTCAACCGTCGTCCTCCCGAATGCGAGTCGAAATAGAGGGTGTAAAATTCCCACATTAGCTCTGTTAATAAGCACATTTGCTCCCTTGTCCATATGTTAGTCACGCTGTTCTGTCTGTTGTATACGTAAATAAAAACTTCAATATCCATGGACATGTTATGAGGCAAAAAGGAAAGTACCATGTCCTGTCAATAAGGACATCGGGTTATAATAGTGACGTTACAAATAAAGCGATACAAATTCTTACTTTGTCACTGCTCCGATTCAGCAGCAGAATCTTTAGAACTTGCGAAACACAAAACTTAAAAAAACGAAATGCAAAATATCTTACTAGAAATAGTGCAAACTGTCTTGCAGATTAAGCCAATCAAACAAACTCTGTCCTTATAAAGAGTGCACTTATATTTAAGATGACATCGGACACTATAGAACGTAATTTTGTGAAACTAATAAGAAAGTATGAGACCATAGTAGAAAACGCGAAGGCTAGTGACAAGCATTTTGCATCCAGAGTAGAGCTACATCGCCCACTACCTTACGCAAATGTGCTTCTTACGCCACAATGACCGTGAGTGTTATGCGACCATACTTGGCGTCTCCTGAAAGCTTTAATCGCAGATATGTTATTAACTGAAATTTGTTATGAATCCTTACTGTGCCGTTGCTCTGAAACGGCATACTTTCATAATACGCTAGTAACAATAACTTTGTAACCACAAATATGGCGTTTTCCATCATTTTACTAAAACAAATCATACAATTAATAACGGGTTTCCGAGAAAGCCTCAGTTTGCTGATGCTCAGAAATGGCATATACGCTGATGTGACAAAAGACATGCGATACCTCCTCATGTCGCATTGGACCTCCTTTTGCCCGACGTGGTGCACCAGCTCAACATGGCATGGACTCGACAAGTCTTTGGAAGTGCGCTGCCACTATATTCGACCATAATTGCGAAAGCGTTGCCGGTGCTGTATTTTGTGCGCCGGCTGACCCCTCGATTACGTTCCATAAATGTTCCATCGGATTCAGGTCGTGAGATCTGTGTGGCCAAACCATTTGTCTGAATTGTCCAGAATGTGCTTCAAATCAATCACGACCAACTGTAACCCATGACATGGCGAATTGTCACCAACAAAAATTCCATTTTTGTTTGCTGGCCGGCTGCTGTGCCCGAGCGGTTCTAGGCGCTTCAGTCCGGGATCGCGCTGCTGCTACGGTCGCAGGTTCGGATCCTGCCTCGGGCACGGATGTGTGTGAGGTCCTTAGGTTAGTTAAGTTTAAGTAGTTCTAAGTCTAGGGGACTGATGACCTCAGATGTTAAGTCCCATAGTGCTTAGAGCCATTTGAACCATTTGTTTTTGCTGCAAATGATCTCTAAGTAGCCGAATATAACCATTTCCAGTTAATAATCTGTTTAGTTTAACCAGCGGATCCAGTCCATTCCATGTAAACACAGCCCACACCATTATGGAGCCATAACCAGCTTGCACAGTGCCTTGTTAACAACTTGAGTCCGTGGCTTCGTGGAGTCTGCACCACATTCTAAACCTACCACCAGTAAATGAAACAACAAGTTTACTGTTACCAGTCACCGTTTTATTTTATTTTTTCCACGACGCGTTTCGAAGGTTTAAACCTCCATCATCGGGTGGATTTACATTAGTTAGTATTACATATGTGTGCATGTTGTGTTACGATTTTGGAGGAACTTGTGGCACTGCCTAGTGGGGAAACAAGACACTATTTCAGAATATGGTTTTGGATAACTTTTGACAAAAAATAAACTGATATCTAATGGTAAACTTTAATAAGTAAACTAGAGTACCTCCAGTGGTCACAGGTTCCTTTTTCTGTCGTAACACTTCACATGTATACTGCCACATTTGTAAACAAATATGGCGTCTGGAATCAGCTGGGTGCAAGGTTCGTACAGCAGAAGAGAAGACATAATCGCAAAGTGCAAAGAATATAGATCGTAACAACATTATTACAGAATAATCGTTTAAACCATTTGGGGGTGTTTGTTTTGAGGTGTCGAATATATGTGTGTGTACTTCAGGTGGTATATAAATCCAATTTTGAAAGGTTAAAACACTTCACCTGATTGCATAAACGAGTACGAATGTTTAGCTGTTTTAACCTTTCAAAATTGTATTTATATACCACCTGAAGTACACACACATAGCATTCGGGAGGACGACGGTTCAATCCCGTCTCCGGCCATCCTGATTTAGGTTTTCCGTGATTTCCCTAAATCGTTTCAGGCAAATGCCGGGATGGTTCCTTTGAAAGGGCACGGCCGATTTCCTTCCCAATCCTTCCCTAACCCGAGCTTGCGCTCCGTCTCTAATGACCTCGTTGTCGACGGGACGTTAAACACTACCCACCACCACCACACACACTTATATTCGACACCTCAAAACAAACACCCCCAAATGATTTAAACGATCATTCTGTAATAATGTTGTTACGATCTATATTCTTTGCACTTTGCGATTATGTCTTCTCTTCTGCTGTACGAACCTTGCACCCAGCTGATTCCAGACGCCATATTTGTTTACAAATGTGGCAGTATACATGTGAAGTGTTACGACAGAAAAAGGAACCTGTGACCACTGGAGGTACTCTAGTTTACTTATTAAAGTTTACCATTAGATATCAGTTTATTTTTTGTCAAAAGTTATCCAAAACCATATTCTGAAATAGTGTCTTGTTTCCCCACTAGGCAGTGCCACAAGTTCCTCCAAAATCGTAACACAACATACACACATATGTAATACTAACTAATGTAAATCCACCCGATGATGGAGGTTTAAACCTTCGTAACGCGTCGTGGAAAAAATAAAATAAAACGGTGACTGGTAACAGTAAACTTGTTGTTTCATTTAATGTCAGTAACAGTCACGGTAAAGCCTAACCTAAAAATGTTCGCATTTAAACCTACCACCAGTCTGACCAGGCCACGGTTTTCCAGTCGTCTAGGGTCCAACCGATATCGTCACGAGCCCAGGAGAGGTGCGGCAGGCAATGCCGTGCTGTTGGTAAAGGCACTCGCGTGGTTCATTCACTGTTGTAGCCTGTTAACGCCAAATTTCGCCGCACTGTCCGAACGGATACGTTCGCCGAACGTCCCACATTGATTCTTGCGGTTACTTCACGCAGCACTGACAACTCTACCGAAACGCCGCTGCTCTCGGTCGTTAAGTGACAGCTGCCGGCCAGTGAGTTGTCCTTGCTGATGGATATGCCTGAAATTTGGTATTCTCCATACATTTGACACTGTAGACCTCGAAATATTCCGCGTTCGAAACCCGTTAATTCCCGCCCTGCGGACATAATCACGTCGCGAACCTGGTCACACGAATCACCTGAGTATAAATGATAGCTCTGTTAGTGAACAGCCCTTTTATAAGTCGTGTAGACGAAACTACCGGCACCTGTATATGTGCAAACCCTTATCTCATCACTTGTGTATGCATACGGCTTTCAACTGAAAGCCAATATGACGCCTCGAAACTTTGTACTGAAGCGAGATGGCGTGCATGCGACGTAGGAGGCGTTCTTCCACTTGACTGGTCATCGTACAAACACACATTACAAATACACTACTGGCCATTAAAATTGCTACACCACGGAGATGACATGCTACAGACGCGAAATTTAACCGACAGGAAGAAGATGCTGTGATATGCAAATGATTAGCTTTTCAGAGAATTCACACAAGGTTGGCGCCGGTGGCGACGCCTACAACGTGCTGACATGAGGAAAGTTTCCAACCGATTTCTCATACACAAACAGCAGTTGACTGGCGTTGCCTGGTGAAACGTTGTTGTGATGCCTCGTGTAAGGAGGATAAATGCGTACCATCACGTTTCCGACTTTGATAAACGTCGGATTGTAGCCTATCGCGGTGGCGGTTTATCGTATCGCAACATTGCTGCTGGCGTTGGTCGAGATCCAATGACTGTTAGAAGAACATGGAATTGGTGGGTTCAGGAGAGTAATGCGGAACGCTGTGCTGGATCGCAACGGCCTCGTATCCTAGCAGTCGAGATGACAGGCATCTTATCCGCACGGCTGTAACGGATCGTGCAGCCACGTCTCGATTCCTGAGTCAACAGATGGGGACGTTTGCAAGACAACAACCATCTGCACGAACAGTTCGATGACGTTTGCAGCAGCATGGACTATCAGCTCGGAGATCGTGGCTGCGTTTACCCTTGACGCTGCATCACAGACAGGAGCGCCTCCGATGGTGTACTCAACGACGAACCTGGGTGGATGAATAGCAAAACGTCATTTTTTCGTATGAATCCAGGTTCTGTTTACAGCATCATGATGGTCGCATCCGTGTTTGGAGACATCGCGGAGAACGCACATTGGAATCGTGTATTCGTCATCGCCATATTGGCGTCTCACTCGGCGTGATGGTATGGGGTGCCATTGGTTACACGTCTCGGTCAACTCTTGTTCGTATTGACGGCACTTTCAGCAGTGGACGTTACATTTCAGATGTGTTACGACCCGTGGCTCTACCCTTCATTCGATCCCTGCGAAACCCTACATTTCAGCAGGATAATGCACGACCGCATGTTGCAGGTCCTGTACGGGCCTTTCTGGATACTGAAAATGTTCGACTGGTGCCCTGGCCAGCACATTCTCCAAATCTCTCACCAACTGAAAACGTCTGGTCAATGGTGGCCGAGCAACTGGTTCGTCACAAAACGCCAGTCACTACTCCTGATGAACTGTGGTATCGTGTTGAAGCTGCATGGACAGCTTTATCTGTACAAGCCTTCCAAGCTCTGTTTGACTCAATGCCCAGGCGTATCAAGGCCGTTATTACGGCCAGAGTTGGTTGTTCTGGATACTGATTTCTCAGGATCTATGCACCCAAATTGCGTGAAAATGTAATACATGTCAGTTCCAGTGTAATATATTCGTCCAATGAATACACATTTATCATCTGCATTTCTTCTTGGTGTAGCAATTTTAATGGCCAGTAGTGTATCTGCCATGCTAGATACTGCTCTGCACGTTCAGAAATGCGCTTTTTCCATGCCATGACGTCAGAAACTCGGCACGCTCAACGTTCGAGTGCACGATCCGAGTGCCGACTGCTTAAGCGTCGCAGCGCACAGGGTTTGCTGTCGCTCGTGAGACCCGTCCTCAGGAACAGCGACGGCGGGAGGCATGTTCAAGGCTGCTGAGTGGGCGGGCGAGCGCAGGGCGGCGGCAGCACGCGACGGGAGCGGGCCCCGTGCAGGTGCAGCCGGGGGTCATCGACTCGCCACTCTTATGCAACGCCTACTCGCTACTGTGGGCGCCGGCGATAGCCGTAACTGGGACACGCCGCGCGGGATAAACAGGGGGGAAGTCTCGCCGATAAGATGAAAACAGTCCTTGTCGCCTTTGTTCCGGTCCACACTGCCTGCGACGCTACTGAAACTAAACAAGCGGCGGACTAAAACAGATGGCCCAGATTCAGGTTTGACGCTGGTACCGTCCGACGCGTGGATCCAGAACTCCATTCTGGGATAGAGGCAGGGGGATGACAGTTTGTTATTGTCTTTGTCTCCCTCCCCTCCAAATAAAGTTGTAATTTTCACTTCTTACGTGCCACAGATTGGTATGATATTATTAGTACCTAATTTTTTTAATACTGTTGCAGGTCAACTTTTCCTTAAGTTTCCTCCAAACTCTTTCGTTTCCTCAGAATTGGTCCTTTTCCTCTCATCTGACGAAATGAGACAGCCGGTCGCAGTGGCCGAGCGGTTCTAGCATCTTCAGTCCGGAACCGCGCTACTGCTAAGATCGCAGTTTCAAATCCTGCCTCGGGCATGGATGTGTGTGATGTCCTTTGGTTATTTAGGTTTAAGTAGTTGTAGCTTACGGCAAATAATGGAGAAGTGTTATGAGTGGAACAGGGAATTGTATCTATGCTTTATAGATCTAGAAAAGGCATATGACCGGGTTCCTAGGAGGAAGTTATTGTCTGTTCTACAAGATTATGGAATAGGAGGCAAACTTTTGCAAGCAATTAAAGGTCTTTACATGGATAGTCAGGCAGCAGTTAGAGTTGACGGTAAATTAAGTTCATGGTTCAGAGTAGTTTCAGGGGTAAGACAAGGCTGCAACCTGTCTCCACTGTTGTTCATATTATTTATGGATCATATGTTGAAAACAATAGACTGGCTGGGTGAGATTAAGATATGTGAACACAAAATAAGCAGTCTTGCATATGCGGATGACTTAGTTGTGATGGCAGATTCGATTGAAAGTTTGCAAAGTAATATTTCAGAGCTAGATCAGAAATGTAAGGACTATGGTATGAAGATTAGCATCTCCAAAACGAAAGTAATGTCAGTGGGAAAGAAATATAAACGGATTGAGTGCCAAATAGGAGGAACAAAGTTAGAACAGGTGGACGGTTTCAAGTACTTAGGATGCATATTCTCACAGGATGGCAACATAGTGAAAGAACTGGAAGCGAGGTGTAGCAAAGCTAATGCAGTGAGCGCTCAGCTACGATCTACTCTCTTCTGCAAGAAGGAAGTCAGTACCAAGACTAAGTTATCTGTGCACCGTTCAATCTTTCGACCAACTTTGTTGTATGGGAGCGAAAGCTGGGTGGATTCAGGTTACCTTATCAACAAGGTAGAGGTTACGGATATGAAAGTAGCTAGGATGATTGCAGGTACTAGTAGATGGGAACAATGGCAGGAGGGTGTCCACAATGAGGAAATCAAAGAAAAACTGGGAATGAACTCTATAGATGTAGCAGTCAGGGCGAACAGGCTTAGATGGTGGGGTCATGTTACACGTATGGGAGAAGCAAGGTTACCCAAGAGACTCATGGATTCAGCAGTAGAGGGTAGGAGGAGTCGGGGCAGACCGAGGAGAAGGTACCTGGATTCGGTTAAGAATGATTTTGAAGTAATAGGTTTAAGATGGTAGAGCACTTGCCCGCGAAAGGCAAAGGTCCCGAGTTCGAGTCTCGGTCGGGCACACAGTTTTAATCTGCCAGGAAGTTTCATATCAGCGCACACTCCGCTGCAGAGTGAAAATCTCATTCTGTAATAGGTTTAACATCAGAAGAGGCACCAATGTTAGCACTGAATAGGGGATCATGGAGGAACTGTATAAGGGGGGCTATGCTCCAGACTGAACGCTGAAAGGCATAATCAGTCTTAAATGATGATGATGATGATGATGAAGTAGTTCTAGTCTAGGGGACTGATTACCTCAGATGTTAAGTCCTATAACGCTTAGATCCATTTTTGAAATGAGACCAGTCGTTTTTCTGTTTGTTTTAGCTTCCTGAAAATCTTTTGAGTTTCTTGACTTTAGTCTGAGTTTTTCTCTCTTGAGTTACGTCTCCTGTTCAATCTGTATTTCTTGTGTTGCCTCTCATTTCATTTTCTTTATCTCTTCTCCTGTTGTGGAGAAATGTGTGGATCTTCTTCGCCAGTCAGTTTTCCTTCATTCTCTGTAAATGTTCACAGAGTGTAACAGGTCTTTTCCTGCATGAATGACAATTTGCATCGGGATAAAAGTAATGTTTTCGACCCATAGAAGAGTTCTGATTTTACAGCTGTATTATACTGTCCTACTGAACATATTACGAAAAATATTTTTTTATTATACAGATTTCCCACTTTCACGTGAGTTCATTTCAGTCTTCGGTCCTAATTTCAATTGCTTGTTTTTCGCTGATTGTGTTTATATTTTTACCCAGATAACTAAAAATGTTTTCTTGATGTTGCCGTACTTGATTTTTAAAATTGTTGGTGAGTCATGTTTATTGGCCTTGTATTCTCTCTTTTCAAACGATATTTGTAGACTTACATCGTCAGGTATTTCCTTCAGAAGTTCTACTCTTTTCTTTAACCTTTTGTTTTTCTTCTTCTATTTTCCGTTCAGTTATAACTTTTTGCAGCACGCAGTTGAATGAAAATAGTGACAGTCTGCTTGTCGACTCCTGATACAATTGATTATTATTGATTTTCCCGGCTTCAGCTATCTGCAATTAAAGTGTATTTTTCATCAGACGCGTTCCACTTTTGTTTATAAAGCATTTTCTGTGGTCATTCGGGAAATACTGTATGTACAATTTGACTCTAAAGTTTGTTACTTATAAGCTGAAAACAGTATTTGTTTGTAACACTTGCGTCCAATTTACTTGGGTGTTCTTGCTTCTTGCTCACAAATTCTGAAGACCACTGCCATTTAACGGAGACTGGGGTCGAAAACTGTGTCACACATTCACTTATCACAATTTTTAGTCTTTTTGGAACCCGCTTTTTCTTACACTGCAATTTTTCTATTGCACATCAGTTTTGCAAACTTCAGAAAAGGAATACTACCGTAATTTCACGTGTTCTGCACGCAGCACAGAATGTATGTATTCATTTGTTTCCTGTGTAGGCTGTGATCATTGCCAACCTGTGAATGGACTTTTTTTTGCACACATAGACACTGTGATAAATGCGGAACACGTGAAACTACAGTACTGTTCTTCTTGGTTACAAAATTAATTGTACTCCAGTTTGAAAGGAAATACTGTTTTTAACCAAAATGTAGATATATATCACGTTCTTCGTATTTCCAGAATGACAGCAGAAGATCCTTTATAAATAGACGCGTCTGGGGAAAGAGCTATTTAATTGCATTTAGCTTAAGACGCTAAAACCAATAATAATTAACTTATAATAACTACTGCAGAAGGTAGGATTTTAATGATAGTGAAAATAAAATAATACATTTTTTTATGTAATAGCAATAACTATTTAATTACCATAAAATACATAAATACTTTAATACAGTTATAATAATCTGTTTACGTTAGTGAAAGAAATAGTACATCATTTTAGAATCACGTCCAAGAATTTGCCGGTCGTAAAAATACAGCGTCTGAAAAGCATTCACTCAAAATTGAGCAGTATATGTGTCAAGAAATTAATTCAAGAACTATAAAAACAACTAACTGTCACAACATTATTAAAGTCATAATTTACACAATATAAAATCGAAGCGTGTACTTACAGTTGTCGATATTTCAGTAAGCACTACGATTTTGAACAGTGGTATAGAAACCATGGCTATATAATAGTGTAAACAAATCGAATTCCATTTATTTCAATCGTTCTTGAGCACGTTTGGGAATCCAGTTTACCTCTTTTCTTTTCCATTTAGTGCAGGGTGTTTCCTATTATGTCAAGTTTTACTAAAATTCTACAGTTTGCCGGGTCTACCTGTGGATTCGCGAATGTTATCGAATCTGTTGACAACAGACCCTTACAGATCAAAATAAAAAAAAGATCCTTTTCACGAAACTCAAAAACTGAATAAAAAATAAAATACCGAAAACGTAAAGGTTACTTGTCTAACCTCAGGTCCGACTGTTGTGGCAAAAAAAAGGACCTTCATCTTTTGTAACGACGAAATATGTTTTAACGCCTTCGTGCCATCATTATGGGTATTTTTATTCACTTCTTTAAAATGCAAACATTTTAACGATATTGTTGGGACTATTATATTATTTTCTAAAATGTTAGGTTATGTTGGGCCTTCTTTATATTAGTGTGTAGCTTGGTTCAAAATGGTTCAAATGGCGCTGAGCACTATAGGACTTAACATCTGAGGTCATCAGTCCTATAGAACTTAGAACTAGTTAAACCTAACTAACCTAAGGACATCACACACATCCATGCCCGAGGCAGGATTCGATCCTGCGATCGTAGCGCCTAGAACCGCTCGGCCACAGCGGCCAGCCTGTGTAGCTTGCGTTATGCAACGTAATGATGTTATTGTCAGTTAGGTTTGCATGTTAACAAATCAGTATAACGTAATTTTGTCGCGTGAAAACATTTCTCGGCTGTACTGTGGGACTACTTGCAGCTATTTTCACAGAATCTGGCCTCATCTGTTGTGAAAATATACGCAGAAACATATTTTTGAAGAACTATACTCACAAGTTACAATCCTGAATCTGACAAAACTAAATGTTTATCCTTCGATCTTTTTAGCTTTCTCCCCCCCCCCTCTCTCCCCCCCCCCCCTCTCTCTCTCTCTCTCTCTGTGTGTGTGTGTGTGTGTGTGTGTGTGTGTGTGTGTGACAGAGAGAGAGTGCAAATTTTTAAAATTTCATTGTTAGTTTGTGTCTCATTCTTTTGGTTCCTCTAGTGAGTTAAAAATGTGACATTGTGTAGTGTAGTTTAGTCATTTATAGCCTGTCTTCCATATGGCACTGCCTTCTGAATGTGGAAGTTTTCTTCTTTCGTAAGTTTTTGGCATAGCCTGTGGATATATTTTATTATTTTTAAACATATCTATTTGATTTGGATGATGGCTTTGAGCTACTAAGTGATCAGTATATATGCAAAGGGAGCTATTACTTTCTAGGGCTTTGAGGTGTTCCGAATATTTTAAAAAATGTTTTGTATATCTGTTCTATGATACTGGCGAGGAAATAAGGTAATTATCACGACACACGTAAAATTGTATTAGATCTAATTCCGTTGGAATAATTATTACTTGAAAACGCAGCAGACGATACATAAGTAGAGCGAGAATACGAGGATACTGAACGGCAATTCGCTATATAAAGGGTGATAACAATCTAGTAAACATGGGGATTGGAAAGGGACAGTAGAAAAAGGAATAGATGAAAGGGTTACTAGAGAACGTGGACTTGATAGTAGGAATGGAAATGGAAATGCCATGTGTCTAGGGCCTCCCGTCGGGTAGACCGTTCGCTTGGTGCAAGTCTTTCGAGTTGACGACACTTCGGCGATTTGCGTGTCGATGGGGATGAAATGATGGTGATAAGGACAACACAACACCCAATCCCTGAGCGGAGAAAATCTCAGACCCAGCCGGGAATCGAACCCGGGCCGTTAGGTATGACATTCCGTCGCGCTTACCACTCAGTTACCAGGGGCGATATAGTAGGGATGAAAGGGGGAAACACTGAAGTCTGCGATAAATTTAAGTCAGTATGTAACCTTCCCCTCACTTATCGACCTTAATGACAGTGAAAAATTAAACCGCGTGTACCTAATGGAAATTTGGGAAAAGCAATCGTCACCGAAGTTAAACTGTCGATAAAGAGGGAGGAAAGGGTTACATCTAAATGAAAGGAAAAATGCAAATGAAACTGGTGGAAATTAATTTTGAAAAGCGGTAAAGTTAATAAAGAAAGTAAATGTGAGGCCTTTACGTTAACAATTAACTAGCGGTAATTAGATATTTGAGATTTGGGGGAAATTACGGTCGCCAGTCCTAAGGACAATTACTATAGTAACTGAAAAAGAAAGATTATTACACATATAATTAGCACTAGAAGCGTGGCAACTGAAGGTTGACACGTGTAGTGTGAAAACTGAAAGTTTGTCAGAAGTAATAAATTTCGCTACACCCTGACTTAATTTAGCAAAAGAATTAATAAAACAGGAAAATCGAAAGTTAATTTAGTGACTGAAGTTAATAGTGAGCTTTCTTTCTGAAGCACATCGAAATTCAGTAAAATACAGTTAGTCTTTGACTACCTCAACAATCATTTCTAAAGCTACTTGAATCTACGCAATTTAGAAAGAAGAGATTTAACTTTGAACTTGAATTAAACGATTCTGAACAATTAACAATAGTAAAATTTAGTACGTACCAAGCTGAGCTGCAGTCACAGGTATGCTAAAATACGGTAACAAAACTCGCACTCTTAATTCGTGCTTGTGTAATCTAAATATTGTGGCCAGCTATGAAAACTTTAACTGAACTTTGAAATTAAAGCAGTGAAATGCTATATTATTATTTTAATGCTGGCGTTTGAGTTTCAACGACACTCGGGTTCATTCCGGAAAAGGAAGGGGCCCTGCTTGGTAATGCAATTGGGACAATGAGCAACAAATGTTCATGCTAAGTTGCTGTAATTATAGTTACGAAAATGGTACAGTTTGAAAAGCTGAGGTCTGCCATACAGTTCTAAAACTTTACGTGCTTCCAGTCTTCCTTGTTGGTTGATTGAAGGTTTGAAGCCGTCGATCGAGGAGGTGGCGACAGTCACTCATTGTCGGCCGTCGCTGTTGCAGAAGCTGGATGTTGGCGCGCCTTCCTCTCGACACGGTCACGAGGCGAAACGGGCTCTTGACGTGCGCCAGCTAATGCTTCCCGTCCGCGACACCGTGTCAGAAACTATCATCGCAAGTCGAGCGCAATTACATGCTGCCAAACCCCGAAAGCGCGGCAACTCGCGGGAGCGTCACACAACACACCTGCTCCACTCGCTACTCCAGCCAGACTCTCTCTGCCCTGCCCGCGCTCCACGCGGCAGAGTTAACACTACCAAAGATCCTACACACTTTGATTCTTCACACGACCTATCGATGTAATCGTTCGATAGCAGTTTTCCCTAGGCAAGACCCAGCGTAAAAATACAAATAATAATTACGAAACAAACCAATTATACATCGACATAAATGCATAAATAATTACAATATACGAAGACACAGAAATGTTATATAATCAGGTAACAAAAATAAGGAAAACAAATTTATAGTACAATAAATGGAAATAGGAGGATATGCATTTCCGGCGTTACAAGTAGTATCGAATCGCAAGAGAAGGAAGTATACTTGGAAAAGGCCCAAAGACGCAGGAAGATTACAGCTGGAGTATATCATGGTTAGACAGCGATTCAGAAATCAGACGTTAGATTGTAAGGCGTACCTACCAGCAGATATAGACCCGGATCACAATTTAGTAATGACGAAGAGTCGACTGAAGTTTAAGTGAATCGTCTAGAAGAATCAGTCTGGAAGGAACAGGGATACTGAAGTACTGAGGAATATGAGATGCGTTTGAAGTTCTCTGAAGTCTGTAGACAGTGAGAAGACGACTACCAAAGTAGGCAGCTAACTGAAGAGGTATGGATATCTCTATACAGGGCAGTCACAGAAATTGGACAGACAAAGATAAGAATAAGGGAGGTAACTGTGAAGAAAGCTTGAGTAACAGAAGAAATACTTCAATTGATCGACGAAAGATCAAATACAAAACTATTCAGGAATACAGGAAAGGAATACAGCAATATAAATCAGTTAGGAATGAAATAAGTGTGGATGCCATGGCGAAAATGGCTACAGGAAAAATGTGATGAAATATGAATAGACGTGGTCGTCGAAAGAACAGATTCAGCACATAAAAATCAAAAGAATCTTCGTTGAAATTTAAAGCAAGAGCAGCAAAATTGAACGTGAGGTGGGAACTCCATTGTTAAACTCAGAGAGCAGGTGGGTGGTAAGGGCGGACTCTTCTGGCGGGATAAAAGAATAAATAGTAGTCGATGTGGAAGGTACAGGGGGTACAGCATTAGAGTCAGAACTCAGCAGCACTTTGGAAGGCAAAAGAGACAGACAACGTTCCTTCGCAATTAATAAAGTCGTTAGGAGAAGTGGCAACCTAACGACTATTCAAGTTGATGTGTAGGTACCAATCGGACTTTCGGAAAAAAAGTATTCACAGAATTCCGAAGATAACAGGGGCAGATAAGTGTGAGAGTAATCACAAATCAGCATAACAGCTCGTGCAACTGACAAGAATAATATATAGAAAAACCGGAGAAGTGTTAGTATGACTCACGCTCTGTGCGTTCCATAAAAACTTACCGCATTTTACAGACTATAAGACGCACTTTTATCTTCGAAAAATTGCCTCCAAAATTCAGGTGCGTCTTATACTCGAAATTAATACAAAAATGTCCAGTGTTTGATTTAAAATTCCTGCCAGTCTTAAAAATGGCCATATATTTGATACTGAGGGAAACCTATGTCTATTTGGCAATACCGGATCCGACTGGCAGCAGCAGTGCACAGGTGCGACGAACATGAACTATAGGAATTCTCAAGTTTGCTAACTTACACTCTCTCCCTCCTGCCCCATCACCACAAGCTCACAACACTGTCTAGCCTAAGACGCGTCATTTCAGTTTATGGTGCCAGTGAATTTGAAATGAAAGAGATCTGTGTTGTCGGTAACAGTACAATAGTTTTGTTAGTAGCTCGTTTCGTAATGGAAAAAATGAGACGTATTCATATGATGCGGACTATAAATTAAAATTAACAGCGTATCAGAAGAATATGGAAACAGAGCAGCTGAGA
Source organism: Schistocerca cancellata (assembly GCF_023864275.1). Classification (NCBI taxonomy): domain Eukaryota; kingdom Metazoa; phylum Arthropoda; class Insecta; order Orthoptera; family Acrididae; genus Schistocerca; species Schistocerca cancellata. Next base: position 129,349,557 of record NC_064632.1, read on the forward strand.
GGCATTTCGGCCCTCCACTAACGAAAAAAGCCATTCGTGACTGACGGGCTAGTGAAGAAGAAGCGAAAGAAAGGAGGAAGTCTAGTTGTCCAAATAGAGGAGTGAATGCAAAATGGCCAAAATTAGAAAATGACACATTGAAATGGAGTCAATGACACCGTCAAAATGGCGTTGGAAATAATACAAAATTGATTCAAATATATGCTCGTGAGCTAGAGCTACAGTGGAACTTAACAGACTTTAAGGGTGGAGTTGGTTAGTGCTACAGGTTTTGTGAAGTGTCATTGGCTTAGCATGCGAACCAAAACCAAAATACCTCAGAAAATGTCACAAGAGTATGAAGAGAGAATACTATCTTTCCATCGCTTTGTTATTCAACATCGAAAGAAAACCACTGTGGAACTAAGCCAAACAGCAAATATGGACGAAACTCCTCTGACATTTGATGTGCCAAGTAACAGAACTACTGTCGTGTAAGAGGCTAAAACTGTAACTATAAAAAGAAGTGGACATTAAAAAATACGCTACACTGTTGCCCTTTCGTATTGTACTAAATTTAATCCAATGATCATTTTCAAGCGCAAAACAATGCCAAAATCTTCTGAAATACTGCCTGGTGTTGTTGTTCACGCACATGCCAAGGGTTGGATATACGAGACTGGCATGAAATTACGGATTAAAAGAGGGTTGGAGAGAAAGAAAGGTGCTTTATTGAAGAAGAGTTCCGTACTGCTGCTTGACCAGTTTAATAGTCATTTGAAAAATTCTGTGAAAGAGAAATTGGGACAGAGAAATACAGAGCTTGCTGTTACTCCGGAAGGACTTTCTTCACAATTGTAACCTCCTTATGTCTCGATGAATAAACCATTTAAACTGTATACAATAGAGAGTAATGGAACAAATGGATGATGGATGAAACCTAATATGAATTCAGGCGGAAGGCAGCTTTAAAATGATCTAAAATCAAACAAGTGTGCCAGTGGATAAAACAGTCACGGTCTAGAGTGAGAGAAGATGTACGGCATAAGTAACGCTCTCGATGACAGTGGAGACCATCTTATACATGAAGAGGACGACGATGACGACGAAGAGGAAAAGAAGAAGAAGAAGAAGAAGAAGAAGAAGAAAAAGGAGGAGAAAGTACATATGAAGATTTTCAGTGATTTTGAAGGTCAATTCTATTTTTTAAACTAAGAATTTTTTTAGTCTGGCTTTGCAATTTAATAACAAAAAAGGTAAAATGATATTCTTAAAAAATTATTTAAAAATTAAGGTCTTCGTGAAATACGGTAATTGTGTCTGTAGACAATAATAATAATAATAATAATAATAATAATAATAAGAATAATAATGATAATAATAATTATAATAATTTCGTGTGGTACAGTGGCCTCATGCACGTCTTTCTGTTGGACGCCAGTCGGCGACTTGCGTGTCCCTAACCTACCCCAATTATCCAACTGAGGAAAGGGCACCTACCGTTTGAAGTGGAATCCGAACCACTTGTTGCTTCTGGCGACTACTCACATCGTTGAGAGTTGGAGACTACGTTAAAACGAAGACTGAAAAATCCGTAGATCGACCGAGATTCGATGCCACACCCTCTCGGTTTCTAGGCGCACTCTTTACCGCTTTTTTCCATTTTGTTCGTCATTGTTCTCATCATTCGGTCTGGGCGACCGTCACATGACGCCCCTTCAGGTTCATCGTTGAATATCTCACTCAATTTTTTTTTTTTATTACAGAGAGACCGCTAGACCATCGGTCCCGACATGTATTTATGTAGTTCATCTATAGGTTTTAATGAGTGAATTTGCGAGTATCTGTGTGACATACACAGCCGTATATACTGAGTGAATTGACTTAGAAGCTTAAATTATAGCAACCGCCAAGGGAGCTTAGGCCTCAGTACTTGACATAAATTTCAGCTTGATACCTCTGCTATTTCCTTAGAAAAACGGATCTTAACAGACGGACAGAACGACGGACGACAAATGACAAAAAAGTTTTTCCATGTGACATAATTGCAAATTAACAATTTTCGTTTTTTTTCTTTTACTTGCACTGTGAAATCATGCTTCTTGTCAAATTTATTTTTCTCGGTTAATGGGAAGTAGTTGTTGTTGTCGTCTTCAGTCCTGAGACTGGTTTGATGCAGCTCTCCATGCTACTCTATCCTGTGCAAGCTCCTTCATCTCCCAGTACCTACTGCAACCTACATCCTTCTGAATCTGCTTAGTGTATTCATCTCTTGGTCTCCCTCTACGATTTTTACCCTCCACGCTGCCCTCCAATGCTAAATTTGTAATCCCTTGATGCCTCAGGACGTGTCCTACCAACTGATCCCTTCTTCCAGTCAAGTGTGCCACAAACATCTCTTCTCCCCAATCCTATTCAATACCTCCTCATCAGTTACGTGATCTACCCACCTAATCTTCAACATTCTTCTGTAACACCACATTTCGAAAGCTTCTATTCTCTTCTTGTCCAAACTGTTTATTGTCCGTGTTTCACTTCCATGCATGGCCACACTCCATACAAATACTTTCAGAAACGACTTCCTGACACTTAAATCTATACTCGATGTTAACAAATTCCTCTTCTTCAGAAACGCTTTCCTTGCCATTGCCAATTTACATTTTATATCCTCTCTACTTCGACCATCATCAGTTATTTTGCTTCCCAAATAGCAAAACTCCTTTACTACTTTAAGTGTCTCATTTCCTAATCTGATTCCCTGAGCATCACTCCACTTAATGGGAAGTACCTTTTACGTTTTGATGAGTGAGCGTGCGAGAATCAAAATATGACATAAGTGGCCGTGTCTTTTGAGTGCATTGACCTATAAGCTTAAAGTTTTTACAGGAGGCCATAGACATTAGTACTCGACATGAATTTCAACTTAATATCTACACCTGAGAAAAGGCGCCATAACAGTCAACACAGACAGGCAATTAAGTGATCCTATAAACATGTCTTTTGCAAATAAAAACCACCTTTTCTTGCTGCACTGTAATCTATTTCTCTCAGAAGCGTTTCGCCTTTTTTTTTTTTTTTTTTACTCTAAGGCATCTTCAATGAGATCTAGAACGATACAGTTTTGTTTTGATATGTTTAATAATAAAAAAAACACAATCAAAACAAAACTGTCTCGACCTAGACCTCATCGAAGATGCCCTAAAATAAAAAAAAAAAGAGAAACGCCTCTGGGAGAAATTACAGTGCAGCAAGAAAAGGTGGTTTTTATTTACAAAACAAATATTTCTGTGCTTGATGCGGAGAACGGCCTCGCAAAAAACTTGAAACAAAGGCGTTTTTCTTTGTGGCGGTATCCTCTCATGAAATTTCAGTCATCAGTTTTCTCCTCCGACTGCGAAAATATTGTGTTGGCACCCACCTGCATAGGGAGAAATGATCATGACGATAAAATAAGAGAAATCAGGGCTCGCACAGAAAAATTTAAGTGCTCGTTTTTTCCGCGGGCCGTTCGAGAATGGAATGGTAGAGAGACGGTTTGAATGTGGTTCACAGAACCCTCTGCCAGGCAGTTTATTGTGAATTGCAGAGTAATCACGTAGATGTAGATATAGATATGATTCTATAGTGGTTCCGTTTTTACCGATGGAGCTACGGAACACTAAAAATGGAAAAGAAAATTAAGGACGTATTACTGTCGATCAGTTAGGCTTTAGGGAAGGTTAAAGACCATAGGGATGCTTGATAATGGAATCAACACATAGGAAAATAAAAATACTTTCATAAGATGTGAAATGGTGCAAGATGTTCCAAATTATGAAGAAAGTAGGAGTACGCTGTAGAGAAATATACGTAATATACATGAGAAAATTAAGAATGAAAGACCAAGAATGAAGTACTCGGATTAAAAAGCTTAAGACAGAGCTGCAGTTTTTCACCGGTAGAGTTCAGTCTACACATTGAAAAGGTTAAAGAGTGGGATTAAAATCAGGGCGAAAGAATATCAGTGATAGTATTAGCTGAGGACATTGCTATCGTCAGAAACGCGAATCAGTATTACACGACCTGTTTTTTGGATTGAAAAGTCTACTGAGAACTCACTGATTAACACAACGAAAGACGAAAGTAATAAGTGCAGAAATGAAAACAGGGTGACACTTAACATCATAGTTGGTGATCAGGAAGTGGTCGAATTTAAGTAATGATGCCACTTTGCAAACAAAATAACCCATGACGACCGAGGCAAGGACGTAAAAAGCAGCCTGTCACAGGCGAAGAAGGCAATCCTGGCCAAAAGAAGCCTATTAATTCCAAATACAGGTCTTAAGTTCAGGAAGAAAATTCCGAGAGTGTCCGTTCGGAGCACAGCGTTGTACAGTAGTGAATTATGGAATACGTGAAAACAGGAAAAGAACAGAATTGAAGCCTTTAAGACGTGGTACTATAGAAGGAAGTTGGACTGAGAAGATAAGAAACGAAGAGGTCTTGTGAGGAATCGACGAAGAAACGAACATATGAAAAACGTCGACAAGAACAAGGGTCAGAATAATAGAACAATTGTTAAATAACTAGGGAATAATTTCCAAGATACTAGAGGAAATTGCAGGCAGTAAAATCTGTACAGGAAGAGAGAGACTGGATGGCGTCCAACAAATAATTGAGAGCGTAGGGTAGAAGTTCTGTTAGCACGGCAGGCCGCATCAAATCAGACAGTTGACTCAAGAAGAGGACTAAAAAAAACGTATATTGTATATGTACATTCACTCTCTTAAATAATTGCATATAACAATAATGACTTTTCATTACAAAAAGCCTACACACAGCGTAGTTTACTGCACCAGTGAGTGTCTCATTGATCTCTAGAATCTCACTTAGACGTTCTCTTTGTCATGTAACAGAATAATTTGAAGGGTATGAAGTTTCTATTCTTATCTAATGCTTCTCCTAAAAGGGAAAGTGAGAGAAGATACAAAATTGTACCACATATGTAAGTTCCAACTAAATTGTAATACCAGTAGCCATTCTAAAGAGTCACGAAGTCACAGAGAGCTGTAATACTGGAATCTTCGTTAAATGCACATTACCACAGACTAGTGGTGTGCCTACAGTCACGTAAACATGTTAGATTTCACCAGAACCATCTCAGAGCAAGTCTAGAAGTGTAATGGATTCCTTTGCGTAGTTACCATAATTAAAGACTCAGAAAACTTTTCCCAGTTGCAGGTTCGCTACTTATGTACTTGCTCCGAAAATGACATTCTACCCGGATAAACCTGTTTTTCGTGCAGTTGATTTAAGCACCACATTCATCTGCAGTGTAAAACTTCTAATTTTCTCCTTTTATGGTTAGTAGATGGCATACTTATATTCTTTGTGGTTGCAAGTATACTCTTACGAAATACGAGTAAATAATCATTTTACAATCTGCATCGTACTATTTCAAGTCAACATAAATTTTTAATAACTGAAAGTGGTTTAAAATTTTTTACATGCTATTGGTTTTTAATATCTAATGGAGTTGTAATGTCTCTTGCAGCGGTCTCTCCGCGATATTTTCAGAAATTTTATAAATTATATAACTCAGTACATATCTCGAAATATCTGTTCTTATCTTACCGATTATCAATGCAAAGTAGTTTCAAGCCCAATTATTCCTTGGAGCGTCCATTTACTCCATGGAATAGCTTCTCTGCTATCTATGTTTTCTCTTATCAAAAGAATAGGGGACTTCTTGCCGATTAGTCGTGAAAGAAGGATGTATATGTATGTATTGTTGAGCTAGTCGCCATCTTGATGAGATTCTGTATGAGAAGGAATTTAATACATGAACTAAACTAAAGTAAGTGTGTTCGCGTATTATTTAACTGATTATTATTGACAGTGTCTGCTTACTACGCTGTGTTGCACGGCATCAGTGGGGAACGTCTGATTTACACTGGACGAACCTGCCGTTTTGTATGCTTAAGATATCCAGTTACTTCAAATAAATAGGCTAACACGGTCTTACCAGCAGATCTCCGGTCTTCCCCATGTGATCACCGAAAGTTAATAATTATTACAAATGTTTCCAGGAGATCGACTGACAATTTTCGTCGCACCGAGACTTCGAAATTGCTTCACTGCCTTATGGAATTTAAGTTAAGCTCAATTTAATCAGGATAGAACAGTATTGAACTGTGTGAATGTGATAAGCCTGCTTTGTCAATGAAAATTCCCTTAATATACGCATGTTTTTACTATCCTGATCAGTGAAGCTAGATCAGGCCGGTGTGAGAGAGGTTTTTAAATTTTAGATCCCACACAAAAGATATTAAAGAGTCATTACTTTACAGAAATATGCTTCATAGATCATTCGGCTCTGAGAAAAATTCATTCTGCTCATTGCTAACATGATTATCCGTTTAGTATCCAGTGCCGAATATAAGCCTCTCTAGCATTAGAGTTTTCAGCTATGCCCACCATGTTGCTCCTGCGTGTTTTCTAATGCTACCTACTCATCTTTAGGTTGTCATGTCGATCTTTTCTTAACTCCTAGAATCTATTAAACAACTTTCTTGGTCCATCTATCATCCATTCACATCGTCACACATCCGTCTTCCTCCATTTTCATTGCGGACGTAGTTGCATCTTCCAGTCGGTTCCTTGATCCACTGGTCTTTTTTCCTATCTCATCTTGCAAATCAAAATGTACATCTCGCAGTTGCTCACTGAGAAAACAGCAATTTTTCTACGTATCGCATCAGTATCACGTAACGATCATTATGGTAAAATAACAGACCTTCCAGCTAACATAGGTAAGAAGTCATTCTTTGTGGTCTCCATTGGTGAGTGGATGTAGGTGTTGTACCACATACCCCACGGTACGTAGGGCAATAGAATCTGAGCACTATGGTCCTGTTCTGTCATCTAGTAAATAAAAAATGTACACAAAGAATGTCTATATAAACATCTACATGCATAATCTGTAAACAACTGTGAATTACGTGTGAGAGGGTACTACCCACTGTGCTACATGTTAGGGTTTATTACCGTTCCATTCGCACATGGTCTGCGAGAAGCATGACAGCTTAAATGCTTCTGTGCGCATTGTAATTAGTCTATTCTTATCTTTGCGGTCCCATCGGCAGAGATTCGTAGATGGTTGTAACATAATCATGCAAGGGCTGCTCAATAAAGAATGATCATAATTTTTACGGTCATAATGTCTCGTGCTAGAATTTAACCTTGTGATTCTCTGTTCGCTGTTTACGTGACAAATACGCATTACTAGTTTCATTGTTGGCCTTCCTAGTTCCCGCCTGTGACAGGTGCACGAGCTGAGACATGTTAAGTTTCGTCTGCAGTAACAATGGAGGTGACGCGCGATGAACAATATGCATCTTTGAAACTCAGCTTTCGTCTCTACAAATCTCCAGCTGATGTCTGCAAAAAGTCTCAGGAGGCTTTTTTTTCCTACAGCGTACCCGGAAAATGCTTTAGGTTGTTTAAGCGGAGGAGACAAAAAATTTCAATGGAAGATCGACCCGGAATTCCAATTACCGCTTTTACGAAAGAAAACATCAACACCGCTGCTGTGATTATGAGAGAAGATCGACTAATCGTTGGACAGTTCTACAGGGGTGTCCTGGGAACAGTGCACAGCCCGTACCGTGAAATAGGCTGGAAGCTGCTCTACGATAGTGGACGGCCACATACTGTAAATGTTGTTATTGAATATCCTGCAGAAATCAGTGTGAAGTGTACCGCTCACCCACCCTATAGTCCGGATTCAGCCCTGTGCGATTTTCTTCTATTCCCTAACCTGAAGAAACGCCTTCGTGGGAGGAATTTTCCGTCATCAGAAGCAGTGGCGGAGGCGATTCTGAAGGACCTCTCGAAAATGGTTTCCAGCGTGTGTTTGCACACTGACAGAAACGTTGGCCCATGTGCATCATATCCAAAGTAGATTATTTTGAGAAGGACCTTCAAAATTAATAGGACGTGTGAAGACAAGTTTAAAAGAAGATGATATTTTATCGAAGAGCCCTCGTACATTCACCATGAATGTCTTCAAGAATGTGCCAGTCTAAATTTTTCAGCACATCCAGGATGCTCTGCCGCCAGTGAGAACTCTGTAACCATTCGTGGTGCCCATCTTTGTACAGGTCCTTTGTTAGTCTTTATTTGCAATCGGTTTCACACACTTGAGAATGGTTAGCGCAAATGTTTTGCAAGCAATCTAGCAATCTCCCAGCATTTTCTCTATATCCCGTCAATGAACCAAATTCTGCAACGCGCATGCCTGTGACTGTTGATCGTTTTATTTCGTCCCCCCCCCCTCCCCCCCTCCAACTGTAACATTCAGGTATTTGTACGACCTGTCTGATTCCAGTAGTACGTCACTGACACTAGTTTTAGTACGACGTTTTTTGCGTTTTGTAAAGTGCACAGTTTTACATTCCTGAACGTTTAAAGCAAGTTGCTTATCTTTGTACTACACTAAAATCTTGATATGAAGAGTGGAATTGTTCGACTTGCGCAAATAGCCAGGTATAAAACTTTCTGGAGTAATGACATAGCCTCAGTTGTATAGAAAACAAACGGCAAACCTTGGCTCACTGGCCTGATACTAGGAACATATAGTCAGTCTACAGCAGAGACTGTTTACAAATCCTTTGTGCCTCCCATCTTGGATTTTTGGTTAAATGTATGGGACCCATACCAGTTGGGACAGAAGTGGACACTGACCATAAACAAAGAATGGCCGCACGAATGGTGACACGTTTGACTGAGTAGAGTGTCACGGGAATGTTGAAAAACCTGAATCGGCAAAGCTTATATGTTGTAAGGTGGCAGAATAGGTCAGATTTGCACCTTACATGAGAGCTTTATACATGTCAACGAGAAGATGAATATGACACCTAACGTAATTCGGCGGTTATGAGAACATTTGCCTGTCAGTATGTAATGCAAAAAGGGATGACAGTCAATCAACAGTAATTAACACACCATTCCTATACAATGCATGTCTCTGAGCGGAAGGTGGGGCAGGCAATGTGAATCGTTTTTAGTTTGAAAAGCCAGGCAGACAATGGCATAGTGAAGGCGCATTGCAGGGGTTACGACGGAAACCACTTAAAGGGGTGGCAGGAGGAAGGTCAGCGATCCTGACCAGGTGATTCAGGAAGGAGGACCGCATGTAGTGGCACATCTGCACAAGGGACAGAGAAAAAGCTTTAGAAAGCTGCGTTTCGGAATTCCAATGGGATACGAACAAAAACTAGTAACGCATTTCGATCACGTGTCCAGCGAATGCGACACATGGAAAGATCAATGTACTTTAGATGTCTAGAATGGGTACATAACTTCCGATTGACGGAAACGCACTAGGAAGGAGAAAAAGTTTCGATGCAGTTTGATAGAAGGGACATTGCGATTGGTAGAGAGAGTTTCCACAAAATAAGAGGAATGCTCCTATTGGTCAAAAAAGTCCGTGACGTGAAGAACGAATGAACCCAAGTGGGGGAGGAAGTTCTGCCATGAGTAGGACAAGAGAGAAATTTTTGGGGACTCTTCTCTGAACTGGTGTCAAGTGCAGAACGGAGCGCTTATCGCTCTTTATGACGCAGAGAGGAAATTTGTGTGGACACCGCTTTCACAGTGGCTGCAATCCAGCTAGAGATGAGCTGTAGCAACGTTTAGCTTCAACTGTGGTGAAACGAACCAGCCAAATTAGTTAATTATTCTTGTGAGAACTGAGAGGGCACTATAATATGCACACTGCTCCAACCATGCGCGTGTATATCGCCACATACTACGAGGGCAGTTCAATAAGTAATGCAACACTTTTTTTTTCTCGGACAATTTTGGTTGAAAAAACCGGAAATTTCTTGTGGAATATTTTCAAACATTCCCGCTTCGTTTCGTATAGTTTCATTGACTTCCGATAGGTGGCAGCGCTGTACGGAGCTGTTAAAATGGCGTCTGTAACGGATGTGCGTTGCAAACAACAGGCATTGATCGAGTTTCTTTTGGCGGAAAACCAGGGCATCTCAGATATTCATAGGCGCTTGCAGAATGTCTACGGTGATCTGGCAGTGGACAAAAGCACGGTGAGTCGTTGGGCAAAGCGTGTGTCATCATCGCCGCAAGGTCAAGACTGTCTGATCTCCCGCATGCGGGCCGGCCGTGCACAGCTGTGACTCCTGCAATGGCGGAGTGTACGAACACACTCGTTCGAGATCGACGGATCACCATCAAACAACTCAGTGCTCAACTTGACATCTCTGTTGGAGGCACTACGCGGATGATGAAGAAGTTATTGATGCAGTACGACGTTGGCTCCGACATCGACCAGTGGAATGGTACCGTGCAGGCATACAGGCCCTCATTTCAAGGTGGCGTAAGGCCGTAGCATTGAACGGAGATTACGTTGAAAAATAGTGTTGTGTAGCTAAAAGATTAGGGAATAGCCTGGTGTATTTCAATGCTGAATAAAACAACCCCTGTTTCAGAAAAAAAGTGTTGCATTACTTATTGAACTGTCCTCGTAATACTAGACCTGAGTACATGTTTACTCGCATAACGAGAAACATAAGGAAAGTTTCTGCTGCAAAGTTCACCTAAGGCCGGATTAGTTTTGTAGGAATTTCAGTGGGAGAGAGCGGCCTTGCCGTCGGCAGCTCGTCACAGCTTAAGGTAAATACCGCGTGCAGAGGAGTAAACTTTGTTGGTTCACCAGCTTGCGTCCACTGTAAACTCGAGCGGTCTTGGGTAGTCTTACGCACAAATTTGTCACATAACTAACCATCCACCACAGATTTGATTGTCATCCTAAATAGTACCGAACTTTGAACCGGAATCGGACGATTTTTGTAGTGCTGACCAACTTCGTAACGTATGTGTAGGAGCAATTTTGTAAGGAAACTTCCAATTAAACTTTCATATTTTTGTACTTAGGATTAATGTTCTTCCAGAGAGTTAATATTTAATAGTGTTGTGTATAGGATTATTTCACTTTTTGATGTCGGCGAGATGCGTTATCCATTGCGCTGTTTTTATGTCATCGAGTTGAAAACTGTGTAAAAGCTGTAATTTTTGTGCTAAAAATTGCGACATTAAACTTGTCATTTCAGCTTACACAGCTGTTCTCAATTCAAGAATAAGCACCCACATTACAAGGTGGTCAAGTGAAGAATCTAGAGACATTCTTCAGCCACTACATGTGGGTTCTGGAGAGATCATGTGACAGGATTAGCAAGATTAGACTAATTACAGAACACACAGAGGCATCTAAGAAGTCATTTGTGCCACGCACCGCGCTCGACTGGAACGAGAGAAAACCCGAACATGTAGTGGGAACTAAGAACACCTTGCCACAAATTTCACAGTGATTTTACCAAGTATAGATGTAGCTGTTTAGATGTACATGCAGCTGGGTTCGAACACCCCTCTCCCACTGCTGAAATTTTGAATAAAAATCAGCTTTGGAGGACGAAGACATCGGGCACAAGAAGTTACCCGCATTCTGGCAACGGCCTTGTCAGAGACGATGGAGGAGCGGGCAGAGGTTCAGGGCACTCTCTGACCCTTTGGATGGGAAATTGCCCCTAAGTGCAGAAGATTCAGCAATGATCAGCGTCATGAGAATGCCGAAGGCAGTGAAGATCACTGCAGTAAAGACACGTAACGTATATCCACAGGACATGTGGCCCGTAATTAAAATGTGTCATGATGATCTCTCCTTGGTAATAGATTCCGGACTAGTCCCCTATTCATATTATCTGGAGGGGAATGCAGAGGGGGAGGTGACCATGAGAGAAAGATTGAATAACCACGAAAGGGATAACGTTCTACGAGTCGAGGCTTGGAATGTCAGAAGTTTCAACTTCTAAGACTCAATATAGATATAGACGCCTTCAGTAAAGTGAAATGGAAAGAAGGTTTCCTGGTCAAATGAACAGCAGCAGAAATTGATACAACGGCTATACGATTCGTTATAAACAGGTCGGTGGAACAGAGAGTGAGTTGCAGTGAGCAATTCAGTGACAGTGTTGATCTCATCAGAACAAACAGCAAGCCAACATCTACAACAGTAGTTCAGGCATACATGCCGACGTTGAAAGTAGATGAAGAGACAGAGAAAGTATATTAGGATATTGAACAGGTAATTCAGTGTGTAAAGGGGACTGGAATGAGGCTGAAGGGGAAGGAGTAGAAGAGAGGGTTACAGGAGAATATGAGATTGATAATAGGAGTGAGAGTGGAGAAAGACCAGTTGGTTTGTGCCATGACTTTCATCTAGTTACAGCGAATACTCTGTTCCAGAATCGCAAAAGGATGAGGTATACGTTGGGAAGACCTGCAGATACAGGAAGATTTCAGTTAGATTACATCTTGGTCAGGCAGAGATTCGGAAATCAGATATTGGATTGTAAGGAATACCCAGGGGCAGATATCGATTCAGATAACAATATGGTAATGATGATGAGTAGGCTGAAGTTTGTCACGAAGAATTAGTGCCTAAAGAAGTGAGATGCGGAAGTCTAAGGAATGAAGAGATAAGCTTGATGTTCTCTGAAGATAGAGATATTGCGGAAATGAACAGTTCAATATGCAGTTCATTTGAAGGGGAATGGACAACTAAAAAAAGGTCAATCAGAGTAGCTAGAGAGAAAAACGTTGATAATGCGAAGGTAAATACGAAGAAGCCCTGGGTAACAGAAGAAATACTTCAGATGATCGATGGAAGAGGGAAGTACAAAAATGTTCCGGAAAATTCAAGATTATTGAAATACAAGTCACTTAGGAATGAAAAAAACAGGAAGTGCGGGGAAGCTAAGGTGAAATGGCTACTTGAAAAATATAAAGATATCGAAAAACAAATGTTTGTCGGAAGGACTGACTCAGCATATAGAAAAGTCAAAACAACCTTCGATGAAATTAAAAGCAAGGGCAGTAACATATAGAGTACAATGTGAATTCCACTGTTAAAGGTGAGAGCAGATAGGTGGAAAGAGTATGTTGAGGTCCTCTATAAGAGGGAGGTCTTAGATGGCGTGATAGAAGAGCAAACAGGAGTCGACAGGGAAGAAATAGGGGATCCAGAATGAAAATCGGAATTTAGAAGAGCTTTGGAAGATTTAGAAGCAGATAATGCAAAAGGGATGGGTAACATTCCATTGGAATTTCTAAAATCATCGAGGGAAGTGGAAACAAAACGAGGTGTGTAGAATGTATGAGATTGGCAATATACCATCTGATTTTAGGAAAAAAAACATAATCCACACAATTCTGAAAACTGCAAGAAGCGACAAGTGCGAGAATTACCACACAATCATCTTAACAGCTCATGCATCCAATTTCTGACCGGAATAATGTACAGAGCAATGGAAAAGAAAATTGAAGATCTGTAAATTGATGATGATGAGTTCGGCTTTAGGAAAGGTAAGGTCACCTGAGAGGCTGTACGGACGTTGTGGCTGATAATGGAAGCTAGATTGAAGAAAATCAAGACACGATCTTAGGATTTTTCTACTTGGAAAAAGCGTTCGACAATGTAAAATGGTTCGAAATTCTGAGAAACATAGGGAAAGACGGGTGTGTGTCAGGAACCAAGAGGGAACAATAAAAATGGAAGACAGGAACGAAGTGCACAGGTTAAAAATGGTTAAGACAGGGATGTAATCTTCCTCCCCTGATGTACAATTTCTACATTGAAGAAGCAATGACGGAATTAAAAGAAAGGTTCAGGGTGCAAGGATATCAGTATTCAGATTCACTGTTGACATTGCTGTCCTCAGTGAATGTAAACAGTTACAAGACCTCTTGAAAGAAATTAACAGGCTAATGAGTACACAATATGGACTGAGAGTAAGTCGACGAAAGACAATAATAATTAGAAGTAGCAGAAATGAGAGGAGCGAGAAATCTAACATCAGGGTTGATGACAACGAAGCAGATGAACTTAAGGAATTCTTCTGCCTAGCAGCAAAATAACCCTTGACAGACGGAGGAAGGAGGACATAAAGAGCAGACTAGCACTGAAAAAAAGAGCATTCCTGGCCAAGAGAAGTCTACTAGCATCAAACATAGGTCTTAATTTGAGAAAGAAATTTCTGGTAACTTGCATCTGGACAACAGGACAGGAATTCGTGGGGGACCATTTCAAAACCATCATACTGATGACTCAAAGATGTAGATATTTCATTGCCTATCAACGCAAAGTCGTAACGTGCGAAACAAACGGAAAGTGTACTCTTTACACTTCCTTTGCCTTGGCTCACTCGTTATAACCAGAGCTGCTCCAACACATAACCGAATCAAGAAATAAGCTTTCTTGCAAACAGAGAGATATAGATGGGAACTATTGTTTGACGCTAAATTTTCATTCATCTCTTCCACTCCCCATTTTAGTGTCTTCAATCCCTCTGCCTTCTTTTCCTCCCATTTCTTCTTCTTGTTCTTCTTCTTCTTCTTCGTCTACTTCTTCTTCACGCTACCGCTTGAACCTCCCGCTTCACCTTTTCTATTGCTCTTCCCTATTTTTTTGCCTACCACAAAATTTCACGATCATGAAAACAGCGCCCAGGGCACACGCCGCACCTACCGTACCGTAATTACGCCTGTGACCTCTTTTGGCCTCGATAGCGATAAAAAGCTACCCTTCAAATATCCCTCACTCACCAACTTTTTCAAACTTTGGACATATGATTCTCTTTTGCGACGTGCGCTTTTCATGTATCGCTATTCTGTGGTTTTACATAACAAGCGACAACTCACCTAATATGAGTGAGAGTGTTGACAGCAACAAGTGCTTGAGATAAGATCGCCAGAGGCTGGCGGTATCAGCTCTGTTGCGAAGAATGGAAAACGGAACTGGCCTGTGTCGGTCATACCAGACACTGGAACTCCTTTGTTCCCTGGACAGGGGGCGGGAGCGGGGAGGGTGGGAAGGGGGAGCTATCGATCGGCGTTAGCCAGCATATTGAACGCAAAGCTAATGAAGGCGTCATTCGTAGGTAGCCACAGGGCGTGTTGCCGTCTTCTGAAACAAACGTCACAGCAATTTGTTCAGTCACTAAGTTCTGTCTACAACAGAATCTTCATTAACATCTTGCACTCGTGTACTATAAAATCGTGCAAGCTTATCTTTTACACAAGCATTTACTACGAGAGTGTCAGTTCGCAAGATCTTTGTATTTCTCATGATGAAGTCCCATGATTCATATTTATCCGTAGAAAAACCAGTTTCGTAATGGAACAAAGTGACCCAGCGATTCGAGCCGCTGAACCCGTATTCGGGTGGAACGGAGTTTGAATCATCGTCCGGCTGTTTCCCGTAGTTTCCTCACGTCATTTACTTCCTGTAAGTAGGCCGCTACTAATTTCCTTCCTACGACACTAGTGGACCTATGCATATGTCTAAAATATGATGGCAAGGAGAGGCTGATAATACTAAATTCTTAACAATAAACTGAGAGAAGTATACCGCAGGACTTCTAAAGCATGGAAGCAAATGTTTATTTGTTGTGCGGATGTTGTCACTTATATGTTTTTCTTTTTTGAGTCATCAGTCTTTTTACTGGTTTGATGCCACGTATTTTTCTTCTGTGCTGATCTTTTAATGTCAGAGGAACAAATACAGCCTACGTCTTCAGTTTTTTGATGAATGTATTCCAATCTCTACCTCTTCATACTTGAAATGGTTCAAATGGCTCTGAGCACTATGGGACTTAACATCTGTGGTCATCAGTCCCCTAGAACTTAGAACTACTTAAACCTAACTAACCTAAGGACATCACACACATCCATGCCCGAAGCAGGATTCGAACCTGCGACCGTAGCGGTCACGCGGTTCCAGACTGAAGCGCCTTTAACCGCACGGCCACACCGGCCGGCATACTTGAAAAAAGAGACAGCATTGGTCGTATATTTTTTACTATCGCAAAATCGATTTTCTGTCACTGAGTGACCATCTTCAGTGCTATAATGTATAACTTAAATTAGGATGCACTGTTGTCACTAAGCTTACGGCAATCACAACAGTGCATCCTAATTTAAGTTTTACAATATAGCACTGAAGATGGTCACTCAGTGATAGAAAATCGATTTTGCGATAGTAAAAAATATACGACCAATGCTGTCTCTTTTTTCAAGTATACCTGTTATCTGGTCGTAGTGCACAAGACAACATGGAGTCGCCAATCAATCTACCTCTTCAGCTTTTAACCTCTACAGTTCCCTCTAATACCGCGCCGGCCGCGGTGGTCTAGCGGTTCTAGGCGCTCAGTCCGGAACCGCGGGACTGCTACGGTCGCAGGTTCGAATCCTGCCTCGGGCATGGATGTGTGTGATGTCCTTAGGTTAGTTAGGCTTAAGTAGTTCTAAGTTCTAGGGGACTGATGACCACAGATGTTAAGTCCCATAGTGCTCAGAGCCATTTGAACCATTTCTAATACCGCGGAAGTTATTCCCTGATGTCTTAAGAGAAGTCCTATCATCCCGTCCCTTCTCATTGTCAGTGTTTTCCATGTATTCCTTTCTTCACCGATTCTGTGTAGAACCTCCTCATTCCTTACCTTATCAGTCCACCTAATTTTCAACATTCTTTTGCAACTCCATGTCTCAAATGCTTTGAATATGTTCTGTTCCGGTTTTTCCATAGTCCACGTTTCAGTGCAATACAATACTATGCTCCATACGTACATTGTCAGAGAATTCTTCCTCAAATTAAGGCCTGTGTTTGACACAGAAATTAAACGTTTGCGCCATTACATAACTCCAAAATGTCTCACAGAATCCTTTTCTGGATAACGCATTAAGAATGTCAAAACTAGACATGGATGTCTCACTGGGAATTCCGCGATCGTTCATTAAATAAAATATGGCGTTTCAGTCTTCGATCGCTATTCTTTATTTTCAATTACCGGTGTGTTCTGTACGGACAAGGTACTCTGTAACTACAACACATGATCTGAAGATGGGCAGCTAGCCCGAAACCGGTAATTGAAAAAATAAAGAATAGCGATCGAAGACTGAAACGCCATATTTTATGCATTAAGAATGGACTAGAAATGGGTAACACAGGTCAGCAGTGTTTCGTCCACACTGTTCAATCTGCACATCGAAGGAGTACGCCTAATGACGGAAGTAAAAGAAAGGTTCAGAGGAGGATTAAAATTCAGGATGAAAGGATATCAGTGATAAGATTCGCTGATGAGATGCTACCACCAGTGGAAGCGAAGAAGTATTACAGAACGTGCTGAATAGAATGAACAGTATTTTGAGTAGAGAATATGGCTGAGAATAAATCGAAGAAAGACGTAAGTAATGAGGAGGAACAGAAATGAGTTTAACGATAAACTTACCATCGAAGTTGGGGACCACGAAGTACAAGAACTAGGAATTCTGTTACCTTGGAAGCAAAATAATACATGACGGACGGAGCAAGGAGGACGTAAAAGGCAGACTAGCGCAGAAAGAAGGCGTTACTGGCCAAGAGAAGTCTGCTAGTATCAATCATATGCCTTAATCTGAGGAAGAAATTACAGAGAATGTGGATTTAGAGCACTCCATTGTATGGTAGTGAATCATGGAGTGTTGTAAAAGCCGGCCGTGGTGGTCATGCGGTTCTAGGCGCTGTAGTCTGGAACCGGGCGACTGCTACGGTCGCAGGTTCGAATCCTGCCTCGGGCATGGATGTGTGTGATGTCCTTAGGTTAGTTAGGTTTAAGTAGTTCTAAGTTCTAGGGGACTGATGACTTCAGATGTTAAGTCCCATAGTGCTCAGAGCCATTTGAACCATTTTTTTGTTGTAAAATCGGAAAAGAAGGGAATCGAAGCGTTTGAGATGTAAAGCTGTAGAACGGTGTTCTAAATGAATGGCATGATAAAGGAAGGAGGAGGTTCTCTGCAAAATAGTTGAGGAAAAGGACCAATGGAAAACACTAACAAGAAGAAGGGCTGGACGACAGGACATGTGTTAAAACATCAGGAAATGACTTCCATTGTCCAGCAGGGAGCTGTGGAGGGAAAAAACTGTAGGGCACGACAGAGATCGGAATATGGTATTTGGGGTCGCTACGGTCGCACGTTCGAATCCTGCCTCGGGCATGGATGTGTGTGATGTCCTTATGTTAGTTAGGTTTAAGTAGTTTTATGTTCTAGGGGACTAATGACCTTAGAAGTTAAGTCCCATAGTGCTCAGAGCCATTTGAACCTTTTTTTTTTTTTTGAGAAATATGTCAGTTAGAAGAGTGATAAAAACTAATCTTTCTACTCATTCCATTCCAGTCAGTGAAAGATGGCTGTGCATACAGAGATACACGAGAATGCGTCGGATAGCCTGAGATTTCTCTCATACGAATATCGATGGCCGTCAATCATTCCAAAAGTACATGTAATATAGACCACTATTGTGGCTGCGTGGTTACTATATAACGTCGTAACTGTATTAATGTTATCAGCCTTTCAATTGTTTTGATACTGTCCTCCATCTTTTCCTACGTAGTGGTAATCATTTCATCTCCACATAACTGCTATATCCAACATTCTCTAAAATTTGTTTTGCTCAGCCTAGTGTTTGTCTTCTCTTACAATATCTCTCTACCGCTCTTTCCGCTATCAAGTAAACTACGAGAGCGGGCAGAATAGTAATGCCTCTGAAATTTGTATTCTGTTCTCAATGTCGGTTGAGGTATTACACGTAGTGCGTTTTACCCGGTCGACTTTCAAGCTCCGCTGACCCAATTTGCAAACCTCTGTCGCTAGAGGGGTTCGAGATTGTTGCGTGTAACATGGCGATGTGTAACCTAAGTACGTCGGTGCGCTAGAAATAGTGTGCTGTAATCGAGTTTCTGACCGCAGAAATCGTGCCTCGAATTAAAACCGCCGCGCAGGATTAGCCGAGCGGTCTAAGGCGCTTCAGTCTTGGACAGTGCGGCTGGTCCCGGCGGAGGTTCGAGTCCTCCCTCGGGCTATGGGTGGGTGTGTTTGTCCTTAGGATGATTTAGGTTAAGTGGTGTGTAAGCTTAGGGACTGATGACCTTAGCAGTTAAGTCCCATAAGATTTCGCACACATTTGAACATTCCAATTGAAACCCATAGACGAATGAAAGCCGGGACGGTGATGGCTATATCGACATCTGTAATGTGTTGTTCGTGCTCATAATGCAGGAAACATCGGTGCTACCCTCAACTTGGCCCCATCCGATTTTCATCTACCTCCGAGGACTTCGCTTTGATAGTGACGAAGCGGTGGAAGCAGAGGTGAGGTTGTGGCCCCGTCAACAAGGCCAAACATTCTACGGTGACGGTACCAACGAACTGTTCTGTCTTTGGAAAAATTCGTCTCCAGGGTGACTACGTTGATAAATAGACTGCGCAACAAAAGTAAACGAACACCTTTTCGAAACCTCGTAATTGTTTCCCATTCCGACGCAAAAGCCTTAAATTTGGCTCAAAGGTGCCTCCAACCTTCCTTTGTGTTGGTGCAGAAGCATGGCACCTAGCGACGTCACCCTAAAATAAAAGAAAAGGAAAGGCCGCAGCTCAGAAGTTCGTGTGAGCTCTAATGTGGGTTAATGATGACACGTTGACACCAGCTTTCACCTCAAATCTGTCCAACCGCCCCCCCCCCTCCCCCGAAGCACGTGTCACAATATAGGAAGGGCATCGATCCCCCCCCCCCCCCCTCTTCCCCACATTTCACTCCATCTTTTGCCGCATCAGCGCTGGCCACGGTGGTCGAGCGGTTATAGGCGCTTCAGTCCGGAACCGCGCGACTGCTGCGATCGCAGGTTCGAATTCTGCCTCGGGCATGGATGTGTGATGTCCTTAGGTTAGTTAGGGTTTTAGTAGTTCTAAGTTCTAGGGGACTGATGACCTCAGATGTTAAGTCCCATAGTGCTCAGAGCCATTTGAACCATTTTCAGACAGATCATCGTTCAGAATCGACACGAAAAGGACCAGGGGGTGGGTGTCAAGTATCACACATTTCGAGGTCGAAAACGAAAGTTCGCAGCGAACATTGTCTCACTCTGCTGGCCTGAACTTACTTTTTACGGCCGCCATTGCCATGGAGACGTCGTAGTAAGATGGCCAGCTATTGAAGCATGGCTGCGTAAACAGGAAGAACCTCAGATATTGCAATTCAGAATTAATTCATAGTAATGACAGAGGCTGATAAATGGCACTGCTGACTGCAACAAGATCGTGCAACAGCACACACGGGAATGATAATACTGCTGCAATTCTTTACCGGAAACTTCATTTCAAGTGACCTGTAGCTACCTAGATTTCGATATTTACTTCCAGCTGAATTTTTCCTTTGGAAACATCTGAAGCATAAGGCCTATAGGAAAACCCTCACTCCAATTGTAGCACAGCAAAGATGGAACATGCAGCATAAATGTAGTGACCATCAAAAAGTGTCAGCTGACATGAAGAAACGTGTTGAGGCGTGTTTTGTAGCACATGGAAGACATTTCTGTAAACTGTTACGAGAAGATATGTGTTGCGTGTATATATTAATAAAGATTTGAACTTTTTGAATTTAGGGTTGCGTAGCTTCTGTCTCACCCTGTATATTGCCTCCAGAGAAAGGAGATGATTGTTAAGCGATACTTCTTTATTTTTAAGCAAAAATTATACGTCAACTTATGACTTTCATTTCATTCGTGTTAAATGCTGTGATTAGTTTCGAGATGGTCGCTCATCCTGATGTAGCCTTATTTCTGCTTTTTGTAACGTTGCTCCGCAATATTTAATGTTCACTAAGACATAAAAAGTTATGTTAATGAACATGGTAAATGATTTCCCAATTAACAGCACCTTCCACAGTGGAGTTGCACACAAGTACGTCATATATTTGTAACTGGTACATTTATACTGTCAGTGTCACAAGATTCCGTCACTGAAGGTACAAACATACAGTTCCTAAATCAACCTAGACAGCAATGTTGCCATATTAACACGTGATGTGGCCGCAGAACAGCGAGACTGGAATAAAAACTAAGTGACGACAGGAAAGGCATCCGGCCAATCTCTGTCATTAGCGTTGTAAAATCCAAAGCTATTATGAGCTGCCCAAGTTATGAAGATACAGGATAGAGGAGAAAGACAATCTTCTAGGTACCCTATCAGCAGGCATTGAGCTCGCTACAAATTGTATTGTACAATGATCCTCACCCTCATCTTACCGACTGCGTACTGTACCATCGGTGACTACAAACAAACGACTGTTTCGGAAGTGAGCCAGTTTAGGACGTTATGAACGTTCCATCGCCATTGTACAAGGTAATGTTGTTCAGGCTATATCTGTGGCGCATGTTCAAATATCGATAGTAGTGAACGCTGACTCGCCCATAATTCGCGCGCTTGAATTGTTTGAGCGCATAGTAGGGCTGATTTCCCTTCATGCCGACGCTACCATTGTACTGACGGCACGTGGAAGAGATACTAGAGTGTAAGGTGTATCCTGGAGCAGATACAGACTCAGATCACAATGTAGTAGTGATGGAGAGAAGGATGAAGTTTAAGAGACTAGTAAGGAAGAATCAATGCGCAAAGAAATGGGATACAGAACTTGCCAGGTTAAATAAATCAATAAATAAAAATAAATAAATAAAAAATACAGAATTACTAAGGAATGACGAGACACGCTTGAAGTTCTCTGAGACTATAAACACTATGGCAAGGTATACTTCAGTAGACAGTTCAGTTGCAGAGGAATGGACATCTCCAAAATGGGCAATCAGAGAAGTCGAAGAGAACAACATAGGTACAAAAAGGATAACTGTGGAGAAACCAAGGGTAACACATGGAATACTTTAGTTGATCGATGAATGGAGAAAGTAAATAAATGTTCATGGAAATTAAGGAATACAGAAATAAAAGCCAGAAAGGAAATGAACAGGAAGGGCAGGGAAACTAAGGCGTAATGGCTGCAGCAAAAGGGTGAAGAAATGGAAAATAAAATGACTGTCAGAAGGACTGTCTCAGCATGCAGAAAAGTCAAAATAATTATCGGATTAACTGACTCAGCATATACAAAGAACCATCGATGAAATTAAAAGCAAGGGTGGTAACATTAAGAGTGCAATGGGTATTCCACTGTTAAATCTAGAGGAGAGAGAGAGAGAGAGAGAGAGCAGATAGGTTGAAGGAGTACACTGAAGGCCTCTACGCGGAAGACTTCTCTGATGACGTGATAGGAAAAGAAACAAGAGTCTATATATAAGAGAGAGGAGCCCAGTATTACAACAAGAATTTAAAAGAGCTTTGGAAGACTTACGATCGAATAAGGCAAAGGGGATTGATAAAATTCCACCAGAATGCCTGAAATCATTGGGGGAAAAGGCAACAAAACCGATACGTCGGGCGGCTGGCGCCAGTACTTCCGTCCCGCTAGTGTCATCTTTACGAGTGGAGTGCTGAGGCCGGAGACGGCGGCGAAGTTGGGCTCTGCCACGACACATGTTCTCTGGTTTTGTGCTCACCACGCAGTGAACGTTGAGAAGAAGAACTTGCCGGAACGGCGCCTGGCTTAACCGTCCGCCCGTTCGTATGTGTGAGTTTGGCTCCGAGTGTGCCATGGCAAGTTAAGTCACACATGCCATGATAACGAGCCTTAGGCATTCCACCTTGGTTTCTTACTACTTGATAAAGGATCAGCAGATATATGTAATGACTGGTGAGCTGCTCATTACTTCATCTACATCTACATCTACATGGATAATCTACAAATCAGAATTAAGTGCCTGGCAGAGGGTTCATCGAACCACCTTCACAATTCTCTATTATTCCAATCTCGTATAGCGCACGGAAAGAATGAACACCTATATCTTTCCGTACGAGCTCTGATTTCCCTTATTTTATCTTGGTGATCGTTCCTCCCTATGTAAATCGGTGCCAACAAAATATTTTCCCATTCGGTGGAGAAAGTTGGTGATTGGAATTTCGTGAGAAGAATCCGTCGCAACGAAAAACGCCTTTCTTTTAATGGTTTCCAGCCCAAATCCCGTATCATTTCTGTGACACTCTCTGCCATATTTCGCGATAATACAAAACGTGCTGCTTTTCTTTGAACTTTTTCGATGTACTCCGCCAGTCCCATCTGGTAAGGATCCCACACTGCACAGCAGTATTCTAAAAGAGGACGGACAAGCGTAGTGTAGGCAGCCTCCTTAGTAGGTCTGTCACATTTTCTATGTGTCCTGCCAATGAAACGCAGTCTTTGGTTAGCCCTCCCCACAACATTTTCTATGCGTTCCTTCCAATTTAAGTTGTTCGTAATTGTAATACCTAGGTATTTAGTTGAATTTACGGCTATTAGATTAGACTGATTTATCATGTAACCGAAGTTTAACGCGTTCCTTTTAACACTCATGTGGATGACCTCACACTTTTCGTTATTTAAGGTCAACTGCCACTTTTCGCACCATTCCGATATTTCTTCTAAATCGTTTTGCAGTTTGTTTTGATCTTCTGATGACTTTATTAGTCGATAAACGACAGCGTCATCTGCAAACAACTGAAGACGGCTGCTCAGATTGTCTCGCAAATTGTTTATATAGATAAGGAACAGCAAAGGGCCTATAACACTACCTTAGTCATTGTATGTTGCTTTTTAAATACAAGTATCTACATATTAGTGGTGAGTAACGAAAGACGATACTGTCTCCTAAAATCACATCATGTTTCATGGAAATATAGTTTTGCTCGGCCTTGTCGTTAAAATAAACTTAGCTGTTACTATCGGGTGGTGTTATGGCGTTTAAATGAATGCTAAGTTTCTGAGTTAAAAACATATTTTTAGGCGAGCTTTTCTGTTTTAAATGTTATGCTTTTATGTCTTGTGTAGTATGAATGTGTAAATGAAAGTATGCTGTTGTAGTTGATTTATGTTTCAGTTACGTGGAGTGCAGTGCATTTCGTCCGGTACAGTGGGGCGTGGCATGGGTACTTGACGACTTGGCCGTGGGCACCGGAGCTGTGATTCGTTTGACTGGCTCCATGTGGAGGCCCTCTTCCTCGGTCACGTCTTTGAGTATTGTTTCGCTCTTCATTTCTGGCTCCGTCAGGTCGTTAAGCTTGGTAGCCGATTCTTCCGCTACTCTGGCGTAAGTACGAGGGCCGTTCAGAAAGTAACTTCCGGTTGATTTAAAAAAATACACCAAGTTAAATAAAAATATTTTAATATATACATCTTACAACTACATCTTTGCACTATTTTTCTACATAGTCTCCATAGCGATTGAGGCACTTATCGTATCTCTTCACAAGCTTTGAAATTCCTTCTGCATAAAAATCACCCGCTTGTGCCTGGAGCCAGCCTGTGACCGCATCTTTGAGCTCTTCGTCGTCATCAAACCGCTGTGACCCGAGCCATTTCTTCAAATGCATGAAGAGGTGATAATCACTTGGCGCCAGGTCTGGGCTGTAAGGTGGATGGTTGATAACGTCCCACTTGAAGGACTCATGAAGGGCCGTTGTTCTGCGAGCAGAGTGAGGACGGGCGTTATCGTGCAAAAAAACGATACCGGAAGTCAGCATACCACGGCGTTTGTTCTGTATAGCCCGTCGTAACTTTTTTATTGTTTCACAGTACACGTCTTGATTAATGGTCGTACCACGTTCCATGAATTCAACCAACAACACCCCTTTGGCATCCCAAAACACCGTTGCCATCAGTTTTCTGGCAGAAAAATCTTGCGAGGCTTTTCTTGGTTTGGTAGGCGAATTTGAATGTGCCCACATCTTTGATTGTTCTTTTGTCTCAGGGTTCACGTACTTAATCCAGGTTTCGTCACCGGTCACGATTCTGTTTAACAATGGTTCTCCTTCGTCCTCATAACGTGACAGAAAGTCTAATGCAGAGGCCATTCTTTGAGTTTTGTGGTGGTCGGTAAGAATTTTGGGCACCCATCGTGCACAGAACTTACGGTAACCCAATCTTGCTGTCACTATCTCGTACAAGAGAGTCTTAGAAATCTGTGGAAAACCAGTAGACAACTCCGACATTGAGAAACGTCGATTTTCACGAACTTTTGCATCAACTGTCTGAACGAGTTTGTCAGCCACCAATGATGGTCTACCACACCTCTCTTCATCATGAACGTTTTCTCGTCCACTTTTAAATAAACGTACCCATTCACGGACAACTCCTTCACACATAACTCTTGGTCTGTACACGGCACAAAGCTCACGATGAATAGCTGCTGCAGAATATCCTTTGGCTGTAAAAAACCTTATGACAGCACGCACTTCACATTTGGCGGGGTTTTCTATTGCAGCACACATTTCAAACTGCCACAAAAACTAAACTAGCGCAGGTACGACGTTCACTCGGCCACGGCTTGATGCCGACTGACCTGTTGAGTGCGTGAACGCACAGATGGCGTCGCTACTCCCCCCACAACCCGCACTGTGACCGATCGGAGGTTACTTTCTGAACCGCCCTCGTACTTTGGGCTTGAAGTACGACTTCGATCTTGTAACGTTGAGTGGCACTCTGTCATCAGTGCCCGATCAGATTCATTAAGGCTCTGCTTGCTTAATTGTCCTTTTTTATCATTCAGGATGTTGTGATTTGTACCTTGTATGTGAGTTATAAAGGTTTAAATTTTTACAAAGCAAGGTTTTATGTGTGTATGTTACCAAGCAATCTTTAAATGCCAAAGGTCTCTTTTATTAATTGTTTGTTATTTTAATTAGTGTTTATCTGTACTGGCACCTACTTGATTATTCTTTAGTCAGAAGTTTGGGCACTGGCTGCCTTCAATATGGAGCGTTAAGATTTTAGAAGTTACGTTTTTTTCCTTGCGTTTTGTAATATTTATTTACGTTATTCCTTTGATATGAAATGTTATTACAAAGGGAAGTCATTGTATAGCATAGTCCTACCGGTTGGAGTTTGGCAAGCTGGCTTTATTAAATGTTTGTGCCAGGAGCAACTTTAATTAATGCTTTATACATTGGTTAAGTAAATGTTCACAAAGGTTTGAGAAAAGTGGTGAGGATGTTAATCACCAAGCTGTCTTGTTATATTAAATTGCGCAAGGTAAATGTTTGATAGTGTGGCTCTTCTGCATTCTGTGTAATGATAAGATGCAAGGGTGCGTCCCAAATCCCTCACGGACCCGATTCAGAGTTTTATGAAGTGGAGATGACCGCCTACAGCAGAATCATGAAAATAGTGCGGCACTCTGGGTACCAAATCACCGGGTAGGCAGACCCTCAACTCCTGGCCGGATCCCACCCGTTTGCATAAAACGCCCTTACTCAGGCAGTACTCCGCACTCTGCTCTCCTGCCTCGAGGCGCTGGCGAATGGGTCCCCATATGGGACCTTCCCCCTGCTTAGCCTTCGGGTCACAAAAGAGCCCGGGTGTCTCAGAATGTTATTCGCACCGAGAACCGGCTGAGAATTCTCCCCGCCATACACCGACTCTTCCGTGAACGTTCGGCTAAGAGCATCGGCGATGACATTCTCAGATCCTCGTACATGCGTAACATTAAAGCGGAAGGCAGGTATCCAGACCTCCAACGGGCTATTCGACCGGTCTTGCTAGGCCTGGCTAACACCCAACTCAGGGCTCGATTTTCCACCTCAAGAAGAAACTGTTGGTGTTCCAAATAAAAACTAAACTTCTCGACAGCGAACAAAATCGCCAAAGCCTCACATTCACGGAATAATTAGCCTCGGCCGAAGTATGCCGACGAGGGGCATAAGCTGCAGCACGCCTTTCGCCTCGTTGTTCTTGAAGAAGAACGGCAGCAACTCCGGCATGAGAGGCATAAGTCTGCAAAATTAAAGTCTCATTAAAGCTAGTACTGCTAAAACCGGACGATTGGCGATAGCGGTATTAATCGCTTCAAAGGCATGCTGCTGCTCTTCCCCAAACAAACGGGTGATGCTTCTTACGCAGATCATTAAGTGGCGCGGCCAGTTGCGCGAAATTAGCAATGAACTTGAGAAAGAAATTCGCTATGCCAATAAACCTGGCGATGCTCTTCTTATCTTTGGGTAGAGGTCATTGCCTGAGAGCCCTAGTACGCTCTTGATCAATTCTAACACCGTCGGCAGAGACCAGATGTTCCAAGAATGAAATACACAAAGCCGACACAGGCTGATCTTATTCAGCTTGACCGTAAGCCCAGTGCTTCGCAGTCTAGAAGAAACCTGATCAAGGAGCTCAAGATGGTCAGAGGAAGATTTTCTAAAAATAACCAAACTATCCAGATAAGTATAAACAAAATTATACTTAAGATCTCCGAGAACATTATCCAACAGACGCGAAAGAACAGCTGCACCAGTGGCAAGGCCGAAAGGAACTCGATTGAACTCAAATAAGTTCCAATGCGTACTGAACGCCGTAGCCGCCTTCGAGTCCTCAGCCAGCAGAATTTGATAGTATACCTGATTTAAGTCCTGAACGCTAAAGAAGCACGTTCCTGAAAATCAAGTGAAACAATTGTGAAGGTCGGGCAAGGGAACTGATTCCAGGACGACTTTCTTGTTCAGGACCCTATAATCCACGACAGCTCAAAAATCGCCATCCTACTCTTTAGGCACAAGGAAGACCGGCGAAGCATTAGGGTAGAATAACGGATAACACTATCGTCCAACATAAGGTCGATTGTATCCCGCAGGATTTTCATCTTAGGAGGAGAAAGTATGTAGGGCGCCTAGCGCGCAGAAATTCTGTCCAGAAGATGGATATCATACTGGATAAGGGTCGTGACTCCTAGCCTGTCCGACAAATGAGGATAACTATTCAACCATTCCCTCATAGACTTACGCTGCAGACCATCTAAGTGACTAAGATCAATGTTGCCCTCACAGATGTGCACGTTATGCACTCCACTGCTCTTACGGCATGCACAGAATCCGAAACAGTCCGGGTTCGTTGCCAACGCGTGTACAAATATAAGGGAGGGAGTGGGTGGCCCCTGAGCCAATAGCCCTACAATTAACTGGCCAATTCCTACGACGAGCCGAACCCCTCTTCTTTAAACGTCAACTATCAGGACGAGAAGCTCGTTGCTTCGAACACTGGCGAGCAAAATGGTCGTCAGCGCCAGAGCGAAAACAACGTCGGATCTCGGGTGTTTGCTTCTGTTTAAACGCGGACTCACTAACACTGTCCTGACTATCCGACAAAGCAACGCGCTGTCGTCAACAAACGCGAGATCTTCCACCGTATCTACAAGATCTTGCAACTGACTCCACGAGGAAAGCTTATTCGGAAAGTTAAAACGCGAACGGTCCTGTGGCCGCATCCCCTCAATAAGGTGGACAATGCTCTGTGCTTCCGGGATGCGCGTGTCTAATGCGTCGACAGCCAGGTGTACTCGGTCGAAATATTTTGCCAAGGTTTCCTGTTGCGTTTGCACTTTCCAGTAATATTCTTGCTCTAAATGAACGCGCATATGCTCTGACAGCTTTTGCTTAAACACACGTTGCCTAAGCTGCCCTAACGACCCGCGTTCCTGCAAGACTTCCGCCCAAAGTATGTTCAAACCGCCTTTAGTTACCGGATAAAGTAAAGCTAGCAGAACAGGGTGACGAACTTGTAAGGCATCCTATGAACCTGAAGGTGTACACACAACCGCAACACCTGCCGAACTTGAGTCACATAATCCAAGGGCAATTCCTTAGTTTCTTTAATAAGCAACAATATCAGGTTAGGCAAACGAGCAAATTTATCAGCTACACTATTTGGTGCCGACTGTTCAGTCAATAAAGGCCTTGGATTCAGTTAATTGTAGGACTGTTGGGTCATCGGCCACACACTCCCTCCCTTATAAGAACGACTACTGATGTTAGTGTGTAGATACTATGATACACCATCTGACTTACAGAAAAACATTATCCACACAATTCCGAAGACTGCAAGATCCAACAAGTGAACTATCAGACGATCACCTTAACTGGTCATGTATCCAAGATGCTAGACGGAATAATGTACAGAAGCATGGAAACGAAAATTAAGGATGTGATACATAACGATGACTTTGACGTTAGGAAAAGTAAAGGCACCAGAGAGATAATTCTGATGTTGCGGTTCATAGTGGAAACAAGACTGAAGAAAAATCAAGAGGATCTGTCGACCTGGGAAAAGCGTTCGACAATGTAAAATGGTGCAACGTGTTTAGAAGTCTGTGAAACATAGGGGTAAGCTCTAGGGAAAGACAGGTAATATACAAATTACAGGAACGAAGTGCACAGATTAAAAAGGGTGTAAGACAAGGATGTAGTCTTTCTCCCCTGATGTTCAATCTATTCTTCAAAGAAGCAATGACAAAAATGAAAGAAAGGTTCAAGATGAAAGGATATCAATGTTAAGATTGCTATCCTCAGTGGAAGTAAAGAATTACAGTACCTGCTGAATGGAATGAACAGTCTAATGAGTACACAATATGGGCTGAGAGTAAATCGAAGAAAGACGAAAGTAATGAGAAGTGGCAAAAATGAGAAAGAACAGTGGGAAACTAAACCTCAGGATTGGTGATCACAAAGTAGATGAAGTTAATGAATTCTTCTACGTAGGCAGCAAAATAACCTATGACTGATGGAGCAAGGAGTACATAAAAAGCACACTAGCACTGGGATAAAGAGCATTTCTGGCCACAAGAAGTCTACTAGTATCAAACATAGGCCGCAATTTGAGGAAGAAATTGCTTAGAATGTAAACTAGTTAACAAAAAAAGTGGGCCACTGCTGAATGCAACCAACATAAAGTAACTGTGTCGCAAGTCTTCTAAACGCCGAAACTCATTTGGGTACAGTCGTTTATCTGTACACAATGATCACTACAAGAGAGATCACTGCTCATTATGGCAGTCAGTCGATATGTAAACTAGTACCATGATAGAACAAATATTAGAAAACATTATTAGAGGTGAGATAGTCACTAATGCGTGTAAGTATCTACAGGTAGATAGGGTATAAATGAAATAAAAATAGAATATTTAACAAACTGTATATTCAAAAGACACTCACTTCAATTAAAAAGGCAACTAGGAAGAAAACTAACTCAAACTTTATTTTATCTGTTGGCAGGTGATCTTCCACTGGCTCTCAATGAGGACAAATAATGAAAAAGACGACATAATAAAAGGTTTTAAGAACTCTAGTATTTTCTCCAGAATCCCACATTATTTTGTACTTCTACCATGCGTCTTGGCACAGAATCTATAAGTTGTTAAATGTAACAACGTCAAGAAGCAACTTCCTCCCAGGCTTCAAGAACGCAGTCCCAAAGAGCATCAACTGTAGTTGGTTGGTTTTGTGGCCAGTTGTCCGTAAACGTTCTGGTGTCCTCAGCCCACATGCGGCGGCCAGTCCATCACATTGACGCCAACTGTGGAGAGCTGCTTCTGAACGAATGCAGACTTGAGAATGGGAGAATGGTTCTCTTGCAATATGAATACCATTCTCTACACAGTATTCGTGCTGACAGAAGCATCACATTTCCAATATTTGGACGTACTTTTCACTATTGAGTCTTCCTTCTATCCTATCTATTCGCTTCGATGGCGAATCCCTTGCAGCCTGTAAACGTGTCTTGGACCGTCGTTACTGGCGGAAAAGATCTTCTCGTCAATGAAAATGACGTTTTCGCACGACACAGATGGAGCTTGCAAATGCCAGCTGGTATAAAATATTGTCTTTGCTGAGGTCTCGCCGTGTGCGCAGTCCAGCGTCCTTCAGCCTTTGGCGAACAGTGTCACTGCAGCTTGGGAAATTGGTCTCCCACCACAGCTGCTTCGCATTCAGAAAGGGGTTTTCTCTGCTCATAGACGCTAGCTCCCTGTCTGGCTGTGAGCTCTCTCTCTCCCTGCCTGAGTCAGGACCTCTGTTGCTAGTGGCTCTTTCGAGGTACCGTAGTCCCCCCCACATCTCGTTGCAGTGGTATGTGTCACGCCATACCTTCTGCCAGCTTCTCTGACAAAATGTCCACTTTCTTCAGTAGAAGTGATGGCTTATTGTGAGTTGATCACTACGAGTGATCCGTTTCAACAGACAGCCTGATATGTATTTCTACTTCTTGTTCTTATACTGAAGGCAGGAGGAGAAGTAAACATATTTTCGTCAAAAGGAGTGACAGAGGCAGAACAATACACTGCGGCCGCGCTTTTCCATTCTGGGGCAGGTGATTTGGGGTTGAGGGGGGGGGGGGGCTGTTGGCCCGCCATTGGCCAGCTTGCTCGCTTTGGTTTCGCCTCGGCACCAGGCTGCAGCTGGCTGACCAGCCTGTTGGCCATCCAACCTGGGTGGCCCATGGCTCGCGAGCTGTAGAGATGGGGGATCCGCTCTTGAACTAATTCATAGAGTTGAATCTTTCAAAGGAGTGAACAATCAGTGATTCAGAAAAAAAGAACGGTAGCTCCAAACGTTTCCCACGGCAGAGAGAGAGAGAGAGAGAGAGAGAGAGAGAGAAAGACAGAGCATATCAGCAGCGCCTCTGCTGGTCACAGCACAGTGCACGCCACACAACACAGCCAGCGCCGGCCTCTGCCCTGCTTCTGCCTTGGCTGCCTGCATTGTGCAGTGCCCCATTGGATTTTGTGTTTCACATATGCCGTGCCGTCTCTGTGCGTCGTCTGCTGCGTGCAGTGTGGCGCAGCTTAACTTCGGATCGCACTCTGTCGGCGATCGTTTCAGTCTCACGTCCTGCCCTCTGGGCAGTTGATGTGAGCAACAGGACAGAGAGCCACCTAGCGGATAACATAGGAACTACTTGCAACAACCTGCTCGCAAGGGAATGGACGATTTGTCTCGGAGCGGGTGAGTTCACCGCTCCCCCCACCCTCGGAACTCTTCCGCTCAACGCTCACCCCACCGTCTCGACTCTAGCCAGAGCGTTGACCAAAGCGACTCAGGTGTCACTCTGGTCTCTGCTGTCTCAGCTCACGAAGTAATACAGCTCGTGGCTCGACCTGCTCGACTCAGCGCCTCTGCATCGGAGTTCGTCCCTACTGGATATTGTTCTTCGTAGTAATACCGCTATGTATATTACATTATTATGTTATGTATACATCATTTGTTTTTATTTTATTTTTATTTGTTTAAACTGATGAGATTAGGTTCCTGACGACTCCTCTTACTATAGGATTTTTATTATGGACACTCGAATTTACGCTTTCATTACGAGCGAACCGATAAACATATCGCAAAATGTGATACACCAATATTTTCCTTGTTTTATTCTGCGTAAGGCTATATGCAGCACTTTCGTTTTACAGTCAAATTTATATTTTTTTTTCTTATTCTGGTACGGATTTTGCGATTTTAGGCGTCTTCAGAAGGAAATGTTCACTTTAAAAATATATGGCTTGCGATGTATTTGTATGAGGTTAATGAAATTTTAATACATTATAGCCAAATATATTGTTAATGTAAATCTCAAGTTACAACATTTTCCGATCACCCAAAAAACCACGATAGTGCAAAATAAATCAATAATCAAAAACATTGTCATATCGTGGAAATTTCAATAAACAATACAAAATTCTTACTCATTATCTGTGTTACTTCAAAATAGGATCAAATAAGATCAAAATACAGGTATAGTACTGGAATAAACCAAGTTTAAAGGGCAATGTGCCTTCCATTTATTTTCTATTGTAAATGAGTGGTGAGTCATGAAAAAGAGCTAATTCATTTCAGGGAGTGAACAGTTCTGATCCAATCTCTGAAAAGAACAGTTTTGTCCATCTCTAGCGAGCTGCAGTTAGCACACCCTTGAAAGATTAAACGTTTCATCTACCATACCCAAGTGTGTTGCATAAGTTAATGCAGCTAGAGCTATTTTGCTATAACATAAGCAGGTACATATACGTTCGAAGTTGAAACTTCCTGGCAGATTCTGTGTGCCGGACCGAGACTCGAACTCGGGACCTTTGCCTTTCGCGGGAAAGTGCTCTACCAACTGAGCTACCCAAGCACGACTCTCGCCCCGTCCTCACAGCTTTAATTCTGCCACTACCTCGTCTCCTACCTTCCAAACTTCACAGAAGCTCTCCTGCGAACTTTGCAGGGCTAGCACTCCTGGAAGAAAGGATATTGCGGAAACATGGCTTAGCCACAGCCTGGGGGATGTTTCTAGAATGAAATTTTCACTCTACAGCGGAGTGTACACTGATATGAAACTTCGAAGTTTCATGCAAATATTTAACGAAAAATAATTTAAAGAATACATTCATAATAAACGTCACACCACAAAATATTTCAACTAACTAGCAATCGCAAGATGCAGGAAACTACTCTTTCTTGTAAGAGTTCTCTATTAGATCACGATTTAAGAAAATACGTAGGTACTCCACCAAGATAACAACACGGATTTTAAATGTAAACAGTTTTGGTGGCAACTTTGCCAAATAATTGTGTATAATTCACATTTCGAGCACTTATTAAGGTACTCATTGTCTCTGAAACTATAAATGCTGCACGCCGGAAATTACGTTCTGCTGAGGCACTTCAGTTACATCGCAATGATACACGATTACTCTGTAATTCACAGTTACTGTTCCGTAAAGGGATCACAGAATCGCTTCAACTTCTCGATCGTTCCACTCACGTATGAAGCTTGAGAAAAACGAACACCAAAGTCTTTATGTGCGATTTCTAATTTCTCTTATGCTATTACGCTGCGGCGGTGGCAACAAAAACTGTTTGTATTCGGAGGAGAAAGATGGTGGTTGAAATGTCGTGGAAATCACGTGCCGTGGCGAAAAGACCTTTGTTCTAATAGTGCGTCCCCAGCACTCGTCCCCAAGCCACTTGCCACCCTCCAAGAGCGAAGAAAAACAGAGAAACATCCGCGACACTCTCTCCCTTAATTCCCTACACTGCAAAATAAGCTGACTTCTTCAATGTTTTCTTCAATGTTTTCGATGTCCTCTGTAAATTCCGTCAGATAATGATTGCACAGTGCTTAGCAGTACTTCAGAAGAGGTCGAACAACAGTAGTGCCGGCAGTCTCCTCAATAGACTCGTTTGGTCTCCTAAGGCTTAAGTCAATAACCCAACATTTGTTCCACCTTCGAAACACACATGTGATGTTTCCCAGTTACGTTGTTTATATTTGAAATCCCACGGAATTCGTTAGATCTATAACCCTCAAATTTGTTTTAGTTAACGATACCTCGAAGCTTCACGAAACCTTTTTAGTAATCATGTGGAGAACCTCACACATTTTGTTGTTTAGGGTCAATTGTCACGTTTTGCACCGTGAATATACAGGGTGATTCAAAAAGAATACCACAACTTTAGGAATTTAAAACTCTGCAACGACAAAAGGCAGAGCTAAGCACTATCTGTCGGCGAATTAAGGGAGCTATAAAGTTTCATTTAGTTGTACATTTGTTCGCTTGAGGCGCTGTTGACTAGGCGTCAGCGTCAGTTGATGCTAAGATGTCGACCGCTCAACAGAAAGCTTTTTGTGTTATTGAGTACGGCAGAAGTGAATCGACGACAGTTGTTCAGCGTGCATTTCGAACGAAGTATGGTGTTAAACCTCCTGATAGGTGGTGTATTAAACGTAGGTATAAACAGTTTACAGAGAATGGGTGTTTGTGCAAAGGGAAAAGTTCTGGACGGCCGAGAACGAGTGATGAAAATGTAGCACGCATCCAGCAAGCATTTGTTCGCAGCCCAGGAAAATCGACTCGCAGAGCTAGCAGAGAGCTGCAAATTCCACAATCAACTGTATGGAGAGTCCTACGAAAAAGGTTAGTTATGAAACCTTATCGTCTGAAATTGGTTCAAGCACTGTCTGCAGCTGATAAGATTAAAAGAATCGATTTCTGTGATTTTATCCTTGCTCAAATGGAAACAGATGAATCTTTCGTTTCAAAGATTGTGTTTAGTGATGAAGCAACTTTCCACACTAACGGGAAAGTCAACCGTCACAATGTCTGTATATGGGGCACTGAGAATCCGCGGGAAACAACTCAGTATGAACGTGACTCGCCTAAGGTGAACGTTTTCTGTGCCATTTCAGCCAATAAAGTTTTTGGTCCCTTTTTCTTCGAAGGTGCTACTGTAACTGGACTACAGTATCTGGAGATGTTAGAGAATTGGCTGTTCCCTCAGCTCGAACAAGAAGCACAACAATTCATATTTCAGCAGGATGGAGCGCCACCACATTGGCACTTATCTGTCCGTAACTACCTGAACGTCAACTACCCGAGGCGATGGATCGGCCGCCAGGCAGCCCGTGACAGAGCACTTCATCACTGGCCTCCAAGAAGCCCTGATCTTACCCCCTGCGATTATTTCTTATGGGGGTATGTTAAGGATATGGTGTTTCGGCCACCTCTCCCAGCCACCATTGATGATTTGAAACGAGAAATAACAGCAGCTATCCAAACTGTTACGCCTGATATGCTACAGAGAGTGTGGAACGAGTTGGAGTATCGGGTTGATATTGCTCGAGTGTCTGGAGGGGGCCATATTGAACATCTCTGAACTTGTTTTTGAGTGAAAAAAACCTTTTTAAATACTCTTTGTAATGATGTATAACAGAAGGTTATATTATGCTTCTTTCATTAAATACACATTTTTAAAGTTGTGGTATTCTTTTTGAATCACCCTGTATATTGTCAACAGTATTTTGGAATACGCTATGGTCTTTGGAGGAGTTTACTGGACAGCAGTATTACCTGCCACAAATCTAAGAGAAATGTTGATTGTCTGTTAATTAGTTTATGTATGTTAGAAACAGCAGAATGTCTACATCACTTTACTTTCAGAATCACACTGATCACTTCTGTTTCACAGGGTAGTGTCCCATCAGTTACTGCGAACCGTGGTCTTCCAGAAAGGAAATCACTAATTCAGTCGCACAACTGAGACGATAGTCCATAGGAAAGCAAAGTTGTTGGAGGAGGAATGATATCCAAAAGCCTTTTTGGGACTCTATAAATACGGAATCAACCCGAAAGCCCTTGTAAACAGTACTCAGATATAGTGTGAGCTGTGTTTTCTCAAGAGAGATGCAGTCCAAATCCATACTGGTTTGATGTCAATACGTAATATATTTCTGTGTATTTCATAACGTTGGAACAAAGAATTTGTTCACACCTCCTGTCGATGTCCATTAAATGGATCTGTAACTCAGTGGATTATATATATTTTCTTTCGTATGTATTGCGGTTGTCTGCGCAACTATCCATTCTTCTCCATCACCATCAATACTAGAATAGTCCCCATGACGTCGTAGGAAAAGTAATTAAGCCACTGCATCGTTGTTGCAGAAGACGCACTCCTAAAGTGTTAGCCCACCCAAGAAAGACATGGGCCGTAGAAACTAAATCGTCCTGCTGCGACTATGATGAATCATGACAACATAGTGAAACATGTATGGTGATGCTGTGATAGTTTTATTACATTCTGGAAAGACAGTGAATTATCTTGGAAGATTCACTTGTTATATTCGTAGTATACCAATCAAATATTCTGAATGAATTCCACTTTAATGTGTCATCGACTTATTAAATACATGTTCAAAGACACGGGAGATTACTTTCGTGCAGCAACTACAATTAATCTCATTGCGTACGTTGCGAATTGTCTGTATCAGCCATCACAAGGGGAATAAACAGGCTATGAACGCTGCAGTTGTTCGTTTGCTCCATGGAACTGTCCCCGCACTGTAGAGAGTAAGAGACACTAGGTCTCAATTCCAAACTGGCGCGAGAGTAACATTTTATCCCTTCTGTGACAGAGCTACAAACAGCTATTTCGAACTCAGAACATCTCTAGAAATGTTGTCGTCATAAGACGTCTCGCTATGTTTAGTAACCATTAGATCTAGAGGTAAGAAACATAAAACACTACGGAAATGCTACTTAAAATACACAAATCTGTTAATGAAATCATATCACTGAATACTCTGTTAACTGTGTTTAATTCAGCAATTACTCTCACAGCCACATTGTCCTATTTGTGTTGTAGTCCGGTAAAGCTACTTGAGTATGACAAAACATTTCACGTTTAATTAAGATAGCCATTCGTTGTGTAGTATTATGATGAGACTCCAGTTGTATTAGTGTAGTGGATATTAATAGCGTTTCCCATTAGGTTATAGAACAAAACAGACACAAATATTAGAGAAATTGTCAACAATATATTCCATCTCGTAATCAAAAACTGTCTGTTGATGCGCAGTTGGTTTTTCTTTTTTTTTTTTTTTTTTGATCCCATGCTTATAGTAATTTGCTGAGTCTGAGATGAGTCACATTTAAAGCGCAATTGCCAAAGAAAAACAAACAAAAGAAAAGAAGGACTAACTTTCTTGGTGGTTGATTTGTAAAGGGCCAGATAGGTAAACACTGTGGGTGCCAAATTAGAAGACATGCGGTAGGCGTGTTTGCCAACCAAGCTGCTTGGCGTTCTCTTCCTGGTCTCATTTGTTAGTCTGCCACCTCCAAGGCATCTCATTTGTTGCCAACAAATTTCAGCTGCGAAGGACACGGCCCCATAAAGCAGATCGTAACACAAAATACCTTCTTTGTGCCACCAGATCTATATCAATAACAATACATTTTGTGGACGTAAACGTTTGAGATAATGTTTGTTATGGCTTACTCGCTATTTTCTCCTTATGAAATTACCATACGGCACTTCATATCGCAGTTAGGCTGCACTGATTTAGGTTAACAGTGACCTTAAATCTGTTTTGGCAAATGCCAGGATTAATCCTTTGTAAGGGCACAGACGACTTTCTTCCCCATCTTTCTCAGTTCGAGATTCTCGTTTTGGTTTTCGACGAGAAGTTGTGCCGTAATCCTTTTTTTCTTCTTTCAACTTCAATATGACTGCTGAAGGTAAGTGTCGCATGAAGGTTCATTGCTCATCACACTTGTCAAGTATCAGACACACCATCACTGATCATAGTAGTAAGTTGCAGAAACGTCCTTCATCAACGCCTACTTGTCTTCCTGTATAACATGTTTAATTTATCGCAAAACGATCGTACTTGAAATGGTACAACTTGACTTCTCCATAACACTCACTCCATACAGGGTGCAGGTGTTCTGAACTGCCTCCACTGCTTTCACCCTTTTATTAAACACAGACAGAACACGATGTCACAAATTTTAGCCTTTACTCCGTTTTAGACACTGCTTTCTAATGCAAAAACGATGCTCCTCATAACGTCAGAAATGAGAAATATTCAAGTTGTCGTGGTAAGAGCCACACTAAAAGTTTGAACAACATAAGACCATAGTTAAATACGCTTATCGCAATATGCCATACAAAATCGCCAATCAGCGTGCTGAAACATAGTACTGTATCATACGCAACGTTACATAACGTTATACTTCCTAATTCGAGCCGGCCGTGGTGGCCGAGCGGTTCTAGGCGCTACAGTCTGGAACCGCGCGACCGCTACGGTCGCAGATTCGAATCCTGCTTCGGGCATGGATGTGTGTGATGTCCTTAGGTTGGTTAGGTTTAAGTAGTTCTAAGTTCTAGGGGACTGATGACCTCAGAAGTAAAGTCCCATAGTGCTCAGAGCCATTTGAACCATTTGCAACTAATTCGAGCGCAGAAAAGTCCGCAGAAAATCACAGGCTCTCAGCTCGATGTGTCGCGATCACTTGGACGGACACCAGTCTGTATCAAGTTACCGCTGGCTGATGGCCCTGAAATTCGTCTTACCATGACAGACTCCAACGAGCCCTTTCACAGACCCCATTTCCACAAGAAATTGTCTCTGACCTACTGTCAGACTGATGCTCTTAGCAGATACATGGAATACAGTTTAAAAAAGTAAGGAAAAGGATGGGTTTCATATCACGGCTTTCAATTCGCATTGCATAACATTGTCTACTAGACCACAAATAGATATTCTCAACAACAGCTCAACTGGAAGTCAGCACTTTTCGTACCATGTGCTGCGTACCCCATTATGAGAAAAAAGAAAAACTTCATGCTAATACCTGTGTAATTCTGTGGATGGTTGGACTGAGGCTAGCTTGTAATGGCTTAGGTGTGGGTTCGATTCCCATGGGGTACCGGTTTTTAACAGCCACAAACTTAACCCCCTCACCTCCAGTAACGCCACGTAAAGAACACAGGAATGTGTCATGTTTCCAAATCAAGGTTAAACATGTTCACTCGCTGCTGAATAGAACGGAAGTGAAGTAGTTTTGGCTGTCAGAGGCGGAAGTCGCTGCTTGCTGAAATTCTGTCTCTAGTAAGCTTTCTTACACTAATAATATTTTTTTAGTTCACAAACCAATCATCATGAAAGGTCATAGGACCTTCATTTCTAATTGTAAGTGACCTTGAGATTTTGAAAATATTGGCACTGGACTGGGATTCGAGCTCAGATTCCAATTTTCCCTTGGATATGAACCCTTTTAGATGATACTGTCCCATCAATTGTTGTTTTCTCATGATGCCAAACTCCACCAGGTCTCTTCAAACGGAGCGATCGCAACTACTAGTGAAAAGGAATATAATTGTTGACACCTCTTAGTGTGGGGTCAACAACGATGATATGCGTGGGGTTGAAGTCCGAGGCAGCACAGATCTTTCGTTGCGTTACCTCTGGCCGCACATGTGCATATCTCGCTGCGGGTGAAGAAACGATAAATATTTCATGTCTGTTCGTAGTTATAAGACAACAGTGAAAGGTGCCGTGTTCGAATCCCTGCCAAGAAAAAATCGTTTGTATCGTTGTTTCAGGTTCCAATATCACATATTTAATGTCTGACATTTGATTGTGCTTGGTTAACAATCGTATAGGTCCTGAGTGTTACTTCCTGTCCATCACCACAACTCTACTTCTGGCATTTCACATTTGGGCATTGCAATTTATTACATACCTTTTGTGGTTACTTCTCAGGGCCAATATAAGCTTCATAGGGTTCCTGGTGCTGTGCTAAATATGTTGTCATTTATCTTCAGGTTTGAACATCGGCATTGTAAACTGATACTGGTGAACACTTTGATATTTAATGTCTCTTTGTGCCTAGTCTTGTCTCGATCAGACACGCGAGCTTTGTTTGGTTAACAGTGAGTTCAAATTCTGATCATGAACAACAACTCGTCATGACTTCTGTGCCGGCCGAGCGGTTCTAGGCGCTACAGTCTGGAACTGCGCGACCGCTACGGTCGCAGGTTCGAATCCTGCCTCGGGCATGGATGTGTGTGATGTCCTTAGATTAGAGCAGTTAAGGGAAAAACGAGAATGGACAGAGTAAGGAATGTAGAGATTAGAAAGGACCTCAAACAAGAAAGTATGAGGGAAGAAATTGAAAGAAAGAGATTAAGATGGTATGGGCATGTTAAGAGGATGCATGGGAAGAGACTCCCCAAAATTATGGAAGAACTAAAGATAGATGGGAAAAGACCTAGAGGACGCCCAAGAACACGGTGCAAAATGGGAGTGAGAATATGTGTAGAAAGGAGAGTTCCGACCTGGCAGCAAGTGGAGGAAGAAAAGTGGTGGGAGGACCGAGCCAAATGGAGAGGACTCGTCAGCACCCAGACCCGGCAGTAGCTGGAGCGGGATTCGGATATACACTCCTGGAAATGGAAAAAAGAACACATTGACACCGGTGTGTCAGACCCACCATACTTGCTCCGGACACTGCGAGAGGGCTGTACAAGCAATGATCACATGCACGGCACAGCGGACACACCAGGAACCGCGGTGTAGGCCGTCGAATGGCGCTAGCTGCGCAGCATTTGTGCACCGCCCCCGTCAGTGTCAGCCAGTTTGCCGTGGCATACGGAGCTCCATCGCAGTCTTTAACACTGGTAGCATGCCGCGACAGCGTGGATGTGAACCGTATGTGCAGTTGACGGACTTTGAGCGAGGGCGTATAGTGGGCATGCGGGAGGCCGGGTGGAAGTACCGCCGAATTGCTCAACACGTGGGGCGTGAGGTCTCCACAGTACATCGATGTTGTCGCCAGTGGTGCACGTGCCCGTCGACCTGGGACCGGACCGCAGCGACGCACGGATGCACGCCAAGACCGTAGGATCCTACGCAGTGCCGTAGGGGACCGCACCGCCACTTCCCAGCAAATTAGGGACACTGTTGCTCCTGGGGTATCGGCGAGGACCATTCGCAACCGTCTCCATGAAGCTGGGCTACGGTCCCGCACACCGTTAGGCCGTCTTCCGCTCACGCCCCAACATCGTGCAGCCCGCCTCCAGTGGTGTCGCGACAGGCGTGAATGGAGGGACGAATGGAGACGTGTCGTCTTCAGCGATGAGAGTCGCTTCTGCCTTGGTGCCAATGATGGTCGTATGCGTGTTTGGCGCCGTGCAGGTGAGCGCCACAATCAGGACTGCATACGACCGAGGCACACAGGGCCAACACCCGGCATCATGGTGTGGGGAGCGATCTCCTACACTGGCCGTACACCACTGGTGATCGTCGAGGGGACACTGAAT
This sequence comes from Schistocerca cancellata, assembly GCF_023864275.1. Taxonomy (NCBI): domain Eukaryota; kingdom Metazoa; phylum Arthropoda; class Insecta; order Orthoptera; family Acrididae; genus Schistocerca; species Schistocerca cancellata. The sequence continues at coordinate 129,390,939 of NC_064632.1, forward strand.
AGTGCACGGTACATCCAAACCGTCATCGAACCCATCGTTGTACCATTCCTAGACCGGCAAGGGAACTTGCTGCTCCAACAGGACAATGCACGTACGCATGTATCCTGTGCCACCCAACGTGCTCTAGAAGGTGTAAGTCAACTACCCTGACCAGCAAGATCTCCGGATGTGTCCCCCACTGAGCATGTTTGGGACTGGATGAAGCGTCGTCTCACGCGGTCTGCACGTCCAGCACGAACGCTGGTCCAACTGAGGCGCCAGGTGGAAATGGCATGGCAAGCCGTTCCACAGGACTACATCCAGCATCTCTACGATCGTCTCCATGGGAGAATAGCAGCCTGCATTGCTGCGAAAGGTGGATATACACTGTACTAGTGCCGACATTGTGCATGCTCTGTTGCCTGTGTCTATGTGCCTGTGGTTCTGTCAGTGTGATCATGTGATGTATCTGACCCCAGGAATGTGTCAATAAAGTTTCCTCTTCCTGGGACAATGAATTCACGGTGTTCTTATTTCAATTTCCAGGAGTGTAGATAGATAGAAGTAGTTACAAGTTCTAGGGGACTGATGACCTCAGTGCTCAGAGCCATTTTTGACTTCTGCTGTGCCACTTATTGTAATGAAGTTTAATTTACAAGCTTTAAGAACTGCCTCTTCTCTCAAAATATTTGTTGTATGACGATACTCGTTTACATCTGGACTGGCCGGCATAAAAGCAGTGGTCTATAACAGTCTCTTGTGGTACCCATTGTATATAGTCAAACGACTGTACTGCAAAAGGTGTAGAGGGTCTGTGACACAGCTTCGTTACGTTGGTTGCATACAGTCAGGTGCAGCCTACACATCGGAATTTAAGTGTGGTCCACTTTTTGTGCTGTCAAGTGTATATTTCGAGCACAGCATTGCATGGTAGCGGAACATGGACTGTGGGAAAACCAGAAGAGAAGAGAATCGAAGCATTTGAGATGTGGTCTTACAGACGAAAATGTTGAAATTTAGATGGACGGCTAAGGTAAAGAATGAGGAGGTTATCTGGAGAATTGAAGATGAAAGGAATATATGGAACACACTAAAAAGGAGAAGGGGTAGGATGGTATGGAATCTGTTAAGACATCATGGAGTAACTTCCATGGTACTGTAGGGAGCTGTACAAGGTAAAAACTAGAGGAAAGCAGAGGTTGGAATATAGGATATAGGTTGCAATTTCTACTCTAAGATGAGAGACTGGCACAGGAGAGGAATTTGTGGTGGGCCGCATCTAAAGAGTTGGAAGACTGATGACGAAGAGAACGTGTGGGACGATACTTACGTGCTGTAGTCGTGGCTTGTCTCCGGGATAACACACATTGTTACAGGTGCTCCTTTGCTTGTTCTCGGATGGCGAGTGCAACTGTGAAGAGGCTACCATCTGCTTGGTGCACAATACGCAGTACGACGATCCTCCCTTGTGGTAACCATACGTGGTCACCTGGAACTTTGAAGACGAGTGTTTCCATGCAGACCACTATCGAACCGCTGCCACATCCAAATTCCCCACAAATCTGGATATTACACGATTCGACCAGCAGATCAAATGGAGACCCGCAATAAGGCCCTTTGAATCTCTGTCAGGTGATGACAACGGTGTCCCCCAAGGGCATGCGGCACCTCTGTCCTTCGCAATGATTACTCAACAAATGGCGCCGTTCACGTCCCTTATATGCGATACCAGGTGTAGTAACGTTATATACAAACAACACTAATGCAGTCTGGTGGCTGTTTTAACTTTTCATAGAGAACTGCAGCTCTAATCATCCACGTATCCGCTGATGGGGTGTGTGTGTGTGTGTGTGTACAAAGTAACACTGACATCAAATCACTTCTTCTAGATGCTTCACTTTGGTTTGTCAGGCAGTGTGGACACTCATAATTCTTTTCCATCTAGTGTACCGATGATGCGTTCTCCGTCTCATCTCTATCACACCATGAAATTGTCTGTCCACACCATACTTTAATCGCGCTAATTAACTAACATGTCAAATGTTCCCTCTCAGTAACCAGTACACCTCTCCTCTCAAAATATCAACTCAGCTTACCGGACCGGCAATTACGGTAAATGGAATGTAATCTTAAAATGCTCTAGCCCTTGCTGAAGGATATTTGGCTCTAAAAGAAATTCCCAAAGTGGATTGGTGGTAAACTTCCCAAAAAAAGGAAACTTGTCTTATTGCAAGAACTGGCGTGGTATTATATTGCTGTTATGCCCATCCATTTTAAACAGGATTAAAGATTCAGTCGAAAAGCGACTGTGCCGGAGAAGACATGAAGAACCGCATAAAGAAGATAAATGTTGCCTTCATACAACTGTATCCAATATGGAGAAACGGAAAAATCACATACAAAACTAACATTTTTATTTTTAATACAAATGTGGAGGCCGTTCCATCCGTACGGCAGAAACTATATAAAACTGTATGAAAGATAACATCAGAGTTACAGAGCTTCATAAATAGGTGTCTCCAGGGCATAACAAATATCTGGTGGCCAGAAAAAATAAGTAATGACGATCTCAGAAGAAAAACAAACAAGACATCTGTAGAAGAACAGATACGTGAGAGAAACTGTGAGAAAGCCAGACGGAGCACTCGAAATGGAGGCACTGAAATTGGATCCCCAAGGAATAAGGAAGAAAGGCAGGCCTAGAGGTACATTCAGGAGGACGATGGAAGTGAAGTAAGGATAGCTGGCGAGATCTGGGTGGAATTAAGAGAAATGGCCAAAGACAGAGATGGATGGAGTCCTCCTGGATGCCCCATGTCCCCATGGGGTTCAAGTAAGTCAAGTCAGATATCATCTTCGTAAATACTGAATCGGTTTCTTTCCTGTATACTGTTAGAACAGAGAAATATGGAGATGTAGAGCGGTGGGGACTACGTAAATAATTTTTATGTTGTAGAAGTGCAATCTCTACTGAAACAACCACACGGGAATCTGATAACGTAAATTTTTAGGGTCACTTTGATGAAAGGCAGAGATCTATATTATTTATCACCTGCAAAGCTTTGTCAATGAAACTTATCAAGAAATAATTAACAACAATCAAATATCTGTATGAAACTTATAACATATTTTATCTATCCAGTATCTTTGTTGTGACCGGGCCTTCCGTTCCGTGCGTCACATTCAGGCGTGCGAGCCGTTAACAGCAAGAGTAACGCTGCAAATTGAAGTGGCTAAGTGTCCTACGGTAGGGATACATGCATTGGGGCGGCTATTAACGGAACTTTCGGAGAAAGGTAATCCCAAGGCACCAACACTGAAGTTCAGTAGTCGTGTATTTTCTGCCTTTGAGCAAGTAGACAAGAAGCACGTAGGTTGTACAGAGGGACTACGCAAAAGATTCAAGAGCTACGAGGTGTATAGCACTAACAGTGCTAACGGCAGAGAGGTAACACGTGAAAATGCAGAGCCCTAAATCACTGGTCTGAGATCGGCCGTCTCAGGTTCGGCATCCGTGGGGCTGACTCCGAGTAAGCCCTGTGGTCAAAATAACCCTACGGTTTTAAACGCTAGGATCTCTGTTCTCCATCTTCCCATGTGGTGGAGAGAGTCAGCCAACACCAGGTGACACATTTCCGAGAGCATAACGGAACTACACTCCTGGAAATGGAAAAAAGAACACATTGACACCGGTGTGTCAGACCCACCATACTTGCTCCGGACACTGCGAGAGGGCTGTACAAGCAATGATCACACGCACGGCACAGCGGACACACCGGGAACCGCGGTGTTGGCCGTCGAATGGCGCTAGCTGCGCAGCATTTGTGCACCGCCGCCGTCAGTGTCAGCCAGTTTGCCGTGGCATACGGAGCTCCATCGCAGTCTTTAACACTGGTAGCATGCCGCGACAGCGTGGACGTGAACCGTATGTGCAGTTGACGGACTTTGAGCGAGGGCGTATAGTGGGCATGCGGGAGGCCGGGTGGACGTACCGCCGAATTGCTCAACACGTGGGGCGTGAGGTCTCCACAGTACATCGATGTTGTCGCCAGTGGTCGGCGGAAGGTGCACGTGCCCGTCGACCTGGGACCGGACCGCAGCGACGCACGGATGCACGCCAAGACCGTAGGATCCTACGCAGTGCCGTAGGGGACCGCACCGCCACTTCCCAGCAAATTAGGGACACTGTTGCTCCTGGGGTATCGGCGAGGACCATTCGCAACCGTCTCCATGAAGCTGGGCTACGGTCCCGCACACCGTTAGGCCGTCTTCCGCTCACGCCCCAACATCGTGCAGCCCGCCTCCAGTGGTGTCGCGACAGGCGTGAATGGAGGGACGAATGGAGACGTGTCGTCTTCAGCGATGAGAGTCGCTTCTGCCTTGGTGCCAATGATGGTCGTATGCGTGTTTGGCGCCGTGCAGGTGAGCGCCACAATCAGGACTGCATACGACTGAGGCACACAGGGCCAACACCCGGCATCATGGTGTGGGGAGCGATCTCCTACACTGGCCGTACACCACTGGTGATCGTCGAGGGGACACTGAATAGTGCACGGTACATCCAAACCGTCATCGAACCCATCGTTCTACCATTCCTAGACCGGCAAGGGAACTTGCTGTTCCAACAGGACAATGCACGTACGCATGTATCCTGTGCCACCCAACGTGCTCTAGAAGGTGTAAGTCAACTACCCTGGCCAGCAAGATCTCCGGATCTGTCCCCCATTGAGCATGTTTGGGACTGGATGAAGCGTCGTCTCACGCGGTCTGCACGTCCAGCACGAACGCTGGTCCAACTGAGGCGCCAGGTGGAAATGGCATGGCAAGCCGTTCCACAGGACTACATCCAGCATCTCTACGATCGTCTCCATGGGAGAGTAGCAGCCTGCATTGCTGCGAAATGTGGATATACACTGTACTAGTGCCGACATTGTGCATGCTCTGTTGCCTGTGTCTATGTGCCTGTGGTTCTGTCAGTGTGATCATGTGATGTATCTGACCCCAGGAATGTGTCAATAAAGTTTCCCCTTCCTGGGGCAATGAATTCACGGTGTTCTTATTTCAATTTCCAGGAGTGTATTCAAAGTGTGCTCCTCTCCCTTCGCTTGTAGCCGTAGGAGAGGATTCAGTGCCTTTTTTCGTATAAATAATAATAACAGTTGTCGCCCGTATGGCATGTGGCGGAACGGCACTGTGTTGCTATTTCTGCCTTGGAGGGAGTGGGGGCTCCCTTGAACGTTCCCAAGTACAGGACACATGCTCAGATATGAATTCGTACGAGGGCAAGTTAGCAAACACGTGTTTACAGGCCTGATACGAATGTGTTACTGGAAAGCTCATCGTGACCATCAGGGGCCCGTCTAGGTTCACTTTTCAAGAAAAATTTTATTAACTGTAGCAACGGACCGAGCGGGGTGGCGCAGTGGTTAGACACTGGACTCGCATTCGGAAGGACGACGGTTCAATCCCGCGTCCGGCCATCCTGATTTAGGTTTTCCGTGATTTCCCTAAATCACTCCAGGCAAATGCTGGGATGGTTCCTCTGAAAGGGCACGGCCGACTTCCTTCCCAATCCTTCCCTAATCCGATGAGACCGATGACCACGCTGTCTGGTCTCCTTCCTGACACCAACCATCCAACCAACTATAGCAACGTAGCTTTTAGGCACTGTAAACTCACCACTAATTAAAAACCCATCTTCGAAACAGTAAGGTGAATATTTCGTCGTAGTTTGCGTTGCCGTTGAGGAGACACCCTTGATTCATCTGGGCGCTCTGTTGTTCAACAGTTGTTTGTTTATTCTCCTGTACACATCTCCACAGTCGCCGTTGACCCTTGTCATGTTTGGCCGTCGGCCCACCACAGTTGCCTTGTCGCCAGTGCTGGGTAGCGCAGTTTTCCCATGCACAGTACACCTTCAACACGATAGAATGCGGACAGTTTACAAACGTAGCCGTTTCGGAATTACTTCCACTCTTGACCTGAAAGCCAATGGTCATGCCATTTTAGATGTCAGATAAATCTCTCCGTTTCCGCATTACACAATGACTGCAGTGTTTTCCGTGCTCCCCGCCCCTCACCCGACACGCTTTATATACCCACCACTTCTAGTGCTGCCACCTGCAGTCTGTGAGTGGTCACTGGTCGTTGGCATTGAACATTGGCTGTGGTGACATTAATGTGACTGGACTGCGTATTTAACGAGCTAAACAATTCGTAAACACGAGCCTAAGCCTCATGTATATGTTTACGAGTAACAATAACTGAGATGCGGCAAGCACCAGGAAAACTAAACTGTGTGAAAGTTTCTCTAATTTCCTCTTTAGAGGACAGTGTACTCGCTACATTGTTAGAAATCAATCCTCTAATTACAGTTACGAAATAATACACTGAAACTTTCCCGTCTACTCTATATCTCTTTTGTTACGCAACCTTCCCTTTTACAATAACCTATGAAACCTTCCCTTAGGATTTCTGTCTCTTGCTTAATAATAACAAATGAGATCTTCCTTTTGAAATTACTTCTTTTTCTCAATCTGCGCATACAAATTTAAATGCTGCTTATTAAAAGTGATTTTCTGATTATTTCGACGAAACATAGAATGTGTCGTCGTCGTGACCCTCATTCGTTACCTGCAATAACCCAAAACTGTTCCTTACCTTTTTTTACTGTTACTGGATCGCCATCTGACTGCTACATCGAACTGCGACGTGAATAGACTTGCTCTGTTTTACTATACTCTCCTAGTTGCTGGTGGGCTGTCATTAATAAGTCGCTGTATTTATTAGCAAAGCTGACGTTATTTTTTAATAGCAAAGCTGACGTTATTCTTTAATTAATTTGACTGAAGTTACATAATTCATAGTTAAACTTTTTCTTGATGGTTTTTGGGATGGATTATAATCATCAATGCAATATTGCTGCCAAAAATTAATTATATTTTTAATGAAATGATTTTACAAACGTTCAGATGGGACTTACTTTTTGCAATAATCTGTAACTATGCTGTTTAGGTTTTTATGTTGGTAACGCCACGTAGCACTCTGTATGAAAATCACTGGCTGTGCTGTGTGAAGTCTGTGGCTGGTTTGCATTGTTGGAATTTGCTATTGTAGTATTGGGCAGTTGGATGTGAACAGCGCGTAGCATTGCGCAGTTGGAAGTGAGCCGCCAGCAGTGGTGGATGTAGGGAGAGAAATGGCGGAGTTTTGAGAGCGGATGATCTGGACGTGTGTCCATCAGAAACAGTACATTTGTAAGAATGGATGTCATGAACTGCTATATATATTATGACTTTTGAACACTATTAAGGTAAATAAAATAAATTGTTTGTTCTTTATCAAAATCTTTCATTTGCTAACTATGCCTATCAGTAGTTAGTGACTTCAGTAGTTAGAATCTTTTATTTAGCTGGCGGTATTGGCGCTCGCTGTATTGCAGTAGTTCGAGTAATGAAGATTTTTGTGAGGTAAGTGATTCATGAAAGGTATAGGTTATTGTTAGTCAGGGCCATTCTTTTGTAGGGATTATTAAAATCGGAATGCGTTGCGCTAAAAATATTGTGTGTCAGTTTAAGCACAGTCATATATAATTTTTCTAAGGGGAAGTTTCAAATCTTACAACTAACATTGCGCAGACATACCTTCAGTAGTCTTGAGTTTCTCAAAAAAATAATTCAATAATAATAGTTCCTCTTATGATAATAGTTAGCTGATGTCTCTGTACATCCGTTTGTAATCTCTTGTAAATCATAGATGGTGGCTGGCAGACACACCGCTCCTCTCATCCTCTCGCTTCAGACCTTCTACTGACTCGCTTCACATCTTACTACTGACCTCCTACGAACGCTCAAGTGCGGTCTCTCCCGCCAACAATGCTATCTGGTGCAGACAATCCCTGCTACCATTACAAAATGTATCAATGCACGGTCTTTCCCGCTCTTTTCTTAAAATGTAACCATACACGGTCTCTCCCGCCCTTTTTAAAATTATATCAATGTGCGGTCTCTCCTGCCAACAATACTTTGGTGCAGACATTCCCTGCGACCACAATTATTTCCAACATGACAAATATTAACTATTCCTACTTAATCCTATTAATAAAATATAAACATCTTTCATAAACTGCGATTTGACAATAGGGAATAGAAATATACACGTCTTACAACACTGTGTAAATAGAGCAGGGATATTATGTCTTAACACGAAAAGACATAACGGGTTTTTAATACTATGGAGAGTGTTCTGTTGGAACACCAGGGTTATGAGGAGAAGAGGAATCCGGGGAGCCCACCTTCCGTGTGCAGCGGTTCCCACTGCCCGCCACATCTGCTTGCCAGTCACGCCTGGCGGTTGCATCGTCACTTCGGAGCGCGCACTACCAGCCCGCTCTTTCGTTTCGGTCACGTACTTCTCTCACAGGGGCCCCAAAAGGGTACGAAATTCTCGTTGGTTAGGTCTTAGCTTTAACTTGCAGCGTCCTTTAATTCATAAACGTTGGGACATGAAGCACAGTATTCACATTAAACGATGATGATGATGATGATGATGATAATCATGATAATGATGGTATTGGATAGAGGACATTCAACACCACGGGATCGTGGTTTGAGCGATATCTGTTTTCGCAAGAGAAAATGCTGTCGTAATTCCTCAGAACGTTTACCTATTTCGACACAAATAAGTACATCCTCACTGACAAAATCAACTTATCGTTTACCTTGTCGAATATTGAAGTCCCAAAGTTGTTTGAGAAACGTGCTTATGATGCACTAAACTATGACAAAATATGCACCTCACTATCTCCAAGGTGGGTATTTAATTAGTGATGAATTTAATGAATAAAAAAGCTATGTTGCTATGGTTCACGAAATTGTTCTAGAAAAGTGAGCCAAGATGCTTAAAAGTGTTGCTTATCCGTCTATAGAGTGTACTGGATAAATTTCATGAGAATTTAGTGTCTCCATTCAAACTGTTATCCTCGTAGCTGAATGAAACTAAACTACTCCAGACCTGAGATGCTACATAATGAGATGAAAACCAGAAGAATGAAATTGCTTAAGTTACCCGTTCTATTTGTTTGAATGACCAGTTAATAAAAAGCAGGAACAGACCCACTCACTTAGAGTCTATTGGCATCTTCCTCAAAAGATATTAGGTACAAGCCCGACACTTCACAAAATTTTAAGACGGGTGTAACACTGTTGGCGTTGTGAGTTAGTCGGTGGACAAGTCCACAGCCAAGCCGAAGGTTGCCCTTATGGCGCCATATGAACACAAAGAGTTAAAACGTGTTGTACTGGGAGTGGTAACCCACAATCTTCCCGTGTACTATCTCGCCGTCTGAGGGAACTGTGTCTATGGACGGAGGCATTATGGAGACGTGGTGAACATCACTTCCTTGCCTCGATGTGGCTGGTATGATGTTCGTGACGGCTAGGTGGTCGATTTAATCCACCGCAGTTTCTTTTTTACCATCTCCAACCACTCACCTACCCACTGAAGCATTATCTTCCAATCCGACAATTACAGTGGTTCCCAACCTTCCGTAGACCATTACACCTGATTAGTTAGTACCCCCGCCTTCCCCCTCCCCCTCCCACCCTCACGGCTCCCCCCCCCCCCCCCACTCCACATTATCACCAGCTTCAGCAACTAAATGAACTGTAGAATGAAAGCCTTCTATTGGAATACTTTTATTTCTAAAATGCGTGTGTGTGTGTGTGTGTGTGTGTGTGTGTGTGTGTGTGTGCGCGTGCGTTTGTATGTGTGTTAGAATAAATGACGAAGGAATTGGTGATGCATCTCTAGTGCTACCCACAACTCTTCTCAGAGAAGCTAAGTATCCACAATGAGGGTACATACTAGTAACAAAATATACTTCCCTTGCATTACTCCTCTCCATTGCGCCACTTGCTTGACCTGCACACTTCAAACAAGTTCAGTTGGGTGCACTATACCTACTGTTCGTAAATCACTTCATTGCTGCACTCCTTACTTCTGAACTGGCAGAAGTTAGAAGACTTCAGGCTGTTAATGGCTTGTGTCTAACCACTCTAATAATAATAATAATAATAATAAAAATGTATACAACACTATAGCAGGCCTTATGTGTTTACTGCTGTGTCGAGCTGTCAATTAATTCATTTATCTGTTTCGAAGCAAGTAATGAAGCAATTTCTGGACTACTGCAAGTACTATCTACAACTTGAAGAAGACATGTTCTTGACATATTTAGTATTTCTTACGTATATATCTCACTTTTATCATCAGCGAAGTAAGGAACCTAGCACAGCATATGTGTGTAGTGGGTGAACTATGTGAGGAACCTATAACCTCCACCGCATTAAAGCTACTAACTGAGAAAAAGTAATTATTCATAACTTATATATACAGTATCAGAGTCTTACAAAATTGTGATAATAGTAATGATCTTTTGAAAATAATTTAGTTTCGTGACTCAAACAGAATCGGAATGCTTAGTTTGCACCCCTATGAAAATTTAATTTTGTCCCTCAGAAGGTAATTACCCCCAGATAGCGTGCAGGGAGAAGCCAAGTCAGAATGCCTCCTTTACACGCTTCCTTCGCTGCTTTGGCAGCAGCAAATTTCCACAGTATCATTTCCGCTAATCCCATTGTCTCCTACAACCCAGCAGAATACCACCTCTTCCTGTATCTGCTGTAAGTCGTCTAGGACAGTGTAGGTCATTATTTATATTGAAGACATTTTTTGTACAGACTGAGAGACACTGGGAGAATCAGAGCAAATGAGAAACTTTGGACTCTATTTTTCAGGAGATCGTATACTTCGACACCAGTTTTATTGGTAGCGCCGGGAGGCGAACTCTTCAGCTGAACAAAGAAGTGTATTCCCATTCGCATACAGTCTTGGTACATTCTTAGACTTGAAAAAAAACCAGCTTTTAAAAATGGATGGAGTCCTCTGTCGAGTACAAAATCATTTCAAGTATACAAAAATGCCAAGGCAGCAGTTTGTTTCATCCCTCGATACTTATCCAGAAATCTGATACAGCCAGATCCGTCATTCCTTAATTTGAATGGCTTGGTCGCGTGGACTGTTTCCTGAGTGAGTTAGGGGCCCTCAGCGACGACAGTATCGGCACTCCGATTCCTAAACGTCCGACCAAAATTTGGAAAACAAGAAATGTGTGTCTCTGATGGCGTGACATCACTGTTAGGTCTGTAATTCGAATAACAGATTATGCTATATACGAGGGCTATTCGTAAAGTAAGGTCCGATCGGTCGTGAAATGGAAATCACGTCGAAAATCGAAAATGTTTTATGTGCAACAGTTAGCTACACCCTCTAGCTACTTCTCTACATAGTGACCGCTCCGACTGAAACATTTGTTGTGGCATTGTACCAACATTCCAATACCCTCTTCATAGAAGGCAGCTGCCTCTGCTATTTGCCGATTTTCAACGCTGAGCTGCAACTTGTTGTCTGTGCCAATATGTTTTCTTCTTTGCCAATGGTTCATGTGAGCGGAGTCGAGCATGAGAGGGAGCCAAGTCCGGGCAGTATGGTGGGTGATCAGACATATTCCATCGAAATCGCTGCAGGAGCGTCCTCATTGGCCCAGCAGTGTGCGGCCGAGAACTGTAGTGTAGGAGGAAATGCGTAACAGTTACGTTGCATGGGCTGCATGTCATCAGGCGAAATGTCTCGCAGGCACTCGTACTAGGAGGGGGACACTATTTTGTAGCCAGCTTTACGTGGTCACACTGCGTGTAGAATTGAAAGAAGCGACGTGACGGGATCGACGGGCATGCTAGAGAGGCTGTCCAACACATATGTGCAAAGCTTCATCGTATTTTCACAGTAGGTTCCATTTCGTGACCAGTCAGACCTTACCTTCCGAATAGACCTCATACATTGCGCAACAGAATTATAGGATCACTCCTTAAAAACCCTAGAATTGCCACCCATTGCGATGCTTATGTTTGAAATTTGTCTCAAAGGTGCGTCCAAACGCAAGGCACCCTGCTACGTCACTCTTGGGTTAGTCTATTCTTCAAACAGCAAGGTGTCGGTACATGCGAAAAAAAGACCACAGGCGAGAAGTTCATGTGACGTGTAATGCGAGTCAGTGGTGTCACATTGGCGCCAAACTTCACCACAATTCTGCCCAGTGCCACAGTGGACAAGCCACACGACCAGTAGGGCGTCACACCCCTTTTAGCTACATTCCATCCCTTCATTTGACGACTCTGCGATGGTGGTCAGAACCGCGACGGCCAGCGTTGAAATCACGCGGGTTTCTTATGAGTGGTCAAGAAGAACATTCCAGACACACAGCCGCTCAAAATCGGCACGAAAAAGCCGCAGCGGGTAACATAAAGGTGCCAATGAAACCAACCCTTTTCCTGGGGCATTGATCCTACATTTTACATGGTCGAAAAAGAAAGTTCGCAGTGCGATGAGCAACAGGAAGATGTTATTAATAGCCTTTGACGCTGCTGACAACCTTGGGCGTTTCAACTTTTCTCTAAGGACGTTACGGGGATGCATCCCCATCGACCGTGATCGCATCCCGTTGGAGCGCAGTGCGACCACAGTTTTTTCTCTCGTGCACAGGTTAGAAGCACTAGGAACTGTTCTAAACCTTTAGACGAAATTTGAACTTGATCCGAAGCAGCTAGGGATGCTTGTGCATTTTCAGCGTTAATACTCGTATTTTTTGTCCTCCTACAGCATTATCACGAAGGGGTGCGACATTGACACATGCGTGTATAAAGCAGCAAAAGGTCCCTCTAAGAGCCCCCCTCCCCCCCCCATATCGACAACCATCGATCGCCCCTGCTCATCTTTATTGAGAATTTTAAAAACGTTTCTGTAGAGACAAAACCCTTGAGGAAGGCCTCTAGACGCTTGCAGATCAACAATCTCTTCGACACACTCCAATTCCGGACGGCTTAATATCAGATGCAAGAGCAGGATTGTAGCGGCGAAAGAACAGCAGTGTAGCCTGTCTGCAGACGCCTGGTACTTCCCTTACTCAAAGGGAACTTTAGAAATTTCTCCTGATTTTATGATGTCTCAAGGAGACTAACTGAGTCCGTTTCACTCTTGGAATTCGCAGTGTAGTTTCGTAGGAGTCACAATATTTAGTTTTTATCTATTATGATCACAAAATCGATTGCTGTCCTATGCAGAGGTTCATGTTTTAATTCCGAAGGAAGGAGATGTGTCACATCGGATAAGAAGGAAGATGTAGCATTCCAGATGAAAATGTTAATTTCAAACTTGGCCACATGTGGTTGGATCAGCACACCAGCTGGAAGGGAGAGTGCTTTGCATACAGGGCTGGTCAAAAATACGGAAGCACCAAAAGCACAACATAGTACCATGGCTAACACGGTGTAGGAAACCCTTTGGCATTAAAAACAGCTTCCAGTGTGTCGAGATAGATAAACACAAGTGCTGTATGGTTTTCAAGGGAGCTTTTATCATTCTTCTTGCAAAACAGTGAGACGTTCGGCTAACAGTGATAGCGACCATGTACCCACCTCTCGAAAACAGACTATAAAGGGGCAATAATATTGAGATCTAGTGACTGTTGTGGCCATCCACGTACTTACAAAACCAGCCCTGAATGATGGAGATGTGTGAACACTGGCCCTGTTATCTTAGAACATAGCGTCACCACTGGGGAACAAACATTGTATGGTGAAATGGACCTGATCAGCCAAAAACATCACATAATCTTTTTCAATAATGCGACGCAGCAAAGTAACCATGGGATCCATGGAATACCACCATATGGATGCCCAAATCATCACAACACCCCCGCCGTATTTCACTCTTGGGACGTAGAGTCGTCCAGAAGTTAGAAACAGTGTGACAAGACCCTTCAGAGCAAATTGCTTTCTTCCACTGTTCCATGGTCCTGGTCTCATAGCTTCGGCCTCACGTTTCCCTGTTACGAGTATTTGGATCACTGATTTATGGGATAAGTAGTTTTGGAATTGCCCTGCAATTCCTTGTTTATGGACGACATTTCGTGTTGTTTTGGTGCTGACGGGAATCGTGAGCGCGACATTCGGTTCTGCAGCGACTTCTGTGCTGACGTCGTCTTATTCTTCGTCGCAGTTCTCTTCAATGATCTCTTGTCACGATCACTCACACTTTCGTCCGCGTTGTAACTTCGCGGATGATGTTTTTCCGCTATCTCTGTACGCGATGTTTCGATATTCTTGTCCAGCCCTTTATCCATCAGAGCCTTTAAAGTAAAGTGAATGTCTAATGTAGAATAAATTTTAAACGAAAGGTGAGGGATAAGAACTGTTAAATAACAGATTTAAATGAATAAAAAATTAAAGTTAATAGTTTCGAGGTACTCATTTACATTGGAAATTACTACAGTAACAGCAATAAAAAGGCAATCACTAAAGAAAGTGATCATAAACAGTTCCATAAACTTCCATTGATATCATCAGATGTTCGAAAGTCCATCGTCTGCTGCAGTACACATTTTCAGTGTCTAACGTAAACTTCTGTACAGCCTAAGAGGACTTTCCTTGAGATAACTGCACACGTTGTAACAATGTGATCTTTTAAATACTCTTGGACCGTCGGAATTTGTGAATATACTTCACTTTGAAATTACCGCAGAGGAAAACGTCGAGTCGTGTCATGACAGGTATACGTACGGACGAACTGGTAATGCCTTCATACTGGTAACGCCTTCATGTTTTATCGAAAGACCTGGGCAGAATTGGGTGAACGCTTTCCTAACCATTAACGAATAGCGAGCTTCCATGTCGCTGGTATCACTGTTGAGGTAATTTCTGTAGGAGAACGGGTTGGACATCGATAAGAAATTGTGCCAACATATTACCAGTTAAAGTTTCTTCGTCGAAGAAAGACCCGTTTACACAGTCTTCAATAAACCTGCTGTAGAGTTTCACACTCCACTATCTTAGCGTTAATCTGCCTCTGCCATTGTGGGTTTTCAGCTGCCTAATAAAGGCTTCTATGATTTCTGAAGGACATATGATTATAAAACACACTCTGTTGGTCACATTGTTTCCCACAAATCCGTGAAAAATGTGATTTTACCTTTCGTTCAATGTTCTGACAATAAGTAGTTAACGGATTAATCGTAGGCAAAGATAATTCTTTGAAGAGAGGACTTACTGTCTTGATGTCATACACAATCGAGAGACCGATTCCCAAGTGTATTCTGCGATCTCCCTTGCTAATGTTGGATCTACTGATATGGTCGGAAGCTGTTTGTATTTCCTCATCTCCTCTGCTACGCTTTTTTACAGTCATTGTGGCAGCGCAATACCATATTTCTTCCTCATCGGACATAACGTATTTCCTGAATTAGGTTGTTGTTGTTGTTGTTGTGGTCTTCAGTCCTGAGACTGGTTTGATGCAGCTCTCCATGCTACTGTATCCTGTGCAAGCTTCTTCATCTCCCAGTACCTAATGCAACCTACATCCTTCTGAATCTGCTTAAGTCTTGTTCCTCCTGCCACCGAACTTCACTAATTCCCACTATATCTACCTTTTTAAATTTTCTAACCTACCTGCCCGATTAAGGGATCTGACATTCCACGCTCCGATCCGTAGAGCGCCAGTTTTCTTTCTCCTGATAACGACATCCTCTTGATTAGTCCCCGCCCGGAGATCCGAATGGGGGACTATTTTACCTCCGGAATATTTTACCCAAGAGGACGCCATCATCATTTAATCATACAGTAAAGCTGCATGCCCTCGGGAAAAATTACGGCCGTAGTTTCCCCTTGCTTTCAGCCGTTCGCAGTACCAGCACAGCAAGGCCGATTTGGTTATTGCTACAAGGCCAGATCAGTCAATCATCCAGACTGTTGCCCTTGCAACTACTGAAAAGGCTGCTGCCCCTCTTCAGGAACCACACGTTTGTCTGGCCTCTCAACAGATATCCCTCCGTTGTGGTTGTACCTACGGTACGGCTATCTGTATCGCTGAGGCACGCAAGCCTCCCCACCAACGGCAAGGTCTATGGTTCATGGGGGGGGGGGGGAAATTACGTATGAAAGCACAAAATTCTGCTTAAGACAGCAATCAGTTTGATGAATATTGTGATTTCCCCTGAAACTACTTCTCGGATTTCGGTGAGTGAAACGGAGACAAATTCGTCTCATTGAGATCTAGGGTAGTACTGGAGCAGCAGAAATTAGTGTGGTTACTCGTAAAATGGTTGAATTCATATTAATATCTCTATAAAGATAGCAGCTTTGACAACAGATTACGATGCTTAGTGAGGACTTTCTTACGATTCATTTGCAAGAAAACGGAATTACGATATCTTTAACGGCTTCACAAATTCGAGATGAACACTTAACTTAATCACGCTGAATAATATGACCAACACTTTGTAGAAAACACCGTATAATTGGAGTTCACACTTGTGATAACTATATGTTCCGTTTATATAGGGTGATTCAAAAAGAATACCACAACTTTAGGAATTTAAAACTCTGCAACGACAAAAGGCAGAGCTAAGAAAGATCTGTCGGCGAATTAAGGAAGCTATAAAGTTTCATTTAGTTGTACATTTGTTCGCTTGAGGCGCTGTTGACTTGGCGTCAGCGTCAGTTGATGCTAAGATGGCGACCGCTCAACAGAAATCTTTTTGTGTTATTGAGTACGGCAGAAGTGAATCGACGACAGTTGTTCAGCGTGCATTTCGAACGAAGTATGGTGTTAAACCTCCTGATAGGTGGTGTATTAAACGTTGGTATAAACAGTTTACAGAGAATGGGTGTTTGTGCAAAGGGAAAAGTTCTGGACGGCCGAGAACGAGTGATGAAAATGTAGCACGCATCCAGCAAGCATTTGTTCGCAGCCCAGGAAAATCGGGGTATGTTAAGGATATGGTGTTTCGGCCACCTCTCCCAGCCACCATTGATGATTTGAAACGAGAAATAACAGCAGCTATCCAAACTGTTATGCCTGATATGCTACAGAGAGTGTGGAATGAGTTGGAGTGTCGGGTTGATATTGCTCGAGTGTCTGGAGGGGGCCATATTGAACATCTCTGAACTTGTTTTTGAGTGAAAAAAAACCTTTTTAAATACTGTTTGTAATGATGTATAACAGAAGGTTATATTATGTTTCTTTCATTAAATACACATTTTTAAAGTTGTGGTATTCTTTTTGAATCACCCTGTATATGAAATGTATTCGCAGTTGTGGATATGGACAACCATCAGATGTGTAATGGAATGACGACAATGGAAATTTGTGCCCGACAGGGACCCGAACCCTGACTTCCCACTTATCGCGAGCGGTCGCCTTACTGGTTTTTTTTTTTTTTAGAGAGAGAGAGAGAGAGAGAGAGAGAGAGCGAGAGTGAGCTTGATGGAGGGATGGACCAACGAGAGCACAGCATCGTCTGATCGTGCTCTGAGCCGTATGCGGCCCTGAATTACTCTCTTGTACTGTTGCAACCTTCCTATAGCAAGAACCATAGCCTGCAAACAGCCTCTAGGTACTTCCAGCCTTATCCACTAGATTGTATTGTTGGGAGTTCCTACTTTTCCCAGTAGTGGGTCGTAGTATGGGATAAAAAAAATGTCGTGTGACTAGAGCCTCCCGTCGGGTGGACCGTTCGCAGGGTGCAAGTCTTTCTCGATTTGACGCCACTTCGGCGACTTGCTCGTAGATGGGGGTGAAATGATGATGATTAGGACAACACAACACCCAGACTCTGAGCGGAGAAAATCTCCGACCCAGCCGGGAATCGAACCCGGAACCTTAGGATTGACATTCTGTCGCTCTGATCACTTTTTTTAATCTCATTTTGTTCGTTTCGTTCGTTGCATCTGTTCGGGGCGGACGTCGTATAAGACACCCGTTTAAGTTCGTCGTTGATCCATTAACTCAGTTTTTTTTTTATTATTATTACAGAGGGGAGCTAACCCTCTGACCGAACACGCTGAGCTACCGTGCCAGCATCGCTCAGCTACGGGAGGCGGACGTAGGCTGGGATGAAGATAAGTTATTGATTATGCAAGTCCGCAGTGTTTCAAGGTCGTTGGCACCGAAGTTAAAATCTGAGATGTTAGGGCGTGTCATATTTCTTCTATACGATTGACATTCCGAAACTCTGTGCTGGGATCATCTTCAGGAGCTTATAGTATCCACGATTAACTGAGCACTATCAAAGGCCAATTTCGCTTTCTCTTATGAAAAGGAGTTTTCCCACGTTTGTGCTGGAGAAGTGGTGTTACTGGGTAAAATTCGTGGGGCTACCATTGACGATAAGAGAAGTTTCCCCCGCTAATGCAGAAGAAGTGAGGTTTTTGGCTAAAATTATTGGATTATTTATTTATTGTTAGGCTTGGAATTCATTGCTGCGGTTCATACTGGTTGACTTTTTTTTTTTTTTAGTATGCTTTTGAAGTCGCTGGGTTGCGCACAATGTATCAGCTGAGCGATACTTACCGCGTTTAAGCGATATTACACAGTTCAGTCTTCAATTCAACTCAGACGTGACAGCGAATTTTTATCCTGAACTGCTGGAAGTGTGTGTGTTGTTCGTAGATGACGAATGATAAAGCTTTTTTGTTGCAATCACAATGCTGCGAGTATGTCAACTGTTGTGCTCCTGACACACTGCCTCGGTGCTTTTTTAAGAGTGGCACTAATAGGTTCCGCGAGCAGTCTGGACACGCGACTTGGCAGTAGCTCATACATGAGGGTACTCCGTCCTCTTCTTTTTCTGCATGCAGCGTTGCCGCCGGGGCTTCAGTTGTGGGTCAGGAGCGCGTCCGATGCTAGAGGCGAGTGCGCATGCGCAATTGGTCCCCTCCGCTCAGCAGTCCCCGCACGTGCTCTCTGCGTGTTACCTCCCCCTGTCTTCTACCAGCAGGCCTGTGCTGACAACTGCCCTACGCTATTCACGTAGCACTCGTTTCAATGGCCATTTGCAGCGAAGAGAAAAAGATATCTTCACAAGTTTGGCATATTGCCTGTTGGATACACAATACCAGGTGCTTCATATGTGAATGCAAGCTTTTCCGGTGCATACTGCTGATGATATCTTCTAGGGTTTCCATCCGGGCAGCTGCGTCGAAAATCCGCGACGTTTCGATGAGTGTCATTCTCATCATCTTCTGGCGAAGCGGTGTCGAAAATCCGCGACGTTTCGATGAGTGTCATTCTCATCATCTTCTGGCGAAGCGGTGTCGAAAATCCGCGACGTTTCGATGAGTGTCATTCTCATCATCTTCTGGCGAAGACGACGAGAATGACGCTGATCGAAACGTCGCAGATTTTCGACGCAGCTACCCGGATGGAAGCCCGAGAAGATTTCATCAATACCCGGTGCTCATTTCAAATCTAAGTGACCTGCATTCTCAAAAACTTTAATAGCTTCGTAAGAAATCTGCAGTTTTTGACATCGCATTTCACATTTCTTACGATTTACTAAACGTAATGCACACAGCTTAATGCCAGAAAATTTGCTACTTCTCATAGTTAAATTACATTACAGAAAATGGACGTAGTACCACATTCACTTTGACATGAGTTTCACGTTCATTGTTGGTAGGTGAACGAACCCCATTACTATACATTCGTAGAGTCTGAAATTCACAACTTCCGTGGAGAGATTTGTCTTTCTGAGTTCGTTGTTTTTGTCGAGAAGTGCAGGTCCACGACTTCTCTTGATGTCTGAGGATTTTTTAACATTTCGCTACGAATGAATAACACAAGAAACTCTGTGCGATATTTGTTTATTTAGCACTTGCACGGCCACTCGGTGTACCGCAAGTATACGCAGACTGTTTTATATACTGGCGACCAAGAGTATTCATCACCCAGTACAGAACAGAGCAGTTTTAAATACATTGGTTCACAGAACAGAAACTGCATCTGAGGAGAGAACCACTTGGATTCCGAAATTAATCATCTGAAGTACGTGTTCCGAAGGAATGGCTATGTTTCACCCGATGTTAAGTCGTGTTTTACAAGAGAAGGAAACGTGAAGAAGTCGAATATCCATGAGATGAACCACCGATTGTATTCCTTCCTTTCTGCGGTGCTACTTTCAACAAAATAGGTAGAGTCCTGGGAAGACGGGATGTCAGTCCTATTTTCTCACCTACTAAGACGATAAAGGAGATGCTACGCCCTGTTAAGGGCAGCCTCGGCCTAGGGATCCCTGGGATTTATAACATTCCTTTCTGACTCCGAAAGCAATTACACTGGCGAGCCCATCCGTACCGAGTCCGATCGCTGTGCAGAACATCAACGGTACATTAAAAATCGACAACAGGGAAATCTACAGTTGCTGGGAAACGCCTCACAAACAAACACAAAATATTGTTTGACGAAACAAAATTTTCGCCCTAGGCTTCAATATACTGGGATTTCGTAACTGAGCAAGCTGTGGGAATAAAAATGTGCGAAGAGAACTTCAACCGTGACAATGGATATAATCTTATCGGTGCCTGGAGAAGAGGCAGAGATACTGTCTCAGTGCTTACGCTACTACTGGAGCGGCGACGCCAACAGCGCAGACGTTGACACCATCTGCGACAGTAGGACGTAACACAGGCGAATCAAAAGTCTTCTCTAGGTTATATAAGGCCACCACAGCAGCAGTTTTGACATTCAGATGATACCGAAGACGGTGGAGGTAACAGCCGAAAGCTAGCCGTTTTACCCTGAATTTACGCAGTAAGAAGCTCAAACTGGTTCAAATGGCTCTGAGCATTATGGGACTTAACTTCTGAGGTCATCAGTCCCCTAGGGCTTAGAACTACTTAAACCTAACTAGCCTAAGGATATCACACACATCCATGCCCGAGGCAGGATTTGAATCTGCGACCGTAGCGATCGCGCGGTCCCAGACTGTAGCGCCTAGAACTGCTCGGTCATATCGGCCGGCGCAGTAAGAAGCCCGAGAATGTTTTATACAACTATTTATATTTATTGTTTATCACATATTTACTGTCTTCGTTAGCCTCCTGTTTCTATACACAACTTGGATTTCACAGAACTCTCCTAAAATGAATTAAACGTTACTGTCCATTTCATAACTTTGTTAGTTTCATGAGACTACGGCAGGAATTAGAAGAGTGTTTTCTTTATCACGACACACCGTACGATTCAATTATTACTCCCACTAAACAATTATCATAGAGATATATAACTTGATAGTAACGTCAGTCTAAAGTTTCTAAGTTGAAATGTAATTTCTGGGAATACTTATACAGTGATTTTTTTAATTAAATAACTCACCTTCAGCACCCGTAAATTGTTATTACATATCTGTTATAATCCACATATTATCTTTAATGCGAGAAGACAACTATTGTCCACACATATCGGAGACGCCATGTTGTCCAATCATTGGTACTATGTGTAGTCCACGTGTAAATGCCGGAAAGAAAATTAATGATAGTTCACCAAGATGTTGGTTAACAGTGCTATGACACTTAAGCCAATCCAGGAAACACAGGACGAATTTACAGATGCAGCAAGAGTCACTTACTCTAAACCACTGCCAGTAGAAGCAGAATTAGCCGTATCAAACACATGAAATCAGGAAGACAATTGCTGCTAGAAGAATACCAGTCTCTCTATGTGGCCGTCTGATGTGGCCGAGCGGTTCTAGCCACTTCAGTCTGGAACCGCGCGACCGCTGCGGTCGCAGCTTCGAATCCTGCCCCGGGCATGTATGTGTGTGATGTCCTTAGGTTAGTTAGGTTTAAGTAGTTCTAAGTTATAGGGGACTGTAAGTTCTAGGGGACTGATGACCTCAGATGTTAAGTCCCATAGTGCTCAGAGCCATTTGAACCATTTGTTTCTGTGTGGTGAATGGCTTCAATGACGAAACAGTTAAGAACGACAAAGTATCTTATTGAAAGCTACGGATAACATGATCAGATGTTAACATTAAGGGAAGAGTAAATATGAGAAAGAAGCGCCTTAATGCCTGGTAAAATACGGAAGTCCTGATGAAGCCTCAATATAAAACACCTAATATAACCCTTATCAACTTCTAAGGAAAACAACAGCGGAAATTAAATCTTAATTTCAACTTACTTCAGAAGCAAGCGGTAATACACTACTATTCACACTCTACGTACTCACTAGGTCTGGAATGTTCAAGTTTCACTAACGAACCCGCCTAGAAATTATAACTACGTAACAGCGGAAACATTTTTTTTTCATACTGGTGAACAATTGTTCTTAAATTTTTCCTCAGCTGCACTGAGCAAAACACAATCTCAGAAGTATGTAGGAAATATGACTTTTTGTAGATGATCAGTCATGTGACTGGTTCAATGCAGCCCGCAACGACATCCTCTCCTGTGCCAACCTCTTCCCCTCATAGCTGTATTTACTCCAACGTCTTCAAGTATTTGCTGAGTATATCCCAATATCTTTCTTCTTATACAATTTTTGTCTCTCTGTAGCTCCCTTTGGAAACAGCAAGATTATTGCAAATCTACTATTCGCGTTATATCAATCTGTTTCTTCATAGCGTTTCTACAAGTTCTTTTCCTCCCCGATTCTGTGGAGAAGCCACTCATTTCTCCTCATAGATTAAAGGAATGTAAAACTACGTTTGTTGCGTTTCTCATTGTACAGAACGCTCTTGACAGTAATTGACTGGTATATAGTCTTCGTACTAGCTCTGAAGGTAGCACGAATAAAATACTGGGAGCGAACTGTTATTTACAAATTGTACAGAAACATGGCTGCATAGAATTTACTTCTTTAATTATAAGCTAGGATCACAAAAAATATTGTCAGATTATCGACTTCGATCTGTAGTGATCAGCTTCAGATCTGTTTCAAACACATAGTAATATAATAAAGCCACACTGAAATCCATAGTCTCACGACAATTTTTGTCGTCACAACCTGAAATTAAAAAAAAATCGCTTCGTGGATTACTGTTGTAAGTAGGCTGTTTATGTTTTCTTTATGTAAGTAGGCTGTTTAGGTTCTTATATTGGTAACGCCGCCGCCACGTAGCGCTCTCTGTATGAAAATCACTGGCTGTGCTGTGTGCAGTCTGTGGCTAGTTTGCATTGTTGTCTGCCATTGTAGTGTTAGGCAGCGGCAGCTGGATGTGAACAGCGCGTAGCGTTGCGCAGTTGGAGGTGAGCCGCCAGCAGTGGTGGATGTGGGGAGAGAGATGGCGGAGTTTTGTAATTTATCATGAACTGCTATATATATTATGACTATTAAGGTAAATACATTGTTTGTTCTCTATTAATATCTTTCATTTGCTAACTATCCCTATCAGTAGTTAGTGCCTTCTGTAGTTTGAATCTTTTATTTAGCTGGCAGTAGTGGCGCTCGCTGTATTGCAGTAGTTCCAGTAACGAAGATTTTTGTGAGGTAAGTGATTTGTGAAAGGTATAGGTTAATGTTAGTCAGGGCCATTCTTTTGCAGGGATCTTAGATAGTCAGATTGCGTTGCGCTAAATAATATTGTGTGTCAGGTTAAGCACAGTCTTGTATAAATTGTTCTAAAGGGGACGTTTCATATATAAATGTTCTAAAGGGGACGTTTCATATGTCGACCCTTAGCCTAGGATACCTCACTAGAATCTTCTGATTTTTTCTTGTAGTTTGTGTATTTAGTGTAGCTTTTGTTTATTGCTAGTGCGTAATTGAAGAGAGAATCTCCTTTGTAGTTGCAGTCTTTCATTGTTGTACTGTAAAACAGTTGTGGCATGCATGTAGATTTGCACCAAGTATTTCTCAGCTGCAATTAACTAGATATTATTTTCAGTGCTATATTAATGTGTTCTCTTATTTTTGCTCTTCAAATTGTGTTTTTCTGTGTTATCGTGTGAAATATTGTCACAATAATGGCGTGTGAAAAACGTAACACTAGGCTCCAAAGTAAATTGAGAAATAATAGTGACGACGAGCGTAGCTTATCAGCACCACTGTGTAGTGAATGAACAGACGTTCCAAGTAGTGATTTGGTAATTGTGCATAGGGAAATGGAGCGGGCGGCAAATAATGGTGTAGACAGTGAAACAGGTTGTGAACAGGGAAGCATTATCGATCGATCGGTCGGCAACAGCTCGCCTCAGGAATCCGAAATGATAGGACACAATTTTGCAAATACTGTAGATTCAGGTTTTGCGTCCTCACCGTTTTCTCAAATAAGTCAAGACACATTTTCAGCTTGTCAAAATGTGAATGTTGCCGGTGCAAATGCACTGCCGAAAAGAGTAGAGGAACAGATTCCAGACACTAATGCATTGTTATTACAACTAATGCAACAAATGGAACAAAATCAGAGACAAACACAGCAACAGTTAGACACAATGGGACAAAATCTTCAAAAGTTAGACACAATGGAACAGAATCTTCAAAAGTTAGACACAATGGAACAAAATCAGAGACAAACACAGCAAAAGCTGCAAAAATTAGACACAATGGAACAAAATCTTCGGAAGTTAGACACCACACTTGAACCAACACGTGAAGATTTAACTACTGAGTTACATAACATTGAATCGAAATGTCAAAAAGTCTGTAATGACGTAAAAACACAAATTTGTGAGCATTTTCAGCCTATTTTTTCGCGGCATGAAAATGCATTACAGAATCACGAAGCAGCCATAAAAGAACTGCAAACTATTGTTCATGAAAATCATGAGACCTTGCAAGCTAAAATGGACTCAGCTTCATCTACCGATTCGGTTACGCAACTTGCAAAAACTCAGGAAAACTTAAAGGACACAGTAGATACACATGGAGGAAATTAGTTCATTATCAGAGAAAGTAGTTGAACTTTCGGATCAGCTAAATAATTTATCTGCGAAGGTAGATGATAATCTGAATGACACATAACCGGTAGTCTTTAATGACACAGAAGAGTGCGAACAAATTAGGAAACTGAAACAAAATCTGAATCAAATTAATACGCAACACCAAAGAAAAATCCGGGAAGTACAAGATCAGCTGACACAGGTAATACAAGAATTACATATTTCAGAGGACACTCGTGCTCCAACACAGGAAGAGGAACTTAGAAATACGGAAAAGCCACAAAATAATAACACAGGGCATTTCGGTAATTATGAAAGAAATTGGCAAGGTACACCGAATTTTGAGATGGAACCGCCGACACGACGTAACAATGACCGATATGCTACTCGCCGACACGATGATTTTGACTATAAGCTGTTCATTACTACACGTAAATTCAAAACATTTAAGAATTCTGCCAATGACATTCATCCACAAGCGTGGCCCCATCAATTCTCTCATTGTTTCCCTCCCTACTGGTCATTGGAACACAGGTTAGAATTTATGTGTGGCTACTTAGAGAATGAACCAGGTGTAAGAATGCGATCGGTCATTCACGATTGTCACAGTGAAGGAGATTTTTATCATGCCTTCCTCTCAGCATATTGGTCTCAAGCTACACAAGACCGAGTAAAACATAGCATCATAATGATGAAACACTTCGAACAATCTGAATTTTCCAGTCTTGTGAAATATTTTGAAGACATGTTGCACAAGAATCAATACCTGTCAAACCCATACAGCCCCTCAGAACTCATCCGCATTTGCTTAATCAAACTGCCTGAACATTTACGACATATTATTTTAGCAGGACGTTGCAAAGACGACATTGAAGCTTTTCAGGGACTGTTACAAGAATTAGAAATTGACACAGACAGTTGCGGGATGCGAAAACAGGAAAACAATCACTACAGGTCACATCCGTCACAATTCCGTGATGACAGAAACAATAAATGGCCACGACAAGCCTATTCTTACAATGTAAATCATGACCAAAACAGACACCACTCATATGACAACCACTGGCAGAGTAATAGTTACAGGGAAAGATCACCTTTCCGCGGTAATGACTATCACAGAGACAATCAGAGAAACAGACAATATGGGAACCAAAACAATTATTATCATGGGAGACAGAGTAACTTCAAACGCAACGGTCCAGCGCGCAGTTACGATTCAGGGAGAAATTCTCCACCACGTGACCGACACGAAATAAACTGTGTAAACTACCGACAAAACGACAGATCTGAATTCCATCAGAACTGGCGAACTTCAAACAGGGCAGAGCCTTCTCGTCACGGTGAATTTGTGAAAGTTAGATCTCCAAATCCCAATAACGACACGCGCCAACAAAGAAACAGACAATGACTCGCACCGCAGGCAGCCATTTGCGCCCGCTGGCTCAGAGAAAAATAACATAGACGCTAACCTTGAGAAATATTCCAGTATTCTTTACCGACGTATACCACATGATAATTGCGTTAAAGTTGAAACTCTGCATACTAGGAAGAGCAAAGGGCTACACCACATTTCACATGTAAAACCGTTTATTGAAAGATAATCTGCTTTTTAACTTAGTCTTTGTTATAAAATTTTTCACTTCACGTTACTAGTACTCTTTTTCAATCTTAGAAACTGTTAACATGCAACTATGTTTTAAAGTTAAATATCCAGTCAAGAACCAAGAGAACTTATTTCAACAGAAATTACGACTGCATTGTTGTTGCGAACAGACGACACAGTGTTATTGTGTGTGTACATTCTTGCTTGTTAGTTGCGCGATTAGAACATTTACCAGTACTGCTAATGAGATTTTAATGCAACATTTTGGTTTACTGGAAATTAATTTGGGATTTAAAGTACTTTCTGTGAGATTAAAGATGACTTAGTATTTGGTTTCTTTGACAGCTACACGGTTATATTACGACACTACTAATGTGTGACATAATTTACATTGTTGCTTTTGCGGTGTTTCTGTTTTATATCTGCACAGTTTTTTTCTGAATTCTTCTGTAAAGTGAGACATGTTTTAGTAGTAACTTTTGTGGTATAGCTACAATGAGACAGCCTTTTCGGTAGCACAACAATGCGTTACAGCACAGTAATTTCTTCATCACAACAATAAGCGTAATAACTAAGATATCTATACGCAATGCATTTCACTTTTGTTTATCATGAGGTCAGTACATTGACTTCTGCAGAACTTAGCTTTTGGAGGACAATAACTACGACACTTCCACAGAGATTATCTTACAGCAAGACGCATATTTAGCGCTACAGGACACGTATTTGAGTGATTAATTTTGTACTAAAAACATTTATTTTCAAAGATATTTGAAATACAATGATACAAAGGTTTTCCGTAATACATTTCATTCCATTCTTGTAATCTGTAACACCTGAGGGTATAATTACAATAATCCTCAGGGGGTACACGCCTACTTTGTGTATCATGTGTTTGGCAAGCACAAGGAGCCCTAGCTAATATGGTATTTGCTTATACAATTTAACACATCAGTACCATATTTCTCTAACACATAAATTACACAGCTATCTGATCATTTAACTGAGAGATAAACATGTTTTTTACTACATCAGTGACACATGTTTACGTAATTACACCGTTGGGTAACTTCACACTTATGAAATTGTATTTTGTCTGTACTGTGTGAACTCTTCATATTTTTTCGGAACCATTGTGATACTATGAGAGCTTTGAATGATGTATTTGGTATGGGATCATGATTTTTAAAGTGCGTTTGAGGCAGATGACACTATTAAAATGAGCAGAGAATATTTTTTATGGTTTGAAATTATTGCAGAAAGCTACCACTTTTTTGAGATTTGACTGAGGTGTTATGATGTTATTTTTACGACGACGATGTGTATTATGCTGTTGAGGTATGTTTATGTCAATAAGATGATGCTACCATATATGAGGAATGTGATTACGTGTTTATATGTATATGAATAATGAAAGAAGTTAAGGACTCTTGACTTGTGAAAAAGGATGTTGGAAACCGAGAATCGTACTTTAAGAGTTATGAAATGTGTGTGTAAATGCGTGAATGTATCACAATGCCGGCGAAAATTTTTTTGGACACTGTTATATTCATAGGATTTTGTTTCTACACACTTGTGACGTAAATTTTCGACCTGTGAAATTTTTATATGAGACTGTCACTGTAGCGGAAACTGCTGTCGTAAATATTTCTGTAAGGAAGTTAAGTGACCACCTGCACGTAATGTGTCGTGTGCACCCAGCTGCGCGATAGATGCCTGGAAAAAAGCCATTAGTGCCTCTCAGAGGCAGAGGTGGAGAAAAAAAAAAGAGACATTAACCTCGCTGTTGACATTCCTTTAGAGAAAACATTGCAAATGCGACACCCTCATTACTTCCATTAACCTTGCTATTGACATTCCTTTGTAGAAAGCATCGCAAATATTACACGCTCATTACCTGAAAACATATGATTACTCGTACTTTGTGCTAATTACTGAAATGCTTATGAATTGATGGGAAATATTCATACATCTGCACACCTGATTATGACAAGTGTCTTTCTACGAGAGTTGAGAGCTACTGACTTACGAAATGCCACATGACTATTGAATGATATTTTTATGCTTTGGTTTGCGTAATTGCTTATTTCATTTGATATCTGGTTTCCAGCTGTGTTGCAGCATTGCTTTTATAAAATAAAATGCATTTGCTAATGTGAACACTTTCTGTCAACAGATCTATTAAATAATTATTTTATGATCCACATTCTTTAAAAAAGGAGCACTTGGAAAGGAAAGAACAATAAGAAGGAACTAGTAACAGTAACAAATAATTTTCTTTTCAAGTACATGGTAATATTTCTTTTTACAATAAGTTGTTGTGGTGCACCACTTTAATTACATAGACATTAAGATGTGAATAGACATTTCCCTTGTCTGCATTGTTGTTTTTACTGTACTATTTTTTCTGCTTGAGCTATGTCATGTTTAGGTATAAGTTGCTGCTGTTTGCCAGGCATAGTGTTATTGAATTTAACTTTGTATTACTCTGTTAAGCTTTTCTTGTTGCTGCACATCGGCTCATATTAGTTGTAATTTTGCATTTTATCTGTTAATTTAGATTTACTGCTGCTTGCTTTGCAAATTGGCATTTTTTGTCATTGCTGTTTGTGTTGATTTGTTGTATGCTGCTGCATTGCCTCGTCCCTTAGTTTAGCATCTGAGCTCAGTAGATTTAAGTTAGCTTAAGAGGGGGTAGACTATATAAGAAACTAACTATGATGAATTTATAAGAAATGCATTGAGAAGCTATCAGAAAATGGTCTGGCAAAAAAAAAAAAGGATACTGTACAGTGGAGAAAAACTATTTTTGACAGAGGATGTGAACAGAATACAGAAAGCAGGCTTAGATAGGACTTTTTGGGAATAATGATGAACGAAGGGAGATCTCCATGCAAAATACTGCAGTAAAACAAACCCTGTCCTTTCCTTTTGTGTCATCCCTCTATATGTTTGTGTACCCTTGTGTATTTGTGTTTTTCCTGTCATTATGTGTTTAGCTGATGAGAGCTATGTTGTAGAATTTTTCTAATACTCTGTTATTTACTTTGTAAAGATGCTTAGACATTATTTATTCTGTTTTGTTTTAATGCTAATGTGTAAAGTTGATGTTTCAAAAGTTATTCTGATCTTTTATGTATTTACTTATGTCATAATTCCTGTAACAATGATGTATATGTTTATTTCTATTGTTTTGTAGAGCCTATATTACTACAAATGTTATCTGTATTGTTATGTTTTCAATGATGTATTTTGTACCTTTGTAATTGTATTCTTACGTCATAAAATTGTAATTGACACCAGTACATCATATTATTAACTTGTAAGCATTCGTTTCACTGCACACTTTTCTGTTGGTCATACTATATGGACACTATGTGAGAAGTTGGGACTGTTAGTGTTTGCATGTGTGTTACTAATTCAGCAAGGGACTGGATAACAGCATTGCTGGTTCTAAGGACAATTCCAAAAAACTTTGTGAGTGCACAAGTGGTGGTTCATGGACTTGCTATATTGTCCGCAAGACTCTTCGATGGTGATTGTGCACCTGCACAGTCACAACAGATGGCTGTTGGCCATCTCTACAAGGACTACAGTGGGTCTACACCTTTGGTGACTCACCAATACCGTAATTTCTACAAGGACTGCAGTGGGTCTGCTCTGTGATGACCTACCTACCAATCTTCTTCAAAACGTCGAATGACTCTGCTGTGGGTTTGCTCTGTTGTGGCCCATTACCTGTCTGCATGTCAAGAGTCAGCACTGTCTTTCCGTTGGAAGGACACCACTACTTCTTCAAGACTGCATGGAAATCCACTACTTCTGTGTGCAATTTCTTTTACTAATGAGAAACTGTAATTACTATTATGATGAATGATCAGGACTATCTTTATGGACTGTGAGAAAATTTTAGCTTTTGACCAACATTGTATCAATAAGTGTGTGCATTTTATATCTTTGTTACTGTAATTGTGAAAAATTTTTTTCAAATCTGTATTGGCCAGTGCCCAACACCATTTGTAAAAATTTTTTGTGGGGAGCATGGGGGCTATGTAAGTAGGCTGCTTATGTTTTCTTTATGTAAGTAGGCTGTTTAGGTTCTTATATTGGTAACGCCGCCGCCACGTAACGCTCTCTGTATGAAAATAACTGGCTGTGCTGTGTGCAGTCTGTGGCTAGTTTGCATTGTTGTCTGCCATTGTAGTGTTAGGCAGCGGCAGCTGGATGTGAACAGCGCGTAGCGTTGCGCAGTTGGAGGTGAGCCGCCAGCAGTGGTGGATGTGGGGAGAGAGATGGCGGAGTTTTGTAATTTATCATGAACTGCTATATATATTATGACTATTAAGGTAAATACATTGTTTGTTCTCTATTAATATCTTTCATTTGCTAACTATCCCTATCAGTAGTTAGTGCCTTCTGTAGTTTGAATCTTTTATTTAGCTGGCAGTAGTGGCGCTCGCTGTATTGCAGTAGTTCCAGTAACGAAGATTTTTGTGAGGTAAGTGATTTGTGAAAGGTATAGGTTAATGTTAGTCAGGGCCATTCTTTTGCAGGGATCTTAGATAGTCAGATTGCGTTGCGCTAAATAATATTGTGTGTCAGGTTAAGGACAGTCTTGTATAAATTGTTCTAAAGGGGACGTTTCATATATAAATTATTCAAAGGGGACGTTTCATACTGTTTATATTCGCGCTTATATTCCGGCTTGTAAGAGCAGACTGCATGAGCCAAATGATACGAAAGGCAATCAGAAGTAGGGAAGAGAGTGAGTCGAGGTCTGTTGCTTATGCTGAATCTTATTAAATCTTTACAGTGAGCGAGCAGTGAAGAAAACGAAGGTGAAGTTAGGAAAGGTAGCTGAAGTTCAGCGAGAACAAATAAGAACTTTGAGGTTTTCTGATGAAATTGTAGTTTTGTCAGAAACAGACTTGGAGGAGCAACTGAATGGAATGGACTGCGTCTTGGAAAGAGTATAAAATTAAAATAAACAAAAGTAAAACAAGAGTAACGGAATGTAGTCCATTTCAGTCAAGCTGTACTAAAGGAATTAGATTAGGAAATAAAACAAAGTAATAAATGAATTTTTTTATTTGTGCAGCAAAATATCAGATAATGTCAAAAGCAGAGAGAATATAAAATATGGACTTACTATACTAGAAAAGCAATTCTGAAGAAGAGGAATTTGTTATCTTCCAGTTTACATTGAAGTGTTAGCGTTTCATGAAGGTATTTGTATGGAGTGCAGCTTAGTAAGGAAATGCAATTACAAGGATCAGAAGTTCAGATAAGAAAATAATAGAAGCTACTAAAATTTGGTGAGGGTTAGATGAGTAGATTGAGAAACTAACGACGACATACTGAATACAACTGGGGCAAAAGAAATTTGTGGTATTGCTTGAGTAAAAGAAGGAATCTATTTACTGGTCACGTACGAGGGTTGGAACTTTAATAGTGGCAACTATTTATTTACAGCTCGTAGAAAATAGATACGTGTTTCTAAGTTTTACTTACCTTTAAAGTAGCCACCAGCATTGTGTATAACCCGTTGCCAGCGATGTGGACGCCGTAGAAAACTCTTAGCAGTGCCAGTTGTGTTGGCAGTGAAACTTTTTTATTTAAAATAAATTTTTTACTTAAACTGCTGAATACTTACTTAATGTTCTTAAACTGCTGAGTGAAACTGAACGTACTGTCAGTTTGCTATTTTATCATTTCAACACTGACCTACAGAGCCGGCCGGGGTGGCCGAGCGGTTCTAGGCGCTACAGTCTGGAACCGCGCGACCGCTACGGTCGCAGGTTCGAATCCTGCCTCGGGCATGGATGTGTGTGATGTCCTTCGGTTAGTTAGGTTTAAGTAGTTCTAAGCTCTAGGGGACTGATGACCTCAGAAGTTAAGTCCCATAGTGGTCAGAGCCATTTTGAACTGACCTACAGAATTTGCCCTGACAAACAGAACTCAGACGTTTCCTATTCATTAATTACTCACAATATTCAAGGATAACGCGATATGACTGCTTTAAAACTGATAACCTGACTTCAAATAATTAATACAAGAGAATGACCCTGAATTAGTAGAAATCCTAACACTAACCTATACATTTCATAAGTCACTTACCTCGCAAAAATTTTCATTACACGAACTACAGCAATGCCGCAAGCGCCAGTACTGCCAGCTAAATAAAAGATTCTAACTGCTGAAGGTTCTAACTACTAACAGGCATGTGGTTAGCAAAGGAAAGGTTTTGTTACAGAGCAAACAATGCTATTTACCTTGATTATGTGACAAGCAGTTCAAAAATTATAAAATCGTGCATGACATCCAGTTCCAAAAATTGTATAATCATGGACAAATTACATTTCCATGACGGACGCACGTCCAGATAGTCTGCACGCGCTAACACTTCAAACCTCTAATCTCCATCAATGCTTACTACTCACATCTAACTTAACAACAGTTCTAGCGGCGCGGTTTATTGCCAGACGAATTTGTAGCACTTCTGAAGCGAGTGCCGTGAAGTGTTTCCTTCAGTTTAGAAATCGAGTTAAACTTACGAGGGCTTAAGTCGGGGGAGTGCAGTAGGTGGTATAGCAGTTAGCAGCCCCATCAGTCAAACAAATCAGTAACAGCTTGCACTGTACGTGCTTGAGCATTGTCCTGCAAAATGATGGTCAGGTCCTGCAGAAAGAGTGATATATTCTGCCTCTAAGCTGGTCGTAGGCTGTGTTCCAAAAATGAACAGCATAGAGACAGAAGTGGTGACACTTTCTGCAGGACTTGACCATCATTTTGCAGGACAATGCTCAAGCACGTACAGTGCAGACTGTTGCTGATTTGTTTGACTGATGGGGCTGCTAAGTGCTGTACCACGTACTGCACTCCCCTGATTTAAGTCCTCGTAAGTTCAACTCGATTTCTAAACTGAAGGCAACGCTTCACAGCATTCGATTCAGAACTTTACAAATTCGTAGGGCAATAGACCGGGCCGCTCGAACTGTCAACACAACTGGCACTGCTAAGAGTATGCTACGACTTCGACTTCGCTGGCAACGGGTTATACACAATGCTGGTGACTACTCTGAAGGTCAGTAAGACTTTGAAGCACGTATCTATTTTGTACGAGCTGTAAATAAATACTTACCACTATTAAAGTTCCTACCCTTGTAGAAAGTCAGGAAGGAATAGTCAACCTGATGATGGAGGGAAGCATGATAGAGTAAATTCGTGTTGGGAGACCAAGACGTAAATACTCGTACAATAAGCAGGTTCAAACGGATGTTAGTTACAGTAGCTATCCAGAGACGATAAGTCTTATAAATGATAGAGTGGCGTGGAGAACTGTTTCAAGCCAGACTATGGACTTAAGACCATATCACTACAACAATTTTGTACTTCAGACGGACATTCTCAGAGATTTGTTCCTAAAATTAAGGCATATATATGATCCTAATAGACCTTTTTTTTATCAAGGAAGGCTCTCTTTTATGAAATTTCCTAGCAGATTAAAACTGTGTGCCGGACCGAGACTCGAACTTGGGAACTTTATCTTATGCGGGCAAGTGCTCTATCATATCAGCGCACACTCCGCTGCAGAGTGAAAATTTCATTCTGGAATACTCTCTTTGCCTGTGCTGACCAGCATTTACTTCCTCCTTGCTTCGTCCACCATGCATTATTATGTTTCCAAGGAAGTTTAGTTTGTTGCTAGTCTCTGCTCCCCAGTACTTTCCTATCTTCTGTTTACTCTAAAGTCACCCAGAGCAGAGTTCATTTCATTCAAAAACTACTGAAAGGCTCGCTCTCACTGAGGATAGTACTGTCATCATTTGTATCCCTTCACTCTGAATTTTAATTCCTCATCTTTTCTTTTATTTATTTCATTTCTTCTTCGATATATAGGTCGAATAGTGGCGAAATCAGAGTGCATGCCCATTTTAATCCGATCACATCTCCCTTGATCTTTAATTCTTACTGTTCTCTCTTGGCTTTTACACGTATTGTATTATATCCTCCTGTTCCTAAAGTGTATACCAGTTTTTCTGAGAATTTCAAATATTTTCTATACTGTACGTTCTCTAATGCTGTCTTTGGGGCAATACCGCCTTTGAAATGGGCTATAATTTTCTTAAATCTTACTCCCATTATCAATTGTAACGTCTCTGATGCCTCACACTAATTTGAACAGTTGTTTGGTTCGTACTTTCCCCAGAAATTGTAGAAATACCGGGAAAATCTTAGCTATCCTGTCGCTCTTGTGCAGACGTAAGTCTTCGAAAGCCCTTGCATACTCTAATATTAAGTGCCTAATTTTTGTCAAAACATCTGTTACTTCTTCTATCATATTGTCAGACAGTTACTGCCTTTTACGAAGCCTTCAGTATTCTTTTACCATATATCTGCTGTCTTCTCTGCATTTAATGGTGGAATTCCGTGTGCTCCTTTAATTTTGATGACTTTGGTTTTAAATTCACCGAGAGTAATTTTGATTCTCCTATACAGTGGAAATGTCCTTCCGACGACCGTTTCTTTATCAATTTCTTTACACTTTTCCAGAATACATTTCATTTCACCGTACTTGCGCTTTCTATAGATTTCATGTCTGAGTGCATTGTACCATACTATATTTCTTTCATTTTCTGTACATTTTTATACTTTCTTCTTTAGTCAGTCAGTTGATCATTGCGCTATAAACACAGGTCTCAGCTGCCAGGTTCTGTCATTGTGTCCAACAAGAAGATAAGTGTACACTACCGAGAATAAGTGAAATTTCTCTTGGCCATACTTAATGCGACATAGAATAGAGACAGGATCCGCTGTCATTGTTATACTATGACTGCAGTTCTGAGATATGACATAACTAACTGAATCACTTTTAAATATTTATTCTACATTACAAGAACTGTCCGTTATTGTTTATGATCTTGGGTGTCACTTTTACTTTTTAATTGTGGAACTGTTACATTTTCTATGATCCTGTCTGACTGGAAATATCAGTGGAAGAATCTACAGCACGCAGTATCTATTCTTGAGCACTGAATCTCACAGTCATTATGTTAAAATGTGTTTTGATCTGTCTTCTGTGCTTGGAGTGATGATTTCCAGAGCATAGCAATAATGTACTCTGTTTTATCTGCATCGCGATGGCGAACCGTGGTTGACTGCGCGTTCCTTTCATGTTGACGTTACTGTAAATTTGCGTTGTAGTAATTTTTGTGGGAAAATGAGTAAAGTACAGAAGATATCATCAGTTATTCGTTTTTTTAATTGTGTATTACTATTCCTCAATTTGATTTTCGGTATCACCTGTTAATGCACAAAACTATTACCGATTGCACAACGTTACTCAGTCATGTTAGGCACTTTGTCAGATATTAAAATAACTTATGTAGGTGTTTCATTATTTTACTTGAAATACTCACATCTTTGTTGCACCCACAAGTGTTAATTTTATGTATTCTTTGCATGCAGTTACACGACATCCAAATCCAACTCTGTCCTTTCAATGCTACCACCCGACTCACAATGACGTGGCATCCCTTCAGAAAGGAGCCTCTCTTGCATTCCACGCCGTGATCACGTGAACGGCATGCCGGGGTTGACAGCAACAAAAGAAGCACCTTTCACATGATTGCCAGAGGAGCACAATACTCTTATGAACAATTCGTTTTCTTTACAGTACTTTTCTAATCAAGCAGCTGCATGAAAGTTGCACTGAGTTCAGGGGAAAATTCAGATATTTATTGAATTACGAGGAGTTTTTATAATCTGCGCATTGATGTGGTGTCCGAAGATATGGTTACCTTACTTAATCGTGAATGGAGCCATATTCTAACTTCCAGTATATCAGAAGGTGCTTATGTTTAAGGTTGCTGCTTTTGTGCAAACAAGTAAACACTCGAAGGGCTTGATATGACAGAGCGTGACAAGCTAGCCTTACTTGGCGATATTTACATCGCAACTGCCTTCTTTTTCAATTTCAGCATTTTCTAAAATACACAGAAAGAGTGTGTCCAGAGGCCATCTGGCTCGTAAAGTGTCGTGATAATACAGGGTGTTTCAAAAATGACCGGTATATTTGAAACGGCAATAAAAACTAAACGAGCAGCGATAGAAATACACCGTTTGTTGCAATATGCTTGGGACAACAGTACATTTTCAGGCGGACAAACTTTCGAAATTACAGTAGTTACAATTTTCAACAACAGATGGCGCTGCAAGTGATATGAAAGATATAGAAGACAACGCAGTCTGTGGGTGCGCCATTCTGTACGTCGTCTTTCTGCTGTAAGCGTGTGCTGTTCACAACGTGCAAGTGTGCTGTAGACAACATGGTTTATTCCTTAGAACAGAGGATTTTTCTGGTGTTGGAATTCCACCGCCTAGAACACAGTGTTGTTGCAACAAGACGAAGTTATCAACGGAGGTTTAATGTAACCAAAGGACCGAAAAGCGATACAATAAAGGATCTGTTTGAAAAATTTCAACGGACGGGAAACGTGACGGATGAACGTGCTGGAAAGGTAGGGCGACCGCGTACGGCAACCACAGAGGGCAACGCGCACCTAGTGCAGCAGGTGATCCAACAGCGGCCTCGGGTTTCCGTTCGCCGTGTTGCAGCTGCGGTCCAAATGACGCCAACGTCCACGTATCGTCTCATGCGCCAGAGTTTACACCTCTATCCATACAAAATTCAAATGCGGCAACCCCTCAGCGCCGCTACCATTGCTGCACGAGAGACATTCGCTAACGATATAGTGCACAGGATTGATGACGGCGATATGCATGTGGGCAGCATTTGGTTTACTGACGAAGCTTATTTTTACCTGGACGGCTTCGTCAATAAACAGAACTGGCGCATATGGGGAACCGAAAAGCCCCATGTTGCAGTCCCATCGTCCCTGCATCCTCAAAAAGTACTGGTCTGGGCCGCCATTTCTTCCAAAGGAATCATTGGCCCATTTTTCAGATCCGAAACGATTACTGCATCACGCTATCTGGACATTCTTCGTGAATTTGTAGCGGTACAAACTGCCTTAGACGACACTGCGAACACCTCGTGGTTTATGCAAGATGGTGCCCGGCCACATCGCACGGCCGACGTCTTTAATTTCCTAAATGAATATTTCGATGATCGTGTGATTGCTTTGGGCTATCCGAAACATACAGGAGGCGGCGTGGATTGGCCTCCCTATTCGCCAGACATGAACCCCTGTGACTTCTTTCTGTGGGGACACTTGAAAGACCAGGTGTACCGCCAGAATCCAGAAACAATTGAACAGCTGAAGCAGTACATCTCATCTGCATGTGAAGCCATTCCGCCAGACACGTTGTCAAAGGTTTCGGGTAATTTCATTCAGAGACTACGCCATATTATTGCTACGCATGGTGGATATGTGGAAAATATCGTACTATAGAGTTTCCCAGACCGCAGCGCCATCTGTTGTTGAAAATTGTAACTACTGTAATTTCGAAAGTTTGTCTGCCTGAAAATGTACTGTTGTCCCAAGCATATTGCAACAAACAGTGTATTTCTATCGCTGCTCGTTTAGTTTTTATTGCCGTTTCAAATATACCGGTCATTTTTGAAACACCCTGTATTTGCTTTGGCAAAAGATTACAGATAGTCCCACATTTGGATCTCGGGGAGGTGCTGCCAAGAGGGAGGTGACCGTCAGAAAAAAACGGTATAATTCACAAAGAAAGTGCATTATACAGTTTGCGCTGCTGCAAGATGATAAGCAACCTGCACTGGAACGTAATGGCGCGGATTCTTCATAGCAAGTAATTGAAAAATCTTCCCTTTAATAATAATAATTTGTTTACATCACTTAAAATCGTCGTGAGGCACAATTACAACTGAAAAGATGTTGTCTCACATTTTGTTTTGGTTGCAGGTCATCATCACCCCAAGGAAGTTTCGTCAAGTGGGGAAACAAAACACGAAATCTAACGTAAAACGTGAAATAGCGGTCTGAAGATGAACCTCTTGGTTCGAAACCGGTAACGGCGCTGTTTAAATAAATAGCATCGTAAAAAATGGCTGGTTGCTGTAATCTTCTGCGTAAGAGTCAACCTATATTTAGCACTTTCTTCTGTCGACTCCTTCAGTTTAACCGTAACGTGTATATTTTCCGAATCACAATGTGTAAAATTTTATTTTTGTGGGGGTCCACAGCCTCGCCGTATTTTGAGAATGAAAATATGGTCCAAGTAGTCTGTATTCTATTTATTATCCGTGCAATTGACCGGTTTCAACCGTGTGTCATTTTCAAGCACATGTTTCAAGTTTCCAACTTCATTTCACATTCTAATACATCACTGGTACATCTGGACAGGTACAAGTCGTATATTTCTGCGTATGTGGCACAAAAAGAGTACAAAAGTTTCTGTTCGCGTCAGCTAATGGACGTAATCGTGTTCATTATTTCTTTCACAACTGTATTATTTTTGTGCCACATATGCACAGATATACGTTGTATACTTTTCCACATGTACCAGCGATGTATTAGAATATGAAATGAAGCTGGAAGCTTAGAATATGTGCTTGAAAATGACCCACGGTTGAAATTGACCAAAAGAATGCAATCTAATTAGACCATGTTTTCATTCTCAAACAATGAGTAAAGCGCTACGGAACGCTTAAGTACAGTGCTTTGTATTTTTGGAGTAGATTCGTGGTAATGCGCAGCAGACATTTCGTCTGGTTGGTGATTGTCCGTCGAAGTTAGCCCCCCCCCCCCCCCCCCCACCCACCCACGCAGCTGGGCTGCTATACGCTGCCAGCACGGAGGCTGCAACGGTGCGCAGGTGTCATCGACCTCCCTCTGACTCGCCTGCAACGACCACTGCACAATCATCGGCCCGTTACTTACAGTACCGACGCAAATCACGTCATAACGTGCTCGTACCTGCTTATCATCCCTGAGGACTCAGCCCATGAGCTGGAAGTTGCAGCTGGGACAGATGAAGATGTACTCTCTTTCAGTGGGATCTGCCCCACAGATGATGTAAGGTAATACACCAGCATGTAAGAATACGGGGTTTTCTTCCGTAAGTAGCTGACCAGAGTAGTCATTTGTATACCTAATAGGTGGATGACTCAAATGGCTCTGAGCACTATGGGACTTAACATCTATGGTCATCAGTCCCCTAGAACTTAGAACTACTTAAACCTAACTAACCTAAGAACAGCATCACGAGGCATCACGAGGCAGAGAAAATCCCTGACCCCGCCGGGAATCGAACCCGGGAACCCGGGCGTGGGAAGCGAGAACGCTACCGCACGACCACGAGATGCGGGTGGTGGATAACTAACTGAAGTAAAAGTAGTCGCTTTTATGAATGCCTGTTACAGCAAACTAAATACAGAAACTCTGAATACACTCTACGTTTTTAACAAAATAATGGACAAAATTATGTCATTGGCACAAAAGATAGGAAAATAATGCCCCGTAGTTGACGTGGTCATTAGAGGCGGACCATAAGTCCCGGTTGTAGAAGGATAGGGGAGGAAATCCTGTCTTTTTGAAGGTACCACCGAGAAATTAGCCGTAACTGATGTAGGGGAAACACGATAAAACTACACCAGTAAAGAAATAAACTGAAATGATATTGTCAAGTCATTCCACTGCCTTCCCTCGTATGGAAGTGAACATTATCACATAATACTGACGACTGTTTGCCAATTGCCATACTTTTTTAGTACAAGACAACAGAAAAACATCAGTTATGAATTCTTGCCAATAGTACCTTCTATAAATGAATTCGCGTGTGCTCAAAATCATCTTTCAGGTCTATTTCTAGATCTGGAGTGACATCTATTGTCGGTGCCAAACGAAACTATTACCTCTGATACATTTAATCAAACGTAATAGGTTTTTACAAACGAATGTCACATGGTCTACAGCAAATAAATAAGCAAAAAATATACCAATGTATTAAGAAATGCAGTTATAATCCAGCGCCTAGCGTCAAACTCGCTACGCCCTTTGTGGCTGTTGACATTTCAATGGATTATGACTGTGACCCTAAGTGGATGACAGCTCGACATGGTTGATACAGGCGAGAAGTAGGGATGCGTTGCGTTCTCCGCAATTACTACTAGAACACCCCACTAATGACGTCATCTCACCATCACATTCGCTGACGATTGCACAGGGTTTTGATGTGTGGTGGATCGCCTTGATGATTAAGGAAGTATTAAAAGCAGTAAAAAATTAATCTGAAATGGCATCTTACAAGGTACTCACAATTTATTCCAATTCAGGGACTTTACTGAGCCGTACTGTGGCTCGTGTTGATGCTGTAGTAGGTTTCTGTCCTTTGTTGGAGGCCAGACTGTATCGTTTAGTTGACATGGTTGCAGTTGTTTGTATTCTTCTTGTGTTGACTGGCGCCACTTGGTTTCGCAAGCATTGCCTGTCTGCTAGTGGCAGCAGCGGCGTTATCGATGTGTAGTAACTGTGGCCCTATCCTTGGGGTGACGTCATTGTTCTTCCAGTTCGTGTGAGTCGGCAGTTCGGTTGGGGACTCCGGAGGAGCCAACAGGACAGTGCGAGAACATGCCAGGACCACTGGCGGCGCACATGCACTGCCGGATGGAAGAGCTGTGGTCGCGAGGGTACACGACCTAGTCGTCAACCGGATCCGACAAGCTTTAAGTTGAGTGGATTTTAATCCTAGCAGTGAAACCTCCACCACTGCGAGATCTCGCGATTCTCCAGTGACTTGGTTTCGTGTTGCTTCGCCAAGACGAAGAGCAACGAGTGTAGAGTGTTTGGGGGAAGGCGGGTCTAATTAGCTTTCCTCGACTTCTTGTTACTAATTGCTGCACTCTATGTGTTACTATTAGTTAAGTTGTACCAGCGGTATTTTTGCTGCTGCGTGGCCGCTAACGCCCCAGTGACCTGCCCTGGACGTTAGCGTCGGTTGGTGTTTCTTCTACTCTAGTAGTAGTGGTTCCTTTCTTCTTTCGGATGCTCTAAACACAGCAATCCGACCGCTGGTTCAGGCTTTGGCGTGGTGTTCCATCGTTCCATTGGTTATCGGACATTATGTAGCTTCAGCAGATTATCATTGGTCATTCCTTAGACTGCCACTAGTCTGAGTTACCACCTTGTGAAGTGAATGCAACTCTTAGCTGCATTTCTCATCGCTCGCGAAAGTGTTTTGGCCTGACCTACTCAGAGGTCGATTCCTGGAGCACTGTCTGCGACTAGCCCTTGTGTTTTGTTATTGTGTTATTATTTTGTTACTGTCTTCATCATCATCATTCATCCCCATTACGGTCGGAGGAAGGCAATGGCAAACCACCTCCACTAGGACCTTGCCTAGTACAGCGGTACGGGTCTCCCGCATCGTCCCCTACGCTCCTCAGAGTATGGGACCTCATCATCATCATCATTTTATTGCTGTATTACCAAATTACCGCCGGCCGGAGTGGCCGAAGACAGGCGCTACAGTCTGGAGCCAAGCGACCGCTACGGTCGCACGTTCGAATCCTGCCTCGGGCATGGATGTGTGTGACGTCCTTAGGTTAGCTAGGTTTAATTAGTTCTAAGTTCTAGGCGACTGATGACCTCAGAAGTTAAGTCCCGTAGTGCTCAGAGCCATTTTGAACCAACTTACCACCATTTGTCTCACCTGTTTGGTGATCAGTTGCTTGTCTCTTTAAATTAATCTTGTTATTATATTTGCTGTTTTATTGTATGTATCTAAATTTTTTAAATATAATTGTGATTCTTGGTGTTACAGCAAGTTTAAACGGTTGTTCTACCAAGTTTACTGTCATTTTGTCTCACCTTTTTGATGATCAGTTGCATGTCTTTTAAATTAACTTTTGCTATTGCCATGCTGTTTGACAGTATGTTTGTTACATTTTTTTTAATAATTGCCATTCTTGACGTTAAAGGCCTTCAGCCGTGACTGTCGCTACTTGACTTAAAATTATAATGTGGCAATTGTATTTTTAGGAGTTAACCTTTAAGACCTTGGTGATCTGTTTTCAATATTTTAAAAACTGTAGTTTGTAAGTTGCAACAGGTTAAACAATTCTTAATGTATTGCCATTAAGGCCTTCAGCCGTGAGTGTCGTTACTTGTCTTGAAATTTTAATTTGACAATTGTATTTTTGCAGCGAGTTTAAGACCTTGTTCACTTATCTTTTATATTTTAATAACTGCAATTGTAAGTTGCAGCAAGTTTAATCAATTCTTAATTTATTGCCATTAAGGCCTTCAGCCGTGAAACAAGTCTTAAATTATTCCCATTATTTTTATTTGTTGCTGATTTTAAATAAATTGTGTGTGATTAAAAGAAAAGCCAACCAATAGTAACTGATTATGGCCCCGTCCACAATCGTAACTGAATCCTACCTTCCTTAAGCACCAGGTCTCATTTACTATTTATCTTACCCGATGTTTTTGTGCAGCCTCTGATCTGTTTTGGCTGTATAGTGCGCAGTGAAATACAATGTGATCACACAAACCATCCATTCTGTATTTTCAAAATAATTTCTGTGGCCTCAGAATTTTGAGCACTAGCTGAGGGGGAAAGGCCGTGCGCAGTCAGCAGATTGAAAATGCCTCGGCTGAATGGGACAAATGGCTCTGAGCACTATGGGACTTAACTTCTGACGTCATCAGTCCCCTAGAACTTAGAACTACTTAAACCTAACTAACCTAAGGACATCACACACATCCATGCCCGAGGCAGGATTCGAACCTGCGACTGTAGCGGTCGCGTGGTTCCAGACTGTAGCGCCTAGAACCTCTCGGCCACTTCGGCCGGCCTGAATGGGACATGGAGTAGCTGTAGCCCTTCGGTGATCTTTGGGAAGATTTCGAAAAACCCATCCATTCTTACGAATTCGAACTCCGCAATACAAGCTCAGAACTCGTCTTTTTCAAACAAAGAATTAAACACAGCAGTTGGAGATAGGATGGATGTGATTCATGAACTGTGATGGCAACACAATAACGGCTCGGACAGCAAACAACTTAACAGAATATGTCGCCAAGCTGAACGAGGATTCTCTAATAATTTGTAAAGCACCAGCTTGTGCTCATTCTAGACCGATGTTAATTGTTTGTTGCTCCCGGCCAATTTCTTTCGAACTTAGCACTGAAATTCAATGGATCACTTAAAAAATGGCTAAGCATTACAAGGTTCTTTGACTGTAAATATGGTTTCAGAAAATATGCAGCTAGTTTAGTTCACTGATAGGACTTTTACTGAAAGATGTGTGGGTTGAACCGAAATTGAATTTATAGCAGTGCAAATTTCTTTCCATTTATTGAATATTAACTTTTATTTTTATTGTGGTCTTTGGACATTTTCCATTCAGACTCCAGTACATGATTTGTTACAGTTTAAAAGATATTTACAACATCCCTTCCCACACAAACACGCTCACGCACCCACAAGACTCACACAGAATATTTACATTGGTTAATACACTGAAGAGCCAAAGAAACTGGCACACCTGCCTAATATCGTGTAGGGTCCTCGCGATCACGCAGAAGTGCTGCAACACGACGTGGCATGGACTCGACTAATGTCTGAAGTAGTGCTGGAGGGAACTGACACCACGAATGCTACAGAGCTCTCCATAAATTAATAAGAGTGTGAGGGGGTGGAGATCTCTTCTGAGCAGCACGTTGCAAGGCAGCCCAGATATGTTCAATAATGTTCATGTCCTGGGAATGTTGTGGCCAGCGGAAGTCTTTAAACTAAGAAGAGTGTTTCTGGAGCTACTCCGTAGCAGTTCTGGACTTAGGGGGTATCGCATTGTCCTGTTGAAATTGCCTAAGTCCGTCGGAGTGCACAATGGACAAGATGATCAGTCAGGATCCTTTCGTACGTGTCACCTGTCAGAGTCGTATCTAAACGTATCAGGTGTCCCATATCACTCCAACTGCACACGTCCCACACCATTACAGGGTCTCTACTAGCTTGAACAGTCATCAGCTGACATGCAGGGTCCATGGATTCATGAGGCTGTCTCCATACCCTTTATACATCCATCCGCTCGATACAATTTGAAACTAGTGTCGTCCGACCAGCCAACATGTTTCCAGTCAACAGTCTAATGTCGATGTTGACAGGCCCAGGCGAGGCGTAAAACTATGTGTCGTGCAGTCATCAAGGGTACACGAGTGGGCCTTCGGCTCCGGAAGCCCATATCGATGACGTTTCATCGAATGGTTCGCACTCTGACACTTGTTGATGGCAAAGCATTGAAATCAGCAGCAATTTGCGGAAGGGTTGCCCTTATGTCACGTCGAACGATTCTCTTCAGTCGTCGTTGGTCCCGTTCTTATAGGATCTTTTTCCTGTCCAAGCGATGTCGGAGATTTGATGTTTTGCCGGATTCCTGATATTCACGGTACACTCGTGAAATGGTCGTACGGGAAAATCCCAACATCATCGCTATATCGTAGATGCTGTGTGCCATGGGTCGTGACCCGACTGCAACACCACGTCCAGACTGACTTA
Source organism: Schistocerca cancellata (assembly GCF_023864275.1). Classification (NCBI taxonomy): domain Eukaryota; kingdom Metazoa; phylum Arthropoda; class Insecta; order Orthoptera; family Acrididae; genus Schistocerca; species Schistocerca cancellata. The sequence continues at coordinate 129,435,786 of NC_064632.1, forward strand.
AATCTTGATAACCTGCCATTGTAGCAGTAGTAATCGATCCAACAACTGCGCCAGACACTTTTTGTCTTCTATAGGCGTGCCGATCGCAGTGCCGTATTCTGCCTGTTTACATATCTCTGTATTTGAAAACCCATCCCTATACCAGTTTCTTTGGCACTTCAGTGTACATAACAATCAAATCACGATGCGTTCATCTGCCAGAAAGTGATACATATGTCTATACAATTACACGTTATGAGCTGCGTGTAGTTGTTCTCACAGGTACGAGGCTGGGCCCAGTATCAGCATTTTAAGGGAGGGGTAATTATCCTTGGAGTGGGTGATTACTCTTTGGAATTGTTATTCATTGAGTAACACTCATTTCACAAGACTTTCAGCAAACGCGACATCATTTTGAAGTCACGCACAATATCGACAACCGCAGGAACTGCTATCGACTTTTGTTAGTGTTGAATACGGGCCTCGTAAAAGACTTGATGCATGCGTACCAAACAGTTACAAAAAATTTGTCGTTCTTGTTGATGGCACAGCATTGAAATCTGCAGCAATTTGCGGAAGGGTTACACTTATGTCACGTCGAACGATTCTCTTCAATCTTCGTTATTGTTATAATTAAACGTCTCATAATGATTTATCGACAGTTAATGCTTTCATAAAAAAGTGCTGCTTCAGGAGTGAGTTGTTATAGTCAATAATTTACAAATTAAACATGAAGCACGCGTTTATTATAACTTGCAGTATACCGTTTCAAGGTACTGAAAATTTATCCCAATCATTTCGCTATTATAATTACACAACAATTAATAATGCATCAACGAGATAAGCCTTCAGGAGATACTATGATAACCTAGACAGGACACAATATAAGAGAGGAGACAAATATCGCAGAACAATAAACCTACCGTTTTCCTCATAAACAAGTGCTAGCGCAATAGATAATATCAAAGTTTAAGGAGCTGAAGGTCGTAGTTTCGCATTCTGCTACATGTTAATATTTTGTCTTTCACCCTAGCGTTGTTAAAATATTCTGGGACTTTCTCATGAATGTAATACAAAAATGTTCTGCAATATTCGACGTTATTTACATTTCCGTCTGATCAGAGAACAACGTGTGTGGTTAGTCATGAACCTAAGAGGACAGGTAAAACTATTGTGAATAAAACGAGGTGCAACAACATTCATTGTCTTCCTTGTCACAAATATTTCGCTGTTTACTTGCGAATATGTGGCGATTTCCGAGTGTGTGGACAGCTTTAATTCCTGCGACTGAAAAGAGCAGCAATAAAATTCATATTCTTTGAGTTCTTTTTTTCGGAATGTGTGGCGATTTGCAACCGTATAGTTAGGCAAGAACCTAGAAGGGCAGCTTAAATTGCTCCGAGGAGACAAGGAGCACTAACACTTATTTTCTTCCTTGTCACAAAGTCGATAGCAATTCCCGTGTTTGTCGATAATGCATTTCAAAATGTCGTCACGTTTTCAGAAAGTCTTGGAAAACGCGTGTTGCCCTCATTCGTTCAGAGTTGCGAAACTTTTGCCGTTCTAAGAATCATGTGTGTTAATAAGTCAGATGCAAGTTTAGGGGCCCAGTAAGACTTTAAGTACGGAACCAAGGCGCATAATCTCGGACTTTTATGTTAGACTTCTTCTTACGGACTGTTCCTAGAAGTCAGAAGAGCAGAATTCATATCAATATAGAAAGTGGGCGCTCGGGAATTGGAAGTCGGACTTTTACCTGTTAAACCCAATCATACAGGCCGTTAAATACGAGAACGGACACAGTATGCGGTAGCGATCGGGGACTATGTAGCTGCATAAGGATTCGCTTCAACTATTATATTTTCAGTTAAAATAAGTAGGTATGGCCTTCATCTTTACAGATAGGTTTCTATGCACATATTGTAATCCAAAAACGAGCAATTGGAAAGCTAAGAAATGAAAGATGTTAGAGTATCAGTTGTTTTAATACGGTTCTAACAAATAAGTGAAGCCACAACAATAAGTGTGGCTAGGCGTTCAGTAACCACAAGGAATATCTATGTAGTATTTCTCTAAACAAATAAATAAGTAAATAAAAAAATAAATCCACGATGAGGTCAATTTAACCACGTCATGCCGACTGGCCACCGTGCCATCCTCTGACTTATGGCGTCTTTTGTATACGGAATGGGGATTCATGAGGTCAGCACAAGACAGCTCTTCAGTTGGCCTGAGGAGGCTGAGAGCAGCTTTTCTCCCAGCACGGAAAACTACTGGGCAGTACCAGCTATTGAACCCGGATCATCCACTTGGCAGTTAGACACATTGACAACTCAGCTACGGAAGCGGTCCACAACATTTAACAGATCCCTAGTTTCAGACAAGGCTGCTTTGGTTGCTTATTTATTTATTTTGGTTCGTTTCAGTATTGTAGGTTTAAGGCCACGAGTAATTTGTTCACAAGTCTGCTTTCATCCCAATGGCACTTGTGACCTAGCGGTTCTAGCCGCTTCACTGCGGAACCGCTCTGCTGCTACGGTCGCAGGTTCGAATCTTGCCTCGGGCATGGATGTGTGTGATGTCCTTAGGTTAGTTAGGTTTAAGTAGTTCTAAGTCTAGGGGACTGATGACCTCAGATGAGAAGTCCCATAGTGCTCAGAGCCATTTGAACCACTTTTTAACTCCATAATTCTTCCGAAATTTTTCTGCTCGCGTGACTTTAATTTTGATCCCGGTATCAGTCCATTGTCTTTCATTATATTCCTGCATCTGTAGGTATCCTGCATTGAACTGGTTGGAATCTTTCCACCCTTATTACAGTTGCTTTCCAGTACTCCTTGATTTCTGTCATCCAGTTTTTTACTCTTAAGCATGTTACGTTTCATATCTTCATCGTTAATATGGTGTCGTCCATCCAAAAGGCGTGCTTTACCAGTCTCATTCTTCTACTTTTACGAGGGGCGTTTGAAAAGTCCGTGCAAAGTGCGAGAGATGGCACCACCGGCGCGTATCGAGGTCATGTTTAGTTAGTAGCATCTTTAGAAAGAACGCACACCAAGTTTCAGGCATATTGGTCTATTTCTTTGTGTTGGGCGCTCGTGTGAATCAAGGAAGTCGAGTGATTGTCAAAAAATGGACGAAAAAGAATTTCGTGTGATGACTAAACATTATTTTATGAAATGCGAAAAGCCTCAGGAGACTAACAAGGGAACCTCCCCATCGCACCCCCCTCGGATTTAGTTATAAGTTGGCACAGTGGATAGGCCTTGAAAAACTGAACACAGATCAATGGAGGAAACAGGAAGAAGTTGTGTGGAACTATGAAAAAAATTAGTAAAATATACAAACTGAGTAGTCCATGCGCAAGATAGATAACATCAAGGAGATTAGGAGCTCAGGAGCACCATGGTCCCGTGGTTAGCGTGAGCAGCTGCAGAGTGAGAGGTCCATGGTTCAAGTCTTCCCTCGACTAAAAATTTATTTTCGCAAAGTTATGATCTGCCTGTTCGTTCATTGACGTCTCTGTTCACTGTAATAAGTTTAGTGTCTGTGTTTTGTGACCGCACCGCAAAACCGTGGGATTATTAGACGAAAGGACGTGCCTCTCCAGTGGGAACCGAAAACATTTGATCGAAAGGTCATAGGTCAAGCCGATTCCTCCACAGGAAAACACGTCTGATATATTCTATACGACACTGGTGACGGCATGTGCGTCACATGACAGGAATATGTTGTCGACCCACTCAACTTGTACACTTGGCGAATGGGTAAAAAGAGTCTTCTACCTTGCCCAATTTAGGTTTTCTTGTGGATGTGATAATCACTCCCAAAAAAGTGATCGCATCGGACGGACAGAAAATAATTGTCTGAAAATAAAAAATTAAACTTTTCACTCGAGAGAAGACTTGAACCAAGGACCTCTCGATCCACAGCAGCTCACGCTAACCACGGGACCACGGCGCTCCTCACTTCAGGGCGTCATTGATGTTGCCTACCTTCCACATGGACTACTCAGTTTGTATATTTTGCTTTTTTTTTTTCATACTTCCACACAAGTTCTTCCTGTTTTCTCGATTTATCTGTGTTCAGATTTTTAAGGCCTATCCACTGTGCCAACTTATAACTAAATCTGAGGGGGGTGCGATGGGGAGGTTCCCTTGTAAGAAGCATAATAAACATTACGGTGACTCTGCACCTTCGATTAGAACAGTTTATAAGTGGTTTCAAAATTTTTGGAGTGGCCATATGGGCACAAGTGATGCTGAACGTTCTGGACCCCCTGTGGAGGTTACGACTCCAAAAAAATGGTTCAAATGGCTCTGAGCACTATGCGACTTAACTTCTGAGGCCATCAGTCGCCTAGAACTTAGAACTAATTAAACTTAACTAACCTAAGGACATCACACACATCCATGCCCGAGGCAGGATTCGAACATGCGACCGTAGTGGACGCTCGGCTCCAGACTGTAGCGCCTAGAACCGCACGGCCACTCCAGCCGGCTTACGACTCCAGAAATCATTGATAAAATCCATGATATGGTGATGGGTGACAGAAGAGCTAAGGTGCGTGAGATTGCTAGTGCTGTGGCCATCTCGTATGAACGGGTACATGATATTTTGCATTTTGGACATGAGAAAGCTATCCGCAGGATGGGTTCCGCGATTGATCACGCTTGACCAAAAACGGTATCGTGTGAAGTGTTGCAAGTATGGTTTGCAGCTGTTCAGGACGAATCCGCAGGACTTGAAGCGTCGTTTCGTCACTGTGGATAAACATGGATAGACTACTATACTCCTGAGACCAAAAACAACAATCTAAAAAATGGGTTACCAAGGGAGAATCTGCACCAAAATAGGCGAAGACCATTCCTTCGGTGAGAAAGGTTATGCCGACATTCCTTTGGGATTCGCAAGGGATAATCCTCATCGACTATCTGGAAAAGGTAAAACTATTACAGGTGCATATTATTCAGCATTATGGGACCGTTTGAAAACCGAACTGCAAGAAAAACGCCGGCGATTGGACCGCAAAAAAGTCCTTTTCCATCACGATAATGCACATCTCGGCAGTTGTGGTCGCAAAATTATTGGAAATAGGATTCCAACTCGTTTCACATCCCCCCTATTCTACAGACTAGGCTCCCTCGGACTACTGTTTGTTTCCCAATTTGAATAAATGACTGGCGGGACAAAGATTTTATTCAGTCGAGGAGGTGAGCAGCAACTAATAGATATTTTGCAGACTTGGACAATTGCTATTATTCGGAAGGGCTCAACAAATTAGAACAGCATTGGACGAAGTGTATGAGTTAAAAGGAGACTATGTCGAAAAATAAGAAAGGTTTACCCAAAACACGTAAGTAGTTTTTATTTTTGCATAGACCTTTCAAATGCCCCTCGTACTTATTGTCTCCATTCCGTCGACGGGGTACTTCTTTGCCGAAATATTTGGCGTTCTGCGATAGTTTCTTTATCCTATAAGTTGTCTTTGCAACGCGTCGTAGTTTCTATCGTTCTTGGGACCTATTTATTACTCTGTTTTTCACCTGTAACTTAACTGTTACGTTCTGCCATATATATTAGAAACCGTGTACGTTTCTCATAGCTTGACCTGTGACCTTTCAGATAGTCCCCGCGTTCGCTATCTTGATGTTGTGGATTGGCAAGAGAGCCAACCCGGTATGAGAGGAAGCCGAAAGGCACGCGTTTTAGCTCACGCAGGCTGGCGTGAGGTCTGGAACTGGTCAAGGAAATTAGACTAGCAAAAAAGGAAGTAGCTGTGGAATACTTAACTTTAATCCACAAATGGTGATCATCGCTCTTGACGGTACATGTTTTACAGCAGCAATAGTAACTGGTAATGGCGCCTTGCTAGGTCGTAGCAAATGACGTAGCTGAAGGCTATGCTAACTATCGTCTCGGCAAATGAGAGCGTATTTTGTCAATGAACCATCGCTAGCAAAGACGGCTGTACAACTGGGACGAGTGCTAGGAAGTCTCTCTAGACCTGCCGTGTGGTGGCGCTCGGTCTGCAATTACTGATAGTGGCGACACGCGGGTCCGACGTATACTAACGGACCGCGGCCGATTTAAAGGCTACCACCTAGCAAGTGTGGTGTCTGGCGGTGACACCATCCTTGAGAGCCGATTTCTCTGCAGTTTCAGCAAGATTTCTGTGTGACACGTTCGCAGCTCCTTCATTCTCATGTAACCATGTAGAATCGACAGCGAAGCTATAGTTTATTCTGAATCCAGTTTGCATACCTTCAATAGCTACGTTTTTGTATACCTGATCACACTACTTGCCTCTTCATCCACAACTAAATTCGACCGAATGGGGGACAACCCATGCCCATGTTTCTGTTTCAAAGATTTGTGAAACTGACGTTGTTGTTTGTTGTTACTTCTACTTCTTACCATGTAAATAACAGCAAGAAATAAGAAGCCAAACACTAGCCACACCGTGCATTTGCGAACAATAGAACAGGGAGCCAGTAATTACTAACGCTTACTAGCATGTGACACTTCGTTCCACAGGTATTTCTATCGACACAAATAGCTGTAAATTAATTCATCACATCACAATAAAAGATTATTGATGATAATGGTGAGTGGTAAAAATTTTATCAATTTGGTTATACAAACTGTTTAGCTGCTGCTGATCATACCGTTTGAGATGTACATGAAAATGTGTATACTTATTCAGAAACACTGTTACTAAAAACTGCTCTTTGTAGAACTCACAGAAAACTACTGATATGGCGGCATTGATTGGTAATCAAAAACGTCCTCAATTCCGGATCGAATCACAACAACGTTTAATTTTGAATAAAAGTCATCAACAGTGGCTGCCGAAGCCTTCCGGCATAAGAAGTCACCCTCACTCAGCCATCGGCCTTGTTGTGGGCGGAGGGGCGGACAGAGGTTCAGGGCACTCTTTTGCCCTTGGGTGGGAAACTGCCTCTAAAGGCGGCAGAATCTGCAATGATCAACGGCATGAGGATGCAGAAGGCAATGGAAACCACTGAATTAAAGAAAAATAATGGCTATCCAAAAGACATGTGGCCTGTAATTGAAAGTGTCGTGGTGATATCTCCATTGTCAAAAGATTCCGGATGGTCACCCATTTGGATCTCCTGGCAGGAACTAACAAGGGGGAGGTGATCCTGAGGAAAAGTCTGAATAAACAACGAAAGGATAGCGTTCTATGAGTCGGGGCACGGAATGTCAGAATTTTGAACGTGGTAAGGTCGTTAGAAAATCTGAAAAGGGAAATGCTATGGAAGAAGGATTCGTTATGAATAGGTAGGTAGGGTAGAGAGCGAGTTATTGTGAGCAATTCAGTGATAGGGTTGTATTCGTCAGAATCAGCAGCAGATACAGTTTAGGTATGCATTCCGATGTCTTAATCTACTTCATGGATGAGCTCCGTAGTGTGTGGATGTGTGGGTGAGTGTGCGTATGTGCTGGTAGAAATCAAAGCTGTTTCATTCAGTGTAAAGGTGTTGAAATTTTCCGTTGAGTTTTGTTCAAACATGTCCAGTAATTTCCGTGGTAAACAGCAACAGTCAGCTTGCCTTTTTGTTACATCTTTCGATTGGTCCATCACTCTACCACCGGTTAAAAAAAGAAATGGCTGACCGCGGTGGCAAATGGACGGCAGTTACAAAGTTTTCTGGACACTCTTACTGATGATGCCACCATATGTATCTTGCGTTCCTTATGACTAGATTACGATAAGCCTCAATTTGGTCGTGTTTACATGAATAAACAGTCGAAAGATATGAATGGCTGCATTCGAAAAATTTTCTCAGTTTGTGTTCACGCCTTGTGCTAGGTCTGGTGCTGGATACGTGTCTTCAGCACGATCATTAGTTGTATTCAGAACTCATTTCCATGGTTATTAGTTGAGAGATGCATAGTTGCATCGTGCGCAGTGAACATTTGAATGAATTTCTAGTGCTTTCACGAACTATGTATGCGATCTTTGTACCGAGTAACCATTATTTAATATTCTCACGTCATTCAGTTTATTGATCATCTACAGTGAATTATCTGTAACTTCCGTTCTCTATTTTGACCATTCTAATAGTGAATCTGTTTCTTATGTGACTAAATCAGCTTGAACTTTAACGTCTGCGTAGTACGAAACACCTTGTGTGTTTTGAGAGTGTTTTTCCTACTAGGAGGTTGGTAACTCGAATAATTCTCAAGTCACTGAGTAGGACGAATACCCATACGTGTATCCAAAATTGTGTACATCCAACTTTGCCGATTTTACTGCATTTTTCAACGTCTTGGACCTGAATCCATTGTCCACCCACAGTAGGCTCGCTTATTTGCAGAACGAACAGCTATATGCCTGGGAATTATTAAAATCATTGACTTGTCAGATATGTTGGATTTGCACTCTGGAACCTCTACCTGTGATGGAAGTGCTTCCTGGAATCATTAGGCTGCGTATTTTTCCGTTGGTTTTCTGTCACGTGACTAATCGTGTGTTGCAAGACTCGGAGTTATTTCGTTTTCTAACATATCCAAGTTGCCTATTATTCTCATGACGTCCACATGCTGATGTCACAGGTAAAGATTCTTGGTTGTGATCCCCCGTGCATGTTATGGAATCGTGTCGATTAAGTGCTTTCTATTTTGATCCACGATGTGAACTGTGAGAGGGAAAGATATCACTGGTAATAAATGTTCATTTTCACAGAATATGAGTCGCTTTTGCTGTCAATACCTCTCATGGTCTACCGTATTCCTGTTTTCCCTGTGAAATCCCTAATAGAAACAGTACTCCAGTTACAAAATGTGTGCCAACATGTAACGATACATCCTCCTTGTCTCACCATACGGAAGTCTTCGCATTAATTACGCTGCTCATTTGATTAAATACAGGGTCATATAAAAATAAATTTTCAGTGGGAATTTGCGTAACATTGCACATAGAGAGGAACTGAGAGTAAAAATGCTATTTCTTTCCAAATTCTTGAGTCATCAAACTTCTAAGAATCTGCGCTATATGGCGAGAATGGTGTTTCGGAGAATAGTACGTAACTACGAATAAGTACCAGGAATGTAACGACCATGGTTAGTATAATCTTATGTTAAAGATTTGGCACAGTAAGACAAATACTACAGGTAGAAACGGTGTAAAAATCTTGAGGCAGTGTAACATATTGCACCCACGTACCCGGACTACATTCACACAGTATTTGAGAATATGAGTATTTAGTGACTTCTAACAAACTTTACAAAATGGTGAAAGGAAAAAAGTTTATCGCTTTTTCAGAAATTTGAAGCTGTTTTATATACGGGAGTACGAGTCTTTAAAGAATCGGGGGTCTACTAGTTTTCAACTAAGTTCTCCATAATTTCAATAAGAATTTGTTCCATCAGCCAGATATTATGCGTATCACTGTAATAGACAGTCAATTTTTGTACTTGGTAAGTCATGGAAGATCTATAAGACAGCACAAGCATTAGTAAGCGACAGATGCTGCAACTACAACCATTTATGTATTTGACGCCAAGGAACTTCCTTAAATTCCATTAAGTGTTAATTAGTGACTTGAAGAGGGACGCTGGACCGAAACTACTGTGTGTGAGTTTAATATCCGTTGTAACAGCTTCTGATGGTTCAACGATGTATTTCTTTTTATTTCCCAGCAGCTGAGACGAACCGCTGGCTTTAGGCCCGAACGCTTCCTACTCGCGTCGTGCAGCTGTTAAGGACTGCGAAAGAGCTCGTAAAATCAGCAGTAAAAGCCCTGCCGAGGCAGCGTGTAGTCATAACATGGCTTCTCGACCCCAGCACCTCACTGAGGAACTCGAGTTAAGAAATCAATAGTGACGTGCGAAGCTGGCTGAATGCCGTATTCCGGTAAATGGAGAGCGATCGATTTAATATGGCTGGCAGTGCCGCGTGCAGACTCAATAGCTACCTGCACCGACTCTAGCAGTGGACGAAATTTTCATGTTCAAAACTTATGAGTTCATCCCTGATAGAAGGCCGTAGTTGACAGATTGATGAAAAATCAAAATATAATGGCCTCGTGGTTCCTGTCGGAAGATTCGAGTGGCATCCTGGAGGCATTTGAACTGGTGGCTCAGAAGTTCGATGCGAGAGCCGACTTGGTGCCCATAAGCGAGGCAAATGTGAGTCAGTCCAGCAGGAAGGTTAGTCGTAAGCTCATATCTCCGCCATCGTTTTGCAGCTAAGTTGTTAAGCCATACTTGGTCGTGCATTTTGCTTTCATCTGCAGTCAGTTTCCTCCATTTGCTGCGATCATCTGCGAGTTGCTCCCACTTGTCACTGTCGATATTAAATGAGCACATATAACGCTTGACGCAATCCCTAAAGCGTAATGAAAGTTTTCCACGAAGTCTCTTTGCTACTGCTATTTCACTGAGTAATGTGCTCCGGGGCAGACGGGAATGGTCCGTACGATGCAGATGCCCTAACCACCCCAGGCGACGTTGCTTGAGCGTGGCAGTGATACCCTGTTGTTTTGCAGTTTTCAGAACCATATCATTTGTCACACGATCCTTCCATGATATTCCCAAGATGCTTCGTAACCACTAAGTACCGCAGGTGAAAGGTGCTGAGTTTTCGTTCCTGTTTGACATACGACGTCCAAATCTCAGCTCCATACAGGAGAGTACTCAGCACACACGATTGCCCAGTACGTTGTCCTCGACGGTGAGTGTTCATCGGAGGTGAGGGTATCATCTGGAGTGCCACAGGGAAGTGTGGTAGGTCCGCTGTTGTTTTCTATCTACGTAAATGATCTTTTGGACAGGATGGATAGCAATGTGCGGCTGTTTGCTGATGATGCTGTGGTGTACGGGAAGGTGTCGTCGTTGAGTGACTGTAGGAGGATACAAGATGACTTGGACAGGATTTGTGATTGGTGTAAAGAATGGCAGCTAACTCTAAATATAGATAAATGTAAATTAATGCAGATGAATAGGAAAAAGAATCCCGTAATGTTTGAATACTCCATTAGTAGTGTAGCGATTGACACAGTCACGTCGATTAAATATTTGAGCGTAACATTGCAGAGCGATATGAAGTGGGAGAAGCATGTAATGGCAGTTGTGGGGAAGGCGGATTGTCGTCTTCGGTTCATTGGTATAATTTTGGGAAGATGTGGTTCATCTGTAAAGGAGACTGCTTATAAAACACTAATACGGCCTATTCTTGAGTACTGCTCGAGTGTTTGGGATCCCTATCAGCCCGCATCTCGTGGTCGTGCGGTAGCGTTCTCGCTTCCCACGCCCGGGTTCCCGGGTTCGATTCCCGGCGGGGTCAGGGATTTTCTCTGCCTCGTGATGGCTGGGTGTTGTGTGCTGTCCTTAGGTTAGTTAGGTTTAAGTAGTTCTAAGTTCTAGGGGACTTATGACCACAGCAGTTGAGTCCCATAGTGCTCAGAGCCATTTGAACCATTTTTTTGATCCCTATCAGGTCGGATTGAGGGAGGACATAGAAGCAATTCAGAGGCGGCCTGCTAGATTTGTTACTGGTAGGTTTTATTATCACGCGAGTGTTACGGAAATGCTTCAAGAACTCGGGTGGGAGTCTCTGGAGGAAAGGAAGCGTTCTTTTCGTGAATCGCTACTGAGGAAATTTAGAGAACCAGCATTTGAGGCTGACTGCAGTACAATTTTATATTTCGCGGAAAGACCACAAAGATAAGATAAGAGAGATTAGGGCTCGTACAGAGGCATATAGGCAGTCATTTTTCACTCGTTCTGTTTGGGAGTGGAACAGGGAGAGAAGATGCTAGTTGTGATACGAGGTACCCTCCGCCACGCACCGTATGGTGGATTGTGGAGTATGTATGTAGATGTAGATGTACACAAGTATTTTTGTCGACAATGTAAGATGTTAGTTGTCCCATGCTCGTGTGTGGAACTTTCCGAAAGTGCTGGCAGCCTTTCCTATTCATGCATTTATCTCGTCATCCAGAGAGAGATCCTCTGTCATTATTGAACCAAGATAGCAGAATTTATCGACTACCTTCAAGAAGTAGCCGTCCAGTTTGATGACAGGTGGATCCGTGTATCCTTCTGCCATGGCAACCGTCTTCTTTACGTTTATAGACAAGGAGAAGAGCTTGCATGCAGTACAGAATTTATCTACACGCTCTTGCAGATCGTCTTGAGTGTGCGTTACAAATGCAGCATCGTCAGCAAATAAAAGGCTGTTTCAAGCAAGTCTCCTCGAAAGCGCTTGGATCTGAGTAGAGAAATGTTGTAGAGCTTCCAATCAGCTCTGGTATACAGACGAATGTCCAGGTTAGTTGCACCAAAAGGAACTTTGAGGAGCGCTGAGAAAAAAATATTGAACAGAGTGGGAGCCAATACGCAGCCTTGACGAACCCCTCTTTTCACAGCAAACGGATCAGATGTGATTCCGTCGAAGACCACAGCACCTTCCATGTCTTCGTGAAAAGCCATGATCATTTTAAGAGCTTTGGAGGACATCCTATCTTCAAAAGTACTGCATAAAGTCCTTCTCTGCAGACTGTGTCGAAAGCCTTGTTTAGTTCGATAAAGGCAATGAACAGAGGGGTTTTTCGCTCGCGGCACTTTTCCTCAATTTGCCGGAGTGTGAAGATTACATCAACTGTAGACCGTTGTGGGCAAAACCCACTTTGTTCTTCAAGGTATATGCGCTCGGCAAGCTTCTGAAGTCTGCCAAGAAAAATCAAAATGAAGGGTTGGGTTGTTGTGGGGGAGGAGACCAGACAGCGTGGTCATCGGTCTCATCGGATTAGGGAAGGACGGAGAAGGAAGTTGGCCGTGCCCTTTCACAGGAACCATCCCGGCATTTGACTGGAGCGATTTAGGGAAATCACGGAAAACCTAAATCAGGATGGCCGGACGCGGGATTGAACCGTCGTCTTACCGAATCAAAATGGACATATAGGCTGTATATATATATATATATATATATATATATATATATATATATATATATATATATAACTTTTACCGTACTGGCTGGGTGTACAGTATGAAAGGGCGGAATCGATTGACTGAATTCAGGTTGACATTTGAACAGTTATTTATTTACACTTGAGTCAAATAGAAAGTGCAGTTGTACTTGAACAATAAACCTAGAGTAATAACTGACGTCACATAAGGACAAGAAAATGTTTTAAAACCATGACGCAGCCGGCCGGGGTGGCCGTGCGGTTCTAGGCGCTACAGTCTGGAACCTCGCGAGCGCTCCGGTAGCAGGTTCGAATCCTGCCTCGGGTATGGATGTGTGTGATGTCCTTAGGTTAGTTAGGTTTAAGTAGTTCTACGTTCTAGGGGACTGATGACCTTAGAAGTTAAATCTCATAGTGCTCAGAGCCAAAACCATGACGCAGTGAAATTCTACAGCATTTAATACCACACGAAATTAAGGCAAACATAAACGACCAGTTGACAAGTACTTTTAATTTTTACTCAGTTTAAAAGGAAATATTTGCAAAAAACTCTCTAATTGCATTCTTTAAATTGAAAAATACTAGTCTAAATAAAAGATTTCAATGTAATTGTGTCTTAGAAAAATACATGCTCATTTCACAAATTTTAGAACAGCTCAGTACCAAATCTGACTTTGTATACAAGCGCTCCTTCTGTCCTAGCTTGCACTTGGGCATATGAACGTTAATCCAGCTCATACAAACATAAAGGAATGTTACAGGCTATCTTGAAACAACTCAGTATTAGCAACAGGAAACGATGGGTTCTTGGTGCAGTCAGACAATTTAGTAGTACTATCTACAAGTTCAACAATCCGTTTGTCGCTACAGTCTGGAACCGCGCGACCGCTACGGTCGCAGGTTCGAATGCTGCCTCGGGCATGGATGTGTGTGATGTCCTTAGGTTAGTTAGGTTTAAGTAGTTCTAAGTTCTAGGCGACTGATGACCTTAGAATTTTAAGTCCCATAGTGCTCAGAGCCATTTGAACCAATCCGTTTGTGCATCAACAATGTCATTTAATAGGATGTCTATCATTATAGAAAACATTGAAATGTAGTGAGAAGTCCGATTCATATAAACACTATAAGATAATCAGACAACTGTCTTTTAACAATGTACAGTCATGCGAAGTCTGTTGCCATACAGAACCACACGAACACAACGTATGATCAAATCCGCGAATACCGTTCAAATATAATAGTGGCGCACAATCTGTGAGTGGTAACTAGAAAATGGGAAGAAAACTGTGATATGGCCACACCATAGCACAGTACCTGTTTCAATCGGAAGCATACACGTAACTAGAATTCACTCAATGCGTCAAACTTGAGTAGACACGCTATAGTCACTGCCACAAGTTCAGACTGTACTGCCTTCAGAATCCACAATACAGCAGGCTGGCGATGGCCCAGTTTGTGCGGCCGGTCCTACACTCCTGGAAATTGAAATAAGAACACCGTGAATTCATTGTCCCAGGAAGGGGAAACTTTATTGACACATTCCTGGGGTCAGATACATCACATGATCACACTGACAGAACCACAGGCACATAGACACAGGCAACAGAGCATGCACAATGTCGGCACTAGTACAGTGTATATCCACCTTTCGCAGCAATGCAGGCTGCTATTCTTCCATGGAGACGATCGTAGTGATGCTGGATGTAGTCCTGTGGAACGGCTTGCCATGCCATTTCCACCTGGCGCCTCAGTTGGACCAGCGTTCGTGCTGGACGTGCAGACCGCGTGAGACGACGCTTCATCCAGTACCAAACATGCTCAATGGGGGACAGATCCGGAGATCTTGCTGGCCAGGGTAGTTGACTTACACCTTCTAGAGTACGTTGGGTGGCACAGGATACATGCGGACGTACATTGTCCTGTTGGAACAGCACGTTCCCTTGCCGGTCTAGGAATGGTAGAACGATGGGTTCGATGACGGTTTGGATGTACCGTGCACTATTCAGTGTCCCCTCGACGATCACCAGTGGTGTATGGCCAGTGTAGGAGATCGCTCCCCACACCATGATGCCGGGTGTTGGCCCTGTGTGCCTCGGTCGTATGCAGTCCTGATTGTGGCGCTCACCTGCACGGCGCCAAACACGCATACGACCATCATTGGCACCAAGGCAGAAGCGACTCTCATCGCTGAAGACGACACGTCTCCATTCGTCCCTCCATTCACGCCTGTCGCGACACCACTGGAGGCGGGCTGCACGATGTTGGGGCGTGAGCGGAAGACGGCCTAACGGTGTGCGGGACCGTAGCCCAGCTTCATGGAGACGGTTGCGAATGGTCCTCGCCGATACCCCAGGAGCAACAGTGTCCCTAATTTGCTGGGAAGTGGCGGTGCGGTCCCCTACGGCACTGCGTAGGATCCTACGGTCTTGGCGTGCATCCGTGCGTCGCTGCGGTCCGGTCCCAGGTCGACGGGCACGTGCACCTTCCGCCGACCACTGGCGACAACATCGATGTACTGTGGAGACCTCACGCCCCACGTGTTGAGCAATTCGGCGGTACGTCCACCCGGCCTCCCGCATGCCCACTATACGCCCTCGCTCAAAGTCCGTCAACTGCACATACGGTTCACGTCCACGCTGTCGCGGCATGCTACCAGTGTTAAAGACTGCGATGGTGCTCCGTATGCCACGGCAAACTGGCTGACACTGACGGCGGCGGTGCACAAATGCTGCGCAGCTAGCGCCATTCGACGGCCAACACCGCGGTTCCTGGTGTGTCCGCTGTGCCGTGCGTGTGATCATTGCTTGTACAGCCCTCTCGCAGTGTCCGGAGCAAGTATGGTTGGTCTGACACACCGGTGTCAATGTGTTCTTTTTTCCATTTCCAGGAGTTTATAAGCGAACCGTAATCACAAGTTGCGGCATGACTCCTCCAGAACGAGCCAGTAACCGCCTGCCCTCGTGACTCCGTGCACCGACTGATTGACCACTTCCGTGTCCCCACTGCGACCGGATAAACACTTCCGTAACCAGAGAGAGCAAACCAGGAAGTACAGCCAGTATGTGACTTGGGCCTGATAGCACTAACCTAGGCAATCGTGAGGCACACGCAACAAGTTACAGCCAAACATTCAGATCACGTTGTCATAACTCACTACTTTACCGACACTTTATCTGTTTTTAATTATTCTTACTTATTTCACTTTTACTGGGCAGCCGGTCCTTGGCCTCATTCATTCCATTTCTCCCATGGCATTACCCCTCCATCTCTTTCGCAGCCGGTCTAGTAGTCTCGTTCCTTCGGCTTCTCCATCCACCACTGCCTTTATTACCGTGTTCGCCCCTCTTCTCTTCACATGCCCGTACCACCAGAGTCTTTTAGTTTTCACACTCGCTACGATGTCAGGTAATGTGTACAATTGTCTGAGTTCTCTGTTTTTCCTTGTTCTCCACTGTTCATTTTCTTTCACTGGTCCATATATTTTCCCAGTACTTTATTTTCAAAATTGATGAGTTTTTATCTGTTTTTATTTGATGTTCCATATCTCGCTTGCATAAAAACTATTGTTTTAATGGTGATTTGATATATTCTTATTTTTGCCTGCCCGGAGAGTAATTTAAATCTTATGATGTTATGTGTATCTCCTAGACATCTTCTCCCGACTTGAATTCTCGTTATGATATCTTGTTCTACAGGATTCTGTTGATTGATATTGGCACAGAGGTAAGTAAATGAGTCTGTCTTCTGCATTGTTACTTTCCTGATTTTTCGATGGTTTGGTCCTTAACTGAGCTCTTCTTCTTATTACCATGAATTTTGATTTATTTTCATTTATATTTAGACCTACTTCCTCAGCTTCTTCCATGAGTGCAGTTCCCATTTTCTCCAGGTCTTCCATGCTCTTTCCTATCACCGCTATATCACCAGCGAAAGCGACAACATTTATATTTTTCCTTAATTATTCAGTTAATTAAAATACGTATAGACCACTTTCACAATTGTAACATTACACTTACGTAGGCGAGCGATTTGGCTGCCTGGAAGTGGTGTGGTGGAACCGTAGTACAGCTGAACGCGAATCGGCCCGGGCTTAGAACGCTCCGCAGCTAGAGACTGATACAGCTGGGTCCAGGTACATAGACGAGCAGCGTCGCCCGAAGTGGAAAATCCCAAAGCTGGGAATTTGGACGGCTGTTGCTCGGATAGTCTTTGTGCAGGAGATGCACCAAAAATGGCGGAGCGCCAGATGAGCTGGCTTCTTACAGCTCTTTGAGAATGATCATTCTGCAGCCGAGTGTGCGCGTATATGAAACTTCCTGGCGCATTAAAACTGTGAGTAGTATCGAGACTCGAACCGGGACCTTTGCCTTTCACGGGCAAGTTCAAAAATGGTTCAAATGGCTCTGAGCACTATGGGACTTAACATCTATGGTCATCAGTCCCCTAGAACTTAGGACTACTTAAACCTAACTAACCTAAGGACAGTACACAACACCCAGCCATCACGAGGCAGAGAAAATCCCTGACTCCGCCGGGAATCGAACCCGGGAACCCGGGCGTGGGAAGCGAGATGGCTACCGCACGACCACGAGATGCGGGCTCACGGGCAAGTGCTCAACCAACTGAGCTACCCAATCACAACTCACGACCCGTCTTCCCAGCTTCAATTGTGCGAGTCTCGTCTCCTACCTTCCAAACTTCACACTGCGAACAGTGCAGAACTAGCACTCCTGAAAAAAAGGATACTGCGGAGACATGGCTTAGCCACAGCCTTTGGGATGTTTCCAGAATGAAATTTTCGCTCTGCAGCGGAGTGTGCGCTGATATGAAACTTCCTGGCAGATTAAAACTGTGTGCAGGACCGAGACTCGAACCGGGACCTTTGCCTTTCACGGGCAAGTGCTCTACCAACTGAGCTACGCAGTCACGACTAACGACCTATCCTCACAGTTTCAATTCTGCCAGGACCTCGTCTCCTACCTTCCAATCTTCACAAAAGCTCTCCTGCGAACCTTGCAGAACTATCACTCCTGGAAGAAAGGATATTGCGGAGACATGGCTTAGCCACAGCCTGCGGGATGTTTCTAGAGTGAAATTTTCACTCTGCAGCAGAGTGTGCGCTGTGGGGACGGTGCGTGAGTGGTGCGTGGGTAGCTCAGTTGCTAGTCTGCCTTCGGCAGAGTGAAACGTCCCATTTGAACATTTTATACACGACTGTGCTTAAACTGACACACAATATTTTTAGCGCAACGCAATCTGACTATCAAAAATCTCTACAAAAGAATGGCTCTGACAAACATTAAACTATACCTTTCACAAATCACTTACCTCACTTACTCAAGCTACTGCAATACAGCGAGCGCCACTACTGCCAGCTAAATAAAAGATTCAAACTACTGAAGGCACTAACTACTGATAGTCTTAGCAAATGAAAGATTCTAATAGAGAACAAACAATGTATTTACCTCAATATTCATAATATATACAGCAGTTCATGACATTTTTCAAAACTAATTAAAAATTAATTGCAATAATAATGTATTAGTGTCTGGAATCTGTTTCTCTACGCTTTTTGGCAGTGCATTTTCACCGGCAACATTCACATTTTGACAAGCAGAAAATGTGTCTTGACTCATTTGAGAAAACGGTGAGGACCCAAAACCGAAGTCTACAGTATTTGCAGTATTGTGTTCTGTCATTTCGGATTCCTGAGGCGAGCTGTTGTCGACCGATCGATCGATAATGCTTCCCTGTTCACTACCTGTTTCACTGTCTACACCATTATTTGCCGCCCACTCCATTTCCCTTTGCACAGTTACCAAATTACTACTTCGAATGTCTGTTAATTCACTACCCAGTGGTGCTGATAAGCTACGCTCGTCGTCACTATTATTTCTCAGTTTACTTTGGAGCCGAGTGTTACGTTTTTCACACGCCATTATTGTCACAATATTTCACACTATAACACAGAAAAGCACAATTTGAATAGCAAAAATAAGAGAACACATTAACATAGCACTGAAAATAATATGTAGTTAATTGCAAGCGCAGCTGCGAAATACTTGGTGCAAATCTACATGCATGCCACAACTGTTTTACAGTACAACAATGAAAAACTACAACTACAACGGAAATTCTCTCTATAATTATGCGCTAGCAATAAACAAAAGCTACACTAATTACACAAACTACAAGAAAAAAATCAGAAGATTCCAGTGAGGTATCCTGGCAGGGTCGCCATATGAAATGTCCCCTTTCAACATTTTATACACGACTGTGCTTAAACTGACACACAATATTTTTAGCGCAATGCAATCTGACTATCAAAAATCCCTACAAAAGAATGGCTCTGACAAACATTAAACTATACCTTTCACAAATCACTTACCTCACAAAAATCTTCGTTACTCAAGCTACTGCAATACAGCGAGCGCCACTACTGCCAGCTAAATAAAAGATTCAAACTACTGAAGGCACTAACTACTGATAGTCTTAGCAAATGAAAGATTCTAATAGAGAACAAACAATGTATTTACCTCAATATTCATAATATATACAGCAGTTCATGACATTTTTCAAAACTCCGCCATCTCTCTCCCCACATCCACCACTGCTGGCGGCTCACCTCCAACTGCGCAACGCTACGCGCTGTTCACATCCAGCTGCCGCTGCCTAACACTACAATGGCAGACAACAATGCAAACTAGCCGCATACTGCACACAGCACAGCCAGTGATTTTCATACAGAGCGCTACGTGGCATTACCAATATAAAAATCTAAACAGCCTACTTACAAGAGAAGCAGTGCAGATCGCGCTCGGCCGTCCACGCCGCTGCGCTCGCGGAGTGTTTGTTTACTTCCCCGTCACCGTACTTTTCAGTCAAACAAACCATAATGGCCAACAGGAAGAACACTCTTAAGTTTACCTTCTCAAATGAATACGCACGACCCAAAGCACTGGCTGTCGAACGCTTCCAAAGCGAAGCTGTGAAGAAGCCCCGTGACGATCTCATCGGCGTACACCTATCGATCATTAGCAGCGTCGATTATTTTAAGATGACTTCCGACGCTCCCTGCAACGAGATTATTCAACGGACGCGACATGGACTAAAATTTCGACATTCCGACGGCAACGTCGGCCCTGTGGATATCGACCCTGCAGAACTTGGCCTTCGAACGATCCGTGTATTCGAACTGCCTTTCGAGATGAATGAAGATGAAGTCATCGCGGCGCTAAGCATCTACGGAAAAGTCTAGAATCATGCAGTCGAGACATGGGCACAGTTTACGACGTATCCGGTGCTTAATGGTGAGAGATAAGTCCGAATATATCTCAAACGGCAAGTCCCATCGTACATTTCAATCGGTGGCTGCCGTGCGGTGCTCATTTACGACGGACAATCTCGTACATGTTCTGGTTGTGGCAAAGAAGACCACGTCCGTAATGAATACCTGCAACACCGCAACACACAACTACGGCACGACGATACGAACACCAACCGAACCACAACTGCCCTCGCAGTCGCCTATGAGGCTACACTGCACGTCCAGCCCACAAAAGACGCAGATCATGAGCGTCTCTCTGGACCGATCACCGGGAGGCGTGCCAGCACCTTGACACTGGCAGTGCCGCCCGCGAACATGACTTACAGCCGGACACACCCACGCTAGAAGATCACAAGGATACCACTGAGAGTTTTATGGCGACTGAAGACCGCATCATAGCACCCGCGGCTTTTGTAGCGGAACGACGCGAATCTCTTCCTTTCTCAGACACCGAAACACATTGTCGGAAGAAAAAGTCGCCCAAACAACGAAACAAATGCTGCAAGACATCAGAATCGACCACTGAGTCCCATCCGCAGGACGAAGAGATGGGGCATAACTCTTTCTCATCTGTCACGGAGACGCGTCATCCACAAGACGTTGAGCCGTCCAACAGAGATCGTGAGCAAGTCCCGCGCCCAGAAGCCGTGGAACATAGCACGCCCGTCGTCACCGACGCAATTGAGCCGACTCGGCCAGCGCTCACCGATGTTGAAACTGAAGGAAATTTTTCATGGGCGAATGACACGGATTTCCCACCTCCACACGATGCGGAAATGAGATCTGTTCCTCCGTGAGACCAACACTAAAATGGAGGATGTTTCTACGACGTCTCCTGTGCTTTCTATGGACTTCCAGAATCCACATCGACAATCTTCACCAGCTATGAAACTATCGACAGCACTGATTCTCCATCAGGTATACCGAATGGCTACCAACAACAATAATAATATTGACTCACATGTTAAACTTCAACTGCTCCGTGACACGCTAACAGCAGCGGACATCGACATCGCCCTGTTACAAGAACTGAGGACAGTAACGTGGTCTGGGTGCTATGGATACGAGACGTACGCCTCCCCGGCAGCTATGGAACACGCAGGTGCAGCCATCCTCCTCCGAGAAGGGATTGCAGTTTCCAATGTCGCATATTTCCCAACGGCGCGAGCGGTGGCCATAACAGCTGAAAGAATCAAAATCATAAATCTCTACGCCCCATCGGGAACTTATAAACGGAGCGATCGCTTCTACGCAGAAGATATCTCGCCTTTATTCCTCAGCAGATACGAGATTCCAACTGTATCCTCGAGCGTACAGACCACTACCCTCATTTCACCACAAGTCCGAAACTTCGCTTCCTCGTCCGCCTCCTTCGTCTCCTCGACACTTGTACACGGCGACCGTCCGGTGCATACAAAAATCACGAGCCACTCCGCCAGCCGACTCGATAGAATATATATTTCTGACGCCCTAAAATCCGTCCTCCTCGACGCGGAACGTTGGCAGTCTGCCTCTTCGGATCATGACATCTACATCTGTAACATGAACCTAAGGAGGCAATCTATATGACGCAGTGCAGGACCTTGGAAACGCAACGTCACGCTACTGCGGGACCCTGAATGTCGACAGCAGGTCACCTACACTTGGCACACTTGTGTTCAACGCATCATGCGTTACGAGACCGCTCTGCAATGGTGGTTACTGTACGCCATGCCGGCCATCCGACGCACCTTGACACACTATGGCACAGCCAAAGCCAGGTGGAATCACCACACAACATTCTACTATAGCGCTCCACGCGAGCTCATGGATCATCCTCCATCCCCGGATCGTGTAAAAGAAGATCAACGCATCAATGCAAAGATTTTTAACGTTGACTAGGTGCCGTCTAGAGGGAGCCATTGTACGAGCACGCAGCCAAGACAGGATTAACGGTGAAGAACCTTCTATGCATCATATTGTTTAAATGTTCGTCGACGCCGGCAGACTTTAATGACAACTTTAGATCTACCTGATGGACGACAGCTGTCTTCGCAAGCTACCATTGCGGATGCCTTCACAACGCACTTCTTTATCAAGAAGTACATGCCGGCGCATAGGACATTGCTGAGGTTGCTCAGGAGATATATTCTACACTAAACGCCGCAGCTGCAACCCTCCTGACTGCGGAAGTGACCACCGACGACGTCCATGGCGCTGTGGCCGAAGGATTACTGAATCGGTCTCCCGGACTGGATGGTTTACTTCTCGAACTTTACAGAACCTTCCAAGATTTATTGTTGCCACGATGGAGAGACAGCTTTCGAAAACTCGTCTACGGTAGAGGACTGCAGGACCATTCCCCCTTTCAATTATCGAACAGACGCAAGGATGGCTGACATAGTGTTTAGTGTATCTGGGATTGTAAAACAGTTAAGATCCTTAGACGCCAGGGAGGCATCCGGCCCAGACGGCACCCCCGTAAGATTTTATGTTGACTAAGCTACAAATATAGCACCATTCTTATCCATGAGCTATCAGAGATCACTGGAACACCGGAAAGTTCCACGGGAATGGAAGAAGGCCCAGGTCACAGCAATCTATAAAAAGGGTAGAAAATCGGATGCACATAATTACCGGCCAATTTCACTGACATCGATCTGTTGTAGAGTCATGGAACATATTTTGTGTTCAGACATAGTGACTTCTCTAGACTCTGAGAAGCTCATCTGCAGAAATCAGAACGGTTTTAGGAAACAGCGGTCATGAGAGACACAGCTGGCCCTCTTTGTGCATGATATACAATAGGCTGTAGATACCGGCTCCCTGGTTGACGCCATATTCCTCAACTTTCGAAAGGCGTTCGACTCAGTTCCACACTGTCACTGGCTACAAAACGTGCGCGCTTACGGTCTATCCGATGACATATGCGGTTGGATAGAAAGTTTTCTAACAGACAGAATGGGGAGACTTCAACAGAAACAAGCGTAACATTAGGTGTGCCCCAGGGCAGCTTAATAGGTCCGCTGCTTTTTACGATTTACATAAACGATCTGGTTGATGTTATTGACAGCGGCATTAGACTGTTTGCCGATGCTGCTCCAGTAGGAAAGTAGTATCACACGGAAGTTGTGAACAAATCAAGGAGGATTTGCGGAAAATAAATGCGTGGTGTAATGACTGGCAGTTATCTCTCAATATTAGTAACCTACTACGTATAAAAATGGTTCAAATGGCTCTGAGCACTATGGGACTTAACTTCTGAGGTCATCAATCCCCTAGAACTTAGAACTACGTAGACCTAACTAACCTAAGGACATCACACACATCCATGCCCGAGGCAGGAGTCGAACCTGCGACCGTAACGGTCGCGCGGTTCCAGACTGTAGCGCCTAGAACCGCTCGGCCACTCCGGCTGGCTACTGCGTGTAACAAAGCGAAAATTCCCATTAATGTACGAGTACAAAATAAATGCCCAGTCTTGGGAAGCGGTAACATCCATCAAGTATCTGGGTGCGACTATTCGAAATGATCTCAAATGGAACGATCAGATTACACAAGTAACGACTAAGGCGAACTCTAGATTGCGGTTTATTGGTAGAATCCTGAAGCGATGCAGTTCTTCAACAAAGGATATTGCTTCCCACACTTTCATTCATCCAGTCTTAGAGTATTGTTCGTCTGTATTGGACCCTTACCAGTTGGGTCTGATTCAAGAGATTGAGAAGGTCCAAAGAAGAACGACAAGATTCGTGACTGGTACATTTAGCCGTCGCGAGAGCGTTACAAATCTCATAGGAAGTTTGAAGTGGGACACACTTGCAGATAGATGACACGCTAAACGGAAGGGGCTGCTCACTAAATTCTAAAATCCGATCTTCGCCGATGATGTAGAGCATATATTGTTACCACCAACTTTCATGTCGCACAATGATCACCATGCAAAGATAGCGGAAATTAGAGCTCTTACGGAGGCGTTCAGACAGTCGTTTCCCCCCGCGCGATCCGAGACTGGAACAGAAAGGGGGGGGGGGGCAATAGTTGCTTCCGCCACACACCGCTTGGTGGCTAGCGGAGTAGATATGTAGATGTAGATTTGTTGATGTAGACATGGACTGGGAACTTTTGTCCGGCGCTGCACTCCCGCCACTAACGTTCATGGAAGGCTTATTCGTACCAGTCCCGAAACCTGCTGGAGGAACACGGCACGATAGTTATCAGCCGATCACGTTACTTAATTCCGATTTCAAGATTTTCACACGGCTTCTAGCTGTGCGACTCGAACGTGTATTACGAGGCAATGTTCCCCACGGACAGAACATCCTTAGGCGGCGACCTAATATACAGACAGCCCTCAGTGAATATCGAGATGTGATCGCTGTGGCAACACACTCGCGACTGCCAGGCGCTTTAATCTCCATCGACTTCAAACAAGCGTTTGACCGCTTCAATCATGCGTTCCTCAACGCAGTGATGGACCGGATGGGGCGATTCCTCCGAGGTTCACGCAAGTGATTATGCGGCTCCTTCTTGGGTCAACGTCCGAGCTTCTCGTCAATGGCAGACTTACAGAACCTATACGGATTGAACGCTCAGTAGGGCAGGGTTGCCCACAGTCGACGATGCTTTGTGCCATTGCGATGGAACCACTCATATGCGGATTACGGCGACGCTTGACAGGTATTCCACTCCGGGATGATATGTTTCGCTGCCGAGCTTACGCGGACGACTTGGCCCTCGTCGTACGTTCAGCGGCCGACGTACAAGCTGCGATGCAGTGGATTACCCGTTACAGTGTAGGGGGAGGGAGCGCTATGAACGTGGCTAAATCATGCGCCATGAAGATCGGCCGCGGCCTTCCCTCAGACAGCGTAGTCCCCTTTCAACTGGTGGACACCCTTCGCTCTCTCGGGTTGGTGTACACGCGAGACATTCACCGCACCTCGGCGATCAATTTTCGGGCGCTACTACAACGCATCCGGGCCAACATACAGAATCAACTACTACGCCCCCTGAATATGTGCCAGAGAGTCGTCACCTTCAATACGCATCTGGCAGCCCGGGTACCCCACATGGCGCAGATTTTGGCCATCACTGCGACAATGGCAGCCAGATTATAGGCGGCTTTCGGGTATTTTATATGTTCTGCATGTATCTTGAAAGTCCAGTTTGAAGCTCTCAACTTACAGAAGCGGGATGGTGGCCTCGATCTGGTTAACTTGAGAGCCAGGACTATGGCACTTTACACCAGTACTATGCTCCAGTTATGGAAAAGCCAAAATGCTAGTTTTACTGGAATGATGACCACCGAGCTTGCGACTATTTGGAGACGACCACCGACGTCTTTGGCACACATCCCCCCTCCGATGTCGCATATCGGCTGTTTCTTTTTGGAGTACAGCTACATATGCACCGAGCTCCCCAGGAACTGGAAGACGACCACCCGTGACATCTTCCGCCTTCTCCGAAAGTCCCCACACCGACACCCCGTCGAAGCACGTCACCGCCAGCTTTCATGGTCTACAGTTTGCAAAACTATCCACCAACCATACCACACCACTGACACCAAAGCGACGTGGTACCTTCTCGTCAACGGCAAGTATACTAAAAGACAGAAACTGCATTGTATCGCGCTGGTGGACTCACCTCTGTGCCTTATAGTGCTACAACGATGAAAAATAATATTACGACGATGTCAAACCTTATTTTCATGACATAAAGAAGAACTGACGATATTAAAAATGTAATTACAATTTTATTATTTTATTTTTTGTGATCAGTGAATCAAAGACTTTCTAGTGCACGGAATAAACTAGAATTGTTTGTACTACGAAACTATATATGATTGTTAACTGAGAACTGATTCTATGTAAGACATTTTGTCTGGGCGGATTTTGTTGTCGTACTGGTCGGTAGAGAAAGAAAAGTTTCTTAATCGATGTATGTAATGTGAATGTATAAAGGCTATAAAAAGGAGAGAGAGAGATAATCCTTGCGGACAATCACCATATTGTATAAGAAAAGGTAAATACAAGTTATTCAAAACAAATATCTCTAAAGTGTACCGTCTTGTGATTTCTAAAGTTGCAGTGTTTAATCTAAACCTGTCCTGAATAACAGCGAGGAATATTTATGTCATCATATATTTTCTTCGTTTCACCACGGTTGTGATTCGCATGTTACTTTTCGTTACGCGACGTGCT
Source organism: Schistocerca cancellata (assembly GCF_023864275.1). NCBI lineage: Eukaryota > Metazoa > Arthropoda > Insecta > Orthoptera > Acrididae > Schistocerca > Schistocerca cancellata. The sequence continues at coordinate 129,462,215 of NC_064632.1, forward strand.
AGGAATATTTTCACTATACGCGCAAAAATGCAGACAGCTTTAATCGAACCTGCATCTTTCGGAAACGATAACTCTTAATCAGTACAATTACGCGAATACCGTCTAAATCGCAACCGTGATCACAAACGTGTTTCCTGGACCTGATTTTTATAAATGTGTAGACTTGAAAGCGAACAGCATTGCACCATCGCTGGCTCGCAACAATTGAAAGAAAACAAAACAGGGACTGAACAACTTTAAATTTTAACGCCGTCAGTGTTACGAAATCTGAACGCCGTAAGTTAATTAATTAAATATTAACAGGAAGAGAATTATTAAATTTTAAAGATAAAATCATAGTAAGAATTTAAAGCATTTTAGCATCATTACATTTCTTTGCATTAGTACTTGAGTATCAGATACCATCATATCTATTTAAAAGACAGTGCGTAAATAAAATTGCCACCTTTTTTATAATTATTATTAAGGCCTCAAGTGCAATGTCGAAGATACAGATTGACATCGTTTTGAGTGTGGGCCAGCAGCAGCTGTCTGGGCCCTCGTACAGAAAATTGTGGCTTTTTACCCCTGAGTACCCTCGCATCACGTTTCTCCTACCATGCTGATATATCCTGACACGACCTGCTTTCCATCGTCTAAGTGGCACGCCATCACATGGGTCAGAGGCATTCGTATCAACTACCTCTTCCGGGACGACATCGTCGATCCGGCGGACTTTTGGACGCGCCTCCAAGTACACCACCACATCCTTCGCCGACGTCGACACTATTGGGCCACTTTCGCGAACTGTTTAGAGAGTATTTTCGCCAACCCGCCCCGGAGCTGGAATCTCAACGAAAGTGCCAGGAGAGACTGGACGATCCCACGTTCCCCTTCTTAATGGTCAATCATAGAATGGCCGTTGTTCTGATGGCGCGCCAAAGGGGAGTATGGCGCAGAAAGTATTCCTAAATTCTTTCACTTCTCTTTTCTCCTCATCTTCTAAGTTTTTTTTTCCTTACACATGTTTATCTTTTTCGCGCATAGTTCTCTATCTGCAGCCTATTTGTTTGCTTCCTCCTGTGCTCCCCCACAAAAATAAAATAAAAAAAGTTCGGTTGCTGCTGATGGTGAGACTGTACACTTGCTTACGTTTACATAAAAGATGTTGAGAAAATATAGTTATTTATGTTTTACGTTTTCAAGGAATATTGTGTTATTTTATGAAGAAATTCGTCTTTTATTTTCAAACGCTAGAGGTTTTTATTTTTTTCTAAAAAAACTTAAAAAAGAAAAAAGAACAAAAATAGTTGGTAGAGCACTTGCCCGCGAAATGCAAAGGTTCCGAGTTCGAGTCTGGGTCTGGCACAAAGTTTTAATCTGCCAGGAAGTTTCATATCAGCACACACTCCACTGCAGAGAGAAACTCTCATTCTCGAAACATCCCCCAGGCTGTGACTAATCCATGTCTCCGCAATATTCTTTGAGAATCTGTAATAAACTGCAGTCATTAAAGCAAATCTGAATACATTGGCGATCTCAGAAAAATGAGGCACATCCACTGACACAACAAAATTGTTAATATCTTAAAAATTAGAGAAGTTAACATTTGACAGTGAATTAACATTTTTACGAGGAACCTCTGAATTAACAGCTTTTAAATTCTTCAAGCGAGTTCAACATACGATATCTCAGATGATAGCATTGCATTATAGCTATCAACTCTGAAAGCTACGTACCTGTATCTGTTATATTTCTAGATTTACCACGTTGTTTTATATCTTTTCATCATGCAAACGTTTCTCAGAACAACGTATCTTCCGCAATTACACAGAAAATGAATCGTATGAATATCTCACAGTTTTCAGTGTTTTATTTAATGAACAGTTTACTGTTTTGCCCGTAACTTTATTTAAGTATTAATTAAAATTGATAATACAAAAACATGGTAATTTAAGGTCAATTGCATGTGTTAGGTGACATCACTTCTGTAAAAGAAAACCAAAAGACGCTTCTCATAAACAAGTCTAAATAATTCTCTAAACAGTATTTAACAACATGCTGTTGTCATTTATCGTTAGCGCACTTGCAAAAGAATGCTGGCTTATTTGTTTATGGACGAACCTCTATTTATATTTATTGTGAATGGTCTGACTGAACGGGTGCTATGAGATCGTGGAGGTGTTTGATTCTTGGCGCTGAATGGCCGCTTCCATACTAATGAAGGGACTTTATATTTCGAGAGGTCTGAATGTGCTCCCGATTCGGAGTCTAACCTTTTCCGTTTGTATTATGGAACTGAGGATAGACAGAGTATGAGTTATTATTCTTTGTATCATGTATCTTAATTTGTGAATCATCATGTTGCATTCTGAACTATATTGAGCTGGTGAATATTTCATGTATTCTGGTCTTAGTTTAGTTTGAGAATTTTGCTACCATTGTCGTAATGGTCTCACCGTAGAATTACTGCAGTTGCTACGGCTATTTTCTGTCTGTATTTTAACTGAATGTCGTTGGAGAACTTCCTGTTTATCTGAGATTATTCAAGAAAATTCTCTCTCGCCTACATCAGTTACAGAATACACCCTGTTAAACACGAAGTTATGAATTGTCAGCCATAAAAATGAAAGACCGACTGTCCAAAGATTTGGAGGTCAGGATGACCAAATAGGACACCGAAAAAGTGATTACGTACCTAGGTGCAACATGAGATACCAATGCTCTTGGTATGTTTCAAAATGGAATACCGAGATTTCTGTTACCCCATCAGTGTGGAACATGAGATGATTTTATCACCTTTAGACAGCTATTTGGAAACCCTCCACAACGCTGCAATCTCTTCCAGCTTCCATATGTTGTGATGTCAAACTGCTTACGAAACTACAACAGAGGAACCCTCTATTGTAATTGATAATTTGATAGTCTGTGGGATATGGTCTGCTTCCAGTACAGGTGACTAAACTTTACGTAGGTCTGTGGAAGTAACCTCGATCAGTGGCTACCTGCTGCACATTTAATGGGACCGTCACATTTGCTCGATTCCAACATGTGGATACGATCTAAAAATGTAATCGAGTTGTCTACCAGATGACATTAGCGAAGCTTTTACATTCCATAGTTTAACTCCATTGGATGTTATAAAAATAACGAGGACACACAGATACACACACACACACATACACACACAGAGAGAGAGAGAGAGAGAGAGAGAGAGAGAGAGAGAGAGAGAGAGAGAGAGATGGTTCAAAAAATGGTTCAAATGGCTCTGAGCACTATGGGACTTAACTTCTGGGGTCATCAGTCCCCTAGAGCTTAGAACTACTGAAACCTAACTAACCTAAGGACATAACACACACCCATGCCCGAGGCAGGATTCGAACCTGCGACCGTAGTGGACACGCGGTTCCAAACTGAAGCGCTTAGAACCGCACGGCCACACCGGCCGGCAGAGAGAGAGAAAGAGAGAGATACGAACTGTAGCTTGCAGTAAAAATGACTGTGGTTTTTTTTCGCGTATTTGAATAGATAGCGTGAAAGATTCTGTTCTGTACTGAAATTTCATGCGTCTGAAATTCATGTAATACCCAAGTGCACTACAGTTAGCCGGCCGCGGTGATCTAGCGGTTCTAGGCGCTCAGTCCGGAACCGCGCGACTGCTACGGTCGCAGGTTCGAATCCTGCCTCGGGCATGGATGTGTGTGATGTCCTTAGGTTAGTTAGGTTTAAGTAGTTCTAAGTTCTAGGGGACTGATGACCACAGATGTTAAGTTCCATAGTGCTCAGAGCCATTTGAACCATTTTTTGCACTACAGTTAATTTACAGTACTTCCAAACACACTAATTTTGCACGCGAGGAATGCCCTCAATTTTGCCAATCTGTTCATCAAACTGAAAGAAATCGGTTGTATCTGTTCTTGTGGAACCATTACTACTTTCTTATCATTGTGAATGTGAGTTTCTTTGTAGTTGGTCGCTTGTAAGAGGTAAGTTGACGTTAGATACAATTGTTCCACTGAAAATTACCGTCACATAACAGCTTATAAAACAGATGTTATGGTAGATTGAATGTTTTCGGAGATTAAAGCAATCTTTTTACTCGGATTGATGTTTCGAAATGACAAGGACATTCTGCGGTGATCCGTGGTTTTCACACCAAAATAGTGGAAGTTTTCTGCTCATTTAGGATGTGTTATCGATTTCATATGTGGTAGACATGTAAAAGAGATATACGATAGTTATTACGTGTATCGGATGTATTGTTATAGAGCTGCGACTTTGACAGTTCGCTCATCCGTCATTGACAACAGTATCGTACACCGAGTTCGTAGCTTTACGAAGTTGGCTATTACGAAATAATGAGGAGGGCGGAATGCGAACTGTTGCTTTCTGTGGGGTGTAAACGTGACTGTGTTTTTTTCCAACATGCGAATAGATAGCATGAAAGCTGCTGATCTGTACCGATATTAGTTCAAAATGGTTCAAATGGCTCTGAGCACTATGGGACTTAACATCTATGGTCATCAGTCCCCTAGAACTTAGAACAACTTAAACCTAACTAACCTAAGGACATCACACAACACCCAGTCATCACGAGGCAGAGATAATCCCTGATCCCGCCGGGAATCGAACCCGATATTAGTGTATCTGAAATGTATGTACTACCCACATGCACGACAATTTATTTACAAGATCTCCAGAGACACTAATTTTGAGTGCTCGGAGGCTAGGAGGCTGCCAGAAGCGGCCAGCACCCACAGGTGCGAGGTGGGGGTGGTGGGGGTGGGGGAGGTGGAGGTGCGGTTGGCACCAGTATATTGAATAATGACCTCCCACACAGACGGCAATGGCCGCGGGTCACAGCACTTGGAAACCCTCCACAACGCTGCAATCTCTTCCAGTTTCCATATGTTGTGATGTCAAACTGCTTACGAGGGCAGGGCAATAGCGTGGTGTTGGCCATTCTTCTTCTGGAGGGTTGTCTTTGCCCCATCTGTGTCGAACAGTTAAGTATTTTGTTATTATTTCAGGGCTGGTATTTCCTAGAAATACGTTTGACTTCTTCAGACCTGAAACAGTAGATCATGGTCAAACCAACACTGGCCAAAGCAGAGCATCATCAGCAGACGGATCCTTAATGTACCATATTAGAACAGACCCCCACCTAGGGGTGGGGGCGGAGAGGGAGGGAGGAGGGGATAGGAGGAGAGGTAATACTGGTTACAACCTGCGTAGTGTGCATCCACATACTGAGGTGAAGACAGATGCATTGTTCTGGTGGAAGTTCTTTTCTATAGTTTTGTGCTGTCTTTCTGCAGAAGGAAGGCCGGGATGCACTAGTGGCGTAACATAGTCCTTGTTGTTGTGTTTGTCGGTTAAAAGAGGATTACATCTATATCCTCTTAAGACACACTGACACCACTCACAAGAAAAACATGTCTATCAATCACGGAATATTTGCTCAATATTGGTTATCGTGTTGTTGTTTGTTCCTACCAGCGTCACATTATTGGTGAAGCCTTTTGGTCACTGTAGTGTGTGGAAGATGCTAACTGAATGCAAGTTTAAGGACCGTTATATGGTGTTAAGTGCTTATTTAGTAGTATATTCAACTCAAAATTCAATATTCCCGGTTCCATATTCACTGTAACAAGCGTAAGATCATACCACGAGAGTGAGTTTACACTTATTTAGCTGGAGATTTCTTTTATTTTAGCATTGTATCCGCAATTTACACTGTTGCCATCACAGTATTCGTTTTAAAAGCGTAAGACTACACCCTTTACGCGAGATGAGGTGAGGTCTGTTGGTTCAATATTCGTTGTAGCAAGCATAAGAATCAAACTTGGAGAGAGAGTTTAGATTTATGTAGCTGGAGAGTTCATTGATTTTAGTGTTGTATCCACTCTTCGCACTGCCACAATATTCGTTATAATACCGTAACACTACACCACTAAGTGAGGTCTGTCGGTACAGTAATCGTTGTAGCACGGATACGAATCACACCTAGAGAATACACGATGGAAATACTTCATGCAGCAAATGAGTGTTCGTGTTTATTCAGTCACTTTTTTAAAAAATAAATGAGCTGACATCACCTCAGTTGAGCTGTTACGAATGGCACGACATCCTCCATTGTCTATTCGTGCACCATCTGTACAACAGGAATGCGTCTCTTTCAACACCAACATTCCTCAATGGTCGTGTGTGCCTATTCTTCCTGGAGCAGATTCCAGCCACCCACAGATGCACCTGGAGCATTGTCAACAAAGCAGTTTATTTGGGTGGATATTCTTAAATAACAGATACACTCCTGGAAATTGAAATAAGAACACCGTGAATTCATTGTCCCAGGAAGGGGAAACTTTATTGACACATTCCTGGGGTCAGATACATCACATGATCACACTGACAGAACCACAGGCACATAGACACAGGCAACAGAGCATGCACAATGTCGGCACTAGTACAGTGTATATCCACCTTTCGCAGCAATGCAGGCTGCTATTCTCCCATGGAGACGATCGTAGAGATGCTGGATGTAGTCCTGTGGAACGGCTTGCCATGCCATTTCCACCTGGCGCCTCAGTTGGACCAGCGTTCGTGCTGGACGTGCAGACCGCGTGAGACGACGCTTCATCCAGTCCCAAACATGCTCAATGGGGGACAGATCCGGAGATCTTGCTGGCCAGAGTAGTTGACTTACACCTTCTAGAGCACGTTGGGTGGCACGGGATACATGCGGCCGTGCATTGTCCTGTTGGAACAGCATATTCCCTTGCCGGTCTAGGAATGGTAGAACGATGGGTTCGATGACGGTTTGGATGCACCGTGCACTATTCAGTGTCCCCTCGACGATCACCAGTGGTGTACGGCCAGTGTAGGAGATCGCTCCCCACACCATGATGCCGGGTGTTGGCCCTGTGTGCCTCGGTCGTATGCAGTCCTGATTGTGGCGCTCACCTGCACGGCGCCAAACACGCATACGACCATCATTGGCACCAAGGCAGAAGCGACTCTCATCGCTGAAGACGACACGTCTCCATTCGTCCCTCCATTCACGCCTGTCGCGACACCACTGGAGGCGGGCTGCACGTTGTTGGGGCGTGAGCGGAAGACGGCCTAACGGTGTGCGGGACCGTAGCCCAGCTTCATGGAGACGGTTGCGAATGGTCCTCGCCGATACCCCAGGAGCAACAGTGTCCCTAATTTGCTGGGAAGTGGCGGTGCGGTCCCCTACGGCACTGCGTAGGATCCTACGGTCTTGGCGTGCATCCGTGCGTCGCTGCGGTCCGGTCCCAGGTCGACGGGCACGTGCACCTTCCGCCGACCACTGGCGACAACATCGATGTACTGTGGAGACCTCACGCCCCACGTGTTGAGCAATTCGGCGGTACGTCCACCCGGCCTCCCGCATGCCCACTATACGCCCTCGCTCAAAGTCCGTCAACTGCACATACGGTTCACGTCCACGCTGTCGCGGCATGCTACCAGTGTTAAAGACTGCGATGGAGCTCCGTATGCCACGGCAAACTGGCTGACACTGACGGCGGCGGTGCACAAATGCTGCGCAGCTAGCGCCATTCGACGGCCAACACCGCGGTTCCTGGTGTGTCCGCTGTGCCGTGCGTGTGATCATTGCTTGTACAGCCCTCTCGCAGAGTCCGGAGCAAGTATGGTGGGTCTGACACACCGGTGTCAATGTGTTCTTTTTTCCATTTCCAGGAGTGTATAAAGACGACAATCTGTGAGCAGAATATCTCATCCGTCCACGATATACGAGAACACACACACACACACACACAGACAAAGCTATTATTCGGTACGGTGTAGTGTCTGAAACATCTACCAGACAACCTTTTGACAATTAACATGAAGAAGCAGAACAAATGTGAGCGGTGGCTGGTTAGAACTGCATGCAGTGGCTGAGGCTAGCGAGTAGAAACACTGCTCTCCACCTGTCATGGTCAACGCGGGTGGATTGACACACAGTGAGACTACTAGTATAAAGATCCGTGCCTCTCATTTAAGTGGGATGCATTATTTCAATGTTTTCAAATGGGTTCAAATGGTTCGAAGCACGATGGTACTTAACATCTGAGGTCATCAGTCCCCTAGACTTAGAACTACTTAAACCTAATTAACCTAAGGACCTCACACACATCCATGCCCAAGGCAGGACTCGAACCTGCGATCGTAGCAGCTGCGCGGTTCCGGACTGAAGCACCTAGAACCACTCGGCCACACCGGCCGGCTCAATGTTTTCCCTAAAAGAGAGTGATTACTTGGCTGAGGACTGTTTCAGACAGTGCAGGCACGTCCAGGACTTTTGAAAGCACGCCACTGCTGACCATTCAGTTCTTCATCCATGACAGATAGTTATTTTGCTGTTATTCCAAGGGAGCCAACCTTTCCGATAAATAGGTTCAACGGCTTGTGGGAAGCGTCCTGTTCTTGTGTCCTTCGTCCATCTGTGACTGATTTCTACAGACTGGAAACAGTATATCACTGACATCAGATGGATTTATTTGTTACATGAGCGACACATTACAACAGGCCTGGAAAACTGGTGTGGCCTTACCTACGGGTGAAGGAGAGAGAGGGATGAGTGGAGGTAGGAGAGAAGGTAAGGTAGTTCTAAGCTGCTTACTCTGTGTCTACCCATCGAGGAGAACACATGTGCAGCTCATCGACTGTCTCCTGACGATATCTTCTGTGGTCAGTATTCGTGGTAGTTGTGTTATTACACTGATTTTCCTCAGTGTGTTACATTATGATCTGTTGTTTACGAGTGGTGGATTTTCACGCCAATTTCGATGTGTAATTAGAGAAGTGAAGCATTTTCTGCCAGTTGCGGTAGCTAGAATTGGTCTTCCTACATTTCAGTGAAAGTCTGCTGCCCTGTCCCTTCTTACCATGTATCTGTGTACAGGTTTCTCAGTAGCTATACACTTGTAGATCGAGGGGAGGCAATTTATCTGGCAGCGGCTGTAGGACAGTTTTCCGCCAATTTCGAGTGGTATTGTGGACTAGGGCACACAGGAAGATGAGCATATACATACACGCGATCAGAAAGGGAGGACAAAACCCGTCTTAAGCGTCCTCAGTCGAGCTCCTTACACCAACGCGAGCGCCTTTGGTTCATGCAGTCTGGGATAATGGAAAAGGAAGAAGTTGTCTCCTGCACAGTGAACTGATCGACCATTTCAAGAAACATGTACAGCTCCAGCATAGACAATAAACTCTATAAGTTGCTAAATGCATCATGAGTCCATCCTGCCACATCACCATTATTTGACGAAAAAGTATTCCCCCTATGCCTGTCCATTATTAGTTCCTTCCATTCCTCATGAAGGAGGCTACATAAGCGGTGCTCAGCTGTATGCTTCCAGATAACTCCTGTCTGTCCAACTCCAACATCTCGTCAACTGAACACATTTCTCACCCAAAATAATGACAGCAATTTCTCCTTCACAAGTGGGGGAGAGGAGGCAGCTGTGGTTTTATCCAAACATAAATAAAGGAAGACAGTACATTACATCCTTCCTCTCCAGCAGTTCAGCATAGAGTGAGCATTTTTCCTCCCAATTCACAAGTGCGGGAGGGGAGGAGTCCTGTCTCCCACAAACTGATTGAATAAAGAATAAGCAAACTGAATTTCATAAATAAACAATATGTTATTATTTCCTCTGAAATATAACTGACATTAATTTGAATTTCGTGTCTTTGAGATCCTTCCACACCAACAGCTCAGCACACACTGACCGTCTCCCGCCAATTTCAAGATGGGGGAAGGGAGGTGGGGAGAGAATTGGAGGGGAGAGAGAAGAAAGGAGGGGAGGGGGGGAGGAGGCTTGAGAAGGCCTGGGGATTTCCCAGGAGCAGAGAGGAGGGCTGGGGAATTCCCAGAGAGGGGAAAAGTGACTCAGAACTTATCTGGGAAAAGGGTGACAGAAAAAGTGTCCTTGTATTGGCATTGTTTTTCTCAGAGGTTCATAAATCAATTAGTATAACAATAAGTTAAGGGGAGGGAAGGGGGATAATTTTCCCATAAATGTAGGCTTGCCCCTGAATGTATACTACCCACAAGGACAAATGCGCGAGCACCCACCTTACCCACTACTGTCACTTTCTTTTCTGGCCATGTGTCCAGTATAAATTTTGTATTTGATTTTAAACTAACATCCCAATAAGGAGGAGGCATGAAATATTAGATATAGCTAAGAACTGGATGACAGTGTAACATTAAATAATTTTCCTTTCCATCTGTTCAGTAGGGTGGGGGTGGGCACGAAAAAGTCTGGCAACAACTAGGCTGCCCGTGTGACCAGTGTGTTGGGTGAGTAGTATTAGACTGCTTTCCAGGGACAGTTGAGTAGATTGCGGGGTGCGAAGGAAGTGAACAGAGACAAGGGGAGGAGGCTATGGAAGGATAGAGGTGAGAACTGGAGATGGACAGAGAGAAATGGGGAAGAGGATGATGGACATAGAGAAAGGGGGTAGGTAATACATAAAGAGAAGAGTTAAGGAGATGGACAGACGGTAGGGGAGGAGGAGATGGACAGAGAGAGAGGGGAAGGAGGAGATGGACAGAGGGGAGAGAATGAGACGAATAGAGGGAGAGGAGGAAGAGATGGACACAGAAAGAGGATGAGCTGTGTGCAGTATATGTGATATACACATAAAATAATGAATCTGCGTGTGAAAAGGTAGTTCTGAAATAACAATCTAATAAAATAGTCTAAAATTTATTTTCCTTGCTTCTTCGTTATATTTTTTACTAAAATAACTATTAATCAGAGTGTTACATTATTAATAGGTTGCTAAAATATTCTATTTCAGATATGAGTGGGGGAAAAAGACACTGAAATAAATCTGAAATTTAAAACATGTCACTCTTATAATGTCATCAAAATGTTTAAAATTCAGTGAGATATTTCACACAAAGAAGACTAAAGAGCAAAAAATAATAATTTAAATAAAAACAAATTTTAATGCCATATTTTTAAATTGGACTAAGAAGTTCGAAATAATTTCTCCTAGCCCCATACAAATTCGTAACCCCTTCCAGACAACCCTGGACGTTGTGAATTTTTAATAGCCATGAAATAACCTGTAAAATTTAAAGTGAAAAATGTGGAGCGCATGCAACAGATAGCAAGAAAATGTGATCTATTCAGGCTTCAATCATGTATTGCAAGAGCCCACGTTTTTGGTTTTAAATTTTACGAATCCAATATTTTCATAGCATTTAAAAATTAAAAATCACAAATTTTCAGGACCACAGCATGTGCGTGGTCGTGAATCTTTGTGGGATAAGGGAAGTTTTTACTAAAATAATTACTACGTTTTTACTTTCACCAATTAATTTTTAATTCAACTGCAAGAGCCGCACAAATTGAGCAAATAATTCATGCATTGGTCCACCGCTCGTCATTATGGAAGCTGTTATTTTTCTTGGCAGTGATTAATAAGGTTGTTGGAAGGCCTCTTGAAGGATATCGTGTCGAATTCTGCCCAGTTGGTGCATTAGATTGTGAAAAATCCTAATATTGTTGGAAGGTCCTGTCCATAATCCTACAAACGTCCTCAATTCGGGCTTCAAGACAGGGCGTAGAATACTGTCTATGTTTTGCTGTGATGTTAGGGTGCTGCATGTGTAACGAATGGGGTCCTGCCGTGAAAAGAAATGAGATGCAAGCACCCAAGGTCACTAATGGTTGTTGGGACATAAGGCAGGCGGCAGTCATGTTGGTATCCCACCGCTGTCCAGGGCGTCTCTGCGCACATCTCCAGTCTGGAATCAAACTGACTCGAGTAGAATTGTCATCTGTGATGAGTCTCTGGACTGAGCCCCAATGACCAGTGAATTCTTGTCTGGAGCTGTCCCAGACAGCAATGGGTTACCAGTCTGATTGTCGCCTGCCATATGGCCCGACAACGGAGTGCGGTCCGGCGTGCCATTTGTTTTCGTAGCAGGACGCCTTTGTTTGGCATCTGCAGCATCCTTACAGTACAGCGATACGTCGACGATATTCTACACCCCGTTTCGTTGCTCTTCATGGCAAGCCATCCTAGCCTTACGTTTGAAAGCGATAATGTCCGCACACACACACACACACACACACACACACACACACACACACATGGCGAGAGATTCTACTGCCTGTCCTCATGCTTGCAAAACCCTACCACGGTCACCAACATCGGCGTGCCTCTCACCACTGGAGAACATTTGAAGCATTATGGGCATGGCTATCCAACCAGCTCAGGATTTAGACGACCTAACGCGTCAGTTGGAGAGAGTTCGGCACGATATCTCTCAGGAGTGCATACAACAATTCTGTCAATGCCCAAGCGGATAACTCCTAGCAAAATGGCCAGTGGTGGACTTGTTCACTTCTTCTCTAGAATAAATAATCCAGCTTGTCAGAAACTGTAATGTACACTAGTGGCCATTAAAATTGCTACACCACGAAGATGACGTGCTACAGACGCGAAATTTAACCGACAGGAAGAAGATGCTGTGATATGCAAATGATTAGCTTTGCAGAGCATTCACACAAGGTTGGCGCCGGTGGCGACACCTACAACGTGCTGACACGAGGAAAGTTTCCAACCGATTTCTCATATACAAACAGAAGTTAACCGGCGTTGCCTAGTGAAACGTTGTTGTAATGCCTCGTGTAAGGAAGAGAAATGCGTACCATCACGTTTCCGCCTTTGATAAAGGGCGGATTTTAGCCTATCGCGATTACGGTTTATCGTAGCGCGACATTGCTGCTCACGTTGGTCGAGATCCAATGACTGTTAGCAGAATATGGAATTGGTGGGTTCAGGAGGGTAATACGGAACGCCGTGCTGGATCGCAACGGCCTCGTATCACTAGCAGTCGAGATGACAGGCATCTTATCCGCGTGGCTGTAACGGATCGTACAGCCACGTCTCGATCCCTGAGTCAACAGATGGGGTCGTTTGCAAGACAACAACCATCTGCACGAACAGTTAGACGACGTTGCAGCAGTATGGACTATCAGCTCGGAGACCATAGCTGCGGTTACCCTTGACGCTGCATCACAGACAGGAGCGCCAGCGATGGTGTACTCAACGACGAACCTGGGTGCACGAATGGTAAAACGTCATTTTTTCGGATGAATCCAGGTTTGTTTACAGCATCATGATGGTCGATTCCGTGTTCGGCGACATCGCAGTGAACGCACATTGGAAGCGTGTATTCGTCATCGCCATACTGACTTATCATCCGGCGTGATAGTACAGGGTGCCACTGGTTACACGTCTCGGTCACCTCTTGTTCGCAATGACGGCACTTTGAACAGTGGACATCACATTTCAAATGTGTTACGACCCGTGGCTCTACCCTTCATTCGATCCCTGCGAAACCCTACATTTCAGCAGGATAATTCACGATAGCATGTTGCAGATCGTATACGGGCCTTTCTGGATACAGGAAATGTTCGACTGCTGCCGTGGCAAGCACATTCTCCAGATTTCTCACCAATTGAAAACGTCTGGTCAATGGTGGCCGAGCAACTGGCTAATCACAATACGCCAGTCACCACTCTTGATGAACTATGGTATCGTGTTGAACCTGCATTGGCAGCTGTACCTGAACATGCCATCCAAGCTCTGTTTGATCAATGCCCGTCTTTGATTCATAATCAAAACGTCTTCGGTCCCGAGTTCGATCCCCCCACTGCCTAAATTTTGATAAATAGTCAGCATTGGCGGGCGAAGACTTCCGGTATAAGAAGTCAGCCTCATTCTGCCAACGGCCTTGTCAAAGAGGGCGGAGGAGCGGATAAAGGTTCAGGGCACTGTCTTGTCCTAGGGGTGGGAAATTGCCCCTAAAGGCGGAAGAATCAGCAATGATCAACGACATGAGGATGCAGAAGGCAATGGAAACCACTGCATTAAAGACACGTAACGTTTATCCACAGGACATGTGGCCTGTATTTGAAGAAGTGTCATGATGATCTCTCCATTGGCAAAAGATTCCGGAATAGTCCCCCATTCGGATCTCCGGGAGGGGACTGCCAAGGGGGAGGTTACCATGACAAAAAGATTGAATAATCTACGAAAGGATAACGTTCTACGAGTCGGGGCGTGGAATGTCAGAAGCTTGAACGTAGTAGGGAAACTAGAAAATCTGAAAAGGGAAATGCAAAGGCTCAATCTAGATATAGTAGGGGTCAGTGAAGTGAAGTGGAAGGAAGACAAGGATTTCTGGTCAGATGAGTATCGGGTAATATCAACAGCAGCAGAAAATGGTATAACAGGTGTAGGATTCGTTATGAATAGGAAGGTAGGGCAGAGGGTGTGTTACTGTGAACAGTTCAGTGGCCGGGTTGTTCTAATCAGAATCGACAGCAGACCAACACCGACAACGATAGTTCAGGTATAGATGCCGACGTCGCAAGCTGAAGATGAACAGATAGAGAAAGTGTATGAGGATATTGAAAGGGTAATGCAGTATGTAAAGGGGGACGAAAATCTAATAGTCATGGGCGACTGGAATGCAGTTGTAGGGGAAGGAGTAGAAGAAAAGGTTACAGGAGAATATGGACTTGGGACAAGGAATGAAAAGGAGAAAGACTAATTGAGTTCTGTAACAAGTTTCAGCTAGTAATAACGAATACCCTGTTCAAGAATCACAAGAGGAGGAGGTATACTTGGAAAAGGCCGGGAGATACGGGAAGATTTCAATTAGATTACATCATGGTCAGACAGAGATTCCGAAATCAGATACTGGATTGTAAGGCGTACCCAGGAGCAGATATAGACTCAGATCACAATATAGTAGTGATGAAGAGTAGGCTGAAGTTCAAGACATTAGTCAGGAAGAATCAATACGCAATGAAGTGGGATACGGAAGTACTAAGGAATGACGAGATACGTTTGAAGTTCTCTAACGCTATAGATACAGCAATAAGGAATGGCGCAGTACGCAGTACAGTTGAAGAAGAATGGACATCTCTAAAAAGGGCCATCACAGAAGTTGGGAAGGAAAACATAGGTACAAAGAAGGTAGCTCGAAGAAACCATGGGTAACAGAAGAAATACTTCAGTTGATTGATGAAAGGAGGAAGTACAAACATGTTCCGGGAAAATCAGGAATACAGAAATACAAGTCGCTGAGGAATGAAATAAATAGGAAGTGCAGGGAAGCTAAGAGGAAATGGCTGCAGGAAAAATGTAAAGACATCGAAAAAGATATGATTGTCGGAAGGACAGACTCAGCATACAGGAAAGTCAAAACAACCTTTGGTGACATTAAAAGCAACGGTGGTGACATTAAGAGTGCAACGGGAATTCCACTGTTAAAAGCAGAGGAGAGAGCAGATAGGTGGAAAGAATACATTGAAAGCCTCTATGAGGGTGAAGATTTGTCTGATGTGATAGAAGAAGAAACAGGAGTCGATTTAGAATAGATAGGGGATCAGGTATTAGAATCGGAATTTAAAAGAGCTTTGGAGGACTTACGGTCAAATAAGGCAGAAGGGATAGATAACATTCCATCAGAATTTCTAAACTCATTGGCAGAAGTGGCAACAAAACGACTATTCACGTTGGTATGTAGAATATATGAGTCTGGCGATATACCATCTGACTTTCGGAAAAGCATCATCCACACAATTCCGAAGATGGCAAGAGCTGACAAGTGCGAGAATTATCGCACAATCAGCTTAACAGCTCATGCATCGAAGCTGCTTACAAGAATAATATACAGAAGAATGGAAAAGAAAATAGAGAATGCGCTAGGTGACGATCAGTTTGGCTTTAGGAAAAGCAAAGGGACGAGAGAGGCAATTCTGACGTTACGGCTGATAATGGAAGCAAGGCTAAAGAAAAATCAAGACACTTTCATAGGATTTGTCGACCTGGAAAAAGCGTTCGACAATATAAAATGATGCAAGCTGTTCGAGATTCTGAAAAAAAGTAAGGGTAAGCTATAGGGAGAGACGGGTCACATACAATATGTACAACAACCAAGAGGGAATAATAAGAGTGGACGATCAAGAACGAAGTGCTCGTATTAAGAAGGGTGTAAGACAAGGCTGTAGCCTTTCGCCCCTACTCTTCAATCTGTACATCGAGGAAGCAATGATGGAAATAAAAGATAGCTTCAGGAGTGGAATCAAAATGCAAGGTGAAAGGATATCAATGATACGATTCGCTGATGACATTGCTATCCTGAGTGAAAGTGAAGAAGAATTAAATGATCTGCTGAACGGAATGAACAGTCTAATGAGTACACAGTATGGTTTGAGAGTAAATCGGAGAAAGACGAAGGTAATGAGAAGTAGTAGAAATGAGAACAGCGAGAAACTTAACATCAGGATTGATGGTCACGAAGTCAATGAAGTTAAGGAATTCTGCTACCTAGGCAGTAAAATAACCAATGACGGACGGAGCAAGGAGGACATCAAAAGCAGACTCGCTATGGCAAAAAAGGCATTTCTGGCCAAGAGAAGTCTACTAATATCAAATACCGGCCTTAATTTGAGGAAGAAATTTCTGAGGATGTACGTCTGGAGTACAGCATTGTATGGTAGTGAAACATGGACTGAGGGAAAACCGGAACAGAAGAGAATCGAAGCATTTGAGATGTGGTGCTATAGACGAATGTTGAAAATTAGGTGGACTGATAAGATAAGGAATAAGGAGGTTCTACGCAGAATCGGAGAGGAAAGGAATATGTGGAAAACAGTGATAAGGAGAAGGGACAGGATGATATGACATCTGCTAAGACATGAGGGAATGACTTCCATGGTACTAGAGGGAGCTGTAGAGGGCAAAAACTGTAGAGGAAGACAGAGATTGGAATACGTCAAGCAAATAATTGAGGACGTAGGATGCAAGTGCTACTATTTCTTCGTGGCGGCTTTTTTGTCTTAGAATGTATATCGTTTACAGCTACCACAAAAGTTTTATAACAAGAAGAGTGGCTGTCCTAAAACGACGGGGCAGAGGAGTGACTCATGCGCTCACGATCCAACGACGCCCTGGCAGGTGCATGCGGCGGCAGTGCAGAGGTGCATTTCGCAGGCAGGCAGGAACACGTAGCTCCGGAGTTAGCCGCCACAGAAATACAGGCCGGTATTTCTGGAGGAGGCGTAAACAGGCGCTCGTCCCCAGCGGCGCGGCTCGCCGCTCCCCGGAGGTGTCTCCTAATTATATCACCGGCGCGCCCACTCCCACTGCTTTGTTTGCTCGCCGCCCGTGGGCGGACAGTTGCGTCCGACGCTTCGCTTCCTTTATACGTGCACACGACACGCCGCTTAATGCACTGCCGTGACACAGCATGCTGAGCGAGTATACGGGCTGCCCTCGGGCTGCGTGGATCCAGAGTTCGACACTGGGAGGCACACAGTTCTATTACATCTATACTCCGCAAGTCACCTAACGGTGTGTGACAGAGGGTACTTTGTGTACCACTGTGGCTTCTCCCCTTTGTTGCTTTTGTTGATAAGCCTCCGTACGACCTCCAATCTCTCTAATTTCATGCTCACGGTTTTTTCGCGAAATTTACTTAGAAGGAAGCAATACGGGGTGATTTAGCTGCCCCTACCCATGGGTTCTATGCAACCCACAACACCTTCATATACCATACGCAAGATCTTCGTATTGTCGTGCTCGCTATACACAAACTACACTGAAGAACCAAAGGAACTGGTACACCGGAGTAATACGGTGTAGGGCCCCTGCGAGCACGATGAAGTGCTGCAACACAACGTGACATGGACTCGACTAATGTCTGAAGTAATGCTCGATGGAACTGACACCATGACTTCTGCATGTATGTGCATGAGTCCGCAAGAGTACAAGGGATTGGGGATCTCTTCTGAACAGCACGTTGCAAGTCATCCCAGATATGCTCAATAATATTCATGTCTGTTGAGTTTGGTGGCCAACAGAAGTGTTTAATCTCGGAAGAATGTTCCTGGAACCACTCTGTAGCAATTGTAGACGTGTGGGGTGTTGCATTGTCCTGCTGGAATTGGCCACGCTTACGTATGTGTCACCTGTTACAGTCGTATCAGGAGTCCCATACCACTCCATTTGCACACGCCCCATACCCTTATAGAGCCTCCATCGGCTTGAACAGTCTTGAACAGTCTACTGCTGACATGCACGGGCCATGGATTCATGAGGTTGTCTGCAAACCCGTACACGTCCATCCACCTGATAAAATTTGAAACGAGACTCGTCCGATCAGGCAACATGTTTCCAGTCATCAACAGTCCAAAGTGTTGATGGGTTAATGGAGTAGTAAAGCTTTGTGGTGTGTAGTCATCAAGGGTACAACAGTGGGCCTTCGGGTCCGAGAGTCCATATCGATGCTGTTTCTTTGAATGATTCGCACACTGACTCTTGTTGATGGCCCAGCATTGAAATCTAGAGCTACTTGCGGAAGGGTTGCACTTCTGTCACGTTAAACGATTGTCTTCAGCCGTTGTTGGTCCCGTTCTTGTTGGATATTTTTCCGCTCGCAGGGATGTCGGAGATTTGATGTTTTACCGGATTCCTGATATTCACAGTACACTAGTGAAATAGTCGTACGGGAAAATTCCCGCTTCATAGCTACCTCGAAGGTGCTGTGTCCCATCGCTCGTGCGCGGACTGTAGCACCACTTCCAAACTCATTTAAATCTGCGTCCGTAGCGGTCACGCGGTTCCAGACTGAAGCGCCTAGAACCGCACGGCCTCACCGGCCGGCCTAAATAGATTCCTTGTTAGCACATTAGCGCATATCCAGTTACCGCATCAACCAATTTTCAGTCAGCTAATAATCCACCTAAAACCTGTTATTAACCGTTCAGGTAACACACTTGTTCAGTGTTGACCACATTAAAGAAAAAACTGTCTTCAATGGCTTTGAGCACTATGGGACTCAACTGCTGTGGTCATAAGTCCCCTAGAACTTAGAACTACTTAAACCTAACTAACCTAATGACATCACACACATCCATGCCCGAGGCAGGATTCGAACCTGCGACCGTAGCGGTCGTGCGGTTCCAGACTGTAGCGCCTTTGACCGCTCGGCCACTCCGGCCGGCTGTCTTCCCAGAATGTGATTGCCACCAGGGCTCACAAGGCGAACAGTCTAGTGTTGCTTACTAAGTCAGAATATATTGAAAAAGTGTTTACATTCCTCAGTCCTGTAGAACTCATGTAGTTATCTAACGATCTCAAGCCGAAACATGCTATGCAAGCGAAGATCCTTATCAAAACTGCCAATAAATTTTTGCTAATAGTGATTCAAAATACCTCACAAATACGAAACCAATAGCAGCCATGTGTTACCTAAGGTTCACAAAGAAGGTATCCAACAAGACCTGCAGTTTCAGTACCTTTCCATAAATTAGCCTAGAGTTAGATTCACCAATTAAAACAAAAACTAAAGTAAAAAAAATTAGAATACGTAACTCGCTTGCATTAGTGAAAAAACTAAAAGGTGACCCATTCCACCTAGCACTAAGCTACTCTCATTTGATGTGAGCAGCCTGTTTTCCAGTATTCCTGTAGGAGAGGTTACGGAAATTTTAACAGAATTGTTATACACAAGCGAAACAAATCCAGTGGAGACAGAGGATACAAGATTGGCAATTGAGACATGCTTCAAGCAAAACTGTTTCTAATTTCTACACATTGTGTACACTCAAATGGGTTGGCACTTTATAGACAGTTTTGAACAAACATGTTTAGATAAAAGCCTCTAAGTTTTAGAATACAATGCTGGGTTAGTACGTGGATGTTATACTGTGCTTCTGGACAGGTACCACCAGCCAATTAAATAAATGCCACAGTAAAATTAAGTTAACAAAAAAACGAGTTGGGAGGAGACACTATCAGTTTTTTAGATTTTACCATTGACTTAAGTAAAAAATAGCTTTTATTTAAGACATACGGAAAATCCATAGCGATACCTGCCTCTTCCAAGCATTCCATAACACAAAGATGCAGCCTTCTACTATCTACATCACGCCAAAACAAAATTTTGAGAATGAATAGAAAATAATCAGAGAAATAGCACACCGCAATGGTTACAGTCCTATCCTAATTAACATACTCAGTAGAAAGAATAGGCAGTGGATAACAGCAGTTTCTCCTCAGAAAGTACTAAACCGCAGTGATGACAAATGGGCCCTCATGCCATATGTAGGCAGGACTTCATAGCTACTTACAAGTAAACTAACTTTCAGGAATTATGTTCCAGATTTTTGTACTAGAAATACTGTTGCTCACATTCTGTTCAACAGTAAATACAAGTCTTCACCTTTAGAAAAGAGAGGAATTTATAGAGTTTCCTGCAATCTAGGGTGCCAAATTTATGTAGGTCAATCAGGTAGGGCTACAACTAGTAGATTAAGTATGAAAGGAGATTGAGGGCGATAAAGAAAGCTTCCACTTCTGCTGAACGTGCTCTGAGTGAATGTTATTCTTTGATATAAAATGTGATGTTTTCCATACAGGATCCGAAGGGAGAAAACTGACATTGCTCGAAATTATGACTATTAATGAACAACAGTCAAATAATTCTCACCTGGTCCAGACCAAGCACAGTTTCGTTATTCATCCTTATGAAGCGGCAGCAGATAGTTAATATTTCTCTCACCATTAGATAACATGCTTCTTTTAACGATTCTACACCCACATTCAATAGACTCCTTTCTCCTCTCTACCTTCTTTTTTCGGTCTGTGCATCATATTCATCAGTTTGTCCATAAAATGCAGTAATGCGCGCCATTACTCACTTATACAACTTTTTGGCTTATACATTCCACTTTTAATATTTGAGTTTAAAGTAATACAATATTTATTTGTTCAGATCCGTCGATCTGTGGGAGGGGACCAAACAGCGAGGTTATCCGTCCCATCGGATTAGGGAAGGATGGGGAAGGATGTCGACCGTAGCCTTTCAAAGGAACCACCTCGGCATATGCCTGAAGCGATTTAGGGAAATCACGGAAAACCTAAATCGGGATGGTCGGACGCGGGTTTGAAGCGCCGTCAACCCGAATGCGAGTCCAGTGTGCTAGCCACTGCGCTACCTCGCTCGGTATGTGTTCAGAGCTTGTTTTTGAATTACATTATGGTCGTGCTTTTGTATTGGTAGATAGTCGTAAAATATCACGTATCTTTGAAAAATGGTGCTAGCACAGCTGTAATCTGTTGGTGATGTTGTGTGGACTATCGTTTAGTATTAAGTTATCTGACGATGGTAGAGCAAGCCGAAAGCCGGTTCATAATGAAATATTAAATAAATATTATTGTCGAAAGTCAATACTGTGCATTCTAGTTTTTAATAGTTGTTTCATTATAAATATACTGTAGCTAATTTATTGCGCAATGTGCTTCCAACCACAATATAAAATGCCCACTCAATATAGGAACATTTGTGCTCTTCAGTACGGAAATTTTCTGTATTGTCGCTGAAATTATGCATGATTTTTTGTTTATATAAAGCGATTGTCTAATCTGTCTTCATGGGTGATGTTTTTATGTAATGTAGTGTCACTGCCTCATGTTCAGGGAATATGTTACATTTCGAGACGTATTCTATGAGGTATTAGTTCAAATATAGTTTGAGACGAGAGAAAAAAATTGTAGGGGGAAATTTGTCGGTAAGGATAACTAGAAGGGCACGATAATTTCACAAAGAGTACGAACAGATCGAAAAACAAGTGTGCTACGAGAAATATGCGTATATTAAGAGACCTGTGAGGTAGCTCTGGCCGTTAAGCCTCTGGGCCTTAAATCTCTGCTCAATTTATCCGTCATTGCGCGACTAGTTTCGGTGGGACATAGTAAACAACACTTTAGAAGTGAGACGCATCGGTGAGCGTCATGAAGGCCACCCAGTGCCCAGCTGACTGTAGCTCTGTGGTCTATGGTATGGTGTCAGCGGTAAGAGACGTATAGCAATTCGAGATCGCAACCCACTCCCAGTAACCTGCACCTGACGGTTTGCGCTGAGTCCCTGCCTTTAACCTCTGCCCGGTTTCAGATGTTGTCACACGTCTGTTGGACAGAACCAGTCGAACCATCCTACGATCCTCCTGTTGTGCAGTCCTTGTGAAAAGTCCCGTGGCTGTCCTTGCCACACAGTTGTTCTGAGCCCATCTCGCCACCAGAATTCTGCACTGTACTACAGCCAGCTGCCTGTATGATGTGTCGGTATGATGCTGTCACGTCCCTTATGCTCGCGATTCGAGCTTTCTCAAACTCCTACTGACGGTGATAAGATACACTTGCACTTCCTCTGGGCATGCTGTACTGCGACCTCCAAGTGAAATTTTCCAGTAAGGTTAGGCCCACTCAGTAACTGTTACGTACTCACACCATTTTCATGTGTGGAAATTACTTTTTGTACTGAAAATGTTGAAAAATATGTTAGCATATGGATGAATTTTAATCGTATCATGGAAGCATGGAAATACGAGGGCTATTCCCAAAGTAAAGAACGATAGGTCGCGAAATGGAAACCACAGTGAAAATCAAAACTCTTTTATTTGCAACAGTTAGCTACAACTTTCAGCTACTTATCTCCATAGTCACCGATCCGACTTAGACGTTTGTCGTAGCGTTGTACCAACTTTTCAAACCCTCTTTATAGAAGGCAGCCGCCAGTTCTTTCCGCCAATTCTCTACGCTGGCCTACAGTTCGTTGTCTGTGCCAAAATGTTGTTTTCATAGCCAGCGGTTCATGTGAGCAGAGATGAAACTCAGAGGGAGACAATTACGGGCTGTACTGTGGGTAATCAAACATTTCCAATTGGAAACGATTCAGGAGCATCTTCATTGGCCCTGCAGAATGTGGCTGAAAAAATAGTTCAAATGGCTCTGAGCACTATGGGACTTAACTTCTGAAGTCATCAGTCCCCTAGAACTTAGAACTACTTAAACCTAACTAAGCTAAGGACATCCATGCCCGAGGCAGGATTCGAACCTGCAATTGTAGAGGTCGCGCGGTTCCAGACTGTAGCGCCTAGAACCCCTAGGCCACCCCGGCCGGCTAGAATGTGGCCGAGAGTTGTTTTGAAGAAGAAAACGCACAACAGTTATGTAATGTTGGCTGCATAGCTTCAGGCGAAATTTCTCACCAGGCCCTCGTACTTGGCAGGAGACACTT
Organism: Schistocerca cancellata; assembly: GCF_023864275.1. Taxonomy (NCBI): domain Eukaryota; kingdom Metazoa; phylum Arthropoda; class Insecta; order Orthoptera; family Acrididae; genus Schistocerca; species Schistocerca cancellata. Next base: position 129,485,349 of record NC_064632.1, read on the forward strand.
TTGTTCTAGGTATCTTTATGTGCTCCCTGTGTACTCAGAACTAAAACGAACGATGTAATGCGATGGATGGGCATAATAGAGACACTGCCAAACACACCTGTGCAAAACTTCATCCGATTTTCACTGTGGTTTCCATTTGGTGACCGATAGCTCCTTACTTTTCGAATAACCCTCGTACTAGAATATCTGTCTGATAGTGTGCAATACCTTCCATATTCGTCAGTGTATATGACTAGAAGTAAAGAGATATGAATTAGAACTTAAAATTTTCAAAATGTTTGTACAAAACAGACACAGCTTTTTTCCATGTTATATTTTCTAAACTTTGTACACTTCTTTGTAAGACATTGTCCATATCATTGCAGAAAATTATCAAAACATTATGTAATTATTATTATAGCATTACTGGTAATACAGGGTTATTACAAATGATTGAAGCGATTTCACAGCTCTACGATAACTTTATTATTTGAGATATTTTCAGAATGCTTTGCACACACATACAAAAACTCAAAAAGTTTTTTTTAGGCATTCACAAATGTTCGATATGTGTCCCTTTAGTGATTCGGCAGACATCAAGCCGATAATCAAGTTCCTCCCACACTCGGCGCAGCATGTCCCCATCAATGAGTTCGAAAGCATCGTTGATGCGAGCTCGCAGTTCTGGGACGTTTCTTGGTAGAGGAGGTTTAAACACTGAATCTTTCACATAACCCCACGGAAAGAAATCGCATGGGGTTAAGTCGGGAGAGCGTGGAGGCCATGACATGAAGTGCTGATCATGATCTCCACCACGACCGATCCATCGGTATTCCAATCTCCTGTTTAAGAAATGCCGAACATCATGATGGAAGTGCGGTGGAGCACCATCCTGTTGAAAGATGAAGTCGGCGCTGTCGGTCTCCAGTTGTGGCATGAGCCAATTTTCCGCGGGCTACGCGTGAAACTTGCCCGCACGCGTTCAACCGTTTCTTCGCTCACTGCAGGCCGACCCGTTGATTTCCCCTTACAGAGGCATCCAGAAGCTTTAAACTGCGCATACCATCGCCGAATGGAGTTAGCAGTTGGTGGATCTTTGTTGAACTTCGTCCTGAAGTGTCGTTGCACTGTTATGACTGACTGATGTGAGTGCATTTCAAGCACGACATACGCTTTCTCGGCTCCTGTCGCCATTTTGTCTCACTGCGCTGTCGAGCGCTCTGGCGGCAGAAACCTGAAGTGCGGCTTCAGCCGAACAAAACTTTATTAGTTTTTCTACGTATCTGTAGTGTGTCGTGACCATATGTCAATGAATGGAGCTACAGTGAATTTATGAAATCGCTTCAATCATTTGTAATAGCCCTTTATATTTTACGTACAGTATATCACATGTTTTTGAAGATACTTGATGTACAAGTGCAAGATAACGAAGTGGTTTGCAACAGAGCAGGTCCTTTGTTTGTCACTTATTCTGGAATCGCACGATTCCAGATAGTTCTTAAGGACGTTTCTCTCTATCCTCGTATTCTGTTGCAGCTCTGTCACGCCTAATCGCATGAGTCAGACGACATTTGAAGTAGGTATGCTGCAATTGTCAGCGAGAGACGCTTGACACGGTCGTCGAAAAACTGAATTATCTCCAGTTCACAACATATTTAGGAATTTAATCAACAGCATTGGTGCCATCACTTTCCTTTACTTTTGACACAGCATACACGACTTCGCAGTGATAGTGTCTGATTCTCAATCACAGTTCTCTGTTAAGTCATGAGCCGTTGTTGCTGCATGTCGTGGGTGGTAATAACTAGGAAAGGCGACTATTCAGTCCTTGATTCGTTTGCAGAAATGTAGAAACAGAGGAAATTCAGTATAACGGAGAAATCTGTTAAAAGTTTAGTAAAATAAGGAAAGTATCAACCACACGTCCATTATACGTTGGAGTGATAAAGGTCATGGGATACGTCTTCATATCGTGTCGGACTCACTCTTTCTCGGCGTAGTGCAGCAACTCCACGTGGCACGGGCTCAATAAGTCGGAAGTCCCATGCAGAAATAACGAGTCTGGTTGTCTCTATAGCCGTCCATAACTGCGAGAGTGTTGCCAGGGCTAAATTTTGTACGCGAACCTAACTCCAAGTTATGTCCTGTATATGTTCAATATGGCCAATCATTCACCCGAATTGTGTTCTTCAAACTAATCGCGAACATTTCTGGCCTGGTGACAGTGTAACTAACCGGTTACTACGGGTTATTACGTTATTATTGGGAATGTAAATGCTTATTGCTTGTGAAGTTAACTTGACAAGATTAGGGTCGCCACCGACTCTAACCATACAACTAATCGAAGGTTTGGTCGAGTCGGAAAATAAATTAATTTGATCACAGACCAAAAACTCACAAAATTGCGTACGTTGTGAGGTCGCTCACAGCGGATACGATGTAATTAATAGTATTGCCTGTGCACTGTTCACGACAATCAAACATTTAAAATAAAATAGAAAATGCATGAACACTGCATAAGATCAGCTCCCAGCAACACACCTGAAAATATGACTTAATCTAAAGCATTTGTTATAAAATACAAGAGGAGACTAATTACTGGACCTGTGCGTAAGGAAACGCATTGGATGTGCTAACGGGAAAGCTACGAGGTGAGTGACTTAGGTGCAAAAACGTAATCTCGGAACACAAGAGAAAATTGTAGATAAAATCATTTATTCTTAATATAAGGGTGTGAGGCATGTACACGATTCCTGATAACACGTGGTTTGTGGAGACACAATTTCTAGGTATAGTGCCAAATTCCAACAATATCACATCACACAATCGTGTTAACATGATCTAAAACAAACATGCGATCGGACAGTTAGTGATGCCGGTAGCCCAACAACTATAATGTTCTACCACGTGGTTGGCTCCCCACGGACGAAAGACACATAAAGAAAGGAAAATTTACGAGAAGCCAAGGCTCTAAATATTTAGAAAGGTGAAAGCTTATGCAGGCACAGCTGAAGGCAAACAGACATTCATACAGAAGCGAGTGCTCACTTCTTATCGACACCTTTGTGTGGCGCTCTTCCGGCGGATCCAAGTCTGCTACAGAAATTTGCTAAAAGAAAAATCTGCCAAAGTTTAGCATTCCTTGTTGCGACAAGGCAAAGCAATCGTCCAGATTTGAAAAGCGAGACCAAAAGCTAACAGCTCTCCCCTCGCCAAGTAACAACGCGCCACGCGGTCAGTCTGACTCACCCTTCTTCGACTGGAGCACAGCTGTGGACGCTTCCCGTACCGGCGGCAGACTGCCCCCTTTTTCCTCTCCAGCCTCCTCCACGCTCCGCGTGGACCGGAAAGCCCAAAGATGCCATTTCCGCCACCAACCTAACGCAGGTGGATTTCTCACACGTAGTGCAAACCTCTTTGCCTACTTGACCACTACGAGAGTTGGCTATTCTGTACCAGTGCTGCTGAATCTCTACGACTATCGCAGACTTTCTGCAGCAGACTACGCCACCGTCTAGCAACGTGACACACAACCACATTCATTCAATCACGCCACTATGAGAGTAAAGAGGAAAGAGAAACAAGGAAAAGAAAGAGAAATACTTGTGAAATTGGACTACCGGACTAATGAAAGGTGGCTACAGGACCCTTTCAACAGGGCTCATTGTTATCCATAAAAATTCCATCGTTGTTTGGGAACATGAAATCCATAAATGGCTACAAATAGTGCTGGCTCTCCATCTTCCACCATAACTGAGTCCATCAACATGAGGTAGCAAATATGAGGTAGCCAAGGCGGTGGAAACGTGGGTTCTACTATGCCAAGACTGCTTGGTAGCTACAACAGGAAAACACAGTTAATTATGGTTCAAATGACTCTGAGCACTTATGGGACTTACCTTCTGAGGTCATCAGTCTCCTAGAACTTAGAACTACTTAAACCTAACTAACCTAAGGACATCCATGCCCGAGGCAGGATTCGAACCTGCGACCGTAGCGGTCGCGAGGTTCCAGGCTGTAGCACCTAGAACCGCTCGGCCAACACGGCCGGCACAATTAATTAGCAGGAGTACAAAATAAGAAAGTATTTATTACTTAACTTTGTTGTAGTCCATGATCTGTTGGTTGACAATTATAGAAGACGCGATTAGGCTAAGCTTCCGCAGAATGACATAATTTACAAGTCACAGTTCTTTCAGTCACGAATTAATCTCTCGTAATCTTGAATGTCGAATCCGGTGAATTTGAAGACTAACTTGGAACGGAGCTACAAAGACTTGATGGCAGCAATGCAGACGATGACTAACATCGGCGCTGGCTGACCACTGAGCGTGCCTACGGACTGTAGACTGTAGACTGCACTACTCTTCTGCTGCACATGAAGTGGCCTAGCGGCGCCGCGCGGCGAGCATAAGTAGTGCGACTGGCTGTGTGCTCTTTGGCCAACACAGCCGTTTTTCTGCTCCGTTTATCGAGAGAACCGCATCCGGCGTATCGATCTCTCAGGCGGCGGTGTGGTCGTATGACTGACGACATCACAAATAGTCTACGAGTATCCGAACAGTTAATGATCGGTTCACTTGGACAGAGGACCCAGTACCCAGCCCATACCATTATGAAAACATTATCAGCTTGCACAGTGCCTTTTTGACAACTTGGATCCACAGCTTCGTGAGGTCTGCGCCACACTCGAATCCTACCATTAGGTCTTACCAGCTGAAATCTTACCAGCTGAAACTGTGACTCATCTGACCAAGTCACGATTTTCCAGTCGTCTAGGCTCCAACCGATGTGGTCACGACTCCAGGAAAGGCGCTGCAGGCGATGTCGTGCTATTAGCAAAAGCACGGGCATCGGTTGTCTACTGCCATAGCCCATTAACGCCTAATTTTGCGGCACTCTCGTAACGGATACGTTCGTCATACGACCCACATTGACCTCTGCGGTTTTTTTGACGCAAAGTTGCTTGTCTGTTAACATTGACACCTCTACGTGAACGCCGTTACTCTTGGTCGTTAAGCGATGGCCGTCGGCCACTACGTTGTCCGTGGTGAGAAGTAATGCATGAAATTTGATATTCTCGGCACAATCGTGAAACTGTGGATGTCGGAATATTGAATTACCTGACGATTTCCAAAATAGGATGTCCCGTGGGTGTAGCTCCAACTACCATTCCGACATCAAAGTCTTGTAATTGGCGTCGCGCAGACGTAGTAACGACGGAAACCTTTTAAAATGTGTCAGCTGAGCAGAACTGACAGCTCCGCCAGTGCACTGCCCTTTTAAGCTTTGTGTATGCGATACTATCGCTATCTACACTCCTGGAAATGGAAAAAAGAACACATTGACACCGGTGTGTCAGACCCACCATACTTGCTCCGGACACTGCGAGAGGGCTGTACAAGCAATGATCACACGCACGGCACAGCGGACACACCAGGAACCGCGGTGTTGGCCGTCGAATGGCGCTAGCTGCGCAGCATTTGTGCACCGCCGCCGTCAGTGTCAGCCAGTTTGCCGTGGCATACGGAGCTCCATCGCAGTCTTTAACACTGGTAGCATGCCGCGACAGCGTGAACGTGAACCGTATGTGCAGTTGACGGACTTTGAGCGAGGGCGTATAGTGGGCATGCGGGAGGCCGAGTGGACGTACCGCCGAATTGCTCAACACGTGGGGCGTGAGGTCTCCACAGTACATCGATGTTGTCGCCAGTGGTCGGCGGAAGGTGCACGTGCCCGTCGACCTGGGACCGGACCGCAGCGACGCACGGATGCACGCCAAGACCGTAGGATCCTACGCAGTGCCGTAGGGGACCGCACCGCCACTTCCCAGCAAATTAGGGACACTGTTGCTCCTGGGGTATCGGCGAGGACCATTCGCAACCGTCTCCATGAAGCTGGGCTACGGTCCCGCACACCGTTAGGCCGTCTTCCGCTCACGCCCCAACATCGTGCAGCCCGCCTCCAGTGGTGTCGCGACAGGCGTGAATGGAGGGACGAATGGAGACGTGTCGTCTTCAGCGATGAGAGTCGCTTCTGCCTTGGTGCCAATGGTGGTCGTATGCGTGTTTGGCGCCGTGCAGGTGAGCGCCACAATCAGGACTGCATACGACCGAGGCACACAGGGCCAACACCCGGCATCATGGTGTGGGGAGCGATCTCCTACACTGGCCGTACACCACTGGTGATCGTCGAGGGGACACTGAATAGTGCACGGTACATCCAAACCGTCATCGAACCCATCGTTCTACCATTCCTAGACCGGCAAGGGAACTTGCTGTTCCAACAGGACAATGCACGTCCGCATGTATCCCGTGCCACCCAACGTGCTCTAGAAGGTGTAAGTCAACTACCCTGGCCAGCAAGATCTCCGGATCTGTCCCCCATTGAGCATGTTTGGGACTGGATGAAGCGTCGTCTCACGCGGTCTGCACGTCCAGCACGAACGCTGGTCCAACTGAGGCGCCAGGTGGAAATGGCATGGCAAGCCGTTCCACAGGACAACATCCAGCACCTCTACGATCGTCTCCATGGGAGAATAGCAGCCTGCATTGCTGCGAAAGGTGGATATACACTGTACTAGTGCCGACATTGTGCATGCTCTGTTGCCTGTGTCTATGTGCCTGTGGTTCTGTCAGTGTGATCATGTGATGTATCTGACCCCAGGAATGTGTCAATAAAGTTTCCCCTTCCTGGGACAATGAATTCACGGTGTTCTTATTTCAATTTCCAGGAGTGTATAAAGGTGCATTCCGGTATCCCAAGACTTTTGTCACCTCAGTGTAAATACGACTACGTGGGCCTCTGCGGCCTGTTAAACAGAGCGTTCTCAACTGGAGTCGTTTCTCCACTACCAAAGGCAGAAAATCAGAAGCCTGTCGCTAATTTCTAGCGCGCTACCAGCAAGCCGTGTAACCCACAAGTAAGTATGAAAAGCCCATTGGAAAAGGTATCAAACCAGAAAAACTGAAAAATGAGATAACGGGTGGCAGCACTACTTAGGACTATTACCTATGTAATATGAACTGTTATGTATGCCAAGCCACGGTGGTAATAGTGTTTCCTGTCAGATCACCGTAGTTAAGCGCTGTCGGGCTTGGCTAGCACTTGCGTGGATGACCATCCAGTCTACTGAGCGCTGCTGGCAAGTGGGATGCACTCAGTCGTTGTGAGGCAAACTGAGGAGGTACGTGATTGGGAAGCAGCAGCTCCAGTCACGAAAACTGACAACGGCCAGGAGAGCAGTGTGCTGATCACGTGCTCCTTCTTATCGGCATCCAGCGACTCCTGTGGACTGAGGATGACACAGTGGTCGGTCAGAAACGTTCCCCTTAAGACTTGCGTTTCGTGGCGAAGACTATCAAATCCAGTCTTACTTCGTTTCCAAGAACTACCAAATTCCGACAGCCATCATTGGCACCAAGGCAGAAGCGACTCTCATCGCTGAAGACGACACGTCTCCATTCGTCCCTCCATTCACGCCTGTCGCGACACCACTGGAGGCGGGCTGCACGATGTTGGGGCGTGAGCGGAAGACGGCCTAACGGTGTGCGGGACCGTAGCCCAGCTTCATGGAGACGGTTGCGAATGGTCCTCGCCGATACCCCAGGAGCAACAGTGTCCCTAATTTGCTGGGAAGTGGCGGTGCGGTCCCCTACGGCACTGCGTAGGATCCTACGGTCTTGGCGTGCATCCGTGCGTCGCTGCGGTCCGGTCCCAGGTCGACGGGCACGTGCACCTTCCGCCGACCACTGGCGACAACATCGATGTACTGTGGAGACCTCACGCCCCACGTTGGTAATGGCGCCACAGACAACATGGCCGAAATTTGTTTACATGACATTGTTACTGTAATGATATGTGTGGCTTTTTTTTGGTTCACTGTGAGTTTATAATTAAATTGTACAGTCTGGCATACCAGATTAATACTGCAAATCGCCAACAGAAACTGAAAATCTTAGGAAAATGGTATGCAGACCTGAAAAGTGGAAGAAAACTGCCGAAATACAAAATTTTAAGCAATCATTAAAATATGAGTCATTATGACAACGATTAGGGAACTTAATGCTAAAAGCCATGCACAATCTATGCAAAAGAGTGACGTAATTAAACTACTGGGGACATGGGATATTCAGTAGCGGATTTGGCCTTTTGTAATGGAGCACTGAACGAAGAAAACAGTACAGAATGTTCCAGAGATGTTACTGACAGTGAAGTGATTAATGAAGACAATTTTTAGCAAATTAATTCTGTTCTATGTTTTGAAGCATGTTTATTCTGTCATCTTTTTAAATTTAGACAGGAACGGAAGTCATGTAGCATACATCCATGAAAAGGATGTTGCGATGATATCTCTCTTCTTATGCATGATAGACGTTAGTGGATGACCTCCTTGTCACCTATAGACTTTGCTGTACAGCAGGTCTATTGCTCTGCATGGTGGTGACAGTACAGCAGAAAGTGTCAGGGAATGCCAAGTAGTTCTTCGTTCAGACTGTGTGAAAGTGAAACTTATGAGGAAAATATGTTGTAAAATAAATATATTGTCCCTAATTCTGAACCTGTAAGTTAAGGGGAGTTAGAACAGATTTTTTTCACATTTTCTGATTTTATATCATTATAAAATTTGCAACTTTCCGAATAAAATGATATACATATCACTTACTCAAATGGGAATTTGTTTTTCAAATATAATCTACACGGGTTGAAAATGTTAAAATTTTTATGTGCATTACTTCAAGATCTAGTAAATCGGTAATTTTTTATATAGAAGGCTGTGGATTGCTGTGTTATAACGGTTAACAGTGTTGCTCATGTCCCGAAGAGGATGGGTGCCAGGTTGAGGAAGTGGAAACAAAGTTTGAGAGACAAGAAACTTTCTGATAGTGAAACCATAAGAGGCACGCTAACAGGGATTTGTTGACAATGGAGCAGGCAGTATGGGCTACCTTATTCCTCAGAAGGGAGAAGGGAGAACCGATAGAGGTACTCAAAGTACCCTCCGCCACACACCGTCAGGTAGCTTGCGGAGTATGGATGTAGATGTAGAGTAGATGTAGACCGTCAACTGATGAAAAACCAGTACACCACCTTTTCCCTCCTGGACCTGATTCTTGGTGCAATTACTGAAATTCCCAGTACTCAAACAGTTCACACAGCCATAAACACTCCATCCCAGCAGCAGTCATGGATATCATAAAGCCTGTTTACAGAGATCTGGTAAATCCTAAATTACTGAAGAAGTGTCTGCATGGTCAGACTCAGAATCCCAATTTGTCGTTCAATAATTTTATGTGGTCTCGCTTACCAAAAAATATTTTTGTTGGAATGAAGACACTAAAGTGGGGGATCAGTGATGCTGTTATTGCTTTTAATGATGGCAACATTGGCAGGGTGAAAGTGCTACAGTATATAGGAATTAATACTGGAGGAAACTGCATAAGAGAACTTGAACAGATGGACACTGATAAATCAGAGTATGCAGCACAGTTGGCCACTAAGGAGTCCAGAAAGAAGAAAAGACTTAGGAAAAAGATTAAGAGAATGATATACAATATGGTGCAGGGTGCTTCTGAGTGACTAAAAATTAAAAAAGTAAGCATATTTTAAGCGAGTTACAGTCTTTTGAAACTTTAGAAGTTGTTCCTGAAAATTTACGTTTTCTGTTGCATTTTTCCCTAAATTTCAAAAACCACTTCGAGTAGAGTATTCAAATTTTCAGGGAGTAATAACATACATAACCTGAATCTACTGAACTAAAAAAAGAACGTAATGTTATGTATAATGAAAATTATTTAAGGTAACATACAAAAAAAATTACACAAAAATTTAACCGTGTAATTAAAAAATTGTATTTCCGAAATCTATGGCTGAAATGCAATTATTATGTTTTAGTAGACTCAGAACATACAGTTTAATGTCTCGTAAAAGTTTCATGTCAATGGCTACAGTGGTTCCTGAAATACAGGGAAGCCAACTCGCTAAATTTAACATTTCGGGATAGGGCGTTCCAACTCCCCTTAAAAACAGTTCAAAATAACCGATGAAGAGTGTAAACTGCATTACAAAACACTGCAAATAAAACAGTCAAATATATTTTACAGTAATATAAAGTAACTCCAGAGCAGGAATCACCAAACTTAATACAATTTTCTGCCAAAAGGTACGTAATTAATATTTATTAATGCAATAACATTAAACAAATAGGCATTTAACAGAGATACTTAGCGTAATGTGTCTCAACATTGTGGGAATATGACGACAAAGCTACAAAACATATTCCGATGCTGGATATCAAACGTTTTTCGTCTCTCCTGTTAAATTAGATTGTATAGATTTTCTACGTTATGGAAATAAGCTTCTCATATATAGTCTGCTAACATCGACCAGTGCTATTTTAGGCCCAATAAAATTCGAAGAAATGTGATGTCGGTGGTGTTGCAACATCGTTAGAAATAGAATATACTGCAGCGCCCACTCCCCAGCTAATCAGTCTATGCCTTGGCCTAAACATCGGTTCCCAAGCGACCTTTACGGTGGTGCAAGGAGCGAAACCATTAGACAGTGGATGGCTGGTAACGAGTAATTTGGAGTGAAGAGGCAGCATGTCATACCTTGTGGCATTCCGATGGAAGGGTTTGAGTTTGCCGAATGCCTGGACCACGTTGCCTGTCATCACAGGTAGTGCCGCTAGTATAGTATGGAGGTAGGGGTTAGGGTTGGTCCCCTTATTACACTTAAGAAAATGCTAGATACGAGAAGATATGACAGCAATCAGAATTATGTACGGCCTGCAGTTTGGAGAGATGATTATATGTACATGACAATGCATTCTGTCAAAAAGCAACGACTGTGTGGCAATGGTTTGTGGACACTAACTTTCGTGGAATAGACCCGAACCCAATGGAACACATTTCGAGTGAGTTAGAACGTCAACTTCCATCCAGACCCCAGTGTCGACCATTGGTACCCACTATGTTATTCTCCCACAGACATTCAGAAACATCATTGAAAGTGTTCCCAGCATATATCAAGCCGTCGTAAAGGCGCTACACCCCATATTAATAATCATTAAAAGATGTCTGGACATTTTGATTATATAGTGTACCTAAAATGCCAAAAACCTTAAAATAACCGACGTTTAGGCCATGTTTCAGCGGCCTTCCTCAAGGCGTAGACTGATTAGCTGGGGAGTAGGTGCTGCAGTATATTGCATTTCTAACGATGTTGCAACACCACCGACATCACAGTTCTTCGAATTTTATTGGCTCTAAAATAGCACTGGTCGATGTTAGCAGACTATATATGAGAACTTTACTTCCATAAAGTACCAAATCCATAAAATCTAATTTAACAGGAGAGACAAAAGACGTTTGACAACCGCAGTAGCATCAGAATTGTCTATGAAGAAGGAGTCGACCAAAAGCGAATCCGGCACGACAACGCAATGTCTGGCGGTACTTAATTCCAATCCACAAGACATTTTTCGCTGATTTGTGACTGATGATGAAACCCATATGCAACAGAGTCAAAACGCCAGTCAAAACAATGGACAGAGGCTAGTGAAATTGTACAGAAGAAGGGAAAGACCATTGCGTCAGCTGGTAAGGTGATGGCTACTGTTTTTTCGGATTCCCAAGGAATAACCCTCATAGATTACTTGGAAGAAGGCTTAACCGTAACTGGACCTTACTATACTTCCTTGTTGGATTGTTTGAAACTTGCGTTGACGGAAAAAGGATCAAGGTTGGAACCCAAAAAAGTGTTATTTCACCACGATAATCCGCCACCCCACACATCAGCGTTAACAATGCCGAGAAAGCATGTACTCAGATTTGAATTGGTTTCTCATCCACCCTGTTCACCAAACTTAGCCTCAAGCGACTTGTTCCTATTCCCTGACTTCAAACTTCTGTCTTGCTGGAAAAAATTTACATAAAATTAAGAAGGGGTTGTTGCAGTCAACGATTGCGAAGTTTGACAGAACCTATCTTTCCGATGGGCTGAAGAATCTAGAGGATCGCTGGAACAAGCATTTGTCCCCTGAAGGAGACTACGTCGAGACGTTAAGGTGAGTTGTTTACGAAACAAACATTTTTTTCTTGGTTCTCTACCAGACTTATCAAATCATCCTCGCATCCTAGCGTGACTTCTTGTGGTCAACTTTTCATTGCATAGTGTGTCCGGATACTTTTGATCACACAGGGTATTTTATAAAGTACGTCTCCACTCTCCCTCCCAAACTGCTGCTTCGAGGTTACCCAGCTCGTCGTTGCAGCTGGCGGTGCTAATCGTCTCAGTAGCGTTGCTAGCTGCAGCTGCAGGAAGTCCTTTACTTTGCCTTTGCGCCATTGTGAGGCGGCGTACGCGCCTGCGCGCTGCCTGTGTTTTCACCGCGCGCCTGGGAAATGAAGTGAAGCTGCCACCGGGGGGCGCCTCGCAGCTTTCTCTTCTCTAGGCGGGGTCGTCCACCGGCCATCTCTTCGCTGGGAGCTAGCCGGGTCTGCCAGTCATCCCAGCCTATTGTCGCCGTCCTCTGTAACGCCAGCTGAGTTACCCCACATTCTGCCCTGTCACGCCCTTCACTGCGATGCTCCAGATAAGCCCAGGAATACAATGAAAACAGCGGTCCGCTTCCAATGCGTGCAGTATTATATTGCGACGTTTCAGTGCGACTGTGTCTTCCTGCCATTACGTTTACGTATGTTCCGTGTAAGTGGTTAAAAGTACATGGTACTATGCCATGTGACCGACTTTTAGGCACTGGGAAATTGACTTAACCAGTTATAAAATACTCATTATTCCGTCGATGTTCCGCGTTGTGCCATCAATACTGTTAATCCTGTAAGGTAGGGAGGAATGGGGGAATGGAGGTAGGCTAGCAGTCTTGATATACAGTCAATCTCAGCCATCACCAGTAGTCTTACCTGTCAGAATTTTCACTTGTCCTAATATCTGTCTAGCTTATTTCAGTTAATTTTCAGTCCCACTCTGCAAGTGGGAAAAGACATGGATTAAAAATGGGCCTACTACCTCTATGCCATTCCGAAGTCATGCAGTAATGGCGGTAGGTCAGTGCCCCGTGTGTTTCAGATAATAAACTGGGATTGATGGTCTCCTCAGGTTTGCTTTTGGATCTTAAATTCAACCTCATTCGATATTTCGGCGACTCATATGTCCACCATCTTCAGGAGAACGCCACTGCTGTTGCTGAGTCCCGCTGAAAACTGATGCAAGGCTGCAAATCGCCGTCCTTTATAGGCTTCCGTACCGTACGCGGCACATGAGGCGCCCATCATAGTTGCTGTCTTCAAGTCTGAGGTAGTGGTATCGCCCTTAGAACGATATATAGCACTCAAAGATATATAGCAACAATATATAGCACTCAAAGACCTTTTCAAACACTCAGGCTGGCAGCACCGAAGAATATTACGCTTTGATGCAGGACACTATAGGGTTCCATGTCTGGCTAAGAGGAAAACCATTGCCTCTATTAATCAAATTGTCTGCAAACCTAATTTCACTTGCCTCTTTATAAACACTGTTGCAAAAGCCGGAAGTACTGGCAGCTTTCACAGTCTCGTCAAATTTCATCCCATGTTCTTCGTTTAAGCGATTTTCTGCTACAGCCGATTTTTCCAGCTGTTATAGCCTCGTGTGACAGCGATATTTCACGCACTTGTCCTGAACGCCACACATCCTAAGTCCCAAATCGTCTTTCACTTAGGAAGCCTGGCATATGTAAAATCACGTGTCAATATGGAGAGGCTTACATCGGCCGTTCGATTCGCACGGTTCAGGACAAATGCGTGTAACATCACTGTCAAACGAGGTTACAACCGGTCGAAAAATCGGCGGTAGCAGAAAACTGCTTAGACGAGGAAAACGGGATGAAATTTGACGAGACTTGGATAGCCGCCAATACTTCGGGATTTTGCTACAGTGTTTATAAAGTGGCAAGTGAAATTAGGTTCAAATGGTTCAAATGGCTCTGAGCACTATGGGACTCAACTGCTGTGGTCATCAGTCCCCTAGAAATTAGAACTACTTAAACCTAACTAACCTAAGGACATCACACACATCCATGCCCGAGGCAGGATTCGAACCTGCGACCGTAGCAGCAGCGCGGCTCCGGACTGGAGCGCCTAGAACCGCACAATCACCGCGGCCGGCTGAAATTAGGTTGGCAGACAAATTGATTCATGGAGACAATGGTTTTCCTCTTAGCAGGACGTGAAACCCTTGTGAGCGTGTGGGTTCTATTCTGTTATTCTGTGCAACAGATTAATGTGAGATGTACCCTTTACCCTGTGGCTCCTGCAAGATGCAATTTCCACCCCCACGCTACTACAGAAGTCAGACACACGCTCCTAACGTTCTAAAGAGAAATGCCTGAAAAACGTTTAGCAATAAATATCTTCTGAAGTCGTCTGCTGTAAGGAAATGACACAAAAATTCACAAAATTTCTTACGTAACTAGTGGGATACTTGGGTACTTGAGCAGTGCTAGGTAGTGTAAGAAAAACATGAAACTAACGAAAATTATTATTTATTTTGCAAAAATTCTGAGAAATCACAATGGCACCTTTAGTTATGAACTGAAAAAGTTATTTCCGGGTTCTTTTCGGAATGTGAAGTTACCTCTTAAGGATAGGATTCGCTAATGAAATTTCTATACAAAGTTTAAGATTGTTATTGACTTGGCGGAATGGCTGAGAGCCGCGCCTGCTCAACTTGAATAATTATCCATTAGAATGTTGCTATGTACGGTCGAGGCTGTCACGTGTGAAATGCAGTGAAGTGTAATGTTGCGGAGGAAATATGGGGCTTGAAGAGCTGTAGTGCACAATATTGTAAGCTGCGATGACTGCTGTCTGCGCCGCTCGCTGCTGACAAATAAGATAACTCTCGTTCTATCTGGATTGACCTTCGCCAATCAAACTCTCCATTCGCCTTGATGAAGTCAAGGACTCCTATTCGCCCCTAGTCTAACTATTGGCGTGGTACACCAGTCAGATAACCAGTCCACTGCGATGCCACTCAAAAATTCGCTCGCAGGCATTTAACTATAATTCTGTCCGTTCACACCGCACAATAAGTATGGCGGCCAACACAGTGAACAATGCTTGATTGCAAGGACTCAATATAGAGTCAGACTCCGATTCGCTCTCGACAGAGGTGCTCTCCCAGTGAAGTACTGAGGAGAGACTTGGTCCTCGCTTTTTGAGTACACGCACGAGCGCACACGCTCTTGTTACGTGTTCTCGCTCCAAGAGCGACAGTGCAACGGCCCCTCTCCATGCAAGATGTGAAGGGGTATATCTTTCGGGCTCCTCCATTACTCCTTCAGCTCAAGGCATCAGGAATATTGTCTGCCAATCAGCAATGCTCTTCTAAAACAGGAGAATGACGTTTCATTTAAGGCGACCAATCCGGAAATCTGTAGCATCAGCGTTTGGCGTTTGCTGTCTCCCTGTGAAAACCTCGGAAACTGCGTGCTGTGTTTGTAAAGAATGCGTAGGCTGGGCACTCCCACACAATGTAGCGGAATTTGCTTTTAAGCTGAACATGGGGTCGTTCTGCTTTTCACTCGGGCAAACGCTGTCTGCTCTACGGGCAGTCACTGTCCGACGTAGATAGGATGACTCGTCCTCTGAAGGGACTGACCTCCTGGCTGGTGGTCTGCCTCTCCTGAAGTAAAAGCCCCTGTGACCATCATGTCTTGAATGTGTGTGTGTATGCCAGACTCGAGTATTTCAATTTCGGTGCGCACTTGCGATTTACTAGTTATTTTCATATAGTTTACATGAATTCATACAACACTAACTTTATCTTATCGAGTTTGGGTTCGAATGAAGCGTCTTGCTGTGTGGAATATGATTGTGAGGGCGGAATATTTAAGCAATGAAGGCCAGGAGATCACGACATCTTACACCCTGTGCTATCTCGCATCAAAACAGAACGTTCTTCCGTGTGGCCGGACGGAGTGTTTGAAAATAGTCTTTGAGTGTGATGCATCTTCGCCGCCAGTGTTCTACGAAGGGCGGTGCCAGTAGCCCAGTCCTGCAGGGCAGCAACTGGGGTGGGCGGCGCATGCGCTGTGTACGGCACGAAGGCCTGTGTAGAACGATGATTTACAGCCTTGGCATCAGTTTTCAGCGGGACTCAGCAGCAACGGCGTCGTCCTGAAGATGGTGAACAGATAGATCTCCGAAATATCGACTGATGTTGGTTTTAGGGTCCAGTAGCAAATCCGAGCAGGCTATCAAGAATTACCACGCCAGGAAAGCCTACTAAGTCACAGTAAACTGGGGTACTAAAATTTTCTAAGCTATACCGAAATTACTATAATGTACTGGTGTGCAAAAGTTTAAAGAGAGTAACTTTCGTGTGATGTGTCACTGTCAAGTAACATAACACGCTGAAGCCTGAACCAAGCGTAGAATGAACAGAAATGACAGGACAGTAATTACCCTGGAGTCACCACCATTCATGATGGTCCACTGGACATTACAGACAGTGGACATGATGGTTCTTAATAGGATGTTTGATCACTACAGACGACAATGCATGCACTGCAATGCGTCCCAATGTCCCAATGCTGGTCACAAGATCTTGTGGTAGGGCATTCCTCCACCTGCGCAGTTGACAACACGCGGATCGTCGTTAGCGTTTGTGGACATGCTGCATTACGTCGCCCCAACGCATCCCGCACGTGCTCGGGCAACGGGAAGGCCAGTCCATTTGTAAGTAGGCTGTTTAGGTTTTTATATTGGTAACGCCAATGTAGATGAAGATGAAATGGGAGATACGATACTGCGTGAAGAGTTTGACAGAGCACTGAAAGATCTGAGTCGAAACAAGGCCCCCGGAGTAGACAACATTCCATTGGAACTACTGACGGCCTTGGGAGAGCCAGTCCTGACAAAACTGTACCATCTGGTGAGCACGATGTATGAGACAGGTGAAATACCCTCAGACTTCAAGAAGAATATAATAATTCCAATGCCAAAGAAAGCAGGTGTTGACAGATGTGAACAATCAGTTTAATAAGCCACAGCTGCAAAATACTAACACGAATTCTTTACAGACGAATGGAAAAACTAGTAGAAGCCGACGTCGGGGAAGATCAGTTTGGATTCCATAGAAATACTGGAACACGTGAGGCAATACTGACCTTACGACTGATCTTAGAAGAAAGATTAAGGAAAGGCAAACCTACATTTCTAGCATTTGTAGACTTAGAGAAAGCTTTTGACAATGTTGACTGGAATACTCTCTTTCAAATTCTAAAGGTGGCAGGGGTAAAATACAGGGAGCAAAAGGCTATTTACAATTTGTACAGAAACCAGATGGCAGTTATAAGAGTCGAGGGACATGAAAGGGAAGCAGAGGTTGGGAAGGGAGTAAGACAGGGTTGTAGCCTCTCCCCGATGTTATTCAATCTGTATATTGAGCAAGCAGTAAAGGAAACAAAAGAAAAATTCGGAGTAGGTATTAAAATCCATGAAGAAGAAGTAAAAACGTTGAGGTTCGCCGATGACATTGTAATTCTGTCAGAGACAGCAAAGGACTTGGAAGAGCAGTTGAACGGAATGGATGGTGTCTTGAAGGGAGGATATAAGATGAACATCAACAAAAGCAAAACGAGGATAATGGAATGTAGTCGAATTAAGTCGGGTGATGCTGAGGGTATTAGATTAGGAAATGACACACTTAAAGTAGTAAAGGAGTTTTGCTATTTGGGGAGCAAAATAACTGATGATGGTCGAAGTAGAGAGGATATAAAATGTAGACTGGCAATGGCAAGGAAAGCGTTTCTGAAGAAGAGAAATTTGTTAACATCGAGTATAGATTTAAGTGTCAGGAAGTCATTTCTGAAAGTATTTGTATGGAGTGTAGCCATGTATGGAAGTGAAACATGGACGGTAAATAGTTTGGACAAGAAGAGAATAGAAGCTTTTGAAATGTGGTGCTACAGAAGAATGCTGAAGATTAGATGGGTAGATCACATAACTAATGAGGAAGTATTGAATAGGATTGGGGAGAAGAGAAGTTTGTGGCACAACTTGACCAGAAGAAGGGATCGGTTGGTAGGACATGTTCTGAGGCATCAAGGGATCACAAATTTAGTATTGGAGGGCAGCGTGGAGGGTAAAAATCGTAGGGGGAGACCAAGAGATGAATACACTAAGCAGATTCAGAAGGATGTAGGTTGCAGCAGGTACTGGGAGATGAAGAAGCTTGCACAGGATAGAGTAGCATGGAGAGCTGCATCAAACCAGTCTCAGGACTGATGACCACAACAACAACAACAACGCCACGTAGCGCTCTGTATGAAAATCACTGGCTGTGCTGTGTGCAGTCTGTGGCTGGGTGGAATTGTTGTAATATTCGCTATTGCAGTGTTGGGCTGTTGGCTGTTAACAGCGCGTAGCGTTGCGCAGTTGGAGGTGAGGTGCCAGCAGTGGTGGATGTGGGGAAGTGAGATGGCGGATTTTTGAGAGCGGGTGATCTGGACGTGTGTCCATCAGAAACAGTACATTTGTAAGAATGGATGTCATGAACTGCTATATATATTATGACTTTTGAACACTATTAAGGTAAATACATTGTTTGTTCTCTATCAAAATCTTTCATTTGCTAACTACGCCTATCAGTAGTTAGTGCCTTCAGTAGTTTGAATCTTTTATTTAGCTGGCTGTAGTGGTGCTCGCTGTATTGCAGTAGTTCGAGTAACAAAGATTTTTGTGAGGTAAGTGATTTGTGAAAGGTATAGGTTAATGTTAGTCAGGGCCATTCTTTTGTAGGGATTATTGAAAGTCAGATTGCATTGCGCTAAAAAATATTGTGTGTCAGTTTAGTGTTGATCAGAATAAGTAAAGAGAGTAATGTCAGAGTACATTAAATTTTGCTCATCTGTTTGAAAATAAAATAATGTAACAGGTTTATCAGCACAGTAATTCAATAATTTTTCTAAGGGGACGTTTCATACTGCAGCATTGGTTAAAATAAAATTTTATAGATGTACTAATATATATATTTTATGCCTACAGATCCAGTAAATAATAATTTTATGATCTACTTCCAAAAAAACGAGGGAGCACAAAAAGACATTTCCCTTCACAGGAATTGCATAGATAACTTTTGTCAATGACTTGGTAACTTTTTTGGTACAGTAAGTCAAGGTGATGCATCACTCTAGTGTTAAGATGTGACATAGGTATTAGACATGGCCATCTTTAGTGTAATATTTTTTCTGCTTGAGCTTTGTCATGTTTAGATATAAGCTATTGCATTTGCTGCTGCTGTTTGCCAGGCATAGCGCTATTAAAATTCACTTTGTATTACTCTGTTAAGCCAGTTTTACTACTGATTTATTTTTCTTGTTGCTTCACATTGGCTCATATTAGTTGTAATTTTGCATTTGCTCTGCTAATTTAGATTTACTGCTGCTAGCTTTGCCAATTTGCATTTTTTGACATTGCTGTTTATGTTAATTGTTTTGTGCTGCTGCATTGCCTCGTCCCTTAGTTTATGCACCTGAGCTCAGTAGATTTAAGTTAGCTTAAGACGGGGTAGGCTATATTGGAGAACGAGTTGTGATGAATTGGAAGAAATGCATTTGGAAGCTATAAGAAAATGGTTTGGCCAAAAAGGATTTTGAAAGAGGATATGAACAAAAAAGTAGGGTTTAGGGACAACAGGTTTAGGTAGGTTTTTCTTGGAAATAAATGATGAGATAAGATAATGGAAAATAAATATGTTGTTGTTGTTGTGGTCTTCAGTCCTGAGACTGGTTTGATGCAGCTCTCCATGCTACTCTATCCTGTGCAAGCTTCTTCATCTCCCAGTACCTACTGCAACCTACATCCTTCTGAATCTGCTTAGTGTATTCATCTCTTGGTCTCCCTCTACGATTTTTACCCTCCACACTGCCCTACAATGCTAAATTTGTGATCCCTTGATGCCTCAAAACATGTCCTACCAAACGATCCCTTCTTCTAGTCAAGTTGTGCCACAAACTTCTCTTCTCCCCATACCTATTCAATACCTCCTCATTAGTTACGTGATCTACCCACCTTATCTTCAGCATTCTTCTGTAGCACCACATTTCGAAAGCTTCTATTCTCTTCTTGTCCAAACTAGTTATCGTCCATGTTTCACTTCCATACATGGCTACACTCCATACAAATACTTTCAGAAACGACTTCCTGACACTTAAATCTATACTCGATGTTAACAAATTCCTCTTCTTGAGAAACGCTTTCCTTGCCATTGCCAGTCTACATTTTATATCCTGTCTACTTCGACCATCATCGGTTATTTTACTCCCTAAATAGCAAAACTCCTTTACTACTTTAAGTGTGTCATTTCCTAATCTAATCCCCTCAGCATCACCCGACTTAATTTGACTACATTCCATTATCTTCGTTTTGCTTTTGTTGATGTTCGTCTTATATCCTCCTTTCAAGACACTGTCCATTCCGTTCAACTGCTCTTCCAAGTCCTTTGCTGTCTCTGACAGAATTACAATGTCATCGGCGAACCTCAAAGTTTTTACTTCTTCTCCATGAATTTTAATACCTAATCCGAATTTTTCTTTTGTTTCCTTTACTGCTTGCTCAATATACAGATTGAATAACATCGGGGAGAGGCTACAACCCTGTCTTACTCCTTTCCCAACCACTGCTTCCCTTTCATGCCCCTCGACTCTTATAACTGCCATCTGGTTTCTGTACAAACTGTAAATAGCCTTTCGCTCCCTTTATTTTACCCCTGCCACCTTCAGAATTTGAAAGAGAGTATTCCAGTTAACATTGTCAAAAGCTTTCTCTAAGTCTACAAATGCTAGAAACGTAGGTTTGCCTTTTCTTAATCTTTGTTCTAAGATAAGTCGTAAGGTCAGTATTGCCTCACGTGTTCCAACATTTCTACGGAATCCAAACTGATCTTCCCCGAGGTCGGCTTCTACCAGTTTTTCCATTCGTCTGTAAAGAATTCGCGTTAGTATTTTGCAGCTGTGACTTATTAAACTGATAGTTCGGTAATTTTCACATCTGTCAACGCCTGCTTTCTTTGGGATTGGAATTATTATATTCTTCTTGAAGTCTGAGAGTATTTCGCCTGTCTCATACATCGTGCTCACCAGATGGTAGAGTTTTGTCATGACTGGCTCTCCCGAGGCCATCAGTAGTTCAAATGGAATGTTGTCTAATCCCGGGGCCTTGTTTCGACTCAGGTCTTTCAGTGCTCTGTCAAACTCTTCACGCAGTATCTTATCTCCCATTTCGTCTTCATCTACATCCACTTCCATTTCCATAATATTGTCCTCAAGTACATCGCCCTTGTATAAACCCTCTATATACTCCTTCCACTTTCTGCCTTCCCTTCTTTGCTTAGAACTGGGTTGCCATTGAGCTCTTGATATTCATACAAGTGGTTCTCTTCTCTCCAAAGGTCTCTTTAATTTTCCTATATCTTACCCCTAGTGAGACAAGCCTCTACATCCTTACATTTGTCCTCTAGCCATCCCTGCTTAGCCATTTTGCACTTCCTGTCGATCTCATTTTTGAGACGTTTGTATTCCTTTTTGCCTGCTTCATTTACTGCATTTTTATATTTTCTCCTTTCATCAATTAAATTCAATATTTCTTCTGTTACCCAAGGATTTCTATTAGCCCTCGTCTTTTTACCTACTTGATCCTCTGCTGCCTTCACTACTTCATCCCTCAGAGCTACCCATTCTTCTTCTACTGTATTTCTTTCCCCCATTCCTGTCAATTGTTCCCTTATGCTCTCCCTGAAACTCTCTACAACCTCTGGTTCTTTCAGTTTATCCATGTCCCATCTCCTCAATTTCCCACCTTCTTGCAGTTTCTTCAGTTTTAATCTGCAGTTCATAACCAATAGATTGTGGTCAGAATCCACATCTGCCCCAGGAAATGTCTTACAATTTAAAACCTGGTTCCTAAATCTCTGTCTTACCATTATATAATCTATCTGATACCTTTTAGTATCTCCAGGATTCTTCCAGGTATACAACCTTCTTTTATGATTCTTGAACCAAGTGTTGGCTATGATTAAGTTGAAAATGAGGTAAGAAATATGTGAACATATAAATACAGAAAGCATGCTTGACTAGGATTTTTTTTTGAAACAAATGTTGAAATAAGAGGAAAGATCTATGGAATGAAGTTTTGGGTTGGACTGCAGTAAAACAAACCCTGTACTTTCCCTTTCTGTTATTCCACTATGTGTTTGTGTACTCTTGTACATTTGTGTTTTTCCTGTCTTTATGTGTTTAGCTGATACGAGTTATGTTGTGGAATTTTTCTAATAATATGTCATTTTCTTTGTAAAGATGTTTACACATTATTAATTCTGTTCTGTTTCAATTCTCATGTGTGAAATTAATGTTTTGAAAATGATTCTCATTATTTTATATATTTACTTATATCATAATTCATGTAACACTGATGTATATGTCTATTTCTATTCTTTTGTAAAGCCCCTATTACTACAAATGTTATCTGTATAGTTATGTTCTTTAATGATGTGTTTTGTACCTTTGTCATTGTATTCTCATGTTATAAAATTGTAATTGACACCAGTTCATCCAATTAAGTAACTTGTAAACGTACATTTCACTGCATTCATTTCTGTTGGTCATAGTATACGCACAGTATGTGAGAAGTTGGAACTGTTAGTGCTCGCACGTGTGTTGATAATTCAGCAAGGGACTGGTTAACAGCATTGCTGGTTCTAAGAACAATTCCAAAAACGTTGTGAGTGCACAAGTGGTGGTTTATGGACTTGCTATATTGTCCGCAAGACTCTCCGATGTTGATTGTGCACCTACACAGTCGTAACAGATGGTTGCTGGCTGTCTCTACAAGGACTACAGTGGGTCTGCATCTTTGATGGCCCACCAATACCATTATTTCTACAAGGACTACAGTGGGTCTGCACCTTAGATGACCCACCAATACCATTACTTATACAAGGACTGCAGTGGGTCTGCACCTCTGGTAGCCCATCAATACCATAATCTCTACCAGGACTACAGTGGGTCTACTCTGTGATGACCTACCTACCAATATTCTTGAACTTCGACTGACTCTGCTGTGGGTTTGTTCTGTTGTGGCACATTACCTGTCTGCATGTCAAGAGTCAGCACTGTCTTTGTGTTGGAAGGACAACACTACTCCTTCAAGACTGCATGGAAATCCACTGCTTCGTGTGCATTTTCTTTTAATGCTCAGACGTTGTGCATAAAATTGTAATTAATACTATGATGAATGATCAGGACTGTCTTTATGGACTGTGAGAAAATTTTTGCATTTGACCAACATTGTATCAATAAGTGTGCGCATTTTATATCTTTGTTATTGTAATTATGAAAAAATTTATCAAATCATTATTGGGCACTGCCCAAAACAATTTGTAAAATTTTTTGTGGGAAGCATGGGGCTATGTAAGTAGGCTGTTTAGGTTTTTATATTGGTAACGCCACGTAGCGCTCTGTATGAAAATCACTGGCTGTGCTGTGTGCAGTCTGTGGCTGGGTGGCATTGTTGTAATATTCGCTATTGCAGTGTTGGGCTGTTGGCTGTTAACAGCGCGTAGCGTTGCGCAGTTGGAGGTGAGGTGCCAGCAGTGGTGGATGTGGGGAAGTGAGATGGCGGATTTTTGAGAGCGGATGATCTGGACGTGTGTCCATCAGAAACAGTACATTTGTAAGAATGGATGTCATGAACTGCTATATATATTATGACTTTTGAACACTATTAAGGTAAATACATTGTTTGTTCTCTATAAAAATCTTTCATTTGCTAACTATGCCTATCAGTAGTTAGTGCCTTCACTAGTTTGAATCTTTTATTTAGCTGGCAGTAGTGGCGCACGCTGTATTGCAGTAGTTCGAGTAACGAAGATTTTTGGGAGGTAAGTGATTTGTGAAAGGTATAGGTTAATGTTAGTCAGGGCCATTCTTTTGTAGGGATTATTGAAAGTCAGATTGCGTTGCGCTAAAAAATATTGTGTGTCAGTTTAGTGTTGATGGCTCTGAGCACTATGGGACTTACCTTCTGTGGTCATAAGTCCCCTAGAACTTAGAACTACTTAAACCTAAGTAACCTAAGGACATCACATACATCCATGCCCGAGGCAGGATTCGAACCTGCGACCGTAGCGGTAACGCGGTTCCAGACTGAAGAGCCTTTAACCCACGGCCACACCGGCCGGCAGTTTAGTGTTGATCAGAATAAGTAAAGAGAGTAATGTCTGAGTACGTTCAATTTTGCTCAGCTGTTTGAAAATCAAATAATGTAAGAGGGTTATCAGTACAGTAATTCAATAATTTTTCTAAGGGGGTCCGCAGCTCGTGGTCGTGCGGTAGCGTTCTCGCTTCCCACGCCCGGGTTCCCGGGTTCGATTCCCCGCTGGGTCAGGGATTTTCTCTGCCTCGTGATGACTGGGTGTTGTGTGATGTCCTTAGGTTTGTTAGGTTTAAGTAGTTCTAAGTTCTAGGGGACTGATGACCATAGATGTTAAGTCCCATAGTGCTCAGAGCCATTTGAACCATTTTCTAAGGGGACGTTTCACATTCTCCGAATATCCTCTCGTTCCAAGAGTTCCTCTACATGCGCTGTTCGATTCACCCAAAAAGCGTCATCCATAAAACAGAAGTCAGGTTCGAATTCACCCCTGCACAGTGTCTCATTACCACTGACTGTTGAATTTGCCGTATACACTCCTGGAAATGGAAAAAAGAACACATTGACACCGGTGTGTCAGACCCACCATACTTGCTCCGGACACTGCGAGAGGGCTGTACAAGCAATGATCACACGCACGGCACAGCGGACACACCAGGAACCGCGGTGTTGGCCGTCGAATGGCGCTAGCTGCGCGGCATTTGTGCACCGCCGTCGTCAGTGTCAGCCAGTTTGCCGTGGCATACGGAGCTCCATCGCAGTCTTTAACACTGGTAGCATGCCGCGACAGCGTGGACGTGAACCGTATGTGCAGTTGACGGACTTTGAGCGAGGGCGTATAGTGGGCATGCGGGAGGCCGGGTGGACGTACCGCCGAATTGCTCAACACGTGGGGCGTGAGGTCTCCACAGTACATCGATGTTGTCGCCAGTGGTCGGCGGAAGGTGCACGTGCCCGTCGACCTGGGACCGGACCGCAGCGACGCACGGATGCACGGCAAGACCGTAGGATCCTACGCAGTGCCGTAGGGGACCGCAACGCCACTTCCCAGCAAATTAGGGACACTGTTGCTCCTGGGGTATCGGCGAGGACCATTCGCAACCGTCTCCATGAAGCTGGGCTACGGTCCCGCACACCGTTAGGCCGTCTTCCGCTCACGCCCAAACATCGTGCAGCCCGCCTCCAGTGGTGTCGCGACAGGCGTGAATGGAGGGACGAATGGAGACGTGTCGTCTTCAGCGATGAGAGTCGCTTCTGCCTTGGTGCCAATGATGGTCGTATGCGTCTTTGGCGCCGTGTAGGTGAGCGCCACAATCAGGACTGCATACGACCGAGGCACACAGGGCCAACACCCGGCATCATGGTGTGGGGAGCGATCTCCTACACTGGCCGTACACCACTGGTGATCGTCGACGGGACACTGAATAGTGCACGGTACATCCAAACCGTCATCGAACCCATCGTTCTACCATTCCTAGACCGGCAAGGGAACTTGCTGTTCCAACAGGACAATGCACGTCCGCATGTATCCCGTGCCACCCAACGTGCTCTAGAAGGTGTAAGTCAACTACCCTGGCCAGCAAGATCTCCGGATCTGTCCCCCATTGAGCATGTTTGGGACTGGATGAAGCGTCGTCTCACGCGGTCTGCACGTCCAGCACGAACGCTGGTCCAACTGAGGCGCCAGGTGGAAATGGCATGGCAAGCCGTTCCACAGGACTACATCCAGCATCTCTACGATCGTCTCCATGGGAGAATAGCAGCCTGCATTGCTGCGAAAGGTGGATATACACTGTACTAGTGCCGACATTGTGCATGCTCTGTTGCCTGTGTCTATGTGCCTGTGGTTCTGTCAGTGTGATCATGTGATGTATCTGACCCCAGGAATGTGTCAATAAAGTTTCCCCTTCCTGGGACAATGAATTCACGGTGTTCTTATTTCAATTTCCAGGAGTATACAAAGATTTAGAGGTTACTATCCCTACACCATAACACATAAAAACTAAACTAAACTGCATCTGAACAGGCCTTGGAAGGCCCAACGGTACCTACCAGCCGCTGAATCATCCTCAGCCCACAGGCGTTACTGGGTGCGGATATGGAGGGGCATGTAGTCAGCACACCGATCTCTCGGCCGTATGTCAGTTGACGAGACCGGAGCCGTTACTTCTCAGTCAAGTAGCTCCTTAGTTTGTCTCGCAAGCGCTGAGTGCACCTCGTGTGCCAACAGGGCTCGGCAGACTGGATGATCGTCCACCCATGTGCGAGCCTAGACAGACAGCGGTTAACTTCGGTGACCTGACGGGAACCGGTGTTACCACTGCGGCAAGGCCGTTGGCACACCGTAACACAAAAAGACTGTGTTCGACAATATTGCTGGATGAATTACGTGCTCCCATCTCTCACCATATGAGGGAATGTCTTTCCCAACGTCCGTCTCTTCAGGGCAGCATTGGGCCCTGGCCCAACTTTTATGGATTACAATGCGTGACCGCATTCAACAGTGCGGGTGGTGGAGCTCTTGGAACGAGAGGATATTCACCGAATGGACTGACCTGGCCGTTCCCTGGATTTAAATCCCATCGAGCATGTTTGGGATGCGTTGGGGAGACGTCTGCAGCACGTGCACAGGCAACAAAGACCATCCACCAGTTATCAACTGCACTGATGGAGGGATCGAACACCAGAACTGCTTACCATTCTCGTTGGAGCACTTTGCAGAGCATGCGTGGTCATCCGTTGGGGTCACACACAGTATCAAGAACCGTGCCCATCTTTTGTAATGTTCAAAGGACGATCATAAATCGTGGTGACTTCACTGTAAATATATTATAAAAGTGTCATTTCTGTTCATCTCTTTACGTATACTAGGCGTAACTATCCAGAGCGACCTTAAGTGGAATGACCACATGAAACAGGTAGTGGGAAAAGCAGACACCAGACTCAGATTCATTGGAAGAATCTTAAGGAAATATAACTCATCCACGAAAGAAGTGGCTTATAAGGCACCTGTTCGCCCGATTCTTGAGTATTGTTCATCTGTCTGCGATCCCTATCAGGTAGGACTGATATAGGTGATAGAGATGATCCAACTAAGAACCGCGCATTTCGTCTCCAGATCGTTTAGCTGGCGAGAGAGCGTTACGGAGATGCTAAGCAAATTCCACTGACAGACGTTACAAGAGAGGTGTTGTGCATCGCGAAGAGACTTGCTATTAAAGTTTTGGGACAGCACTTTCCTGGAGGAGTCGGACAACAAATTACTCCCCCCCCTCCCCCTCCCCCCCCCCCCCACATACATCTCGGGTATTGACCACGAAAACAAAATTCGAGAAATTAGAGCCATCACAGAGGCTTGCAGACAGCCATTCTTCCCACGAACTATTCGCGAGTGGAACAGGGTTGGAGGGATCAGATAGTGGTACCGAAAGTACCCTCCGCCACACATCATTAGTGGCTTGCGGAGTATGATGTAGAAGTAGTATTTCTTTCAGTTAACTTCTGTACTGTACTGTTCTCTACTGTACTCTGCCAGGTCTTCGTATGTATGGTCCAACTCTCATCGAGTTATGTTACTTGAAAGTCACACATCTTGCGAAAGTTACTTTGGTCTTTAAGTTTCGCACTTAAATGTTTGTATATTTGCTACAGGAAACTCAGTTCTACCAACAGAAGTAGTTTTAAAACTAGATATTTGGAGAAAAACCATGCATTACACAAATGGAAACAGAAACGTTTCATTACTGTTTTATGTCTTTGTCGCTGTATTTTACTACATTCTCGACTTATTTAAACAAAATGTACAGATTAGCACAATAAAATATGTATTTAAAATTTTAAAACATAATTTATTTCAGAAATGAATGGTAGAGGCAGACGGCACATTGGAAATTTTTCGTGAGACCAGATGCAATGCACATATTACTGTTAATATCTTTCCTTTCTCCAGCTCATAACAGAACCGACTTTTTTCATTATAATTTTGGAGTATGGCTATGTCCGGCTCATGTACATTTGAGACTCCAGTTTCATCTGTTTGAATATACGATTCAGTGTGAAATGAGTGTACAAACAACTTCATCCTGGTTGGAAAATATTACTTCACATCTTGTCGATTAAATCCAGCAAATGCTTGTTGCTTTGGTCTCCTAGCAATGAGCGTTAAATGTCGTTGCAGAAATGCACTAAGCCAGTCTTCCCTGGCAAGCAGCCTTTAAAAATAAAATGTGTGAAGAATGTTCTTTCTGAAAAGTCCAAATCGGTTCAAGGTTGTTTACGTACAGACGGTCTGCAGCATACATTGGAAAACGAGTTTATCTGCTTACACAAGGTCTCCTCTTGCCAAAAAGTCAAAGCAGTATTGTGTCCTAAATGAATATTTTTATTGTTTTAATTTTTTCCGCTCTTGAAGAGTACTCGACGATAATTTGAATATTTCACCGGCTGCACTGAGTTCCGTTTTCTATACATTTTTGGTATCTTATTGTTTGCTGAATCCAACGCCAGCTACTCATCTGTTTTTTGCCATCAGGAAATAAGTTCCATGATATCAGAGGGAGCCCGAAGAAGGCAAAATATGTATCAGAGACAGAGATTCGAATCTATGCAGCAAATAAATACGTGTTGCTCTAAGTTGAAGAGATTGGCAAAGGATAAGAAATCGTGATATTTTGCATTGAACTTGTAAAAAAAACTATCCAAGGAATTGGTTACAGAAGCTTTATAAATATTTATGGCTACTATAACGCCTTCATCCGACCCAGATGTTTCCCGTTGCATTGTCCAGAATACATAGACGTCTGAGAAGGACAAGCCTGGTGTATATCGCAATGATTCGGAGGTCTACTTCAGATACCTCATTTCTTCCCATGTCGAAGCTCCTTTCTGGGCAGATGCACTGTCTCAATTCTTCTACTCCTGTAAAACAGTTTTCTGTCACTTGCTTAATATACGTCTTTCAATGACGGAAAAAAACTCAACACCAAAAAAACAAAAAATAGTCAATGTGGAGGAATGAAATTTCGGGAATATGTTTGTTTAGGTAACATCTTCAAGCGATTAACATTGTAAGATCACATCTTAATGTAAGCTCGAGATAAATCATTGCAAATGTGAAATGCTGGAACATTAGTAACCAGCGTAACGGCCAGAAAATTGAACGAAAGCATGCAAACGTTGATGCACTGTATTGTTCAGGTGCCGGATGTCAGTTTGTGGGGTGAGTTCCATGCCTGCTGCATTTGGTCTTTAAATACAAGGTCGGTTAATGCTGTTTGTGAATGACGCTGGAGTTGTCAGAAGATGACGTCACATATGTGTTGGATTGGAGACAGATCTGGTGATCGAGCAGGCCAAGGCTATATGTCGGCACTCTGCAGAGGACGTTACATTACAAAAGCGGGGGCGAGCGTTATCCTTTTGAAAAACACCTCGCACCCCAGACCATAACTACAGGTGTAGGTCCACTTGTGTCTATCATGGAGATAGGTTGGTAGCAGGCAATCACTTGGTCTCCATCTAACCGACACACGGCCATCAGTGGCACAGAGGCAGAACCAGGTTTCATCAGAAAACACAACAGACCTGCACCCTTCCTTCCAATGAGGTCTCGCTTGACACCAAACGGCGGTGGCTTGTGGTGAGTGGAACGTATGTTATGTGGCGTTTGGCTCGGAGCTGTCCTTGAAGTGATCGATTTGTAACAGTTATTTGTGTCACTGTGGTGCCACATGCTGCTCAGATTGCTGCCGCAGATGTCCCACAGCCAGACGCTGAACGAGATGGTCCAATGCTCTTGGCAGTGCCACGTGGCCGTCGGGAACACGGTCTTCTTACAACCATACGTTCTCGCGATCACCGCTGCCAGCATCCATGTCACATTCCTGCCAAGTTTTTTTGCAATACCGCAGGAGGAACATCCAGCTTCTCGAAGACCTATTACACGACGTCGTTCAAACTGAATGAGGAGCTGATACTGGCGTCTTTTATCGCCGTGAAGGCGATCGGTTGCAGAGGTAACGCTGACGACCGTTACAGAGCGTGCATTTAGAGTAAACCTGACTGGCACCCTCATAGTGGCGCTACCAATGCCACTCTCATGCATCTGGCGCGAAATGTAAATAGACATTATCACACGCCTACCAGCTTTTGTTTATATCGCACAACTCCATTTTCGTATTGCAATTTTTTTCTACCAGGTAATCAAGAAGAAAAATCCCTTTCAATGCTAAAAATAGTGAGCATAAAATTTCATTTCCAGGAGATGGAATATTTTCTTACCTCTTTAAGCTATTTGTCTCCATCCTTTGAGAAGACTATTTGTGTAGCGAGACTCTCACACTGGGCAATTTGTGTTTAGGAGAGCTGCAAAATGCTTTTTTTCTTTATTCTTTTTTGAGTCATCAGTCTTCTGACTGGTTTGATACAACCAGTCACGAATTCCTCTCCTGTGCCAATCTCTTCATCTCAGAGTAGCACTTGCAAACTACAGCCTCAATTATTTGCTGCATGAATTCCAAAATCTGCTTTCCTCTACAGTTTTTACCTTCTACAGCTCCCTCTAGTATCACGGAAGCTGTTCCGTGATGTCTCAGCAGATGTCCTGCCATCCTGCTCCTTCTTCTTTACGAAGTTTTCAATATATTTCTTTCCTCCCTGAGTCTCCGGAGAACGTCCTCATTCCTTACCTTATCAGTCCACCTAATTTTCTAATTTTCAACATTCTTCTGTAGTACCACATCTCAGATGCTTTGATTTTCTTCTTTTCCGGTTTTTCCACAGTCTGATTTTAACTACCATATAGCGCTATGCTCTAAACGTACATTCCCACAAATTCATTCCTCATGTTAAGGCCTATGTTTGATACTAGTAGACTTCTCTTAGCCAGGAAAGCCATTTTTTCCATTGCTAGTCTGCTTTTAATGTCCTCCTTGCTCCAACCTTCCTAGGTAGCAGAATGCTATGACTTCAAGTACTTCATGATCACCAATCTTGCTGTTCTCATTCCCGCTACTTCTCATTACTTTCGTCTTCCTTCTGGTTACTCTCAATCCATATTCTGTACTTAGTTGACTGTTCATTCCTTTCAGCAAATCCTGTAATACTTCTTCACATTCACTGAGCATAGCAATTTCATCAGCGAATCTTGTCATTGATATGCTTTCATCTTGAATTTTAATTCCTCGTTGAACCATTCTTTTATTTTCGTCATTGCTTCTTCGATGTGTAGATTGAACAGTAGGGGGCGAGAGACTATATCCCTGTCGTAGACTCTTTCTAATCAGAGTACTTCGTTCTTGGTCTTCCATCGTTATTGTTCCCTCTGGTGGCTCTTATACGTATTGTATATTACCCTCCTTGCCTATGGCTTACCCCTATTGTTCTCAGAATTTCGAACATTTTGCACCGTTTCACGTTGTCGAAAGCTTTTCCAGATCGAAAAATCCTATGAACGCGTCTTGATTTTTTCTTCTTTTTTCCTAAAGTCATATGTTACATAGCCCGACTCGTACATTTTACACAGTAAACATAATAGTCGTCTAGTTGCCACTTCCCCGAATGATTTTAGAAATTTTGATGGAATGTCGTCTATCCTTTCTGCCTTCTTCGATCTTAGGTCTACCAGTCTTTTAAATTCTGATTCTAACCATGGATCCCCTATTTCTTCTACATCGACTCCTGTTTCTTCTTCTGTGACATCATCAGACAAGTCTTACCCCTTACAGAGGCCTTCAATTTACTCTTTCCACCTATCCGCTCTCTCTTCTGGATTTAACAATGGAATTCGTATTTCACTCTTATACAGTAGTTACCACCCTTGCTTTTTATTTCACCGAAGGTGAAGGCTTTCTTCACATTTTTCATGCAACCATTTCGCCTTAGCCTCCCTGCACTTCCTATTTATTTCATTCCCATGTCAGTTTCCAAGACCGGAGCCGCTACTTCTCAATCGAGTAGCTCCTCAGTTTGCCTCAAAAGGGCTGAGTGCGCCCCGCTTGCCAACAGCGCTCGGCAGACCGGATGGTCACTCATCCACGTGCTAGCCCAGTCCGACAGCGCTTAACTTCGGTGATCTGACGGAAACCGGTCTTACCACTGCGGCAAGGTCGTTGGCAGGGGCTTTCTATGCTAAGTAGAAATTATACTCTGAATTCGTGTCCTGACCTCTTCAAGAACATTGTCTCATTTATGTCAACGCTGCCTTTCCTCACTTTATATTTAAATTCAATAGCGCATCCAATGGCTCCTGTCGGCCGAGGATGAAACGGCGGCCGGTCGGTACCGTTGGGCCTTCATGGCCTGTTCTGGAGGAGTTTTTTTTTTTTAAGAGACTTGTATTTCTGTACTTCTGAATTTCCCTGAACATTTTTGTACTTCCTTCTTTCATCGATCAACTAAAGTACACACCTGGAAATGGAAAAAAGAACACATTGTCACCGGTGTGTCAGACCCACCATACTTGCTCCGGACACTGCGAGAGGGCTGTACAAGCAATGATCACACGCACGGCACAGCGGACATACCAGGAACCGCGGTGTTGGCCGTCGAATGGCGCTAGCTGCGCGGCATTTGTGCACCGCCGCCGTCAGTGTCAGCTAGTTTGCCGTGGCATACGGAGCTCCATCGCAGTCTTTAACACTGGTAGCATGCCGCGACAGCGTGTACGTGAACCGTATTTGCAGTTGACGGACTTTGAGCGAGGGCGTATAGTGGGCATGCGGGAGGCCGGGTGGACGTACCGCCGAATTGCTCAACACGTGGGGCTTGAGGTCTCCACAGTACATCGATGTTGTCGCCAGTGGTCGGCGGAAGGTGCACGTGCCCGTCGACCTGGGACCGGACCGCAGCGACGCACGGATGCACGCCAAGACTGTAGGATCCTACGCAGTGCCGTAGGGGACCGCACCGCCACTTCCCAGCAAATTAGGGACACTGTTGCTCCTGGGGTATCGGCGAGGACCATTCGCAACCGTCTCCATGAAGCTGGGCTACGGTCCCGCACACCGTTAGGCCGTCTTCCGCTCACGCCCCAACATCGTGCAGCCCGCCTCCAGTGGTGTCGCGACAGGCGTGAATGGAGGGACGAATGGAGACGTGTCGTCTTCAGCGATGAGAGTCGCTTCTGCCTTGGTGCCAATGATGGTCGTATGCGTGTTTGGCGCCGTGCAGGTGAGCGCCACAATCAGGACTGCATACGACCGAGGCACACAGGGCCAACACCCGGCATCATGGTGTGGGGAGCGATCTCCTACACTGGCCGTACACCACTGGTGATCGTCGACGGGACACTGAATAGTGCACGGTACATCCAAACCGTCATCGAACCCATCGTTCTACCATTCCTAGACCGGCAAGGGAACTTGCTGTTCCAACAGGACAATGCACGTCCGCATGTATCCCGTGCCACCCAACGTGCTCTAGAAGGTGTAAGTCAACTACCCTGGCCAGCAAGATCTCCGAATCTGTCCCCCATTGAGCATGTTTGGGACTGGATGAAGCGTCGTCTCACGCGGTCTGCACGTCCAGCACGAACGCTGGTCCAACTGAGGCGCCAGGTGGAAATGGCATGGCAAGCCGTTCCACAGGACTACATCCAGCATCTCTACGATCGTCTCCATGGGAGAATAGCAGCCTGCATTGCTGCGAAAGGTGGATATACACTGTACTAGTGCCGACATTGTGCATGGTCTGTTGCCTGTGTCTATGTGCCTGTGGTTCTGTCAGTGTGATCATGTGATGTATCTGACCCCAGGAATGTGTCAATAAAGTTTCCCCTTCCTGGGACAATGAATTCACGGTGTTCTTATTTCAATTTCCAGGAGTGTATTTCTTGTGTTACCCAAGGTTTTTTTGCAGTTATCTTCTTTGTAGCTATGTTTTTCTATCCAACCTTTGTGACTGCCCTTTTTAGAGATGTCTATTTCTCTTCAACTGAGCTGCCTACGGAGCTTAGAAGGAGAATGAAGAAGTAAAAGAAACTAAGTGGACCACGCTGTTGCAACGTAGCAGCATTTCCACCCAGCGAACAAACACGTGCGCCTCATCTCCGTCAGTAAACATTGACGCGCGTGACTTTTATGGGTCGTGATAGCAAAATGCACTTAGCTAAATTACCTGGTTATCTTCTAATTATGAGGTCGCCAAGCCTCTCGAGTTTACTGTGCCGCCATTAAACTGAATGGAACTTCACTGAATCTCATTCCCATAAAAATGTTTATCTTAGGCAATGGCCGTGTTCGATAAATTCTCTGACGTGACAGCAGGAACGTATTGTTATGTGAGCTCCTATTAAACGGCATGAAGAGAGGTTCAAAAATGGCTCTGAGCACTATGGGACTTAACATCTGTGGTCATCAGTCCCCTAGAACTTAGAACTACTTAAACCTAACTAACCTAAGGACATCACACACATCCATGCCCGAGGCAGGATTCGAACCTGCGACCGTAGCAGCCGCGCGGTTCCGGACTGCGCGCCTAGAACCGCTAGACCACCGCGGCCGGCCATGAAGAGAGGAAAAGAAAGCTAAACCACCTATCGACAATGAATTGATTAATGGAAGGGTGGCAGAGATCGGACACGAATAAATATTTACGTTATACAATATGGTTTCAACACTGGTGAACCCATATATGTGGTCTATGACTTCACAAGGACCATACTGAAAGTAATGAGTAATAATTTTTAAAATGTTTAATCTTTTTGTTTCTTTTAGACCAATCAAGTACATCATCTTAATCTACATATTTTCTGTCACTTTTCAACACAATCTCCATTTCTTTGCACAAATTTTCCCTTCATTCTTTTGAGAATACCCTCACGACAGAAATCCGTTGCGGCTTCCTGAACACACGACGCACTGCTTCCCGAACATCCTCCATCGTCTCGAAGCGTTGGTTTCGCATCTGATCCTTGACAGAACCGAAAAGGCGGTAGTCGGGGGTTGTCAAGTCGAGAGGATGTGGAAGATTTTCCCATCCAAATGTCCTGATCTTCTCCACAGCGACACGAGCAGTGCGACACCATTCATTATCCTGTTGACGATGCCTTTCCCAGTGCGCTTATTGTACGGTGCACGCTTCAAATATGTATGGATATAGCGGGCAGCATTTAAAATTCATCCAGATTCATGAAAATTAATTAGAATCTTTCCTTATTGAGTCCCGAGGAGGCAGGTCCAGGGCGACCGATGTGAGGTTTATCAAGAATAACTCTTAATTACATTCTTTGGGTAATTTAACATCCCACGCGCCACTCTTTTACCAACAGCTCCGTTCCCACTGCAAAGGTGCCACTCCGACTCTATGTGATCTTACTACCAGCTGTGCTTTTGCATTGTGCAGGCGCATGCTATTCGGCAACCAATATTTCCCTAGGTACGTACCAGCTGGGGTCTGAATCTGCAGCACGAAGTTATAATACTTACTTTTCTTATTCATTACAAATTGTTTTAACGGTTATAGATAGAATGGAGGGCAGCGTGGAGGGTAAAACTCGTAGAGGGAGACCAAGAGATGAATACACTAAGCAGATTCAGAAGGATGTAGGTTGCAGTAGGTACTGGGAGATAAAGAAGCTTGCACAGGATAGAGTAGCGTGGAGAGCAGCATCAAACAAGTCTCTGGACTGAAGACCACAACAACTACAACAGACAGAATGGAGCGTCGCGTGAACAACGATCAAGTTTTGGAGTTACAGTTAGCTAGTGAAAACTGCTGACTCATTGGACACACCAGATTCTTTTCAAGATGCAGCCGAATTTAATGGCAACGAAAATGAAATATTTGATTATGAAACAGAAGACGAATAGGAGGCAGAAGAAGAGAATGTTCACGAAGAAAATCTTGAAATGGCGAGACAATCTGGCTTTTTTTTATGGAAAAAACTTTACACATAAGAGTATGAAGATGGTGCTTCGAAAAAAAAAAACTCTGCACGGTATTGATCAAAACGAATACCAAAGAGAGGAAAATGAATTACAAAACTTTTTTCTTTAAACTTGCAGACTGCAATGGACAAAGTTCGTTGTAAAAATTTTGAGAACATGTTAAAATATATGTGTGCAAAATGCGTTCCATTGATACAAAGCTAAATGTTGACCTTGATAAATGATAATAAGTGCTTAGTTGATTCGTTCATGTACTTACTCATTTTTTATTGAAAGTCACAGGTTATTTGTTTTTATAATTTACTTAAGTGATCGTTATTTGACCTCGGGACATGTTTCTGAACATTTTTGAAGTAGGTTTTCTTTGATTTTTAAATTAAATCCAAAAACTCTATTTAAGACGCCAGAGTTAATATAAGAGTCTTAATTGATGGTAAGATCATGTTTCCTATTTTAATAAAGATTGATTTTTCATAAAGCGTTTCTTTTATTGATTCTCTAACAACAGTGTAGAGAAACACTGAAGTAAATCAGATGGTTTTTGGTTTGAGGTCAAAAACTACCCCATGAAGTCACTAACCTCAGTCTAAATAGCGAGTGTAGTTGAAGGTTAACAAGGAAATCGACAACAGCACATTAATGTGGTCCATTTTGGAAGTACTTCCTGTGGTCACGTGAGAGACGCTAAGGATGTCACAGCATGGCAACATGTGGTGTACAGTCTGTGGATTACGATCCGACATCGTTTTTGTTACCTTGTTGGAACTGGAATTTCAACGATTTTCAGTATGATCCTCGTATCACAATACCATCGTAACACCAGCACTGTCGAACACGACCCAAGTTTCCTAAGGAGAGACCTGGGCCCCTATCTACGACGTTGTAGATACGGATTTGAAATTTCTGCCATATATTAACTACTGACTTTTTATTCTACTGATCTACGATGGAATGTTTTGCATCAAAACAAAAGATTTCACAAATTTTTTACTGAATGCCTGTATTTTTGCATAAATTTTGTTAACATAAATATACATAAAAGTATCTGAGCTGAACGTATATTATTGATTGTTGATCCATGGCTTACTGGATAGTTGTGCAGGACCCTGTAAAACTTTCAGAGCAATAGGATGAATAGTTTCTGAGAAAACGGGGCATTTGTAGTGAAAAATGTATAAACTGAGAAAAGGACGTTTAAAGTTTTCATATGAAATTTCTTACCTTTATTGTTACGTGATGTTATTAAAAACATTCTGCTCCATATTTTAGGTTATATTCACCACCAGCTCTGTCAAGTAACAGCTGCCTTCTCCTTTTCCTTGCCTCTTTGGTCACATGATTTGCTGAAACCTCAGCTTTTTTCACTCTTCCATTGTCCACTTTGTGAAGACCTTCCACTGTATGCATCCCCAAAATCACTCCCAGCTTCTCAAGTACTCTCAGTCTGCCACTACATCCATTATTAAATGTGATTACAGTGTCATACGGTCCTATCTGTAGGGTCTTCATCCCAACAAATACACTTTTTGGTATGCGAGTCCAGAGAAGATTATTGAAAGATCCGTTGACGTTTTGTGTTTTCCCATGCAAACACCTTTTCAACAGATCTGGGTGGGCCAAAACTCTAAATACAGGCTTCAGAGCCTACATTACTGCTTGAGGCACACTGTTTTAATGCTTAAAATCTGCCACAGATCCTTCAGCTTCAGATTTTATATATTTGCACTATGTCTCAGGAGGAGGAGGAGGAGGACACAAACAATGTTCGGGGTTGTTATCAGTTGAAATTTTATGATAATGGATAGCCCACACCGCTCTCACCATCTTGTGCAAATCATTGGTGTTGTCCCTGATAGCTTTGGCATAATAATCTTAAAACTGATCTAACACCTTGTCACTCAGTCTGCCATGATCCTTTAATGTTTTACCATCTGACAGCTTTGCGTTGCCAAGTTTTATTTTCAATTGTCTGAGACGTGCACCCATTCTCTTCTTCACATGGCCTACACACTCTAGTTATAGGCACACTGTAAGGTTTGCTGTCCGCTACTGCTTTGAAAGACTTGCTGTCTCCATCTCCCAAGAACTGAATGTACCTAACTCCCCTTTCTTCCTCAGATCGCTGAAAAATATTTACCGCGGCAGCCACTTCCATCCCTCCACTTGTTCCCCCATCGTTTTTTCCACAATTTGGCTTATGGGCTTCTACTCTCTCTCTCTATCCACGCCAGCACATGTGCATCCTTCACAATATTTTGTCAAAATCTCAAGATCCAGGACTTTTCCTGTGTCAACACTTGTTGCCGTTGCAACTCCATTCTTAGCTTTGTGTCCTCGTCTCTGCCAGGAACCATCAAAGGCAATACTGATATCAGTGCAACCATGATTTGCTTCCACTGCTTCTTTTGTTGCAGATATCATGGGATCTGTACCACTTCCTTTACACAATCACCAATGACATTTGTGTAGTGTTCATACTCTGTAGGAGGACCTGGCAAATTCATGATGCTGCACATTTTCCCAGCTGTCCGACCCTTCGCAAACCTCAGTCCATACACTAATCTTACGTTATTAGTATACAAGTTGTTTTTAGCACTTGCTTGATGTGCAAAGCGATTTCGATAATTGGCAGTTCTGACAAGAAATACGTAAATGACAAACAGTTCCTTTCTTATCTGATTCACCTTCAGACACTGTTACTGCACCACCACAAAGAGAACAGCTCACTGCTTCACTTAGAACACGAGCCAAAATACCGAACTCCACAATTATATTTGTATCCATGTCTGTTTCTACAGTGAGCTCTTCATAAACTCTAGTCAAAAAATGGTTCAAATGGCTCTGAGCACTATGGGAGTTAACGTCTGAGGTCATCAATCCCCTTGAACTTAGAACTACTTAAACCTAACTAACCTAAGGACATCACACACATCCACGCTCGAAGCAGGATTCGAACCTGCGACCGTAGCGGTCGCGCGGTTCCAGACTGAAGAGCCTAGAGCCGCTCGGCCACACCGGCCGGCCTCTAAAGTCAACTTTCCTTTTTGAAGCACTGGGGGAGAGGGTGTAGGCACTGCACTTTTCTTGTCACTGCTGTCGCTTGTAGTTCCTTGTGATATACTCAAACAAGCTTCATCAACAACACGTTTTGGTAAAACCTGTTACCTTTCTTTCTTCGCTTCTTGAATATTCTGCGTGGTTTTGTCATTTTTCTTCTACAAAATGGTGTCAATGGCTGCTTGCTGCACGAACTAAAACCGCTAAACAGAAAGTTATTCACGAAACACTTCGCGCCATTCAAACAAAGAGCTACGGAAACAATACACTGTGTAGAGCAGACTGTCAACTACAAAACAACAAAACCACAGCCTTCTATAGTCAATAGTTTCGGAAACATGACCGTTCAAATGAGTCAGTGTAAGTCGCGAAGAGGAAAACTGACAATGCAGATGCACAGTAAAGGACGATAGTACCAACATGATAATATTTCCACCAAATAAATAATATATCAGAATATTCAGGAGATTCCGTAGATTTTATGAAACAAAAAAATAAAAATCAATTTTTTTCCATTTTTGCCCCGAGTCTCCCCTTAAAGGAAGAAAGAAAGGTTAGGGTCCAACATGCCGTCTACAACGGAAACGGAACACACACGCTCGGGCTGGGAAAGGGCATGGCCGCGCTTTTCCAAGACAACCGTCACCGTATCTGCTTTGCCAATTTAAGGAAATCACGGAAATGGTAGATCTGGATGGCAAGATCGCTATTTGGATCACCGTCCTTCTGAATACGAAACCTTTGTTTCACCACCTCACTGCCTCGCTCGGTGCAAGCTAACCAAGCCATAGATTCGCTTGGTCAGCTTGATGAATCGCAGCAGTTTTACATAACCTCAGCTCATCATCAGCAACCCCTCTTGATATCCAGAGGGTTTTGATGGAAAGACATAAACATAATCGATTGCTGCAAGTGGCACAGGGTTTTAACTGCACCCAAAAAAGAAGTTGGAGGATGTACATCCACTCCACCCATTGTGATTTAGACTTCATGTGGTTGTGCAAGTCATTGACCCATCTCTAAAGATTTGACTGTTGAAGAAATATGAAATTCCAACCTTCCCAAGCGAGTGAGATGGTGAGGTGTTAAGAGTCAGGACGGTAGTTCAGATCTCCAGCTGGCCACCCAGAGTCAAATTTTTCACGTTTTCCCTAAATCGCTTAAGAAAAATGCAGGGATGGTCATCTAAAAAGGACGCAACAAATTTCCTGCCTCGTGATTCCCTAATGTTTACTTGTGATCGTTTCTGCTGACAACGTCGTTCACGGGATGTCATACCCTAATCTACTTGTTCGTTTCTTCTAACAATATTTCCTTCCGATATATCTCATAAATTTGTAAATGAACGGGATAATAAGATTGTTGGAATTCCCCAATATGCTGCCAAGTCCAGATATTCCTTGTCCTACACAGCTATCTTGCAGGAAGACCTCATGATTTTCGTACTTCTTACTTAGCTCCCACTATCAAAGCTAAGTGGTCTGGTTAGCATCACATTTAGTTCCAATCGACGGTGACGACGATTTGCCATTCATCAAATCCATATTGCAAGCAAGTTGTACAGACTTCAGTATGGCATACTATTGGCAACACTTTAAACCTGTGTTTTACGTTTTAAAAATGATCTACACAGCTTTGGACAATAGAATTCCTTGCTCATAGCTATTTACCATATTCGTTCTCCACTTTATTATTACCACTATAGCATTTTCTATAGTCACAAGGAGACTCCGTACCTACATGATGTTGAGATGCCTTCTGTCTAGAAATGAGATTTTCAGTTGAACGTTTCTCAAAGGGGCGATGTAAATAGGAGATCACAAGATAAATGATTCACGTAAGTTAACTGTCGCGACATGGAGGAAAGCCACATTGATGGCGGATAATAATCTCCTTTAAGAGCACCGTAATGTATAGCTCACTGGAAGTTCTATAACTGTGACTGGATTTTCACCTGTATTGCTCCATCAGCTCATTATGTTTCACAAAAACGGGGCCACATCAGGCCAATGAGTAGGCTGGTAAGCGTCATTGTTCGAAGGCAGTAAACGGTCAAACCCACACAACTCTCGTGATGAAATGTTACGCGTGGCAAGAGAAATAATCAGCTAAAATATCTAAGGGAGTGGGGTGGGGGCTCCAGCTTCCGATAGAGAAGCAATTAACGAAAGGACACGATTAGCGTTCGGTA
The DNA here is from genome assembly GCF_023864275.1 of Schistocerca cancellata. Lineage (NCBI taxonomy): Eukaryota > Metazoa > Arthropoda > Insecta > Orthoptera > Acrididae > Schistocerca > Schistocerca cancellata. The sequence continues at coordinate 129,526,679 of NC_064632.1, forward strand.
GTTCACCCTCGAACAATCAACCTCCAAACACTCAGATCTTGCCGCTGAAAAACATTCAAAAAACAATAAAAGTTATACGTGTAGTACAGAGACAGTATCGTTCCTTTCATAAAAAAATTATCGACTAATTATAGTGAAAGAAATAATTGTTAAGCCAGCAAGTTACCTGTAGCAGTTCATCATCATCATCATCATCATCATCAGCCAATTCAATCATTAGATGATGTGGCCTCTTCGAGTCGTGGATTCAGGTAGGCTTTCAGCAGTCTTCTCCAAGTGGGACGGTCTTGGGCAGTTCTCTGCCAGGTGTTACCAGCGATCTTCTTGATGTCTTTGTCCCATCTGTCTGGTGGTCTTCCTCTAGGCCTCCGGTGCTCTCTCGGACTCCACTCCAGTACTAGCTTCGTCCACCTGTTGTCTTTTCTTCTTGCGACGTGGCCAGCCCACTGCCATTTCAAGGAACCTACTGTCTCTAAGATGTCATTAACCTTCGTCACAGACCGGATGTCATCTGCCCTTTTCCTGTCCTTTCTTGTATAGCCCAGCATTGATCTCTCAAAGGCTCTCTGTGCTGTCCTAAGTTTCCCTTTTGTGAATGAGTTCAGTGTCCACGTCTCGCATCCGTACGTCATCACAGGAAGAATGCATTGATCAAATACTGCTTTCTTCAGATTTACTGGCATTTTTGATCTGAATACTTTTGAATTCTTCCCAAATGCTTGCCAACCAAGCTTGATACGTCGATAGATTTCTGGTCTTATGTCTCCCTTCATATTTATAATCTGGCCAAGGTAGACATATTCACTGACCTCTTCTAGTAGACTGTCCTTGACTTTCACATCTCCAGCTGGGACCCATTTGTTGGATATTACTTTTGTTTTGGAAAGGTTCAAGTTCAAGCCAACCAGCTGACATTCCGATGCAAGATCTGTAACTAAGTTTTGGAGCTCTGCGAAGTCTTTGGCCAGTAAGGCAATATCATCAGCAAATCTCAAGTTGGTAAGCCTTCTTCCATTAATTCTGATTCCCTTACCTTCCCAGCTCAGCTTTGACATAGCCATTTCCAATACAGCAGAGAACAGTTTTGGGGAGATGGGATCGCCTTGCTTGACACCCCTCATGATGCGGAATTCTTGAGTTGATTCGCCGATGTTAACATAAGCTGAAGAATTCTCGTAGATTTTCCTGAGCACTTCAATGTATGCTGCTCCCACTCCTTGCTCACTCAAAGCTTGGAGGACAGCTACATGGCTAACGGAGTCAAATGACTTTTCAAAGTCAACAAAGGCAATGCAGAGAGGCAGTTGGTATTCATTCGCTCTGCTTATCACTTCACTAATGGTCAGAATGTGGTCAATAGTGCTAAAATTGCTTCGGAATCCAGCTTGTTCTATAGGTTGGGCTAAGTCTAGGGTGGAACTAATTCGATTCAACAAGATCTTTGTAAAAATTTTGTACAAAATTGAGAGCAAGCTGATAGGACGGTAGTTTTTAATATTGTGAATACTTCCTTTCTTGTGTATCAAAATAATCTTAGCCTTGTTCCACGATAGTGGGATTGAAGCATAGTGCAGGCAGGAAGTAAATACTTTTGCCAAGTGATTTATTGTTACCTCTCCTGCCAGTTTGAGGATGTCAACGCTGAGCTCATCTTCACCCGGCACTGTTCTCTTCTTCATGCTATCTAGCGCACACTTGACTTCCGATGGGAGTATATCTGGAACACTAGGTATATCATTTAAATTAGATACACTCAAATTTTCCCCTGTATTGCTATACAAATTGCTATAAAAGTCTCTGATGAACTTCAAAACCGCCTCCTTTTCAGTGATTCGACTGTCATTTCCATCGAGTGCGATAATCTGCTTTTTACCGATTGTGAGTTTGCGTTTGGCTGACTTTAAACTTGTCTTGTTCTCCAAGCTTGCTCGTAAGGTGTCTTCAGTGAATTTCTGTATGTCAGTTTTCATTTCTCTTCGCACTGCCTTACATAGTTCGGAGTACGCCACCATGTCACGATCGGTTTGGATTTTCATTTCTCTCCTCTGTTGTAAAAGAGTTTCAGTTTTGGCACTGAATTTCTTTGGTTGTTTATTTTTTTGGCATAGGCCACCGACTTCTTGTGCACTTGAAACAATCATTTCCGCCAAATCACAATCTTTAGTTACGTGGAACTTGCTTTGGAGGACTTCTTGGAATTTCGAGGAATGTTCTTCCAGGTTTTTGAGGTTGATTACCCTTCTCTTCCCTTTCATAAGTTTACTCCTTTCATTTCTTACATTGAGTTCGACCCTTGCTCTCACAAGACGGTGATCACTGCCAGTGTTGAACTGATTTAGCACTGATACGTCTTTTACAATCTGCGGAATATTTGACAGAATAAAGTCTATCTCATTTTTGACACTGAAATTTGGGCTCCTCCAAGTCCATTTTCGGTCTGGGTGCTTCTTAAAGAACGTATTCATGATGGACATACTGGTGTACTCAGCGAACTGGACTAATCTCTCACCTCTATCGTTTCGGTCGTCAATCCCATAGTTGCCCACCACTGTGTCGCCTTGTTTCTTGGTGCCAACTTTTGCATTGAAATCGCCAATGACCATCTGGAAGTGACAATCACTACCTTTTTTACAGGTGTTATCCAGACTTTCGTAAAAGGATTCAATTTCTTCGTCAGGGTGACTTGAGGTGGGAGCGTACACCTGAACAATCTGTATTTTATACCTATTCGACACCTTCAGGACCATTCGAGCTGTCCTGCTGGAAGTTCCTTCTAAGACAGATACTCTATCAGCAATATTCTTGTTGATTAAGAACCCAACTCCATTGAGTTTTCCTTCTGGGTCGCCACAAAAGTAAAACAAGTTGCCAGTAACTGTAGCAGTTACTTCTGTAAAATATCTGGGAGTATGCGTGCGGAACGATTTGAAGTGGAATGATCATATAAAAGGCGGGTACCAGGTTGAGATTCATTGGGAGAGTCCTTAGATAATGTAGTCCATCAACAAAGGAGGTGGCTTACAAAACACTCGTTCGACCTATACTTGAGTATTGCTCATCAGTGTGGAATCCATACCAGATCGGGTTGACGGAGGAGATAGAGAAGATCCAAAGAAGAGCGGCGCGTTTCGTCACAGGGTTATTTGGTAACCGTGATAGCGTTTCGGAGATGTTCAACAAACTCAAGTGGCAGACTCTGCAAGAGAGGCGCTCTGCATCGCGGTGTAGCTTGCTCGCCAGGTTTCGAGAGGGTGCGTTTCTGGATGAGGTATCGAATATATTGCTTCCCCCTACTTATACCTCCCGAGTAGATCACGGATGTAAAATTAGAGAGATTAGAGCGCGCACGGAGGCTTTCAGACAGTCGTTCTTCCCGCGAACCATACGCGACTGCAACAGGAAAGGGAGGTAATGACAGTGGCACGTAAAGTGCCCTCCGCCACACACCGTTGGGTGGGTTGCGGAGTATAAATGTAGATGTAGATGTAGAAGAATCGAACTTACGTGTCAGTACAAGTTCACAAGCGACATTACTTTATCATCTTCCACATTTCCAGAGGTTTTGCTAACAATAAGTGTAAATGTTCCATAGACCATAGATAACATAGACTGCGCATGACGTCAGTTTACTGAAACCAACATCTAATTCACGTGACTCGGGGCACGAAGCCGAGTATGTCATTATGCATTTGCAGTCTACAATTTATGACCTATTTTTCACAGATCAAATGTTGTGCTGTTATTGTTTTTACTAGATGCAGAAGCAAAGACCTTCACATATACTCAGCCTTTTTTTGTATCCTGTAGAATAGGTGAAGTGAACAAAATCTCAGTTTTGTAAGTGAATTACTTTAAAATACTTGTAGAGATATTTCCAAAAGTTGAAAGTTAGGATGGATGTTGGTCCTTGGATGTAAAACTTGGTATAAGACTATGCTTTTGAGACGACATATCATTAATATCTAGCTCGCTACACCAGTATAATCAATATTTTGTAATACACTCCTGGAAATGGAAAAAACAACACATTGACACCGGTGTGTCAGACCCACCATACTTGCTCCGGACACTGCGAGAGGGCTGTACAAGCAATGATCACACGCACGGCACAGCGGACACACCAGGAACCGCGGTGTTGGCCGTCGAATGGCGCTAGCTGCGCAGCATTTGTGCACCGCCGCCGTCAGTGTCAGCCAGTTTGCCGTGGCATACGGAGCTCCATCGCAGTCTTTAACACTGGTAGCATGCCGCGACAGCGTGGACGTGAACCGTATGTGCAGTTGACGGACTTTGAGCGAGGGCGTATAGTGGGCATGCGGGAGGCCGGGTGGACGTACCGCCGAATTGCTCAACACGTGGGGCGTGAGGTCTCCACAGTACATCGATGTTGTCGCCAGTGGTCGGCGGAAGGTGCACGTGCCCGTCGACCTGGGACCGGACCGCAGCGACGCACGGATGCACGCGAAGACCGTAGGATCCTACGCAGTGCCGTAGGGGACCGCACCGCCACTTCCCAGCAAATTAGGGACACTGTTGCTCCTGGGGTATCGGCGAGGACCAATCGCAACCGTCTCCATGAAGCTGGGCTACGGTCCCGCACACCGTTAGGCCGTCTTCCGCTCACGCCCCAACATCGTGCAGCCCGCCTCCAGTGGTGTCGCGACAGGCGTGAATGGAGGGACGAATGGAGACGTGTCGTCTTCAGCGATGAGAGTCGCTTCTGCCTTGGTGCCAATGATGGTCGTATGCGTGTTTGGCGCCGTGCAGGTGAGCGCCACAATCAGGACTGCATTCGACCGAGGCACACAGGGCCAACACCCGGCATCATGGTGTGGGGAGCGATCTCCTACACTGGCCGTACACCACTGGTGATCGTCGAGGGGACACTGAATAGTGCACGGTACATCCAAACCGTCATCGAACCCATCGTTCTACCATTCCTAGACCGGCAAGGGAACTTGCTGTTCCAACAGGACAATGCACGTCCGCATGTATCCCGTGCCACCCAACGTGCTCTAGAAGGTGTAAGTCAACTACCCTGGCCAGCAAGATCTCCGGATCTGTCCCCCATTGAGCATGTTTGGGACTGGATGAAGCGTCGTCTCACGCGGTCTGCACGTCCAGCACGAACGCTGGTCCAACTGAGGCGCCAGGTGGAAATGGCATGGCAAGCCGTTCCACAGGACTACATCCAGCATCTCTACGATCGTCTCCATGGGAGAATAGCAGCCTGCATTGCTGCGAAAGGTGGATATACACTGTACTAGTGCCGACATTGTGCATGCTCTGTTGCCTGTGTCTATGTGCCTGTGGTTCTGTCAGTGTGGTCATGTGATGTATCTGACCCCAGGAATGTGTCTATAAAGTTTCCCCTTCCTGGGACAATGAATTCACGGTGTTCTTATTTCAATTTCCAGGAGTGTATATTAAGCTTCATATCTTGATATCGTTTCATATCTTGATATCGTATCTGTACTGGATTAAGCAGAAGTCAGAAAATATATATGCTTATATTTTGTAAATACCTGATACTATGCATGTAAACGAATTTTCTTTCTTAAAAAGCGTACTACAACATTTCACACATATTCTTGTGCAATCGTTTGAAAACTAAGGCTGCGTGCAAAATTGTTACATTGTCTTCCATACCTGTGGAAGCGATGAACTACGAGAATACACAGCGATAAAAAAAAAGTATTTACCAATCAATAGTTATCCTGTCGCTTGTTAAAAAGAACTGTCAATACCTTTCTACTTGACCGCATGTATAAATCATAACCACTGCTCGGAAAAATTAGGTTAGATGCTCTGCTACATGTGTAAGAGTTGTACTACAGTTCGTTGAATTGTCAACATCAATGCTTGATTTTAGCTATAAATGAGAAAAAAGGAACATGCGCGGTCTATGTTGTATATGGTCTATGAAATGTTCATCACAGTTATAAAAGTGTTCGCTGGTTGTATTTGTATTTCATCAAATACATTTAAGAATATATTATCTACTCTGTATAATGTATTATTTCGAAGATCATATAAATAAGAAGAAAATAAAAAAAGGAAATGTTTTAAAGGAACTACTCTAACCTGCAGGATATCTTATTAGCAGCCGTATTTCATGACTTCGTTTAGTTGGTTCCATATTTAGGTCGAAGCGACGGCGTCTGTGATTTGCCATTCATCAAATCCATATAGCAAACAAGGTCTACACATTTCCATATGTCATGTTGTGACACTTTAAATCTGTTTTACATTTCTATAAATGATCTATACAGCTAAGAGCAATAGAATTTATTGCTGACAGCCATTTGCATATGTCGTTCTCCACCTGTATCTTTACCATTATAGCACACCTTTATTTTTTTTTCTTTCAAAACAAAATATCTTATTCTTATCTTTCATCTGCAAGAATATGACTTTAAGTCGGAATGCAGACTATTTCAGTAACTAATAATATCGACGAAAGTGGGTCACAGAAACACGAATATGAATTCAAGAACGTATCACAGGATTTGCCGAAATCGTCTACCGGTCGCTTTTGTCGCGTTCGCGGGGACCTCGGTCTTAAGACGGTGATAGGGCGGCTAGTAGTTAAGGGACGGTCCTGGCAGATTCTATTTTATGGGCGTGTTTGTGCTGTATCTCCCAGCTCGCACGTTGCCGGGTTAGCTACGCGATGACGAAACAAGCCTACTGAGTCTTGCTTGCACATTTAATCCACTCTGTCGTTTCTCGCCCCGCAGCGTCCTACGATTCTCGCTGGGCGAGATCATCAAACAGGTTTGTGTTCCGCACCGCGACCATTACCAGATATTTCAAGGCCACTCTAGCAAAGCCGCTGTTTAAGGGTCTGCTCTTCGTTTATTCGGTTTTGCGGGAGTCATATACCTCCATTCATACTCTCCAAATTACTGTGAAGTGGCTAGCAGAGGGTATTTTCCATTGTTCCACACGTTAATTCTCCTTTCTAACGATTCGCATATGGAGTGCGGGAAAAATGACTGCCTGGATTCCTCTGTTTGCGCTATAATTAATCTAATATTTCTTCAAAAATGTTCAATTGTGTGTGAATTTCTAAGGGACCAAACTGCTGAGGTCATCGGTCCTAGACTTACACACTACTTAAACTAACTTAATTAACTTATGCTAAGAAGAACACACACACCCACGCCCGAGGGAGGACTCAAATCTCCGGCGGGAGAGGCCGCGCAATCCGTTACATGGCGCCTCAAACCGTGTGGCCACTCCGCGCGGCTAATATTTCTTCGCGATCCTTACAGAAGCGACACATTCTAGTGAACAATCGCCTTCGTAGGCTGACTGCAATTTCACAGTATCCTACCAATGAAACTATTACAGGCAGACAGTACTGTTCGTTGTGAATCTAGTTGTAATTTCAAGAGTGAGAGCTGCAAGTGACTATTTTAAACAGTTGCGTATTGCAGCTGATTTCGAAGGTCCACCTATCTACGAGCAGAGGCATACACAGAGCGGTCAGAAACTGTCTGAAAAGCTTATGACGATGTTGAGTTTGTGCTGAGAAATACTTGTTGTGAGGAAAAAATTGATACGTTTCGCCGTTTCCGAGTAAATTAGCGTTGGAGTTAGCCAATGAGGCCACTGCGCGCAAATTTAAGTGGAACGCCAGATATAATTAGCGCCAGTTGTCCGTATAGCGCCGGCCGGAGTGGCCGAGCGGTTAAAGGCGCTACAGTCTGGAATCGCACGACCGCTACGGTCGCAGGTTCGAATCCTGCCTCGGGCATGGATGTGTGTGATGTCCTTAGGTTAGTTAGGTTTAAGTAGTTCTAAGTTCTAGGGGACTTATGACCACAGCAGTTGAGTCCCATAGTGCTCAGAGCCATTTGAACCATTTTTTTTTGTCCATATAGCGTTGACGATAGCGCACAAGACTGTTCAGCCTTTGGCTCGGGTTCGATCTTTACTACCGCCTCAAGTCCTATTTTTGTATCGCCCTCTTGTTCGATATTAGGAAACCAAACGAAGAACACGTTTGGCCTCGCAGTCTCCGGCAGGCCACTTGAATTTGCGAGCGCAATTGCCTGATTGGCTAAGTTCAGCGCCAATTAACTCGGAAACGGCGCAGCAAATCGAATTTTTTTTCATAACAATTATTTGTTTGTATAACGTACCCTGCAACACTCTTACAAGCTTTTCAGACTGTTCCTGACTACCTTGTAGATCACCACAATCGCTCCATCTGGGTGGTATTACGAGTTATACGATGCAGAGAATGTCGTTTTGCCGGCCGCGGTGGTCTCGCGGTTAAGGCGCTCAGTCCGGAACCGCGGGACTGCTACGGTCGCAGGTTCGAATCCTGCCTCGGGCATGGATGTGTGTGATGTCCTTAGGTTAGTTAGGTTTAAGTAGTTCTAAGTTCTAGGGGACTGATGACCACAGTATTTAAGTCCCATAGTGCTCAGAGCCATTTTTTGAATGTCGTTTTCGCTTCACAGTATTGCCAGTAATCCATTCAGCTAGCGACGTGAACAGCTGTAAGGTTGTAAGGGGTTCATTAGGGGTTCATTACTGTTCGCTAGCGGACATGAACAGATGTAATTTCGATGGATTGCTCACGCGCTGCCTGAGATATGGAATATCTACGCTACAATACAATCCCAGGTCAGAGCAGTGTTGGCAGTAAGTCGAATTTAGTAGCTCGCAGAGAGCAGTCGTTTTTTGTAGCTTTCACAAAGCACGTGAGTTATGGAGTTCGGACAGGGTGGTCGTGCAGCACGATGGCAGTGCCTGAGCGATGTAGCACAAGGTAATTATATATATATATATATATATATATATATATATATATATATATATAATTGTTCTTTGTTGCCGCGCGCATATGTTAATTGCCACAACTGATTTAACCACAATTGTGATGTTAAAGTCCGATGTAATTCCTTGGAGAAATGTTTCAGTAACAACTTTTGTTCTGACGAAACTTCTGTTCTGAATAAAACTTTTGCCAGTCATTTATCTGAGTTTAAAGATTTTACGTACTTTTTCTGTGCATACTCATGTTGATAAGCAAATCAGTTGTTTTCCTACACATGAAAATCTAGTGGCCAGCATTGCCCTGGGCCGTGCCATAAATTTCTCGTAGGAGCAGATATATAGATAACGTTATCCGGCGACATCATTGCGGGGTAGAATTTTTCAGTTTATTCAGGATGATTTCACAGGGCCATGACGCAGCGCTGTTGACGTCAAAACTAATTTGGATATGCAGTCAGTCTTTAATGTAAGGTCACATTAAATCTTGAAATATTATTATTGGAAAGAAATTTTTTATTGGGAACTTAAGCGAGATTTTTCTGTTGGGAGGTCAGACTAAATGTGAATATTATAATTATTTTTTCTGCTGGGAGGTTACAACCTAAATGCTCCCGGCGAGCAACAGGGAGCTGCCAGTAGTGACATTGTAGTATAAACGTTCCTTAGAGCGGTAAGCGACTTTCTTACACAGACGTTGTATTGGGAATGGACAGCCATTAGTTCCGTCTAGAGCGCAGCCGTAAACACTGCCGCTACGCTGAATAGAAACTTCGCACTGTAGGGACATAACGTCGCCACAGTTCCCTTTGACACAGGCCAACGGTGGAAGCAAACGACTTCGACTCCCTAGCAGCCGCTTAGTCAACCTTGCTACGCTACAAGTCTACCAGCGCGTTGACTTGGGCTTGCAAGTAGCCAAGTACTGCTATCAAGAGTCTGGAAGAGGAGGGGTGAGGGTCCTCCCCCCTCCCCTATCCCTCCTCTTCCAGACCCGTGACTAAGGAGAAAGGGCAGATCCAATATATCAGAGTGATTACTTACGTGGCCTAAACCGCTTCCATCGCTGTTGGTTTTATTTGTTCAGCTTTATTGGTTATGTCCCAATTCTCAGCTATAGCAGTGTTCAAAAATGGTTCAGATGGCTCTGAGGACTATGGGACTTAACTTCTAAGGTCATCAGTCCCCTAGAACTTAGAACTACTTAAACCTAACTAACCTAAGGACATCACGCACATCCATGCCCGAGGCAGGGTTCCGAACCTGCGACCGTAGCGGTCGCGCGGTTCCAGACTGTAGCGTCTAGAACAGCTCGGTCACCCTGGCCGGCTATAGCAGTGTGTTACCTATAAGAAGCGATCAAAAGTTTTCCATTTGAGGACGTTGCTGCAGCATATTTCTCGCGTAGGGCGAAGGCTTTATAGGTATACCGAAATTCATTGTGAGAAATAGATATAATGAACGCACTAATGCAGACCAAAAAATAGATCGATAAAACAAAAGAAATTACATCGGAATTAATGCATAAAATTAACTAAAAATACATGAACAAAGATTTCAAGTGGAAAAAGAATGATAGGAAGAAAAATGAGAGCAAACGAAGTTGATTTTATAATTAAAATGATGTGACATTGGAATGAAAATAAAAATTTACGATTAAATCAATTAAGTTAAATAAAAAAGATGATCAAAGTCATTTCGATAGAGATTTAAAAACATAAAAAGTAACAACAGAAAGCAAACTCACTTGACACATAATTACACACATTACAACACTTCCACATTTCTTATGTACGGAAATCTGCAAGAAATTGTCCATTGAGTTAGTTCTTAGATGACACTTTTGTGGGATTCACGTTACATTTCCTTTTTGTTCCGTGAGGTTTCATTTCAGAATAATATCATAAGCTTTACATACTGGAATCTCCTGTATGTGAGGTTAACGTTCTAAATACTACACCATGCTGTTCGAGTTAACTTTTTCAACGCTATTCAGTACCATACAAAATCCCTAAATTCTTTTTCGTCAATTACCCGCAAATGAGGGGGCCTACCAGGGTGAATGGCTGCAGTGTGTGATACCTGGGCTCTTTACCTGTATACCAGTATAGATGGTTTAAAAAAGTCGATCCCACCGCTGGAGATCTCTCCTTGTTGGCATTTAAGCACGTTCTCCTGGAGCACAAACTACATCAGAGTTTTCGTTGATTGTCGTTATGCAACGTTTGGTACCGATCTGAATGTGACATCTAGCGGCTTGCTGTGAGTCAGTCTGACCCGCCGTTCTTGTGCTGTTCTATGACCGTTACTTCACTTTATCGACAGATAAAAGCGCTACGAGTACGTATCATATTGAAAATTCTTTCCCCTTCACTTCCTATTACTTGTAACCAGTTTTTTTTCCTGCGTTTTGAACCTCATATCATACACTCTGGTCTCCAAGTTAAGCGGAAGACTCTGTACAATGGTCACCTCACAACAAAAGATACTGAGTAAAGTCGAAATCATACTGTCTACATCTACATCTACATCCATACTCCGCAATCCACCTGACGGCGTGTGGCGGAGGGTACTTTGAGTACCTCTATCGGTTCACCCTTCTATTCCAGTTTCGTATTGTTCGTGGAAAGAAAGATTGTCGGTATGCCTCTGTGTGGGCTCTAATCTCTCTGATTTTATCCTCATGGTCTCTTCGCGAGATATACGTAGGAGGGAGCAATATACTGCTTGACTCTTCGGTGAAGGTATCTTCTCGAAACTTCAACAAAAGCCCGACCGAGCTACTGAGCGTCTCTCCTGCAGAGTCTTCCACTGGAGATTTCTATCATCTCCACAACGCTTTCGCGATTACTAAATGATCCTGTAACAAAACGCGCTGCTCTCCGTTGGATCTTCTCTATCTCTTCTATGAATCCTATCTGGTACGGATCCCACACTGCTGAGCAATATTCAAGCAGTGGGCGAACAAGTGTATTGTGACCTACTTCCTTTGTTTTCGGATTGCATTTCCTTAGGATTCTTCCAATGAATCTGTCTGGCATCTGCTTTATCGACGATCAACTTTATATGATCATTCCATTTTAAATCAATCTTAATGCCTACTCCCAGATAATTTATGGAATTAACTGCTTTCAGTTGTTGACCTGCTATATTGTAGCTAAATGATCTTTCTTTCTATGTACTCGCAGCACATTACACTTGTCTACACTGAGATTCAATTGCCATTTCCTGCACTTTGCGTCAATTCGTTGCAGATCCTCCTGAATTTCAGTACAATTTTCCATTGTTACAACCTCTCGATATACTACAGCATCATCCGCAAAAAGCCTCAGTGAACTTCCGATGTCATCCACAAGGTCATTTACGTATATTGTGAACAGCAACGGTCCTATGACACTCGCCTGCGGCACACCTGAAATCACTCTTACTTCGGAAGACTTCTCTCCATTGAACATGATATGCTGCGTTCTGTTATCTAGGAACTCTTCAATCCAATCATTAAATTGCTCTGATAGTCCATAATTGTGCTCTTACTTTGTTCATTAAACGATTGTGGGGAACTGTATCAAGTTCAAGGGGGTAGGGTGGCACATGAAACTATTGCTTGTTCTACACAAGCAGATTACTTGCGGTAATAAGAAATGCGTGGCAATATTTTACTGATGAAGATCATGGGTGCGAGAAGGAAGAAAACCCCTGGAAACAGACGCTACCGATGCAGGGACGTTCCTCGCTTCCAGAACGCCTGTAGCTGTCAACCATATGTGGCTTGTCATTTCTGTTTTCCTGAGTATCGGAGACGCAGAATCATGGATCCTTTTATGTGACCATAATGCGCAGTTACCAACTCTTCTCGCGTACCGTATCAAGATTTTCCAGCAATTAATTCTCTTCCTATGTTTGTTTCTCTGACTTTCATGCTTAAGCATCCTGTGACCTTAAAACAGAGCGGCAAATAACAAAGCATGGCCCAACACGTGTACCGTACGCGGGAACAAACCATTACACGGACTAGCTGCCTACTAAGCTTCAGTTAGGTTGTCGGGAGTATCGTTGTAGAAGAATGAAAACGATGATGATGGAAGCTTGTTGGACAAATTTTCCTTTTGTTCGTGAGAGATCAAATGCAAAATTTTTATCTATACCGTGAATTAAACCGAGGGATGTAGAGGAGCAAAGTTGTTTCAATGTGACTGTTGCTTCCTGGAATTAATGTGTAGCCTGAGAATTTTCGGCTTGTGTTTGTAGAGGGTGTTTCACAATTCGTATTTTAGGATTCTAGAGGCTGTCCAGTGAACTGTGCAGAATTTGCAAATATCCGATATGTCGCTACATCTAGACTGAATATGCTGCGTCGGAGTTCATTTTAATTTACTTTCGTGCGCATCATGTGTTGTCCCGAGAGTACCTGCTTTCGGCGGTCTCTACGCGTTTAAAAAAATACGAAAAAGATAGGTTTATGACATCCTTCGGTCTTTGATTGTAGTAGAAATTTTGGCGTTTTTGTAATTGCGTCGGAGTCAGTGCCTATTGTAATTATCGCATTAAATAACATTTTCGTCTGCGAGAAACTGGTACTATCGTGACTAAGAGGATTAACTGCGTTGTTCCAACGGACGCTTTTGTAATGTATTAGACGTAAGCGCGAATTTGCAATAGAAAAAAAACAGCTTTTTGAACTTCTTCAGAGTGTTCCTTGGCAGTAATGTTCGCTAAAACGAGTCGTCACTAAGCAAAGGGTAGTTTGTTTGAATGCCGATGTGTGAGTGATTGGGCTTTTTTTCGGTAAGTCATGGGATACATCATGTCGAATGTTGCTAGTCTTATCAAGGGCTGAGTGTGTGTGGAAACTGAACGCTGTGCCTGGACTGGCTGACACAACAGAGCCAGCTGCGCTACACGTGCATCGAGGCGCTTCACGCCCCACGAATACAGGAAGGACCCACTTAAACAGCCTCCGCCAGACCTGGCCGCTAGCGACCTCATCCGTCCGAGCCACTTCCCATCTGTAAACAACTTTCACTTCTCTGTGGCTTTCCCTACCCTGTAACAGGTGTTGTTTACAAACTTTAATGATCACACTCTCACTGAAATTACCTGCTCTCCCACTATTGCATCTGCGTTATGTTAGGATTAGAACCCCGCCCCAAGTGTCTAGGAGTCTCGTGTCTTAACCGTTGCTTCACTGTGGTCGCTGAAGTTGAATGTCTTCACTTCTGCGATACTTTTGCTATGAAATGTTCCTTTACAATTTACGTCCTGAAACTTGCCTGCACCTTCGGATATTTCATTTTCAGCCATCACATTTTTCTTTTAGTATATCGCGAAACTTTTCTTAGCAATACTTCGCATATCTCCACAGTTGATAAAAGTAAGCTCTTTGAGCAACCTGTTTGCATTTGTCCCGACACTCTTTCGCGTCTTCCGTAGGCCGTTTTGTCTGTTCGCCAATGTAAAGCTTTTGCGGTCTGGGAGCCACAAAGTCTTCCTTGTTTGATCAGGCTTCTGACATTCTGACTCTGTTTTCTGGTACTGTTCGGTGTTCTATGCTGGCTGTAGACAATTACGGTCTGGGAGGAAGACTGGCTTTGTCTGGTGTCGATCTGAGCTTGTTTGGAGATGCGACAGTGATGTAGAAATTACATGAAATTATTTAGATTACTTGTCTTGCGTCTGTGATGCGACGAAATAGGCACACATATGTACCTTAAGTACTTGCGTGTGTGTGCACTCGCGCGCGCGCGCTTGTGTGTGTGTGTGTGTGTGTGTGTGTGTGTGTGTGTGTGACTATTCTATAAATCCGTATGGGTCATACTGCGTTTCCAATTCAGTTCTGGGGCTTGAAGGTTCATACTTAATGCATAACTTAAAACTTCAGGGCTCTTATATGCAGCACTCATGGATATAGTTCACTTCTTATTACAACACACAGCTTGCAGGTCTTTAAAATGTTCAGAGGTTTTGTTACCAGCTCCCATAGTTAGTGTGCTCCTCCCAAGTTTCACTATTCCCCATAAAAATAGGATGTTAGCTACACTTGCAGATTACATTGGAAGACAGAAGTACCTTTCATATCACAAGTCACTCCGAAATTGGTTATTTCAAGACTGATTTGTTACTGCAGATATGTAATACAATGTTAAACACATATTGTCGGAGAATGGAGACAGTGTGATCTAAATTGAATGTCAAAATGAAAACGAGCACAGTTGTGTACTGTATGATGAACGTCTCAACAAGCAGTAATATTAGGCACTTCATGTGGTGCTGCATCTGGTTCGTGGGCCTTAGCAATCTGGAGTATGTAGTTGCCTGTGCTGTCCTAAACTTAACCGAATCTGGAGAATACTTTAGGCAGCTGTCCGCTATACTCTGTCCTGTGAAGGCTTTTCCCCGCTTAACTAATGATAATCCATTTGAACCTCTTTTCTGTTGTCAAATTTCAGCCTCCCTCTACAATTTTTTCTCCCATACTATCCCCCATTAACAAATCGTTAATTTCCTGTTGCCTTGGGAAGTTCCCTGTCAAAATCTTAATTCACATAGTAAAAAAATACAAGTGTGCATGAAAGCGCTCGTTTCTGTGACACAGGTAAGCGCGTCAGCCCCGGAACGAATCTGCGTGGTGGATTAACGACGAGGGCTGGCGTGATAGCCAGCCTGGCTGTTAATTTTAGGCGGTTTCTCACATCCCACCAGGTGAATACCGGGCTGGTACACATATCTCACAGATATTTAGAAACGTTTTCACTCTTGTACATGCGATAACAGGAGACACAGACCGATGGGGTGCACAGATTCTGTTCCAAGGGCAACTACTGGCATTAGGAGGCATCGAGTCGCCCACTAGCACCAACATGTCCAAATCCGAATTAACATGCCAACCCTGTGGAGACACCAGACAAGGCCAGGAAAAAGATGAAAAACTACATTTGGCAACACATGTCAATACAAACATGAAATGTTGATTGCCTTAATCGTTTCCGCCTCACTCTACGCCGTTTCTTTTTTTGTTGAGGGTCTTTTCATTTTGGATTTTGTATTAAATTCCGGTGGTTTACCGGAGTAGCTGTGAACTCTCTTTTTTTCCCTTTATTGTTATTTCATGCCTCAGCTGAGGAGGGCCGGCAGGAGCCTAGATACGCCGCTCTTTGGCCAAGAGACACAAACATACAGACACAGAAGACAGAGAAAAACATAAAAAGCATGGTAACACTTCAACGGAAGGCACTGTACATGAAGGGTTGCACCAATTGAACAGACGAAGACATCCAGGTGGAGATGCGAATGTAGTAGAACACTGATGACAACACTGTACAGAAAGGGAGAGACATGATGCATGGAAACACTGGCGACGATCGTCGGCAAAGCACTCACACTGACGAAGGGGGGGGGGGCTGCCTCCAGCTCAAAGGGAGAGGTAAGAGGGTGTGGGAAGGAGAGGAGTGGAGCCAGTGGGAGAAAGAAGGGAGAGTGGGGGGATGAGAGAGGGGAGGGTTTGGAAGCCAGGGAGGGGGGTGGAAGCGGAAGATGTGGGAAGGAGGAGGGGGAAAAGGAAAGTGAGGAGGGAGAGAGGGAGCCCTGGGGGAAAAGAGGGGGAATGTGAAGGGAGAGTCAGAGCTGGTAGGAAGGGTAGATGGATGGGACAAGGACATTATCAGGGAGGGGGAGTTGGCAGAAGCTACCTTGGGAAAGGGTATGGAGTGTGTGAAGATGGAGAGCAGGTGGGATGCGAGAATACAGGCGCAGCAGCGGGCTGGGATGGGCGAGGATGGGAGAGACAAGTGGGTGTGGGGGATAGAGCTCGCGGGAGGTGTAAAGGATCTGTATCCGTTCGAGGAAAAGGAGAAGGTGCGGGAACGCAATCGAGTCATGAACTCTCGAATGGTGTCAGATTTATTGTGATGTATCGTAGACACCAGGCGTGGTCAGCCTGCCAATAGACGTTCTTTCCTAGTTAGTGTGTTCCCTGCTGGCTGTCAGACCGAAGGCAAATCTACAGGGACGTTCAACAAGTAATGCAACACATTTTTTTTTCTCGGTCAATTTCGGCTGAAAAAGAAAGGAGAACTTGTTGTGGGACATCGTGAAATATTCCCGCTTCAGCCCTTATAGTCTCATGAACGTCCAATAGGTGGCAGCACAATACGTAGCTTTCATAACGGCGTCTGTAACGAGATGTGTCCCAAGCAGAGAGTCGTCAGTGAGTTTCTTTCAGCGAGAAACCAGAGCATCACAGATGTTCGTAGTCACTTGCAGAACTTCTA
The DNA here is from genome assembly GCF_023864275.1 of Schistocerca cancellata. Taxonomy (NCBI): domain Eukaryota; kingdom Metazoa; phylum Arthropoda; class Insecta; order Orthoptera; family Acrididae; genus Schistocerca; species Schistocerca cancellata. The sequence continues at coordinate 129,543,736 of NC_064632.1, forward strand.
CAGAGTCTGAACAGAAGCGTGAGTCGTTAGGCGAGGCGTCTGTTATCGCAACAAAATCTCGCAAGCCTTTGCGATCGGCCACGTGACTCCTGCAATGTTGAAACCTGCACACACTCTCACTCGACGTGATCGACGGATCGTAAACAAACACGTCGCTGCACAGCTGGACGTTTCTGCTGGTATTGCTGTCACATTCGTCCACAAACTTGTGTGCCCACTGGTTTTATCGCCGTTTGGAAAAGGCCAGAAAGATCATCTGTTTGACCCAATGAAGGATGCACTGCGCGGGAAGCAGTACGTGGATGATGAGGAGTTACTGATGCAGAAAGACGTTGGTTGCAATGTCGACCAGTAAATAGTACGACGTGGGAATACAGCCCCACCCAGGCCTACATGCAAGTATCCTTTGTTAAATATACGTGGTTATTTCTAGAAATCCATCGTACTTTCGAGTCGTCATTTCCAATCTGCTTCCCCTAAAGTTAGTTGAGCGCTTTGGAAACTTGTTGTTGTGGTCTCCAGACCAAAGACTTGGTTCAACCTGCTCTCCACGCTGCACTATCCTGAGCAAACCTCTTCATCTTCGAATAACTACTGCAACACATACCCATTAGAACCTACATGCCGTGCTCATCATGTGATGACCCCCTCGACTATTTTTACCCTCTTCCCCCCCCCCCCCGTACCTCTCAAACATCCATCCATTAGCAAACTGACAATTCCTTCTTGCCTTAGGATGTGTCCTGTTGTGGTGTTTACGCTACTTCGCTATCAACGTTTTATTCGATTGACACCGGTACAGTTCTCGTGGGAGATTGACAATGTGCTCCAGCACGATATATGGTCAGTGGTCATCCACAGAAGCCAGGAGCTTACGAATTAGTCTGTCAAATGTCTGATGAAACGTATCTTTAAAAAAAAAAGCCATAAGAATTTTGACAAGAAATTGGATAAAGTTAAATTTTAATAATCAATACTCACCACATTGAAATCATAAGCTGACCTTTCTGAAAGCTATCGGCATACTACCACTAGATATTTCTACCAATTTGGGTAAAGTAATCATGTTAGGAAAGTAGCTTGATAAGTGAGAGTAATGTGAAGGACGTCGGCAGTAGCATCTGACCGCTGACGAGCAAAGGTGTCCGCCATTGTTTTCAACTAGAAGGAGTCTACGTTGCCTTAAGTCAGAGACGGCTGGGAGTCATGCATGTTGCTTGTAATTCGTACACTGCAGCGTATAATTTAGTGTTAAAAGTTCCTCAGCAATTCATTAGAGTGACACAGAAATATGTGATAAGAAAAAAGACTGTGTTTCATGTTTAACCTCATATGATGCTAGCAGCTGTTGAATAAACATTGCGTTCTTGACTATTGGCTCTCGACTGGCAATATTTTGAATTTTGAAGTGAGTTTCAATATTACACCAGTAAAATGAGATGACCTCCCTCCTTTTAAATTCAAAGACTTAGAGTTATTCATTCATGATACCGTTACCATTTCACCACTTATCAGTTAAAACCTTGTGAACAGTGGAGAAGATAACCAGTGGGACAGTGTGACGTCTATAAGATGAGAGGTAAGGAAATCTTTGACGATTTACTCTTGCAGTTCATCTGAAATAGCGCTCCACATGCAACTTCACATAGGGAACAACTTCCAGGGGGGTCCACAACTCTTTTGTGGATACGTGCGTAGCGAGCACGGGACCCCGAGCTAGTATGGCCCTCATTCCTTTCTGGGCTGCATACCTTCCGCTTCCACATCCTTCCCCATCCCCCATCCCCCCCCCCTCACCTCCGCCTCTTCCCTTCCTTTTCTCCCCCTCTGGGAGTATGTTTAGTGCCTACGTCCGGAGACGGACGCTTGAAACTGTAAACCAATTTTTAAAAAAATGGTTCAAATGGCTCTGAGCACTATGGGACTTAACATCTGTGGTCATCAGTCCCCTAGAACTTAGAACTAATTAAACCTAACTAACCTAAGGACATTACACACATCCATGCCCGAGGCAGGATTCGAACCTGCGACCGTAGCGGTCACGCGGTTCCAGACTGAAGCGCCTTTAACCGAACGGCCACACCGGCCGGCAAACCAATTTCTCTTCTTCGCTTTCTCTGCTGGCAAGTCTGTCGTTCCTTTGTCGTTCTCTTTTCCTTACCTCTTCTCTTTACCCTCTGCTGCGGCGTTTGAGACCTCTCTTCTTTCCTTTCCTTTTCTTTGTTCCTCCCTTTTTCTTTTTTCCTCCCTGTGTGTGTCTGAAGGCCGACCCATGCATTCCCACATGTAGCTGGTGACATGGTAACGCGTAATTCCCCGCCCCAGGTAGACAGGTATGACACATACGTACCCTCTGGTAACGGCCAGGCCCAGGGAGGGGTGATTACCAGAGCTCCTACCTTCCGAACGTGCCGTTTGGTCCCTCCGTCCGTTTCTCGGGAGGTGTGACCTGAGCTGTGAACAATCACCTAAGGCGGGAGTGCTCTCAGAGAGAAGGAGCACGTCATCATATACTCCCGTAATCATGGGGGACACTTCCGCAATGGTTTCCTCATCATCTACTATGTCTGCTCACAAGCGAAAGTTAAATCAGTCTAAGCCACGGACAATTCTTCCATCAGTGCCACAGTTCCTTGCTGTTTTTCGGTTGGACGAAGGTCAAGACTTGTCCACAGTCAACCCTTTCATTATCCAGAAAGGTGTCGACGCAATTGCAGGTCCTGTAAAGTCTTGTTCCCGATTACAAAATGGCGCCTTGTTGTTAGAAACAGTCAGTGCCCTCCAGGCACAAAAATTGCTGCATACTTCACAGCTACACGCCTTCTCCGTCCGGCTGGAAGCGCACCGCACTTTAAATTCATAATGTGGGGTGGTTTATACACGCTCCCTCGACGGATTGTCTGATGAGGAAATTCAAAACTACCTGTCTGACAAGCGCGTAACAGCTGTTCATCAAGTCATGAAAAGCGTTTACAAGGACTTGGTTCCAACCCGTTCTGTCTTCTTCACATTTGACAGAGTTCAACTTCCATCGAACATAAAAGCGGGCTGTGAGATAATTTCCGTTCGCCCTTTACATCCCAAACCCTACGCGTTGATATCGGTGCCAGCGGTTCAGTCACACCAGTGAGTCCTGTTCCAACTCGGCCAAATGTGTTACGTGTGGCAAGGATGCCCATGAGGGTGCTTGTCCTCCTCCATCCCCTCGTTGCATCAACTGTATGGGTGACCACGCTGCTTCCTCTAGAGATTGCCCCAGTTTCAAAGACAAATGGTTCATTCAGGAAATCAGAGTGAAGGAAAAGGAGTCGACCTTTGCTGCTCGAAAGTTATTCGCCAGTTGAAAGCCCACTGTGCATCACGTAGGTAAATACAGCACTGTCCTTGCCTCTCCTCGGCCTACAAAGGAGGCGGCCACGCAGACTTGTGATCTCGCCTTTAGTACCACAGTCGTCAGATCGGCCAGCGCAAAGATCGCCTGTTCAACCTCCCCACTATCACCTGCTCACTCTATGGCTCACCCTTCATTGGGTTCTGCTAAATCACGAGCCCCAAAATCAGACACCCGGACTTCCAAAAAAGAGCCTACTCGTGAAGATTTTTACGTACCCCGACTTCACAACCATCGATTCCTCCCTCATCTCAACGTCCTGTTTCCAAGAAGGCTAATTAGAAACCCAGTTCCTCTCCTTCTCCACCACGGCGTGTCTCATCTACAGCACCCCTCACTGGTGGCAGGAGCTGCTCCCAAACAACCTATGGATTAGGATCTTCTGTCTTCGGCTGAATGCTGTTCCGTGCTGTCGGCCGCCGGCCCTGAGCAGTCGTTGAGTTGAGGGCAACCTTGGTCACATTCTTCCCTTTTCTGTCCACCCTATATCCATTATCCATTGGAATATCCGCGGCATTCGAGCCAATCGGGATGAATTGTCGATCCTCTTACGATCCTACTCGCTGGTCATCTTCTGTCTTCAGGAAACAAAGCTGCGTCCCCACGATCGCTTTGTTTTCGCTCATTTTCAGTCAGTCCCATTTGATCTCCCCTCTGTTGAAGGCACTCCAGCACATGGAGGACTCATGATTCTTCTCCATGATACTGTCCATTGTCACCCAATCCCCTTAAACAGTTCCTTCCAAGCTGTTGCTGTCCGTCCTTCCCTTTCTGGATACACCTTTCCTCTTTGTACTGTATACATTCCATCGTCCACACCAATGCAAGAGCTGATCTCTTTCATCTTCTTGGTCAGCTTCCGCCCCCATATTTGCTGGTTGGGGACTTCAATGCCCACCACCCGCTTTGGGAATCTCCGCATCCTTGTCCGCGCAGCTCACTATTGATAGACGTCTTCCACAAAGCGGATCTTGTTTGCCTCAACACTGTGGACCCTACATTTTTGTCTGCGTCCACGACAAATTTCTCTCATTTGGACTTTTCCATCGGTACTGTTCCGCTAGCTCGGCGCTTTGAATGGTTCGCTCTTGCTGATACACACTCGAGTGACCACTTTCCATGTGTCTTTAGATTGCAGCCACAACTGCCATATATGCGCCTGAGACGCTGGAAGTTTGCCCAAACCGATTGGACACTTTTTTCATCTCTAGCGACATTCGATGACCGTCACTTTCCTAGCGTCGACGATGAGGTCACTCATATTACAGAAGTTATTCTTACAGCTGCGTAACGTTCAATACCTCGCACCTCCGATTTGCTCCGGCGTCCCCCAGTTCCTTGGTGGAACGAGGCATGCCGTGACGCAATACGTGAGCAGCGACGTGCTCTACGCGTTTTCCGCCACCATCCTACTTTGGCCAACTGTATCCGCTATAAGCAGTTCCGCGCGCGATGCCGTCGTGTCATCCGCGATAGCAAGAAGGAAAGCTGGGACTTCTTTTCTAGCTCATTTAACACCTTCACTCCCTCCTCGGAAGTCTGGAATCGGATTCGACGGTTATTTGGCGCCCCTAGTTTCTCCCCGGTCTCTGGGCTCACTGTCGCGCATGATACCTTAGTGGACCCCGTCGCAATTTCTAACTCATTGGGTCAACACTTTGCTGAGATTTCGAGCTCTTCAAATTACCCGCCAGCGTTTCTCCCGAAGAAACGTGCAGCGGAAGTGCGACCTCTTGATTTCTCCTCTCAAAATCGCGAAAGCTATAATACTGTTTTCTCCATGCGGGAACTCCAACACGCACTCTCTTCTTCTCGCTCTTCCGCCCCAGGACCGGATTGTATCCACATCAAAATGTTGCTACATTTATCATACCATAGTCTGCGCTACCTGCTTCGCCTTTATAATCGAATTTGGACCGACAGTAGTTTTCCCAGAGGATGACGGGAAGTTATCGTCGTTCCTGTTCCTAAACCTGGAAAGGACAAACATCTCCCCTCTAGCTATAACCCAGTTTCTCTCACGAGTAGTGTATGTAAGGTTTTGGAGCGTATGGAGAATTGCCGATTAGCCTGGTGGCTGGAGTCCCAAGATCTTTTAACACCTGCCCAATGCGGTTTCCGAAAGCATTGTTCTGCAGTTGACCATCTTGTTGCTCTCTCCACTTATATCATGAACGATTTTCTCCGGAAACGCCAAACAGTAGCGATATTTTTTGATCTGGAGAGAGCATACGATATCTGTTGGAGGACAGGCATCCTCCGCACACTATTCTCTTGGGGCTATCGAGGTCGGCTGCCCCTTTTTCTTCGCGAATTTATGGCAGAGCGCACATTTAAAATGCGGGTGAACACTACAGTCTCCCGTGCCTTCTCCCAAGAAAACGGGGTACCCCTAGGCTCCGTGCTAAGTGTTGTACTGTTTGCCATTGCCATAAATCCAGTTATGGATTGTCTCCTTCCTGATGTCTCAGGCTCCCTCTTTGTGGACGATTTTGCGATGTACTACAGCTCTCAACGGACCAGCCTTCTTGAACGACGTCTTCAAGGATGTCTCGACTGCCTCCACTCTTGGAGCATCGAAACCAGCTTCCGCTTTTCTCCCAGTAAGACCATTTGTGTTGATTTTTGGCGTCGTACGTTCTTTCGCCTTCCTTACATCTAGGCCCCGTCAACCTTCCGTTCCCGGACGTCGCTAAATTCTTGAGTCTTATGTTTGACAGAAAGCTGTGCTGGTCCTCCCACGTTTCCTATCTTTCGGCTCGCTGTCTGCGATCCCTCAACACCCTCCGTGTCCTGAATGGCACCTCCTGGGGAGCGGACAGAGTGGGCCTTCTCCGCCTTTATCGCGCCTTAGCGCGCTCGAAATTGGACTATGGCAGCATAGTTTACTCCTCTGCTCGACCGTCTATTCTTCGGCGTCTCGACTCTATCCACCACTGTGGATTACGTTTAGTGTCTGGAGCTTTTTACACCAGCCCTGTGGAAAGCCTTTATGCTGAGACTGCTGAACCTCCGTTGTCCAATCGTCGAGCAGTCCTTCTGAGTCGTTATGCTAGCCATCTGTCTTCCATGCCTGCAAATCCGGCCCATGACATTTTTTTCGACGCCTCCTTGGATTTAGGGTATGCTGGCAGCCCTTCCTCCCTACTACCACCGGGAGTCCGCTTCCGTCAAGTGCTCCATTCTCTTTCCTTCCACTTTCTTAAACTTTCTTGACAACTTGGGGTGCTGCACCAACTTGGCTCCGGCCCCGGACCTGCCTGCTCCGTGACTTTTGTCAGTTTCCCAAGGATGGTACCCCTTTCTCTTGTTTATCGTCGAGCATTTAGTGCTCTCTGCGCACAAATGAAGGATGCCACATTTATTTACACTGATGGCCCAAAAACGTCGTTTGGTGTTGGGAGTGCCTATATTGTTGGCGACACCCCAAATCGATTTCGGCTTCCCGATCAGTGTTCGGTTTATACTGCGAAGCTTTACGCTCTTCTCCAGGCTGTCCAATACACCCGTCGGCATCAGCGGTTACAGTATGTTATCTGCTCAGACTCTCTCAGCTCTCTCCTCAGTCTCCAAGTTCTCTACCCTCTCTACCCTGTCCACCCTCTGGTCCACCGGATTCAGGACTGCCTCCACTTGCTCCACTTAGGGGGCGTCTGTGTGACGTTCCTCTGGATCCGAGGACATGTTGGTATCTGTGAAAATGAGGCGGCTGATATAGCGGCCAAGGCTGCAGTCTCTCTCCTTCAGCCAGCTATTCGCACGATTCCCTTCGCCGATCTACGGAGTGTTTTATGTCGTCGTGTTGCTATTTTATGGCACGCACATTGGTCGACACTTCCCAATAATAAATTGCGGGACGTGAAAGCTCTTCCCTGTGCTTGGACCTCTTCCTCCCGAATTCGTCGTCGGGAGGAGGTAATTTTAACTAGACTCCGGATAGGGCAATGTCTTTTTAGCCATCGACATCTTTTAAGCGGCGATCCTCCCCCACTCTGTCCCCACTGCTCTCAACTGTGGACGGTGAGACACCTTTTACGTGAGTGCCCCTATTTTACTCCATTACGCGCCCGTCTACAGCTGTCGCCTGATATATCTTCAATTTTAGCAGATGACACGCGATCAGGCGATCGCGTTCTCGAGTTCATTAGTGCCAGTGAGATGACGTCAGTCATTTGAAGTTCTTTTTGGGGACAAACAACCCGCCTTCTGTAGTGGTTTTTAAGCTTTCCTTCTGTTTTTGGTTTCCCCACTTTTTTGAGTTTTACTCCCATTGCTGCTGCTTTCCAGTTTCGTTATTTTAGCTTTTTCTAAGTCACAGACCGGGCGCTAATGACCGTATCAGTTTGGCGCCCTAAAACCACAACAAAAAAAATTCTTTGCGCAATGATTCTTTATGACTTGTCTCTTAAACTTCGGAGTACTCTTCGTCACTACTAAGTTGTGATCTGAGTCTATATCTGTTGCTGGGTATGCCTTACAATAAAGTATCTTATTTCGGAATCTCTGCCTGAGTATGATGTAGTCTAACTGAAATCTTCTCGAATCTCCTAGCCTTTTCCTAGCATACCTGCTCCTCTTCTGATTCTTGAACAGAGTTACCGGTATTACTAGCTGAAACATATTGCAGAACTATTTCAGTCTTCCTTCTCTCTCATTCCTATTACAAAGCTCATATTCGCCTGTAACCCTTTCTTCCACTCTTTCCCCTACAATTCTAATCCTTCATCAGTATTAGATTTTCGTCTCCCTTTACGCACTGAACTGCTGTTTAAATATCCTCATATACTTTCTCTATCACTTCATTTGACGCTGTTTTGCTTTCGCTCCCTTAAGTACTGCGAAGATAAGATTAGACTAATTAATCATCGCGCTAAGACATTTAAGCCGAAGTCTTTCCACTGCTCCATATGTAATTGGATCGGGAAGAGACTCTACTACGTGGTACAGTGGAAAGTACCCTTTGCCATGTACTTCAGAGTGTTTTGCAGCGTACGGACGTGGATGCAAGAGACGTAAGGTGACCGGTGGCATGGCGGCGCCTTTGTCATGGCGCACGGCTGTCCCGGCTTGGCCCCTGCCACAAGCGGGCGCGGCCGGCACTCTTGCCTCCACCCTCCACTCTGCAGCTCCAGGCTCTCGCTGAGGGCCTGCTGGAGAGCCATCGCCGCTGGAGAGACTCCCCGCCACCGCTCCCGCCTTTCAGGCACTGCCCGCCCTACAGAGCAGTATTTTACTGCAGCCATCTACTTTAATCTCAGGACCCGCCCAGATAGCCGAGCTTCGGTTTAGGCGAGGTGAGCCTAGCCCAGGTCGAATCCGCCTAGCAGATTAACGAGGAGGGCTGGTGAGCCAGCCAGTGTGGATGTGGTTTTTAGGCGGTCTTCCGCATCCAACAAGGTACAGGGACACAGTACTAGAAGTGGCTAAAGAATGTCTTGGAACAATAGTGTGTAAAAGTAGGATGAAGCAAACAGCTTGGTGGAATGATACAGTCAAGGCAGCCTGTAAAAGGAAAAAGAAGGCGTATCAAAAATGGCTACATACTAGAACCCTGGTAGACAGAGGAAGTTATATTGAAGAAAGAAACAAAGCCAAACAGATAATTGCAGCATCCAAGAAGAAATCTTGGGAAGACTTTGGAAACAGGTTGGAGACTATGGGTCAAGCTGCTGGAAAACCATTATGGAGTGTAATTAGCAGTCTTCGAAAGGGAGGTAAGAAGGAAATGACAAGTATTTTGGACAGGTCAGGAAAACTGCTGGTGAATCCTGTGGATGCCTTGGGCAGATGGAGGGAATATTTTGAAGAGTTGCTCAATGTAGGTGAAAATGCGATCAGTAATGTTTCAGACTTCGAGGTAGAATGGGATAGGAATGATGATGGAAATAGGATCACATTTGAGGAAGTGGAAAAAATGGTCAATAGACTGCAGTGCAATAAAGCGGCTGGGGTGGATGAAATTAAGTCGGAACTCATCAAATACAGTGGAATGTCAGGTCTTAAATGGCTACACAGGATAATTGAAATGGCCTGGGAGTCGGGACAGGTTCCATCAGACTGGACAAAAGCAGTAATCACACCAATCTTTAAACATGGAAACAGAAAAGATTGTAACAACTACAGAGGTATCTCTTTAATCAGCGTTGTGGGTAAAATCTTCTCAGGTATTGTTGAAAGGAAAGTGCGAGTATTAGTTGAGGACCAATTGGATGAAAATCAGTGTGGGTTTAGGCCTCTTAGAGGTTGTCAGGACCAGATCTTCAGCTTACGGCAAATAATGGAGAAGTGTTATGAGTGGAACAGGAAATTGTATCTATGCTTTATAGATCTAGAAAAGGCATATTACCTGGTTCCTAGGAGGAAGTTATTGTCTTTTCTACAAGATTATGGAATAGGAGGCAAACTTTTGCAAGCAATTGAAGTTCTTTACATGGATAGTCAGGCAGCAGTTAGAGTTGACGGTAAGTTGAGTTCATGGTTCAGAGTAGTTTCAGGGGTACGACAAGGCTGCAACCTGTCTCCACTGTTCTTTATATTATTTATGGATCATATGTTGAAAACAATAGACTGGCTGGGTGAGATTAAGATATGTGAACACAAAATAAGCAGTCTTGCATATGCGGATGACTTAGTTGTGATGGCAGATTCGATTGAAAGTTTGCAAAGTAATATTTCAGAGCTAGATCAGAAATGTAAGGACTATGGTATGAAGATTAGCATCTCCAAAACTAAAGTAATGTCAGTGGGAAAGAAATATAAACGGATTGAGTGCCAAATAGGAGGAACAAAGTTAAAACAGGTGGACGGTTTCAAGTACTTAGGATGCATATTCTCACAGGATGGCAACATAGTGAAAGAACTGGAAGCGAGGTGTAGCAAAGCTAATGCAGTGAGCGCTCAGCTACGATCTACTCTCTTCTGCAAGAAGGAAGTCAGTACCAAGCATAAGTTATCTGTGCACCGTTCAATCTTTCGACCAACTTTGTTGTATGGGAGCGAAAGCTGGGTGGATTCAGGTTACCTTATCAACAAGGTTGAGGTTACGGATATGAAAGTAGCTAGGATGATTGCAGGTACTAGTAGATGGGAACAATGGCAGGAGGGTGTCCACAATGAGGAAATCAAAGAAAAACTGGGAATGAACTCTATAGATGTAGCAGTCAGGGCAAACAGGCTTAGATGGTGGGGTCATGTTACACGCATGGGAGAAGTAAGGTTACCCAAGAGACTCATGGATTCAGCAGTAGAGGGTAGGAGGAGTCGGGGCAGACCGAGGAGAAGGTACCTGGATTCGGTTAAGAATGATTTTGAAGTAATAGGTTTAACATCAGAAGAGGCACCAATGTTAGCACTGAATAGGGGATCATGGAGGAATTGTGTAAGGGGGGCTATGCTCCAGACTGAACGCTGAAAGGCATAATCAGTCTTAAATGATGATGATGATGATGATGATGATTCCGCATCCAACTAGGTAAACATGGGCTGGTACTCACGTCCCGACTTCGACACATGCTTTGCAGACATTTAGAAAACGTTCTCACAATTGAACGTGACACGGATCATGAAGAGCATTACCTATTTACAGACAGTATGTCCACTGTTGGCACACAAATCAGCGGCAACACATCATGGCATGGAAGCAATGAGGCCATGGAGGGAGAGGGCACGACTTCCGCACTCACAACTCACCTAGGTCCCATAAATTCTGTGGAGGGTTGGGAAGGCGCGAATGTTTCGTCTTTCAGAGGAACAGCTGTAGTGCGGCTCCATTAAGCTCTGGGTAACATTCACATGGGCACCTTGGTGCCAACCCTATAGAAATGCCTGGGATAGATTGAAAAGTGCTGTTTATGGACGACGTGACCCACCAACCACTCTGAGCGATCTACGCCAAATCGCCGTTGAGTAGTGGGACAATCTGGACCAACAGTGCCTTGATGAACTTTTGGATAGTATGCCACGTTGAATACAGGCATGCATCAATGCAAGAGGACATGCTACTGGGTATTAGAGGCACCAGTGTGTACAGCAATCTGGACCACCATCTCTAAACGTTTCGCTGTATGGTGGTACAACATTCTATGTGTGGTTTTCATGAGCAATAAAAGGGGCGGAAATGACGTTTATGATTATCTCTACTCCAATTTCCTGTACAGGTTCCGGAACTCTCGGAACCGAGGTGATGCAAAACTTTTTTTGGTGTGTGTGTATTTACCGAGCTCTCCAAACCGACCCATTCTGCTGTTACCGCTTTTCTGCTGACCATATTACACGCCTCGCCTTCTTTTACTCCTTTTACACTGGAGGATTCGTCCCTCCTCGTATATACTGGTAAACTCCGCTTTACATAGGGAGTCTGATGCTTTTGACCAGATAGCGTATCTTGCCTTCCGTGGCTTTGGGTTTAACGCTGTAGCTCATACTTAGTGTATGTTCCAAAATTCATCAGTACGAGTCAGATTTTGTACTAAACAAGTGTGGTTTCGGTCAATAAGCAATCGCAGGTAAGGGACTAGTCATCTCCCTGCTGACCTGACCGCTGCTGCTTTACCACGTAATGGATAATGACAAGTAATCAGATGTCAGTTACCTCTGACCCTGACAAAGACAAAAGGAGGTACCTTACTTCCTTGATGTGCATGTATTCAGTGCTAGCATAATGATCAGCGAATTTAATGTAGAAAGTAGAACGAGTTTGACGTTCGGAATTGCTGTCATTGCAGGACTTGTGTCGGGATCAATGCAACCTCCAACAATATCATATCATCTGTTACAAACTAGACATTCCACAGGCTAAACACTTAAATAAAGTAGCCCATATGCCAGCAAAGGGAACTCCAAGTTGATTTGTATTGTGTAGAACAGTGAGACATTCCCATTGTACCATATAGACGTCCCAGTTTGATGTGTTGGGATTTCTCCTGAGTAAAAAAATAAACTGCTGTGAATAGTACTACAAGATGTGAACAATTCCTGGTTTACTATTGGTTTCACCGTGAACCCACACACAATAAAAATACTGTAAAACACTCTTTCTTGAAAATACTTACACTTTCGCTGAATTGAAATATATATGATCGTACCTACTTTAAGAAGAGTACAATTCTGAATAAATATTTTACTGTTAGTAAATATAGGGCGACGGAGTCAATAATACATTTTAGTCTGTTTTTAATATAAAAACAATCGACAATAATGATATTCATTGTTTAAATTATCATTATAATCTACTCAGGACGGGATGTCGCTGTGTTAACTTGAATGTGCAGTGTCATGGAGATGGTTGGTGCTTTATTGACATCTCCAAAGCTTAAAATGGCGGCATTGCGATGTTCCTGATTTTTCGCACAGTTACAAGTACATCCTGCTTCCGTAGTTCAGGCAGTCCTTTACGGCTGGCCCGTACCTGATTCGTATGTGTGAAATCTTATGGGACTTAACTGCTAAGGTCATCAGTCCCTAATCTTACACACTACTTAACCTAAATTATCCTAAGGACAAACACACACACCCATGCCCGAGAGAGGACTCGAACCTCTGCCGGGACCAGCCGCACAGTCCACGACTGCAGCGCCTGAGACCGCTCGGCTAATCCCGCGCGGCGTACCTGATTCGTAGGATATTTACGTAATTCCCGAAAACCACCACATGGCCATATTAATGGTGACAAACAACCGCATCCCTGTCACCTAAACGATACGGTCTGGCCCCCAACAGAGGGCAGAACCTACAAACAGCACCGACGCGCGCCGCAGCGCGGCTCAGTAGTGGGTTACGGTTGGGATTTGTTCAGAGTATTGGAGGGAATCCAGTGGGGAAGCCACTGGGCATTCTACCGAGATCCTCGCCTGGGAATTCTAAATCTGTAGTAGAAATAAGTTGATAGAGGAGCAGGAGTGTAAAATCTGTGCCCTTCAGGTGTAGTTACAGCATTCAAAGGAGGAACTACATAGGTTGAGGAGAATGAAGGGTGGTGGGGAATGGGAACTGGGAGTTAGCAAGAAGGCAGCTAGAAGGAGGAGGTATCCAGACAGTTATACTTTGCGTATATGCAATAAATTTGACCAACTGTCAAGAGTTGAGTGGAGAGAACCTCCTGTAGCTGTAGGTGTAGGAAACCTGCAGGAGTCCTCATTAGTGAGGAAGCCTAGGTCAGTTGCAAAGTCTAACAGAAAGGAGGTTCTGCTGCTAGGTAGTTCACACAGTAGGGGTGTGGGCCAGCAGTTGCAGGAAGCGTTGATGAGTGAGTACCAGATCACAAGCCTAGTGCAGGGTTGGCTCAGGTGACTGACAGCATAGAGGAGTTATGTAGAAATTTTCCGAAGAAGGATCAGGTAGTGATAGTGAGTGGAGCAGTCTTGATAGAGATAGGGAATATGATGTAGATGGTGACCTTGTAAAGATAGCTAATGAAACTGGTAGCACTAATGTGCATTTCGTGCAACTGTTTCAGCGTCATGATTGGCTTCATCTTAATGCAGCTGTTAGGCGCGTTAATGTGGGGCTGGAGAGAGCGCTGATGGTAGAGAGCATGGGTCACATTTCAATGGTGCTTCTTGGGTCTAACAGTAGATCGGGTTTCACTAGGCATGGCCTGCATCTCAGTAGGTATGGGAAGCGGAGGCTGGCAAAGCTTATAGGTGATGGTGGTGGTGGGATAACTCATGGAAAAATTCCTGTAGTAGTTAGTGTTAGAGCTGCACCTTTTTTAGACTGAGGTCAGCTGATAGGTATACCTGCTTAAAGGAAGTCCCTCCAACTAAAGGCTCACCTTCACAAGACGTCATGTTTCCAAGTACAGAAGGAATAACATATTTCATCAAAATATAAGAGGTATTAGAGATAAAGTTAGTGAACTGCTTATAGGTGCTGACTGTAATTATTGATATACCGGAGTATCACTTAAATAATTTGACAATTCAAAGGATTCCTTCTCCAGGATACAGAATAGCTGGCTGTTTTTCAAGGAGTTCCTTGCAGGGTGGAGGAGTGTCCATGTACGTATAAAACAGTATTCCTTTTGAGTCCATAGACATATCACGGCACTGTGCAGAATATTGTGCAGGGGCAGAATTTAGTGAAACTAAATTTCTAATTGTTGTTGTTCATAGGTCCTCTGACTTTAGAGATAGAGAGGGTTCTTGATTCACTTTACAGAAAGTACCAGAAATACGTTATATCTGGTGACTTCAGTATTAATTTTGTATATAATGGTGCAAGAAAAAGGATGTTAGTAGATCTCCGAAATTCGTATGATCTGATGCAGACTGTGTTTTTCCAACTAGAGTGCAGGGGAACAGTAGCACAGCCATAGACAATATTTTTATTCATTCTTCATTACTAGATGGGCATTCTGTTAGTAAAAGGGTGAATGGCCTTTCAGATCATGATACAAATTTTATATGATATTGTACTCAAACAAATGTCATATACAATTACAAACTACGTAGGAAAGTTAATCCAACAGAAACAGAGTTTTTTAAACGTTGTCAAGGAACAAGAGTGGCAGGATATTTACAGTGCTGATAGCGTAGATGACAAATATAATGCTTTCCTTTACACATTTCTCATGATATTTGAGAGTTGCTTTCTGTTAGAACGTTATAAACAAGGTACTAGCATTAAAAGGCAGCGTGGGTGGTGGACTAGTGGGATCATGTAGAACAAAGCAGGAATTATATCAAAATGTTAGAATTAGTCACAAACAAGCTACTGTTGCCTAATAGAAACTGCACTGTAAGGAGCCTAAAAATGTGATAAGGAAGACAGAGTATGTGGTACGCAAATAGAATAGCTAATTTCCAGGATAAGATTAAAACCATATGGTCAGTTGTGAAGGAAGTGTCTTGTCAGCAGCACAAGGTCGACGATATAAAGTCAGTTTGTAGGAAAAATATTTTTGTTAGTGATAAATCAGATATATGTACAGTATTTAATAATCATTTTCTGAGCTTTGCTGGTGAATTAAATAAAAATTTAGTTTCTACAGGGAATTGTATAATTCTCTTGGCAAATTCCTTTCCGAGATTGATGTCTGAAATACTGCTCTGATACAGACAAGGGGGATATTGAGTCAACAATTAAATTACTGAAGACCAAGGACTCCATGGATATGATGGAGTATCTGGCAGAATATTTAGGTACTGTGCTGCACATCTTAGGCCTGAACTTAGCCATTTTTGTAAATTTTCCTTTAGGAATGGTCAGTTTCTGAATAATGAAAGTGCTAAGTAGTAAAGCCGCTTTGTAGAAAGGGAGAACGGAATAATGTAGACAATTTTAGACCTATTTCTATGCCATCAGTGTTTGCTAAAGTTATTGAAAAGGCTGTATATGTAAGGCTAATTGATCATTTTATATCACACGCTTTGCTATCAAATGTACAGTTCGGCTTTAGAAGTAGTTTAACAGCCGAAAATGCTATATTCTCTTTTCTCTGTGAGGTACTGGATGGGTTAAACAAAAGGTTTCGAACGCCAGGCATATTTTTTGGTTTAACTAAGGCGTTTGATCTTGTTGATCACAAAATATTGCTACAGAAGTTGGACCATTACAAAATACGGGGAGTGGCTCACAATTGCTTCACCTCTTACTTTAGCAACAGACAGCAAAAGGTCATTATTCACAGAGTTGAGAATGGCTGTGATGTGGGGTCTAAGTGGGGTACGGTCAAATGAGGGGTGCCACTCTTGTTCCTTATTTACGTAAATGATATGCCCTCTAGTATTATGGATAACTCTAAAATATTTCTGTTTGCTGATGACACTAGCTTGGTAGTAAAGGACGTTGTGTGCACATTGGGTCGGTTGCAAATAGTGCAATTCATGAGAAGTTCATAGCTTGTAGAAAATAAACTAACACTAAGTCACAGTAAGACTCAATTTTTACAGTTTCTAACACATAATTTAACAAAACCTGGCATTTTAATTTCACGGAGTTTGGATATGGTTAGAGAAAGTGAACAGTTCAAATTTCTAGGTGTTCAGATAGATACTAAACTGCCATAGAAAGCCCATGTTCAGGATCTTGTTCAAAGACTTCATGCTGTCATTTTTATTATTCGAACAGTATCTGAAGTAAGTTATCATTCGACACGAAAATTAGTCTACGTTTCTTATTTTCATTCGCTTATATCGCATGGTATTACATTTTGAGGTAACTCTTCCCATTCTAAATGAATATTTTTGGCTCAGAAGCGGGAGGTTCGGACAACAAGTGGTGTAAGTTAACGAACCTCTTGTCGATCCCTGTTTACGAATCTGGTTATGTTGAATTGGCCTCTCAATATATATATATATATATATATATATATATATATATATATATATATATTCGTTATGTCATTTCTTGTTAACGATAGTAGCTTATTCCCAAGAATAAGCGACTTTCATTCAGTTAATACTCGGCAGAAATCCAATTTGCATTTGGATCGGACTTTCTTAACTCTTGCGCAGAAAGGTGTGCAGTATACTCCTACATCCATTTTCAATAAACTACCACAAAAATTCAAAAATCTTAGCAGTAATCCACTCGCTTTCAAATCGAAACTGAAGAGTTTCCTCATGGGTCACTTCTTCTATTCTGTCGACGAGTCCCTTGAAAAATTAAGCTGATTCTTGTTGTATTGTTGATCTGTTCTGTCTCTCGTTTGATACTGTCCCATATAGTTTTAATCTTATTACCTGCATTATTTATTTCTGTCAGCACATGCATTCTTCTGAACACTTTTATGACTTTCCTTAAAATATTTCAGTATTTCTTGTAGCATGCAAGTTACACTCCTCGAAATTGAAATAAGAACACCGTGAATTCATTGTCCCAGGAAGTGGAAACTTTATTGACACATTCCTGGGGTCAGATACATCACATGATCACACTGACAGAACCACAGGCACATAGACATAGGTAACAGAGCATGCACAATGTCGGCACTAGTACAGTGTATATCCACCTTTCGCAGCAATGCAGGCTGCTATTCTCCCATGGAGACGATCGTAGAGATGCTGGATGTAGTCCTGTGGAACGGCTTGCCATGCCATTTCCACCTGGCGCCTCAGTTGGACCAGCGTTCGTGCTGGACGTGCAGACCGCGTGAGACGACGCTTCATCCAGTCCCAAACATGCTCAATGGGGGACAGATCCGGAGATCTTGCTGGCCAGGGTAGTTGACTTACACCTTCTAGAGCACAGTAGCCAGGACGTGCATTGTCCTGTTGGAACAGCAAGTTCCCTTGCCGGTCTAGGAATGGTAGAACGATGGGTTCGATGACGGTTTGGATGTACCGTGCACTATTCAGTGTCCCCTCGACGATCACCAGTGGTGTACGGCCAGTGTAAGAGATCGCTCCCCACACCATGATGCCGGGTGTTGGCCCTGTGTGCCTCGGTCGTATGCAGTCCTGATTATGGCGCTCACCTGCACGGCGCCAAACACGCATACGACCATCATTGGCACCAAGCCAGAAGCGACTCTCATCGCTGAAGACGGCACGTCTCCATTCGTCCCTCCATTCACGCCTGTCGCGACACCACTGGAGGCGGGCTGCACGATGTTGGGGCGTGAGCGGAAGACGGCCTAACGGTGTGCGGGACCGTAGCCCAGCTTCATGGAGACGGTTGCGAATGGTCCTCGCCGATACCCCAGGAGCAACAGTGCCCCTAATTTGCTGGGAAGTGGCGGTGCGATCCCCTACGGCACTGCGTAGGATCCTACGGTCTTGGCGTGCATCCGTTACTGTTTGATAAAGTGAATTTGACGTTAGAATCTCTTTCTATATACAACTCGTGTCATGCTACCGCTTTCAGCTAATTCTTAATACATTGTATCCTGTTCTCATTAATAAGCGTCACTGTTTGTGTGAACCTGCCTCAGGGTTATAAGCTGCCATACTGTTTATTTCCATTAATTGCGCATCATGATCAGCTAGCAATTAGCAGTTGGATACACCTTAATTGTTTGTCTGTTCACTGTAGATAAAAATGTTATCAATCATTGTCGTACTATTTTACTGCGCACCAGTTGGAAAACTGACTGCTGAAATTAGACTGAAATACTCAAACAGTAATTCTCAACTCACAAGCACATGTTTCTAGGTTCTGATCAACTCAAGAACTATTTGTTACAATATTTTGACCTAGTGTCTAGCTATTACATATGGTGCATCTCCTCCCGTTTCCATGTTAACACCACAAGAAAATGAAGCTAGTCTAAATTCCTGATATTTAACTTCTCCAACCCTGTGGTTATAAGGTGCTCAGAGAGGAACTTGAGAATCTTCCACATCTTCTAGGTATACAATAATCTTATCTATCTCTTCTTTTTCACCCCTCTAATGTTCTGATGAAACAAATTAATTTTATTTTTCTGGAGAGTCAGCGCGAGCCGAAACTAGACAGTCATCGTGCGGCCAGCTGAGCAGTATGTGACGGCCAATCTCAGTCGGAGGCGTCACTGCAACACTGCCGCCTCCAGTTCACGAACAAGGGACCCAGCCCGGGCAGCCGCCCGCCCCTGTTCTCCAGTGTCGGTCCAGATTTCGACTCCAGACAACTCCAGCACTGTGTAGCTGGGACACCGCGAATTTCCGCACAGGAGAAGACGTTGGCGGCTGCCACGTGTCAGTAGTGCCTGTGGCAGCGTTTTGGCGCCTCAGCTCCCAAAGTGACGGCAAAGCCAGATTATCACGCCGAGGCTCCTGCGGTACGTGCAGCTACAATGCCAAAGCCGAATATTGCGAGGGAATACTGGACCTCGCCAGAAAACAGAGCACACTCAGAAGACTGTTTGTGCTGTATCAATGCATATTTTAAAAATGGATGTATATACACTGATAAGCCCATAAATTATGACTGCGACGTTAGCCGCTTGGTGGTGTTGCGGGCAGGTGACGCAGTAACAAAAGTATCTTTGACAAACGGCTGATTTTCATTATGCGGAGCCTGTGAACTAATATCTCGAGAAGGACGAAGCTGGTCGAATGTTCACGTGCTACTGTCGTGAGCATCTACGGAAAGAAGTAGGACAGTGAAATTACCATTAGGCGCTGAATGATTGGACGTCCACAACCCTTCACAGACCGTGGGGTTCGGAGACTTACCTGATCTGTAAAGCAAGATAGATGGTAATCTGTGGCATCTCTGCCAATAGAGCACAATGCTGACACGCACATGTATTTGGGAGCACACCGTTCATTGTACATTGTAAAACATGGAGCTCTGCTGCAGACCACCCCCGCGTGTTCAAATGTTGATCCAACTGCACAGTCAGTTACGATTGCAGCGGTCACAGGACCGTCTAGATTCGACCGTCGGTCAACGGAATGGTGTCGGCTTCGGGTGAATCACATTTTTGCTACACTACGTCGCTGGTCGTCTCCACAAACGTCGCCATCCCTTCATGCTTGATATCTTTCTCAGCGGCGATGTCATCTTTCAGGAGTATACCTGTCCGTGTCTCAGAGCCAGAACCGTGATTCAGTGGTTCGACGAGCATTATAGTGAACCCACGTTGATATCTCGGTGACCAAATTCGCCTGATGTTAATACTATGGAGGCCCATCTGGTCCTTATGAGGCGCCACCATCGCGTACGCAAATCAGCGGCACGTTATTTACGAGAATTTGTAACCTCCCCACAGAAATATTTTAAATTGTAATATGAACCAAGTGTAACCTCCCCTCGGAAATAAGAATTAAATGAATTTTAAATATTGTATCCTCTGAACAAAATTAGTTCCCATTCATTATCTCTGTGCAGAAATGCATTCACATTTAATGTACCCACAAAATTCTTTTCTCACTTAATGTTAAATTCGAAACAGAAAAATTCCTAAACACCAAAAATAATAAAAAAATTCAGTAACCTGGTAAATTTTATGACGACAGCAGCGCTGCGCCACGGCCCTGTATTCTGAATAAAAAAAAGCAAAAATTCTTACCTCAATAAAAACTGCGAATATATCTGCTCTTACCTAAAAAAATTTCGGCACAGCTCCGTGCAATGCTGGCCTATGCTTTGTGATTCGTGAAAGGAATAATTATGCATGCGATAAAATCTTTAAATTGAAATGAATGCTTTTTTTTAAAAAATAAGTTACTTTATATTATAAAAATTATTATTGGGGCATTTTTAAAAGAAATTGATGACAGTTAACATACATTACTAGATATGCGCAAGGCTGCTTCTTTACCTTCTACAATAATACTCATTCTCCAAAGTACCGACCAGAGCAGACTGCCGACACGCGCCGACTACCGACTCACGCAGACTACTGTCGACATCTGCCGTCTAGTGACAAGCAACAACTAACTACATACTGCTCTCTGGTCAGAGACTCTTCTAAGTCTTGCCTGTTGCAGGCAGCACATACATCGCATACCTCTTACATAACCCTCCACTGGGGGGGGGCAAAAATTTGGCAGCGATGGTGAGTCAATTGGACTTGCCATGAGCAACAAATTTTTCTTAATTAAGTTTACAATCACAGATATATAAGTGCAGAACATGAAATAAAATATAGTGCACATGCACTGAGTACAGAACATATCAAGCAATGACAAAATGTATATGCAATGAGTACAAAACATAACAAATGACAAAAGTGCACACGCACTGTAGTACAGAACATATCAGAAAATCACAAAATGTATACGGAATGAGTACAAATCATATTAACAAATGACATAAAGTGCACATGCACTGTAGTTCAGAATATATCAATCATATTAACAAATGACAAAAGTGCACATGCACTGTAGTTCAGAACATATCAGCAAATTACAAAATGTATACGCAATGGATACAAATCATATTAACAAATGACATAAAGTGCACACGCACTGTAGTTCAGAATATATCAGCAAATCACAAAATGTATACGCAATGGATACAAATCATATTAACAAATGACAAAAGTGCACACGCACTGTAGTTTTTTTTACTATTTTACAAGAACTAGGATAGGAAAGGGAAGGATTGCATCATGGTTGTAGCACATTAGGTTGCACGCAGCTGCACTGAAAGTCCATATCTTTCTACAGAAGCACAACACCTAAGTGAGACAATCTGAAGTTCTTTTCCCTGAAGTATTAATCAGTGTAGCCAAGACACTGAAATGTCGTAGTAATATTCCATGTTATCATTTTGGTAGTACAGGGGTACACCAAACAGTGGGACCGTAATATCTCCATCGCTCAAGATGGTGGACAGCATGTCGTGTCAACACCACGTTCTTGTAAGCTACACCAACGTAGAATTAGTGCAAAAACCAAATATAGTGCTCCATGAGCATGAGGATAGATGGGACAAACGGATATTGTAGTAATTTCTGATAATTAGGTCAGAAGGTCAAGGACATTAAGTCTTATGCCAGTCATCATTGATAATTACACTAGTCTAACAACTAATTTGAGTAATTCGTGGCACTCATCGCCCAGTTATTGAACATTTCTGTACCATGTATGAAGTATTACAGAATAATGTTCATAAGTTATCTGTTTACAGAGAACATTGGCACTCACTGACCAGTTACAAACCATCAGAAGTCATCATTCAAAACAGGAGCTATTGAGTGTAGATCAAGCTACTAGTATTCATATATATAGCATAAAAGTGACATAATACAAATTTAAAATGTAAGAAACAATGGCATTCGTTGGCCAGCAAGTATTGAGTATTACAAAACATTTTTCATCATTCAAGTGACATATGACAAATTTAAAAATAATTATTGGCACTCATTGATCAGTTAATAAAACATCAGAAGTCATCATTCAAAACAGGAGCTAATGAGTGTAGAGCATGCATGTATACATTATTACAAAATATCATCCACTATTACTCAGAACTCATCATTCAAGTGACATAAGACATAATTAAAATGTAAAACTCTGTAACTATTACTCAAAGTCTGCGATTAGAAAACATCATTCAGTATTACTCATAACTCTCTTAAATTGGTATTATTATTTGGGACTGGTAATACATTTTTTTATGTGCTAGCAATGCATTGCGTTGGGATCGATAATTAATTGCTGGGGCATAACAATATTTGCATTTGACTTATTGCTGCAAATGAAGATGCGTAACGTCATTCGTCATGAGTCAGCTGTAGCAAGGTTATGAAACAAATAGAGTATATGTGATCACATTCATGAATGACACAGGTTTAATGACCAACTGCTTATAGCACATTAATTTCATGAATAATTTCTCCTGCAAAAAATACAAAATGGATTATTAAGCTGAAAGAAGAAACGAATATTATGCTGAAAAGTAGTGAACTTCGAATTAACAGGTAATGAAATGTGTATTAAATATATATGTTCTCTAGCTGTCCTTTCCAAAACCTTCAGTCATCATACCATGCGACATAAGACATACTGTCAAAACGAACTGCAACAAATACCTAAATAACTACATAGCATTTCTTAATTAACAGTACATATATAAACTTCACCATTATTTTCATCTGCAAAGAAAAACTTCATTATCATTACTATCATCACGTGCAAAGAAAAACTTCATTATCCATATCAACATAACTCCATTATTATCATCATCTGTAAAGAAAAACGTCATTATCCATATTAGCATATTCTTCATCATTATTCATCACCATTCATTATCACCTGCAAAAAAAGTCACTTCATTATTCATTATACAACTATTCATAGTATAAAGTTCCTTATTTCTAGCATATTTCATCACTAAAACTAAGATGTGTAGTTCTGTCTGACAGCCTGCATCAGTCGCCTCGTATTCTGAAAGAAAAAATTAGTTAAGACTGCTATCATACGATGTGTATAGTATATTCTTGTTAATGCTTGTTAATTCTGATCCATTTACTCTTCGTCACGAGGTATTGCATCTTCTTTCGTTCATTCCGAAGGTGATATTCCCATAACTGTTTAATTTATTTCTTTTACACGTTATTTCTTTCTGAAAATGATGAACAATGATTAATGTCTTGCATTTAAATCATATACCCATTAAATAAAAGCTGGTTTCTAGTGATATAATTGAGCATACAGCATAGCATGACAGAAAACGTAATATGTCAAAAAACAGACAGTGTTCAGATGCAAAAATGTACACAGAGTATCACAATGTAGCAGCAAAAGTAAAATAGTCACGATGTTGAGCTATCATAAGGCATAATGTCAAAGTCAACTGGCGTTTGTTATATCTTAAATATTTCATATTGCATACAAACAAAACAGGAAAACAATCATACATACATGAAAAATGGAAAAATGTGCACGGTCTGATGTGTAACGACAAGAAAAGCGACCTGCTAACCTTACCATGCCGGGCACTTGCCAAGAAAAAATACGATAATCATCAGTAAGTAGTCACATAAATATAATTGCATAGGTGGTCATAAAATGTGTAAGTTCATCTGGAAAAATGTGCACGGTCTGATGTGTAACGTTAAGAAGAGCGACCTGCTAACCTTACCTTGCCGTGTTCATGTGCATATAATTGCATAAGTGGTCATAAAAAAATCAGGAAATGGCATTACAGTGTGATAAATCATGAAGTATGTTCATTCAATAAAGGGTTTGATGTTGGAGATATGGTGATTCTCTTTGGTTTTTCTGGTTCTCAGAATTTCGACGTGTACTACATTGGGGTGAGGAATGCTGCGAATTCGATATGGACCTGCATATAGAAGCTCAAATTTACTACATCTGCTTTTTCCTCTATTAGATAAATGTGTGCGTACTAATATCTTCTGTCGAATGTGAAAGTCACGGCGTGTACAAACCTGTTTTTGCTGTCTTCTCCGGCGCTCTGCGGCACGTTTGACGTTGTTCAGCGCAATGTCAATTATTTCATGGTGTCGTAGTCGACGAGATGTAGGAAAGGTTACTAATTCTTTAATTTTTTTAGGTGATTCAACATTTATCAGTAAAACAGACGGAGATAGCATAGTAGATTCATTTGGTATGGAATTAATTACATCCTGGAATGAGAGTATGTGTGTGTCCCAATCAATGTTTTTTATGGCAGTATATTCTACACAGTTTACCAGTTTCTTTCATTAATCGTTCACAAGGGTTCGAAGAAGCATGGTACCTGGATATATAGATCGGAGAAATGTTTCTAGCTCGTAACATACGTGTCCATATAGCAGATCGAAACTGTGATCCATTATCGGAAATAGCTTTCAATACATGCCGTACATGAAATAAAAAATGTTTTACAAATGCTTTCGAAACAGTTTTAGCAATAGCTTTGCGTAACGGAGTGAAGGTAACAAATTTTGAAGTGAGTTCAACAGCGACAAAGATGTAGCAAAAACCTCTATTAGTTCTGGGAATCGGACCAAAAATGTCTACAGCGGCCATGTGTCGCAATTTAACAGGTACAATGGGATGTAATGGAGGAATAT
The DNA here is from genome assembly GCF_023864275.1 of Schistocerca cancellata. NCBI lineage: Eukaryota > Metazoa > Arthropoda > Insecta > Orthoptera > Acrididae > Schistocerca > Schistocerca cancellata. The sequence continues at coordinate 129,568,521 of NC_064632.1, forward strand.
GTGAAGTCGTATCTGACTTAGCTTTCTGGCAGATTTTACATGACGCTAAAACTCGTCGAATACGTTTCTCCATGTTGGTAAAATAACAGTTCTGTCTCAGTACAAGAAAACATTTTCTGGCTCCGTAATGTACGTAACTTAAATGAGTATACCAGATTAATTTGTTAACAACTTCGTCAGGAATGCATAATTAATTTCTTTCCATACGTTGTCTTTACTCTGCTCTTGTGCTATGTCTTGTAATGACGACGAAATGAAATTCTCAAATGCAACTTGTTGAATGTACATGACGCTGAAATTTGCTTTGCAGAAGTTGGTTGCGATGTCTTGCTGATTGTTGCTGAGAGAACGGGATAGTGCGTCTGCTACAATATTTTGTGTACCGGGAATGTGAACAATTGTAAAATTAAATTCTTGTAAATAAAGTTTCCATCTGCTTAATCTGTCGTGTGTAAATTTAGCGGAAAGTAAAAACTGTATCGCTCTTTGGTCTGTGTAAACGGTCGTATGTCTTCCATAAAGGAAATGCCGAAATCTCGTAAATGCCCATACAACACATAATGTTTCAAGTTCTGTAACAGAATAATTGCGTTCAGCAGGTGACCGAATGCGACTCGCAAAGGCGATGTTTTTTAATTACTGTAGTGCCATCTTCTTCAATTTCCTGAAAAATGTGTACGCCTAAAGCGGTGTTAGAACTGTCGGTGGCAATGGAAAAATTTCTAGTAAGATCTGGGTGCGATAAAAGTGGTGCATTCAACAAAGCATGTTTCAAATAACATTCTCGTGAACAAGATTCTGCGTGTCACCATTATTGCTTGCGTTGCTGGAAGATGCAACCTGTACTGTATCTAGTCAAATTCTATCTGACGTGCTATTATTTTCGGGAGGATGCTGTGGCATTTCCACTATTTGAACTGTTCTGTTATTTCTTCCTGACGTATTACGTTCGGGATGATATCTACTGTCTGGTTCATTCATGATAATATGTTGTTGCGGATGATTTTGCTGTTGATAAGACCGACTGTTATTAAACGTACTCTGAAAATTGTGCTCATTACTTTTACGTCTGTCATGATAGTCATTTCTATACGTTGCATTGCGATAGGAATTGAAATGGTGTGTTTTCTGTACGTACTGATTTCGCGTTACTATTTGTTGGAGCTGACGCTATACGTGTAGGCGGCGAAACATTAAAGCTTGGTTGACCTTGTACATTACATTGTTGGTTAGGTATGCTAACCGGTTGGTTTTGTTGCTATTGCGGTGAAAAACCTCTATTGTTACCAAAATGCGTTCGCTGTTGCTGATAATTTTACACATACTGATGATTAAAATGTTCTCTGATATTAAAATTACGCTGGTAGTTCTTGTCATTTCTGGAGCGTCTAATGAAAACTGTCACTTTCGGTAAAAACTTGTCGTATCAGGTTTTCTTTACTCTTTCATAATTATAGATAGATAGATAGTTAAAGAGCTGTTTTAATAGATATAAAGGATAGTAGAAGAGAAGGCAGCAGTGCAGAAAACTAAGGATGAAACAGCACTACTACGGCTCGGGGCCCTGTGCACGCTACGGCACATATTCATTAAAGCGTAATGAATCCCCTGAGGTCAGTTACGCGCTACAAACAAATTTTAGCTTTTGCGTTACAGGCAATGCTGGCGAAAATTCAAAAGCAAATTGCTGTATCCAGTCCAATTCTAGTTTCTGCATAACAGGCAATGCTGTTGAAAATACAAAAGCAAATCGTCGTATCCATTCCAAAGCGTGAATCTGTGCTCTGTCATTTTTAAATACCTTAGATTTTCTTACGGATAAAAATTGCTCGTAATCAACGTTATCGTTTCTGAATGTGTGAACAGCTTCAGGATTGCATGAGAATCTGTTTGTCTGTGACTGTTCGGAATCTTACTCACGTACTCTCTGTAAAGTACTTAAATTATACTGGCTGTGTGAGTGTGACAAATGTTCGGAATGTGCCGTATGCTGTGACGTGTTATTGACTGAAACACTTTTCATCTCTGTCACTTCTTGCTGTAAAGTTGACAATTTTCTACGTAATGTATTATTGACGAATCTATCTCACTGATCGTCTGCTGTAAATTTTGGAATTCAGGTGTTTGATTAAACGAAATCGGTGAAGTATCGTCTGATTTGGAGTCGTTATTACTTTCAATAACGTCAATACGACTAGCTAATTCATCATATTTTTCAGTCCGTATTTTTACCTGATCGTCGTTCTTAGTGTCACAAGCATTAATTTGTTTTTGTACTTTACGTGTGGTTTCGTTCAATTTTTTAAAGTCTGCTTTGATGACATCGGAATCCTGTATTAATTCTAATTGTTCAAGTCTGTCGGTCACTGTCTGAAAGTCTACTGTGTGTGTATCTGTTTTTGATTTAAGATAGGAAATTTCATCACGCAATTCGGTGTTCAACTGTTTGATAGTATTAATTTCGTCTGATACTGTAGCAATATTGTTGTCTACGTATGTTTTTGCTTTCGTAAACAATTTACGTTTATATTCCTGTCTCTGTGCGGTAATTGTTTCCATGACTTGTCGCTTTACTTTATTCTGTTCCTGTATAAATTTACGCCAACGCGTTTCACTGTTTTGTAGGTGGTGATTAAAACGTTTGTCAATTTGACTGTTCTGTTGGTCAAATTTCGCGTCTACTTTTGCATCCAGTGTGCGTGAAAGTTCTGCTGACATTAATTTAAACTCGTCGCGTAACTGTGTTGCGTTTTCAGAGCATTGTTTACTGACTGCAATAATTTCGTCTCTAAGTAATTTAGTTGTAGCTGCTTGCGTATTCCTTAATTCTTGAGCAACAGATCTAATTTCTTCACTACTTTTCGTAGCACAAGCCTTAATTTCCTCACGTAATTGTTCTTTAGTATCATGACATTGCGCGGCAACGGCTGTAATCTGTTCACTAAACTGTTTATTCTGTTCACTAAGTTGTTTGAAATTTTCATTAAGGTTGTTTTGTTTTTCATTAAGTTGTTTGAAATTTTCATTAAGGTTGTTTTGTTTATCACTCTGTTGTAGCAATACTGCCATAATTTGATCCAAGCCAATATTACCTACTCTATTCTCTGTGCTGTTTAATGGCATATCTGCAATTGTCACGTTTTGTGTATCCATTTGGATATTCTGTGATTCTCGCAAAGGTTTGCCAATCGGATGTGCACTGTTGGTCACTACACCGGAATTAAATAAATCTGACGTATTCTGATTACACTGTTAATTTTCGTTAGAAACATTTATCTGTTCATTACGTAAATTTTGCAAACTGGGTGTGTTAAACTGGGCAGCGTTCATTGTAACGGAACGTGCCGCGTCATCAATTGTCGTTAAATTAACAGAGGACACAATTGAATTTCGCATTAAAATCATTATTAGTGGTCGGTACGCACTGTTTGTCTACAATTAGGGATTATCATCGTTACACTGAGTGTCGCAAGTACTATCGGTCAAATTATTCGAGTCGGCTATTTCACTCATTGCACATCGCGATGTACTGTTAACAGTTTTTCGCGGCATTTTTCACAAATCAAAATTAATCACAAATGAAACAAAGACAATGCAGAATGCAACAAACACAATTACAACAAAGAGCAACAAATTGCCGATGATATGTGAAAGAAAGAGTGACAAATTAGTAAATGCGTTGCGCCAGATGCAAACTACGTTTAAGTAAATAAGAGCAGATATATGACTTCTTCTCAGAAGATTCACAAAGAAATACGATCCTGGCCGGATGTCGCCAAGTGTAACCTCCCTACAGAAATATTTTAAATTGTAATATGAACCAAGTGTAACCTCCCCTCGGAAATAAGAATTAAATGAATATTGAATGTTGTATCCTCTGAACAAAATTAGTTCCCATTCATAATCTCTGTGCAGAAATGCATTCACATTTAATGTACCCACAAAATTCTTTTCTCATCTAATGTTAAGTTCGAAACAGAAAAATTCCTAAACACCAAAAATAATAAAAAAAATTCAGTAATCTGGTAAATTTTATGACGACAGCAGCGCTGCGCCACGGCCCTGTATTCTGAATAAAAAAAAAAGCAAAAATTCTTACCTCAATAAAAACTGCGAATATATATGCTCTTACCTAAAAAATTTTCGGCACAGCTCCGTGCAATGCTGGCCTATGCTTTGTGATTCGTGAAAGGAATAATTATGCATTCGATAAAATCTTTAAATTGAAATGAATGCTTTTTTTAAAAAAAATTACTTTATATTATAAAAATTATTATTGGGGCATGTTTTAAAAGAAATTGATAACAGTTAACATACACTCCTGGAAATTGAAATAAGAACACCGTGAATTCATTGTCCCAGGAAGGGGAAACCTTATTGACACATTCCTGGGATCAGATACATCACATGATCACACTGACAGAACCACAGGCACATAGACACAGGCAACAGAGCATGCACAATGTCGGTACTAGTACAGTGTATATCCACATTTCGCAGCAATGCAGGCTGCTATTCTCCCATGGAGACGATCGTAGAGATGCTGGATGTAGTCCTGTGGAACGGCTTGCCATGCCATTTCCACCTGGCGCCTCAGTTGGACCAGCGTTCGTGCTGGACGTGCAGACCAAGTGAGACGACGCTTCATCCAGTCCCAAACATGCTCAATGGGGGACAGATCCGGAGATCTTGCTGGCCAGGGTAGTTGACTTACACCTTCTAGAGCACGTTGAGTGGCACGGGATACATGCGGACGTGCATTGTCCTGTTGGAACAGCAAGTTCCCTTGCCGGTCTAGGAATGGTAGAACGATGGGTTCGATGACGGTTTGGATGTACCGTGCACTATTCAGTGTCCCCTCGACGATCACCAGTGGTGTACGGCCAGTGTAGGAGATCGCTCCCCACACCATGATGCTGGGTGTTGGCCTTGTGTACCTCGGTCGTATGCAGTCCTGATTGTGGCGCTCACCTGCACGGCGCCAAACACGCATACGACCATCATTGGCACCAAGGCAGAAGCGACTCTCATCGCTGAAGACGACACGTCTCCATTCGTCCCTCCATTCACGCCTGTCGCGACACCACTGGAGGCGGGCTGCACGATGTTGGGGCGTGAGCGGAAGACGGCCTAACGGTGTGCGGGACCGTAGCCCAGCTTCATGGAGACGGTTGCGAATGGTCCTCGCCGATACCCCAGGAGCAACAGTGTCCCTAATTTGCTGGGAAGTGGCGGTGCGGTCCCCTACGGCACTGCGTAGGATCCTACGGTCTTGGCGTGCATCCGTGCGTCGCTGCGGTCCGGTCCCAGGTCGACGGGCACGTGCACCTTCCGCCGACCACTGGCGACAACATCGATGTACTGTGGAGACCTCACGCCCCACGTGTTGAGCAATTCGGTGGTACGTCCGCCCGGCCTCCCGCATGCCCACTATACGCCCTCGCTCAAAGTCCGTCAACTGCACATACGGTTCACGTCCACGCTGTCGCGGCATGCTACCAGTGTTAAAAACTGCGATGGAGCTCCGTATGCCACGGCAAACTGGCTGACACTGACGGCGGCGGTGCACAAATGCTGCGCAGCTAGCGCCATTCGACGGCCAACACCGCGGTTCCTGGTGTGTCCGCTGTGCCGTGCGTGTGATCATTGCTTGTACAGCTCTCTCGCAGTGTCCGGAGCAAGTATGGTGGGTCTGACACACCGGTGTCAATGTGTTCTTTTTTCCATTTCCAGGAGTGTACATTACTAGATATGCGCAAGGCTGCTTCTTCACCTTCTACAATAATACTCATCCTCCAAAGTCCCGACCAGAGCAGACTGCCGACACGCGCCGACTACCGACTCACGCAGACTACTGTCGACAACTGCCGTCTAGCGACAAGCAACAACTAACTACATACTGCTCTCTGGTCAGAGACTCTCCTAAGTCTTGCCTGTTGCAGGCAGCGCATACATCGCATACCTCTTACATAACCCTCCACTGGGGGGGGGGGGGGGGGCAAAAATTTGGCAGCGATGGTGAGTCAATTGGACTTGCCATGAGCAACAAATTTTTCTTAATTAACTAAGTTTACAATCACAGATAAATAAGTGCAGAACATGAAATAAAGTATAGTGCACATGCACTGAGTAGAGAACATATCAAGCAATGACAAAATGTATATGCAATGAGTACAAAACATATTAACAAATGACAAAAGTGCACACGCACTCTAGTACAGAACATATCAGCAAATCACAAAATGTATACGGAATGAGTACAAATGATATTAACAAATGACATAAAGTGCACACGCACTGTAGTTCAGAATATATCAATCATATTAACAAATGACAAAAGTGCACATGCACTGTAGTTCAGAACATATCAGCAAATTACAAAATGTATACGCACTGCATACAAATCATATTAACAAATGACATAAAGTGCACACGCACTGTAGTTCAGAATATATCAGCAAATCACAAAATGTATACGCAATGGATACAAATCATATTAACAAATGACAAAAGTGCACACGCACTGTAATTTATTTTTTACTATTTTACAAGAACTAGGATAGGAAAGGGAAGGATTGCATCATGGTTGTAGCACATTAGGTTGCACGCAGCTGCACTGAAAGTCCATATCTTTCTACAGAAGCACAACACCTAAGTGAGACAATCTGAAGTTCTTTTCCCTGAAGTATTAATCAGTGTAGCCAAGACACTGAAATGTCGTAGTAATATTCCATGTTATCATTTTGGTAGTACAGTAGGTACACCAAACAGTGGGGCCATAATATCTCCATCGCTCAAGGTGGTGGACAGCATGTCGTGTCAACACCACGTTCTTGTAAGGTACACCAACGCAGAATTAGTGCAAAAACCAAATATAGTGCTCCATGAGCATGAGGATAGACGGGACAAACGGATATTGTAGTAATTTCTGGTAATTAGGTCAGAAGGTGAAGGGCATTAAGTCACATACTAGTCGTCATTGAGAATTACACTAGTCTAACAACTAATTTGAGTAATTCGTGGCACTCATCGCCCAGTTATTGAACATTTCTACCATGTATGAAGTATTACAGAATAATGTTCATAAGTTATCTGTTTACAGAGAACATTGGCACTCACTGACCGGTTACAAACCATCAGAAGTCATCATTCAAAACAGGAGCTAATGAGTGTAGAGCATGCATGCATTATTACAAAATATCATCCACTATTACTCAGAACTCATCATTCAAGCGACATAAGATACAATTAAAATGTAACACTCTGTAACTATTACTCAAAGTCAGTGATTAGAAAACATCATTCAGTATTGCTCATAACTCTCTTAAATTGGTATTATTATTTGGGACTGGTAATACATTTTTTTTTGTGCTAGCAATGCATTGCGTTGGGATCGATAATTAATTGCTGGGGCATAACAATATTTGCATTTGACTTATTGCTGCAAATGAAGATGCGTAACGTCATTCGTTATGAGTCAGCTGCAGCAAGGTTATGAAACAAATAGATTATATGTGATCACATTCATGAATGACACAGGCTTAATGACCAACTGCTTATAGCACATTAATTTCATGAATAATTTCTCTTGCAAAAAATACAAAATGGATTATTAAGCTGAAAGAAGAAACGCATATTATGCTGAAAAGTAGTGAACTTCGAATTAACAGGTAATGAAATGTGTATTAAATATATATGTTCTCTAGCTGTCCTTTCCAAAACCTTCAGTCATCATACCATGCGACATAAGACATACTGTCAAAACGAACTGCAACAAATACCTAAATAACTACATAGCATTTCTTAATTAACAGTAAATATATAAACTTCACCATTATTTTCATCTGCAAAGAAAAACTTCATTACCATTACTGTCATCACCTGCAAAGAAAAACTTCATTATCCATATCAACTTAACTCCATTATTATCATCTGTAACGAAAAACTTCATTATCCATATTAGCATATTCTTCATCATTATTCATCACCATTCATTATCATCTGCAAAAAAGTCACTTCATTATTCATTATACAACTATTCATAGTATAAAGTTCCTTATTTCTAGCATATTTCATCACTAAAAGCAAGATGTGTAGTTCTGTCTGACGGCCTGCATCAATCGCCTCGTATTCTGAAAGAAAAAATTAGTTAAGACTGCTATCATACGATGTGTATAATATATTCTTGTTAATGCTTGTTAATTCTGATCCATTTACTCTTCGTGACGAGGTATTGCATCTTCTTTCGTTCATTCCGAAGGTGATATTCCCATAACTGTTTAATTTATTTCTTTTACACGTTATTTCGTTCTGAAAATGATGAACAATGATTAATGTCTTGCATTTAAATCATATACCCATTAAATAAAAGCTGGTTTCTAGTGATATAATTGAGCATACAGCATAGCATGACAGAAAACGTAATATGTCAAAAAACAGACAGTGTTCAGATGCAAAAATGTACACAGAGTATCACAATGTAGCAGCAAAAAAAGTAAAGTAGTCACGATGTTGAGCTGTCATACGGCATAATGTCAAAGTCAACTGGCGTTTGTTATTTCTTAAATATTTCATAGTACATACAAACAAAACAGGAAAACAATCATACATACATGAAAAATAGAAAAATGTGCACGGTCTGATGTGTAACGACAAGAAAAGCGACCTGCTAAACTTACCTTGCCGGGCACTTGCCAAGAAAAAATACGATAATCATCAGTAAGTAGTCACATAAATATAATTGCATAAGTGGTCATAAAATGTGTAAGTTCATCTGGAAAAATGTGCACGGTCTGATGTGTAACGACAAGAAGAGCGACCTGCTAACCTTACCTTGCCGTGTTCATGTGAATATAATTGCATAAGTGATCATAAAAAAAATCAGGAAATGGCATTACAGAGTGATAAATCATAAAGTATGTTCATTCAATAATGGGTTTGATGTTGGAGATATGGTGATTCTCTTTGGTTTTTCTGGTTCTCAGAATTTCGACGTGTACTACATTGGGGTGAGGAATGCTGCGAATTCGATATGGACCTGCATATAGAAGCTCAAATTTACTACATCTGCTTTTTCCTCTATTAGATAAATAATGTGTGCGTACTAATATCTTCTGTCGAATGTGAAAGTCACGGCGTGTACAAACCTGTTTTTGCTGTCTTCTCCGGCGCTCTGCGGCACGTTTGATGTTGTTCAGCGCAATGTCAATTATTTCATGGTGTCGTAGTCGACGAGATGTAGGAAAGGTTACTAATTCTTTATTTTTTTTAAGTGGTTCAACATTTTTCAGTATAACAGACGGAGATAGCATAGTAGATTCATTTGGTATGGAATTAATTACATCCTGGAATGAGAGTATGTGTGTGTCCCAATCAATATGTTTTTTATGGCAGTAGATTCTACACAGTTTACCAATTTCTTTCATTAATCGTTCACAAGGGTTCGAAGAAGCATGGTACCTGGATATATAGATCGGAGAAATGTTTCTAGCTCGTAACATACGTGTCCATATAGCAGATCGAAACTGTGATCCATTATCGGAAATAACTTTCAATACATGCCCTACACGAAATAAAAAATGTTTTACAAATGCTTTCGAAATAGTTTTAGCAGTAGCTTTGCGTAACGGAGTGACGGTAACAAATTTTGAAGTGAGTTCAACAGCGACAAAGATGTAGCAAAAACCTCTATTAGTTCTGGGAATCGGACCAAAAATGTCTACAGCGGCCATGTGTCGCAATTTAACAAGTACAATGGGATGTAATGGAGGAATATGTGAAGTCGTATCTGACTTAGCTTTCTGGCAGATTTTACATGACGCTAAAACTCGTCGAATACGTTTCTCCATGTTGGTAAAATAACAGTTCTGTCTCAGTATAAGAAAACATTTTCTGGCTCCGTAATGTGTGTAACTTAAATGAGTATACCAGAGTAATTTGTTAACAACTTCGTCAGGAATGCATAATAACCAATTGTTGCTGTCAGGGTGAGAGCGGCGAAACAGAATGTTATTGCGTACAGTGTAATGGTTTCTAATGGTAACATTATTCCTATTTTGCCAAAGGTGTTTAATTTCTTTCCATACGTTGTCTTTACTCTGCTCTTGTGCTATGTCTTGTAATGACGACGAAATGAAATTCTCAAATGCAACTTGTTGAAAGTACATGACGCTTAAATTTGCTTTGCAGAAGTTGGTTGCGATGTCTTGCTGATTGTTGCTGAGAGAACGGGATAGTGCGTCTGCTACAATATTTTGTGTACCGGGAATGTGAACAATTGTAAAATTAAATTCTTGTGAATGAAGTTTCCATCTGCTTAATCTGTCGTGTGTAAATTTAGCGGAAAGTAAAAACTGTATCGCTCTTTGGCCTGTGTAAACGGTCGTATGTCTTCCATAAAGGAAATGCCAAAATCTCGTAAATGCCCATACAACACATAATGTTTCAAGTTCTGTAACAGAATAATTGCGTTCAGCAGGTGACCGAATGCGACTCGCAAAGGCGATGTTTTTTAATTACTGTAGTGCCATCTTCTTCAATTTCCTGAAAAATGTGTACGCCTAAAGCGGTGTTAGAACTGTCGGTGGCAATGGAAAAATTTCTAGTAAGATCTGGGTGCGATAAAAGTGGTGCATTCAACAAAGCATGTTTCAAATAACATTCTCGTGAACAAGATTCTGCGTGTCAAAAGTATTGCTTGCGTTGCTGGAAGATGCAACCTGTACTGTATCTTGTCAAATTCTATCTGACGTGCTATTATTTTCGGGAGGATGCTGTGGCATTTCCACTATTTGAACTGTTCTGTCATTTCTTCCTGACGTATTACGTTCGGGATGATATCTACTGTCTGGTTCATTCATGATAATATGTTGTTGCGGATGATTTTGCTGCTGATAAGACCGACTGTTATTAAACGTACGCTGAAAATTGTGCTCATTAGTTTTACGTCTGTCATGATAGTCATTTCTATACGGTGCATTGCGATGGGAATTGAAATGGTGTGTTTTCTGTACGTACTGATTTCCTTGTTGCTGTGCGTTACTATTTGTTGGAGCTGACGCTATACGTGTAGGCGGTGAAACATTAAAGCTTGGTTGACCTTGTACATTACATTGTTGGTTAGGTATGCTAACCGGTTGGTTTTGTTGCTATTGCGGTGGAAAACCTCTATTGTTACCAAAATGCGTTCGCTGTTGCTGATAATTTTACACATACTGATGATTAAAATGTTCTCTGATATTAAAATTACGCTGGTAGTTCTTGTCATTTCTGGAGCGTCTAATGAAAACTGTCACTTTCGGTAAAAACTTGTCGTATCAGGTTTTCTTTACTCTTTCATAATTATAGATAGATAGATAGTTAAAGAGCTGTTTTAATAGATATAAAGGATAGTAGAAGAGAAGGCAGCAGTGCAGAAAACTAAGGATGAAACAGCACTACTACGGCTCGGGGCCCTGTGCACGCTACGGCACATATTCATTAAAGCGTAATGAATCCCCTGAGGTCAGTTACGCGCTACAAACAAATTTTAGCTTTTGCGTTACAGGCAATGCTGGCGAAAATTCAAAAGCAAATTGCTGTATCCAGTCCAATTCTAGTTTCTGCATAACAGGCAATGCTGTTGAAAATACAAAAGCAAATCGTCGTATCCATTCCAAAGCGTGAATCTGTGCTCTGTCATTTTTAAATACCTTAGATTTTCTTACGGATAAAAATTGCTCGTAATCAACGTTATCGTTTCTGAATGTGTGAACAGCTTCAGGATTGCATGAGAATCTGTTTGTCTGTGACTGTTCGGAATCTTACTCACGTACTCTCTGTAAAGTACTTAAATTATACTGGCTGTGTGAGTGTGACAAATGTTCGGAATGTGCCGTATGCTGTGACGTGTTATTGACTGAAACACTTTTCATCTCTGTCACTTCTTGCTGTAAAGTTGACAATTTTCTACGTAATGTATTATTGACGAATCTATCTCACTGATCGTCTGCTGTAAATTTTGGAATTCAGGTGTTTGATTAAACGAAATCGGTGAAGTATCGTTTGATTTGGAGTCGTTATTACTTTCAATAACGTCAATACGACTAGCTAATTCATCATATTTTTCAGTCCGTATTTTTACCTGATCGTCGTTCTTAGTGTCACAAGCATTAATTTGTTTTTGTACTTTACGTGTGGTTTCGTTCAATTTTTTAAAGTCTGCTTTGATGACATCGGAATCCTGTATTAATTCTAATTGTTCAAGTCTGTCGGTCACTGTCTGAAAGTCTACTGTGTGTGTATCTGTTTTTGATTTAAGATCGGAAATTTCATCACGCAATTCGGTGTTCAACTGTTTGATAGTATTAATTTCGTCTGATACTGTAGCAATATTGATGTCTACGTATGTGTTTGCTTTCGTAAACAATTTACGTTTATCTTCCTGTCTCTGTGCGGTAATTGTTTCCATGACTTGTCGCTTTACTTTATTCTGTTCCTGTATAAATTTACGGTAACGCGTTTCACTGTTTTGTAGGTGGTGATTAAAACGTTCGTCAATTTGACTGTTCTGTTGGTCAAATTTCGCGTCTACTTTTGCATCCAGTGTGCATGAAAGTTCTGCTGACATTAATTTAAACTCGTCGCGTAACTGTGTTGCGTTTTCAGAGCATTGTTTACTGACTGCAATAATTTCGTCTCTAAGTAATTTAGTTGTAGCTGCTTGCGTATTCCTTAATTCTTGAGCAATAGATCTAATTTCTTCACTACTTTTCGTAGCACAAGCCTTAATTTCCTCACGTAATTGTTCTTTAGTATCATGACATTGCGCGGCAACGGCTGTAATCTGTTCACTAAGTTGTTTGAAATTTTCATTAAGGTTGTCTTGTTTTTCACTCTGTTGTAGCAATACTGCCATAATTTGATCCAAGCCAATATTACCTACTCTATTCTCTGTGCTGTTCAATGGCGTATCTGCTATTGTCACGTTTTGTGTATCCATTTGGATATTCTGTGATTCTCGAAAAGGTTTGCCAATCGGATGTGCACTGTTCGTCACTACACCGGAATTAAATAAATCTGACGTATTCTGATTACACTGTTAATTTTCGTTAGAAACATTTATCTGTTCATTACGTAAATTTTGCAAACCGGGTGTGTTAAACTGGGCAGCGTTCATTGTAACGGAACGTGCCGCGTCATCAATTGTCGTTAAATTAACAGAGGACACAATTGAATTTGTTTGCTCATCATTCGCATTAAAATCCCCTAATTGTCTACAATTAGGGGATTATCATCGTTACACTGAGTGTCGCAAGTACTATCGGTCAAATTATTCGAGTCGGCTATTTCACTCATTGCACATCGCGATGTACTGTTAACAGTTTTTCGCGGCATTTTTCACAAATCAAAATTAATCACAAATGAAACAAAGACAACGCAGAATGCAACAAACACAATTACAACAAAGAGCAACAAATTGCCGATGATCTGTGAAAGAAAGAGTGACAAATTAGTAAATGCGTTGCGCCAGATGCAAACTACGTTTAAGTAAATAAGAGCAGATATATGACTTCTTCTCAGAAGGTTCACAAAGAAATGCGATCCTGGCCGGATATCGCCAAGTGTAACCTCCCCACAGAAATATTTTAAATTGTAATATGAACCATGTGTAACCTCCCCTCGGAAATAAGAATTAAATGAATTTTAAATATTGTATCCTCTGAACAAAATTAGTTCCCATTCATAATCTCTGTGCAGAAATGCATTCACATTTAATGTACCCACAAAATTCTTTTCTCATTTAATGTTAAGTTCGGAACAGAGAAATTCCTAGACACCAAAAATAATAAAAAAATTCAGTAACCTGGTAAATTTTATGACGACAGCAGCGCTGCGCCACGGACCTGTATTCCGAATAAAAAAAAAGCAAAAATTCTTACCTCAATAAAAACTGCGAATATATCTGCTCTTACCTAAAAAATTTTCGGCACAGCTCCGTGCAATGCTGGCCTATGCTTTGTGATTCGTGAAAGGAATAATTATGCATTCGATAAAATTTTTAAATTGAAATGAATGCTTTTTTTTAAAAAAAAAAGTTACTTTGTATTATAAAAATTATTATTGGGGCATTTTTAAAAGAAATTGATGACAGTTAACACACATTACTAGATATGTGCAAGGCTGCTTCTTCACCTTCTACAATAATACTCATCCTCCAAAGTCCCGACCAGAGCAGACTGCCGACACGCGCCGACTACCGACTCACGCAGACTACTGTCGACAACTGCCGTCTAGCGACAAGCAACAACTAACTACATACTGCTCTCTGGTCAGAGACTCTCCTAAGTCTTGCCTGTTGCAGGCAGCGCATACATCGCATACCTCTTACAAATTGAATCACCTCTGCGTAGACATCTACGCCACATACCTCCAGAAACCAACAACCTGTCGGATCTCTGATACGCAGAACCAGTCGCGTATTTCGTTCTAGAGAAGGAACAAACTATCAAGTAGGTGATCGTAATGTTTTAGCTGGTCAGTGTATGAATAAATGTATGTATGTGTATGTACCATGTCTCCTCCTAAACCACATGACAGATTTCAAGCAAACTTGGTACATACATTCCTCACTGTTTTGAGACAATCGTTGTCGGGGTACTAACCACCTACCTGTTGCAGTTCAGGAGATATGAAATCATAAACAATGAGACGCATGAAAACTGCCGCATCATATAGAACGTTTAAATTTATTGACTGTGTGCTACAAACTCTATTCGCAATAAATTTCGCGGACAGTACCCACATGTGGAGCTAAATGCACCTATAAAATTATCTTATGATACATAGTTCAGAGCGAGGCCTACGAGAAAGACAGGCCGCGGCGCGTATGTCACGAGGTTAGGCCTGAGCTAGCTCGCTATCTCAGCTCAGAAGCCGAAATGCGATTCTAACCGTGTTAACTCGTAACTGGATGTTTTCGTACTAACGAGCTTTGCATATTCTAGTGAAATATTCTTTTATAGAGTCTTACTGACTACTACAACAAAATACACAGCTGTGGAGTAGCTGTAATTTAAGATCTATGCTCTGCATAAATGGTATAACAGCCTGTTTATAGCATTTAGTCTACACTGCTTAACAGTACTCATTTCACACAAGATATAGTGCCTCATCCAACCGATAAAATTTTATTGTACCCAGTACAGCTGTAACAAATTATTAGTAGTCATATGGAGATTACACCGTTTTAAATAATAAGACTTCGTAGTAGCGGATTCCAGTAGAAGATGCAATTCTCATTTGTACGTACACACCTAGTTACGAGTTAACACGTGTAGAAATGTACTTTGTGTGCTGAGTTGAGCGAGCGGGCGAGCGAAGGCCTACCTTCGTGACGTACGCGCCGCGGCTTGTCTTTCTTGTAGGCCTCGGTTCAGAGAATATGACGTCATAATCACTCAGATGTGTGGAAAACTGCCGCATTGTGCATGGAACTTAAATATGTTACTTCTTTTCTACGAACTCTATTCGCAACACAACTGTTGTATGATTTCCACTGGTTTGTCTCCATCTTTCCCACACGCTGCACCTGTCCCCAAACCACCTATGAACCCATACAGCGCCCACAGAAGATTCGGGCACTTCCTGACAAGCAAGAATTATCCATGTTCCCCTTCTGCATCGTTATACTGTGGCGCGAGGCACAGGGTACATTGTACCTACGCGAGTCATTTCCTTTCGTGTTCCACTCGCAAAATAGAGCGATGAAGAAGCGACTGTCTGTACGCCTCCGTACAAGCCCTAATGTCTCTTATCTTACTTTCGTGGTCCTCAAGCGAAATGTACGTTGGTCTGCAGTCAGCCTGAAATGTCGGTTCTCTAAACTTGCTCAACAGTGTTCCACGAAAACGTATTCTTTCAGGGATTCCCATTTGAATTCACAAAGCATCTCCATAATATTCACTTGCTGAACGAACCTACGGTAGCAAATCTATCAGCCCCCCTACGAATTGCTTCGATGTCTTCCTTTAATACTACCTGGTCGGGATAGCAGTAATCAAGAGCGGGTCGTACTAGTATTCTTTGTATGCCCTCCTTTACACGTAACCACAGCTTCGCTGTCTCTCTGCCACGTAACGCCTACATATTTAATCAACGTGACTGTGTAAGAACCACGTTACTAATGCTGTTTTCGATCATTATGGCATTGTTTTTCCCATTTAACTGCGTTACCTTATAATTATCTACATTTGCGTCAAGGAGCCATTCGTTACACCAAACAGAAATTTAGTCTGGGTCACCTTGTATCCTCTTATCAGTCAATGACGACACCTTCGCGTACACCACAGCATCATCAGCAAACAGTCCCTGTCCGTCACATCATTTATCTACACTATAAGACAAAAATGACGCATCACGAAGGTGTTATGGAAGATGGTAACAAACTGATATTCATACAGGTATACATGGAAAAAGCATAACTGTAAAACTGGGCGGCCGATGGATGAATGTGTAAAGCTGCAGCACAGTTTAGCCATGCTGCTGGAAATTATAGTAAGTGAGAGTTTCCGCTGCTCATCTTCGTGCTTGCTGAACCCTACCTTGGCCGGACCCCTCCCCAACTGAGAACTTTTGGAACATTATGGACAGGGGCCTCTTGCCAGCTCGGGATTCTGAGATCTAACTGGCCGACTGGACAGAATTTAGCACAGTATCCCTCAGGAGGACTTCCAACAACACTGTCAATCAATTCCAAGCCGAATAACTGCTTGTATAAGGGCCAGCGCGTCATTGACTTGCTCAGTTTGTGGAGCTCTTTCTCTTGAATAAATCTTTCAGTTTTTCTGTCGTTGTAGTCATTTGTTTGTAGATGTACAACACATATGTATAGAGACAAGTGTCGGTCCTTTCACACTTCTTTGGGGCACTCCTGGCGATTCCCTGGTCTCTGAACCACTCGCCGTCGTGGAAAACGTAAGAAGACTTCAAACAATTCACATATCTGGGAAACTATTCCGTATGATCATGCTTTCATTAACAGTCTACAGTCGGGCATCGTGTCAAACTGTTTCCGGGACTTTAAGAATACGCAATCTGCACTTTGCCATTCAGCTATAAATTGTAGGACATCATGTGGGAAATGAGCAAGCTGAGTTTCACACAAGTAATGTATTCTAAATCACTGCTGGTCTGAGAACAAAAACTTCTCCGTGTCTAGGAAATATATTGTATTCCAACCGAGAATATGTTCAAGAATTCTACAGCAAACTGATGTTAAGGATAACAGTTTGTAATATTACGGATCCGTTCTTTTACCGTTCTTGTACAGGGTGGTCCATTGATCGTGAGCAGGCCAAATATCTCACGAAATAGGCGTTAAAGGACAAACTACAAAGAACGAAACTTGTCTAGCTTGAAGGGGGAAACCAGATGGTGCTTTGGTTGGCCCGCTAGATGGCGCTACCATAGGTCAAACGGATATCAACTGCGTTTTTTTTAATAGGAACCCCCATTTTTTATTACATATTCGTGTAGTAAGTAAAGAAATATGAATGTTTTAGTTGGACCACTTTTTTCGCTTTGTGATAGATGGCGCTGTAATAGTCACAAACATATGGCTCACAATTTTAGACGAACAGTTGGTAACAGTTAGGTTTTTTAAATTAAAATACAGAACAGAGGTACGTTTGAACATTTTATTTCGGTTGTTCCAGTGTGATACATGCACCTTTGTGAACTTATCATTTCTGAGAACGCATGCTGTTACAGCGTGATTACCTGTAAATACTACATTAATACAATAAATGCTCAAAATGATGTCCGTCAATCTCAATGCATTTGGCAATATGTGTAACGACATTCCTCTCAACAGCGAGTAGTTCTCCTTCCGTAATGTTCGCACATGCATTGACAATGCGCTGACGCATGTTGTCAGGCGTTGTCGGTGGATCACGATAGCAAATATCCTTCAACTTTCCCCGCAGAAAGAAATCCGGGGGCGTCACATCCGGTGAACGTGCGGGCCAATCCACCTGTCATGAAATATGCTATTCAATACAGCTTCAACCGCACGGGAGCTATGTGCCGGACATCCATCATGTTGGAAGTATGTCGCCATTCTGTCATGCAGTGAAACATCTTGTAGTAACATCGGTAGAACATTACGTAGGAAATCAGAACACATTGTACAATTTAGATTGCCATCGATAAAATGGGGGCCAATTATCCTTCCTCCCATAATGCCGCGCCATACATTAACCCGCCAAGGACGCTGATGTTCCACTTGTCGCAGTCATCGTGGATTTTCCGTTGCCCAATAGTGCATATTATGCCGGTTTACGTAACCGCTGTTGGTGAATGACGCTTCGTCACTAAATAGAACGCGTGGAAAAAATCTGTCATCGTCCCGTAATTTCTCTTGTGCCCAGTGGCAGAACTGTACACGACGTTCAGAGTCGTCGCCATGCAATTCCTGGTGCATAGAAATATGGACGGATGCAATCGATGTTAATGTAGCATTCTCAACACCGACGTTTATGAGATTCCCGATTCTCGCGCAATTTGTCTGCTACTGATGTGCGGATTAGCCGCGACAGCAGCTAAATCACCTACTTGGGCATCATCATTTGTTGCAGGTCGTGGTTGCTGTTTCACATGTAGCTGAACACTTCCTATTTCCTTAAATAACGTAACTATCCAGCGAACGGTCCGGACACTTGGATGATGTCGTCCAGGATACCGAGCAGCACACGTAGCACACACCCATTGGGCATTTTGATCAAAATAGCCATACACCAACACGATATCGACCTTTTACCCAATTGGTAAACAGTCCATTTTAACACGGGTAATGTATCACGAAGCAAATACCGTCCGCACTGGCGGAATGTTAAATGATACCACGTACTTAAACGTTTGTGACTATTACAGTGCCATCTACCACAAAGCGAAAAAAGTGCTCCAACTTATTCATATTTATTTACGTACTACACGAATATGTAATAAAAATGGGGGTTCCTATTAAAAAAAACGCAGTTGATATCCGTTTGACCTATGGCAGCGCCATCTAGCGGGCTAACCATAGCGCCATCTGGTTTCGCCTTTCAAGCTAGACGAGTTTCGTTCTTTGTAGTTTTTTCGTTTGATGCTTATTTCGTGAGATATTTGGCCCGGTCGCTATCAAAGGACCACCCTGTATACAGGAATAACCTACCACTTCTTTCCAGTCCCTTAGGACTTTGCATTGGGCGAGACAATCGTGATAAATGCAAGCTAAATTAGTACTGTCTATAAAACCGAATTGGGGATCAAGCAGGACATGGCGATTTGTTTGTTTTCAAATATTCTGTAGGACAAACAGAAAGGAAATTCATGAGATGTAGATAGAGCACTCCTAAGATGGAAGAGATAGCGCACTGACGACGAACTTAAAAACGGAGAAGCTTAAGTTGGTCATCTTTGGTTGTGTGGTGGTGGATATTGCTTACGGTGTGTGTGTATGTGTGTGTGTGTGTGTGTGTGTGTGTTGAAACGTCCCCTTAAAAAAAATTGCACATGACTGTGCTTAAACTGACACACAATATTTTTAGCGCAACGCAATCTGACTTTCAATAATCCCTACAAAACAATGGCCCTGACTAACATTAACCTATATCTTTCACAAATCACTTACCTCACAAAAATCTTCATTACTCGAACTACTGCAATACAGCGAGCGCCACTACTGCCAGCTAAATAAAAGATTCAAACTACGGAAGGCACTAACTACTGATAGGCATAGTTAGCAAATGAAAGATTTTAATAGAGAACAAACAATGTATTTACCTTAATAATCATAATATATATAGCAGTTCATACCATCCAGTATTACAAATTTCACAACTCCGCCATCTCTCTCCCCACATCCACCACTGCTGGCGGCTCACCTCCAACTGCGCAACGCTACGCGCTGTTCACATCCAGCTGCCCAACACTACAATGGCAGACAACAATGCAAACTAGCCACAGACTGCACACAGCACAGACAGTGATTTTCATACAGAGCGCTACGTAACGTTGCCAATAACAAAACATAAACAGCCTACTTACAGTGTGTGTGTGTGTATTTTCTTTCCATGTGCCGTATTATGGCTTATGGTTGGTGTTACCACAACTAACGAAGGTTAAAATTTCTTTACACAGTACTTCCTCGTTGCATTTGTCTATTTCTCTCTTGAGAATGGCGGGGTGTTCACCTATCGACATAACGGCGGTTGTCGTAGATGTCACCCAGTTGCAGGAACTTAAGACGTTTGAACATTTTATACCACAATATAGAAATGATCTGATAGACAGAATATCGAGATTTTCAGTACAACGGAGAAACGTAAAAACCTGTGGACGAGGCGTTGACACTCCCCTTGCTTGTCTGATGCAAATGAATTTGTAACAATCTGAATTACGGATGAGTTTATTGCAGATAATATGTGTGTGCAATGACGTCTAGGGACGTTTCCACGGAAACAACGCTTAGTGTTGTCGAACATCTATAAAAGACGGGGAACATTTCTTCTGAGTTATTCTGTTGTGCGCGAAACTGTTCCGGATTGACATACTTATGAGCTGGTAGAATCCCGCAGAAGATAAGCGCAGTTTCTGTTGATTCTGACGACTCCGTAGCCAAAGAAAACGTCGCAAATGCTGTGACGGCCGTTCACACGAGAGTCAGTGGAAGAACGGCGACTACGGTACGTCGGCATGCCGGGTGAAGTGAATTGCGTGGGAGACGGCGTCCTTCGGCGACGCCCTTTTCGGGTGCTTCATAGGATGTTACCTGACAAAAGCTTCTGGAAGATGCGTCGCCGAAACTTCTGAAAACTCTGCCGTTCGCACACCTGAAATCGGCATCGCGGCTGCATTTCATTGTGTTCATATGGGCCATGTGAACAAAACCTTTTTGTGTATCTTCTTGTGTTACGTAAGGATATTAAAAAATGATTTGTCTCTGTGCCTGTATTTGTCTTCGGGTCTGTATTTGTGTTCGGATCTGTATTTTTGCTCGAGTCTGTATTTGTGCAAAAGTGACTTGTTTATGTATTTGTGTTTGCTCTTTTTTATCTGGATTTGTACCCGTTTTTCGTATTTATATATGAAAAGGCAAACCTACATTTCTAGCATTTGTAGACTTAGAGAAAGCTTTTGACAATGTTGACTGGAATACTCTCTTTCAAATTCTAAAGGTGGCAGGGGTAAAATACAGGGAGCGAAAGGCTATTTACAATTTGTACAGAAACCAGATGGCAGTTATAAGAGTCGAGGGGCATGAAAGGGAAGCAGCGGTTGGGAAGGGAGTGAGACAGGGTTGTAGCCTATTCCCGATGTTATTCAATCTGTATATTGAGCAAGCAGTAAAGGAAACAAAAGAAAAATTCTGAGTAGGTATTAAAATCCCTGGAGAAGAAATAAAAACTTTGAGGTTCGCCGATGACATTGTAATTCTGTCAGAGACAGGAAAGGACTTGGAAGAGCAGTTGAACGGAATGGATGGTGTCTTGAAGGGAGGATATAGGATGAACATCAACAAAAGCAAAACGAGGATAATGGAATATAGTCGAATTAAGTCAGGTGATGTTGAGGGTATTAGATTAGGAAATGAGACACTTAAAGTAGTAAAGGAGTTTTGCTATTTGGGGAGCAAAATAACTGATGATGGTCGAAGTAGAGAGGATATAAAATGTAGACTGGCAATGGCAAGGAAAGCATTTCTGAAGAAGAGAAATTTGTTAACATCGAGTATAGATTTAAGTGTCAGGAAGTCATTTCTGAAAGTATTTGTATGGAGTGTAGCCATGTATGGAAGTGAAATATGGACGGTAAATAGTTTGGAAAAGAAGAGAATAGAAGCTTTCGAAATGTGGTGCTACAGAAGAATGCTGAAGATTAGATGGATAGACCACATAACTAATGAGGAAGTATTGAATAGGATTGGGGAGAAGAGAAATTTGTGGCACAACTTGACCAGAAGAAGGGATCGGTTGGTAGGACATGTTCTGAGGCATCGAGGAATCACCAATTTAGTATTGGAGGGCAGCGTGGAGGGTAAAAATCGTAGAGGGAGACCAAGAGATGAATACACTAGGCAGATTCAGAAGGATGTAGGTTGCAGTAGGTACTGGGAGATGAAGAAGCTTGCACAGGATAGAGTAGCATGGAGAGATGCATCAAACCAGTCTCAGGACTGAAGACCACAACAACAACAACATATGAAAAAAGTTTTGCAACTGTGTTGTATTAGGTACCGGTTTTTTAACGTATGTGTTCGCATTTTTATATTTATATTTATATTCGCTTCGTATTTGATGCCCGTTTCTTCCTAATAAAGTTTCCCGTGCGGAGTTTGCTAGTCTCCCATCGGGCGCCTCCCAAGGTGGTGGATAGGGGTATGCTCGCCAGATGTGGCGGGTACCGGTCTAACAAAACTACCGGCGCGGACCAAAACTAGCGCTAAGGGAGAGGTGCAACTGTGTCAGCTCTGAGGAAAGCAATTCAGCTGGCGGAAGAAAATTCTTAAGTCAGAACCCTGGTCCTTCAGGCAGGGAATAGTCATTGTTCACCATCACTGACAGGTAAACTACGAGGAAGCCTCTGAAGTTGGTGTTGATCATTACATTACAGTTACCATGTTTGAGTTCATTTCTTTCTGTTTATTCCTTTCTGTTGTCGCCGTAGTTGTAGGCAATTTTCTCACTCCAGGATCCGTCAAAAAAGCGAAAGTCGTCGCGCAGAATAGCTTTGCATCAGTACAAGTATATATCTTTAAATGACAGCTCTTCTCTCCAATTAGTGCAAACCGATTCCCAGAAAAGGGGCGAATGCACTGCCTACAAACCGGCACGCTATCTCTTTACATAGTCACAAAGTTTCTCTGCATTTACAGTTGTTTGATCAAAGTACAGTCACATTTCTTCAGCGATTACAGCAGCTATAAACTTTAATGTGAATTAACCGTGTAGTCCTTCTATTACTATGCAAAACATCTAACAAGAGCCTCAGACTCGACCAACCGATTCGGAAAATATTTGGCAGGTCACTTGTGCACAAACTAAAATAAAAGACTAAGATATTTTGTCTCCCCCCTCCCCCGTTTCTTGTGAGAAAACCATCCGCAATATTCACGACGCTCAGTCAACCCAAAATTGAAGGATTGACAGATAATTGAAAACTGAATATTTTTCGTAATCATAAGGGGGTCCGGAAACACACATTTTCCTAGAAATCAAGGAAAGACTTTTTCGACCACTTAGGTACCCACAAAGCACACGTTGTGCGACGAAAGTGCCGTTGCGACAAAGGCATCTGTTTGGAGAGCAGAGAACCTGTGCTGGATTGCGAAGGGCATTCATTTTTTCCATTTATTTTTTCTATTTATTTTTTCCGTTTCAAAACTAGTAGAAATAGGAAAGTTAATAAGTCAAGTAAATCAAAAAGAAATACTGTTGTAGGCAAAAGAATTTCTCAAACGATTTGGGTTCGTAAAGAATTAAAAATTTAATACTGGTCGCCTTACAATAGCTCTTAAGATCAATCTGTTATACGTCCATCTCTCTCGAACAACTATATGTATGATACGTGTCATGCAAACATTCGAAGCAAATATACTCGCGCACTAAGATCATCTAATGAAAACAGTCTTTGCACAGTTACATCATTCCTTTTGAAGATTCGTCGGTAAAACAGACTTAATTTACATTTAAAATATCTAGTGTTTGGGAATTAATTTTGATGCATACCGCGTACACAATGAAATTGCCTGAAAAATCGGTCCTGAACGTTGATCGTGAGCTATGCTCTGAATCGTTATAGCATCGGCTCGATTGTACAGTTCCCGCTGGGTTTTCAGAAGCAGATTAGTATTATGAAGCATCGAGATAAAGTTTTTAAGTTGGCGATAAAAATTGCTAACACATATAGTGTCACGCGGTTGTGCTGTTTGGCTCTGTTACTTCTACCTTGCAAGTCGGTTGCCCCATGCCATTTATATGTGACTATGAGATTCTCCACCCCAGGATTCCAGTATCAGACAACACTTGTTATCACAAAATAAGGTTTTAAAACTTGCTAAAGACATGTCGTGTACATTTAATTTGTTAAATTTACCATATTTGCAGTAAGTGAGTTAAACATCTTTTAACGAGTCAATTAAACGACTGACACATTCTATAGCCCAAGGACTAAAGCAACGAATCATTCCTTATAAATACAGGAGAAAAACTTCCTGGCAGATTAAAACTGTGTGTCGGACTAATACTCGCACTTGCCCGCGAGTCTCGGTACAGCACACAGTTTTAATCTGACAGGAAGTTTCATATCAGCAAACACTCCGCCGCAGAGTGAAAATTTCATTCTGAAAGCACAGGCGAATTTCAGGCATTATTTTTCCAGGAGCAGTGGTGGAATATTACGCCGTACACAAATGCATTGTTTTACGTTTACTGTCAACTGTGTCAAAGGGTCCTTTTTCTCCCTTATGCGATAAAGTGGGTCGAATGCCTGTCTTCGAAGCACTGTTAATCGGCATTGTTCGCCTATAAGGAAGCTTAAAATTTTAATTCTTTTGTGATCCAAATCGTTTGATAAATTTATTTGCCTATTTATTGTTATTCCTTATTGATTAATTTAACTTATTAACCCTTCCGTTTTCTCCAATTTCGAAACTGAAGAAAATACAAATGGCCAAAGATGAATGGACTTGGCAATCTAACGTAGGTTTTTCGCTCCGGCGCCAAATACCTTGGTAGCCACACCAGCAGCGCTTTTTTTACACTGCTTTTACCTTATGGGTACATAAGCGGTAGCCAAAAAAGTTTCTTTGCTCGATTTCTAGGAAAACATGCATTTGTGGACCCCTTATATTATGATGAAAAATACTCATTTTTCAATTAACTACTGATCTTGTCAATTTTGAGTCGATTGTAGATAATGAACTTTAGGGTTGGTTCTCCCAAAAACGGAGACGGGGGGGGGGGGGGGAGGGGAGAGGGAGGGAGGGAGGTTGAGCTAAAATATATTAGTGTCATTTTAGGTTGTACACAAGCGACTTGCCAAATATGTCAAATCGGTTGGCCTTGTCTGAGGCCTTCCCCTGGTAAGCAAAACCATTATAGACTTCAAAATACTCGAAGATTCTGTGTGGGTTGCGTTCATACAGTCAATATTATGTTTCCCTCATTTTTGTTGTTGTGGAGTTCAGTCCGAAGACTGGTTTGCTGCAGCTCTTCATGCTACTCTAACGCGTGCGAGCCTCTTCAACCCCAGATAACTACTGCAGCCTACATCTTATTGAATCTGCATACTGTATTCATCTGTTGGTCTCCCTCTACGATTTTTACCCTTTACACTTCCTTCCAGTACTAAGCAGGTGATTCCTTGATGTATCAGAAAATGTCCTATCAATCGATACCTTTTTTTTTTCAAGCTGTTGTTCAGTACGTTACGTGATCTACCCACCTAATCTTCAACATTCTTTTGTAGCAGCACATTTCGGAAGCTTCTGTTCTCTTTTCGTCTAAACTGTTTATTGTATGTGTTTCACTTCCAGATATGGCTACACTCCAGATAGATACCTTCAGAAAAGACTTTGTAACACTTAAAACTATATTCGATGTTAACAAATTTCTCTTCTTAAGAAAGACTTTTCTTGCCATTGCCTGTCTACATTTTATATCCTCTCTACTTCGCCCATCGTCAGTTATTTTGCTCCCCAAATAGCAAAACTCATCTACTACTTTAAGTGCCTCGTTTCCTGATGTAATTCCCTTAGCATCGCCTGATTTAATTCCATCACATACCATTATTCTTGTTTTGGTTTTGCTGATATTAATCTTATATCCTCTTGTCAAAACAACGTCCATTCCATTCAGCTGCTCCTTTGCTGTCTCCGACAGATTTGCAGTGTCATCGGCAAACCTCAAAAGTTTTTTTATTTCTTCTCCCTGAACTTTAATTTCTTCAGCAAATTTTTCTGTAACTTCCTTTACTGCTTGTGCATTGTATAGACTTAATAACATCGGGAGTATTCTACAGTCATGTCTCACTCCTTTCTCAAACACTGCTTCCGTTTCATGCCACTGCACTGTTATAACTGCCGTCTAGTTTCTGTACAATTTGTACACTGTGTTTCGCACCTGCTGCTTTCAGAATTTCAAAGAGAGTATTTCAGTTAACGTTGTGAAAAGCTTCCTCTAAGATAAGTCATAGGGTCAGTATTGCCTCTCGTGTTCCTGTTTTTCTCCGGAATCCAAACTGATCTTCCCCGAGGTCGGCTTCTACCACTTTGTCCTCTAATAATTCGTGTTAGTATTTTGCAACCACGACTATTAAACAGATAGTTAGGTAATTTTCACACATGCCACCAACTGATTTCTTTGGAATTGGAATTATTACATTCTTCTTGAAGTTTGGGAGTATTTCGCCTGTCTCATACATCTTGTACGGCAGATGGAAGAGCTTTTTCACGGCTGGCTCTCCCAAGTCTATCAGTAGTTCCAATGGAATGTTGTCTACTCCCGTGGTCTTGTTTCGACTTAGATCTTCCGGAGCTTTGTCAAATTTTTCTCACAGAATCATATCTACAATCTCATCTTTATCTACATCCACTTCCCTTTCTATAATATTGTTTTCAAGTTCACCTCCATTGTATAGACCCTCTACATACTCCTTCAACCTTTCAGCTTTCCTTTCTTTACTTAGGACTGGTTTACCATCTGAGATCTCGATATTCATACAGCTACATCTCTTTTCCCCAAAGGCCTCTTTTACTCTTTAATTTTCCTGTAGACAATATCTATCTTTCCCCTAGTGAAATGTGCTTCTAAATCCTTACATTTATATTCTCGCCATTTATGCTTATCAGTTTCGCGCTACCTGTCAGTTTCATTTTTTAGACGTTTGTATTCCCTTTCGCCTGCTGTTTCGTCAAGTTCAGTATCTTTCATGTTACCGAAGGATTTCTACTTGGCCTTGTTTTTTACCTACTTGATCCTCTGATGCCTTCGCTATTTCATCTCTTAAAGCTACCCGTTCGCCTCCTTACATTACTGTATTCCTTACGCCTGTTCCAGTCGTTTCCTAATGCTTCCTCTGAAACTCTCAGAAACATCTGGTTCTTTCAATTTATCCAGGTCTCATCTCCTTAATTTCCTACCTTTTTCCAGTTTCTTCAGTTTTAATCTACAGTTCATAACCATAAATTGTGGCCAGAGCCCACATCTGTCCCCCAAAATATCATACAATTTAAAATATGGTTCCCAAATTTCTGTATTACCATTATATAATCAGCCTGGAACCTTGTGGTGTCCCCAGGTCTCCTCCATGTATACAACCTTCTTTTATGATTCTTAAATCAAGTGTTAGCTATGATTAAATGAGGTGTATAACTCTAAGAGGCGGCTTCCTCTTTCATTCCTTTCCCCTACTTCACATTCAGCTACTATTTTTCCTTCTCTTCCTCTTCCTACTACTGAATTTCAGTCCCCTATCGCTATTAAATTTTCTTCTCCGACAACTATCTGAATGATTTCTTTTACGTCGTCATACATTTCTTCAGACTCTTCAACATCTGCGGAGCTAGGTGGCACACATAGTTGTACTACTGCGATGGATGTGGACCTCGTGCCCATCATGGCTACAACAATACGAAATGGTGCAAATGGCTCTGAGCACTATGGGGCTTAACTGCTGTGGTCATCAGTCCCCTAGAACTTAGAACTACTTAAACCTAACTAAGCTAAGGATATCACACACATCAATGCCCGAGGCAGGATTCGAACCTGCGACCGTAGCGGTCGCGCGTTTCCAGACTGTAGCGCCTAGAACCGCTCGGCCACCCCGGCCGGCTACAACAATGCGTTCACTATATTGTTCACAGTACCTTATACGCATTTCTATTGTCTTATTCATTAATAAACCTAGCCCTGCATTACCCATATTTTATTTTGTGTTTTAGCCCCGTATTCAGTTGACCAGAAGTCCTTTTCCTCCTGCCACCATACTTCTCTAAGAGTGGTTGGTGGGTCACGCGTCCATAAACAGCCCTTTTCAATCTATCCCAGGCATGTTTGATAGAGTTCATGTCTGGAGAATATGCTGGCCACTCTAGTCGAGCGATGGCGTTATCCTGAAGGAAGTCATTCACAAGATGTGCACGATGGGGCGCGAATTGTCGTCTATGAAGACGAATGCCAATATACTGCCGACATGGTTGCGCTATGGGTCGGAGGATGGCTTTCACGTACCGTACAGCGGTTACGGCGCCTTCCATGACTACCAGCGGCGTACGTCGGCCCCACATAATGCCAACCCAAAACAGCAGGAAATCTCCATCTTGCTGCACTCGCTGGACAGTGTGTCTAAGGCGTTCAGCCTGACTGGGGTGTCTCCAAACACGTCTCCGGCGATTGTCTGGTTGAAGGCATATGCGGCACTCATCGGTGAAGCGGTGAAGACAACGTGATGCCAATCCTGAGCTGTCCATTCGGCATGTTGTTGGGCCCATCTGTACCACGATGCA
Organism: Schistocerca cancellata; assembly: GCF_023864275.1. Lineage (NCBI taxonomy): Eukaryota > Metazoa > Arthropoda > Insecta > Orthoptera > Acrididae > Schistocerca > Schistocerca cancellata. Next base: position 129,597,046 of record NC_064632.1, read on the forward strand.
TGGTTTCGTGGTTGCAAAAATGGACCTCGCCATGGAGTCGGGAGTGAAGTTGCGCATCGTGCAGCCTATTGCGCACAGTTTGAGTCGTAACACGACATCCTGTGGCTGCACGGAGAGCATTATTCAACATGGTGGCGTTGCTGTCAGGGTTCCTCCGAGCCTTAATCCGTAGGTAGCGGTCGTCCACTGCAGTAGTAGCCCTTGGGCGGCCTGAGCGGGGCATGTCATCGACAGTTCCTGTCTCTCTGTGCCTCCTCCATGTCCGAACAACATAGCTTTGGTTCACTCAGAGACGCCTGGACACTTCCCTTGTTGAGAGCCCTTCTGGCACAAAGGAACAATGCGGACACGATCGAAACACGGTATTGACCGTCTAGGCATGGTTGAATTCCAGACAACACGAGTCGTGTACCTCCTTGGAGGGAATGACTGGAACTGATCGGCTCTCGGACCCCCTCCGTCTAACAGGGGCTGCTCAAGCATGGTTGTTTACATCTTTGGGCGGATGTTTATATAGGTACGGCCAAACTTTCAGGAAACATTCCTCACACACAAATAAAGAAAAGATGTTATGTGGACATGTGTCCGGAAACGCTTAATTTCCATGTTAGAGCTCATTTTAGTTTCGTCAGTATGTACTGTACTTCCTCGATTCACCGCCAGTTGGCCCAATTGAAGGAAGGTAATGTTGACTTCGGTGCTTGTGTTGACATGCGACTCATTGCTCTACGGTGCCAGCATCAAGCACATCAGTACGTAGCATCAACAGGTTAGTGTTCATTACGAACGTGGTTTTGCAGTCAGTGCAATGTTTACAAATGCGGAGTTGGCAGATGCTCAATTGATGTATGGATTAGCACGGGGCAATAGCCGTGGCGCGGTACGTTTGTGTCGAGACAGATTTCCAGAACGAAGGTGTCCCGACAGGGAGACGTTCGAAGCAATTGATCGGCGTCTTAGGGAGCACGGAACATTCCAGCCTATGACTCGCGACTGGGGAAGACCTAAAACGACGAGGACACCTACAATGGACGAGGCAATTCTTCGTGCAGTTGACGATAACCCTAATGTCAGCGTCAGAGAAGTTGCTACTGTACAAGGTAACGTTGACCACGTCACGGTATGGAGAGAACTACGGGAGAACCAGTTGTTTCCGTACCATGTACAGCGTGTGCAGGCACTATCAGCAGCTGATTGGCCTCCACGGGTACACTTCTGCGAATGGTTCGTCCAACAATGTGTCAATCCTCATTTCAGTGAAAAAGTTCTCTTTACGGATGAGGCTTCATTCCAACGAGATCAAATTGTAAATTTTCACAATCAACATGTGTGGGCTGACGAGAATTCGCACGCAATTGTGCAATCACGTCATCAACACAGATTTTCTGTGAACGTTTGGATGGGCATTGTTGGTGATGTTTTGATTGGGCCCCATGTTCTTCCACCTACGCTCAATGGAGCACGTTATCATGATTTCATACGGGATACTCTACCTGTGATGCTAGAACATGTGCCTTTACAAGTACGACACAACATGTGGTTCATGCACGATGGAGCTCCTGTACATTTCAGTCGAAGTGTTCGTAAGCTTCTCAACAACAAATTCGGTGACCGATGGATTGGTAGAGGCGGACCAATTCCATGGCCTCCACGCTCTCCTGACCTCAACCCTCTTGACTTTCGTTTATGGTGGCATTTGAAATCTCTTGTCTACGCAACCCCGGTACCAAATGTAGAGACGCTTCGTGCTCGTATTGTGGACGGCTGTGATACAATACGCCATTCTCCAGGGCTGCATCAGCGCATCAGGGATTCCATGCGACGGAGGGTGGATGCATGTATCCTCGCTAACGGAGGACATTTTGAACATTTCCTGTAACAAAGTGTTTGAAGTCACGCTGGTACGTTCTGTTGCTGTGTGTTTCCATTCCATGATTAATGTGATTTGAAGAGAAGTAATAAAATGAGCTCTAACATGGAAAGTAAGCGTTTCCGGACACATGTCCACATAACATATTCTCTTTCTTTGTGTGTGAGGAATGTTACCTGAAAGTTTGGCCGTACCTTTTTGTAACATGTGTGTGGTGCTCAGAAACAGTCTGAAAAGCTTGCAAGGTTGTTGCAGGTTTTACTGAGAGCTGTTAAGAAAAAAATTAGATACGTTGCGCCGTTACCGAGTTCGTTAGCATTGAAGTTAGCTAATCAGGCCGTCGCGCAAGCAAATTCAAGCGACCCGCCAGATACAATTAGTATTAGTTGTTCTCGTAGAGTTGTTCTCATAGCGCAGATGATAGCGCACGATACTGCCCGTCCTGCTAGGGTTCAACCTTTAGTATCGCCTCAATTCCAATTTTTGCATCTCTTTTTTAGGAAACGAAGAACACATTTGCGACACCTCTCTGGTGGGTTTAAAGCCAAACTGATCGGCATCTAACAGATTTCCAGTTTCTTTTCCATTCTTCTGTATATTCTTGTCAGCAACCTGGATGCATAAGCACTTAATCTGATTTTGTGATAACTGTAGCACTTGTCGGCTGTTGCAGTTTTCGGTACTATGTGGGTGACGTTTTTCCGAATGTCTGATGCTACATCGTCAGTCTAACACATTCTGCACACCAGCATGAATAGTCGTTTTGTTGCCACTTCCCCCAATGATTTAAGAAATTCCGAAGTAATGTTTCTATCCTTTCTTCCTTATTTGGTCTTAAGTCTTCCAAATCTCTTTTAATTTCTGATTCTAATAGTGGATCCTCTATCTCTTCTAAATCGACCAGATGAGAGCCCTCCCCCCCCCCCCCCCCCCCCCGCTCATTCATAGAGGTCTTCGGTATACTCCTTCCACCTGTTCGCTCTCTCCTCTGCCTTTAACAGTGAAATTCCTATGGCTCTCTTAACATTACCGCCCTTGTTTTTAAATTCATCGAACGTTGTTTTGACTCTTCTACATGCTGAGTTAGTTCTTCCGACAATCACTTCTTTTCTGATTTCTTCACATTTTTCACGCACCAATTTCGCTTAGCTTCCCTGCATATCCTGTTTATTTTACTCCTAAGTGATTTGTTTTCTGTATTTCTGCTTTTCCCTGAACCCTTCTGTACTTCCTTCTTTCATCGATCAACTAGTATTTGTTCCGTTACACCTCGTTTCTTCGCAGTCACCATCCTAGAACCTATGTCTTTAATTTGCAACTTCTGTGATTTAGCTTTTTGGAGATGTCCATTCCTCTTCGAATAACTGCCTACTGACATATTCAATATTGCGATATATATAGCCTCAGAGAACTTCAAGTGTATCATTTTATTGCTTAGTGCATCCGTATCCCATTTCTTTGGCTATGATTCTTCTTGATTAATTTCTTAAACTTCATGTGTAAATAAATTGAAGATGGAGGGGGGGGGGCGGTAAGGAAGGCAAAGAAAATTGTTTACTGATGTCAGTTGCATCGAGGCATTGTTCGGAATCAGCTGTGACGAGTGAAAAATGTGTACCGGACTCAGATCCAACCCACGATGTCCTGCTTCCTAGGCACGTATGTTAACACTGCGCCATCTGGGAAACAGTTTTATTGCAAATATGTGGACTATCTCGGCACGCCTCACGTTATTGTTGATGTGGTCTTCAGTCTAGAGACTGGTTTGATGCAGCTCTCCATGCTACTCTATCTTGTGCAAGTTTCTTCATCTCCCAGTACCTACTGCAATCTACATCCTTCTGAATCTGCTTGGTGTATTCACCTCTTGGTCTCCCTCTACGATTTTTACCCTCCACGCTGCCCTCCAATACTAAATTGGTGATCCCTTGATGCCTCAGAACATATCCTACCAACCGATCCCTTCTTCTGGTCAAGTTGTGTCACAAACTACTCTTCTCCCCAATCCTATTCAATACCTCCTCATTAGTTATGTGATCTACCCATCTAATCTTCAGCATTCTTCTGTAGCACCACATTTCCAAAGCTTCTATTCTCTTCCTCTCCGAACTATTTATCGTCCATGTTTCACTTCCATACAAGGCCACACTCCATACAAATACTTTCAGAAACGACTTCCTGACACTTAAATCTATATTTCTCTTCTTCAGAAATGCTTTCCTTTCCATCGCCAGTCTACATTTTATATCCTCTCTACTTCGACCATCATCAGTTATTTTGCTCCCCAAATAGCAATACTCATTTACGACTTTAAGTGTCTCATTTCCTAATCTAATTCCCTCAGCATCACCCCACGTAATTCGACTACATTCCATTATCCTTGTTTTGCTTTTGTTGATGTTCATCTTATATCCTCCTTTCAAGACGCTATCCAGTCCACTCAACTGCTCTTCCAAGTCCTTTGCTGTCTCTGACAGAATTACAATGTCATCGGCGAACCTCAAAGTTTTTATTTCTTCTCCATGGATTTTAATACCTACTCCGAATTTTTCTTTTGTTTCCTTTACTACTTGCTCAATATACAGATTGAATAACATCTTGGAGAGGCTACAACCGTGTCTTACTCCCTTCCCAACCACTGCTTCCCTTTCATGTCCCTCGACTCTTATAACTGCCATCTAGTTTCTGTACAAATTATAAATAGCCTTTCGCTCCCTGTATTTTACCCCTGCCATCTTTAGAGTTTAAAAGAGAGTATTCCAGTCAACATTGTCAAAAGCTTTCTCTAAGTCTACAAATGCTAGAAACGTAGGTTTGCCTTTCCTTAATCCTTTTTCTAAGATAAGTCGTTAGGTCAGTATTGCCTCACGTGTTCCAGTATTTCTACGGAATCCAAACTGGTCTTCCCCGAGGTCGGCATCTACTAGTTTTTCCATTCGTCTGTAAAGAATTCGTGTTAGTATTTTGCAGCTGTGGCTTATTAAACTGATTGATCGGTAATTTTCACATCTGTCAACACCTGCTTTCTTTGGGATTGGAATTATTATTTTCTTCTTGAAGTCTGAGGGTATTTCGCCTGTTTCATACATGTTGCTCACCAGATGGTAGAGTTTTGTCAGGACTGGCTCTCCCAAGGCCGTCAGTAGTTCCAATGGAATGTTGTCTACTCCGGGGGCCTTGTTTCGACTCAGGTCTTTCAGTGCTCTGTCAAACTCTTCACGCAGTATCGTATCTCCCATTTCATCTTCATCTACATCCTCTTCCATTTCCATAATATTGTCCTCAAGTACATCGCCCTTGTATAGACCTTCTATATACTCCTTCCACCTTTCTGCTTTCCCTTCTTTGCTTAGAACTGGGTTTCCATCTGAGCTCTTGATGTTCATACAAGTGGTTCTCTTATCTCCAAAGGTCTCTTTAATTTTCCTGTAGGCAATATCTATCTTATCCCTAGTGAGATAAGCCTCTACATCCTTACATTTGTCCTCTAGCCATCCCTGCTTAGCCATTTTGCACTTCCTGTCGATCTCATTTTTAAGACGTTTGTATTCCTTTTTGCCTGCTTCATTTACTGCATTTTTATATTTTCTCCTTTCATCAATTAAATTCAATATTTCTTCTGTTACCCAAAGATTTCTTCTAGCCCTCGTCTTTTTACCTACTTGATCCTCTGCTGCCTTCACTACTTCATCACTCAAAGCTACCCATTCTTCTTCTACTGTATTTTTCCCCCATTCCGTCAGTTGTTCCCTTATGCTCTCCCTGAAACTCTGTACAACCTCTGGTTTAGTCAGTTTATCCAGGTCCCATCTCCTTAAATTCCCACCTTTTTGCAGTTTCTTCAGTTTTAATCTACAGGTCATAACCAATAGATTGTGGTCAGAGTCCACATCTGCCCCTGGAAATGTCTTACAATTTAAAACCTGGTTCCTAAATCTCTGTCTTACCATTATATAATCTATCTGATACCTTTTAGTATCTCCAGGGTTCTTCCATGTATACAACCTTCTTTCATGATTCTTGAACCAAGTGTTAGCTATGATTAAGTTGTGCTCTGTGCAAAATTCTACCAGGCGGCTTCCTCTTTCATTTCTTAGCCCCAATCCATATTCACCTACTACGTTTCCTTCGCTCCCTTTTCCTACTAACGAATTCCAGTCACCCATGACTATTAAATTTTCGTCACCCTTCACTATCTGAATAATTTCTTTTATTTCATCATACATTTCTTCAATTTCTTCGTCATCTGCAGAGCTAGTTGCTATATAAACTTGTACTACTGTAGTAGGTGTGGGCTTCGTATCTATCTTGGCCACAATGATGCGTTCACTATGCTGTTTGTAGTAGCTTACCCGCATTCCTATTTTCCTATTCATTATTAAACCTACTCCTGCATTACCCCTATTTGATTTTGTGTTTATAACCCTGTAGCCACCTGACCAGAAGTCTTGTTCCTCCTGCCACCGAACTTCACTAATTCCCACTATATCTAACTTTAACCTATCCATTTCCCTTTTTAAATTTTCTAACCTACCTGCCCGATTACGTGATCTGACATTCCACGCTCCGATCCGTAGAACGCCAGTTTTCTTTCTCCTGATAACGACATCCTCTTGAGTAGTCCCCGCCCGGAGATCCGAATGGGGGACTACTTTGCCTCCGGAATATTTTACGCAAGAGGACGCTATCATCATTTAATCATACAGTAAAGCTGCATGCCCTCGGGAAAAATTACGGCCGTAGTTTCCCCTTGCTTTCAGCCGTTCGCAGTACCAGCACAGCAAGGCCGCTTTGGTTATTGTTACAAGGCCAGATCAGTCAATCATCCAGACTGTTGCCTTTGCAACTACTGAAAAGGCTGCTGCCCCTCTTCAGGAACCACACGTTTGTGTGGCCTCTCAACAGATACCCCTCCGTTGTGGTTGCACCTACGGTACAGCTGTCTGTATCGCTGAGGCACACAAGCCTCCCCACCAACGGCAAGGTCCATGGTTCATGGCGGGAGGGCACGCCTCACAGCCGACCCATGTTCCCACCGGGCGCCACCTATCCACAGTGCCTGTCCACTTCCTCCATGCTCGGTACTCAGATTCCCGCAGGAGGTACTTGTGCATCCGCCCTGAAGAAGGTGGATCCATTGCCTGTCTAGGCGAATCAATTATACGGATGTGTGCGAAAGAACAGACTCCACGTATTCATATCTTAAACTTCAACCTACTGTTCATTGTCTCTAAATTGTGATCTGGGTCTATATCTGCTCCAAGGGACGCCTTAAAATCCATCATCTGATTTCGGAATCTCTGCCTGGCCATGACGCAATCTAACTGAAATTTTCCTGGCCCTTACCAAGTATAACTGCCCCTCTTGTGTTTCTTGAACAGAGTATTCGCTTTTACTAACTGAAATTTATCGCTGAAACCCATTTAGTCCACATCTCTTATTTCTCCTATCAAGCCCATATTCCCATGTAATCCTCTCTTCTACTCCTTCCCTTCAAGCGCATTCCAGTCTCCCATAACGATTAGATTTTCATCTCCCTTTACGTACTGAATTACCTGTTCAATATCTTCATATGCTTTCTCTGTCTCTTTATATTCTGCCTTTGACGTCGGCATTTTTTTTTTTGTTATGGTTTAAGGGCGCAAAACTGCTACGGTCGTTATCACCCGGTCTGTGACTTAGGAAAAGCTAAAAAAACGAAACTGAAAACCGGCATCAATGGGAGCGAAACTTAAAAAAGTGGGGAACCCAAAAACAGAAGGAAAGCTTATAAAACCACTATAGAATGGGGTTACTTGTCCCCTAAAAGAGCCACGCGGTCCAGGACGCCTTGCCACGGTTCGCGCGGCTCCCCCGTCGGAGGTTCGAGTTCTCCCTCGGGCGTGGGTGTGTGTGTGTGTTGTCCTTAGCATAATTAATTTGAGTTACATTAAGCAGTGTGTAAGCCTAGGGACCGATGGATCTCAGCACTTTGGTCCCATAGGATCTTAGCACCATCTGTAAATTACATGCCTGTGCAATTCTACAGTGTCCCATAGGGGCTGCGTCTGGCTCATATGAGGCGAATTTAGTAGACAAGGCATCAACATCAGTTCACTACGATGCTCCTCAAACTACTGTAGCACGATTATTATCCTGTAACATGCAGTCGCCCTTGGGGAAGACATCAGGAATAAAATGATGCAGACGTTTCTCAATAATGTTCACATAACACATGCCATGGTGTCTTCAATTACTACCACATGTCCCATGGAAGCCCAGGTGAAAGTATCCCGTAGTCCGCTTCCGTGTCCCAGTGCATGTTTCGAGCGGTCGCTCGTCTAGATGACGACGTATTTAGACACGACCACCGACGTGTTGTAACAGAAACATGATTCGTCCGATAAAACGACACATTTCGCTTGACTCACGGTCCAATCACGATCACCCCACACCTACTGCAATCTTCACTCACGACGTCGTAGGATCAACATGTGAACATGTACGGCTCGTCTACTGCGAAGCCCTACTTTCAACTATTTGCACTGAAGTGTTTACTCCGAAACACTTGATCCTGCATCAGCGTTGTACCCTGTCACAGAAGTTTCCGTGAAACTTGTCAGTATCCAAGGACTGATCAAGGCATAGCGGTTAGCATATAAAACCAGAGTCTCCTAATGGTTTCAGTCATGTTTTGTTCAGTCTTTAGATACTGGTAACTTACACTTAAGTAACAGTGGTATTGCGCTTGAAACCGTACTCAGGTGCCAGTTGTATGTAAGCATGATGCAAGAATGGTTGTTAGTCAACCGAGACTGGTTATCATCTACACTCATGCTCATAAATAAAGGATAATTGCAGAATGTGGTGCCACACAACGAGGCACTACACACAACTAGCGCTAACGGCACAGGCACATAGGGAACACACACGACACAGATCTGTAAGTCCACGGTATTGGTGATAAGTTGAGAAAACCGTCCCGAAACACATGTGCTACAAAACGCCACTCCTGCGCATGTACCCCGACATCAGTATGGGATATGATCACCATGCACACGTACACAGGCCGCACAATGGGTTGGCATACTTTGGATCAGGTGATCGAGCAGCTGCTGAGGTATAGCCTTCCATTCTTGCACCAGTGCCTGTCGGAGCACCTGAAGTGTCCTAGGGGTTTGAAGACGTGCAGCGATACGTCGACCGAGAGCATCCCAGACGTGGTCGATGGGGTTTATGTCTGTAGAACAGGCAGGCCACTCCATTCGCCTGTTTCAAGGTACGCCACAACGATGGCAGCTCGGTGGGGCCGTGCGTTATCATCCATCAGGAGGAAGGTGGGACGCACTGCACTCCTGAAAAGGCGGACATACTGGTGCAAAACGACGTACCGATACACCTGACCTGTTACAGTTCCTCTGTCAAAGACATGCAGGGGTTTACGGGCACCAATCATAATCCCTCCCCACATCATCAAACCAAGACCTCGATACAGGTCGCTATCAAGGACGTTAAGGGGTTGGTATCTGGTTCCTTGTTTGCACCAGACGAAAACCCGGCGAGAATCACTGTTCAGACTACACCTGGACTCGTTCGTGAACATAACCTGGGACCAATGTTCCAATGACCATTCTTGACACCAGGCTTTACGGGCCCTCCTGTGACCAGGGGTCAGTGGAATGCACCTTACACGTCTCCGGGCGAATAAACCATGTCTGCTCAGTCGTCTGTAGACTGTGTGTCTGAAGACAATTGTTCCCGTGGCTGCGGTAAGGTCCCGAGCAAGGCTACCAGAAATACTCAGTGGCCATCTTCGGGTACTGATGGTGAGATAACGGTCTTCTTGTGGTGTTGTACACTGCGGGCGTCCCGTACTGTAGCGCCTGGACACGTTTCCTGTCTGCTGGAATCGTTGCCATAATCTTGAGATCACACTTGTGGCACACAGAGGGCCCTTGCTACGACCTGCTGTGCTTGACCAGCCTCCAGTCGCCCTAGTATTCTACCCCTCATAACGTCATCAATGTGTGTTCTTTGAGCCATTTTCAACACACAGTCACCATTAGCCCCGTCTGAAAACGTCTGCACACTTACTCGCTGGACCGTATTCTGACATGCACTAACACACCTTTGCGTTTTTGGACTGCTGCCAGCGCCACCGTGCGACGAACGGAGGTCAAATGCATCGCATGGTCATACCCCGAGATGATTCAAACCCGCAAACCGCCC